>NC_134543.1:22405500-23771500 GCF_050624435.1 Tenrec ecaudatus
GAGAACTCCTCAAGAAGAAGGACACCGTGGGAGGGCTTGCTTTACCTGACTTTGGCACATACTATACAGCCACAGTTCTCAAAACTGCATGGTATTGGTACAATGACAGATACTCAGACCAATGGAAAAGAACTGAAAACCCAGAAATAAAAGTATCAGCATACACACAGCTGATCTTTGACAAGGGCCCCAAAAAGATCAAATGGGAAGCAGATGCCCTCTTTAACAAGTGGTGCTGGAAAAAATGGATATCAACATGCAGAAAAATGAAGCAAGACCCTTATCTCACTCCATGCACAAGAATAAACTCAAGGTGGATCACAGACCTTGAAGTTAAACCCCAAACTATTAGGGCCATCAATGAGGGAATTGGGACCAACTTGAGAACTTTGGCGCAGGGAATACACAGGCTATCAGAAATAGGGAAGAACACAAACACAGAAGAGGCACAAATCGACAAATGGGATATACTGACGATAAAACAATTGTGTACATCTAAAGAATTCACCAAGAGAGTAATAAGAGAGTCCACAGACTGGGAAAACATCTTTAGCAATGACACATCAGACAAAGGCCTTATTACTAAAATCTACAGTACTCTGCTAGCTTCCAAAAAGAAAAAAACCAATAGCCCACTTGAAAGGTGGGCAAAGGACTTGAACAGAAGTTTCACAGGGGCAGAAATCCGAATGGCCAACAAACATATGAGAAAATGTTCCCCATCTTTAGCCATAAGAGAAATGCAAATTAAAACAACAATGAGGTACCACCTGACACCCTCAAAGGTAGCCCAATTCAAAAAATCAGAAAGCAACAAGTGTTGGAGGGGCTGTGGGGAGACAGGAACTCTCATCCACTGCTGGTGGGACTGTAAGTACGTACAGCCACTATGGAAATCAATCTGGCGATACCTAAAACAGATGGAATTAGAGTTACCATATGACCCAACAATCCCCCTACTGGGCATATACCCAGAAGAGGCAAGAAACAAACCAAGACCAGACATCTGTGCTCCAATGTTCATTGCGGCACAGTTCACAATTGCAAGGAGTTGGAAGCAACCCAAATTTCCATCAACTGACGATTGGATTAAAAAAATGTGGTATATACATACAATGGAATACTACGCATCACTAAAAAGCAGTGATGAACGTATGAGGCACATAGCGGCATGGGAAGAACTGGAGGAAATCATGCTAAGTGAAGTAAGTCAGGCACAAAAGGACAAGTACAACATGAGTCCGCTGAGGTAAGAATTTAAAAAAAAAATTTTTTTAAAGCAAAAGTGGCATAGGGAAAAAAGCTACTGTATACAAACATTTTAGGGGTGAAGACGGTGTAGTATGGAAGAGACCAGACCAAAACCAGGGATGTACATGGTAGACAATGGTGGAGGAGGTGGGGAAAGGAAAACAAAAGGATGAATACAAGGAAGAAAAGGGTAGTGGGGTCATGGGGCATTAATCCACCCAAGGGGAGGGTATTGTTTATATCTCCACAGGGAAAGTGGGACCAGACTTCAACCCAGTGTAGCAAGGTGTGAATGCAATATCCCGGCATGGAGGAGGGAACCGGTGGAGAGGTCTGGGAGGCTGGCCCCAGCACCATAAATTGACTGGATTCCTGCCCCTCCCCCGAAAAGAATTTGTTCCGGGGGACGACATTGACTCTGCAGCTATGGGAGATGGACATATTTGAACAGAGCACACGGGAGCAGATGAAGGGGCAGGAGGAGAGAGTGGAGCACAGCCTGGCCCACCAGGCCGTGATGATGATGTTCCTGAGTAGAGCAGCCAGTCCACAGAGAGAACAACATGGCTGGCCCTACTATGAGACATGATGCCCCTCAGTGACTAAGGGCAATACAGGGGACAGCACCGGAGACACAGTGTGGGAATTGCACCTGACCTGATCCCACCACACCGAGGCAAATCACTGGGGGAGTGCTGCGGAACAGCAAGGGAATGGAGTGGCAAGGTCCCCAGGGAATGCTGAAAGTGGACTTTGGGGCCAGGGCGTGGTGCCCCAACAGACTGGACTGGAAAACGCTCCTAAGGGCCAGCAAACGATCCCTGAACTAACTACAAGCTTTTCTCTTGTGATCTGATTTGTTCTGTTCTTTTTCAGTGGTTTGTTTTGGTTGTTTTGTTGTCTGGTTGTATACTGTTGCTTTGTTTTCCTCTGTCTAGTTTTCGTGCATGTTAGTGACTCCACAGGTCTGTCTGAATAGGACAGGCTGGATGAACTATCTGGATGAAAAACAACGGGACCGACAGTTCCGGGGGGACTTGGGGTGGGGGGGTAGGGGGGGGGTAAGGAAGTGGTGTTAACAAACCCAGGGACAAGGGAAAAACATGGGACCCCAAATGGTAGAGAAGGGGGAGTTGCAGGCCTGGTGGGAAATGATCAAGGGTAAGGTTGCTTAGAGAAGAGGTATACTCTAGCCCAGGTGGCGATGAAGCATGGTAGTAGGGCAGGAGGAAGGTCAAGGGAGATGGAGGAAAGAGCTAGGAGTCAAAGGGCATTCATGGAGGTCTAGACAAAGACATGTACATGCAAACATATATAGGAGGATGGGGAAATAGATCTATGTGTCTATATTTATAGGTCAAGTATTAAGGTGGCGGAAGGACCTTGGGCCTCTACTCAAACACTCCCTCAATGCATGAATACCTTCTTTTATTAAATTGGAACTCTATGATGCTCACTCTCCCGACACAACTGCTGAAGCCAAAGTGGGTGAACAAGTAAATGTGGTGAAGAAAGCTGATGGTGCCCGGCTATCAAAAGAGATAGTGACTGGGGTCTTAAAGGCTTGAAGATAAGCAAGCGGCCATCTAGCTCAGAAGCAACAAAGTCCACATGGAAGAACACACCATCCTGTGTGATCGAGTGGTCCCAAAGGGATCAGTTACCAGGCATCAAAGAACAAAAAATCATATCATTGACTGTACACCTCCATGATAGGATCGCTGAAGACAAATGGGTGCATAAGGAAATGTGGTGAAGAAAGCTGATGGTGCCCGGCTATCAAAAGAGATCGTGTCTGGGGTCTTAAAGGCTTGAAGGTGAACAAGCGGCCATCTAGCTCAGAAGCAAATAAGCCCACATGGAAGAAGCACACCGGCCAGTGCGATCACGAGGTGCCCAAGGGACCAGGTATAAGGCATCATGCAAAAAAAAAAGATATAAGTGTGTGTATGTATGTGTATATATGTGTATATGTATATATGTATGTGTATATATATATCATATTAAATGAAGGGGGAAGTGCAGAGTGGAGACCCAAGGCCCAAGTGTCGACCAATGGAGATCCCCTCATAGAGGGGTTTAGGAGAGGAGATGGGTTAATTAGGGTGTGAGGTAGTATCGATGAAGAACACAGCTTTCCCCCAGATCCTGGATGCTTCCTCCCCCCAACTACCATGATCCGAATTCTACCTTGCAGGGCTGGATGGGACAGAGGCTGTACACTGGTACATATGAGGGTTGGAGGTACAGGGAATCCGGGGTGGATGATACCTCCAGGACCAAGGGTGTGAGGGACGATGCTGGGAGAGTGGAGGGTGAGTGGGTTGGAAAGGGGGAACTGATTATAGGGATCCACATGTGACCTCTTCCCTGGGAGAGGGACAGCAGAGAAGGGGGTAAGGGAGATTCCGGCTAGGGCAAGATATGACAAAATAACGATGTATAAATTACCAAGGGCATATGAGGGAGGGGGGAATGGGGAGGGAGGGGGGGGGGAAGAGGACCTGATGCAAGGGGCTTAAGTGGAGGGCGAATGCTTTGAGAGTGATTGGGGCGGGGAATGTGTGGATGTGCTTTATACAATTGATGTATGTATATGTATGGATTGTGGTAAGAGTTGTTTGAGTCCCTAATAAAATGTAAAAGAAGAAAAGAGAAAAAAATGATTAGGGCAAAGACTGTACAGATGTGCTTTATACAATTGATGTATGTATATGTATGAACTGTGAAAAGAATTGTATCAGCCCCAATAAATTGTTAAAATAAAAAAAAATTTTTTAAAAAGAAAGGCATTTGTGTGAATCAAATGCCCATTTTATATCATAAAAAAAAAAAGAAAACTAGAGAAGGATAAGGAAGAAAGGGTGGAGTTTCAAAGACGGATTGCATTTACTTTATATTTTCAGTGTGTTTGGAGATTCAAGACATTCATTTTTATTCTCACTAATTCCACGTCAAAGCGTCTAGCTTTAATTTTCCTTACTATATTGCCAACAATAGTCTTTTACTGAATAGTCTGGAGTAGTGATTTTCTTCTTTTCACAAGTGTTGTGAAAGGGAGAGGGAGGCAAATCTCCCTAAGATAACTATAGGAGAAAACTGGGACCCGGAAATGGTCTGTGAGCTGGGTGGAGGAGGTTAAAGAGGAAGTGGTCAATCTGGCCTGAATGATAGGGCAAGGGCGACATGTACTGACCTAAGAGCAATGGAATGTGAAGAAAATGAAAACATAAGGGAAAATCTACGTGCTATTGAAAAAAATCAGGAAATGCAGGACAATAATTTGAAGTATTCTACCATGCTGATCAACAAATAATAGCAACAAACCAGCGTTGGTTGTTTTTCTTAAGAACCAACAGAAACAACTGATGAGCTGATGAGCTGGTGGAGGAGAGGAAGAGAGATGTGCTCAGGCTTTTGTTTCACGTAAATAGGTTAAACTAAATGTAACTTGATTTTTCTTTAGCGAAAAAAAAAGAGGGGAGGAACCTATGTGCTCTGTGTGCCTGAAGAGCAGAACACAAAGGAATGCTATAACGTGGGAATTTAGACTTTCCGGAAATAAAAGAAATAAACTTTCTGGCATGATAGCCAGGCAAAGGTTATTGGAGCATATCTGATGAACTGGGAAATATATGGGGAATGAAGGTGGGGGAGAAGGGAGAGAAAACACTTGAAACACTCATCTTCAGTTACTTAGAAATATGTTTTTGTTTGTTATGTGTCTACTGGTGCCTGTTACCTGGTCCCTATGACTCCTCATGATCACACAGGTGGTGTGGTTCTTCCATGTGGACGTGTTGCTTCTCTGCTGAATGGTGGCTTGTGTAACTTCAAGCCTTTAAGACCCCAGATGCTATATCTTTTAACAGCTGGGCATCATCCACCTTCTTCACCACATTTGCTTATGCACCCAATTTGTCTTCAGCGATTGTGTCAGGAGGGTGAACATCTCAGACTGTCGATTTGTTAAAACAAAGTGTCCTTGTATAGAGGGAGGGGATGAGTAGAGATCCAAAGTCCATCCTTACCTCAGTGTACTGCTGTATAAATATATGTACATAGGCCAATATTTCTATTTTTGTAGATTAATATAATGATATATGTACACCGCTGTGTTTATACCTCTATACATTGCTTTGCTTCCTAGGTCCTTCCTCTGTTTCTTTTTACCTTCCTCCTGCCCCACTGTCACTTTCCCCTTATTTCCATGTCTTGGTACCTCTTCTTAGCTCGTTTGCTGTTGCTCCGATACCATCCACCCTCATCCCTATATCCTCGTTATTGATTCGATTACCATAGTTGTTCCCCTGTCTATGGTGCTGCCTGCTCACCACCCCCTTCCCTGGCCGCCCTCACCCACAGATCTCCCGGGACTCTTGGTCCCACTGCTTTCTCCTCGGGCATGCTTCCCAAACCTATCTCATATAGGTAGGCATGCCGACTATGACATAGCCCAAACTGATCAAAAATAAATAAATAAAATAAAACTTCAGTTACTTTTTAAACATATAAGTTTAATTACTAAATGAAGAGTTTCAGAAAATCCTTCAAGTGCCTGACATGAGTTTCAGCCGACACACAGCAAAGAGCAATGACTGGTTAAATATGTGCGAAAGCAGGGGGTTTTGTTTGTTTGCTAGTTTTTCAGTCTTGGATCTCCCTCCCTCGCTCGCACTCCCACACACCACCACTCTTCCTGTCAGCATGAAAATAAAGGTTTTCAGCACCAAGGACAGCCGCTCTCGACTTCACCTACTTGGCAGTGATTGGTGGTGTACACTGATGATGAAACCTATCATATCAAGAGTTCATTTGAATTCCGATTTACAAATCCTTGGAGATTAGCTCGAAACCATAAGCATCTGACATACAATACTACTTTACCTATTTGGAATATGATTACCTTCCTTTATTAAATAGAGTATATCGTTGACAAATGAAGATCAACGACTACCAGCGCTGGAAAAGCCTTTAGAATGATTCAACTCAGTATCCTATTTCTAAAGATGAGAAGAATGAGGATGAGACGCTTAAGGATTTTCTTGAGATCACAGATAGTTCCAAAACAGACAAAATTACCATGGAGATTTAGTCTCAATGTTGTGGAATTCCAAGCGGCTTTTATATACCTAAAAAAGTAAACAGGTCGAAGTTGTTTTCTAGTTCATAAGACTTCTGTGTGAGTCGGGGTTGGCTAGAGAAACAAATACAGGGACACTCATCTGTGCATGAGAGTTTTATATCAAAGAGCAATCGCATATTGAGAAAAACATTCCAGCCCAGTCCAGATCAACTCTGTATGTCCGATATTAGCCCAGATGTTTGATACTAGTCCATAAATTCCTCTCCAGACTCACGCAGCATGTACAATGATGCTGAATGCAGGAAAATCACAGGTCAGTAGGTGAAAATTCTTGTGAATCCAGTGGCAGCATCTCAGTTCTGATTCGGGTCTCCATATGACTCCTCCAGCACTCCAAGTGTGCCTCCTCAACAGGAAGGTAAAGCAGGGAGAGAGTGTGGCCCACTTCCATGGAAAAACAAAGTCCCCAGATTCCTTTTCCTTGTGGGATATGCATCATCAGGCTGTGACCTGATAGACAGGCTAGTCTCCACCCTTTCCCTCTGAATTCCCTCAAGTTGGCATGAGATTAGGTAACTACCACAACTTGCGAGTTTCATCTAATAATATTCTAGTAATCATCTGTAGCATGAGAAAGATCAAATTTCAACAAGCAGTCCTTGACCTTGACATGTTAGCATTTCCTACTAATGATTTGAAGTGAATCACTGAATACAAATGCATTGTTGTTTTCTTAATATGAATATGCTTTACAAGTCTTCTATCACATGCTAACTGTTTCAAAACTATGATTGAAATACTTTGAATTTTGATTATGAAAATAGCGTATTGTCAAAATTGTCTGCTAGGAGACCTGGTGGCATCGTGGATTACTCATTAGGCTGATCACCACAAGGTCAGCAATTCAAAATCACCTGCTACTCTGGGCAAGAAAGAGGAGGCTTTCTACTCCCATAAGGATCTACACTCTTGGGAACCCCCAAGGGCAGTTCCACTCTGTCCTGAAGTGCTGGTATGAGTTAGAATTAACAGCATAGCAGTGAAATTTGCTTTGCTGTTGCTTTGGTTTTGAAACTACTCATTGACACAAATTTAACAAAAGTGCTAAATTCTGGCACCCTCTCTAATTGGAAACTTAATCCTAACATCTGGATGCTCCATTGCACTTTCATACAGGGCTATAATAGTTAGGTGGTGTGTCCAGTTGGGTGTTGGGAGTTGAGGCCTAGAAATCCCCAATACAATGTACTAAACATCATAATGGAATCTGTTATGATTAACCATTCAAGTTGTAAGAAGGATAGGGTAGAATTCAGTCTCCTTACTCAGGTCACAGCCCTGATGCAGTTAAAAAGATGGCTCTTAGGGTATGCAGGGTGCTTCCTCTACATGTGGATGCTGAGGGAAAAGGTGATTGCATTTTTCTGGGTCTTAACCATGAAGCTGGATTGTTGACCTCTGGTTCTTTGGACTTGAGTCAAGAGCTTGCCATATTGCCTGGCTATCTTGTAAGCCAGTGGTTCTCAACCTTCCTCATGCCACGACCTTTCAATACAGTTCCTCATGTTGTGGTGACCCAACCATAACATTATTTTCATTACTACTTCATAACTATAATTTTGCTACTGTTAGGATTTGGGAGACTCCTGTGAAAAGGTTTTTTGACCCGCAAAGGAGTCAGGGCCCACAGGTTGAGGACCTACCAACCTCAGATTCACTAGCCTCTCCAATCACAAGCATGATGTGCTAACTTTTGAGTCTTCTTCTTCCATAGATATCAACCTGTGGTTTTGTTGGTCTGGGATCCATCAGCCCCTGAAGGTAGGTGACTGAGGCGAAGCCACCAACTTAAAGTCTGACCTGTGGACTTGGAAGCTCCCTGGATTAAGATTGAACTTGCTCAGTTCTATAACTGTGTGGGTCATATTCTTGATATGTATTTTATTTGTGTCTCTAGACAACCCAGCCGAAGACAAACACCATGCCTAACTTCAATCGTGCATGTGTTTTGTTTCATAGCAATTACCCTTTAGGTTACTGTCCCCTCCAATTGTCTGTGTACAATTTAAGGGCAAGTGCAAAATTCTCACAACTCATTCATTCTTTAACTGTTTCAATAGATATGTCTCAGAACAGATGTATAACTCAAGATGAAATGATGTAGACATTTTTATTCCCTCAGTAGTTAAGAGGAAAGAGACGAAAAACATTATTCTCTACCTCAAAATTTTTGAACTCTGAGAGACAAAGAGAATGAGAAGAGATTTACTTATCTCCAAAAAATTAGAGTGGAGGAGGGGGACAAAAATAGTCATTTAACATCTTGTATCATTATACAGGAGGCCTGGTGGTTACGTGTTGGAGTGCTGACCATAATGTCAGCAGTTCTAAACCACCAGCTTGTCCACAAGAGAAAGAGAAAGCTTTCTATTCCTGTAAAGAGTTAGTCATAGAAATTCACAGGGGCATTTCTACCCAGTCCCATAGATCACTATAAGTTGGCATCAGCTCCATGGCAATGAACTGTGGGGGTTTTGTTTATTTGTTTTGGTATCATAATACAAAGGAGACTTAATGGTACAGTAGTTAAGCATTCAGCTGCTAAGTGAACGACCAGTGGTGTAAACTCACCAACTACTCTGCAAGGGAAAGAAATCCTATGAGGTCCTCTGAGGTCACCCATGAGACAAAACCAACTCAATGCCAGGATTTCACTTTGGGAATCATAATATAGTGTTACCACATTCTGATATTACGGGCCAGGGTTTAAATATCAATTATTCCATCCTTTAAACAATATAGGGGAATTATTTAAACTTATCTGGAAATGAGATGGTGACCATAATATGTACTTTTTGAGTTGTTTTGCATGTAAATGACAGATTAAAATTTATCTGAGACCATAGTAAGTGTTAAATAAATGTCCGATATAAAGATGAGAAGCAGGAAGAAGAAAAAAATGAGCACACGATTATGAGTATGGAGTATGCACAAGATACTGACCAAAAGTAGGACCGATGTATAGCTATATTTTAATTCACAATTTAATGCCAATTACAAAGATGTGATACAGCTGCTAATGCATAATAAAATGAATCCATTTTATTTAACTAAAGATAATAAGTTGATGGCAGCTACAACAGTGTGGAGGGGAAGTTATCCGCTCCATTAGGCTAAGGCAAGAAAGATAATTATGCATTAGCCACCTGAAAAGGCACACCAGGTATTCCAGTTTGGAAAAGTACCTTTTTCAAAAACCAAGATAAAAGAAAGTACATGGAACTCTCAGGTGACTACAAAGATTTACATTGAACAATCCCATCAAATGAGAGCGATGCTGAGGGAACGCCTTGCCACCGGGCTTCTAGAAGTCAAGAAGTAGCCAGATCATGAGACTCTCAGTTGCTCTACCAAGGAACGAGCCCTGTCTTCTAAGGACAACTGATAACACTGAAAGGCTCAATGCAAGAAAGTGACCAAATACAATTTTCCTTTTAGAAAGATGACTTAAACTATAAAACAAGAGCCATAATACCAAGAGAGAGAGAGGGACTCTGGGGATTGCCTCTGTTTCTGTCACTCCCCCTTCCTCCTCTCTAGGACTTCGCTGGGATGCTGGATCTGCCTCCAGGGGCGGCCTCCTGTGGGCCGTCTGCTCTCGGTGCCCTGGCATGTTTCCACTGACCTGCATCCACCAACGCAGCACTCACCAGCCTGTGATCTTCCTGAATTCGTGCCAACTTTCTGTGTCGCCAGCCTGTAGCTCCATGCTTCTGCGGAGGGCTTGACCGGCATCAGAGCTCTGCACTTGAGGCGTACTGGGCTGGGGTGCTTCTTGACACAAAGTTCTTCCTAAGATAAAGTTTTTTCTTGTCCACAGATGAGTGTCACTGGATTTGCTTCTCTAGACAACCGGGACTGACACAGTGTCTGTGTTAGTCTGGGTAGACTAGAGAAACAAACTCATAAACATGCATATGTGTATAAGGGAGAGGTTTATATACCAGAGCAATTGAACATTGAGAAAATAGCCCAGTCCAGTCCAGATCAAATCCATAAGTCTGATATTATCCCATATGTCCGATACCAATCTATAAAGTCCTCTTCAGACTCATGAAGCACATGCAATGGTATAGAAGATCACAGGCCAGTGGGTAGACAGTCTTTGGATCCAGTGTCATTGGAAACATCTCAGTGCTGGCAAGGGTCTCTGTATCAGGGTGGGTCCATGTGTCTTGTCAGCTGCTACGTCTCCCAGGGTGTGAGCAGAGAGAGAGGTGTCTTCTGCCTCCAAGGAGGAAGTACCAGAATTCTCAGGGGAAGACCATGCCCACACCAAGGCCTCTTTGGCTATGATCTGATTGACAAGCTAGACTCCACCTCTACACTTTTAATCCTAAAATTGACAAATGATTATATATCGACCACAGTGTCTGACATCCAATTGGCATTTAATAAGCATTTATTAAATTAACTGAAGCATAAGGAAGTAAGGTAACATACTATCATGGGAAAGAGACAACATCTTAGTTGTATACAGAAAACCCACCTGTGTTAGTCTGGGTAGACTAGAGAACTTCATGAACACTCCTATGTGTATAAGGAAGAGCTTTATATAAAAGAGCAATAGTGTATTAAGAAATCATCCCAGCCCAGTCTGGATCAAGTCCACAAGTCCGATATTAGTCCATATGTTTGATACCATCTATAAATTATCTCCAGACTCACACAACACATTCAATGACATCAAATGCAGGAAGATCACAAGGCAATGGGTGGAAAGTCTTGTGAATCCAGTGGTGGTGGAAGCATCTCAGTGCTGGCGTGGGTCTCCATGTGGCTCCTCCAGTTCCAGGGATCTGCTTCCATCAGAAGTCTCTATGTGGCTTGTCAGCAGGAAGACATGCAGAGTGGATAAGTGTATCTGGCCTCCAGTGAGCTATTTATCTCCCTGGCACCTCCAAATGAGGTCATCAAGCTGTGACCTGATTAACAGGCTAGATTCCACACCTTTTCAAGTTGACAGGAGATTATGTAACTACCACACCACCCGTATCTATTCCTTATTCTGGAATGTCATACAGTCCTATAAAACTAAAAGGATTTGGAACCCTTTCTAGAGTTCCAAAGGAGTCTCTTGTGGCACAAACAGTTAAATGCTCGGTTACCAACCAAAAGATTGGCAGTTAAAACAACCCACAGGCACTTCAAAAGGAAGGCCGGCCTAACAGTCCCTAGCAAACAAAAGCGAAAACTCCTTGGAGCACAGCTCGCCTCTGAATCGCCTGGGTTAGTCATGAGGCAAAACTGACTAGATGGCAGCTCGTTTAATGCTGACATTCTGAGTAGGTGGTGAGATAAAATAAAGTAGCACAGTCACTTTCTATTACTAGGGGTTAGTCATTAGGACTGACTACTTACAATGTATAATCACTTATACAACTAGTGATGAGTAGTGATGCTAATTGTGATGTCTCAGGCTGTCAATGAATATAAATCTAATTATTGGTACCCATGTAAATATATATATACACATATCTACTTCCATTAAAAATAGGTACATCACACCAATTTAAAACTGGAATATGTATATTTTAACTGCTTATGCAGCTCCTCTAGTTCCTTCATAGTGTCTATTTATGGCTGTTTTTCCTTCGCTGTTCAGTCCATTCAGATTAATTCTTGACACAGAATTCTCAGTGCTCATGACCACAGTCAAATACATCTACATAGGGCATCCCCTTCTTGTCCAATCTATTATAATTCCAAAGGATCTTCAAGGGGTCCTCTGACTTCTGGTGGCTTCCCATAGACGTTGTGTATCTAATTTCCTCCTGACTCCCCATTTCTTGGCATCAGTGTGAGAGCAGGTGTGAGAAGATACAGACAGGTCCATGGAGCCCCAGGTTCAGTGCTGGCACAAGATAAGGGTTATCTTCCCACTGGAGATTACTTTGACAAGGTTTTCCTGATTGCCGACTTCCAATTAGTGTCATCTTTTGCTCCACATCCTAGGGGAAATGCTCATTTTATACTGAGATGACTGAGGATGTTCTGGGTATGGGCATTATTGTGAGATAAAAGATGCAGCTCAACTTCTCTGCCATCATCGAGAAAGACTAGCCTGTCAAGCAAAGACACGGTCACCGATATCATGTACAAGCGCAACCCCTTGTTCGTGAACAGGATGCTAATTTATTTTCCAGCAATAAGCCAAATGTGTTTCCAGATGTTGAACTATGAAGCAGTCATGATTGAGGCAACCACACAGGTGAAAGGGAAAGGTTTTTTAAAAGGGAATGCTTAAGTTAAGCCCTACCACTCATCCATGAGGGAATGCTTGTTCTGGCAAAGAGCGTTGATGTAGACAGCAAGGTAAAACTCTTTGTCAACAGGTTTTGAAATGTTGTTTTAGCTACCACTCCAAGAATAACATAAATCTTATAATAAATATTCTAGGTAATTGGCTTCTCCATATCTCATATATAGTTTTTCAAGAGTAAGGTAATGTTTTTCCTAAGGTCATATCCACATAATACCATACCATTTTTTGATGAGGTCAATTCAATGGCACAAGCTAGTATATAAAACCAAATACTGTTTTCAACTGAATGAATGGGGTAAATAATTAAAGTAGTCCTATGTAGGCAAGGAGCTGACAACCGCTTGAAATATTGGACACATGCAAACATATAAATTGAGCGAAATAATTTAGTCAGAGATGAACGGGGATCATTTTTGCCTACCTCCTTCCTTTACATGGGCCTGGCCATATGAAAAGGCCAGCCTTACATAACAACTCCTTAATGTCTTTTCGGTTCAGCCCACTAGCCTGCACTGGTCCACTGATCCTTGTTCTCATATCTGGTTTGAGAGACACTTCATACACTTATTTACAACTGACCCTTGCTGAATTCTATTTCATATAGCTTTGTCCTCCCATTATGGTCTCGCAACTGCCAGGTACCAGGCAGAGGCACTATTCACTATCCACCCCATCCCTTAGGTACCAATCATAAGCAGATCATCACCCTGCTTGGCCTCTCCTGCAGGGAATAAAACAACATAGCAGTGAATAAAGAAATTAGCAGTCATCACTTGTGTGAAGACTAATTTCAGATATGAAGTCATTTCAGGTGTTAAAATATTTGGCAACTCTGCTCCCTTTTCAGTCCCTGCTAAAATGTCATTTCTCTCCTTCAGAGAAATAAAACTGAGACATGAAAACAAGAATTTATTGGGATGTGGCTTTGGAAGTAGACAGATTTGACTCTGAAGCCTGTCTCTCCCATTTGCCAAGGCTAAGGTCACAGAGGCCACTTGAATTCCATGTTCGTCACCTTCCTCACCAGTAAAATGTTAAGTGATATAAGACATAAGGCATATAAAGACACTAAAAATGACTTTGTGACAGAATCACTCAAAGATACAAAAATCCTCAAAACCCAAACACACTGCCATCAAGCCAATTTTGACTCATGATAATTCTATAGGGCAGAGTAGAACTGCCCTTCTGACTTTCAGAGATTGTAATTCTTTATGGGAGTAGAAAGCCTCATCTTTCTCCTGCAAAGCAGTTAGTGGTTTCAAACTGCTGACCTCTCAATCAGCAGCTGGACCAGCAGGGTTCAACGATGGTGCTTTGAAGGTTTTAAAAAATTATTGTTTATGAGGAAGGTAAGTTCTCAAAACTAATACTGTTGTTAGGTGCCATTGAGTCAATTCTGAGTCATAGAGACACTATCTACAACAGAATGTATTATTAGTTGTACTGAAATAAAAGCACTCGCTATCAATTTAATGCTTCAGATTACCTTTTCCAAAAATGATCACAGTACAATTTCTAGTCCACTAGCACATTGCCACCCCCAATATAGAAGTAGGGTCTATTTCCTATTCCCCTTAACTGTGTGGGATTTGTGACTTCCTGCGAAAATAGAATGTAATGGAATGAGCAAATAGAATGTAGGAGAAGGGAATCTGCATGACCTTCAAGGCTAGCACATACATAGCAATATAGCTTTCTCCTATCTCTCTCTATATCAGTGGTCCTCAACCTTCCTAATGCCGCGACCCTTTTATCCTCATATTTTGGTGACCCCTCCAACCATAAAATTATTTTTGTTGCTACTTCATCACTGTAACTTTGCTGCTGTTATTAAGAGGACAACCCCTATGAAAGGGTCATTTGACCCCCAAAGGGGTTGCGATCCACAAGTTGAGAACCGCTGCTCTAGCTGCACATGCTTAGAGCCCAGTGACATGTTATGAGAGAGGGGAAGCCACATGGAAACACCACATCGAGATGCTTTCTAGCCAATAGTTTGAGATATCGTTCCAGTGGACAGCAAACAAGGTCTAAATAGGCCTACAGATGAGTCCAGGCCCAGCTATCAAGACACCTTCACAATGCTGACTGGTATAGAGATTAACCATCATCAAAAGTTCTGTGAACAACCTATGGACTAGCATTGTTGTCTGTGACTGAAGTTCCGGGCAGCACAAACAATTTTCACCCAAAATATTGATGGTTTGGACCCACTCCTGTGGTGCCTCAGTTGAAAGGCCTGCTAATCTGCCTCCTTGAATATTACATCCAAGGAAGGCCTGTAGGGCTCAGCTCTATTCTGTAACACATGGGGGCACGATGAGTAGAAAGCAGCTCAACAGCAATAGGTCTGCGGTGATGTGACTGTTACACAGTAATAGTGTGTTAGTCCGTGTTGACTAGAAAAACAAACTCACAGACAGTCAAATGTGAATAAGAAAGCTGTATATAAAAGAGCAATTGAATATTGAGAAACATCCCAGCCCAACCAGATCAAGTCCATAAGTCTGATATTAGCCCACATGTCCGATACCAGTCTATAAATTCCTCTTCAGTCTCCCGCAACATATGTAATGGTGCCAAGTGCAGGAAGATCACAGGCCAGTGGGTGGAAAGTCTTGTGGATCCAGTGGCCATGGAAGCATCTTAGCACGGGTCTCCATGTGTCTCCTTCAGCTCTCTGAGTGTCTCAACAGCAGGAAATGGAAGGCTGAAATACTCGGTCTAGCCTCCAGTGAGATATTCATCTCCCTGGTGCCTCCAAGTGAGATGATCAAGCTGCAACTTGATTGGCAGGCGAGTCTCTACCCCTTCGCTCAAGTTGACAGGACATTTATGTAACTGCTGCAGTTAGCTAGAACCCCAAATCTTAGTCAGTTAGATACAACACAACTAATTCCGCTTCCTTAGGTTAAGAGAATCCAGCCTAAGACAGACATCATAGCCTAAGACAGATATCGTGCTTGGTAGAGGGTCAGTGAAAAAGAGAAAAATCCTCAAAAAACAGAAAAACACAGTGACTGCAACAATGTGCTCAAACATAGGAGAGATCGTGGGAATGGCACAGGACCAGGCAGTGTTTTGTTCAGCTGTACACCAGGTTGCTATGAGCTAGAACCAACTCTATGGCACATAGCAACAATATTCTCCACATTGAACAGAGTTAAGTACAATGATTCTATTTCCCTCTCTGCTCCTTTAACCCTTCCTGCTAATGGAGATCCTGACTTCAACTTGGCTATTGAGTATGTAAACTTAGGAAGGGGTCAGATGAGATCTAACAGGCTCAATTTTGTTAACAAGAATAATAATAAAAAAATTAAAAAGCAGTCAAACCCTGAAGCCATCAAATGTGACTTGAAGCAAGATAGAAAAATGGCAAAGAAAGTGAAACTACTGTTTTTCTATGGTCACTTTTCTGAGTATAAATGTCTGAAAATTCTATATCATTGATCCTCTGGCTTGGCAGATGCCTATATTTGGCAGGCAGAGAGCTTTCCACAAGATAGTTTTATCTTGTTAGGAGATAATCTATTATGATAGACTTACATACACATGTACCCCTTCAATTGGACAATGCTGTACCATGTAATTGACTGCAAGTTCTTCCATCATTGCAGTGACACAGGGGGTTGGGGGACACAGGTATAGACAGGACGATCTGTCTTCATTGATGTTTGACAGGAAAGCTGTTTAAATTGGCCAGCAACTTTTTTTTTCTAGAGGATAATGTGTTCTTATACCCTCATCCTAAATGAAAATCAAGCAAGGAGTGAATACTATCAAAAGAGCCCAAGTATTCTCATGAAATGTGTATGTGACAGGACATGAGTATGGAATGGGACACAGGACTAAGAATTATGGACAATGTAAGGGGAAAACTGGAATGGAAAGACAAGAAGAAAGGCAAAGAGAAAAGGAATATTTTTGGAAAAGGTAAAAGACAGCTTTACTCGGTCTCACATGGCCACTGTGAATAAGAATAAACTTCATGGCATTGGGTTTGGGTTTTGTTGTTGCTCTTGCTGAGGGTTTTTGTTGTTGTTGTTGTTGCTTTATCAGTAGTCACGCTTCAGTGTCTCTAACTTATTGCAATTGTTGGTGTTGTTGGGTTCCATCAAGTTGGTTCTGACTCGTGCCTATCCTATGTACAACAGAATGAAACATAGCCCTATCCTCTGCCACCTTCACAGTCTGGGTACACGAGCCCATCGTTGCAGCCACTGTGCCAATCTATCTCATTGACATATCTGTTTTTGCTGGCCTTCTACCTTACAATATCAATAATAACTGAACATATGGAGTTAGCCAGATAGAATACACAAGAATCAAGTTGACTATGCAGATACTCACTGCCATCGTGTCAATGCTAACTCTACTGTGGGTTTCTGAAACTTTAACCTTACAGGAGTAGAAAGCCTAGTCTTTCATCCTATAGTTCAATCACATTAAGCAGTATTGTACAATAACTACCACAATTAATTTCAATACATGTCATTTCTTCTTGAACTGAAAGGAACTTTTTTTGCTATAATTTTTTAATACTGCTATTAGGGGCTCTTACATCTCTTATCATAATCCATACATTCATCCAGTGTGTCAAGCACATTTGCATATATACTGCCATCATCATTTTCAAAGCATTTTCGTCCTGCTTGAGTCCCTGATATCAGCTCCCCATTTCTTCCCCTCCCTCCCTCACCCGCCCTCCATCACAAACCCTTGATAACTTATAGATTATTGTTTTCATATCTTACATTGTCCTCTATTGCCCCTCACTCACTTTTCCATTGTTTGTCCCCCTGGGAGGGGGTTATAGATTTATCCTTGTGATCGATTCATCCTTTCTACCCCCACCCTCCCCTAATCCTCCAAGTATCTATACTCACATTGTTGGACCTGAGGGGTTTATCTATCATGGATTCCTTCTGTTAAGGGCTCTTATCTGTAGCAGTGTGCATGTTCTGGTCTGATCCAATTTGTAAGGTAGAATCCAGGTCATAATAGTGGGAGGAAGAAAACACCAAAGAACTAGAGGAAAGCTGTGTGTTTCATCGGTGCTATACTGCACCCTGACTGGCTTATCTCTTCCCTGTGATCCCTCTGTGAGGGGATGTCCACTTGTCTACAGATGGACATTGGGTCTCTACTTCATATCTCCCCACCTGCCATTCACATTGGGTATGATTTTGTTCTGGGTCATTTGGGTATGATTTTGTTCTGGGTTATAGATGTCTGATACCTGATCCCATCGAAATCTCATGATCACACAGACTGGTGTCCTTCGTGCATGTGGGCTTTGCTGCTTCTCAGTTAGATGGCCGCTTGTTTATCTTCAAGCCTTCAAGACGCCAGATGCTATATCTTTGGATAGCTGGGCACCATCAGCTTTCTCCACCACATTTGCTTATGCACCCATTTTGTCAGGAAGGTGAGCATCACAGAATGCTGGATTGTTAGAACAACGTGTTCTTGTGATGAGGGAGTATTTGAGTCAAGGCCCAATGTCCATCTGCAACTGAAAGGTACTTTTTGATGATAAATTTGACACCATTCCTCTTGAATTTTCCCTTCTCAGCACAGTAAACCATACAATTATCTGATTCAAAATAGCCAATATCAATCCATTTCAAGTCAATGATGCCCAGGATACCAATGTTTATGTGTTTCACTGCACTGCTATGGACATCATGGTTTTCTAGATTTATACTTCTTACATTCCATTTACAATTAAGAGGTGTGTGTCACTATTTCTCATTTTAAGTCATGCCCCATCAGAAAATAAAGGTCCCAAAAGTTTACTCTACCCACATCATTATAATTGACTCTACTTTGAGAAGGCAGCCCTTCCTCAGTCATATCTTGAGTGCCTTCCAACCTCAGGGTCTCACTTCTGGCACTATATCTGACAATGATCCACTGCTATTCATAAGGTTTTTAGTGACTAATCCCTCAGACATGCACAGCCTATTTATTTTTCCGAGTGTATTCTTCATCTGAAACCTATTCACCTTGGGTGACCTTGAATGACTCTGCTGGGGTCATATATTTATATAACAGTGACATATATTCCAGCATCTTACCAACATAAAAGTCTTCATAGTACCACATACTGACAGAAAAGTTATGGTCTTATTCCAATAGGTATATATCAGAATAAGGTGTAGGTTATATTGATCCAAGTGTTTATCACTTTTTCCTGGACTTTTAACTCAAGACTTCACAGTAGTTCAAAAAATATTTTCTCCACATTGTCTTTAAATGTTTGATGATGATCTTGATAGTAACCAGAGAGTTGACTCTGACCTTATTATACAACAGAACAAACTTCTATTCAGTCCTCACATGGTTGTGGCTCTCCTGACACTCTGACCTCCAAAAGTCTTCCTCACCTTCACTGGTCCTCTGATCATCAGATAGGATGCCTTCCATAGTGATCCCTTCTATAGGCTTGGCCAATATAAGCTATGATCCATAAGTTTTCATTCACTGATTTCCAGAACTACAGAGGACGAATTTTCTTTCTAGTCTGTTTTAGTCTGACATGCCCATTGACATCTTCCCACTATGTGTAATTCTGGTGGTATTTGAAATACTAGCCCAGCTTCTGGTAGGATATCAACACGCAAGCCACCATAGTACAACAAACTGGCAGACGAATGGTGGAGTGTCATATAGCAGTGTTTAAATAAGGATGAGCAAACTGTAACCACTGCTCATATTTGTCTTATAAATAACATTGTATTGGAAATTGTATTGGAAATTATTCAGACCCATTGGTTTTGATTTTTGTTTTTATGTTTGTTGTTTTAATACTGCCTACAAATTCTATTGCACTACAATTGCAGAGTTATAACAGAAAGATTATGGCCACAAAGCTGAAAATACATGCTTGTTGGCATTCGAGCATATGCAGATCCTGATTTAAATATTACCAAATACTACCAAGTTCATGGTTTTCATGTTAATATCTAAGATATTTATGGGTTTTTTTTATTGTCAGTGTGGCTTTCTTTATCTACTAGGTAATAAAAGAACCTGATTTTAAGAGTTCAAAATATAGGATGACTCTTTTTGAAACTTAATTAAGCTTTGGAATTTTTCTCATGGAAACTTGCCTTAAATATCTACCTTTGAGAATATGGGTTTGGTACCATAGTTTGGCATAGAATAGTCCACAGAGACAATATTTTACCTGGCACTTTGGTGACTAGTGACTAGGGTCATAAAATCTCATGAGTGACCATCTAATGTACAACCATTGATCTATCTCTGTGTTTAGAGGGAAGAAGAGTTCACAAAATTGATGAGGCAGGTTAACAATTAGTTCAATAAACTAATGGACCAAGTCCAAATATCAGTCTCTACAGCACTGAGACCCGAAGTACTAGAGGATGCCTGGCTACCACTGCCAATGGTTTATAGAAGTGTCACATTTGAAGTCCCTGAATAGAGGGGGGGAAACTGAAACAAAACCCAAAAGCATTTTTTAAAAGACCAAGCCTACTGGTCAGATAGAGATTGGGGGAGCCATGGGAAAAAATGATCTATTTTCACCCTTTGGGGCTGGATATGAACTGATTCCCATGGCTCAGTGTTCAGCCAAACAATAAGTCTCTAAGGGGAGAGATGGAGCAGCATGTTCATAAGGACAAAGTTCACTTCCTTCATTTTGAAATATTTGCAGAATATTTTTAAGAACTTGTTGAGAATTGTGCACTGAGAATGACTCTGTAGGCCTCTCTTTAGTGGTTAACTAGCAACAAAAGAAAATGTTCTTCTACCTGAACAAACTTGGCTTCAATAAGACAGATTACTTTCTCACCCACGAAGCACTGTTTTTCTCATTATAGGGAGGAAAGGCTGAGAAGATATGAAAATCCAAATAGCATGTTCCTTATCAGGCTTAGTACTAGATCTTTTGAGTTTGTTACAAAAACTCTGAGGGGGAAATTTCCATGGAAAGAAATGGGAGAAAGAGAGAGCAAGTGAATGGGATATAAATATCACAGAATAAAGAGTAGCTTAAAATCATTTTTATTTTCTGTACCAACCATTTTATTTTTTATTTTCTTAGAGTTACATTAAATGGTTATGTAAGTTAAATTATTTCATATGTTCTCAGTGTTTAAAATAGGATGTAATGTTGATACTCACTAGTGTATAAGCCATCAGAAATTGTCCTGATAAAGGGCATCCAAGTTAAGATTCAGGACAAGTATCCACAATGTTGGTATTTGATGCTCAGGTCCCAACAAAAATAAGGATGAAGTCAGAAAATGAAAAGAGCAGGTTGAAACATGAAGGATAAGGCCCGAGGAAACTTACAGAGGCTGGACTTTCGTTTTGCTTTGTGTGAATTTATAGTGTGGTTTTTATTCATTTCTCTGAAGGAAAAACAAGTTGGAAACATTTTCAAAAACATTTCCACACATACCCCAGCGTTCTGAAGGCTTTCCAGGTCATGCAAGCTGGGTGCTAATGGCTCATGATAGCATGCAAAATGCATGTATGTTCTCATAACTCACAGTCAGTTACTCTGTACTTGTCTGTAGCTGGTGAACTTCCATCACATTTAATCACTGACTTTGTCAACTCAGTTGGTTACATTCCCAGATGTTGACTTACTTGGAGGATTGATTGTCTTCCAGATGTGCTATAGCTTCACTGTCAACTCCAAGAGAACATGTGGATGATTGTGAGCATTGGTGACCACTAACGGGTTTCTCCAAGATGGCTCTGTGGCAGAGGTCCCCTTTTTTTTGAGAAGTGTGGCTGCACACACAGACGGAGGTTCTGTAAACATTCAAACATTAACCCTTCCTCCAAATATCACCAGTCCATTGAAGAGGAATAAAAAATAGATGCAACTTACATTAAGTAATGCATGTGTACAATTGAGAAAATTTGGTGCGCTGCTAAACCAAAAAGTCAGTATTGTATAAGGAAGTTAAATTGGAAAAAGAAAACATGTGCATATTAATTTGAATAAAATCAGCTTCCCTTGACTGAGTAACTTGGAAGCTGTCATGTGCTTGTACAAGTTGATCATATTTTGTTTAATGACCGTGTTTTCATGACTATGTTCTTGATGCTAGGCAAAAGTTTCAACAATATTAAAAGATGATGTTTGTAATGTCTCTAATCAGATACAAGAAGCTTGTACAAGTGTCAGAGAAGCAGCCAAACATGGAATGTTTTTTAAACTGGGTTAGAACTCTAGACACTCTCAATTCCTCTGTTTTTGAAAATTAGATCGTATTCCCACCAGGGCAACATAAATTAGCTAGGAACAAGAAAAAATTGGAATAATTCCAAACCATTATCTCAAGAGTTTTCTTTTTCATTGAAGGCATTTATCTTTTCCTCTGCTGTAGTATCTTCCTTTCAACTAACAATACAAATGCAAAACTCTAAAAGGTGGTTTGGTGACTACAGTTACCCACCACATCAATTCCCACTCACAGCAACTCTATATAGGACTTTCAAGGCTATAAATCTTTACCGGTACAGATAGTCTCACCTTTCTCCCTCAGAGTAACTGGGGTTTGAACTACTGACCTGTGGTTAACAGTCCAATGCTCACCCAACAGTGCCACCAGGATTCCTTCAGACAAACTTAAAGCATCTGCCCTTTCATCAGTCGGCCAACAAATGACACTGATTCTCTGAAGCAAAGCATCCGGATGAGCAATTAAGACCTCAGTCAGTGATTAATCCTTCCTAACATTGTGCATATTTGGATAGCCAATATTTTCCCCATTTTTCATCAAGACATGATGCATCAAGTAGATACTACGTTGTTGTTAACTAACTTCAAAGAGTCCCCAAAATACACTGTTTTACCCGAAGCATTCTTTTTTCACCTTGGTACTTATTAACAGTGTTTAGCCATCCTCAGAATACCTATTTTACACATGAGGATTCCATGTAGGATTTCACTTGAAAAGGGGGAACGTCTGCAACTCAAAATATTTTGAAAATGTTTCCAAAACTCTAGCTGTGGGCTAGAGGCACAACTTCATCTGGGAACTTATTAGAAATGCACATTTCCAGGCCCCCTCTCAGATTTGTACAATCAAAATCTCTGGAGGCAGAGAGAGCCCTGAATTCTTTGTTTTAACCTGGGCTTTCAACTACTTCATTCTGGTTCAATTCTCTGCTAATAATTCACATTTTCAAAAAAAATAATAATAATTCACATTTTCAACTTAGCTACACTAAATCAAAATCCATATTTGGGCAAGTTTCCCAGGTGATTCTTTTGCATATATGAGGATCTTGATAATATGTAGACTCTAATTCAGTTCAACTGCGGTGGAAATCCCAGCAGGAGGTGTACCACAACTAATTAACTGGTACAACTAACCCCTCCTGATAATTTGCACCGCTTATTTATCAGTTTGTTGTACTGTAACAGAATGCATGTTCAGGAAGGTACTCATGTCAGTACAAGGTGGAAATTTTTCAGTATAGTTTCCAGCTAAAGACAGACTAGAAAGAAAGGCTTAGTGAATGACCACCAAAAGTAAACCAAAAGAGACTCTATGGATCACAATAAAATATTGTCTGATATAGTCTTAGAAAATGACCTCTAAGGTTTAAAAAAACACCCAAAATACTCAGTGGATATAAAACTGGACTCAAGCATCCCAGCTGTTAGACCGGGTAGACTAGAGAAGCAAATCCATAGAAACTCTTATGAGTAAAAAGAAGAGGTTTAGATACAAGAGCAATTGAACATTGAGAAAACATCCCAGCCCAGTCCAGATCAAGTCCATAAGTCTGATATTAGCCCTTATGTCCAACACCAATCTACAAATCCTCTTCAGACTCATGAAACATATGCAATGATGCCGAATGCAGGAAGATCACAGGCCAGTGGCTGGGAAGTCTTGTAGATCCGGTGGCATTATAAGCATCTCAGTGCTGGCAAGGGTCTCCATGTGGCTTCTCCAGGTCCAGAGTTCTGGCTGCATCAGGGTAGGTCCATGTGACTGAGAGTCTCCCACCTCCAAGAAGGAATACAGGATTTCCCAGAATTCTCAAGAGAAGGCCATGCCCACACAGAGGCCTCATCGTCTATGATCCAATTGACAGACTAGACTTCACCCCTTCACTTTTAATCCTCTCAAATTGACACCAGATTATGTAACTACCACACCAACCATCATGATGACATCGGACTGGGCAATGTTTTTTCTGTTGTACTTGGAATGACCGTGAGTTTGAATTGATTTGACAATAAATAAGAACAACCATTCAACAAATGGTGCTGGAAGAGCTGAATTGTCACCCGCAAAAGAATGAAACAAGACCCATATATACTTCACACCATATAAGAAAAGAAACTCAAGACGGATCAAAGATCTAAATATAAATCACACAATTATAAAGACCATCAATTTAAAAAGAAGGGCAAACTTAAGAACCTAAGGCGTAAACACACTACCAAACAGTGAAAACTATCCACACTCTAAAAAACAAAATAAAGAATTAGGGTCCACTAAAAATATGACATTTATGCACATCAAAAGACTTCATAGAGAGAGTCAACAGAGAACCCACAGATTGGGGGGAAACTATTCATTGATCATATAAAAGGCTAATCTTCAAAATCTATAGAGAACTCCAACATCTGAACAAGAAAAATACAAATGATCTAATCAAAATTGGGCACAAGATTTAGGCAGTTTACAAAAATAACGTCTAGGTGGTCAACAATCATATAAAGAAATGTTTGCATTCATTAATAATAAGATAAATACAAATCAAGACAGCAATAAGACATCACCCCACATAAACACTTTTGGCAAAATTCAATAAAACTGACAATAATAAATGCTGGAGAGGATGTGGAGAGAAAGGAATGCTTTTCCACTGTTGGTGGGACTGTAAAATTGTACAATCACTGTGGGTATCCGAATGGCACTCCTTTAAACAAATGCAAATACAAGTCCCTCTAATACAACACTCTCTCTCCTAGGTATGTGCCCTGAAGAGATCAAGACTACATTATGAACAGACATATGCACATCTATGTTTATTGCAGCTGTTTCCATAATACCAAAAACAGGAATACCAAAAACCCCAACTATAGGGAAATGGATAAATAAGCTCTGGTATATTCAAAAACTGTGAAATTTTATACATTAATAAAAACCCATGACAACTCTTTTAAACACAACAAGACATGGACAAAGCTAGAGAACATTATGCTTACAAAACTCAGTCGACCTTACAAAAATAAATACTTGATATCACCATTGTTATAAGGAAAAACAAAGACGAAAACAATGTGATTTATATACAAATAAACAAGACTTTGCTGGCGACGAAGAGGACAGGGGCAGGAACAGGAGGAGGAGGTGGGGCAGGGGGAGAGGGACCAAAAAACACATGTATGGATGATTTAATAGGATACTGTTTTGTATTTTGTTTCTTGAGATGAGCTGTATAAATATATATTGCATGTTTTTAAAACAATAATTCCTCCAGGCCTTTATCCCTCAAACCCAAATAGTATGTGGAGTAACTTAGTGAACAAAGAGAAAAAGTAAAACTGAAATGGACTTGGAGTCTTCAATGACTTTCGAGTCACTACAAACAAAAACAACTAAGAACAGCCAAATAATTTGGTGCATGTTGATGATTGAGAATCTCTGTATTAACCTTCTAGCTTCGTGGCTGAGCCCTGTGCCTGCGCTCTCACCTCCTTACCCTACATACGTTTGCTGCACACACAGATGCTGGGAGGGGACCTTTCTGCCTTACGCAGTCTCTGCAGGGTCACTATGCATCAGAATCAACTCTAGGACAATGAGTTGGGGTTTTATCAAACATAATATGCCAAATAATTTAAAATGTAACTCACTGAGTTTGGTAACTAATTTAATGGACCGGTTATACATTAGAAGTGGTGCTTTTCCGGCCATCTAGCTCAGAAGCGACAAAGTCCACATGGAAGAAGCACACCAGCCTGTGTGATCACAAGGTGCCGAAGGGACCAGGTATAAGGCATCATGCAATATATATATACCATAGTGAATGAAGGGGGAAGTGCAGAGTAGAGACCCAAGGCCCATTTGTCAACCACTGGAGATCCCCTCATAGAGGGGTTTAGGAGAAGAGATGGGTCAGTCATGGTGCGATGTAGCACTGATGAAGAACACACAGCTTTCCCCCAGATCCTGGATACTTCCTCCCCTCAACTACCATGATCCGAATTCTACCTTGCAGGACTGGATAGGGCAGAGGTTGTACACTGGTACATATGAGGGCTAGAGGCACAGGGAATCCAGGGTGGATGATACCTTCAGGACCAGGGGTGTGAGGAGCGATACTGGGAGAGTAGAGGGTGAGTGGGTTGGAAAGGGGGAACTGGTTACAAGGATTCACATGTGACCTCCTCCCTGGGAGATGTACAGCAGAGAAGGGGGGTGGGGGGAAGGGAGGCTCCAGATAGGGCAAGATATGACAAAATAACAATCTATAAATTATCAAGGGCTCATGAGGGAGGGGGGAGCAGGGAGGGAGGGGAAAAAAAAGAGGACCTGATGCCAAGGGCTTAAGTGGAGAGCAAATACTTTGAAAATGATTAGGGCAAAGAATGTACGCATGTGCTTTATACAATTGATGTATGTATATGTATGGATTGTGATAAAAGCTGTATGAGCCCCTAATAAAATGTTTTTTAAAAAGTTTTAAGAAAAAATTTTAATTAAAAAAAAATAAGAAGCTTTTCTTCCAGAATCACACCGCTATTGAACTGTAGAACAAGGATTTGCAGAAAATTGAAGTTCATGTGTGCTCTACCCATTTGGAAAATAAAGATGATATTGAGGCAGGGAAGAGATAACTTGAGAAAACATCCACTTGGTTAAAAACAAAACTAAAAACATGAGGAAAACTCGATTACATTTACAATTATCTCCCGAGGAGTGGCTGGTGGCTCCAGACTGCTCCTCTTTCAGTTAGCAGCCCAACACAGAACCACCACAGCACCAGGACTCCTGGAGCCTATGCGGGCTCTACTGGACCGGAGCGCACCCTCCCAGGTCGGGGATGAGTTGGGGAAGCAGGCAAAGGGTTTAGCCGCAAAACTTAGGAAAGGATATACTACAGTGATTCTGGTGAGCCCTAGTAGTGTAGTGATTATGGATTTGGCTGCTAACAGCAAGGTCAGCAGTTTGAAAGCACCAGGCAATCCACTGGGAAAAGATGAGGCTTTCTATTCCCATAAAGAGTTAGTCTCAGAAACCTACAGGTCTGTTCTACCCCATCCTAAAGAATCACTGAGTTGGAATTGACTGGAAAGCAGTGAGTTTGGTTTTTTTCTAATACTTGTCTTGTAGGATTGCGATAAGGATTAGAACACAAATATATAAAAAGCAACTGACAGTAGGAAAGGCATGCAATCCATGATAAAAATTTTATGGTCATTGATTTGAATACCCCCAAGAGGACTACTGGTTACTATTCTTAAAGCATTCTCAATATCCATGCAAAAGTTGCACAAATATTAACAAACATTGCCTGTGTGCATATTGTGTCTATGTTATTAATGGAAATGGAAGAACCTCCTCTAACTCTGATTCTCCCTCTCTAGAGTGGCATCTTAGAATGGCACTGTGCTTGGCAAAGTAGAAGGGCCGTGGCACAGTGGCCGCAACAATGGGCTCGAACGTAACCATCGTCAGGATGGTGGGCAGTATTTTACCCTCTTGTACCCAGGGTTGCTGTGAGTCAGAACTGACTCACGGGCACCTACACCAACAGCAACAGAATGCCACCCAGAACTCCAAGCTAGGCACATCCTCCATGAACAAGTGAAGTCTCTCGTGTAATGCAGGGGATCTGAGTTTCTTAGACCTTTGCTACCAGCACTTTGCACTATCAATAAGCGTGCCATCTCTCTCCTCTGAGACAGTCTTTGGAATTTAAAGAGCCATGTGCTGCCTAATCATTTGCTATAGCTACGGGTGCAAACTCCATGTCCTTATTGGGCTTATCAAGCCTGGTGCCGAAAGATTACTGTTACATTTCATTTGCAGAGAGATAGCTCTGAAAAAACATTAATAAAAATTTTGAAGTTCTATCTGCTCGTGTGAGCCTGAGATATTGGATATTTAATAACGGTGCAGAATTTAAAGCCTCCTGTTAAAGCAGAGGAAAATAAACAGGGAGCAAACTGCTGCACACAGGCAGGCCCTTCAAACCTCGAGACATACACTGCCCCATACAAATGGCTGTCCACCCACCACTCCTCCAACCCCAGGTCCTACATGCCCCATGTATCCAAGGTTCCCCACAGTTTGGAGACACTTTGAGAATACTGAAATGGAAGGGAGAATGGTTTTCTAAAGCTGGAAGAATGGCAGATGCGATAAAGAAAGAACAGTTTAGAGCAGACATCCTCAAACTCCGGCCCGCGGGCCACATGCGGCCCACTGAGGACATTTATCCGGCCCACCGGGTGTTTTTACCCCATTTGGTTTTTTATTTCAAAATAAGATATGTGCAGTGTGCATAGGAATTTGTTCATAGTTTTTTAAAAAACTATAGTCCAGCCCTCCAACGGGTTTGAGGGACAGTGAACTGGCCCCCTGTTTAAAAAGTTTGAGGACCCGTGGTTTAGAGAAACTGACAGTCAGGGCCTCCCTTTAGACAAACATAAGACAATTAACCCAACAAGCACATTGTCCAACTTGCCCTCCTTTTCCAGATTGTCCTCGTCTCCCGGTTTGCTTCCCTCCAACATACCATCACCCAACCATTAGTCTAGTTTAATGGCAACATTAAGCTCATTTGGGGGAGGAGGGAGCCTATTGCTGAGCTATCGGGGACATGTTAGGGGGCATAAATTAACAGAGCATTTCCTCATGCCAAGCTAAAATCAGAAGATATATTTAGAAAATTATGAGGCATAGTGCTTCGCAAAAAGTTTCTAGGATTTAAACTTATACCATCTTGAAAGCCTAAGGCTGACTCTTCCTTCCCCGAGTCCTTCGAGTGGAACTTGAAGTATAGATGATAGAGTGATGCAGATGTGAACAGTGACTCTCCTAGAGCTAGAGTATGGAGAAAGAAGTAGTCACCAGCAATTTGTCTGCATAAAAACCAAGAATTTTGGAAATCAACACCCAGAAACGTCTGAATCCTTCCTCTTCTCTATCTGTACCTCATCCTCAAACCCAAACTCACTGGCAAGGAGTCAATACCAACCCGTAGCAATCCTATAGGACAGTGTGGAATGGCCCCTGTGTGTTTCTGAGACTGGACCACTTTACAGGAGTTGAAAGCCCTGTCTTTCTCCCTAGGAGCAGCTGGTGACTTTGAACTGCTGACCTTATTGTTGACAACCCAATTCCTAACCACTACACCACCAGAGCTCCTCTACTAGTTTCCTAATAAAAATTCGAACAACAAAATAATTCCCCACACCGTTGAGTCCATTCTGAGTCAGAGTAACCCGGAAGGTCCAAGTAGAACTGCCCCACAGAGTGACGTCTGTAACCTTAATGGGGCAAATAACTTCCTTCTAGGATTATGTCCTCACCGTGGACCTTAAGGGTAGCAGCCAAGCAGGTAAACACCAAAACCCACTGCCAATGAGTTGATTCTGACTAATCATGACCCTATGCAGGATACAAAAGAAGCCAAATCTTTATGGGAGCCAGCAGCCTCTTCATTCTCCCTTGGAGGGCTGGCAGATGAGTACCTGATAGCACCATCAGGGCTCATTAATAGAAATAATAGCCTGTATTAATTGAGTACATTCTACATGTAAGACCCTCTTGTGCTATGAACTTTATATATGTTTCCTCATTTCATCCTTACCACAGGTACATGACTCATTCTCATTACCACTGGGTCGATTCTAACTCATATATAGGCACCTTTTTAATCTTTGCAGACAAAAATAAATGATTCGTAGATGGAGAAGCAGAGACTTGGGAGCATTATGTTATTTGGCCATTGTCATGCTGATATTTTAATCTACACCCCCGTGTGCTACACTGATTCCATTCTAAATTCCCCCGAGGGCACTAGGAATAAAGACTGTAATGTAGAGATTTAAGAGGGGAGAGGAAAACAATAAGGTTAAATAATAGCCTCCATAGATTCTACCTCTTAACCCCTGGAATTTGTGATTATGTTACCCTATATGGGGGGAAATGACAGAATTTGTGATTACATTGAGAATCTTGAGATTATTTTATGAGGATGGGTCCAAAGTAATCGCAAAAGCTCTGAGAAGAAGGTGGAAGGAGCAGCTCCGAAGAGAGAGAGAGAGACTGGAAGGAGTGATGCGGCTGAATTTGAACATAAGAGAGCCAATGGTCAGAAGTTCAGGAAGCATCTTGAAGTGAGAAAAGGCCGGGGAATCGATACTCGTCTTCAGTTCCCAAAAGGAATGTAGCCCTACCAACACCTTGACTTTAGGGCTTCTGACCTACAAAACTATACATTTGATTGTTTTAAGCTACTTAATTTGTGATCATTTGTTACAACAGCAGTAGGAAACTATCAAAGAAAATGCTTATCTTTTGTTTCATCCAAATGCCACACAGGTCTCTCTTCTAGTCCCTGGAGGGAACATCTTAAAACAGTGTGACACAATTTTGAGGTAAGGAGATCCCAGGCCTCTCTTGCATGGCAAATTGTATTTCCCCACTACCTTCGGCTTTAGCTTTGGAGTCAGGTGTCTTTCTTCACTTGCTTAGGTCCACAGTTGCTTCAGCTCTAGATTTTCACAGTAGTTATTTAGCCCCATCTATTGCAAGGAAAGAACCTTGACAAAATCAACTGACACAGTGGCTGCAACAGTAGGCTCAACCATACAACAATGGTGAGGCTGGCACAGGAGCACCAGTGTTTTGTCCTCTTGTACACATGGTCACTGTATGCACAGGTTCAGAGCTGATTCAACAACACATCACAACAACAACATGGTCATAATCAAAGTCCCTGGGTAGGCAAACCATTTACACACTCAACCAGTAGCCCAAAAGTTGGACTATTGAGTGCACCAGAGGTGCTTTGCAAGAAAGACCTGGGTAATGTGTTTTATAAACATGGTCCACTGTAAACTCTATGTAGCATAGTCGTACTCTGACATGCATGGCGTATGTCATGGGTCAAAGTCAACTTGACAGCAACTGAATTGCAACAATCTGGTTCTCATAACTTTTCTGATCCCGTGCCTTCCTCTTGCACTGAAGTCTTCACCTCAAGGGAAGAGAACATAACTTTTTCTCATTTCTATTTTACCAGCACCTGTCCTACTGCTTGGTCCCCAAGCCCAGAGAAAAAGGGAGAGATGAAAATAGCTAAATGAGGAGATGGCACAAAAACAGTGCCTAGTTCCTGGACAAGTGCTTGGAGTCACCCGTCTGGATCTTCTTGTATCACTGCCATATGGACACATGCATATTGCAATGTAGACATTAACTCCTCAGACTTACATCTTCCAAATCTGAGTATGGCCCTTCTTCTACGGAGCCTTGAAATATGATGCTGGCTTTGATAACAGAACAGTCAAACCAGATTTGCACTAACTTTTTGTAGAGAAGGATTTCTAACTACAGAATTGGATAAGTATTTAGTGCCTGTTTTTTTTCTTTCCTTTATATATTATTTTTCTGCAAAGAACCCAGAAAGAGCCACCACGCTGCATCACAGAAGCAAAGCCATCACCCCAGTTCACCTGCTGTCCCCCTGATTTCTGCAAAGGTGGCCACCCAGCCGTCACAGGCCACACTGTGCCCCCACCCTGCCCGTCTCTATCTAGTCCTTGCAGTGTCAAATTTTATCAGTCAGCTGGCACCAAAGCTTCTCCTAAAAATGAGGAACCTGTAGACCCGCCTTCCCGGGTTCTTTATTGCCTCCAAATCAGGCAAATCCACCCCCCCCCCCTGAACAGCAATGCCAGTCTTCCCCTGTGGGCACTGACTCAGACTTGGCTGCTGGCAGGTCACCTTGGGGACCTTGGCTTCCCCCAGCGGAAACCAGCCCAGAAATATTCCCAAATTTGTTAGAAACGCAGCAGAAGCCCGGCTTCCCAAACAAGTAGGACACACTTGTGGTGACCCTGCAGGGCAGAGGAGGACCCCTTTGGGGTCTGGGGCTGTGCAGTCCCTGAAAGACATCATGCTTGGCAAATTGTGGGCAGCACGATCGAGGAAGGCCCTCATCTGATGGACAGACTGCCCCGGCACCTGCAACAATGGGCTGGGGCATAGGAGCCATTGTGAGCATGGTGCAGGACCGGCAGGGTTTTGCTCTGTTGTACATAGGGATTGCTATGGGTCAGAACCAACTAGACAGCATTTATCAGCAAAATCTTCCTGTGAGCAGACAGCCTTATCTTTCTCCCATGGCCCTAAGGGTGGTTTCACAGGTGGCTAAAGGGGGAACTGAAGGAGCTGCCATGGCCCTGTGGGAGGAACAGGACTGCGTGGACAAAGCCACAGCTGCTCCAGAGGAGAAAACGAGCCTGTCTGCTCCCACACGAATCCAGCAGCGGAGGCCAGTACAAGGCTGCTACAGTCAGAACTGGCTCCACAGCAGGGGCGTTGGCTTAAGAACTGACTCAGGCTCTCAACCCCAGGACTTAAGCACACACACACCCTGCCCACCAAGCAAAGCAGGGCAAGGGAACCAAGTGCCCTCCAACCACAGCCCCACCTGTGCCCAGAACCCCTCAAGAAGTGAGGCAAATCACAAGATGCCAAGGGCTTGTATCTGAGCCCACCCAAGGCACAGGCTGCATGGAATCCTGTCTCCAAGTGGGCCATCCACTCAAACCAAGGGCCAAGGACTGAACTGCTGCCCGCGCCACCATGTCTACCTGGCTAGATCAAGATTCTCAGTCAGGTGTGCAGTTACAGAGCAATGGAACCATCTTTCATTTGTGCCTTGTCTAAAACCGACCTCCACGTGGCTCAGAGGCAGGATGTGGGTGAGACTCAACACCTTCCAGGGCAAGGTGTCTGGCTTTTAACCATTGACTAAAATCTTTCTCCTGAAAGAATTAAACCTTCTCACAAGTAGCACAGTAGTACACTGTGTGCATTTACTTGGTACCTTTATTTGTGTATAGATTTCGGCAACTTTTCTTAATGCCCACACTTTATCTCTCTAGATAAAAAGTTCTATGACTTTATCATCAATCATTACTTTTCGAGGGCCTTCTGCATGACACAAAGAGACCTGGAGGTGCAGTAGATTACAAACAGGGCTATGAATGACCAGGGACGCAGTTCCGATCCACAAGCTGCTCTGCTTTCTACTCCTATAAAGATTCACAGCCTCTGAAACCCACAGGGGCCATACGACTCCGTTCCTAGAGGTGTTACAGTCGAACTGACTCAACAACAGTAGGCGAGTCTGCAAGGCGCTCCCTGGATGATTCTCAGGGACACGCTGATTTCAAAACCACACAAGTCTGCTCATATGAGGGTGACAGAAAACACAAACTAGGTTGGATGTCGTCTTAGAACTCCCACTAGAGCCAGTGAGTGGCACAGACACTGAAGGCAACTAGCTATTAACTGAAAGGCTGGAGGTTCATGTTTACTCGGGGCACCTTGGAAAAGTGGCCTGGTGAACTACTTCCAAAAAGTCAGCCATTGAACACAATAAAGGTAGAGCACAGTTCTACCACGACCTCGGGAGTAAACAGGAGTCAGAGTCAACTCACTGGCAAGAGGTCTAGAAGAGCCCATTGTGATTCCTAGCAAAGAAAACACGCGTGGTATATTTGTGTCCACTGAATGCCTTCTTGGAGGCTAATAGGAGGTCTAATAATTGTAGCCGCATCATTCTGTCCAGTTAGGTAGAATGTTCACAATTAAAGGTGTTACAAATAAAGAAACTATATCCAGATATATTATATAATGCCCCCAAAATTAAGTTAAACAACAGATTGTACACCTAGGGATAGCGTTAAGGTTGCAGTCTATTTTCTGTTTCCTACTCTGCTGTGCTTTCTAACTGGACCTAGAGCCTAGGGACAGTTCCGTTTGATTGGGTCGAAACGATCAGGCTTACTAAGCTGTGCCCCTGTTTGGTCCCACTCCCAAGTTCCGATTTATTGCATTTCCCTTGCCTGTTGCTCCCGAGGCAGCATGAAGCCATGGCTTGGACTAATGAAGTCCAAGGTCACTGGGAAAAATGTATTTCATTTTTTAAAAAATAAAAGAAATGTTAATACTACAAGATCTAGATCTCAAAATGACCCTGAGCATGTTTCCTCTCTGAATTCTAGTCTCTCTCTCTCTCTCTCTCTCTCTCTCTCTCTATATATATATATATATATATATATATATATATATATATATATATATATATATATATATATATATATATATATATATATATATATAACATTTTGCCTTTCTCCATGCCACGTGGTCAGCATGACTTGGACCTTGGAGTCGTGCTTCTTCTTCCTTCCTGACACCAACAGAGCTCCAAGCAGCTGCCAGGACACACTTCGCAAGAAGCCCGTGTAAAGCTTTTAGTCTGAGATCAGTCCCTGTGCTCCATCCAGAGACCCAGGGAGGCTCCTCAACAGGAAGACAGATTCAGCACCAAAGGAAACGGTGAGTTTCCAGGCATGGTCATAGGTCTGTGGAAACCTAGGCTATTGCCTCTTCATTGACCTTGGGTAATCATAGCTTCCCAGACATTTTATAAACTAACTACCAGCAACCAACTTTCCTATCAAACCAGAAGCACAGAGTAGTAAAGAGATCTCCGCGCGTTATACTTAGTGGTCACTGTGTATCTGAGCGGTGGCCCCGCTGTTGCCAGTCGATAAAACCTGCGTGTCAATGAAGAGGTGATGGTGTCGGTTCAGTGACGGTCGTTGGTTGCAGGAAAACCAAACAACACACAGGCATCGTGTCTCTTTTCACCTTCCATTTTCATAAACGTGATAGTTAATTCTGGGTAATAAAAATGTGAAGTTTAATCAATGGCAAACAAACATCTTGGCAAGAAACAAAATCGTTTATTGGAGAGAAATAAACAAAAGGGCATTATCCATTTAACACGCGAACGGATGCCAATTTTTCTGTGTGCCTCAGTCTTTACCTCTTCCCTACCCGGTCCCATCTGTTCCTGAAGGCAAGTGGGGACGAGAGAAGAAAGGGAGAGAGAAGTGAATTTTGCCAGAGAACTAAGAGAACTGGATGGTTGCCTGATGAATACCTAAGCCTCTATTTGTAGATTACCTACTCTTTGAGGAAATTCACAGTTAATTTAAAATGTTTAATAGACGTGAAGCACTGTGAGTTCTCCAGAATAAAAGCAACTAAGTCAAAATATCTTTGAAAACAAACAAGAGAGGGGAAACTTCCATCAAGTCCTCACCCTTTCCATCTTCTGAGAAGTGGCAATCTTGGGCCCTGGGGGGCGACCATACTTTTTACTTGAAAACCTCCCAGGGCAGTCCTTTTGTATTTCCCGTTCTCTCTTCGCCGATCGCAGCAGCAATTTTCTTTTTATCGTCAGCTATTTATAGTTTTCTTTTCTCAAAACCTTGGCCAGAAAGAAACTGGGCAAAAAGCATTTCTTTCAACCACCACATTATTTTGTAGCACTCTTCAAAACTATTAAATACAATCAAAAGAGGCCAAAAATATATGTACGCCCCAAACTTTTCCATGCATTTTTTCCCACATGGTCTGTTCTACTGAAAGACATGAAAGCCAAACAAGGATTCTCCTCTTGCCCTGAGGGTGGTTGGAATGGGGGGTTAAGCACCACTCTCTGTCCTGCTCAGAAACAAAGCAGTCAAGAAGGCACTTGGGATAGTGGAAGGGGAACAAATCTGCCCTCTGATTCTGCTTTCTCAAATAATTCACATAAGCCTTAACAGACTCTGGAGAGATTTGGGTGTGTATGAGTAAGATTTAGAGAAGTGCCCGCCCCATCCTCCAACCCCAGCATTGAGTCATTTCTTTCCTGTTTCCACAATTGTCAGATGACAATTAGTTGACACCCACTCGTTGTAAAGCCATGCGCCAGAGAGCAGGGGGTTACATCCATATGGTTGTCGTTGACTGATGTTTTTAAGTGGCTCTTCAGGCCTTTGTTAATAGTCCATCTTTGTGTGGAAGCTAAGCTGAAACCCATTCAGCAGCACAGTCGCCACTGGCAGGTAGGAGGTGGTTACATTTGAGGTGCATTGGTTTGGAATCGAACCCACGTCTCCCACATGGGAGGTGAGAATTCTCTCGCGGAACCATTCCAGAGTGTTAAAAATATGCTTTGTGGTCAGATGTGTATGACTACAAATTCTGGCTCCACTTCTTGCTAACCTATGACCTTGGGAATATTAGTTGACCTCTCTCAGCTTTGAGAGACCCATTCATAAAAGGAGGAGAGTATTTTGCACTTAGCAAACAAAGCATAGCTCATTGTTTTCTTGTGAAGCAGAGACCAGGCCTATTCCAATTATCTCACCTGGTGCTGAGCACATAGGAAGATGTAAGGTAGAAGGAAGTCACTGATTTCTGGCCAATTTGACATGGGAAGAAGTGACTTAAGCCACTCTCAGACATGGACATAAAAGTCTTTTCATCCCTATTTCTTCAGGGCAAGTCTTGAAGTCATGCGTAGACTGAGGCCCCTCTTAGCTTGGGTATGCAAGAAAAGCAGAGCCCTACACCCTTCCACCCACCAACCTGTGTTGGATAAGCAGCATGCGTATGTAAACCTGTGTGGTGTTCAGATATTGAGATTTGGGAGTTAATTTGTTACTACTGCACAGTCACATCTCTCCTGATGGATGCTCTTCCCCCTGTATCTTTTCTGGTTCACCAAGAAGCGGATGCCAAGAGATTTAGCAAGGCAAGAGATTTATTGAGAGGTACAGAGAACAGGAGCAGGAGTAAGCCGAGAGAGCCTTCCAAAGGTGACACAGGACTGCTCCCAATGGAAGTGGCCGGGGAAAGAATGAAGGAGCACTGCGCAGGGGAGTCTTAGATTGTGCCTCTGTGTAGGGATTGCATTTGCAGGGAGCGCCAAACCAAATGCCCATTTCGGTGGGCCCTTTGTGGTGAACAAATGCTGTGACTCTACTTCCTCCTCTAGCTGACTAAGAGCGACCGAGAGAGTGTGGTGTCAACATCACATCTGACCGAAACATTACATCTGATCAACATTACATCTGATCAAAAGATGCAGCTGGAGAGGCAAAGAGGAGCCCTGCGTGGAATGAAGCTCTTTGACAGACCACAGTCCAGAAACTTCATTTGAGTCTAGAGTCTTCTCCTGTCTAACGCTAACACGACAATTCTATGATCACAGGGCTCATATATGTCTTACTTCTGTTCTGTCCCCAGTGCCCAACCTGTTTCTGGGAAGATGTGGACACTCAGGTTCGTCGTGGTAAAGGTTGCAGGCTCGGGAATCGGGCTGGCTGGATGTGTACCCTGGCTCTAACCTTTCACAGGTATGTTACTTCGCCTTTTCTACTTTGACTTCCTCGTCTCGAAAAGGACCCAGCAAATAGTAACTACTTCAGGAGGCTCTTATAAAAATGGAAATGAAATCATCTACTGAGGCATTTAAAACCAGATCTGACACACAGTATCTACTCAGTGAATGACACAGTGCCTCGGTGCTTGGTTGTTAACCAAATGTTCAGTGGTTAGAATCCACCTGTACTCCCTTGGGAGACAGACATGTCCGCCTGCTTCGATAAAGATTTACAATTTGGGGGGTTTTTTAGGGCTACTCTGCCTTGTCAGAATTCGACTCGTCTGCAATGAGCTTGGGTTTTGGTTTAATATTAAAACTAATGGCAAAGGACATTATGCTTGGAAGAGCAGAGGGTTCTCAAAAAAAGAGGGAAACTGTTAGTGAGACGGATTGATATCACGGCTGCCACTATGGGCTCAAAGCTAGCAACGAGGGTGAATCTGGCACAGGATATGGTAGTGTTTTTGACTTATCAGTCCGTAACAAAAGCAGTACAGCTAGTCATAATAGTAGTAGTGTCAGTTTCCTCACGGCTGAATATCCACCCTGTGCATTTGTTTTCCGGATTAAATGAGATAGTGAAAACAAAATACATAGCCCACTGCCTGGCATAGAGGTGGTCTCATGCAGCGGTAGTTATTGCTAACGCCAACTCCTCGAAAAGAACCCAGGCATCATCATGTGTATAATTCTCCCTCTCAAGATTATGTAGCCTTGCCTATGGCCTGGAACGCATAGCTGGGTCTCTCTATAGTACAGCTGTTGGAAAGAGCTAAGCCCCAATCCTGTGAGCTAGGGATAGAGACTTACCCCTGTCCTTCGATTTGCCAGTCACGTTTCCCTGTCCTCACACAGGGTTGCTGGCTGCCTCTAGTTAATTTTACCAAAGGGAGAAAAAGTCTCTATAAACATCTTTCACCTGCGCTCAGGCCCCACAATTTCTCTCTTCAACTTCCGTCCATTATAGATGCTTCAATCGAGCTGCCTTCTATTATGCATCCTCTATTCTCCATCAGGTCCCTACTCACAGCTAAAGCATTCTGTTACAGTTTCTACCAAGAACATTATGCAACCTAATGTTGTATTCTAAATCTCTAACCTCGGGAAATCCTTCTGAAAGTGTAGAAGTCCTCAAGTCAGTGGAGACGGCAGCAATCAAAGAGCCAACCATCTGTTTTCCATTTCACAAGATGCAAGTTCTGCCAGTGCAGTGCTTCCGTTATGGCTGCATGTATGTGCAGTGTTCAGAGAGTGCCACAGAGAGTGGGCAGGGATTTCATGTGAGCGTTATGCCTCAAACCATTGGCCCCAAGGGCAGCAGGGGTCCATGTCCTCAACCCTCACTTCCCCTTCTGATGGCTAGACAAAGGGGCTTCAAAAAATCTATAAAAAACGGTATTAGAATATACTGGAGTTTTTCACAGAACATATAGCTGAGCCTTAGATGGATCCCATAGGGATGGTGGGACAGAATGTTTGGATTTGTTGTAAATAAACCAGCCTCACAAAAGCACTCTAAGGGGCTCTGGATTTGGGGAGGCCACAGTGAGACCCAGATGGTGGGTCTGTGATAAAGGCAATCGCTCGTTCTTCTCACCCTTCATTCTTTCATTGATTAGGGACATGATGGATTCTCCCAGCTGTCTTTCTGTGAGGGGGAATTATGAGGATGACAGACAGATGCTTCTCGTTCCTCTAAGTCTAAAGATGAGATAGACAATAGCAACGGTAATAACAACAAATGATAAAGATGAAACAGCCAGAAGATGCAATACTCTAAATGGGCATTATCTACGAGGACAGGCCATCCCCAGGTGACAAGCAAGTTCTATTGCTAAGTCTGTCTGTCTTTAAGTCCAATTTGTATGTCAGTCAGGATAGGTACAGCTCAGATATATAAAGATGGTTAGTCAAATATTTGTCTTAGGATAGGTTAGAGTGCTCCTCTCAATGCATGAAACTTTAAAGAAACCCTTCCAATTATCCAACACACTCTCCGGTAGACAAATACATCTTTGTTGTTGTTGTTGTTGTTGTTAGGTACCATTGTGTCAGTGCTCACCATCGCCACCCCCATGCACAACATAGTGACACATGGCACGGTCCTGCTCCGTCCTCACCATCACCCCCACGCTCAGCCCCCGGTGGCAGTCTCTGTGTCAATCCGTCCCATGAAGGGCCTTCCTCTTTTCTGCTTCCCTGCCCAGCACAGTGTCCTTTCCCAGGGACTGGCCTCTCCTAACAATATGTCCAAAGTATTTAAGATGAAGCCTTGCCGTCGTTGCCCCTAAGGCAGTGGTTCTCAACCTTCTTAATGCTGTGACCCTTTAATACAGTTCCTCATGTTGTGGTGACCCCCAACCATAAAATCATTTTTGATGCTACCTCATAACTGTAATTTTGTTACTGTTATGAATCAGGCAACCCCTGTGAAAGGGTCATATGATCCCCAAATGGGTCGCGACCCACAGGTTGAGAACGGTGCTCTAAGGGGCATTCTGGCTGTACTTCTTCCAAGATACATGTGTTAGTACCCCAGGGTACTTTGAATATGCTTCTCCAGCACCAAACATCTTCAGCAAAACACAATAGTCATAATGGTGTTCTGACAGGCAACCCAAAAAAGCACCCATTTGGTATTAGGACCATTGACTTTTTAATACAATGGGCTTTATATGAATTGGTTGGTAGGAACAGGTTGTATGTGAGACCAATGTCTGTTACCCTGGGGCTGCCTGTATGTAGACACTGGATTAGGGGAAGTGGAAGGACACAATCACGTACTTGATAGGAGTCTGCTGCTGGGAGAGTGACAAGTACCAAATTCTTCCAAATGAAAAACACCCTACTCAGACCCTTAGGAAAATCCCTTTTGTGAGGAAAAAAAAAATCAGATGCAAGTTGAATCAAAGAAAGTAACAATCATGAGCACAGTTAAGTCGGATTTCTTTCCGTGACAACCAACGGAATAATACATCGTGAATTAATAATTCCCAGAATCCTCTTCTATAAACTAGAAAACACAATTATAATATCTTTCCAAATGTTTATGTGAAATTAATGATACTTATCTCCTTCTCCTCACAGCCAAAATTCCTGTAAGTGTTGTGTCTTCATCTTTGGACCACTCAACAATCTTCTCGGCACAGGCCGTGATTCCTTTTGCTCCGCCGTCAGAATACTCGCCAAGGACGGCAACCACCTTCCGGTTTGGCAAGTCCAACGACTGCTATCAGCGCTCCTGCCACATGTGTTCTCGGGACGTCAGCAAGGTTGCACTCCTGAACAGGACCCCTTGTCTTCTTCTCCAGCCTTTCGCAAACGCGTGTATTCTTTCTCACCATTTCAACCCCCGACAGATGATAATAAAAACCAAAGCTACAGCCCCAGCTCAGACTTTTTCCAAAAGCTCCCAGCTAGTTTATGTCTTTACCTGAATAATTCAAAGGCACCTCATTTTACTATGTGCTTTATCAAATTCAAATCTTCGTATGACTGCCGTGTTAGACAGGGTTCTCTAGAGAAACAAAACCAGAATGCTAATAATTATATAGATAGATAAAATAAGAAATAAACAGTTAATTAAATTATAAAGCAGTTCAAATGGTGCAGTGCAAATCACTCCTGTGAGACAGTTGTGAGGCACTGGCAGTCCTTCGAGTCTTGAGGGCCGCCTGGTTGTCCTCTGTAGAGCAATTCAGGCTATCCGGGCACAGGCAGCAAACAGCAAGGTAGGTTACCCACAGTCAGCCAGATGACAGGGTCTGACAGTCCCCACCTCCAGAGATGTAAATTCCAATTGTGTGGCTAAGCAGGTCTTGAAGGAACCTCAAATTACAGCGACACAGTCCACAGGTTAGGTGTCCCATAGTTAGTGTAGCTTGCAAATTGAGGCACAGAACAAGCAAGGCAGTCGCACACTGGTCCGATGATCAAAGAGCAAGAGAAGAGAGGTGAGGCTCACCGAGTCATTATTTATCACTCCACCCTTCAATTAATCTCACGTGCTCATTGGTCATGTTGGCACAATAAACATTAACTATCTCAACTGCTAACCACCTATTTGTATTCCATTTCTGTGTTTACTATTTTAATTAATGGCATGTCTATCTTCCAGCTACATAAACCACAAGACTACCTTTGCCACTATATTTATGTGTGTGTGTGTGTGTTTAATGTCAACTCCTCCTACTAGATCCTACAATGTATAGACTATGGATTGTCATATCAAAAGCCTTATTGATCTAGCACTGTTCCAGGCATGTAGAAGGCTCTCACCAAATATTCATGGAATAACAAAAGCAGATGAAATAATATATATAAATGCTTGGCATACATAGAGCATCATTAAACCATTCTCTCCTCCTCTAAGGCCAGCAATTCCTACTAAAGGAAAGAGGAAGAGAAATGAGTCCCACAAAACAACTAAAAAATGTTCCAATCATTTGTAATTCATTGAGGTCTAATTTTACTTCTTTACAAAAACAGCAGTGACGTTACATCAAGACCCCAACTTTGGCTCACAATGTATTTTGAGAAAAGACAGTTCTTTGCATCAAAATCCAAGACAGTGTGAGAAACTCCCTCCGTCCTGGCTCCAAGCTGAATCCTCTTCTGCTCTCCTGGTTCACATGGCTCTGGAAACTTCTGGGCTCACTTCTGTGCTGAGCCTTTAGAGTCCTGAAACCTACCAGACTCCTCCCTATAAAAGCCTAATGGTAAATCTACATCTCAAAATCTCCATCAAGGAGTCCTGGTGGCGTAAACAGTTAGTGCTGTCCTGATAAGCACCAGGATAGCATGGGAACCTGTCAACTGGTCTGAAGGAGAAAGAGGAGGTTGTCTGTCCGTGTAATATTACAGCCTCAGAAAGCCAAAAAGGGGTCGGGTCTAGCCTGCCCTATAGGGTTACTGTGAGTTAGAATCCACTTGCTGCCAGGGAGTGGATGAGATCTGTCTCACTAGTGAGAACCTTTATCTTCTGCTCTTTTTTCGGTACGTTGCCCAGCCAGATGTCCAGTCCCCAAGAGGCTGCCTTCATTTTTATTGTGTGAGGGCTTCACTGTCTACACAGCAAGAACTCCTTCCTTTTTATGACAGCGATCTGGTGTTTCGCTTAAGTGAGAAAGGAAAAGGTCTTAGTTTGACTTGAGATTCTCATTTTGCTTTACAAGTAAATTGGAGAAAGAAAAAGGACTTTCTTTTTCCTCCTTATTCCTGTAAACACAGGCATGTGAACTCCCAGTTGCAGTTCCGAGTTCCCCCCACCCACAAATTGTCCATGCGTAGAGCCTTGCTTTACTTTCAACCGTTCCTAGTGACCGAGTGAATCTGGGAAGAGGTGATGGAGTCTGTAAGGCGGTCTCACTCTCCCGGCCCTCGTAGCATCTTTCCTTGCATTGTGCCGACCCTCGGACCATTATAAGTACTGTTCACTTCTGCTGCCTCCCCGCCCCTGCAGTCGGTCACCAAATATTATTTCAGGTGTCCTGAGAGTCATGTAGGAGTTCCTACATGCCTTTTTTTTTAATTGGAAGATTTGGGAACGAAAACTACAAATGCCTGGTGTTCACTAAACTAGGCTATCAAAAACTAGGTCTCAAAAAGCTCACAGATGCTGTGCTCTTAAAACAGTATTTTTCTCCCACTCCTTAAAGCACTGTAGATCTCTATTTTTATCCTATTCCTTCTTCTACTTCTTCTTTTTTTAATCTGAAGGGTGAGATACAATTCATTGGTAAAGATAAGTTCCAGTGAGAGACTAGATACTTGTTAAAAGGAGTGCACGTTTGAATCCCAAGGCCTAAATTCCAGGACTCGTTCTAAAAATGAGTTCTAGACTCAATTGGGCAAACCCCTCAATAAATCTTAGCTTAACCCCACCCCATATGGAAATAAGGATAGACACTCATCATTCCCCCTGGGTATCGTGAGGGTTAATGTGAAAATAGCAATTAAATTGCATTGGAATAAAGATAGTGTATCAATCGCCATCACCACCATTATGGTCACCTGCGTCCCGGCAACGCCATTGGGTGCCTAAATGCTTTCCATGTTGCACTGCTGCCATCTACTGGCAGAGATGATGCATTTAAGGTTTCCTTCACATTCCACCGTCTCATGTTACGTTTGTTCAAATTTGTATTCACCTGGAATCATGTTAGACGGTGTACTGGCTCCAAAAATTAAAATTTAAACTGAAATTGTTGCACATGTTATATTTGGCAAGTGGAATTCTGCCTCAACCTTAATAAATGGGGCAGAAAGGAAGCCAAGGTCTAGATTAAGAGAAATTCCACCAGGTGGTCATATTCATTTTTTATTAGTCCAAATGTGTTTTTCAGGTAACAAACCATGCTCTGACTAACTTCCAGACCTAAAATGAAAACACGTAGGGCACGCTGTAGACTCCCTGTCCCAACTGGGAGGAGCAAGAGCTGTTGAAGCGCTTCAGACAGAGGACCAGGCCTATTGGCGTCAGCAGCTGTCAGCAGCAGCGGCAGAATGAAGGTGAGCGGTGGCCCTGCAGGGTGTCTTTTCAAGGAGCTGCGAACCCCGCCATCACTCTCACGGGGGCAAGAATTTCTCTTCACTGACTTTCTAAAGAGACAAATGCCCTTACTCCTCTTGGGTCCCCTACATTCCGTAGGGTAATAAAAACAAATAACTAGCCATTTGAACTTTTCATTTCCATGGTAACTTTCCTATGGAGAGTTTCCAAAATTCTTTTTAAAAAAATGGAATATTGATTGAGCTACATCCAGGAAATGAGGTGATGGCTTTATTTCAGCCCCAAAAGGAGAAACCTGTCCAATTTAATATGAGCCTCTGCTGCAGAAAGTCAATGTCGCCCCACAAGCAGAGGCACGGTGACAGACACTTGGACAGTAATAAACTTTGCCGAGACAGGAGAGGAAGACTGCGCACCTAAGACTCCAGCCCAAAGGGGAGGGAAGTTCAACATAGAAGGATGAAAGCATTCCTCCATCACAATTTAACTTAGAACATTGTGAAAATGGCAAAAAATATCTGAACAATAGCTGGATTTATTACCCTTTGCATCAAGAACTAGATGTTTTTTACTCTTTGGAACAAGAACTAGATATATTTTACTGTACATTAAGCTTAGCATAATTTGACAATAATAATAGGAAATCTTCCTGAAAAATGAAAACCTATATTAAAAGAAAAGTAGAGGACAGAAATATAAATTGTTAAAAGATATTTATAGAGGTATAAAAATAAGAATATGTAAATATATTAATATATAATGATAGGCATATCGGTCTATGTATATATATTTATACATTATATATCAAGGTAGCAGAGAGACATCAGGCCTCTACTCAAGTCTTCCCTCAATGCAAGAACACTTTGTTCTAATAACCTGGTATTCTATGATTCTCACCTTCCCAACATGATCACTGAAGTCAAAATATGTGCATAAGCAAATGTAGCAAAGAAAGATGATGATGCCCAGGCATTAGAAGACATAGTGTCTAGAGTGTTAAAGGCTTGAAGTTAAATAAGCAGCTATATAGCAGGGAAGCAGCACATGGAAGAAGCACATCAGCCTGTGTGATCACAAAGTGTTTACAGGAGCAGAAATCAGACATCAGAAGACCCCAAACAAACAATCATATCGATGTGAAGGAGGGGGTTCAGAATGGAGACCCAAAGCCCATCTGTAGACAATTGGACATCCCCTCACAGAAGAGTTACAAGGAAGTACAAGCCGGCCAGGGTGCAGTATAGCACTGACAAAACACACAACATTCCTCTAGTTCTCTAATCCTTCCTTCCACTATCATGATCCAGTTCTACCTTACAAATCCAGCTAGACCAGAGCAAGTGCACTGGTACAGATAACAGCTCTCAACACATGGAATTCAGGAACAATAATGGGAGTGTTGATACCATGAGGGTAGGGGGAGAAAGGGGAGGAAGGGAGAATGGATCGCAATGATTGACTTATAGCAGCCACCCACCACCACCAAGGGGGGCAAACAACAGATACATGGGTTAAGGGAGACAAAGGATGGTGTAAGATATGAAAATAATAATAATTTATAATTTATCAGTGGTTCAGAAGGGTGGGAGAGAGAGAGGGTGGGAAAAAGAGGAGCTGATACCAAGGGCTCAAGTAGAAAAAAAAATGTTTTTTAAATGATGATGGCAACATATGTACAAATGTGCTTGATAAAATTGATGTGTGGATTGTTATATGAGCTGAAAGAGCCCCAATAAAATGATTTATGGGAAAAAGAGAGAGAGGGAGAATAAGATACATTTGCACCACAGCCATACTGATGGCCTTGAACGTGATGACAATTGTGCGGCTGAGGTAAGACCTGGAAATACTTCATTCTGTTTCACAGAGGGTTTTCAGGAGGCATAGTTGATTCAGCAGCAGCTCTGTCTCTATTTCGGATGACTACAGGATATTTACTGCCAGCCTAGCAAAGGGACTCTGGAAAGGAATAGAAATAAAAGTAAGAATAAGGACAGAAATAAAAATTAGAATAGAAATAAGATTAGGAAAACACACAAAAACCAACCCTGGAACTGAGAATAGAGATGGTAAAAAGCTCATTTAAATTCATGCTATTTGCATGATGGTAATAATTTTATTGTAAGTGCAAAACCTTGTTAATCATTAAGATAATTTCTGTGTTTTGTCTTCATCTTAATATGTGTAGAGCATTTTTGAAAACTTCTGGAAATCTGAGCTTTTAACTAAGTCATTAGAATAATTTTATTAAATAAGTTTGTAAGTAATGTTGAAGGATTTGGGGAATTTTACTTTATTAAAGTGATGTTCTATTTGTCATAATCTTAGGCAGTTGAAGCAAACGAAGAGAATACAGAGTAATTAAAATCAGGAAAGACGTGCACCAGAATTATCACCATATTTATTCAATCCATATCCTATGAAAATAATCCAAGAAGCCCAACTATATGAAGAACTGGGCATGGACATTGTGGGAAAGCTTATTAACAACTTGCAATATACAGATGACACACCTTGCTTGCTAAAAGCCAAGGAGACTTGAAGCACTTGCTGATGAAACTCTAAGACTTCAGCTTTCAGTATGGATTGCAATTCAATGTAAAGAAAACCAAAATCTGCGCCAATAGATACATTATAATAATCAGAGAAAAGATCAATGCTGTCAAAGATTTCATCTTTCAACACTCATAGAAGCAGCAGGCCAGAACTCAAATGACATTGAGGAAATCTGCCGCACAAGATTTCTTTAAAGTGCTGAAGAGCAAAGAGGTCCCTTAGAGAACTAAGGTGACACTGATCCAAGCCATGCTCTTTTCAATTGCCTCATATGCCTGTCAAAGTTGAATATTGAATAAGGGATACTGGCGATGACTTGATGCATTTGAATTATGGTGTTGGTAAAGAATAATGAAAGTGCCATGGACTTCCAGGAGAATAAGCAAATCTGTCTTAGAAGAAACACAGCCACAATGCTCCTTACAAGTGAAGACAGAGAGATTTTGTCACACGTAGGTTGAGCATGTGCTCAGGAGACGGCAGTCCCTGGGGAAGGACCCCGTGCTTGGTAAAGGGAGGGAGCAGAAAAAGAGCAAAGCCCTTGATGATATGAACTGACCCAGGGGCTGCAATAACGGGCTACACCATCATAACAATTGTGTGGATGGCACGGGACCAGCCAGTGCTTCATCCTGCTGTGCATACGGTCACTAGGCGCCAGCTCTTAGCAACCACACAAGAGGAGCAGATGAACACTTAGAAGAAGGCTTATTAGTCAATACTTGAAAAAGGAGAAGACAAAATCCCCTTGCCATCCCGTCGAGTCCTAGAGATGGTGTTGCTATATAGAATCTTAGAGGCTATAAATCCTTAGGGGGACAGAGAGCTTCACCTTTCTCCCTCTGTAGTCCTCGACAAGCTTACTTACAAACCCACCGGTCATTTCATAGTATCAGTACTCTTGAAATTAAATCCCAGAGGTCATACAAAAATTCTACATATAAGGAGACACTTGAATGTTGAGAACCTTTTCATTACAGTTACACAATTGTCCTAATATACAGTAAGTTTCAAAAACACTTAACGCCTCTTCTCAATGGGATTCGCCCACTTCTTCAACCTACCTTCCGGAGCACGCAGTCTCCAAGCTATAGATCCTCCCCTGTGGGTCCTTGGCATCTGTGAGGAGAGATTACTTTCTCGTTTCTAAACCCTTGTTGTTTTTTAAAGGGTTCACAGGTTTGCATCCTTGTCCCTCATGCTGGGCCTGTTGCTATTCCTCAGTCCTAAGCAACGTGTTCGCACTTTCAAACATGCTCACATCATAGAAAAGGTACAGCCACCGTATCCTGACTACAACTTTGGTATGAATCGGGGTTTTCTTTAGGGAAAGACTTTTCTACTCTTATTGCTAGTTTGTAAATCAACACTCTTTTGATGTGTGTGGTAATATGTATAACAAAATATTTGCCAATTCAACTTTTTAGAAACACTTCCAATTTAGTGACATTGATTCTATTTGTCGCATTGTATCACCCCACTATCCATTTCAAATGTTCTTATCACCATTAGCAGGTTAGCAATCAGCAGTTTGTTTTGTTCCTGTAAGCCCTAATACACGCTGGTCTTTATACACTTGACCAGGCTAGATTTCATGCCAGGAAGATTATACAATAGTTGCCCTCTTGTGACATACTTTTTCACTCAGTACATTTTCATCCTGATGAATAGCAAGGCTGACAGCCTTCGGTATGAATTAAAAATCTATGGAAAGAAAACCAAACTCTTCAAACTGGACCAGTTGATAGTGGGACAAAGGAAAATCAAAGGAAATGGAGGAAAGAGCTAGGAGGCAAAGGGCATTTATAGAGGTCTATATAAGGCATGTACATATATAAATATATTTATATATGATGATGGAGAAATAGATCTACGTGCATATGTTTATATATTTATTATTAAGGCAACAGAAGGATATTGGGCCTCCACTCAAGTACTCCCTCAATGCAAGAACACTTCGATCTAATAATCTAGCATTCTGTGATACTCACCTTTCCAACACAATTGCTGAAGACAAAGCGGGTACATAAGTAAATGTGGTAAAGAAAGCTGATGGTGCCTGGCTGTCAAAAGATATAGTGCCTGGGTTCTTAAAGGATGGAAGATAAACAAGTAACCATCTAGCTGAGAATCAACGAAGTCCACATGAAAGAAGCTCAGCAGCCTGTGTGATCACGAGGTGTTGATGGGATCAGGTATCAGACATCAAAAACCCAGAACAAAAATCATATCGTTGTGAATGAGGGGGAGTGTGGAATAGAGATCCAAAGTTCATCTGTAGGCAACTGGCGACTAGATACTCCCTTACAGAAGGGTCACAGGAAGGAGATAAGCCAGTCAAGGTGCAGTATAGCACTGATGAAACATACAACTTTCCTCTAGTTCTTTAATGACCCCCTCCACTATCATGATCCCAATTCTACCTTACAAATCTGGCTAGACTAGATCATGTACACGGATACAGATCAGACATGGCTAAAAACACAGGAAATCCAGAACAGATAAATCCCCCAGGACCAATATTGAGAGTAGTCATACCAGGAGGGTAAGGGGATGGTAGGGGGAGAAAAGGGGGACTGATCACAATGATCTACCTATAACCCCCTCTCAGGGGCATGGACAACAGAAAAGTGGATAAAGGGAGACATCAGTCAGTGTGGGATATGACAAAATGATAATAATTTATAAATTATCAAGGGTTCATGGGGGGGAGGGAGAGGGGAAATGAGGAGCTGATGCCAAGGGCTCAAGTAGAAAGGAAATGTATTGAGAATGATGATGGCAACAAATGTAAAAATGCGCTTGACACAATGGATATATGAATGGATTGTGATAAGAGTTGTAGGAGCCCCCAATAAAATGATTTGTTAAAATTTTTAAAGGAAAGAAACTAGTCCCTGGGACTCAGGATTGTCCCAATGACAATGTGCGTTTACTTATGCTGTGACTTGGAGTCTCTGGGTGGTATGAGTAGTTTTAAGTACTTGACCAATTAGCCAAAAAAAAAAAGTTTAATTAGACTGTCTATAGTAGTTGCCTAGAAAAACAGGTCTGGGCATCTGTTTCCAACTCATTGCAACCTTGAAAAAACCTTTGGAGCACACATGGGGACGCCACGCATCAGAACCAACCCAGCAACAACTAACAACCTTGCATCTCTTAGTCACTGGGGACTCTGATCGAAACAGATATGATCGCTGACCTTGGAGAGCCTACCTCCCAGTCAAAAGAACTAGGAAATAAGCATGGTCACCAGCAAACCAAATCCCTTCAAATGGCAATTCTTATGAAGTAAATAAAGGTGAGCCAAAGAAGGGGGGGTGGGATATGCAATAAAGCCAGTGTCTATTAGATGGTGGTGCAAAACCCTCTCCTGGGAAATGCTTGAGCTGAGCCTGAAATGACAGAAAGAGCCATTGGGGTAAGGACAAGCACGTACCACAAATCGGAGATGAGGAGGGCTTGGGGCGACTCGAGCCTAATGAGGCTAGGATGAAGTGAACGCTTGTAGGAGAGACCGATGTGGTCAAAAGAGCGAGCATACAGAGCTCCAGGGGATCTAGCCCATTACCACCTACATCTTTCTATTATTATGCATATAACAATACATCATAAAAGTTCATTAATTTACTCTTTTCTCTCTTCAGGTAGACAGTGAGTTCCTTGAGTACACTATATCATATTCATGATAATAATTATACCTTCCATTTATTGAGCTATACCAGGCACTAAGCTAGCTACTTTGCATACATTATCTTCAATCTTCACAACAACCCTGCAAGGTAAGTATTATTAGCATAATTTTACAGATGAGTGAACCAGCTAAGTGATTTACTCAAAGCCAAGCACCTCGTCTGTAGCAAGCTGGTGTCTGAATCCAGGGTTTTGAACCGGTTTGAAGCTCTATTAAAATTTAAGTCTTCTCTCTGAAACTCGATCTCCCTTCGCTATTGGCATCATTTTACCCTCGTTGGCACAGTAAGCAGACAATAAATATTACTAGCTGCCATAAAGTGGACTCCAATTTACCAAGAGTGCATGTGAGGCACAGTACAACCGTGGCCCCTGAGGTTATCGGGGAAGTCGTTTTTCAGAAGTAGACCGCCAGGCTTTTCTTCCGAGGGATTCTGGGAGTGCTAAGCCATTCAGAGAGCAGGCAGTCAAATGCATTAACCCTCAGCACCACCCAAGGGCTCCCAGTAAATGTTAGTCATCTTGAATTGCATGAACTGAATGTAAGCCCACACGTGAGAAGATTAAACGCATTTGGCTGCCGATCTGGGGACATTTTCAGGACCATATGTCCTGATGACGGTAGCCTCCTCCCTGTGGATAAATGCAAACCATGGTGGAACCTGACAGGATGGACACTGTACTTAATAAAACGAAATGAAAGCGATGGGGGTTCCGACACACTGACACAGCTGCGGATCGTGTTCTGCAAAAAAAAAAATTAATGGGATTTTAAAGAGAGAGGCAGCTTGATGTGCTCACAAAATGGAGTTACGGAACAATGTGCCCCAATGAGGAGGAGAGAGAGCAGAGAGAGAGGAGGATGGCACTGTTGTAATTGCCTGTAATTCCCCCCCCCCCCACCCGCCCCTCCTGACTTTAATTAGGACACTCGAAAGACACACACATTTATAAGAGTGACAGAGATAATTGAAGAAAACCACATGTCTCATCAACAACCAAATCAGGAATAATAATCAAAGCAGCAGAAGCAAAATTGGAAGCCGTGGAGCTGTCAAAAGCAGGAGGAACTCAAATACAATGAGGCATGTAATTTAGAAAAACCGAGAGGGCTATGAGGAAGCTTTAGAAAGGGGCCATGAATAAAACAGATAACTTGACTCAAACTGAAACTTTCACTCCCACAATCTGGTCACAATTAAACCTCGTCAGAATTCATCTAATCCTGTTGGCCTGAGTTCTGGAGATGCCTGCATTTGTCCCTGCCATTGCCTAGAAATCGTCTGATGAAGTCAAAAGTTGCCCGCTCCCCAATGAGCTCTTCATTATTTCACATTGGTCCCATGTCACCACATCGGTCAGTTCTGTCCTAAGTGAAGATGGAAAATGATAAGCCCTCATCCTTAATTTTTAATATTTCTTACATTCAGAGCTCATTATTAAGTTACTGTTCCAGTCTCCATTTGCAAACCTAAAGCAAAATCTGCAGTGGCCATTGAGGAGCAGTTTATCTTACTCTTGCAGAATTGTTGGGTGCTTGTTTTGCTTTGCTTTTTAATTGAATGAACATTTGTTACTTACCTCACTCGTCTCTCAGCAGTCCCGTGCCACTGGCAGTCCACCCAGTCCAGACGGGGCTCCGTCTTCCGACTGTCATGCACCAGGAGGTACTTTGCTTCTGGAGTGGGCGCATGACCCAACGCTGTCAATCGAAAGGAATCTCATGACATTCCAAAGCCTGCTGGGACCAAGGTGCTCAATCATTCTCATATTATACCATATAAAAATTAAATTATTGGAAGCCAAGAAAAAGCATAAAAAGAAGAAAGGCTTCTTTGTCTCATAGTGCAAATTCTGAATCAGCAAATCCTGCAGGCTGGTCTGTTCTTGAACTGTTCGGTTCTATAATCCACTAATTGCCCCCCACTTGTTTTTCCACTTAAACCAGGTAGATTGTTGATTTTCCACTGTTTTTCTGAGAATAGTTCTAATCATCGTTGCTTAGTATAATAGTGGCCATTGCAGCAAAGAGGAACACTAACTCATGAGTGTTGTTGAATGTCCTGTGTATACCAAGCACAGCTTCCTTTTTATCGTTGCACTGTCTAGTATATATTATTCTCACTTTCTCAAGAGTTAAATTGAGTTTAGAGAGTTCATGTCATTTCTTCCATAACCATAGAAATGGAATTAGAACTAATGGTTTCTTTGGAAACCCAGGAGCTCAAAATTCATCGCCAAAGCAATAAAAGGAGAGAGTGGGTCACAATCTCAATCCTAAATTTCTTCTTTGGATCGGTTAATGAACTGATAAAAAATGGCATGCTTTTCTTCTCCTTTCTCTCAGGATATCTTAAAATGCCCTTGATAAACTACTCTGGGCTTTTAATCAGACTGTGTTCTTTCATAGAACGTCACAGATGTGCTGATATTTTCATAGCACATAGTACATATTTTTATGACATGTACAGGCCAAGTCTGCTTCTGTGATAAAAGAGCATTAGAGAAAGTTTGTCTTAGTCCAAACCCCTATTGCTTGAGTAAATAGTGTCCAGACCCCTCAATTGTTAATCTGTACAAATCACAATGCATATATTGTGGTCTAAAAGACAGTCCTATACGTGTATACTTTCTTTTTCTCAACAGTATTTTAAATTCTATGCCACTGGCTATATTAATGGTAATATCAATAAAACTACCATGTGTCCCATGAAGATAATTTATAACGTCCTTCAATAAAATAATAACAATTTTTGTTGGGTTTTTTTTCTCAAAGAAGTCTCCTAAATTATGTAAACTTCAGGCTCCTAAAATCTAGATCTGACTGTGGTTAACCTAACAGGATAGTATTTATGGGGTTTTGAGAGAAAAATTATGACCTAGTAACTGTAAATACAACTTATTATTCAAATGAAATATAGAAAATATAGAAGAGAGATAAACAGAAGAAAGAGGTAATTTTTTTAATCTACAAGGGCTTATCAAGAATAACACCTGTGATCATTCTTGTATTACAAGAGATTTGTCAATCTAAGCCATGTACTGAAATAAAGATTTCAAGAATGTGTAAAATGTCATAGAAGCAGCAGGGGATGGCACTGCTGATGGCTGACATCAAACTCATTGAACTATAAAATTCAGTCTAAAAAATGCTGTAATTATGGTTATAAAATGTAAGTCAAGTATGAATATTTAAAAGGATACATAATAGGCATTCTAATTTAATTATAAGAAACTGGGAAATTCTTTGTCACAGGTTGAGAGAAAGGGTTTTGAGATTCTAGTCCTCTTCTTTCTCAATTTTAATTAAACCACAATCTACCCTGCTGAGAAAAGCATTGGCTAAAGGATCATCAAGTTGAGTAAGAAGAGTGGGTGTGAGGCTCGGGGTTCTGCTGGATATCAGAGTATAGTCCAGGGCAAGGTTCTTCTCTGGTCCAAGCAATCCTGGGTTCTGAAGCCAAGAGACCTGACATAAGATTTGGGATCACATATCTCCTGTGCTAGCTTCATTTATGTGAACTCATAAAATTCAAGGACGAAAGCGGTACTGGGCTTGTGTGCGGTATTAAGAGAATGGCAGTTAGCCCAATTATATTGAGAGCTATCGAGGCCCCACACAGAGGGAATGGGCTTCTCCATGACTCTGAGCCAACAAATGAGAGGCATATGCTGAGGATAGATGTGATTGTGCCAACCATCACTTTCTGACTTGCCACCTCTCAACGCACACATTAGCTTAACTCAACGACCAAGGATAAGTAGAGCGCACAGAACGGAATTGGCAGCACACGCAAGTGAACCCAGCAATCCAAAAGAAAAAGGAAAAAAAATGTTTCTGATCGTAGATCTTCAAGAGAAATAAGATTTCTAGAGGGTATATGTAATTTTTGGCAAAATAAGAAAAAGAAAAGATTTAAATAAATTTTAGCGTAGGGAAATATTCCAGAACTAGAATATTTCAAATAAAAAACTAGAACTTTCAAATGTATAAGGTTACTGTTTGAAATAAGAAGAAGATTGTAATTTGTTTAAAAAAAACAATACCTAATTCAGTGAGCTAGAAGATTAATTAAAAGAAATATTTCAAGAAAAAATATGTCAAGGAATAGAACTCATGGAGTAAAGATAGGTATCCTAAAAGTTGACTAAATAGATGGCAAAATCTGTACAAATATGCTTGATACAATTGATGTATGGGATAATAGAAGAGCTGTAAGAGCCCCCACTAAAATGATTTTTTAAAATAAAAGATGACTAAATAATCCTTGGAGCACTGGAGCCTGCAGGTTTGATGACTGGGTTTCAAGAAGAGGAAGAGGAGGGAGACAGGGAAAACTAGAGAGGTATAAATTTGCAAAAGAAAGAGACTAAAACTAATCACTGAATTTCTTTTCCATAGTTCTATATGTGCTAGGAAACAGGGAAATGACATCTGTTGGTTGTTAAGGGAAAATGATGATTAAAAAAAATATTCTTACCCATCCAGAGGAAGTAAATAAATTTACAGAAATCTAAACAAATGAGACCAGGTAGGAGAGCAAAAGCAGGGACAGGGACCAGATGGGAGGTAAGCAGTTCTTTGTATAATTGAATGGGACCATAGCTCAGAGAAATTCAGGCAGCGTCAGACCTTCTCAACAAAAATATTTTTAATGTAGTCCTCCCCATCAGAACTCTATTTCCCAGAGCCCCTTGCATCATCTAGTGGAACCCCAAGGTCATTTAGTGCAAGTACAGGCAAGGGAGCCACTCTCTCTGCAGTACTGGATGCCATGTTCTTTTTCCCAGGAGCCTCTAAAACATGCTCCAGAGTTTCCACTCTGTCTAGCCAGAGAAAATCTTTCTCTTGATAAAGGCAAGAACTTGATTCCAGTAACACAAAGAATCTGAGCGTATGCCATCCACAGAACCCAAGTTAGAACAAATACATAGGAAAGGACTGTAACCAAATAAGTGAATGAAGCAGATGGCAGGAGAGAAAATGGCAGCACTCTGTAAACATGGCCACATACATCATTAAACCTAAATGTATAATGACATCCTGACTATTGTTGTTAGGTGCTAGCAACTCAATTCTGACTCATATGGGTCCTATGGACAGAGACTACCGCACTGCCTGGTTCTGTGACATCCTCACAACTATTGTTTTGGTTAAGCCCATTGTTGAAGCCTCTATGTCAATCTATCTCTTTGGCCGTGTTCCTTTTTTCCCAATCACCCTCCGCTTTACCAACAGTGTCCTTCTTCAGGGACTAGGTCCTCCTGATGAGAGAGCTAAAGTATATGAAATGAAATCTCATCATCCCTGCTTATAAGAAACATTCTGGCCGTACTGCTTCTAAATAATTTTCTCATCTTTTCTGACAGTCATTGACATATTTAATATTTTTTGCCAACACCCTAACTCAACGGCGTCAATTCCACTCTGGACAATTTTATTCATTATCTAACATTCACATAATTTGAGGCAATTGAAAATGGCTTGAGCCAGACACAAATTGGTGCATTCTGGTTTGATCCCTGGCTGAGAATTGGCATTTCCATCCCAGAACTACCATTTTAATTCCATCTGGTTACAGTGTAGATTTTGATTCTGTAGAGCTGAGGTGAAAGGCAAATCCTTAGCTGAGTATCAAATCTGAATAAACTGGCTTGAATCCCTAGTTGGAGTATAAGAAAAACTGATTTCTTAAAGAAAACATTGAAGAATGGTGACTCTTCGGAGAAAGACTCGAGAATTATTGGAAAAGAGTGTAAGGTATCATTCTAGAATGATTGATATATTCTGTATATTTGTGAGCAGTACACACAATTGCTGAAACACAGAAACTGTATACTTGGGATCTTTGCAATTAACTGTAAATAATTTGTTTAATTAGATGAAATCACACCTTAAAATTAAGTCATAAGCAAAGGGTTATTAGGTAATTTTTTAAAACCAAATGTAGGAATGCTAATATAAAAATAAAGTTTCAGTGGGTAAACAAGTAAATGTGGTGAAGAAAGCTGATGGTGCCCGGCTATCAAAAGAGATAGTGACTGGGGTCTTAAAGGCTTGAAGATAAACAAGCGGCCATCTAGCTCAGAAGCAACAAAGTCCACATGGAAGAACACACCAGCCTGTGTGATCGAGGTTGTCCCAAAGGGATCAGTTACTAGGCATCAAAGAACAAAAAAATCATATCATTGACTGCACACCTCCATGATAGGATCGCTGAAGACAAATGGGTGCATAAGCAAATGTGGTGAAGAAAGCTGATGGTGAAAAGAGATAATGTCTGGGGTCTTAAAGGCTTGAAGGTGAACAAGCGACCATCTAGCTCAGAAGCAAAGAAGCCCACATGGAAGAAGCACACCGGCCAGTGCGATCACGAGGTGCCAAGATACCAGGTATAAGGCATCATGCAAAAAAAAAAAAAAAGATATAAGTGTGTGAATGTATGTGTATATGTATATATGTATACATATACCATATTAAATGAAGGGGGAAGTGCAGAGTGGAGACCCAAGGCCCAAGTGTTGGTCAATCGAGATCCCCTCATAGAGGGGTTTAGGAGAGGAGATGGGTTAATTAGGGTGCGAGGTAGTACCGATGAAGAATACAGCTTTCCCCCAGATCCTGGATGCTTCCTGGCCCCAACTACCATGATCCGAATTCTACCTTGCAGGGCTGGATAGGGCAGAGGTTGTACACTGGTACATATGAGGGCTGGAGGTACAGGGAATCCAGGGTGGATGATACCTCCAGGACCAAGGGTGTGAGGGACGATGCTGGGAGAGTGGAGGGCGAGTGGGTTGGAAAGGGGGAACTGATTACAAGGATCCACATGTGACCTCTTCCCTGGGAGAGGGACAGCAGAGAAGGGGGGAAGGGAGACTCCAGATAGGGCAAGATATGACAAAATAATGATGTATAAATTACAAAGGGCACATGAGGGAGGGGGGAAAGGGGAGGGAGGGGAAAAAAAAAGAGGACCTGATGCAAGGGGCTTAAGTGGAGAGCAAATGCCTTGAGAATGATTGGGGCAGGGAATGTATGGATGTGCTTTATACAATTGATGTATGTATATGTATGGATTGTGATAAGAGTTGTATGAGTCCCTAATAAAATGTAAAACAAGAAAAGAGGAGAAAAAAATGATTAGGGAAAAGACTGTACAGATGTGCTTTATACAATTGATGTATGTATATGTATGAACTGTGATAAGAATTGTATGAGCCCCAATAAATTGTTTTAAAAAATAGTTTCAAAGGACTGAACAGGAAACATGTATGAAAGAAACTGGGCCTATATCATTTCAACAAAATATAGTAGTCTTGAACTTACCACCATGAGAAAGAAGTAAGAATATGTGTTTGTCATCTTCCGCAGAATTGAATAATAGCTTCATGGTTGTAGTAATAAAGACAGGGTACTGCCAGAAGTTCAGGCTGGACTCAAAAGAGGATGTGGAATAAAGGATATCATTGCTGATGCCAGATGGTTCTTGGCTCAAAGCAGAGAATACAAGAAAAATGATTATTTGTATTTCAATGACTATGCAAAGGCATTTGACTTTGTGGATCATAAAAAAAAACTGTGGATAACTTTGAAAAGAATGGGAATTCCAGAACACTTCTTTGTGTTCATGCAGACCTTGTACATGGATCAAAAGGCAGTTGTGAGAACAGAACAAGGGAATGTCGCATGCTTTAAAGTCAGAAAGCTTGTACATCAGGGATGTATCATTTCACCATACTTGCTCAATCTATATGCTGGGAAAGTCATCAGAGAAGCTGGACTATATGAAGAAGAGTGCTGCATCAGGATGGGAGGAAGGCTTATTAACAGCTACTATATGCAGAAGACGTAATCTTGCTGAAAGTGAGGAGCTATTGGGTCCAAGGATTGTAGTCTTCAATATGGATTACAACTAAATGTAAGCAAGATCAAATTCCTCACAACTGGACCAATAGATAACAGCATGATCAATGAAGAAAAAAAGGGTGAAGTTATCAAGGACTTCTCTTTGCTCGGATCCACAATCAATGTTCATGGAAGCAACAGTCAAGAAATAGACAACATATTGCATTGGGCGAATCTGCTGTACAAAGCCTCTTGAAAGTGTTGAAGAGCAAGGATGTCACTTTGAAAAATAAGAGGAATAAAGGGTGTCTGCCTCCACCATACTATTTTCAGTCCCCTCGTATGCTTGTGAAATTCGATATTGAATAAGGAAGAGTAAAGAACAAACAAGTCTCTCTTGGAAGAAGTACAGCCAGAATGGTCCTTAGAAGGGAGCAGATTTTTTTCTTTTTAAAATCATTTTATTGGGGGCTCATGCAACTCTTATCACAATCCATGTGTACATCCATTGTGTCAAGCACATTTGTACTTTGTTGCCATCATCATTCTCAGAACATTTTCTTTCTACTTGAGCCCTTGGTATCAGCTTCTCATTTTTTCCCCTCCCTTCCTGCCCCACTCCCTCGTGAACCCTTGATAATTTATAAATTATTATTATTTTGTCATGTCTTACACTGATGTCTCCCTTTACCCACTTTTTTGTTGCCCATCCCCCAGTGAGGGGGTTGGATGTAGCTCCTTGTGATCGGTTCCCCCTTTCTCCCCCATCTTCTCCTTCCCCTCCTGGTATCACTACTCTCATTATTGTCCCTGAGAGGTTTATATGTCCTGGATACCCTGTGTTTCCAGCTCTGATCTGTATCAGTGTGCATCCTCTGGTCTAGCCCAATTTGTAAGGTAGAATTGGTATCATGATAGTGGGTGGGGAGGAAGTATTAAAGAACAAGAGGAAAGTTGTATGTTTCATCGTTGCTATACTATACCCTGAATGGCTGGACTCCTCCAGAGACCCTTCTCTAAGGGGATGTCCAGTTGGCTACAGATGGGTTTTGAGTCCCCACTCTGCACTCCCCCTCATTCACAATCATATGACTTTTGTTCTTTGATGCCTGATACCTGATCACATCAACACCTCATGATCACACAGACTGGTGTGCTTCTTCCATGTTGGCTTTGTTGCTTCTTAGCTGGATGGCTGCTTGTTTGCCTTTAAGACCCCAGATGTTATATCTTTTGATGGCCAGGCACTATCAGCTTTCTTCACCACATTTGCTTATTCACCCACTTTGTCTTCAGCTATTTTGTCGGGGAGGTGAGCATCCTGGAACGCCAGCTTAATAGAACATAGTGTTCTTGCATAGAGGAAGTACTTGAGTAGAGGCCTAATGTTCAGTGAACAGATTTTTATATGAAGAATTACAATTGCCTCCCCCCCACACACACACCACCACCACCAACAACAACAACAACAACAACACAACATCACATAAATTCATTGAAACTTGCCTTTAATAAGGAACCAAGCTAAATGTGGAGGTTGAAAAACTTAAGACGTAATAATAAGTGGCTGAAGAAGTAATGAGCATGCATTGGAACCAGTTCAATGGCACCTAAAAACAACAAAGAAGTACTATTTCTCCCATACCTTATCTTACTGCACAAGGCTTTCTTTCAATTTCTTGTCAATGCATTCTCCTTAGAAAATTTTGTTTTATATGACATTCGTTGTTTAATTCAACTCTCTCGCCAGCAAGAGCTTAAAAGACCATGAAATCAAAACACTTAATATTGCTTTTCTTCTCTCCATGGTGGTTTATATCTGGAATGGGAGGAGCAAGGTAAGGATGGAGAGTATGTTACATTTAGCCTGATGGCTCCGATCTGTCCAAAGGAGGACGGTGCTCCATCCAGCATGTATTCGCAGCAGGAAGTAACTGAGAGGGAGGAATAAGCTTCAGGTAATCGAGAAGAGAACTCATAACCTTGTAATCAGATCAGCTCGGTCAATTTTTTAATTTTACTTAAAGAATTGTGAATTTCACATTGGAAATATGCACATTTCAACATACAGGAAACCTATACTCTTTTTCCAACTGTCTTCCATGCCTTAAAATCACAAGTAAGTTGCCAATGCTTGTGTTTTGAATAGGTTCCAAAATAATTCCGAAAGCCAAAACGCATGTGATGATTTCTTAATATAATTAATTCAGGGTAGAATATGCATATCTGGCAGATCAAAGTCATGAAAAATCCAACAAAATGTTCACTCTAATGTATAGCTAAAAAGACCTTGTTTTATACCAAGCATACACATTTTACAAATGAAAAAGTGCTCCTTAATGATGTAAAATACATTTCATTGTCCCCCAAATGTGGACCTAGTTCACAGACATAGCTGAATAGCCATATGGTCTGTTACTGGCTTACTTTTCAAATTCACCTTAAAGGTTTTATAACTATGCATGTAGCTAATAGCTCATCACACCGCTGGTCTATTTTCTATCCCACTTTCCTTCAACTCATGAAGTGAAATTTTTAATGAACCAAATTTCCTTGAGTGACAGTACTATCGATAAATACAAATATTTTCCTGTATCAAATGCATAAAACACTACAGGCTGACAGACATGTTTCCAAATACTTGTACTAGATCAAGATACAGAATATAAATTCATTTTTGCAATAGGAATTAGGTGAAGAAACTGATTTTGGTAGCAATTGTAAAATTCTACTTGACATGATTGAAATATGGAATGATATGTTAAATGTACTAAATCCCAACTAATAAAAGGAAAGAAGGAAGGAAGGAAGAAAAGAAGGAAATAACATGGTTTTGATCAGGTGCACCTTAGTCTTCTGAGTGATATCTTTGCTTTTTAATACTTTAAAGAAATTTTTGTAGCAGATTTGTCCAATGAAATCAAATAACTTTCCCAAAGAAATAAAATGCCACATCATTCAATTTCTTCAATGGATGTTGATTGTTCATCCAAATAAAAGTAAATCTTTTAGGGGGAATAATAACAATAATAATTAGGCAAAGAGTATGGCCCCTAACTCTTGGCCCTACCTTTAGGAAATGTGAGTTTGTAAACCCCCCAGTGATGAATATGGGTAACCGAGAGGGTTAGCACAAACATTGGAAAAGGGGAGGCAGAGGGGGGGTGGGAAACAGAACAACCACTACTTGGAGTTGTCAGTAGGAATGATGAGAATTCGCCTAGAAAATATTTTTTTATTTAATGAGGAAGTTTTTCTAAAGGACTGTTGACCACAATCCATTAGAATCCCAACCAATGGAGAGTGGAAAATGAAACAAGTCTGAGTGGAAAAGCAACAAAAGCATCCCAGAACTTCTATCACCTTATTTTCTTACGAAAGGGTTACAGGCTTTGTTCCAAAATCACCACACAGAGCCACAAAAGAGGAACCCATCCTTATCTGACATACAGCTCTCTAATGACTATTAATCCTGGATTGTTGAGTAGACCAATGGGGGCCAAAAATATGAGAAGAGATAAATAACAAAAAGAAATCAAGACAAACTGAATGAAATCATTAAACTTGACTTATTATTTGGCAAAGCTTTCATGTTTATTGTCAATGTCAGAAGCCACCTGAGGCACCACTGCCCCCATTTTCCATCCTAAATGGAATTCCTGGAACCCTAGAATAACATAGGAAATACGTCCTTGTTGAGCTGTAACACCACCTACTTTGGTATGCAGGGAGAAATCTGCTGCACAAGTCCTCTGTAAAGAATTAAAAAGCAAGGATGTTACCTTGAGGACTAAGGTGCAAGTGGCCTGGGTCATAGTATTTTCACTTGGCTCATATGCATGTGAAAGTTGGACATTAAATAAGTAAGACTGAAGAAGATTCGATGTATTTAAGTTATGGTGCTGGCGAAGATCATTGAGAGTACCGCGGACTGCCAAGAGAACAAAGTACCTTGCCTTAGAAGAAGTACAACCAGCAAGCTCCTTGGAAAGAAGGCTGGCATGACTTTGACTCATGTACCTGGACCATGTTATCAGAATAGACAAATCCCTAGGGGGAAAAAAGCATTATGCTTCTAAATCATTGCTATTCAAAAATGCCCTGGGTTAGGATTAATGCCACCCTGGTATATACAAATGAATACCCACAAAATTCTGAGCAAGAAACAAGATAAGTTGGCCCCTGGAGCATCCTTGGACATTGTTAATTAGGGATGCTTAGGACCACAAAAAGTAGACTGTCAAAGCAAGAGTGGCTTAAGCAACAGTGACATTTAATTCTTTCACTGACCAGGAAGTCTGGAGGTGAATGATCCAGGTTTGGGAAAACTGTTTTGAAACATTATCAACAACCTGAGTTCTTTTATATCCTTTTATCCTCAGGAGGTTGGGTCTTCGTCAAAAGGCTTCTAGTCTCCTGCTCTCAAAATGGTTGCCACAGCTCCAGTCACAACATAACTTCACACCGTGTCACGGTAAAAGAACCAACTTCTCCACCATTTTAGCAGGAAACAAAATTCTTGCCAGATTAACAGACAAAAAAATATTTGTCGATAGGTAAGTGCCTAGAAAGTAGTCTGATGCTCACTCCCAACAAGTTAGGCTGACTTCCATAGACTGGTAAATAATACGCCTCCTCTGGAGAGAGTGCGAGAAATGAATGATTCTTCAAAATTCAGAGAGATGGGTGTGGAGTACCTGCTGCTGCTGCTGTTGCTGTTATTGTTTTAGGTACCTTTGAATCTGCTGCATATCATAACAACCCTGTGTAAAACAGAAGGGAGCACTGCTCAGTCCTATACATCCTCACAATCGTGTTTGAGTCCTTCCTTGCACCACTCTGTCAATCCATCTTGTTAAGGGCCTTCCTCTTTTTCACTGCCCCTCTGCTGTACCAAACATGATCTCCTTTTCCAGGGGCTGGTCTCTCCTGATACCTTTACAGGAACTGTTAAAGGAGACTATTTAGATCCTGAATTATATTAACAGGAAAACAAAGTAAGAAAGTATATATATATATATATATATATATATATATATATATATATATATATATATATATATATATATCTCCCACATATACTCACGTATAAGTCAAGTTATTCAGCACATTTTAATGTAATTTTGTGGTAAATTAGGTGCCTTGACTGATGTTCAGGTCAGCTTATACTCAAGTATATACAATACATCTTTACATATATATGTATGTTTATAGATATATACGCATGTGTGTTTATACCTAGGAGGAAACCTGGTGGTGTAGGGGTTAGGCATTGGCTGCTAACCACATGGTCAACAGTTTGAAACCATCAGCCACATCAAAGGAGAAAGATAAGACTCTCTACCCCCATAAAGAATTAGTCTCAAAAACCCAGGGACAGTTCTATCATGTCCCGTAGGATTGTTGTGAGTCAGAATGGACTTGGTATCAGTGAAGTTTTTTGGTATGTGCACCTACACATATATGCATATCAAGGTTTACATCGAGATCGATACCCATGAGTAAACTTGGAGAACGTCACTGAGCAGAAAAGAATTCCCATGCTCTGTGCTTACTCAACTGTGTGATGGCGTTGGCCTATTTACCTGAGGATCCCCATCAATCAGTACTACTGAAAATAATCACAATTTCATTTAAATAATTGATAACTACTCAAAAGCTAACAAAGGGTAGCATGAAATCCAATTCTGACTTTCCCTCCTTTAGTTTGCCGAGCGCTGCTCCAACTGGTGTCCAATACCCTAAAAGCTCTCATTTGGTCTGAAAGTCATTAGCAGACAGCTATTACCTAATGAGGCAGTAAGTGTTTGGAAGCAGCCAGAACTACTTCAGCATATCCAAGTTAAAATAAGGCAAATTAGTAGCAGAATCAAATTGGTTTAAACTGTGAAGTGAGTGTGAAAACTATTCCTCTGAAAAGTAGTAGTGGGTCAAATTGCCGCACTGGGAGATTGGAGATGGTTTCCGCTTACAAGAGAAAAATGTTGTGTTTAATGAATCTCATCCTTTTAGAAAGGAACCTTGTTATACTAGAAGTCCAAATATTTTATTCATAGTAGGGGGAAAAAACACCAATCTTCTGTGAGTTTGTCATACTGCTGTGGCTTTCATGTTGCTGTGATGCCGGAAGCCATGCCAACAGGCTTACCCACATTAAGCGAGTTTCAGCAGAGCTTACAGAGTAGGAAAGAACACCTGGAAATGCATTTCTTAAAAAGTGGCTAGTGAAAACGTTATGAATAGCAGCAGAACTTTTTCTGCTCTACCATTGCAAGATAAGCCCCATAAGAAGGCATTTGAAAAATGACTGGGGAATCGCTCCTTCTCAAAGTGTTGTTGGTAGGTGTCATCATCAGTTCCAATCCACCTGGACCCTCTGTACAACAGAATGAAACTCCACCCGGTCCTGGGATGTTCCTAGGCTTGAGCCCATTTTTGCTACTACCTTGTCAATCCATCTTGTGCAGGGTCTTTCTCCTTTTCACTGACCATGTACTTTACAAAGCATGATGTCTTTCTCCAGGGACTAGTCTTTCTTGATAACTTGTTGAAAGTACATGAGACAAAGTCTCGCCATCCTTGTCTCTAAGGAGCATTCTGGCTGTACTTTTTTCTAAGACATTTTTGTTTGTTGTTTTGACAGTCCCTGGTCTTCTTTATTCAATGTCCAACTTTCACATTTATATGAGGTGAATAAAAGCCATGACTTGGTCAGATACACATTTGTCCTCAAAATAGCATTCTTGCGATAACGATCACTGAGGACAAATGGGTGCATAAGCAAATGTGGCGAAGAAAGCTGATGGTACCCGGCTATCAAAAGAGATAGTGTCTGGGGTCTTAAAGGCTTGAAGGTGAACAAGCAGCCATCTAGCTCAGAAGCAACAAAGCCCACATAGAAGAAGCACACCAGCCTGTGCGATCACAAGGTGTCAAAGGGATCAGGTATAAGGCATCATCCAAAAAAAAATCTTACCATAGTGAATGAAGGGAAAAGTGCAGAGTGGAGACCCAAAGCTCATTTGTCGGCCACTGGAGATCCCCTCGCAGAGGAGTCTAGAGGAGGAGATGAGTCAGGGTGCAATGTAGCACCAATGAAGAATACAGCTTTCCTCAGTTCCTAAATGCTTCCTCCCCCCAACCCCCACTACCATGATCTGAATTCTACCTTGCAAGTCTGGATAGAGCAGAGGTTGTACACTGGTGCAGATTGGAGCTGGAGGCACAGGGAATCCAGGGTGGATGATACCCTCAGGACCAGGGGTGTGAGGGGCGATACTGGGAGAGTACAGGGAGAGTGGGTGGGAAAGAGGGAACTGATTACAAGGATCTACATGTGACCTCCTCCCTGGGGGACAGACAACAGAAAAGGGGGTGAAGGGAGATGCCGGGTAGGGCAAGATATGACAAAATAATAATTTATAAATTATCAAGGCTCATGAGGGAGGGGAGAGCAGGGAAGGAGGGGAAAAAGAGAACTTGATGCAAAGGGCTTAAGTGGAGAGCAAATGCTTTGAAAATGACTAGGGAAAAGAATGTACAGATGTGCTTTGTACAATTTATGTATGTATATGTATGGATTGTGATAAGAGTTGTATGAGCCCCTAATAAAATGTTGGTTTTTTTAAAAAAGAGCTCTGGTACAATGGAATCTTATAAAACAATGAATAACAATGACAACTCTCTTAAGCACTGTAAAACATGGACAAAGCTAGAGAACATTATGCTTAGCAAACTCAGTCAATTTCACAAAGTTAAATGTTTAATGACACTATTGTCATAAGGAAAAACAAAGAATAAGATGTGTGGTTTATACACCAATAGACAAAACTTTAACAAGTAAGAAAAGGCAAGGGCCAGGAATGGAAACAGGGAGAGGGGAGGGATAGATTGATGAGGGGGTGGGCAGGAAAAATTCAGGAAGAGAAAAAGAGCCACACATATGGAGGGCTTAACGGGATATCATTGTTGGTTTCATTTCTTAAAAGGAGCTGGGAAAACATAAATAGTATGTTTCTTTAATTTAAAAAAGTTTTAAAACTTCCAGATTCCTTATCCCTCAAACCTAAATAATGGTCTGAGGGGTTAAAAAAAGAGAATGAACACTAAAATCGAAAAAGACGTGGAACCTTCTCAAAGTTCCTCTCATACAAACAAACAAACAAAAGAGCAATGGAGTGAGGACAGCACTATGCTGGCACAGGCTTTTTGGTTTTTAAGCATGAGAGTCTATATAGTGATCATATACTATGACTCCAGATCTGGTTTTTTGTTTGTTTTTAAAGAAGGGATTCTTAGAACAAAAGATTGGAAGGAAAAAGAGGTTTGATTTATCTAAGAGTAATGATTTGTGAAAAGTGAGATCCTCAATGTATTTTCTTTCCTGCTTCTTATTGATTTCCTAATTTAGACATAAAGATGGCATTTGTAAAATAATAATCATAATAAATGAAGTTAAACTTTTTTTAAAATAGGCAGGAAAGGAATAAAAGGCCAGACGAGTGTCAGAAGGCTCTGAGCCATGCTCTTGAACTCAGATTCACTGAAGAATGTGGAAGAAACAATGGATTGAAAGAACGCATTAGAAGTTATCAAGAGTCGGTTCAGGAAAACAACACAGTGTCAATGAAATGTGCAAAGACTTGGATTTAGAAACTAAAAGGCAAGAACAGGTTCAGCATTTCTCAAGCTGAAAGAACTGAAGGAAAACTTCATACTTCAAATTGCAATTCCAGAGAATTTTACGGGCAAAATATTGAACAATACAGGAAGCATCGAAAGAAGATGAGAAGAACACATAAAGCTACAGTGCCAAAGGAGTTAATGCCCAACAGTGTCAGGAGGTAGAATGCGGCCAGGAGCTGATGTTACTGAAGGAAGACCTCCATGCTCCCCAGGAGGCACTGGGAAAAACAAGGTTGTAGGAATGGACTAGATATTAATGGAGATATTAAAAAACTCTTGCTGGATGGAAGTGCTCAATCATCTACACCAAGAAAGCTGGAAGACAACTTCCTGACCAACTGATGGGAAGAGATGCATGTTTGCGCCCATTTCAAAGAAAAGGTGATATAATGGATGCACAAATTATTGTACAATACAATTAATATTACATGCAAATAAATTTTTTGCTGAAGATAATTTTAAATGGTGTCAAAGGTACATAGGCGGGGAGCTGCCAGATTCAGAAGAGGGTGTAGAATAAGGGATATCATTAATAATGTTAGATGGATCCTAGCTGAAAGCAGAGAATACCAAAAAGATACATACTTGTGTTTTGTTAACTATGCAAAGGCATTCTACTTTGCAGACCGTAACAAACGGTAGATTACATTGCCAAGAATGGAAATTCTGGGATACTTGGTTGTGTTCGTCATGGAGATGGCACATAACTAGGCAACATTTCTTTCTGATCTACATGGGGTACACATGAGTCCGAGCCAAATGTACGGCAACAAAGAACAAACATACACTGGACAGTGGGTGAACAGTAGGGTTGTCTATAAACTAGATCTGACCCATCCATGTTCTGTTTCACTTTGCAAGTATTTCTCTCTTCGATTTAAATTACTTGTCAATATAGAAAGATCGGAGCATTTCATTTGCCCATTTGGATTTTAGCTTCTCTTGAAAAACAAGATCTAGAGACAGCATGTTGGTCCACATCACAGTACTTGGCAAAAACTAAATAGTTGACCCTTCCTTGTCTAAGCTTGCCTTAGATTGTGTACAAAAGCTTTACTGGGTGTTGCTTTGGGGAGATATACCATGAGACAGTGGGATAGAGGGGAAGCTAGCCTAGAATGGGCTTGCACTTGAGGGCGTAGTCAATCATGGAGAGATGGGAAATGGAGACAGACTTTTAAGATTGTCCCACTCTGAGGCACAGAGGCAACTCTTTGTATTTCCTTATCAGCTAGTATGAGCCACAAGTCTCCTTAGGTATGGGCATAACCTTAGGCTAGGTATTTCCCTGTGACTGAGAGCAATTCCCAGTGATTTTCATACATGAATTTATATAATCCAGGAAAAATTATAGCTGTCTTCCAAGTCACTACAAGTAGATTTTCATATATTCACTTATGTAATCCAGGGGAATTTATACACATCTTCCAAATCACTAAACTACATTACTCAAGTACACCAGACTCCAGACTTTAAAAATTCATGTAAAGGTATAAGACATAGACTGTGACTGTATTCATTCTTTATTGCTTGCAATAAATTATCCCCCAAATTATCAGCACAAAATAGCAGTTATCTTGCTGTTTGTGGGGAGCAGGGATCCAGATGTAACTGGGTGCCTCTACCTCCAATGCTCTCACGACTGGCTGACAGAGAGCGCACTTTCAAGTTCACTTGGGTGATTTTGCAGCAGGAGTCAGTTCCTCTCAGACTGTTAGACTGAAGGCCTTCATTACTGGTAGCTGTTAGTCAGAGGTTTCCCTCAGTTCTTTGTTATAGGGCAGCTGATAATGTGGTAACTGCTTTTCCCCACACTGCGCCAACAACAATGAGCCAGAGAGAGATAGCAGGAGAGAAAACCGTGTCTTTTTGTAGTTTGATCCTAACATCCAGCATTTCTGTTGCATTCAATTCTTTAAAGACAAATGACCAGAATCACAGCAAGCTTAAAGATAAGGCACTACCCAACGACATGCACACCAGGAGGCCATTGGGGGCCATCTCCGACAGAGCCTACCACATGGACCGTGACCAGCAGTGGGTAATCCAAGGGAGAGGCCTTTAAAAGAGGCATATATTCTAAAGACTGACTAGTCGCATATCTGCTTTAATAAAACTAGATGAAAATCATTTTTGGTCTGAAAGCACAATTTGGTCTGAGACATATATAAATGCCTAGTATAAGATAATGACAACTGGTGCCTTTCAAGTAGTTAGACGAAGAACTCTGTGATTGGGACAAACCAAGAAGTCTACCACAAAGCCACGTCCCTGGGGGGTGAACCATTCAGATGGGTGATTACAGTCACTGGGCTCCTTAAGTAGAAAGACATAGTAAATCAAGGACCCTGTAATCTCATTAGGAAAGATGACAAAAACAAGTATGACGCTGACCGATGCTAACGTAATGCAAGCATAGGGTTGAATAACGACAGTTGGTGTAGGCATGCTTCCAATTCCAGCTGCCCTCCTCGTAGTAGACAAGGGTAAGTCAAAAAGTACTGCGACTGTGGTTCTAGTTCCTACATGCCTGGGTTGATTCCAAACGAAACATGTCAGCATGTCTCTGTGATCCGTGAATGACTGCAAACAAGTCCTCTCAGGAATACACTTGTCTTCATCTCCTTAGGGGGCCTTCTAAAAGCTACTAAAAGCGTGTTGTGGGAAGATCAACTAACTGAACGAATTGATCTTCTCATCAGTTTTTGAAGCAAGATAAAGCTAATAAAGACAATTGGGTGGAACAACTGCTAATCAGGATAAAATCTTGGATTTGCCAACATGATCAGGTGGTAAAGACCAATCCAAACAGTGGCTTCCAAAGACATCTGCTGGGCCAGTTAAATTCAAGGCAGAGAGGCCAGCTCAGGATGCTATAGCAATTGTTTTTGGCATTCCAAAGGGGTTACCTGGATAGATTTTCTCAAAAGGCACAACATGATCACAGAGATGTATTATAAATAAGTTTTAGAAAAATTTAACACTGCATTGGTGAGGAACACCAGGAAACTTGTGCTGGTGAAAAAAAATGTTCCCCCCTCATGTCCCCGATTCATTCATGGAGGGAAGCAAGGATTTCTCTAGGAGAATTTTACTAGAAAAGCATTCCCCATCAACCTCACAGGCCTGATGTTGCCCCCTCAGACTTCTCTTTTTTCCCCATCTCAAAGAATATTTAGAAGGCACACAATTTGAATCCCTCAAAGACCCCAGAACTGCCATTTTGATTTGGTGTAGATCAAAGTGCACAAGTGTTAAAGAGATGGAAACACAGAGTGTATAGACTTAGAGGAGAGGTTCACAAACAAGACCTTTACATTTTTATATTCTTGTTCAATAAAGCTTTCTATGATTTTTGTAGCATTTTGTAGCAGATACCCTTGTGTATCTGCTAAGGCCCCTTTAGATTCATCCATTATGGAAAATAATGTGTAGGGAAGCTTTTAGATGAAGAGGGGCTGGAGAGAATGATTCTCAAGGACCTTGATTTTGTGTAGACTGGGTAGTATAAGGAGTTACAGTGCTTATTTATCTGCTAACCAAAAAGTTGGAGGTTCAAGTCCACCTAGAGGTGCTCAGAAGAAAACACCTGGCAAACTACCTCAGAAAACTCAGCTGAGCAGCCACGTAAGATGGAACTATTGGTTCCTCCTCTCTGGAGGAATGAAGAGTGATGAAAATGGAAGCTACGTGGAGACAGTGGTCCATAATGGGCCACTCATGGGTCATACAAAAATCATTCTTCAAGACTCTGAGACCAGAAGAACTAGATGGTGCCCAGCTACCACTACTAATGGCTCTGAAAGGGATCACATTCAAAGGCCCTGCATGGTATGGGAAAAAGATGTGGGACAAAACTCTAACTCAGGGGTTCTCAAACTTTTTAAACAGGGGGCCAGTTCACTGTCCCTCAGACCCATTGGAGGGCCGGACTATGGTTAAAAAAAAACTATGAACAAATTCCTATGCACAGTGCACATATCTTATTTTGAAGTTAAAAAAACAAACAGGGCAAAAACAAATAGGGCAGGCCAGATAAATGTCCTCAGCAGGCTGCATATGGCCCACGGGTGGTAGTTTAAGGAAACCTGCCCTAAATTATGGATGAGCCTAGGCTTCCTGGTTGAATACAAACTGGTGGCATTCCCATGATTTCGAGTTCTTGATCTGGACCTGAAGTCACCACTGTAGCTCACTTTGCAGTTAGAGTATGGGAGGGGAATGAGTAAACGACTGGTGTGTGCACCTGTTAGAATAATAGACCATTTGTGTTCAAGGGCACAGCATTTGTCCAACAACAAAGTACAGAAGGATTCCGAGGAGAGAAAAATGAAAGGTGACTGGAAACACAGGGAGGGGGTGAGATGGGTGATCTTACATGGACGGAATTAGAAGGTGTGAATTGTTGAATGCAAAACAGATCATCGGCTCTAGGAACCTTCACGCCATCCACCATACAGGTTTAACCTGGAAGAAAGAAATCCCAGCCATTGAAAACTCTAGTGGCCACAATTCTCCTCGGACACTCAATGAAGTGACCCTGAGTCCTAATCAGAGAGATGGTAACTGTTGTTATGATGAGATTTTATGCAGGAGGTAGGCTGGCGGTTGATCAGCAAGAATGACTTCAGCAGCCCCTGCACCCAAGGAATCTATAAATAAGGAAAACTAACACTATGGAGAGCCCATGAGAGGTCAGCCACAATAAACTCTTTGTAGCTCACTTTGAACGGCAACAACATCAAAATGAACACCGTTGTCTTGGCTGCTCCACCGTCTCCCTACCCTTCCCTGTCCTTCCCACTGGTCGCTTTCTTCCAGTTAGGCCAAGGCTTTGCTCCATCATAAACACTCTCAAGATGGTCCCTGTTCCCGTCACTCACACCTCCACGTGTTCTTAACTCACACCTAAGGTACTTCCACGATGACCTTTCTTACTCACTGCTAAATGAAATCCATTTTTTCAATTAAAAAAAAAGTTCAGGCATCCGTGGACACATAGGTGCAGTGTTTGGCTTTTGAAGGATCAAAGGGTTCGTATTCCTATGCCCAGAATCAAACCAGATGGGGAGTTGCCTACCCATCAGGCTGGCCCGACACTTGACCCATGCCGTCTTATTTGGTTAATAAATAGGTCTTTTCAGTCATATACACATTGACCTCTTGATCTGGCCCAAAGGGACTGCTGTTTTCCATTCACTAATGAGCTAGACATTGGCTTCTTCCGGTGCCGGTGAGAAGTGTATGATATCTTGTTTCTTTTTAAAGCCCTAAAACCTGCCAGAATAAAGTTGTCAGAAACTCCTGCTGGTTAGCAGCAAAGACAATCTGAGCCATTAGAGAAAAAATTTGTTTTTCCTCCTCCCTGGAGGCTGGTGCAGATCACATAACAAGCCAACTGGAGGTCTCTGTGGTTGGGGCCACCTCCGCCCCTCAGCCCAGACCTGAGACGTGCAGTTCATATCAAGGCTGACAAAGACTTTTCAAAAGTCCTCATTCTCCCTCATTAGCAAGGAGAAGCCCACTCATTTGTTCCTACCAGGAGAGGCCAGTCAGCAGCTCTTCTGACTGAAATGGGCTACTTCTAAAAGGTGTTGGGAAAGAAACGAAATGTCTACTTTTTAGCTAGCGCCATCTTCAAGGCTCTGCCTTTATACGTTTCACTTCTTCAAAGATCGGTTACAAATCAGGAATTTCTACTTTGAACATTTGCTGGTGGAGCTTTTTATTCTGCCACGTTCCTGTTTAAAGACACGTATGTCACTGACAGACACACGCGAGGCATTTTTGAAACCGGTGGGGTGGGGGGGCGGGGGGAGGCTGTCCAGACACAAACTGTTTTTCCTTATGGGCAATTTCAGCCGCAGTCAGCACCGATGGATAAGCACTACTATTCTTCTGCTACATTCTTAGAATTCTCCAAGGCTCAAGTCATTCCTATGTCTTGGGTGTCTGTTTGGCCAGGGCAACTGGCCTGGCCAGTAGAGGAAATGGTATTTTAATTGCCATGTGCATTTCCAAGATAAGAAATCTAAAGCTTGCTCACTCCAGCCTGCTTCAAATGTGCAGCAGAAACATCCCACGTTGGGTCTTGTGGGATGGGTCAAACCACTTTGCAATGTAACACTTTGGATTAATGCTTCTCTGTTAGTCCTTCTCTGTGCCAAAAGGGTTCCAAACCCCTAGGCACATATTCACACCCTGAAACACACGCCCGTGCATTCACACTGTCATTAGTCAGGAATAGTCTTCACCTTGGCTCGTCCAACATTTTCTGGGCTTCCACCCAAGGTAAAAAATCTTACTGCACTTTTAACAGCAGGACTTCTTCACACCTCTGTGGAAACTAAACATCATAGAGTTTATAGTATGAGCCCGCCTTTTTTTTCCTTTTCCTAATTCTTATGCAGTCAATCCTTGAGATTAAGAATTGTGGATGGCAAGGGGGGTGTAAGAAGCATGGTAGGTATTGATCAAGGGCAATGTAACCGAGAGGAATTACTAAAACCCAAATGAAGACTGAGCATGATTATGGAACAAGATAAAAATCAAAGGAAATAGAGCAAAGAACTAGGAGTCATAGGACATTTATAGAGATCTAAATACAGGCATGTACATATGTAAATATATTTATATAGGATGATGTTGAGATAGATCTATATGCATATAAATATAGGTTTAGTATTAAGGTAGAAGATGGACATTGGGTCTCCACTTAAGTACTCCCTCAATGCAAGAACACTTTGTTCTATTAAACTGGCATTCCATGATGCTCACCTTCCTGAAGACAAAGCAGGTCATAAGTAAATGTGGTGAAGAAAACTGATGGTGCCTGACTATCAAAAGATATAGTGTCTGGGATCTTAAAGGCTTGAAGGTAAACAAGCGGCCATCTAGCTCAGAAACAACAAAGCCCAAATGGAAGAAGCACACCAGCCTGTGTGATCACGAGGTGTTGAAGAGTTCAGGTATCAGGCATCAAAGAACAAAAAATTATATTATTGTGAATGAGGGGGAGTCCAGATTGGGGACCCAAAGCCCATCTGTAAGCAACTGGACATCTCCTTACAGAAGGGTCACGGAGAGGAGACGAGTCAGTCAGGGTGCAGTGTAGCAGTGAGGAAACATACAACTTTTCTCTAGTTCTTAAATGCTTCCTTCCTGCCCTCCCCACGCCCCCACCACTATTATGATCCCAATTCTACCTTACAACTACAGCTAGACCAGAGAATGTACACTGGTACAGATGGGAACTGGAAACAGGGAATCCAGGATATATTATCCCTTCATGACCAGTGGTGAGAGCGGTGATACCAGTGGGTAAGGGGGGGAGGAGGGGTGGAAAGGGGGAACCCATTACATGGATCTACATATAACCACCTCCCTGGGGGATGGACAACAGAAAAGTGAGTGAAGGGAGATGTCGGGCAGTGTAAGATATGATAAAATAATAATAATTTATAAATTGTCAAGGGTTCATGAGGGAGTGGGGAGTAGGGAGAGAGTGGGAAAATGAGAAGCTGTTACCAAGAGCTCAAGTAGAAAGCAAATGTTTTGAGAATGATGATGGCAACAAATGTACAAATGTGCTTGACACAATGGATGGATGTATGGATTGTGATAAGAGTTGTAGGAGCCCCAAATAAAAATTATTTTAAAAAAAAGAATTGTGAGCAATGCATACTTGTCCTTTAATGTCATATAAATTTTCCCTCATTTTAACTGAATCACTCCTTACTCCCCCCAAAATTATAATCATAATCATTCCACAATCGTTTGTTGTACATGTATCTGGGAAACCATTTCTCACACTGAAGCAGTGGTTCCCAACTTGCGGGTCGCAACCCCTTTGGGCAGCTGAATGACCCTTTTGCAGGGGTTTCCCAATTCATAACAGTAGCAAAATTACAGCTATGAAGTAGCAATGAAAATCATTTGATGGCTGGGTGTCACCACCACATGAGGACTGTATGAAAGGGTCGCAGCATCAGGAAGGCTGAGAACCACGGCACTAAAGGAAAGCTAAGTATCATACGCTCCTCTTCCAGATTCCCTACAAATTCAACTTCCCACAATTAGAACAAAAATGGATCTTGTTCCTAACCCGGGGACTGCCTGTATAGTTATCCAGAGAAAAAGACTTGCACCAGCCAGCTGGACAAAAGGACAACCCAAAAACTCACCGGCATCCAATCGATTCCAATTCATAGAGACTCTATATAGGTTACCTGAGGTTGTAAATCTTTCTTTCATGCAAATCACATTTTCAACCACCTCATATGCATGCAGAAGTTGGACAATGAATAAACAAGACTGAAGAAGAATCACTGCACATCAATTATGGTTCTGGCAAAGTACCATGGAAATTCCAAAGGAACAAACAAGTCTGTCTTGGAAGAAGTGCAGCCAGAGTACTCCTTAGAGCAAAGATGGTGAGACTTGATCTCATGTACTTGGGGCATGTCATCAGAAGAGTCAAGTGCCTGGAAAAGGACATCATGCTTGGTAAAGGAGCAGTGAAAAAGAGGAAGATCCCCGGCAAAATGATTGGCATGGTGGGTGCATCAATAGGCTCAAATAGACAACAATTTTGTGAATGTTGTAAGACCAAGCAGTGTTGCATTCTGTTGTACATGTGGTCACTGTGAGTCAGAACAAACTAAGCGACTCCTAATAAAACAATAGCAAGCTTATCTTTACTGGAGCAGATGGCCTCCTTTGTGTCCCTTCAAGTAGCTGGTAGGCTTGAACTGCTGACTTTTTGGCTAGTAGCCCAACGCCTACCCAACAGCGCCACCAGAACACCTTAAAAATGAAAGATAGGAGTTAGTATTTGCTTAGTGCTTATTATATGTGTGTCGCCGGGCTGGAAATTTGGGGGGTTTGTTGTCTCATTTTAAACAAATTCCCCTATTCATTTCTCATAAATGAACACGCTCCATGGACCACACCGCAGCATGTTTTCCTTGGGGCAGCATTGATACACCTGTCCACTCAAAGAACCTGTGGCTGCTTCACATGCCTGATTTGGTGAAAAGGACGTGTTCAAAATGGTGTGACTAGAGAGAGAGAGAGATTGCAGATTTTGTAAACCTAGGAGATTTTTAAGTGCAATTTTAACCAGGAAAAAAGTGGGGGAGGCTGATGGTATCCTCTCTCCTGTTAATCACAAGATAATGTAGTCTTCTTTCAGCAGGAGTTCCCATTTCTGTTTCTGATTTAGCATCAATCAGACTTCTTCATAGGAACAATGCTGTGGACTAAGAAAGGTGAATCAGCAAGGAGACTGACTGACTGTAATAATTAGTCTCTTCCAGCTGGTTGGAGATAGATCAAGGTAAATGACCTGAAGCAATTATTTGCCATCTGGGGAAGGCATTGAACCTACATGGTAATATAGTTCAGATTCTCTTTATCTAATGTATTCATCAGATATAAGATGGTACCGGATATCACTTTAAGTATGTGAAAAAATGCTGTCATTTAATCCTGAGGTGGGGACCAATTTTTTGTTCTCCATTTTATAGGCAAGCAAACTGGGATCTGATAGATGAGGAAAAATTTCCAAGATCTCAGAGATCCTGAGTGGGTTGAGAACTAGACTGGATTAGAACAAGGCAACAGAATCCATGCATGCAACCCATCTTATTCTGCAATGGTTGTAAAATAGAAACCAGATCAATCAAAAGCCTTTAGACAAACATAGAAAAAATCTAGGTGTATATGTTATTACATTTGAATATGAGACCAGAGATGGGAGCAGACCTGAAAATCTGAATAACTTGCCAGGACCTAGAGAGATAAGCCTGGCTATCCTGATTTTAAAAAGAGAGATAACATAAAAATGGCCAACAAACATATGAAGACATACTCAGGATCACTAGCCATCCAGGAAAGACAAGTCAAGGTCAAGTTAAAAAACAAAAACAGAGCAGAAAGTAGCTAGTGATGGAGAGACTGAGAAGAGATAGGAACCCTCATACACACTGCAGGCAGTATTGTAAATAAGCACAACCACTGTAGAAAATGATATGATGCTTCCTTAAATAAGTGTTAATGGAAATTCCATCTGACTCCACAATCCCTCTGCTAGGTATATATCCTAAAGAAGTAAGAGTCATATCATGAACAGATATTTGCACGCCATGGTCATTGCAACACTGCTCACAATAGCAAGAAGATGGAAACAACCTAATAGCCTATCAATAGAAGAATGAATAAAGAAATGTTGGGGCATGCACACAGTGGAATCCTATGCAATACTGGAGAAACAAGGATGAAACAAAGAAGCTCATGGCATGGGTGCAACTAGACAACATGATGCTGATTGACATTAATCAGTAACAAAGGCCAACTATTGTGTTAGACCAGGTTGACTAGAAAAACAGATCATATAGAGACCTTTATACCAAAGAATAATTTTATATTAAGAAAATATCCCAGCCCAGTCCAGATCTAGTCCATAAGTCCGATATTAGCCTGTAAGTCCAACACTAGTCCATAAATCGCTCTTCAGACTCACACGGCACACACAATGATGCAAAAGGCCAGAAGATCACAGGCTAGTAGGTGGAGGAAGTATCTCCAGGGGTCTCCCAGGTGTCAGTGTGGCTCCACATGGCTTGTCAACTGGAAGATGAAACAGAGTGGGAGCGGGTGTGGGGACAAGGGGGCTGATTCCAGGACCCTCCTCATAAGGACATCATGCCCACAAGGAGGCATCACCAGGCTGTGACCTGATTGACAGGCTAGACTCCACCTTTACACATCAAGTTGACACAAAATTATGTAACTACCACATGTATGAAATGACTATTATAAAGAAAAATACCAAGATGAAGACTTCAAAGGAAACAGACTTTGGAGGTTATCAAGAGAAGAAGGCAAAGCAGGAGCAGAAAGCAATAGGCAACTCAGAGGTTGGCAAACTGCTGCTCTCCGGTCATATGTGACTCTTTGGGTATGGACAGGTGTCTCTGAAGTAACATTGAAAGTGAAAATAAAATTATCAGAGTCTCATTTAAAGGATATTATTCAGATCATGGTGATATCATTGGTTTGTAAAAATACACTTATGGCTCTCAAATAATTGTTAACTTGTTGTCAGGGACCAGATTAGCTCTTGTATTTCAACCACTTGCAAGACCCCCGGCTAGAGAGCTGACAGGTACTAAATTGGGTTGAAAGGGGAGATAGTAATCTACTGAGAAAGAAGAGAAATCAAAGTAGCAAGGCAGGGTAAATTATTAGGGGTTTGATTAGTAGTTTACACTACCAAATACAGAATTAATTATATGAAGTGTAAATCCTCACCTACTTCAGAATTTTAATAAATTACTTTTAAAGAAAGTGAACTTCAGCTCTTGAGAAATAAAGAATCCCGAAAAGTTTGGTAAACTGAGATAATGAACTGAAAATTTGGTTTCTGGTCTGGCTTTCATATCTTATGAATCATTATGAACTTAAATAAAACCTATTATAAATTGCTCTTTGTAGCCTACAAGTTGATTATGACTCATGGTTATATTTGTTGATTATGATATGTGAAGAAGAGAATTAGTTTCAAAGAGTTGACAAAGCTGTGGCTTTCAAAAGCAAGTTTCCAGGTTTGTCTTCTGAGGTCCCTCTGAGTCAGTTTTTACCACCAAACTTTCAGCTAGCAGTTGAGCAATTAATCACTTACACCCCAAGAGAGGGCTAAATAAATCCTAGACGAGAGTAAGAGGATTGTTGTGGTCCGGTGCACCTTCATGTTGGTTCTACGGATAGCAACCCTAATTCACAACAAAGCATTCCCCACTGCTGTGCTGTGCTCAAACTGCTGCTGGGTTTTAGCCCTTTGTTGTGTCAATCAACCCTGCTTCAAGTCTTACCCTTTGCACTGACCCTCTTTTTCCCAAGCACAATGTCCTCCTCCAAGAACTAGTTCCCTCTGATAACATGCCCAAAGCACATGACATATTCTGCTGCAGTAAAAGCCAATCAAGCTCTAGTTTTTTTCAGAGACAGATTTGTTCGTTTTCTTGGATTTCAAGGCATATTCAACATTTTTGACTAACAATGTAATAGAACAGCATCAATTCTTCAGTCCTTCTTATTCCTTGGCTTTCACATGGATAGGAGATGATTAAAATGCCCCTGGCCTACATCAGGTCCAGCCTAGTTCTCAAAGTGACACCTTTTCTCTTTAACAAATAAGCTTATTTGGCCCACTGCCTCATGTTCAGAAAAATATTTACTCTGCACACCCCTGGCAATTATGGACTTGAGTGCTATAGCCCACAATCCAGAGTAGAGTGTATGTATCTGCTTTGGCAGCCTTCCTAGATCCTTCTATCAAGCCCCATTTGGGGAAACGCTGTTTTCAGGAGAACTTGTGCACCAGCTTTATTCTAGACTGCAGCTTCCATAAAGATCAAGTGTGGATCCAAATAAAATGAAACCCTTGACCATATTCATCTTTTTGCCATGCATCATGATCTTTCCTGTTGGTCTGCTTGTGATGATATTTTACTTATTTATGTTGGGGTGTAATGCACAATGAAGGCTTTCATCTCCAAACAAACCACAAGATAGCATTGGCTTAAGGATGGAAAGAAGTCAAGAATGATACACACACACACACACACACAACACACTAATGAGAAAGGAAAGTAGGAAAACACCCAATACAAAAGATATAAGATGACATCACAGAGTCCATATGTGGAAATAATAACCCTGAATATCAATGGCCTGAACTCAGGTATTAAAAGACTGAGACTAGCAGACTGACTTAGAACATAACCCAGCAATCTGCTGCCTACAGGAAACACATCTCAAGGCTACAGACAAAAATAGGCTGAGAATCAAAGGCTGGAGAAAGGATTTCCAAGCAAACAACAATTTTTTTAAAAGCAGGGGTTGCAATCCAAATCTCAGATAAAATTGACCTCAAAGTGCAAACCATAAAGAGAGATAAGGAGGGGCACTATATAATGCTCAAGGGAATGGTAAACAAAGGAACACTAAGCATTGTAAACATATATTCCCCAAATGAGAGACCCACTGAATATGTTAACTAAATACTCCAAAAGATGAATAAAGAAATCATAGCCTCAACAATTATAGTGGGTGACTTCAACACACCACTCTCTGAAAAAGATAGATCATAGGAAAAGAAACTCAACAAGGAGACTAGAAATCGAAACACTACAATTAGACAATTTGACCTGATATATATTTATAGAGCTTTTCATCCAAATACCAAAAAAATCACATTCTGCTCAAGACCGCATGGCACATATGCAAAGATAGACCACATGCTGGGGCATAAGATGAATCTACATAAACTTAAGCACATTGATATCATAAAGACCTCTCTCTCTGACCACTGTGCCATAAGGCTGAAAATCAATCAAAGGAAGATGAAGAACACAAGAGCAAACAATTGGAGGATGAATAATTCTCTACTGCAAAAGGAGAGCGTACTGTCGCAGATCAGAGATGAAATTAGGAAATTTCTAGCAACCAATGAGAATGAGCACACGACATACTAAAACTTTTGGGACACAGCAAAGGCAGTCATCAGAGGAAGTTTCATAGCAATAAACGCACACCTGAGAAAAGAAGAGAGACTCATGAATGATATGCTGGCACAAAATTTACAACTACAGCAGAATCAGCAGGATAATCCTAATAGCAAAAGAAAAGAAATTATAAAAATCAGGGCTGAGTCTGCTATCAAAAAGAAATAGCGTTTGGGGTCTTAAAGGCTTGAAGGCAATCAAGCAGCCATCTAGCTCGGAAGCAACAAAGCCCACCGAGAAGAAGCACACATCCTAAGTGAATACAAGGTGTTGAATTGACCAGGTAGCAGACACCAAGGAACAAAAACCATCATTGTGTGATCACCTTCCTCACATAAACGCTGATGACTAATGTGTGTATAAGCAAGTGTGGTGAAGAAGGCTGATGGTGCCCAGCTATTGAGAGATATAGCATCCGGGGACTTAAAGGCTTGAAAGTAAACAAGCGGCCATCTAACTCAGAAGCAACAAAGCCCACATGGAAGCATCACACCAACATGTGTGATCATGAAGGGCAGAGGGGACCAGGTTTCAAACAACAAAGGCGGGGGGGGGGGTAAATCACATCACTGTGAATGAGGGGAGTGCGTGATGGGGACCCAATGCCCATCTGTAGACAGCTGGACATCCCTTGCAGAGGGGTAGTGGGGAGGAGATGAGTCACTCAGGGTTCAGTGTAGCAACAATGAAACTCAAATCCTTCCTTTAGTTCTTGAATGCTTCCTTCCCTCCCCCCCCTCAATTATCATGATCACAATTCTGCCTTGTGGACCTGGTTAGACCAGAGGAAGCACAGCAGTGCAGTAGGGATCTGGAAACACAGGGAATCTAGGACGGATGAACCCCTCAGGACCAGCGGTGAGAGTGGCGACACCAGGAGGGAAGGGGTGTAAAAAGGGGGAACCGATCCCGGGGATCTACATGTAGCCTTCTCTCTGGGGGATGGGCAATGGTGTGGAGGGGGGTCGTGAAGGGAGACGCAGGGCAGTATGGGATAAGATAAAATAATAATTTATGAACTATTAAGGGTTTGTGGGGGAGAGGGAGTGGGGAGGGGGAAAAATGAAAATGAGCTGATTCTAGGAACCCAAGTGGAAGGCAAATTTTGAGAATGATGAGGGCAACGAATATATAAGAGTGCTTTACTCAATTGATGTATGTATGTATGGATTGTGATAAGAGTTGTATGAGCCCCAGTAAAATGATTCATCAAATAAAACAAAACAAAAATCAGGGCTGAGATTCGGAAGAGGGAAAATAAGATTACTATGGGAAAAAATAATGCTGTTAAAAGTTGGTTCTTTGAAAGGATAAACAGAATTGACAGACCACTGGCAAACCTAACCAAAGAAAGGAGGAAACAAATTTCAATAGCAAGAATAACTGATGAATGAGGATATTAAAACAGACCCTAATGAAACCAAAAAGATAATTACACAGTACTATGAATGATTATACTCCAATGAATTCAACAATTTGGACAAATTCTTGGAAAAACAATCCTTCCCTAGACTATCCTTGATGGATATCAGGAATCTCAACAGACCCAAACCAATAGAAGAAACAGACAAAGTTATCAAGGGATTACCAACCAAAAAATCCCCAGGACCAGATGGCTTCACTGGAGAATTCTACCAACTACTTAGAGAATAACTAACAACAATCTTACACAAACTCTTTAAGAACACAGAGAAAGACTGCAAACTCCCGAACTCCTTCTATGAAGCTAGTATAACTCTCATACCAAAATTGGGCAAGGATCCCACAAGAATCAAGAACTACAGACCAGTATCCCTAATGAACATTGATGCAAAAATCCTTAACAAAATATTAGCCAACAGAATACAAAAGTATATAAAACAAATAATTCACCATGACCAAGTGGGATTCATACCAGGGATGCAGGGATGGTTCAACATACGAAAGACCATTAATATTATTCGTCGCATCGACATGAAAAATGATAAGAATCACATCATATAGATAGATACAGAAAAAGCATTCAACAACATCCAACACCAATTTCTTGTTTAATACACATGACAAGATAGGAATGGAAGGAAAATTCCTCAAGACAATACAAGCTATATATGAAAACTAACAGCCAACGTGGTAGTCAATGGAGAAAAGACTAACACAAGCCCACTGAAAAAGGGGACCAGACAAGGATGCCCCTTGTCCCCACTCTTATTTAATATCTTGCTGACTAACAGAACAAAAGATCTATACGGGGAAAACTACAGAACACTATTACAAGAAACCAAGAGCGACCTCAACAAATGGAAGAATATCCCATGCTCTTGGACTGGAAGACTCAATATAGTAGAGATGGCAGTTCTGCCTAAGGCACTATATAAGTTTAATGAAATCCCAATACAATTACCCTCATCTTTCTTCAAAGAAATGGAAAAACTGATTAACAACTTCATATGGAGAGGGAAGAAGCCCAGAATTATCAGAGAACTCCTCAAGAAGAGGACATAGTGGGAAGGCATGCTTTACCTGGCTTTAGAATATACTATATAGCCACAGTTGTCAAAACCACATGGTATTGGTACAACAACAGATACTCAATGGAAAAGAACTGAAAACCCAGAAATAAAATCATCAGCATACAGACAACTTATCTTTGATAAGGGCCCCAAAAATATAAAATGGGAAGTAGATGCCATCTTTATCAAGTGGTGCTGGAAAAAATAGATATTTACCTGCAGAAAAGTGAAGTAAGACCCTTATCTCGCTCCATGTACAAGAATACACTCAAAGTGGATCACAGACCTTGAAGTTAAACCCCAAACTACTAGGGCCATCAATGAGGGAATTGGGACCAACTTGAGAACTTTGGCAAAGGTAATACATAGGCTATCAGAAATAGGGAAGGACACAAAACAGAGGAGGCACAAATTGACAAATGGGATATTCTGAAGATAAAACACCTGTGTACATCAAAAGAATTCACCAAGAGAGTAATAAGAGAGTCCATGGACTGGTAAAGCATCTTTAGCAACGACACATCAGACAAAGGTCTTATTACTAAAATCTATAATACTCAGCTTCCTAAAAGAAAAAACTAATTGCCCACTGAGGAGGTGGGCAAAGGACCTGAGCAGAAAGTTTTACAGGGGCAGAAATCCAAATGGCCAACAAACATATGAGAAAATGTTCCCGATCTTTAGCCATAAGAGAAATGCAAATTAAAACAATGAGGTACCACCTAACACCCTCAAAGGTAGCCCAATTCAAAAAATCAGAAAGCAGCAAATGTTGGAGGGGCTGTAGGGAGACAGGAACACTCAACCACTTCTGGTGAACCTGTAAGTATGTACAGCCACTATGGAAATTGATCTGGTGCTATCTAAAAGAGATGGAAATCAAGTTACCATATGACCCAGCCATCCCCCTACTGGGCATATACTCAGAAGAGGCAAGAAACAAACCAAGGCCAGACATCTGTGCTCCAGTGTTCATTGCTGCATAGTTCACGATTGCAAGGAGTTGGAAGCAACCCAAATTTCCATCAACTGACAATTGGATTAAAAAGCTGTGGCATATATATACAATAGAGTACTACGCATCACTAAAAAGCAGTGATGAAAGTATGAAGCACATCACTGCATGGGAAGAACTGGAGGAAATCATGCTAAGCGAAGTAAGTCAAGCACAAAAGGACAAGTACATGAGTCCACTGAGGTAAACTTTAAAAAAAAATACAAAAGGAGCATAGGGTAAAAGCTACTGTATACAAACATTCCTGGGGTGAGGACCAGGTAATATGGCAGGGACCAGACCAAAAACAGGGATACACATGGTAGAGAACTAAAAAGGAGGTGGGGAAAGGAAAAAGTAATAATAATAATAAAAGAAATGGGCAGAGGACTTCCGGGAAGATGGCGACGGAGTAACACATACCAGAGGGACTCCGCAGAATCCAGCCCAGGAGAGTTGCTCAGAGGGAAATTCAACGCCACTGGATCGCAGGAGGCGCATCATAAAGATAAGTAGGCTCAGATCCACGGGGTTTTGAGGGGCTGGGGGCTTTTGGCTTACCTCAGTGGAAGCCGGCTGGGGCTCGACCCTAGCCTAGCCGCTGTGTCGGCCCAAGCCGGGACCATTTGGAGCCTGTAGCAGGGCTTGGCCTCGGCGCAGCCACAGTTTTCCCCTGCCTGCCTCAGGGCAGGGACAGGGCCCTTGAGGCTCCACCGGCAGGGATTGGTGTTCCGCTGCATTGTTGCTTCTGTTTGCTTCTCTGCTCTATATTCCCAGGCAGCCTTGGAGGGCTGCGCAGGGGCTTTTTCGGGGCACAGCCACAGCTTGCCGCGCCGCGTGGGCTGAGCAGGGACTGAACCCAAACCCCCACAGCTCCATAGGCAGGGATCAAGCTTCAGCTACACTGCGGTGCCGGTTAACATCTCTGCTCTCTGTACCCCCACTTCCCTGGGGGCTGCTCAGCAGCTTTCTTGTGACTCTTTTGGGGCTCAGCTGCGGATTGCCGCTGGGGCTTGGGGCAGGGAATGGGCCCTTGCAGGTCCACAGGCAGGGAGTGGGACTCAGCTGCATAGTTGCTTTTCCTTCCCTCGCTTCCCTGTACCCCAGCACAGGCCGGTCTCACTGTTTAATTTTGCTCCCCCTCTTGTTCCTGAACTGCTCTCTCACACTCCATTGCAGACTTACGGGACACTCCCATTGCCCTAGGGCATTTGCGCCTGGGCCACACCCAGCTAGGTGAGCTCCACCCTGCATAGATAGCCCAAGTCTAGGGAAAGGCCTGCTTGCTCTCCAGGGGATACTCCTCTGACTCCTCACCAGGGAGTTCCTGCCTGTGTACCTGGGGCCATAAGGCAACTCAGCCAACACTTATCAATATTCAAACCAATAGCAGGAACTTCAGCCCAGCCCCTGCAACACTGGGACAGGCAGCCGATCTGCCATCTGGGGCACTCCCCTGATAGGGAAGCCACAGGAAGATAAAGTGGTAGGTTAATAACCTAGCAAAATCAGCTGTAGGCAGTTTGAAGAAGCATTCCTATAAGTCTTCCAGAGAGAGACTAGAAAATGGCACCTGGTCCCTCAAAAACAATTCAACGCAAACAGCCATCAGCCCCAACGACCTCAACGAAAAAACAGGAGAAACAAAAGACAAAGGCAGAAGATGTGCTGAACATAGCAACATACATAGAAGAAGCAGACATTGAGAAGCCATACAAAGAAACTCTCAGAATGCTGCTTGGAGTCATGCAGGATATGAAGGAAACAATACAGAAAAAGGATGAAACGATAGAGGAGATAAAAGCCATACACCAAAGGGAAATACAGGAGCTTAGGGAGGAAATAACTAAAAACAATAGCAAAATCATGTTCCTTGAGAATCGACTGGAGGAATCAGAGAACCGCATCAGTGTCTTGGAGGACAACCAAGCAGACTTTAATAAACGTGAACAAAAATCTAATAAGAGCATCAGAGAAGCCGAAGAAAACCTAAGAGCTATGTCTGATGCTATGAAGAGGAACAACATTAGAATTATTGGCCTACTGGAGGAAGACACAACAAAGAAGTCATCTGCAACAGTAGCGAGAGAATTCTTGGAGGAAAACTTCCCCAGCCTAATGAATGAAAACCAAGCAACCATCCAGGAGGCTGAACGAACACCAGCACGACGGGACCCCAAGAAGAAATCACCAAGGCACATAATAGTTAAACTATCCAACTTTGAGGAAAAGGAGAAAATCATGAGAGCAGCTAGGGCAAAAAAAGAAATCACATATAAAGGTCACCACATAAGGATATGTTCAGACCTATCATCAGAAACTATGAAAAAAAGGAGAGAGTGGAGTAACATATTCCAAAAGTTGAAGGAAAACAACGCAAATCCAAGAATACTCTACCCAGCCAAATTATCGATCAAGATCGATGGAGAAGTAAAAGTCTTCCCAGACAAGGAAAAACTCAAAAAATACATTACAACAAACCCAGCCTTACAAAAGATCCTCGCTGACTCAGTATGGGCAGAAGAACAACACTCACCAAGCACTAATAAGAGACCAACACATAGAACAACTTCACCCAGACCACAACAAAGAGAAAACAGGCCCCAAGATAGCAATGGCTTAAGGATGGAAAGAAGTCAAGAATGAAACACATACAAAACACATACTAATGATAAAAGAAAGTAGGAAAACTCCCAACACAAAAGGTATAAAATGGCATCACAGAGTCCGCACATGGAGATAATAACCCTGAATATCAATGGCCTGAACTCAGGCATTAAAAGACTGAGACTAGCAGAATGGCTTAGAAAAAACAACCCATCAATTTGCTGCCTACAGGAGACACATCTCAAGGCTACAGACAAAAATAGGCTGAAAATCAAAGGCTGGAGAAGGACCTACCAAGCAAATAGCAATACAAAAAAAGCAGGGGTTGCAATCCTTATCTCGGATAAAATTGACCTCAAAGTGCAAACCATAAAAAGAGATAAGGAGGGACACTATATAATGCTCAAGGGAATCATAGACAAAGAACCACTAAGCATTGTAAACATATATTCCCCGAATGAGAGGCCAGCTCAATACGTCAACCAAACACTCCAAAAGATTAAAAAAGAAATCACAGACTCGACAATTATAGTGGGCGACTTCAACACACCACTCACTGAGAAAGATAGATCACAGGGAAAGAAACTCAACAAGGAGACTAGGGAGCTAATCTCCACAATTAGACAATTTGACCTAATAGATATTTACAGAGCTTTTCATCCAAATAAAAAAAATTTCACATTCTTTTCAAGTCCCCATGGCACATATTCGAAGATAGACCACATGCTGGGGCATAAGGCAAATCTACATAAATTTAAGCACATTGAAATAATACAGACCTCTCTCTCTGACCACTGTGCCATACGACTGGAAATCAACAAAAAGAAGACAAAGAAAATAAGAGCAAATAATTGGAGAATGAATAACTCTCTACTGCAAAAGGAGTGCATACGGGTGCAGATCAGAGATGAAATCAGGAAATTTCTAGAAACCAACTAAAATGAGCACACGACGTACCAAAACTTATGGGACACAGCAAAGGCAGTCATCAGAGGAAGGTTCATAGCAATACAAGCACACCTGAAAAAGGAAGAGAGAATCATGATGGATACGCTGACACAAAATTTACAAAAACTAGAGCAGAGTCAGCAGGACAACCCTACTAATAGCAAAAGAAAAGAAATTATAAAAATCAGGGCTGAGATTCAGGAGAGGGAAAATAAAAAAACTATGGAAAAAAATAATATCGCTAAAAGTTGGTTCTTTGAAAGGATAAACAGGATCGATAGACCATTGGCAAACCTAACCAAAGAAAGGAGGGAACAAATCTCAATAGCAAGAATAAGGGATGAAAGAGGGGTCATTACAACAGACCCTAATGAAATCAAAAGGATAGTTACACAGTACTATGAAGGATTGTACTCCAATGAATTCAACAATTTGGAAGACATGGACAAATTCCTGGAAAAACAATCCCTCCCTAGACTATCCTCGGCAGACATCAAGAATCTCAGCAGACCCATAGCAATAGAAGAAATAGAAAAGGTTATCAAGGGATTACCAACAAAAAAATCCCCTGGACCAGATGGCTACACTGGAGAATTCTACCAAGCATTCAGGGAAGAACTAATACCAATCCTACACAAACTTTTCCAGAACATAGAAAAAGATGGCAAACTCCCAAACTCCTTCTATGAAGCTAGTATAACTCTGATACCCAAACCGGGCAAGGATCCCACAAGAATCAAGAACTACAGACCAATATCCCTAATGAACATTGATGCAAAAATCCTTAACAAAATACTAGCCAACAGAATACAAAAGTATATAAAACAAATAATTCACCATGACCAAGTGGGATTCATACCAGGGATGCAGGGATGGTTCAACATATGAAAGACCATTAGTATTATTCGTCACATTGACATGAAAAAGTATAAGAATCACATGATTATATCAATAGATGCAGAAAAAGCATTCGACAGCATCCAACACCAATTCCTGTTTAAGACACTAGCGAAGATAGGAATGGAAGGAAAGTTCCTCAAGACAATACAAGCTATATATGAAAAACCAACAGCCAAAGTGGTAGTCAATGGAGAAATGACTAACACAATCCCACTGAAAAAGGGGACCAGACAAGGATGCCCCTTGTCCCCACTCCTATTTAATATCCTGCTGGAGGTTTTAGCTAACAGCATAAGGCAAAGAAGTGACATCAAAGGTATACGTCTGGGGAAGGAAGAGGTGAACTATCATTATTTGCAGATGATATGATTCTATATATGGAAAATCCCAAAAGCTCCACAAGGGGAGTACTGGAAGCAACAGAGGAGTTTGGCAGAGTGGCAGGATACAAGATCAACAAACAGAAGTCCATCGGACTGTTATACACATCAGATAAGACCACAGAAGAAGAGATCAAAAAGGTGGTACCCTTCACAATAGCCAAACACAAATTGAAATATCTAGGGATACACTTGACTGAAAAAACAAAAGATCTATATAGGGAAAACTATAGAACACTATTACAAGAAACCAAGAGCGACCTCAACAAATGGAAGAATATTCCATGCTCTTGGATTGGTAGACTTAATATAGTTAAGATGTCAGTTCTGCCAAAAGCACTATATAAGTTTAATGCCATCCCGATACAAGTACCATCATCTTTCTTCAAAGAAATGGAAAAACTGATTACCAACTTCATATGGAGAGGAAAGAAACCCAGAATTAGCAGAGAACTCCTCAAGAAGAAGGACACCATGGGAGGGCTTGCTTTACCTGACTTTGGCACATACTATGCATCCACAGTTCTCAAAACTGCATGGTATTGGTACAATGACAGATACTCAGACCAATGGAAGAGAACTGAAAACCCAAAAATAAAAGCATCAGCATACACACAGCTGATCTTTGATAAGGGCCCCTAATATATCAAATGGGAAGCCAATGCCCTCTTTAACAAGTGGTGCTGGAAAAAATGGATATCCACATGCAGAAAAATGAAGCAAGACCCTTATCTCACTCCATGCACAAGAATAAACTCAAGGTGGATCACAGACCTTGAAGTTAAACCCCAAACTATTAGGGCCATCAATGAGGGAATTGGGACCAACTTGAGAACTTTGGCGCAGGGAATACACAGGCTATCAGAAATAGGGAAGGACACAAACACAGAGGAGGCACAAATCGACAAATGGGATATACTGAAGATAAAACACATGTGTACATCTAAAGAATTCACCAAGAGAGTAATAAGAGATTCCACAGACTGGGAAAACATCTTTAGCAACGACACATCAGACAAAGGTCTTATTACTAAAATCTACAATACTCTGATAGCTTCCAAAAAGAAAAAAACCAATAGCCCACTTGAAAGGTGGGCAAAGGACTTGAACAGAAATTTTACAGGGACAGAAATCCGAATGGCCAACAAACATATGAGAAAATGTTCCCGATCTTTAGCCATAAGAGAAATGCAAATTAAAACAACAATGAGGTACCACCTGACACCCTCAAAGGTAGCACAATTCAAAAAATCAGAAAGCAACAAGTGTTGGAGGGGCTGTGGGGAGACAGGAACTCTCATCCACTTCTGGTGGGCCTGTAAGTATGTACAGCCACTATGGAAATCAATCTGGCGATACCTAAAACAGATGGAAATAGAGTTACCATATGACCCAGCAATTCCCCTACTGGGCATATACCCAGAAGAGGCAAGGAACAAACCAAGACCAGACATCTGTGCTCCAATGTTCATTGCGGCACAGTTCACAATTGCAAGGAGTTGGAAGCAACCCAAATTTCCATCAACTGACGATTGGATTAAAAAACTGTGGTATATACATACAATGGAGTACTACGCATCACTAAAAAGCAGTGATGAACTTATGAGGCACATAGCGGCATGGGAAGAACTGGAGGAAATCATGTTAAGCTAGGTAAGTCAGGCACAAAAGGACAAGTACAACATGAGCCCGCTGAGGTAAGTATAAATAAAATTTTTTAATGCAAAAGTGGCATAGGGGAAAAAGCTACTGTATACAAACATTTCTGGGATGAAGACTGTAGTATGGCAGAGACCAGATCAAAACCAGGGATGCACATGGTAGACAACAATGGAGGAGGTGGGGAAAGGAAAATAAAAGGATGAATATAAGGAAGAAAAGGGAAGTGGGGGCATGGGGCACTAATCCACCCAAGGGGAGGGTATTGTTTATATCTCCACAGGGAAAGTGGGACCAGACTTCAACCCAGTGCCGCAAGGTGTGAATGCAATATCCCGGCGTGGAGTAGGGCCCAGCACCAAAAATTAAGTGGATTCCTGCCCCTCCCCCGAAAAGAATTTGTTTCAAAGGATGAAATTGATTCTGCAGCTCCGGGAGATGGACATGTCTGATCAGAGCACACGGGAGCAGATGAAGGGGCAGGAGGAGACAGTGGAACACAGCCTGGCCCACGAGGCCGTGAGGATGATGTTCCTGAGTAGAGCAGCCAGTCCACAGAGAGAACAACATGGCTGGCCCTACTATGAGACATGATGCCCCTCAGTGACTAAGGGCAATACAGGGGACGGCACCGGAGACACAGTGTGGGAATTGCACCTGACCTGAACCCACCACACCGAGGCAAAGCACTGGGGGAATGCAGTGGAACAGCAGGGGAATGGAGTGGCAAGGTCCCCAGGGAATGCTGAAAGTGGACTTTGGGGCCAGGGCATTGTGCCCCAACAGACTGGACTGGAAAACGCTCCTAAGGGCCAGCAAACGATCCTTGAACGAACTACAAGCCTTTCTTTTGTGAAGTATTTTGTTTTGTTCTTTGTCAGTGGTTTGTTTATATTGTTTTATTCTCTGGTTGTATACTGTTGCTTTGTTTTCCTCTGTCTTGTTTTCGTGCATGTTAGTGTCTCCACAGGTCTGTCTGAATAGGACAGGCTGGATGAACTATCTGGAGGAAAAACAATAGGACAGACAGTTCCGGGGGGACAGACAGATCCAGGTGGGGGAGGGTGAGGAGGGTAAGGAAGTGGTGTTAATAAACACAGGGACAAGGGAACAACATGGGACCCAAAATGGTAGTGAGGGGGGAGTGACAGGCCTGATGGGGAAAGATCAAGGGTAAGGTTGCGTAGAGAAGAGGTATAGCTGTAGCCCAGGTGGGGACGGAGCATGGTGGTGGGGCAGGAGGAAAGTCAAGGGAGAGGGAGGAAGGAGCTGGGAGTCAAGGGGCATTTATGGAGGTCTAGACAAAGACGTATACATGCAAACATATATATGAGGATGGGGAAATAGATCTAATTATCTACATTTATAGGTTTAATATTAAGGTGGCGGAAGGACCTTGGGCCTCTACTCAAGCACTCCCTCAATGCATGAATACTTTCGTTTATTAAATTGGTACTCTATGATGCTCACTCTCCTGACACAACTGCTGAAGCCAAAGTGGGTGAACAAGTAAATGTGGTGAAGAAAGCTGATGGTGCCCGGCTATCAAAAGAGATAGTGACTGGGGTCTTAAAGGCTTGAAGATAAACAAGCGGCCATCTAGCTCAGAAGCAACAAAGCCCACATGGAAGAACACACCAGCCTGAGTGAGCGAGTGATCCCAAAGGGATCAGTTATCAGGCATCAAAGAACAAAAAATCATCATATGATTGGCTGCACACCTCCATGATAGGATCGCTGAAGACAAATGGGTGCATAAGCAAATGTGGTGAAGAAAGCGGATGGTGCCCGGCTATCAAAAGAGATAGTGTCTGGGGTCTTAAAGGCTTGAAGATAAACAAGCGGCCATCTAGCTCAGAAGCAAAAAAGCCCACATGGAAGAAGCACACCAGCCAGTGCGATCACGAGGTGTCAAAGGGACAACGTATAAGGCATCATGCAAAAAAAAAAAAAGAATATGTGTGTGTATGTGTATATATATATATATATATGTATATGTATATATATACCACATTGAATGAAGGGGGAAGTGCAGAGTGGAGACCCAAGGCCCAAGTGTCGGCCACTGGAGATCCCCTCATAGAGGGGCTTAGGAGAGGAGATGGGTCAGTCAGGGTGCAAGGTAGTACCGACGAAGAGCACAGCTTTCCCCCAGATCCTGAATGCTTCCTCCCCCCAACTACCATGATCCGAATTCTACCTTGCAGGGCTAGATAGGGCAGAGGTTGTACACTGGTACATATGAGGGCTGGAGGCACAGGGAACCCAGGGTGGACGATACCTTCAGGACCAAGGGTGTGAGGGACGATGCTGGGAGAGTGGAGGGTGGGTGGGTTGGAAAGGGGGAACTGATTACAGGGATCCACTTGTGACCTCCTCCCTGGGAGAGGGACGACAGAGAAGGGGGGGGGAGGGAGACTCCGGATAGAGCAAGATATGACAAAATAACGATGTATAAATTACAAAGGGTACATGAGGGAGGGGGGAGCGGGGAGGGAGGGGAAAAAAAAAGAGGACCTGATGCAAAGGGCTTAAGTGGAGAGCAAATGCTTTGAGAATGATTGGGGCGGGGAATGTATGGATGTGCTTTATACAATTGATGTATGTATATGTATGGATTGTGATAAGAGTTGTATGAGTCCCTAATAAAATGTAAAAAAAGAAAATGATTAGGGCAAAGAATGTACAGATGTGCTTTATACAATTGATGTATGTATATGTATGGACTGTGATAAGAGTTGTATGAGCCCCTAATAAAACGTTTAAAAAAAAAGAAATGGGCAGAGGGGGCACAGGGCACTAACCCACCCAAGGGGAGGGTATTGTTTATCTCTCCACAGGGAAAGAGGGACCGGCTTCAACCCAGTGCTCCAAGATGTGAATGCAAGATGCCGGTATGAAGTAGGGAATCAGTGGAGAGGTCTGGGGTGCCAGCCCCAATCTCAACTACTAAGTGGACACCTCCCCACTCCCCAAAAGTATTTATTTCAAAGGACAGCATTGAATCTGAAACTCCGGGAGATGGACATATCTGATCGGAGCATATGGGAGCAGATGAAGGGGGACGAGGAGAGTGTGGAGCACATCCTGGCCCACCAGGCCATGAGGATGATGATCCCAATTAGAGCAGCTAGTCCACAAAGATGACCACATGGCTGGCCCCACCATGAAACATGATGCCCCTCACTGACCCATAGCCCTACAGGGGACCATACCAGAGACAGTGTGAGAATTGCACCTGATCTAATCCCGCTTCACCAAGGCAAAACACTAAGACAGTGCAACAGAACAGCAAGGAAATGGAATGGCAAGGTCCCCAGGGAACGCTGAAGGTGGATTTTGGGGCCAGAGCATGGTGCCCCAACAGATTGGACTGGAAAACACTCCTAAAGGTCAACAAACAGTCCTTGAACTAACTACAAGCTTTTCTTTCCTGTTGTGTTGTGTTTTGTTTTTGTTTTTTTGTCATGGTATGTTGTTGTTCTGTTGTACACTGTTGCTTGGTCTTGCTCAGTCTTGTTTTTGTGCATGTTATTATCTCCACAGGTGTGTCTAAATAAGATAGGCTGGATGAATAATCTGGAGGAGAAAACAATGGGACTGACAGTTCCTGGGGGACATGAGAGAGGAGGAAGTGGGGGGAAAGGAATTGGTGTTAACAAACTCAGGAAAAAGAGAACAAGTGATTCAAATTGGTGGTTAGGAGGGGTTGGGAGGCCTGGTAGGGCATGATCAAGGGTAATCTAACCAAGAGGAATTGCTGGAACCCTGGTGGGAACTGAGCATGATAGTGGGACAGGAGGAAAATCAAGGGAAATAAAGGAAAGAGCTGGGAGGAAAGGGGCATTTATAGAGGTCTAGCTAGACATACATATATGCAAATATATTTATATATGAGGATGGGGAAATAGATCTATGTGCATATATTTATAGGTTTAGTATTAAGGTAGCTGAAGGACATTGGGCCTCCACGCAAGTACTCCCTCAAAGCAAGAATATTTTCTTCTATTAAATTGGCATTCTATGATGCTCACCTTCCCGACACAACCACTGAAGACAAAAGGGGTGAATAAGCAAATGTGGTGAAGAAAATTGACGGTTCCCGGCTATCCAAAGATATAGTGTCTGGGGCCTTAAAGGCTTGAAGGTAAGCAAGTGGCCATCTAGCTCAGAAGCAACAAAGCCCACATGGAAGAAGCACACCAGCCTGCGTGATCACAAGGTATTTATAGGATCAGGTATAAGGCATCATCAGAGCAAAAAATCTTACCATAGTGAATGAGGTGGAGAGTGCAGAGTGTAGACCCAAAGCCCATTTGTAGGCCACTGGATATCCCCTTACAGAAGGGTCTCAAGGATGAGATGAGTCGGTCAGGGTGCAGTGTAGCAAAATTGAAATATACAACTTTCCTCTAGTTCCTAAATGCTTCTGCCCCCCGCCCGGCCCCCCACCCCCCACACACACAGGCACACACTATCATGATCCCAATTCTACCTTGCAAGTCTGGCTAGACCAAGGGATGTACACTGGTACAGATAGGAACTGGAAACAGAGGGAATCCAGGTCGGATGATTCCTTCAGGACCAGTGGTGTGAGTGGTGATACTAGGAGGGAGGAGGGAGGGTGGGATAGAAAGGGGGAACTGATTATAAGGATGTACATATAACTTGCTCCCTGGAGGATGGACAACAGAAAAGTGGGTGAAGGGAGACATCAGACAGTGCAAGATATGACAAAATAATAATTTATAAATTATCAAGGGTTCATGAGGGAAAGGGGGAGTGCGGAGTGAGGGGGAAAATGAGGACCAGATACCGGGGCTTAAGTGGAGAACAAATGTTTTGAGAATAATGAGGTCAATGAATGTACAAATGTGCTTTACACAATTGATATATGTATGGATTGTGATAAGAGTTGTATGAGCCCCTAATAAAATGATTAAAAAATTTAAAAGAAAGCTTTCATCTCCATCTATTAGTGCCTCAATCCTCACTTCCATCAGGCAAGATTGGGCCATCTGAGTTTCACAGTTGGTTAGTGAGGTTTTTTTGTTTTCTGTATTCCAATCCTGAGGCTGCATTCTTCTTTATATGCTCCAGCTTCTTGGATTATTTGCACAACATACAGATTGAATAAGCCTGATGAGAGGATATAAAATGCATCCATTGGGCAGTTTAGTGCCACGGAAACACACGACACTCCTCTGGTTCTGTAATCCTTCCTCTCCCCCACCCCCGCCACTAGTATGATCTCAGTCCTGCCTTGAAAATCCTGCTAGAATGGTGTACATACTGCAGCACAGATGGGAGTTTTCAATATACGGAATTCAGGAAAGACAAACCCCTTCAGGATTATTACAGGGAATGGAAGGGGATGAAGGGGAGAGGTGGGAATGGATAGCAATGATGCAATCATGACAGAATAGCTCCCATCAAGGGGGACAAATATCAGGAAGTCGGTGAAGGGATAGAAGGGGCAATGTAAGATATGTATAAATAACAATAACAATCCATAATATATTAAGAGTTCGCAGAGATGACAGGGACCAGGAGGGAGGGGAAAAAGAGCAGCTGATATCAAAGGGCTCAATAAGAAAGATAAGGTTTAGGAATTGTTGATACCAACAATTGTACCTGCTCACATCATGTGATGGATGTATGGATTCTTATAATATATGTAAGAGCCCCAACAAAATGATTTATTAAGATTTAAAAAAGAAAGGATACAAACATGTTTCACACCTTTCCTGATTTTGATTTGTGCTGTATCCCCTTGTTCTGTTCAAACAACGGCCTCTTACTTTATGTACAGATTCCACAAAAGCACAATTAAGTGCTCTGGAATCCCCATTATGCATACCACTATCCACAATTTGTGATGATCCACACAGTTGAAAGGCTTTGCATAGTCAATAAGCCCAGGTTAACATTTTTCTGGTATGACCTGCTTTCAGCTAAGAGCCATCTGACGTCAGCATGGAATACTTCATTCCAAGTTGTTGTTGTTGCTAGGGGCCCCCAAGTCAACACGGATGTGTAGACAAGCTGTGTCTAACAGAACAAAGCACTGCATGGTCCTGAACCATCCTCACAGACACTGGTATGTATAGTCTATTGTGAGAGCCACGGGGTCAATCCTAATCCTCATTAAAGGTCTTCCTTCTTCTCGGTGCTTCTCTACTTCCCAAGCACGATGTCCTTTCGAGGGATTGGAGTCTCTTTCCCGATAACCAATCCAAAGTACATGAGACAAAGACTCGCCATCTTCATTTTTAAGGAGCTTTCTGGTTGAACTTCCTCTAAAAGAAACGTGTTTGTTTTTCTGGATGTCCGTGGTGCTAGTCTTTGCTAGAGACGTGTAATCCTGCTGTATCAATTATTTTTGGAATCTACAGTCAGAAACATTAATTTTATTTTTCACTCACCCACTACATCTGCATGCTCATAGATCTATCTTACTTCTTCTGAAATGCAGGCTATCCTACCTCCTACCAAATTAATTCAACTCTTGCTTACCAAGATCATACATTATTGGATGAGTTACCCACAGAAGCATAAGAATGAAGCCTAAGCATTTGACATTGTGAAAGTTCCATTAATTTATCAAGCAGTATATTACATCAGGCCTATTAAATCCTAAAATTCATGCTTTTTAAGCTTCACCTGTCACTCTGTGATGCTCACTCTCCCGACACAACGGCTGGAGCCAAAGTGGGTGAACAAGTAAATGTGGTGAAGAAAGCTGATGGTGCCCGGCTATCAAAAGAGATAGTGACTGGGGTCTTAAAGGCTTGAAGATAAACAAGCGGCCATCTAGCTCAGAAGCAACAAAGTCCACATGGAAGAACACACCAGCCTGTGTGATCGAGTGGTCCCAAAGGGATCAGTTACCAGGCATCAAAGAACAAAAAATCATATCATTGACTGCACACCTCCATGATAGGATCGCTGAAGACAAATGGGTGCACAAGCAAATGTGGTGAAGAAAGCTGATGGTGCCCGGCTATCAAAAGAGATAGTGTCTGGGGTCTTAAAGGCTTGAAGGTGAACAAGCGGCCATCTCGCTCAGAAGCAAATAAGCCCACATGGAAGAAGCACACCGGCCAGTGCGATCACGAGGTGCCCAAGGGACCAGATATAAGGCATCATGCAAAAAAAAAAGATATAAGTGTGTGTATGTATGTGTATATATGTGTATATGTATATATGTATGTGTATATATATATTATATTAAATGAAGGGGGAAGTGCAGAGTGGAGACCCAAGGCCCAAGTGTCGGCCAATGGAGATCCCCTCATAGAGGGGCTTAGGAGAGGAGATGGGTTAATTAGGGTGTGAGGTAGTATCGATGAAGAACACAGCTTTCCCCCAGATCCTGGATGCTTCCTCCCCCCAACTACCATGATCCGAATTCTACCTTGCAGGACTGGATAGGACAGAGGCTGTACACTGGTACATATGAGGGTTGGAGGTACAGGGAATCCAGGGTGGATGATACCTTCAGGACCAAGGGCGTGAGGGACGATGCTGGGAGAGTGGAGGGTGAGTGGGTTGGAAAGGGGGAACTGATTACAAGGAGCCACATGTGACCTCTTCCCTGGGAGAGGGACAGCAGAGAAGGGGGGAAGGGAGACCCCGGATAGGGCAAGATATGACAAAATAACGAGGTATAAATTACCAAGGGCATATGAGGGAGGGGGGAAAGGGGAGGGAGGGGGAAAAAAAAAAAGAGGACCTGATGCAAGGGGCTTAAGTGGAGAGCAAATGCCTTGAGAATGATTGGGGCAGGGAATGTATGGATGTGCTTTATACAATTGATGTATGTATATGTATGGATTGTGGTAAGAGTTGTTTGAGTCCCTAATAAAATGTAAAAGAAGAAAAGAGAAAAAAATGATTAGGGCAAAGACTGTACAGATGTGCTTTATACAATTGATGTATGTATATGTATGAACTGTGAAAAGAATTGTATCAGCCCCAATAAATTGTTAAAAAAAAAAAAAGCTTCACCTGTCTTTGAGTCCTCAGCCCACTGAAACTATACTAAGAGTCTAGACAATTCCTTTTACTTCCTTTAATCTCATTATTATTCTAGGTTTTAATCTACTCTGATCATGTCTTTTAATTCATATGTTTAGACCACTTATTTAAAGTGATTTTTATATAGTTGGATCCGTAGTTATTATATTCGTATCTCATGTTTTATGTTTTCTACTCTTTGCCCTGATTTTTGTCTCGCTTTTTAATTCCAATCGTTTTACTTTCTCTGATTTCATTCCTTTTTTGTATGCCCCACTTGTAATTGCTTCCCGGGAAACCCAACCATGTGTCTCATACCCCTCCATGAGAGATAGGTGAGAGAAAAAAACGGCTGGAGTGGTCTGTGATGTTACTTGTGCAGAAGAGAGTGAACATGTTGTTATTGTTAGGTGATGTCAAGTTAGCTCTGACTCAATAGCAACCCTATTGTGGTAGTTACATAATCTGGTGTCACCTTGAAACTATTAAGAGTGAAGGGGTAGAGTTTAGCCTGTCCATAAGGTGGCAGCTTGATGGCCTCCTTTGGAGGCACTATGGAGATAAATAGCTGGCTGGAGGTGGGACACACACACTCTGCTTCATCACCCTGTGAGACATTCCTGTTGACAAGCCACATGGAGCTCTCCTGATGGCAGCCAGAGCCTTGGAGCCGGAGAAGCCACATGGAGACCCGTACCAGCTCTAAAATGCTTCCATCGCCACTGGATTCACAAGACTTTCCACCCACTGGCCGGTGATCTTCCTGCACTCAGCATCATTGCATAAGTTGCGTGAGTCTGAAGAGGAATTTACAGGTGTTATCAGACACATGGACTAATATCAGACTTATGGACTTATCTGGACTGGGCTGGGATGTTTTTTAATATGCTATCGCTCTTTTATATAAAGCTCTTTCTTATACACATGTGAGTGTCTCTGGATTTGTTTCTCCAGTCAACCCAGACTAACATACAACAGGATGAAACACCACCCGGTCCTAAGCCATCCTCACAATTGTTCCTAGGCTTGAACCCATTGTTACAGTCACTGTGCCAATCCATCGTGTCCAGGGCCTGACTCTTTTTCAGGACCTGCCCCTTCACCCTACAAAGACTGATGTTCTCCAGGAACCAGTCTCTCTTAATAACATGCCCAACATGTGTGGGGGAAAACGTCTTGTCATCCTTGCCTCTAAATAGCTGACTGTCCTTCCAGGATGGTTCTGTTTGTCCTTTTGGCAGTCCCTGCTACTTTCAGTATTCTTCACCAGCATCACACAATCCAAATTCACCAATTCTTCTTCAGATTTCCGTAGTCAATGTCGAACATTCACATGCATATGAGGTGATTGAAAATACCCAGGTTTAGATTAGGGGTACCTTAGTCCTCAAAGTAACATCCTGGCTCCTCAATACTTTAAAGAGATCTTGTGTGGCAGATTTACCCAACAAAATGTGTCCTTCGATCTCTGATCTGCTGCTCTCATGAGCAGTGATTGTGGATTCAAGCAAGACAAAATCCTTGAGATAACTTCAATCTTTTCTCTGTGTATCAGGATGTTACCTATTAGTCTACTTTTGAGGGCTGTGGTTTCCTTTACATTGTGATCCATACTGAAGGTTTGATATAATTATCCTTAGAAAGAGCTGCTTGTGAAGTTGTCCCTTAGCTGGAATTTGGGGTTCGGATTTCTGGAAGTGCTCACCATTCTTGGAATGGATAAGCATAGCTCCCCGGGCCTAATAAACGATCTGGCTTATTCTGAACACCCACTTTCTTGAGAGTTGCTTTTTAAAATCTAGATAGCTATCTGAACAGTCCCCAGTGAAAACCCTAGGCACCAAGTCCCTAGAGGTCTTTCCCAGCGCACAAAACTTCACATGTGTTGTCCTAATTCACTGCTAGAGGGATGAAGTGTGCCCTGTCTGGCTCCACTGGGAGAAGATTCATGGAAGCTTGCACTTGATTTCCTTCGAGCTTTGCCTGGGTGCCTTTTCCCTTGGCTGATTGTACTGTGTATCCTGTTGCTGTCATAAATCTTGTCTATGAGTAGTTGCTGAATCTTCCTAGTGAAGATTCAAATCAGAGGGTGGTTTGGGGACCTCTGACTCATTCCCTAGCTGCAGCTCGGCTGACAAGGCTCTTGGCGGAAGAGCGAAGCTGGAATGAATAAACTGTAGCTTGGACACCCTCTAGAGACTCCAGAGAATAATCCCTCGCTACTCCAAGGACTACTTGGAACTTTATGTCTCATACTGTACTCTTTAATGTGTTTTTTAAAGAGACAGAAAGAACCGAGAGGTTCATTTAATTTTTACTATGATTCTCAAAAACATTACACATTTCCTTTGCTGTAGAAAAAGGTGTTGCTGGCACTTCTAAACAGTCAGAAGGCATGGCGCTCAAGGCCAGTACTTTTGCTTAAGGAGGGAGGAGATATGAATGCTATCAATACAACTTCAGTGTTTACACACCACAGGCGCCACTGGGATGCAAACGCTCTCTTGAAACAAATGGTGATTTTCCTGCAGTAAGTCCTCAAAATAAAACATGCTTTTGATGAAAATACAGTCTTTCTTACTGGCCAAAAAAATCAAGACAGGTTCCTCTTTCTCCACCCCCTACAATTAAACCAAGCCTGTATCTACATTTGTGTTTCAAATGACAAGACAAGACTGATGAGTCTATCACCAATGTCCCAATCACCAGGGCACCCCCTGCAGAAGAAGGCAGGCTGATCCAAATGGCTGCCTCCAAGACTGCTGGCGAGAAGAAAAGCACCTTCCCATCGACGAGGAAACGCTAGGAACTTTTTCCACGTGCATACAGAATAGACACCGCAACCAGGTAGATAAAAGTCTATAACCTAAGCTCAATTTTCTCGATGAGTGCAGTTGACTTAGTTGTTTGTAGAGGGGTTTTTTTGTTATCTTTTTTCTGCAATGCAATAAGGTTTGCATGGATTTTATCCAAGCCAGGCGAGGGAGCTGGGGCTTTCAGCATCTAGTGCCAGATTAGATCCTTGCCTAATAAATGAGTTTCTTGAATCTTGACTGCAGCGATGGACTCCAGAGAATTTCCTGCTGTCAGTTTCTCTGGAGTGGGGAGATTGGGGAGGGAGGTGGGAGGTTGGTGGAGGGCTGGGTTGATTACTCCCAATATGCTCTGTGCTGTTGTGCCTGGCTGTGCATATGCCTGGGACTCTCGGCATATGGCCCGGGGGCTGCCAGTGGCCCGCTTAGCAGCTGTCTCCAGCATATTTTGACATAAAAGCCATTATATTTTTGGCTAGCTAATTGCTTTTTATTAAACAATTGTTGGAAGTTGGCTGATAACTTTTATGAATTTAAAACGAAAGCCTCACTGCGAACTTCTGAAAGCAAACAGTGCTCTGTCCACCTGGGAACATTTGAGAGGGTTGGCACTCCATCTGCCAACCAGAACTCCTATGGAGCATGGCAGCTGAGAGTGAGAGGGTGACAATGGGGGTTTCTCCTAGTGCGGCGCTCTCCTAAAAGGCCTGAGTCTGCTTCAGGAGAAGGGCAAACGCAAGGTTACCCTCCTGAGACCTTCTCCAAGACCCTGGAGGGGGGTCCCCTGGGGACCTGAGTTCTTCCTAAGGTTCCCAACACACAGAAGACAAAATTCAGTGCAACTAATTAGCCCATTCTCTTATCTCTTGATTTGTTTTGTTTTTGACTTAATTCTTTCCTAAGAAAGAAAGTGAAAGGAGGAAGGGAGAGAGGAGGAATGGGCGAAGAGGTGAAACGTAAAGAAAAGACAAGGGCAATTACATCACAGTGCACCATTAACTCGAGCTACTTGGTAGTTAGCAAGGGTAGCTCTTTACAAAAGCAAAGACGTCGCTCCAAAGTCTAACGGGAGGCTGGTCCAAGCGCAGCTCTTTGCATCATGTGGTTCATGCGTAAAAGCTGCATCGTGAACATCGTGAAAAAGGAGGATCAAATGGATGGAAATAGGCACATTTGAGCGGTGATGTTGGCAAAGAAGAATGTTGACTACACCATGGACCCCTGGAAGAAGGAGCCAGCCAGTTCTGGAGGAAGTTGTCCTTGGACTTGAGGATGTGGAGATTTCATCTTGCTTACTTTGAAACCTTCATCAGGAAAACTCAGTTGCCAGAAAAGGACCTCATGTTTGGTACCGGGTCAGCAAAAGCAAAGAACTCCTCTATGAGATAGCTTGACACCATGGCTTCAACAATGGGCTCAAGATTGCCAAAGATAAAAACAGAAGAAGCATGCCAAAGATTGTAAAGATGGAGCAGGAGGAAGCACTGTTTCATTCTGCCACATATCAGGTAGTCGCGAGGCCGAGGTGAAATAAGGCAACTAACAGCAAAAGCTGTCTGCCTGGTATTGGACGCTAAACAAATGCTCAGGCGTGTGGTGTGTGTAAACAGAGCACACTGAAAGTTGAGCCTTAGCTCCATTTAAAAGACCTGACACAATCAAAATGCATTACACTTTCAAGTTGCCTTTCAAACACCAGCACCTCAAACCTGGGTGGGGACATAACCATACACCCTAAAGGAAATAGCCCACCACCCACCCCTCCGGGCCCACCAACTCCTACCTGACCCCCCCACCTGCCTACCTCCAGGAGGTCTTTCAAAGGCAAGATCTCACGACCTGTTCCAGAGGGCCTTTCTTTGGTTGTCAAACAGAGCAAGAGGCAATAGCAAATGCCCCTAGGGTCTTGATGCTCAGCAAAATAGATAAAGCTTTACAGGGAATCCGCAAAAGATAAGAGATGATTAAGAAAACAACTTTGAGCCCACTGCATTACCAACTAAGTGGACAGCACCCCCCACCCCACCACTCCCCAGAAGAATTCACTTCAGAGGACAGCACTGAAGCTAGAGCTCAAGAAGGCGACCACAGGGCTGGCCTCACCACAGGACACAGTGTTCCTCACTGACCCATAGTGCCATTGGGGACAACGCTAGAGACACCGCCCTGAGCCCACTACGTGAAGCCAGCCACTGGGGGCATGCAGCAGAGCAGCAGGGGGGTCAGAGTAATGAAGTCCCCAGGGACAGATGTGGGGTCAGGGCATGGCACCCCATTAGACTTGACTGGAAAGCACTCATAAAGGACAACAAATAGATCCTGAACTATTTATAGGGTTTGTTGTTGTTGTTGTAACTATTGTTTTATTTTCTATTGTTGTTTCCTTGTACTCAGTCTTGTGATGGTACATATTGGTGTTGCTGTATGCCTACTTGGAAGGGATAGGGGGGATAAAGGAGCCGGAAGAGAGACAACGAGATGACAGTTTCAGGGGGGACATGGGGGAGGGGAAGGCGGGGGAAAGGAAGTGGGTGTGAACAAACCCAGGGACAAGGGAACAACAAGTGATCCAAAATCAGTGGCAAGGAGGGTGTAGGAGGTCTGGCAGGGCTGGATCAAGGGCAATGTAACCAAGAAGAATTCCTGAAACCCAAATGAAGGCCGGAACAAGAGGAAAGTACAAGAAAATAGAGGAAAGAACTAGGAGGCACAGGACAGTTATACAGATCTAAATACAGGCATATACAGATGTAAATATGTTTATATAAGATGAGGGGGAAATAGATCTATGTACATATAGGTTTAGTACTAAGGGAACAGATGGACAGTGGGCCCCTACTCAAGTACTCCCTCAACACAAGAACACTTTGTTCTAACACTTTGGCAGTCTGAGATGCTCATCTTCCTGAAGACAACAGGTGCACAAGCAAATGAGTTGAAGAAAGTTGATGATGCACGGCTATCAAAAGATATAGCATCTGAGATCTTAAAGGCCTGAAGATAAACAAGTGGCCATCTAGCTGAGAAACAATAAAACCCATGTAGAAGAAGCACACCAGCCTACCCTGACACGATCACTGAAGACAAAGTGGGTACATAAGAAAATATGGTGGTTGAGTGGGTTGGAAAGAGGGAACCAATTACAAGGATCTACATGTGACCTCCTCCATGGGGAATGGACAACAGAAAAGGGGATGAAAGGGGATGCCAGACAGGGCAAGATATGACAAAATAATATTTTATAAATTATCAAGGGCACATGAGGGAAGGGGGCTGGGAGGGAGGGGAAAAGGGGGACTTGATGCAAAGGGCTTAAGTGGAGAGCAAATGCTTTGAAAATGATGAGGGCAAAGAATGTACAGATGTGCTTTATACAATTGATGTATGTATGGATTGTGATAAAAGTTGTATGAGTCCCTAATAAAATGTTTTAAAAAATATGGTGAAGAAAGCTGATGGTACCCAGCTATCAAAAGATACAGCATCTGGTGTCTTAAAGGCCTGAAGATCAACAGGTGGCCATCTAGCTGAGAAACAACAAAGCCCACATTGAAGAAGCACACCAGTCTGTTAGATCACAAGGCATTCAAGGGATCAGGTATCAAGCATCAAATACCAAAAAAAAAAATCACAGCATTGTGAATGAGGGGGAGTATGGAGTGGGGAAACAGAGCCCATCTGTAGGAAATTGGACGTCACCTTGCAGAAGGGACGCGGGGAGGAGATGAACCCATCAGGGTGCAGTGTAGCAATGATGAAACATACAAGTTTCCTCTCATTCTTGAATGCTTCCTCCCCACCCCACTATCATGATCCCAATTCTACCTTACAAATCTGGCTGGACTAGAGGATGTACACTGATACAGATACAGTTTCTCCGAAAATAAGACAGTGTCTTATATTAATTTTTGCTCCCAAAGATGTGCTAGGTCTTATTTTTAGGGGATGTCTTATTTTTCCATGAAGAAGGATTCGGTACACGTTTATTGTTTATTGTTTTAATGTTTTATTAAAAGAAACCTCACACTTCCTGTCTGCTCTGGCTGCACTGTTGCCAACAGTGAGCTGTGCGGTGGCGCCCGCCGCTACGGTTCAGAGTCCAGAGTTACGGTAGCTTCAGGGGCCCTTATTTTCAGAAGGTCTTATTTTCAGGGGGATGCCTTATATTTCAGCGAGAGGCAAATCTGTAAGTAGGTCTTATTTTTCAGGGAATGTCTTACTTTTGGGGAAACAGAGTAGGAATTGGAAATACAGGGAATCCAGGACAGATGAACCCCTCAGGACCAGTGGTGAGAGTGGCCATACTGGGAGGGTGGAAGGAAGGTGAGGGAGAAAGGGGGAACAGATTACAAGGATCTACATATAACCTCCTCCCTGAGGAATGGACAGCAGAGAAGTGGGTGAAGGGAGACAATGGATGGTGTAAGATATGACAAAATAATAATAATTGATAAATTCTCAAGGGTTAATGGGGGAGAGGGGCTCAGGGAGGGAGGGGAAAAAATGAGGAGCTGACACCAAGGTCTCAGGTGGAAAGCAAATGTTTTGAGAATGATGAGGGAAACAAATGTACAAAAGTGCTTGACACACTGGATGTATGTGTGGAGTGTGATGAGTTGGACAAGCCCCCAATAAAATGTTTTTTTAAAGAAAAATAAAACAATTTTAATAGCATGTTATTAGAAAACCCTGCCCTTCCATTGGCCTACGACCATCCTGTAGCAAACTGGAAATAACAAATGTAGGCTTGCTGTGATATATGCTCAACCCACCCTGTGACCCCAATTCTGTGTTATCCACCTATCCCTGCTAAAAACTAACTTGTCTCTGTACTGCCTTTGCCTCCCCAGGCTGTCCGGCAGTGATTTTGTACTATGAGTTCCTGCTTCCACTGGGTGAGACCGCCGTCTTCTTCACTGCCGATGGAGCAGCTGTGCACACTCTGTAGGGCCGGGAGTCTTCCCCATCTGGACCATCTCCACACTTTCAATCAATCTTACTTCAATAAATTTTACTTTTATACAGTTTGTTTTCACTCTAGGACACTATTATAGAGAGGAGACATGACCTTAGAAAAGGAAAAATGAAATGAACATAAAGATTCCGTCTCCATCAGTTTCATTCCATTCCCAGGCTATGTGTAAATTCTGCCCCTAACTTGTCAGGGATCCCCAAAGGGGGGGGATAGGAAATCAAGTGCCAAAGGCCTTAGAGCTGAGCTGTTCATCACCAATCCAATAAAAAACTATTGAAACTGTGTGTCCCTGAGGCTCTTCACTCCAGTTACCCAGGACTTTCCACTCCTGGAAGCCGCCAAGCTGCCTCTCCTCTGTCTGAAACACTTCCCTTCCCCCACTCAACCCATCTCCAACTCTGCACCTAGTTAATGTCTGATCGCAGTTTCATTGCTGTCTCCTCTGAAGATCTCACCACAGGTTTGGTCCTACTCTCATCTGTCCCCATGGTCCCCTGCATGTCCCCTCTTGTAACTACCACATGTTACAAGTATGAAAATATCAAGTGCACCTAGTAGTCAGGCCATAACACGAGTAAGCCTATGATCTTGGGCCCCAGCAGTGCACATCCTGATGTCCTACATAAATACATTCAACTCGTTCTTCTAAAACATGCACTAACAAAAGAACAACAAAATGATCGACCTGCTGGTCAAATGAGACTAGTGGTTGGAGAGCTGTGGTAGAGGGTGAAAGTAGATGCCCAGTCAAGCAGTGTGAGTTAAGGAATGGTCTTTAGTGAGGAAATGTGAAATCAAAGTTCATCCAAAAGAGGGCTCTTGTCCCCCATTCCCTTATTCCTCAGAAAACCTGCCAAGGTCAAGGCAGAATGTGTGCACTTGAAGAAGGCTTCTATTCCAGAAGGGATCCTGCCCACCTGCTCTCCCATGTCTTTCAGTGGCAACTTAAAAACAGCCTATCAGTGAGCGACCACACAGACAGGTCTTAGGTGGCAGGCAGTCTCCCCAGTAACACTGCAGAGAGTTCTCTGTGAGTACCTGACAACCTTGGGAGAAGTAGATACAGCTGCTGTCTGTATGAGGTGAGAGGCCTCGGTTTCAGAGAAGTTATGTTAGAAGTTAATGCCTCCCACTCACTGCAATAGGAGAAAATTTTTCCAGGCACTAAGAACTGCTGCCACCAGGTGTCTATCAGTTTGTCATACTGTGTTGGCTTACATGTTGCTATGAGGCTGAAGATGTTACCACTAGTATTTCAAGTATTGTCAGCATCACCCAAAGTGGATAGATAGTGAAAAGGTTGGGTGAGGAAATAAGGATGTTCACCCTACTCCCACAGTGGCCGAATAGGCTCTTGGGTTTGGGCTCTGGAGACAAGGGCACAGCATGAAGTCTGGGGTGTGGGGGTCCAAAGGCGCACATACCTGGAAAGAGGAAGTACAATACAGAGGACCAGCCAATAGCAGAAGGCCCGCCTGAAAGCCAATCAGTGGTGGGTGGTCTTCCATTAGCAGAATGAAAGGTTGGCTCTATATTGCACCTCCCTTTAAACTAGCTAAGGAGCTAAGGGCCAATTGGACTTCTTTGGCAAAGTATCCCCCTTCAGTAACTTCACCCTTTATGGTCAAACCCTTCCTTTATGTCATGAGAAGTGCGATCAATAATTACTTAACGCTCTTTGGCATTTTCAAATGCTCGGTTTATTCACTGCAAATACACATGTAACAATCTTAAAACTAACTTCGATTATTACTATGAAGGTAACACAATTAATTCAGCAGCATCGGCTCATTAAGCATTGCCTTCATCGGTGTGCTCACCCCACGTAGAGTTGGAGAGAGGAGGAGTTGATGTCTCCTTGATTCCTAACTCTCTGAGTTCAGTCTTTCTACCCGGGTCTTTTATAGGCGGTCTTGCTGGCTCCTTGACATCATTCAAGGTCTTATCAGGGTTCCCTAGATATGTCTCGGGGGTGGCTCCTCATCCATTGGTTCACTTCTTTGCTGAGACTCAGCATTTCTGCTGGGCCTTGCAGAACTTTCACGTTCTTTCAAGATGGAATTGCTTGTGTTCATCATTCATCATCTTGCAAGGTCGTTCTTTATTGCTCTCATCACTCTGGCTCTGGTCTGAATTTTGTCCCTCTCCTGAAAACTTTCTTGCAAGTGGGACAAGAACCAAGGAGTGGAGAAGCTGGGAGCTGGGAAGCTTGAGCTCCCTCCAGGTAGCACTAGGGATCACAATAGGATATTGGAAGGCAGTGCACAATCGCTGCAACAACTGGCTAAAGCATGCCGACCACCAAGAAGATGGCACAGGACTGGTCACACTTCGTTGTGCTGTACCAGGGTTGGAGTAACTAACAACAATGGGCTTCTGACCATCATTCTATCTGTTCCTCAGGGGCCACGAGCCCATGACTCTGAGTGTTGTCTGGTCCTGGAAGACTGTAAACCAAAAAGGTCAGGTACCATCCCTGTCATTTCATGGTTATATTCTTGGAGTTGATTCGGTGCCTGACATGTAGATGTGTATGTGTAATATACACATATTTCCATATATCCTAATGGCATAGTGGGTTTTGTAGTGGGCTGGTAACCGAAAGGTCAGCAGCTAGAAACCAGCAGCTGTAGGAGAAAAATGAGGCTTTCCACTACTGTAAAGAGGTGCCAGCTCAGAAAGCCACAGGGGCAGTTTTGCTCTGTCCTATAGGATCACTGTGAGTCGATATGGATGCTATGGATAAAGGATTATATTGATTTATTGATTGATTTTGAAGTACCACTCGTTTGTTTGTTTTATCATTTTATTAGGGGCTCATACAACTCTTATCACAATCCATATATACATCAATTGTGTAAAGCACATTTATACAGTCATTACTCTCATCATTCTCAAAACATTTGCTATCCACTAAAGCCCCTGGATTCAGCTCCTCATTTTTCCCCTTCCTCTCCAGTCCCCTCTCCCACATGAACCCTTGATAATTTATAAATTATTATTTTGTCATCTCTTACACTGTCAGATGTCTCCCTTCACCCACTTTTCTGTTGTCCATCCCCCAGAGAGGAGGTTATATGTAGATCCTTGTAATCGGTTCCCCCTTGCCACTTCACCCTCCCAGTATCACCACTCTCACCACTGGTCCTGAAGGGATCATCCTCCCTGGATTCCCTGTGTTCCCAATTCCTATCTGTACCAGTGTACATCTTCTGAGCTAGCCAGATTTTGAAGGTAGAATTGGGATCACGATGGGGGAGAAGGGAAGCATTTAGGAACTAGAGGGAAGTTGTATGTTTCATCATAGCTCCACTGCACCGACTGGCTTGTCTCCTCCCCGAGACCCTTCTATAAGAGGATGTCCAGTTGCCTACAGATGGACTTTGGGTCTCTACCCCATACTCCCCCTTATTGACAATGATATGATTTTTTGTTCTGATGATGCCTGGTACCTGATCCCTTTGACACCTCATGATCACACAGGCTGGTGTGCTTCTCCCATGTGGGCTTTGTTGCTTCTGAGCTACATGGCCACTTGTTTACCTTCAAGCCTTTAAGACCCCAGATGCTAAATGTTTTGATAGCTGGGCATCATCAACTTTCTTCACCACATTTGCTGATGTACCCATTTGTCTTCAGGGATTGTATCAGGGAGGTGAGGACACATGATACGATTTTTTGTTCTTTGATGCCTAATAACTGATCCCTCCAACACCTCATGATCACACAGGCTGGTGTGCTTCCTCCATGTGGACTTTGTGGCTTCCGAGCTAGATGGCCGCTTGTTTACCTTCAAGCTTTTAAGACCCCAGACGCTATATCTTTTGATAGCTGGGCATCATCAGCTTTCTTCACCACATTTGCTATTGTACCCACTTTGTTTTCAATGATTGTGTCAGGAGAGTGAGCATCATGAAATGCCAGTTTAATAGAACAAAGTGTTCTTGCTTTGAAAGAGTGGTTGAGTGGAGGCCCAATGTCCATCTGCTACCTTAATAATAAACCTACATATATGCACATAGATCTATTTCCACATCCTCATATATAAATATATCTACATATGTACATGCCTTTATTTAGACCTCTACAAATGCCCTTTGCCTCCTAGCTCTTTCCTCTATTTCCTTCGACTTTCCTCTTGTCCCACTATCATGTTCAGCCTTCATTTGAGTTTCAGTAATTCCTCCCGGTTATATTACCCTTGGTCATGCCCTACCAGGCCTCCTACACCCTCCTCACCACCGATTTGGATCACTTGTTGTTCCCTTGTCCCTGGGTTTGTTACCACCACTTCCTTTCCCACCACCTCCCCTGTTCCATGTTCCCCCGGAACTGTCAGTCCTATTGTTTTCTCCTCCAGATTGCTCATTCTGCCTATATTATTTAGACAGACCTGCGGAGATAATAACATGCACAAAAACAAGACAGAACAAAACTAAGCAATAAAATGAAACAAAACACCAACAACAAGTCAATGACAAAACACAACAACAAGAAAGAAAAACTTGTAGTTAGCTCAAGGACTGTGTGTTGGCCTATAGGAATGTTATCTGATCGAGTCTGATGGGGCGCCAATAAAGGATCATGTTTATGACACAAACGTGTAGCCTAGTGGCCCGGGATTTCAATCTAGATGCCATGCTGTCTCTCAGAAAAATCATCATGTGGAAACTGTCACACGGAAAGCTAGATGGGAAAAAAGTGCTCCTTCTCAGTGGGCTGTTATTATTCCCTCCTCTCCTCCTCCTTTCCATCAAGCCTCCTTTACTCTCCAGGGCTTGTCTCTCCCTCATTAATGTTAATATCTTATCTAACCTTCCCTCATCTCTCCGCGGTGATGGGGCATCTATTCCACTACCTACTCGCTCTTACTTTCCATCATTCAAAATGTCCACCCTAAACTCTTTCTCTCTTTTGCTTCAGGCCATTTCCTGCCTCTTCAGAGAATTGTCAGCTTTCTCTTGCCTGGTGTAGCTGAGAGAAGTGGACGTTGGTGGGGGGGAGGCGTGGGGGGCGGTGGACACAAAAGGGCTTTAGAAAATCAGGGAGAAATCCTGTATGTGGCACGTTCCTCCATCCAGTAAAAGGTTCATTCATCACTTACCCCCCTTTACTGGTGGGAGTTGAGGTCCTACTGGGGGATGATTTGATGTCAAGTCACGCACTGGGGAATGAATAGATCTGACTGCCAAACCGGTCCTGGGATAAAATCACAGCCGAGAGGCTGCAATTTCTTCTAAGTACCTACACTGCTCGCAAAAGGCCAGTCGTTTCCTATCAAGGTCACCCTCTCTCCAGATCAATGAGCAAAGAAGACCTCAGGTTTGAAGGGCCTCTGAGGCAGAAGTCACGCTATCAAAGAAGCGTGAGGCGGTGAGAGACTTCAGACCGAGCGCTCACAAGCATTTGGAGCTCACATGTTTCTAGATACAATATACGGGAGCCGTTAGTTTCTTCACGCTGCACCTGTATTCGGGCTATTTGAGTCTGGAAAGGGAACGGAAAAAAAACAAACAACTATAAAATAAGCCATCAACACAGGACCACGACCATTACCACAACCCAGGTGCCACCATTATTGAGCAGTTTGTGGCACCCAGAGGCGTTTGACAATGGAACTGCATAAGACAAGCAATCAGATGTAACATTTGCAGTCAGGGCACAACTGCAGATTGCTCACCCTCTGATTAACCGCTCAAAAAGGGTATGCTAGCTTGCTGTGCCATCCCTCCTCCGCTGAGTCATGAGTGCCCTGTAGAATGGCCTTATCAAGGCTGACGGGACAGAAATTAATAAGCGCACAGAAAGGCTAGGAGGACTTCAGCAGAAGAAAGCAGGCAAGCAAAGAATTCCTCAGCTAGCCTATTAAGGTCAGGCAGGGGCGGGGCTGGTTGGGGAGCAGGTATCTATAGACGTTCTTAATGACACTCCCACTGCGTAAGCCTCAGGGCCAGAGGACCAGGCTGAGCAAAAGCAATAGCTACAAAGAGCAGAGAGAGCCAACACAATCACAGCATAAACAGTTGCTCACACGTTTGTCTGAAAAATCCTTGTCAATTACCAGAATAAACGGGGACTGGGAAGAAATCACGGACCTAGGCTGTGACTACTGTGTTTATTCTTGTGTTTCCTCTTTCCCCAAACGATGGCTAATGGGTGCACTCTGAGCTCACCTTCCAGAAAGGCGACATAAAAAGGCAATGCTGGAACGGCAGGGCATGCCTTCTGACATCTGAAAGACAGCCGGAATGCATTTTATCTTATCGCTCTCCTCACTCGCTTCTCTTCATTTCCCTTTATTCCCCAAGGCAGCCTTCGCTGGCTCCCCTCAACTCCCTGAGTCCCACCTCTCTCATGGAAGATTTTAAATGACAAATCTGTTTTTTATTAAAGTCATATACAAAGCATCCCTGTGTCCCTGGGCCCCTCTGGCATGTGCACATATTGGTTTACTTTGTTTAAGAACAGAAATTGGTGGCATATTTTGCTCCATAATGAGCCGCCAAGATAATTAAAGTGGGTGTCTTCCTGTCAGCGGATGGGCTGCTTATACAGAACCATGCCACTCAGCACAGTTTGCCGCTCTTGTTTGAGCCCTTTAAATAAAAAGAGTTTCAAAACTGTGTTCCAGAATATGATCTGCTCTGTAGGAAGATAATTTACCTTTGGAACAAAAATCAATCGGGTTGAAAGAGAAGTTAAAAAGATGGCCAAAGTGCTGCAAAAGAAAAGCGAAATTATGGAAAGAGCATAATTATACGAGTAAATCAGGACAAGGAAGAGGGAAAGGGATATGGAAGGAGGGAGGAGAAGAGAAAAAGAGGAGAGCGCTCGGGAAGGAGGAGGAAGAGGAGGAGAAAGGTGACTAGACGTAGAGTCACTGTGTCTGGGGTTGTGTGGATGTTTGCTTTCCTGTCACCAAGATGAAAGCTTATTCCTGTCTCAGGTCAAAGTCCCTGCTAGTGTGAAAGTTCATTCCGAGACCTCTTCAAGGGTGCGGCCTCCTCCCCCGTGTCCTCCTGTTCTGCCAACCCCAGGGTGTTTGCCCTCCTGCACAAATGCCAAGAGGGTGCACCACCTGATCTACCTTTCAGCCACCAGGAAGGCAGAGAGTGATATAGTCGTTTCCGTGAAAACCCTCCTTTTAAGGAAATACTGTCGTCAAGTGCAACCTTTACTAAATGACATGTCACTGATGTCAACACGAGCTATTGCTCCACACAGGCTCTGATTTCCCCTAACTAGAAATGTTCTTGCTTCACTCTGAATAAGCCCACGGCCATCAGGTCCATTCAGACTCCAAACAGCCCTAGAAAGGGTTTTGGAAGCTGGACATTTTTATAGGAGCAGATGGCGGTGGCGTCTTGCTCTCCCAAAGTGGCTGGTGGGTTTGAACTGCTCACCTGACTGCCACCCTTCCGGAGCTCTTCTATGGAGGCTGTCAGCCTTTTCTGTGTCTCTCTTGACTCTGGCGCTCATTTGTTTGTTGCGCTGCTTACGCATCGCTTACTGAACGTTGTGTGCCAGGGATTGTGCAAAAGATACAAAGATAAATAAAGTACAATTAGCTGCCCTCAAGAAGATGTCCGTGTAAAAGAATTAGCAAACTCGACATGATGGATGTGCTTGCTTCTTCCTCCCACCCCGGACACCCTGTCTCTTCCTTCTGCTAAAGGCAGAGAAACTAATTAACCAAGCCGGGTAAAATGATTTTTAATGGAACCAAGCGGTTCTGAGTCAGGGCTCTCCTCTTAGTAAAATATATGAGATGCATGTCTTTAATGACCTTGACGCATCTCGTTTAGCTGGTTATAAGCCATTTGTTTTATTTATTATTTTCTCTAGTGTTCCAAATAGATGAGGTTGCCCGAGTAATGGCCTCTGGATAAACGGGGCATCGGTGTTTGTTCCAAGTGGAAGGCCTGTGGGTTTGGCCAGCATTCCAGAGGAGGCTGTACCACAAAGGCTGACTGCTAACTTTGTAGGATGTTTGTAGACTTTTTTTTGTAAACAGATTTGGCAAATAAAGCTGTCCTTCCAGTTCTGATGTTTCATATTGGTCATTTGCCAAGCATCATATGACCATGTTTTTCAACATTAAAATGAGGAGGGGGAAATAAAAGGGAAAAGCCTTCAAACAGCAAATACATTAACATATCACTCCAAACAGATGGGGCCCACATCAAAAGCTTAAAAACTGACTTGAGGAAACAGTGCACGGTGGCAGTGTGTGGCTAAGTGCTTGAATATCTCTCCAATAAATTGACAAAGAATGTTGAAAACACCACAAAGTGCCTGAAGAACCCATCAGTCGGCCTTGGAAGAAGTACAGCCAGAATGCTCCTTAGAAGGTAAGATGGTAAGACTTTGGCTCACTACTTTGAATATGTTATCATGAGAGGTCCATCCCTGGAGAAGGCTACCATGCTTGGAAAAGTAGAAAGATGGCGAAAAAGAGGAAGACCTCCCAATGGTATGGTTTGACACAGTGAAGGGGGAGCCAAAAAGCTCAAATATAAAAATGTCTTAAACTGTGAGGTTAGTGCAGGGCCTGTGTTTTGTCCTGTTGCTCCTAGGGTCTGAGTAAGAACCAACTCAACAGAACCCAACAACAACTGCTACAAAAATAAACATAAAAAGGCAAAAGAGGCGAGACAAGACCAAAATGGCAGAAGCAACTAAGATGACAAACAAAAACAAAAAGTAGGCCAGGAATATGGGGGGGAAATTCCTCATTCTGAAATTCATGAAAAGATAATTGGGTGTTGAAAGCACAACTGGAGATGTTATATTGTGGGGATTATACCATACGCCTATAAACATAGATGTGTGACGGCAATAGCACAAAGAAGAAACGAAGAAAATAAAAGTGTGCTGCTGTAAAATTCTGTGCCTGAAAACGGCATGTCCTATTTGGAGATGGACTGTAATAGGTTTAAAGGGAGAATAAACTGGGTCACCTGCTCTGTCTTCTTCTCTCTGGGAGCATCCTTTACCATAATCAAAAGAGACATCCCATGGGCTTCCTTCCATAAGCATGAAACAATTGAGGAAGGAATCCATTAAGATGCTTCCATCTTCCTCCATGAATATTATTTTTAATATGTTCAAACCAGTTATTTTATAAAAGTAAGAAGTTGATAAATAAATGGATGTTAAATCCATCGTGAGTTACTATGAGAAACTACAGTATATCTTGGGAGAATAACTATTATTTTAAGAAAAATCAATCTCCCTGTTATTTTGCACCCATGGTTCCATGATCAGAAATACCGTCTGATACAGACAGGAACTGGAAACAGGGAATCCAAGACAGATGAGTCCCTCAAGACCAGTGGTGAGAGTGGTGATACCGAGATGGTGGAGGGAAGGTGGAGTAAAGAGGGGGAACAGATTACAAGGATCTACATATAACCCCCCACCCTGGGGGATGGACAACAGACAAGTGGGTGAAGGGAGACGTCGGACAGTGTAGGACATGACAAAATAATAATAATTTATAAATTATCAAGGATTCGTGAGGGAGGGGGGCAGGAAGGGAAGGAAAAAACGAGGAGCTGATACCAAGGGCTCATATAGAAAGAAAATGGTTTGAGAATGATGATGGCAACAAATGTACAAATGTGCTTGACACAATGGTTGTGGATTGTGATAAGAGTTGTACAAGCCCCCAATAAAAGGATTTAAATTTTAAAAAAGAAAGACAGAAATGCCATCTGAAATTCTCTGGGTTTGATACACTCACTCTACCAATTAGCAGAGATTAAAAAGCAAACCCGTTGCTATAGAGTCGATTCTGACTCATAGGAACCCTGTAGAACCCCATGGCTGTAATCTTTAAGGAAGCAGACTGCCACATAGAGACCTGTGGGTTTGAACTACCAACCTTCTGGTTAGCAGCTGAGCTCTTAACCAGGCCTGCTCCCTCAGGGCATCGTTAACAAAATAATGTTCCACAAACCGTGTTTGTTATCATCAGTTCTATTCTTCCTAAAGCCAGGCAAATAGCACAGTGGTCATTTTCAGATTGCTGTACTAATTAAAATGCTTCCCACAAAACTCAGCACGCCTGAGAGCGCAGCCTTCTAACCTGTAAAATCCAGGAGAGCAATGCTGTCTTGTTTCTAAGGCAAGGGTGCCAGGCACCTGGGGTTCAAACACAGGACTGGGGGCATGCTGTAGGGGAGGGGACCACAGACAGAACGATCACTCGGGGGGGAGAGGGGGGGACAGGAAATGTCTGTTCCTGTTCTCGCGAGCTTCTTCTCGCAGTGGAGTAACAGCAAGAGAAAAGAGGCACTCTGCAGACCAGGCAGGGCTTTTGCTAAACAGAACACTGCACTGCACGACGTCTCTCTTTCTCTGGGAAACTCGGATAAAAGCATTAGAGAATAGAGCTGGGCAGAAAGGGTGGAGATGGTAGGAGGGAGGAGGAGGAGGAGGGAGGGAGGGATGCATTAAATCCTCTAGCCTAACGTGTTTCATTCTCCTGAGAATAAACAGAAGACTGAGCTGCCATCAGACGTCTATCCAGGACCCCTTGACACCTACATCTTTGCCACTGAAGAGAAAAAAGCATTTGGAAACAGAACTCGCCGAACAAATAACTGGAAGTTAAGAATGAGGAGGACTGTATGGGTGGTTTTCTTTGCCAGTGGAGTCCTCTCTTTTCTGAGAGCTACAGACTCACCAACAATAACAGTCTGTGAACTAAATTGAATGAATTCCTATCTTCCTTGTTTTCCTCTAACAAGCTGCCCAAGTCTTACACGGCAATTGACCACAGCACCGCTAACTCACAGCACAAGAACAGCACCGTGAGTTGCTGCAGAGCCTTTGTTTGTTGGTGGGGTCTTGGATTGCCAGCAAGTCGATTCCAATTCATGGCAACCCCTCAAGTGCAAAGTAGAACTGCTCCATAATGCTTTCAAGGTCATGGCCTTTTCAGAAGCAGATCAACAGGCCTGTCTCCCAAGGCTCACAGGGGTGGGTTTGGACTGCCAACATCCCATCTATTTATGAGATGTGTGCTTAACTGCTGGTGCTATCCAGAGGTGCCCCACCTTTATTACAAAAGGGAAATACAGTCCAACAACGTAGCTATTCACTAGAAAATTTGATGATACACAGTAAATCATATAGGAAACAAAAATATGGGATCCTGGGCTGTTAGGGGAGGCAGAAGGAGGGAGAGAAGAAAGCTATTAATAGAATAATGAAGTCTAGAAACCAAACCCCCAGCCCAATCCGTGCTAGACTCCCACTCATTGAGATCCCATAGGACAGAACAGTGTTGCCCCTGTGGCATTCCAGGCTGTAGATCTTTATGGGAATAGAAAGTTTTTATAGGTTTTCAAATCAGAAAAGTATTTGCTCAAGCCTCAGCTCTACCAATAGCTTTCTGACATCTATATCAAAAATAATTAAGCTCTCTTGGCTTCAATGGCCTCATTTATAAGAAGAAAAAACAGCTACCCGTAGTTCTATGTAGTTAATCTATGGAAAGATTATTTTTTAATGTTCAAGAAGAGATTGCTAGTATTGGTGGACCGATGGTTAAGTGCTCAGTTGCTAACCAAAGGCCAGTTGCTGGAACCTTTCAGTGGCTCCCCAAGAGGAACAAAAAAGAAACAGCAATCCCTTCAGGGAGGTAGGTCTGTCCTGTCCTGTAGGGATGAGTGAAATCAGATTCAAAGGTGCATAAGAACAGCATTAATGCTGTGTCATTGTTACTAATTTGGACATTAAATAAGGAAGGTCAAAGGAGGATGGATACATTTGAATCGCAGTGCTAATGAACAATATAAAAAATACTGTGCACTTCCCAAAGAACAAACAAATCTGTCTTAGAAGAACTGCAGCCAGAATATTCCTTAGGAGCAAGAATAGCATGATTTCTTTGCATGTATTTTGGACATGCTGTCAGGAGAAACCAGTCCCTGGAGAAGGACATCGTACTTGGTAAAGTAGAGGGGCAGAGAAAAAGAGGAAGACATTCAGCAAGATGGATTGATTCCTTGGCTGCAAACCCTTGACTGGGTTCAAACATCACTACCATTATGAGGAGGGGATAGGACCTGGCATTGTTTTGCTCTCTTGTACAAAGTGTCATTATGAGTCAGACTCAAGTCAAAGGCATCAAGTAACAATACCAATATAATACAGACCTTTAAGCACTGATCCATATTCACCAAGGGAAAAAGAAGGGAAAGCAGGAATGGGGCAGTCGTGGCTCAGTGGTAGAATTATCATCTTCCATAACAGCTCCGTGGGTTCGATTCCTGACAAACGCACCTCAAAGGCAGCCATCACCCAGCCGTCAGTAAGGTTTGTGCCTGGTTGTGCTGCTGAACCAATTCCAGTGGAGCCTCCAGACTAAATCAGATGAGGAAGAGAAGCCTCCTAGTCCACTGTTCAAAGAAGGGTTCCATATGCGACCAGTGTGGAGTGGATGCAGAACAAAGCGGTGTTTGAGTTGGGGCCACTGCTCACCAGCCATCAACAAAGAAAAGGCATAATATAACTCTCACTCTATTACCTTATGCATTCAGTCTTCCTTTTTCAACATCCTTTCTTTCTTTTTAATCATTTTATTGGGAGTTTTTACAACTCTTATAACAATCCATACATCCAATGTGTCAAGCACATTTGTACATATGTTGCCATCATCCTTTTCAAAACCTTTTCTTTCCACTTGAATCCTTAATGTCAGCTCCTCATTTTTTCCTCCCTCCCCTACCCGCCCACCCTCACAAACCCTTGATAAATTATAACTTATTCTTTTCATGCCTTACATCATCTGCTGTCTCCCTTCACCCACATTTCTGTTGTTTGTCACCCTGGAGGAGGTGTTAATACGTTGATCATTGCAATTAGTTCCCCGTTTCTTCCCCCTGCGTACCCTCATGGTATCACTAATCCCATTGTGATCCCTGAGGGGGTGATCTGTTCTGGGTTCCGTGTGTCAAGAGCTCTTCTCTGTACCAGTGTACGTGCTCTGGTCCAGCCAGATTTGTAAGGTAGAACGGGGGTCATGATAGAGGGGTGGGGGGAAACATTAAAGAACTAGAGGAATGTTGTGTGTTTCGTCAGTTCTATACTGCACGCTGGCTGGCTCAACCCTTCCTTGTGACCCTTCTGTGAGGGGATATCCAATCGTCTACAGATGGGCTTTGGGTCTCCACTCCACCCCCGCCTCATTCGCATCAATACAATTGTTTATTTTGGGTCTTCTGATACCTGATACCTGATCCTATCAGCACCTCATGATCACACAGGCTGGTGTCACATGTATATGAGGTCATTGAAACTCTCATGACTTGGGTCAGGTGCACCTTAGTCCTCAAAGTAACATGCCTGCTTTACAGGATTGAAAGCAGCTGAGACTGCTAAATGGACAAACCAGTCTGTCTTGGAAGAAAAACAGCCAGAGTGTCCCTTACATTAGAGATGAGGTTATCAAGAAAGACCAGTCCCTGGAGAGGGACATCATGTTTGGCAAAGCAGAGGGCAGCAAAAAAAAAAAAAAGGCAGGCCCTCAAGGAGATAGACTGGCACAGTGGCTACAACATGGGCTCAAGCATAGGAACAATTGTGAGGATGGTGCAGGACCGGGCAATATTTCATTTAATTGTGCAAGGGTTGCTATGGGTCAGAACCTACTCAACCAACAGCACCTGACAACATGCATTCAGTACGGAAAGGTGGAATGAAGGGAAGGGGCAGAGTTAGTGAAGGTAGGAAGGAGACTCCAGGGAAGGTGTGCACTTGACCTTGAGCTTCTGGGAGAGGCAAAACTTCAAAAAGGGACACGCAATCCTCCCACACTCCTCCGCTACTATCTTTACCCACAATAAGCCAAAAGTCAAACTCGTTGCAATCAACTCAATATCAAGTGGTAGAGATGCTGTACGGTACAATAGAACTGCCCCCTATGGGATTGTGAGACATTCTGGGAGTAAAATGCCCCTTTTTTCTCCCTGGTGATTTCCCCCCAACACTTAAGCACTATGCCAAACTGGCTACCTCCCGTTGCTCGTCCTCTGATCGAGTGCAAAGCCCTGCTTGGCAAAGAAGCATCTTAGAATATCACAAAGGGCTACATGCTCGCTTCACCATTAGTCAAAGTAATGGCAGTTCAAGGCTACCCAGCATCTTTTTGGAAAGGCCACCCCAGCATCTTTTTGGAAGGGAGGCCGGGCAATCGACTTCTGAAAGGTTACAGCCTTTTTTTTAAGTCTTAACAAGATGGAGTCGCCACAAGTTAGAATGGCCTCCACGCCAGCTAACAACAACGAAGCATGTGGAGAGATGGCTTAAATTGCTCTCCCAGCCCTGCTTCTCCCCAAGGAGAGATTGTTGTGAGATGAAATATGGGGATGGGAATTGAAAATCCAGGAGTAACTGGCAAGGAGGAACTGATCAAACAACTCGACAATATCTGTAAGGCACTGTGGTCCGTTTGAAGGAGTGTTATTTAAACTCAGGGTTTTGTTACAGGAACAAGCCCAATTGCCTGTTTTGTTGTGTAGGAAATTTCCACTTCCAACGTCACACTGATAAATCTGGGACGAAGAAGGGCTATGTTTTAAGTGTGAAAGCCCCGAGCCCTTCTGACGGCTTTGGTGCATAACCTGCTTTCGCTCACAGCATTGTGTTCCTTTGTTCTACACTCTCCCAGAAAGACTCGGGAAAATATGTTCAGTTTAGCCTTGACAATCTCTCCCGACATGTCTCTCAAACTCTTCTTCTTTTTCTAATTTACATACCTTGGAAGAAAGCTTTCCGTTATATATATTTTCACAGAAACCGCGAGGCCGGGAAGCTGTGTTATTCCTGAGCAGTTTTATTCTTTCCCAATTGCCCCTTATTATCCCTACCGAGAATTTTAGCGTTCTCTCTATTAAAACTCAATCTGCCACGTTAGAGGTTAATGATTAACGCTAATACGCCTGTGCCTTTAATTGTATTCTAGATCCTGGAATTAAATCAAATGTAATGGAAAGAATAGAATTAGGACCAGTGGGCTCTAGTCCCAGTTCTGCCAATAACTAGTTGCCTGACCTTGGCAAAGCCCTCAGATTCTCTGGAACACTACCTATAAACGAAGGTGGTTGGAAGAGGCAATCTCTAAATAAATGTCTTGTGGCATTCAAATGCTGTGCTCCCAGGAACAAAAAGGCTCATATTTAAAAGTTGGTTGCTGGTAGTCATTTTCTCAGCTACTTAATTCAGTTATCACCAAGGAGAACCTCCTATGGTATTTCCTTCAACCCGCAACTGTCCTTTAAAAATGGAGCGGTGGAAAGAGGACCCGCTCCTGCGGTGAGCATTCAGCCCCAGGGGGAGACGGAACAATGATCGGGGGAAATGACTGGAATCGCTGTGCCCAAGCCATTCTCTTCTTCAGAAAAGGATCCGAAAAAGAAGGGGATGGAGGCAATAACAAAGCCACCAAAAGGAAGCCATGCAGGGATCCTGCAGGGAGGACGTGATCAAACAAGACAGGGATTGATCTCTTCCCTTTAGCCTTGTGTTCCCTCCTGTAAAAGGATGTTTCACCCTCTCTTTCTCCCAGTCTCATTGTGAAGGAAGCAAAAGAAGAATATTGGTGCGTTCTCTTGTTCATCGGTTCACGAAAGGATTGTTCTACAAAAAGAAATAGAAGCCAAATAAGCTTCCGCTGGGAGGAAAGAACGGATCAGGATGGGTGAGTTGTATAACACTCACAGTCGATGATACACTGGGAGCTCACAGCAGACAAAAGCACTACTCAGGCTTAGAAGGCAGTAAAAAGCTAGTGAAAAACTCAGACATATTTCATTTGGGGTATTGGTTTTTGAGGACTTTAATGGAGTCTTAGAAGCACTGATGGGGTAGTGGGAGAAGCAGTGGGCTTGTCCTTTGAATGGCTCACCACGGGGGCTTTATCATTGGCCACTTCAACTCACTTAATTTCAAGTACTGATCACAAGGACTTATATTGCTTTCTTTCCACTTCCACGCTCTTTCACAAGTGGTCTCTATAAGACTGATAAACTGCAAAGTCTCCTGAAGATATTCTGGAGAGCAAATCAGCGTTCTTCAACCCCTGCTCCCAAGCTCACCTCTGGGTGCAAATTTTCATTTTAAAACCAAGCAAGAGAGGCAGAAGAACAAACAGCTCTAATAGGAGTCTCTGTGTCAGAGGGCTATTGTTACTACCTACCTCCAACCCAAAGCACCCCCATGCGCAACCCAGCAAAATGCTGCCACCTGGGCCATCTTTGTCATTGGTTGTGAATGAAAGGGTTCTGATCTGTAGAATTCCCCCCGTTGGTTGTTTTTCAGAAGTAGATCACCATGTCCTTCTTCCTTGACCACCCTGGTCTAGAAGCGCTGCTGACCCTGTTCAGCTTCAGAACAACAGCTAAACCTCCAGGGACAGACAAATGCTTGTATAATGGCCAAAATGGCTAAAATCCTACCACTGAACCACCAGCAATGCCCTGATAGAAGGACAGACAGGTTTTATTCACAGTCATTGCTTTCCCTTGGACATGAAGCTAGGAGTGCTGGTAATGTAGTGGTTAACGCACTCATCTGCTAAGCAGGTCAGCAATTCAGACCCACCAACTGGGAGGCACATCAAGCAGTTTGCTTCCACAGGGATTGACGGTCTTGGAAACCCTATGGGACAGTTTTACTCTGGGTGATAGGGTCGCTATGCATTGGAATAAACCCATTAGCAGTGAGAGTGAGAGAGTATGAGAAATACCTGGCAGAGATAAGTTGTGTTAAAGTCAAATGAAAACCAGAATGGGCCCTATAGGACATAGGACATGAAGGAAAGGTGCTTCCTCCCCACTCTGCTATTACTGTTGATATTATGGACTGTCAAGCCGATTGCGATGGTAGCACACCTGTGTAATACAGAACAAAATAGCATCCTGTCCTGCACCGGCTTCACCATCATTGCTGTTGGAGCCCCTTTGTTTCAGCTATTGAGGTCAATTCATTTTCCTTTTTCTCTGACCCTCTACTTTACCTAGCATGACATTCTTCTGGGAATGGCCCCTTCTGAGAGGTTCCTTATGATCTCCTCTCCTGTCTCCCCTTTCCTTTGCCTCGAGCCTGACCGGTTTATTTCCTGCTGGTCAAAACTCTTCTTCTATGATGGAAAGACAAGTATTACCAGTTAGTGCAGAGAGTTCATTCTTATTTCCCCTCAAAGTTCAAAAAACGCTAAGTAATGGAAATCTGACTATCAATAATTTAGATTATCCCTGGAAAACACTCGCACAGAAGCCATAAGAGGAGTGCTCTCTGAATAATAAAGCAGAAAAGGATATTCCTATTTTAATTTCCTTTTTATAATGGCAAAAGGAGAAACAGAAAGCCATTTCACCAACACCCAGCAGGAATTGGGGGGCCCTTGGTAGCATGAAGTACTATAGTAACTTGGCCCAGCTTAGATTGAGCACTAAGTACATATTGCTTTTGAAATAAATGCCAAATTTGTCTTGGAAATTTACAATCCGCTTAATCGTGAATTGGAAGGTTGAAGTTGACCTTAATTTTTTAATCACAGGGGTGATCCCAGTTCAGCCACAAATCACTAACAGCTCCTCTCACTAATCAGGAAAGAGGTGAGCAGGCAGAGGAAGTAAACGATTGACTTCCTTCACACATATAAATTACAGTATCATGAGAGAAAAAGTATCTCCCTGGCCCCTGGCATTACTATTGTTGTTGTTGTTGTTGTTGTTGTTGTTGGGTGTTCTCAAATCAGTTTCAACTTACAGCAACTCTGTGTACAATAGGACAAAACATTGTCCAGTTATGCAACAACTGTACAATCATTGATGTCTTTAAACTCATATTTGTAGCCACTGTGTCAATCCATCTCATGGAGGATTTTCCTATATTCTGACTCTCAACTTGACCTAACAGGCTGTCCTTCTCCATAGACTGGTGCCTCCTGATAAGATGTCCAAAGTACATGAGAAAAGTACCACTCTCTTCACTGCTGAGAACATTCTGGTTGTACTTCTTCCAAAACATACTTTTCCTGCTTCTAGAAGTCCATGGTATATTCAGTCTTCTTCATGAATGCCATAAGTCAAAAGCATCAATTCTTCTACATTCTTCCTTATTCATTATTAACTTTCCATGCATATGAAACAACTTAAAATAGTCTGGCTTAGATCAGCTATATCTTAGTCTTCAAAGTGGTATGTTTTCTATTTAATCCTGTGAAGATGTCTTTTGAGGTAGATTTCTCCCAAAGTTATAAGTGCCATTTGATTTCTTAACTGGTACTTCAATGGACATCGATTGTAGACCCAAGTAAAATGAAAACGTCATCAGCTTCAATATGTTCTCCATTTATTATGACAGTTCATTAGACCAGTTGCGGGATTTTTGTTTTCTTTACATGAGATGTAATCCATGGGGAAGGTTGTATTTGCTGATCTTCATTAGAAGGTGCTTCAAGTCTTATTCACATTCAGCAAACAATATTGAGTTATTTGCATATTGCAGGTTGTTAATGAGTCTTTCTCTGATCTTGATGTCTTGTTCTTCTTCATATAGTCTAGCCCTACCCTGGTCCACAGCTTTCTTGATTTTTTTCTAATCATGTTATTAGGGGCTCATACAAATCTTATCACAATCCATACATACATCCATTGTGTCAAGTACATTTGTTGCCATCATCATTTTCTAAACTTTTTTTCTACTTGAGCCCTTGCATCACCTCCTCATTTTCCCCCTCCCTTGCCACCCTTCCTCCATAATGAACCTTTGATACTTTTTTTTTCATGTCTTACACTCACCAATGTCTCCCTTCACCCACTTTTCTGTTGTCCGTCCCCCAGGGAGGAGGTTCTATGTAGATCATTGTGATCAGTTCCCCCTTTCTCCACCCACCTTCCCCTTCCCCTCCTGGTATCGCTGCTCTCGATATTGATCCTATGGGGTTTATCTATCCTGGATTCCCTGTGGGTACAGATAGGAACTATCTTGATTTTAATCCATACAAATTGCCTCTCCTATCAAATCCCCTACTGATAGAAAGGGAAACTTGATTCTACTTTTTGTCATATTTCTATATAACACTTCTGTGATAATTAGGTTTTGTGTCAAATTTGCTGGACCGGGATTCTCGGTGTTTTGACAGATGCGATCTAATCATTCCCCATAATGTGACCTGATGAAATGTGAGCCCTCCCAGAATGGAATCTGACATAAACAATCAATCAGTTGGGGAAAAAATTAAGATGAGTTGCAATATCCTTTCTCAGATCACCCCGAGGCAATCAATTGAAAGGAAGTATCCTCAGGAGCATGGCCTGCTTCCAATGTAAGTATATCCTATGAGAAAACTTGCTTGATTTTTGCTGGCTTTGGATCCTGCCTATAGCTCATTGACTTTGGACTTGAGCCAATAGCCTGCCATTTTCCCTGCTGATCCTGGAAGACATCAGCAGCCAACCATCTGACATACCCATCTTGGGTTCATGAGTCCCTACAGTTACATGAGTCAAGAGAAACCACCAGCCTAACATCTGACCCCATAGGTTTGGTCTTGCCAGCTTCTACAACTATACAAGTCACTTTCTTGATATAAATATCTGTGCCGATGTATAGCTTCACTGGTTTTACTTCTCTAGAGAACTAGTCTACAACTTCACTCCTAAGAAAACAAGTGAAATTTTTTTCCTATAAAGCACAGTTTACCAAAATTGTGCTAAAAATTAAAGCAACCAGTTCAAAGAGGAAAGAGAACGAACTAGAAAAAAAACATTAAGAAATCTGAAATGCATCTGTGTTCTTATGCCAGCCAAAATGAAAATGGCAATTGACTTTAGATAAAGTAGAGAAGGGAGGAAGTAAGCTCAGGATCTTTCAGAAGTCGAGATTCTGTTACATTAAACTGTAGTGCTGAATGACTGTTGCCCTCTAAGGTCCAAATTATGTGAGTGAATGGGATGAGCTAGCTTAATCATACAACAGATCTCTGCCTCAAAACTACTAAAACAGCCTTTTGGGTTCTGAAAAGACTTATAAATAAAAGGGATGCAAAAATAGATCCAGTTATTTCCTTGTCCTACCAGCCTAACCAATTAAGAGTTGCCATCTTGATAGCTTCTTTCCAGAGCTGGTAAAACTGAAAACAGATGAGAAAGCAGAGCCTACTAACTAAAGCCTGGGAAATCAGGATGATGCTTTGGGAGAGTCTGTAATACCAACGAGGAAGACCACTGGGGTTTTGAAAAATGGTGGGAGTAGTACGGAGGCAGAGAAGGGTACAGAGCTGTGGACTAGTGAAGAAAACAAATCACCGGTACAACTGCCAAGTAAAACCATCAAGGCTTCTGTATCAAAGGCAAAGAACCTAGATGAAGGGACCATTATTATCCAGCCCTGCTTCTTCATTCTTGCCCTCTCATGCCCTAGAAATTGCTCAGAAATCTCTGATTCATCTCTCTGTCTCTCTACTTCTTTAGTATATACTCTCTTCTTTTCATGGATGGAGATTGATACTCAATTATCTATATAAGTTCAAATTCTCTAATATGGGTTCATTCTTTCATTAGCAAACATTCATTGAGAACCTAACCTGTCAAGTACAATAGCGAATGAGATAAATAAGATTATGACACTCGCCTCTAAAGGAAAGAAACCTAACCTTGGAGAGTCCAGGAGGGCTTCTTATTGGAGGGTGCAACAGTTTATACCTTAGAGAAAGGAGTGCAAGGGAGTTAAAATAGCACCTGTCTGTGTAAAGATGGTGAGATTTGCTAGATGGCCCAAAGAGAGGTTTTCCCATATTGTCAATTTTCAGTAAATTTGGCTCCACTGGGGGCGGGGAGGGACTATTAAAAAGGAAATCAAGAAATAGGGGTTGTACTTTTTTTGTTCTTTTTTGGAAGTTACACTGCTATTGGTCCACTACCAAAACAAAACCAAACTCACTGCCATGGGTCAATGCAAACTCCTAGGGACTCTATAGGACGTGGTTAAGCTGCTCCTGTGTGTTGCCAGACTGTCGCTCTTTACAGGAATAGAAAGCACCATGTTTCTCCCACGTAGCAGTTGGTGGGTTAGAACTGTTGGCCGTGCAGTTTGCAACCCAACCACAACCACTGCACCACCAGGGCCCTAACTCACCATTTAATCAACTTTATTTACAGCCTTCAGGAACAATTAATTATATCACTTATGAAACAAGGTCCTACACTCAACATAACTATGAAAATGCCACCGGCTCAAATAATCTCCAGTTGTCTCAGGAAAGGTAGCTGTTATATGTCAAAGGGGTTCTGTGGGCGTCTTGGATGGTGTCTTGCACTATGCATCATACAGGAAGGGCAGGCAGCAAAAAAAATGTAATGTTCACATGCCTTAGAGAACAATTACAGCATGCCAGGAGGTAGCACATCGCAGGGGATTACACCAGGACACAAAGTCAACTGTAGGACAGAGCTTATTCCTGGAAGGCAGAGTAAGATCAGCTAGGTTTCCCAGGTTGCGGTGATCAGTTCAAAGATTTCTAGTGCATTAATATGAAGCCCTGGTGACCCAGTGGTTAAGCACTCCACGGCTAATTCAAAGGTCAGTGGTTTAAACCCACCAACCACTCCCGAAGAGAAAGATATGGCAGATTACAAACTTGGAGACCTTAAAGGGCAGTTCTACCCAGTCCCATAACGTTAGTGTGAATTGAAATTATCTGATGGCCATTGGGAGTGCATTACAAGAAGTCCCCAGGTGGTATAAGTGGTTCGGCACTCAATTAAGAGCCAAAAGGTTGGTGGTTTGAACCCATCCAGAGGCACCTTAGAAGACATGTCTGTTGATCTCCTTGAAATGACTTGATGGTAACTAACCATTAAAAAGTGTATTATTCTGGAAAAGGGAAGACATATATGATAGATCATAATATGAGATATGGTCTGGAAGGGTAAGGAGTAATGACCTATGAGAGACTGGGGTGTAAGATATACGACTATAATACACTACCACACTGGCCACCGTCCAAGTCCATTCTGATTCATAGTGACCTATAGGACCGGGTAGAACTGCCCCTTTGTGTTTCCAAGACTAACTTTTCGGGAGGAGAAAGCCTCATCTTTCTCTTAGATTATGAATTAGTAGCAGGTTTTTGCCACGGGGAACTTCTGGGGACAGGGCTGGAAAGGATAGTTAAACAATGTGAAATACTGGGTGACAATATCGTGATGGACATTTCGGAAGCTAGGTTAAAAAATCAACTAAGAGGAATTAATGAATGTAAAGGCAGCAAATCATGTAAGCACTGTAGAGAAGAGAAACCATAGATCAAAGACTGGATTTTTAACATTTCTAATCCTGACTTGTGATCGTTGACTTCACTAAGAAAGGTGAAACCCCTCTTCTCAGCAGTGTCCACATAGTTTGATCGTCTGACCATCTTTATTCAATCTGTTTGCTGAGCAAAATAATCACCAAAGCTGGATTGTATGAAGCAGAATATGGCATCAGAATGTGATGAAGGCTTATTAACAACCTGCCAAGATGCAGACGACACAATCTTGCTTGCTGAAAGTGAGGAGGTCTTGAAGCACTTGCTGATGAAGATCAAGGATTACAATCTTCAGTCTGGATCGCAACTCAGTGTGAAAATGACTAAAATCCTTAAAACTGGACCAATAGGTAACATCGTGATGAGTAGAGAAGGTTGAAGCTTTCATGTAAAGAATTTCATCCGGCTTGGATCCACAACCAATATTCATGGAAGTAGAAGTCAAGTGATCTCCCTTCTGACCTATATTAATGTTCCTCTAGGTTTTAATTTTTTTTGCTTTCTTTTCAATTGGGGTTTTTTGTCTAATGTTATTTTTGTTAGCTGTTTTGTTTCTTTGCTTTTTGTTTTTATATGTTTTCAGTATATCCAGGATGGGTGTATCTAAGGTTGTGTGAAACTGGGTAACTAATAACAAGGAGTACAAAGAAGAAGAAAATATTCTAAAATTGATGTGGTCATGATTGTACAATGCCTCTGAATATGATTAAACTATTGAATTGTATGGTATGTGTGAATTATGCCCCAATAAAACATTTTAAAAGAGAGAGAGATCAAATGGCTTGTTGCATTTGGCAAATCTGTTTCATAAGACTGTTTAAGATGTTGAAAAGCAAGGATGTTACTTTGAGGACTAAGGTATGCCTGACCAAAGCCATGGTCTTTTCAATCACCTTAAATAAATGTGCAAGGTGGTCATTGAATAAGGACGACCGAAAGAGTATGAGTACATTTGAATTGTACTGCTGCTGGAGAATATCATGGACTGTCAAAAGAACAAACTAATCTGACTTGGAAGAAGTGTAACCCTAGTGCTCCTTAGAAGCAAGGATGATGAGACTTCATCTCACATATTTTGATCAGGTTACCGGAGCAACCTGTCCCAGGAGAAGGATATCATGCTTGGTAAAATAGAGGGGCAGCAAAAAAGTGGAAGGTCCTCCACAAGACAGATCGATGCAGTGGCTGTAACTGTGGCCTCAAACTAAGAACGAGTGTGAGCATGGCACGGGCCCAGGCAGTGTTTCATATTTTTCTCACTATAAATCAGAACCAACTGCACAGCACTTAAGAACAACAATTTCACTAATAACCCCATAGTTATGAGTATTTTCTATATGTTCCATGTGACCCTTACAACAGATTATGGAGCCTAGCACAGAAGTAGAGCACTGGAAGAGAGATCGTTGGTTTCGGATTAGGGTGAAGACGTCTGGAGGGTGGAGACATGTCAGACCTCTCCCGCATAGGAATTGGTCAAGGACTGCTACCAAGGGTTGCTCCCCTTTACCTTAAGTGAGAGGAAGTCACATGGGGCACTTTACAAGTTATCTTACATCGACCTATGTGGACAGTATCAGGAAATGACTCAGAATAATTGAATGCCATCACTACAAAGGAGCATATTCGAAGGACATTGAATAGCTCACGGTGGCAGGTATTATAAATAGAGGATGGACACTCCAAACATCTGTTAAATATTCATTTGCCAATACTCGCAGGTAGGCACTGTTGACCATTTGTCAGGCAAGATATAAGCATAGATTTCTAGGAGTTCAAGGAAACCATTGGATTGTCCAATAAAAGGCAAAGATACAATTTATGTTACCCTCTTCTTCCTTCTCCGTGTCTTGAATGGGGACATATGCCTGGAACTGCTGTCAGCTCACAACCCTAAAGGAAAGTTCAACAGGCTGACAAATCTGCCAGCCTTGATACTGTCAAGCCATTGAACAAGTGTTAATAGCTGCTTAACTTCGGACTTTTTTTATGCTGTAAGGAGAGTGAATGATCTAAATCGCTGCTAGTGGTGTTTCCTGTTTCTTACAGCTGAAAGAATGCGTTTCCTGACTCATTGAGAGGCCTGGAGTCTAAGAAGCCAACAATATCCAAAAACCGTGGTAGTTACATAATCTCGTGTCAATTTGGGATTAAGAGTGAAGAGGTAGAATCTAGTCTGTCAATCGGGTCATAGCCAATAAGGCCTCTGTGTGGACATGGCCTTCTCCTGAGAATTCTAGGAACTCCTTTATTTCCTCCTTGGAGGTGGAAGACACGCTCCCTGCTCACTCCCTGAGACAATGCTCTACTGACAAGACACATGGTGCTACGCCCATGGACCTATTCTGATGCAACCAGACTTCTAGGAAGTGGAGGAGCCACATGGTGACCCCTGGAAATGCTGAGATGTTTACAATGCCACTGCATCCAAACACTTTCTACCCACTGGCCTGTGATTGCCGTGCACTTGGTGTCATTGCATGTGTTTTGTGAGTCTGAAGAGGACTTTATAGATTGGTATTGGACCTATGGGCTAATACTGGACTTTTGGGCTTGGGCTGGACTGGGTTTGGGATGCTTTCTTAATGTACAATTTCTCTTTATATAAAATCCTCTCTTCTGCACAAATGAGTTTTTATGGATTTGTTTTTCTAGTCTCCCCAGACAAACACAAAAGCACACACAGCAAGGGCCTCCTATCTCTGCTGTCAGGTGCCTTCAGGTTGGTTCCATCTCACAGTGACATCCTGTGCGACAGAACAAAACACTGCACAGTCCAAGACCATGCTCATGTATTTGAGCCATTGCTGCAGCCACTATGTCAATCCACTTGTTCAGGGTCTTCCTCTTTTTCACTGACCATCCAAGAAGCCTGTGGTAGTTCTATAATCGTTTGTCAATTTGAGGATTAAGAGTGTAGGGGTGGCGTCTAGCTTGTCAATCAGACCATAGCCCATGAGGCCTCTGTGTGAGCATGGCCTTCTCCTGAGAATTCTGGGAAATCCGGGATACTTCCGCCTTGGAGGCGGGAGACATTTCTCTCTCTCTCTGCCATTTCCTGGGAGACATTGCAGCTGACAAGACACATGGAACTACACTAGTGCCCTAAGTGGGAGAAGCTACATGGACCTACCCTGATGCAACCAGACCTCTGAAGCTAGAGAAGCCATGTAGAGACCACTGCCAGTGCTGAGGTGTTTCCAATGTCACTGGATCCAAAGATTTCCTATCCACTGGCCTGTGATCTTCTACATTCGGCATCATTGCATGTGTTTCATGAGTCTGAAAATGACTTTATAGATTGGTATCGGACATATGGGCTAATATCAGACTTATGGGCTTGATCTGGACTGGGCTGGGATGTTTTCTCAATGTTCACTTCCTCTTGTATATAAAACTCTTTCTTATGCACATATGTGTGTCCATGGATTTGGTTCTCTAGTCTACCAAGACTAACACAAAGCCCTAGTGGCACTGTAAATTAAGCATTCTGCTAAGTGCAATGTTGGTGGTTCAAACCCACCAGCCACGCAATGGGCAAAAAAAGAGGCTATTCAATCTCATAAAGATTTGCAGCCTCAGAGATCCTATCCAAGGTCTATAAGGCAGAATCAACTCTATAGCTGTATTTTTTTAAGGTTTCTACCATCCATCTTATGTTAGGCTAGATTTTCTGTAGAAACAAAACCAAGGAGACCCATACATGTATAAGAAAGAACTTTATATTGAGAAAAAAAAGTATCAATGTTATATCAGTCCAGCACAAATCCATGGGTCAGATACCAGCTGGAGGCCCTTCCAGACTCACACAGCTACCAGCCACTAAATCAGGAAGATGAAATGGGAAGTTTGGACACCACAGGCTGGTGGGTACAGAGTCACAAGGATCCAAGGTCGGCAAGAACAAGGCAATAGCTAGCGTTGGCAGGCCACATGGGTTGCTAGCCCGCGAAGGCAGACACATAATCCAGTCAAGCAGGAGGAAAAGAAGGGCCAGTTCTCCCGCCCCTCCAAGACCTCTTCTAAATACACTCAAGGAGATGTGATGAGGCTGTCTAATAATTGAGAGGTTGGGTCCACCATACATTCCCATGGGTACAGCATGTCTTATCCATCACACAGCTCTAGATGTCACTATTTATATTGCCACTATTTCTCTTTTTTTTAATCATTTTATTGGGGGCTCACTCATACAGATCTTATCACAGTCCATACATCCAGCCATTGCGTCAAGCACATTTGTACATTTGTTGCCATTACCATTCTCTAAACATTCGCTTTCCACTTGAGCCTTTGGTATCAGCTCCTCATTTTTCCCTCCCTCCCCACTCCCCTCTCTCTCATGAACCCTTGATAATTTATAAATTATTACTATTCTGTCATATCTTACACTGTCCGATGTCTCTCTTCACCCACTTTTCTGTTGTCCAGGCCCAGGGAGGAGGTTATATGTAGATCTTTGTAATTGGTTCCCCCTCTCCACCCCACCCTCCCTCCACACTCCAGGTATCGCCACTCTCACCACTGGTCCTGAAGGGATCATCTGTCCTGGATTCCCTGTTTCCAGCTCCTGTCTGTACTCTGGTCTAACCAGATTTGTAAGGTAGAATTAGGATCATGATAGTGGGGGAGGAAGCATTTAAGAACTAGAGGAAAGTTGTATGCTTCATCATTGCTATACTTCACCCTGACTGGCTCCTCTCCTCCTCACGACCCTTCTGTAAGGGGTGTCTAGTTGCCTACAGATGGGTCTTGGGTCCCCAATCTGCACTCCCCCTCATTCACAATGATATGAAGCTTTGTTCTTTGATGCCTGATACCTGATGCCTTCAATACCTCATGATCACACAGACTGGTGTGCTTCTTCCATGTGGACTTTGTGACTTCGGAGCTAGATGGCCGATTGTTTACCTTCAAGCCTTTAAGACTCCAGATGCTATATCTTTTGATAGCTGGGTACCATCAGCTTTCTTCACCAGTTTTGCTTATGCACCATTTGTCTTCAGCGATCATAATGGGAAGGTGAGCACACATGATATGAATTTTTTGTTCTTTGCTACCTGATCCCTTCAATACCTCATGATCACACAGGCTGGTGTGCTTCTTCCATGTGGGCTTTGTGGCTTCTGAACTAGATGGCCACTTGTTTGCCTTCAAGCCTTTAAGACTCCAGATGCTACATCTTTTGATAGCTGGGAACTATCAGCTTTCTTCGCCAGTTTTGCTTATGTACCCACTTTGTCTTCAGCAATTTTGTTGGGAAGGTGAGCATCATGGAATGCCAGTTTAATAGAAATATTCTTGCATTGAGGGAGTACTTGAGTGGAGGCCCAATGTCCTTCTGCTACCTTAATAATAAACCTATAAATATATGCACATGGATCTATTTCCCCATCCTCATATATAAATATGTTTACATATGTGAATGCCTTTATTTAGACCTCTATAAATGCCCTTTGCCTCCTAGTTCTTTCCTCTATTTCCTTTTTACTTTCCTCTTGTCCCACTCTCATGCTTAGCCTTCATTCGGGTTTCATTAATTCCTCTCAGTTACATTGCCCTTGATTGAGTCCTGCCAGACCTCCTACACCTTCCTCACCACCAATTTTGGATCACTTGTTTCCCTTGTCCCTGGGTTTAACACCTCTTCCTTTGCCCGCACCTCCCCCTCTCCCATGTTCCCCCAGAACCATCAGTCCTGCTGTTTCCTCCTCCAGATTGTTCATCCAGCCTGTCTTATTGAGACAGACCTGTGCCACTCTTTCTTAACCACACTTCAAAAGCATACTCTTACTACAACCACCACCACCACTGTCAGCACTGCTACTTTGGTGATAGCCACACAGTCTCACAACACCCGATGTTCTTTCTGTTATTGCAACTCTGAGTTTGAAGGCCAACATGGTTGCACCTAATTGTTGACACTTGGGTTTCACGCACATTGTAGCTGCAAATGAAGCATAGGAGATGTGATTCCCCTCTGACCAAAAGTGTGGGGTGGGAATCACCAGGTTATGAGAGAGTAAAATGATCAATCTGACTTGAATGGTTGAAACCTGGTCATTTGATCTCTCTTTGGCTGAACTTTGAGCTTGAGCTTCTTTTTAGTATTTTCTGGGTTTTTGCAGGGTTCTTTCCCCCAGATTGGGGCTTATCTCTGCTGTGTGTTGCTACTGTTGGTGGCGTTCTTGACTCTCTGTTATATAGCTTTCTATGCTTTTCAGTGTGTGAAACCAGGTTGGGTGACTCTATAGAGACGACGACTAGAATACAGGTAACTGGGGCTGTGGCAGGGAAGGTGGGGTAGTGAGGAGCCAGCATGGAAGAGGACAAGAAGGAGAAAAGTGTTTTGAAAATGATTGTGGTGGCAATTGTGCAACACTACTCAATACGACTTAATCATTGGATGGTATGATGTCTGGATTATGTCCTAATAAAATTATTTGAAGAAAGATAAAAGATGTGTATCGTACATTTTCAATTGTTATTGATTTAGACGGTGGAAAACTCCCTCCGTGCATGGGGGAAAGTCTCATGCAAGGGGCCAAGGGAATGTAAACCTTCATTGTGAACCCTTACGCCACCTCCCTACATAATACTTTACCCACTTTTACTCCAACGACTGCACGTCAGTCCTTTGAATTATTTGGAATTGTGCCATCCCTGAAATTTTAAAATCCAACCCTTTTCCCAAAAGTTCCCTCAGTATCTCAGTTCCATATCCTGTCCTTGCAGAAGCTGGTAAAGAAGAACGAATGAAGAGTCGGACTCAAGCGAGATTCTCACCCACTGCTACAGAGTCCATGCCGACCCCCTGCCCTATAGCACATGGTAAACTGTCCCTGGGAGTTTCTGAGGCTATACATCTTTATGGGAATAGAAACCCACATCTTCCTCCCACTGAGCCACTGGTGGTTTCAAACTGCTGACCCTGTGGATAGCAGCCCAACACGAAACCACTACGCTAGCAGGACTCAGCTGAGAGATAGTGCAGATGTTAAATTGTTAAAATTTAGGGAGGACCATTTTTGAGAGACACAGGGGGATAAATCAAAAAGAATTCGCAAGTGTTTAGCATGGGCAACAGGAATGAATGATGTTGGTGCCTTTCCCTGAAGCCACTGATGGTCAAGGGAGCGAGCACTCAACGATCACCAATACCCACTTCCACTTGAAATTATGTTAGGTTCCAGGTGGATGTGAATCTGATGGACAAAGGAGCTGCATGTAGGGATAGGAAACATTAACTGGACTAGGTTATTTGATATGAATTCAGGAGTCATCTGTTTTAAGATGACACTTGAAGTCATGCAGCTGCCCACCTGTATCTCACATGTGTTCTCCGCCTCGATGAAAGAGACAGCACCTCCAGCATCCTACACCCTTCCCAAGCCTCCTCTTCCCTCCCAAAACACAAATCACACCAATCGCTGAGAACAACTTCCTTAATCCCATTTCTATCTCCACCCCTGCTGCTCTCACCATCCTACACCTGGGAATTAGTCCTCAACCTGTCTATCACGCACAAGAACACGTGGCCACGGCAGGAGTGACTTTTCGCAAACACACATGGACTAGTCCTTGATTGAAAATGGTCAGCAGCTCCCTCTCACCCCAAAGACAAAGCCCTATCCTTGACCTAGTGTCTGACCCCCTCCGCATCCCCCAAATGGGGAACTTATAATCAGTGCCGCCATTTGTGGTAAATGTGCCTGTTGCGTCTTACTTACATAGATCTCGTTAATGTGGACTCTGGGTTTTACCCAGCGTATATTGCACACTAGAAATGAGAGATCTTTTCTCAAATCAAAACCACGAACGTGCTTGGCTCAGTTTGCAAAGTTGTCATTTGCACTTATGCTAAGATAACTCTCATCAAGCCATTCACAAAGCTGTGGTAGTCTTATCTTAAATGAGTGCATGTGTTCAAAACTAGTTAGGAAAGAGCATGCTTCTCTTTATCATGAGATTTTCCCACCGCATCCCCCATTTTTCCTTCTTATTTCCAAAGCCTATCTGTGAGCCCAGAGACACCTGCTTCTTTTTCATTTCTGTTTGTACAATTCTTCCTCGGCTCAGCAAGGATTATATAAAGTTGGTTCATAAGTGTGGAGATCTATAAAGAACCTTTCTCCAAAGATCAGAAGCCAGTGGTCAGCCTACACCAACTCATCCTTCGAGGAACCACGGGAGGCGGAAAGCTAAGCTCTTGAACTGGAGGCTGAGCAAAGAATGTGAAGGTTAAGCCTCTTGAATCAAAGACTTCTGTCTCCAATCAGCCCAGATGGCTTGTTTTGATGAAGCTGTGGAGAAATACCACCCCAGCGTTATTTTGTGCACTCTCACTGCCCTGAAAGACGAACCGAACGCAACAGTTATTGATCGAACCCTGTGCTACCTGCTATGAGACATGAGCTTCTCTCTATCCGCCAGAAGCTAAGTGATAATCCTATTACTATTATTCTTATTTAATCACTAACCTGTCCGAAGGACTTGCTATTAGACCGGTTAAAACAGTTCATCCTCAAGGCAATCCTTTGAGAATAGATCCCATCACCATCCGCATTTTCAGAAAGGGAAACTGAGGCTGGGCTTAATAACGTGTCCAAAGGACAAGAATGGTAAATGGCTACATGTCAAAGCACCTTCGAGAGATAAATCAGAAGTAATGTTTTAAATTATTTTAAATCATAGCACATGTCTGGAAAAATAGATAAATGAGCAAACTTTGAGAACAAAAATTGCTATATATGTAAGATACTATTTCATTTCTGTGAATGAGAGGACAGGTAAATTTTACATCATTATACTTAAGATGGTCATTTGAACACTTGGCTGCAATTCAGCCAATTCCCAAGGTGAAGATTTAAAACAATTTAAATATTACTTCCCCTAGGATAAAAAGCACTGGAGAGAAATGCTTTAAAAAGCACCACGAATGTGACAGGGAGGAAAGAGAAGGCATAATTTGAGACCATTATTTTTTAACTAACCATTGTAGTGAACTATCACAAGTTGAGTTGAGTCATTCATTTATTTATTCAACAAATATATATTGAGCTTCTACTATATGCTAGCTGGTTAAACATTAGGGCTTTTTTTTACACTGATTCTCTTTTTTTTACATTTTATTAGGGGCTCATACAACTCTTATCACAATCCATACATATACATACATCAATTGTATAAAGCACATCCGTACATTAGGGCTTCTTAAGAGGAAAAAAATACTGGCCACATTCTGTTGTGGTGGTTGTTGTTTTGTTGTTGCTGGGTGCCACCAAGACAGTTCCAACCCATGGCAAACCTTCTGCACAACAGAAGGAAACACTGCAGGGCTGTACCCCTTGAGCCCATTGCTGCAGTTACTGTGTCACTCTATCTCCTTCATTGCCTTCTTTCTTGTCGCCCCTCTACATTACCAAGCATGATGTCCTTCTACAGGGACTGGTCTCTCCTGACAACATGTCCAAAGGATATGTGAAGAAGTCTCACCATCCTTGCTGTAAGCAACACTCTGGCTGTACCTCTTCCAACACGGGTTAATCTGTCCCTTTAGCAGTCCATGGTACATTCAATATTCTTTTCTAGCACTGTAGTTCAAATGCACCAATTCTTCTTCAATCTTCCTTATTCAATACCCAACTTTCACATGCATATTGAAATTACCCTGGCTTGGGGCAGGAGCACCTTAATCCTCAAAGTAACATCCTCGCTTTTCAATGTCCTAAAGAGACTTGTGCAACAGATTTGCCTAATGCAACTCTTCTTTGGATCTCTTAACACCTGTTTCCATGATGTCAATTATTGGCCCAGTTGTGAGAATTGTGGTTTTCTTTACATTGAGTTGGAATCCATAAAGAATTCTGCAATCCTCGATCTTCATCAGCAAGTGCTTCAGGTCCTCCTCACTTTCAGCAAGCAAGATCGTGTCGTCTGCATATAGCAGATGGTTAAGAAGCCTTCCTCAATTCTGATACTGAATTCTTCTTCATGTAATCCAGCTTCTCTGATTAGTGGCACCATCCTGATTTGCACACTGAAAAGCTCTCAGAGCCAGGCAAAGCAAGATTGTTCCCTCCAGCTTGGATAATTCCCTCAATAGTTCGGATGTTCTGAGCATGGTAGGGAAAGTGGCTGCCTTTCTGATTAGCATCTCTGAATCTGCCTGTTAGAATTCCAAACACTTTCAAGTCTTAAAAGGCAAGACCTCTGTGAACCATGGATGAGGCCACCTTTCCTATTATATCCCTAATTATGCACCTACCAAAGGTTAAGAAAACTGTTTTCATTTTCCTGTGAAGTCTCATTCTAGTTTTTCATAATGAGGAAAACTCAGGGCAGACATTAGTGTCTTCAACGAAAAGCTACTTGGTGTTCAGAGCTATGATTTCTTTTCTTAATTGTGGGTTTGTTTTGTGCATGTCTGTATAACCAATCTTCTCTGCATTTTATACTCTCCTCTGTGCAGCATTTCTGGGAGTTGATGACTGGATGGGGTTAGAGGTCTCTAACTTCTCCAGCTGTTTAGTATTTGCCAGCAGCAGCTCTTGTGTACAATCATGATTGTTATTATTGCTTATGGTTTAGGTCTGTTTCTTCTCAAAACTGTCTCCCTCTTACCTTAAGAAAGTGGAGCCCATTAGGACAGAAGCAGAAGCCTGGCACGTGACTTCCTTTAGGAATCAATATGGCCTGAAGAAGACAGCTGGAAGTCATCAATAACATGTCACTGAGACACAAGGGTGGAACCTCAGTGGGGTATTTAACTCTGAAAATAAGATGCGAGCCACTTTTTACAAATAAAGCCCAGAAATTCTAGCAAGGGGCTTTCTAATAGCATTCAATTCCCAAGTCATTTCCTATCACCCTTTCACAGGATAAGGCATGATCTCTGACCACTGGTGTGACCAAAATGTGCCTACTGTTACCCTTGTCTTCTCTCCCATAGTCCACGGGGAAATTTTTAAGGAATTCCCTCTTTAAGATATGCTTTGATGGTGCTATCAGGTAAGCATTGCACTGCTGACCGTAAAGTCCAAGGGACAAAGAGGAGGCTTCTGCTCCTGAGATTTATAGTCTTAGAGGCTACAGAGGGTCACTCTGAGACAGAATTGACCATGGCGATGGGTGGGGAGGGGATGTCTTTTACTATGGTGCTCCAGAGAGGCCTACATAAATTTGCCTTGTTGTGGTTCTTATTAGGTGATATCAAGTCAGTTCTGACTCAAAGCAACTTTACATGCAACAAAACACTGCTAGGCCCTGGATCATCTTCACAGTTTTCTTGGAGACCGTGGCTGCCACTGTGTCAACCCATCACCTTGATGACATTCTATTTCTCTGACCTTCCACTTCACCAAGCATGATGTCGTAGTCCAGGCACTCGTCTCTCCTGATAACGTGTCCAAAGGATGTGAGACAAAATCTGACCATCCTCATTTTAACCTTCTGGCTTTACTTCTTTCAAGACAGATTTATTTTTTTTCAATGTTCATCACCAATGCCAACATTCAAATGCATCAATTCTTCTCCAGTCTTGTATATTCATTGTCCAACTTTCAAATACCTATAAGGTGATTGAAAATACCATGCCTTGGGTCAGGCTCACCTTAGTCCTCAAAGTGACGTCTTCACTCATTAACACTTTAAAGAGGTCTTGGGCAGCAAGGGGCCATCTCATAGCATGTTTGCCCATTGAAACACAACAGTTGATTTCTTGACTGCTACCTGTCTTTGCATTTATTGTGCATCCAAGCAAAATGAAATCCATCATACCATCAAATCTCTCTCCTTTTATCATGATGTTGTGTACTGGTCCAGTCGAAATGCTTTTTTGCGTTCTCTACATTAAGTTGCAATTCACACCCAGTCTTCCTTAAGAACCACATGTTCCTAGTATGGATAAAAGGCCAGACACTTGAGGCTTTGCTGAGGACACAGTCCACACCTCCTTCACATCACAGAGGAAAAGCAGCCATAAATATTTGGTAAAATAAAGAAATCTGGCAAGATGTTTTAAAAGCCCTTGGTCTGCTGAATGAATACATCATTAATAATGTACTTTTTAAAAGAATGAATATTCCAGATAAATGAAGCACTTGTCTTCAATGCCTATAATGATTTTGTTTAACTTTTTTTCAAGTTCAACAACTTCTTCATGTATAAGTCAGTGCCATTGATTATTTTATTCATGTTATAGAACCATTATTGATATTCTTTTCAAAATTATTCCCCCACTACTGACATAAACTAACCACCTGCTAAGAAAAAGCTCTTCCTCCTTCACCCATGGTAAACATTGTTCAACTTGGGGGGGGGGGGTTGAGTAGCCTTCTTGACATAAAATTCACATCTCATACATTTCTATATTTACCACTTTTAAAAAGAGTTGTATATACATCATCACAATCACTTCTAGTGCTCCCTTCCCACATTCATTTTTTGCTCCCCATTTCCCCTCACCCTTCCCACCCCCAGTCTGATAAACCATTGTATCAGTGATTGTCTCTATGCATCTACTCATTCTATGCCCATAAAGTGGGCAATCTAATAGAAACAATAAAAAATAAAACAAAAAGAAGAAAAATATATAATGATTAAAATAACAATAAAGAGTAAGAAAGAAAAGACCACCAACAATATTTAAAACGCCAGAGAAGATGTTTCCATGGTGGAAAAAGTGAGAAATGTTTTCGCCAAGAGCAAATTCAGGTTGGGTCAAGAGGGAAGTCAACTGACCAAGTTTCATGTTATACCATCGTTTGCTCCACCATAATCAAGCTTACAACAATCTTTAATAGTAACAACTCAAGAAGTGGGCTAGGAAAGTGATGGTTTGAGGGAGAGGAGCAAGGTAAGTCCTTCCTCAGAGTTGCTCTATTTTGCTTTTGCCTAGTGGCCAGTACAGGTGGTCCACGAAAGACCAAAGGAGCAAGGTCTCCGTGTCATTATTACCTTTTATGTGTATTAAATTATAAGTTACTAGGTTAAGATTTTTTTAACTTTTTTCCCAACAGTTTTATTGGCAAGTAACTTACATGCCGTATCATGCAATAGATCAATCATTCCAACATATCACAGAGTATTATTTAAATCTTTTCATTGAACTTCTGCTATAAAGTGTACTTATACACTGGCCTGCAGTTTAAGCAGCATATTCAATGTATAACTTTCTCTTCACATGACTCAGGGCTGCCACTCAAGCAACAGTTGGACGTGTTGTGATTCACATATGCCCTCAAAGAGGTTTTCCCTGCACTGGACATGTGCAAAGCCAACTCCAGAAAGTTACTGCAGCCCTTGTAACTGCTCTACCTCTTCTTTCTCCAGTGTACACTCTGTGTTTTCCATTTTACCGATGTGCCCATTGGGAGAATTATATTGGCTTTCTAAGTGTGTTTCCGATTCATACACAGTCTACTGTGCACCAAGGAGAGTCTTCAGGACATCTGTTCTCCATGTGGTGCTTCACTGGCCCAGGATTCAGCACATGCTCCACAGCCACCATGTGTTATGGATTAAATTGTGTTCCTTATAAAAATAGCCTTTATGCCTGTGGTTATAATCCCACTTGGGAATGGGTTGTCTTGGTTATATTAATGAAGCAGGATTAGTATAGGGTGTGTCTTGAGTCAAACTCTTACAAAAATATAAAAGAAGTGGCGAGGGAGAGGGAGAGAGATGCTATGCACCAAGAAGGTCACCAAGGAGCCAAGGACTAGAAGCTGTAAAGACAAGGCCTTTCCAACAAGAATGCCTTCCCCTAGAGCCGGTGTCCTAAATTTGGACTTCTAGCTTCCTAAACTGTGAGAAAATAAATTTGGTTGCTAAAGCCACCTACCTGCAGCGTGTGTTATAAGTGCATTAGATAAATAAGACACCATAGTAGAAGAGGGTACTCATGTCAACCTGTAACACTTCAAGTTTAGGTCTCTTGAGCTAAATAAGTGCATAGCTCCACAGTGAAGGTGAAGAAATTGAATCCTCTCATATGACCATAAAAAAGAGAAGCTGGAATGTGTTAGCACAAAGCATCGCTACCCCGACTCATCCTTTTGATCATATGTATACTTGGTTCACCTGTTTTCCACATGCCAAAAACTCTAAATCCAGCTGAAAGGAGACAATCCAAAATCCCATCTAACGATAACATTGACCTTGAAATCCAAGTATTACCAGGACTCTCAGAGAATCTGTTTCCTGGTCTTTTCCAGCTTATAGAGACTGCTAACCTTATTGATTCATGGTTCTTTTCCATCTTCAAGTATATCACCACTCTTCTGCCTTCCAATCTGTGTCTAAATACTGGCAAGAAAGAACCTTCTGCTTCAAAGGATTCAGATTAGGACCTCCAGGCTCCCTCTGTCCAGATCTAGAACCTTAATCCCCTCTGTGAAGACCCTTGCCATGTAAAAATGCATCCATAATCTCTGAAGAAATACAATTTATTTATTCAGGGGACCATTATTCAATTGACCATACTCAGAAACTCAGCTATGGAAATTCCACCAGGTGCTAACGCTATCGTGTCAGCAAAGAGTTAGGGTTTGCTGTATCAGCAGAGAGCTTTCCTGGAAGTGACCCCCACCCACATATCTTTGGCTCAAGCAAATCTCATAGCCATGCCTAAACTTATGGGAAGATGGAAACAATTTGTTTCCCCATATTCATGGAAGAAAAGGTAAATGGACAATATCTACAGGTATCAGTAATATATATTCCAGAGCAACCAGAGGATTTTAAGCAAGATTATAACATAGGTGTATCACATAAATATTCATAGATCCTTGGTGAAGAAAGTTCATTGGCATAGTTCAGCAGCTAGCTCTGTGGGAGATAGACTTGCTTCCACAAAGATACAGCCAAGAAACTCTTGATTGGGGGGTTCTACTCTGTCACAACTGGTTCTATGAGTCAAAAGACAAATCAGCAGCAACCTAACATTGATAGCCTTGACTTAGTGGATGAGTTAGAAGGTATCTTCACACTCAGGAAGTGTGCCTGAGAGGTTCTTGATAGAGTCTACGGGGAGAAAAGGCCAAAGTGGGGCTGAAACCATAAGAAAGGAAGGAAGGAAAAGATTGAAACGTATTCAGAATATGCCAACAATGCACATTTTAAATTGGGCATTCAAGAAAGTCAAAATTTATCCAAAATTATCCGTTACAAATGAGTTTCAGATAACTGTAATTTATGTCGTTGGCATGCAAACACATCTATTTTAACTTAAAAATATATCTAAGTCGAAAAAAATATGTCTAAGCTGTTACACACAGAGCAACTGAAACAGTGTGGAGCACAGTCGGGGCCTTATTGTGGATTTTAATTCATGTAGTGAGCATTTGGCAGTGAGGCACTCAAGGGCCAGCCAGTGGGCAGATGCGCTTTCCCTTGTACTTTTTTCCTTATTACATCCTGTCTATATTTTTACCCCAAAACAAGAAGGTGGCTGGGGAAGGGAAGGCGTCATCAGTACTAGAAAGGTCCACAGAGTCCCTGAGACCTGTACTTGCATAAAGAGGACATGACCAGTGAGATTAATAATCAGGTTCTAAGTACCACATTGACTATTTCTAGCTTGTAAAAGAAAGCTGCAGTCAAAAGCTTGCACATCCAAAAAAGACTATCTTGACAGAAGGGAAACGATTTGCATGAATATTAGAAAAAGATGAACTAAAGAGCAGGAATGTCCATGTGTTATCAACTGTCCAGGGACAAAGAATTTGTTCTACTTGGCTGATATGAGGATCCTTGTCCATTGGACAGTTACAGATACCTCTGGACATGAATATTTCTCATTATGTTTTATATATCAGTATCATGTGATTTGGTTAGAGTGAGTTGTTCAAAGACTGAATCCCTTTTGCTGGGTGAAGAATTCTTTCAGTCTGTACAGGTGTCTTAATTTGAATTCTACTGAAAGCAAAGCCTAAGGAAAGAATTTGGTGTAAGTAATTTGATTAAGAGATCATCGGGGAAGCAGAAATTCCAGAATGGGAAGAAAAGGGTGCGTGTAGAGGTATAGTCACTGCAATAGTATATCTTGGAAGCCACTTCCCCACCTTTGAAGAATAATACAGAAAGACGTCTAGAATCATCTGACTAAACAGCAGAACACTGCAGCATTTATCTATTGGCTCTTGGTCCCCACTGGTTAATGGTTAATGGTTATCCCCGGGAGTGCGAACCACACATACACATCCTTCTGCATGCTAGGCAGGCTCCTGGGGCCTTGGGAAAGTTCACAGGTTGAGAGTGGAAAGATACATGACTTAGACTTGAAGAAGGCCAACGTAAGCACGAGGAAGCTGAGCTCACGTAAGTGCCTGCTACAGTGGGCAAGGAGCAAGCCGTGCAGCTCACAGCGCTGTCTCAGCCATCACCTATGAACTTTTCGGTCTCGGCATATACTAACTACAGCATTAAAGTATCTTTGTCTCCCCCACAACAACTTCAGTGCATAACCATGAGGACATTGTGTCTTGTTTCTTAGAGTATCTTATTTAATCTTGATGTCAGAAGATTCTTTTTTCTATCATAAAAATTGGCACACGAGCTATCAAACGGTCAAGCTGACATTAAGCTGCTTTCGTGCTACGAAAACAAATCTGCCGAGCAAGCTAGACATGACCCACGGAGCCAAGCCTGAGAGCACATTAAGTTAAAACAACCTTTGAGTCCACTTTGGGTGGCACAAATGTAACAAGTTGAGGCATAAAAGGGATAGGGGTGAAAAAATAAACATATACAACAAAAGAAAAGAAACCCTCATTTCCATAAAGTCAATGCCAACTCAGAGCAACCCTACAGGACAGGGTAGAACAAATTCCCCTATAGGTTTCTGAGACTATAACTCAACGGGAGTAGAAAGCTCCATCTCTCTCCCACACACATACAAGGAGCATTCAAAAGGTTCATGGGGAAAAGCCATAACCCTTTCATTCCACTGCTCCATGAACTTTTTGAAGCCCCCTCATATAGACACAGATCATCAAGAAAGACTGTGCCACAAGCACTAGGGATCTAAGAGCCTGTGTGAGAGGTAGAATTTGGCTCCTTTTTAGAGACCACCACTGTTACCGGGGATTGCAGACCACTCAAGGTTATAGAGGGATCCAGGCAGCTTGGCTCAGCTCCTTCCATCTGGTTGCATGGACTCTTCTGTGTGCTCATTAACAAGAACTTGGAAATAAATCAGAGTTCAACTTCCACTTTAACCACCTGCTCCCTGTATGACCTTGAACAATTTGTTTAACTTCTCTAAGCCACAGAATCCTCCTCAGTAAAATACAGTTTACCACTTCTAACTCTCAGAACCACTGAGAGATCTACGATAGTCTAGGTAAAGCATTTGGTTAGGGTCTAATAAATGGAAGCTAGAACTGGTTTGATGTTGAACTTGCCAAGCCATGAGGTAACTAAGGTATACTTCCAATGAAGTCTGGTTCAGGGTCGGGGCTTTATAAGTATTGCTTTTTCTTTCCACTGTGCTTCAGAGGAGCAAAGAGTTTTTGGTTAAAGCAGTCAGCTGTTAACCAAGAGGTCGAGATTCACAACTACCAGAGGCTTTGCGAGAGAAAACAATGGCGCACATAGCATTACTATAAAGATTTAGCGTCTCAGAAACTCTATGAAATAGTTCTACTCTACTCTATCAAATCACTATGCATCAGAGTAGACCCAGCAGCACTGGGTTGGGTATAGTTTTCAGTACAGAGCTTTAGGAAAACTCAGCAAGATGAGGTCCTAGTGCACTGCTCTGGAATAAAATACAGACAACGAATCCCTACAGAGGTGTTTGCAATTCTCTAGAAATTATATAGTGACTGAGACACCAGCTTTCCGTGACATGGATGTACTTAACCTCAGTCATGAAATGCTCCGGCACACATTTGTTTTTTTGAGCCCTTCGGACTTTTCCCCATGCCAGGCTTGCCTGCACACGTCACCAAACATTTGGTTGATCCTCCATCCATCCTCATCTGCATTTGACTTGCGAGCCTAATTTCATTCAGTTCCTTGGACCCAGATTCCTCATCCCTACTCCAGCTCCAACTCCAAGGCTGATCCTTTTGATATGAAAACTCTCCAGACTCTAATTTTGAATTATTTGGTGTTTGAGTGTCTTCTGGGTTCATTTGTTCATTCATTCCACTAACATTTATGGAAAGCCTCTAAGTGTGCCACCAGTTTCTAGAGTTAGAGATGCAGTGAAAAACCAGAGAAGCTAATGTGCTTCCCTTGGGGATCTTCTAGCTCGTGCACAATAAAAAAGTGAACAAATTAATAGGTGATTGAGTTAGTTAGTTTATTGTGCCAACCTGGCTGATAAACACATGTGGAGTTAATTGAAGGGCAGAGGGATAAATGGCTCGGTAAGCCTAGCCTTTCTAGTTCTCGGGTCTCTTGTTTTGTGATGGTCAGGCCAGGGTGCAGCTGCCTTAGCCAGTTCCCTGCTTCAGCTGGCAAGGCTCACTTCCTGCAAGACATCCCCAAGGAGAAGCCACATGGACCTACCCCAATGCAGCCCTGGGTGCTGGAGCAGCCGTGTGGAGACCCCTGCCAGCATTGAGATGCTTACATGTTCACTGATTTGGCTTCCCTCCTGCAGTTGGCATCATAGTGTGTGTTTTGTGAGATGGAGGAGCAATCTGTGGATTGGTGTTGGACATATGGGTTAATGTTGGACTTGTGGGTTTGGGCAGCACTGCGTTGGGAGGTTTTCTTGATATTGACTTAACCTTTATATAAAACTCTCTCTCACACATATAAGTTTCTGTGGATTGGTTTCTCTAAAGTACCCAGGCTAATACAGTGCTCCAGGTACCCCCACAGAGATCTCTCCTCCTGCAACAAAAGGCATCACCTCTGAGCCCCAGGAGATAGCCCCATCTTTACGTCCTTCTTGCCCTCCGCATGATAGAACCACTTTTAAGATGATACTTTGATGCTAGATCTTTTGACCTTAAAGCTCCATAAAGGCCACAGTTCAAACATTCCACCGTGTTTACTCTGTAGCAAAGACAATTAGCACCGGCGGTGTAATGGGTTATGCGTTGGGCTACTTACTGCAAGGTCTGCGGTTTGAACCCACCAGCCGCTCCACAGAAGAAAGAGGATGCTTTAGCTTGGAAACCCAGAGGGCAGTTCTACTCTGCGCTGTCAGGTTGCTCTGTGTTAGGATCTACTCACTGGCAGTGAGTGAGGGAAGAAAATTTGAGAAAAGAGAGTATAGAATTTTTTCCAAATCTGATTCCAAGTGTGATAAATGCTCCACTTCCATTTTCTACTAAGAGAACTTTACCACCATTACAATCGTTCATTCAACAATCCGTACATGGCCAAGTACACCCTAAAATGATGGACATTAGACTGTTTTCTCTTTGACACTGAATGGCTTTCTATCCGGCTTAGAGGGCAGTACTTAGAATACAGAAACCTTTGTTGTGGGAAAAGAGAAGTCAATTATATGAAACCATGGCTCATGGCATTCCCCCACAACACATAGTCCAGTCAATCTACAGTTTCCTTTGCATTTTATATCACACCTCTTAAAGCTTGTTATATTTCCCTGCTATTTCTACTGCCAAGGTTCTGCACCAGCCAGTTTCAGAACGTCCACAATTCTTCTGCAATGTGACTATTAATTAACCTACTGCCCCTCTAGGTAGACTTCGTCTAGGTAGAGGGACAGCATATCCTATACCCAGAACAGCAGCCATTTTAAATGGATGCCTGCTAATTCAGCAGGAACTAAAAAGATGCTTTCAAAATGTACTTGGTAGGGTCTAACTAGAGAATTACATGGGCCCAGCATATGACACCTGACACCCTCCTCTGCATCATGCTGGGAGGTCAGACATATCACAGTCGTGAGCAGCCACACTGGAGTCAAGGAGGCCCAGGAGACGTAGCGAGGAACATCACCTTGACCATAACCGACCATACGCATTCCATTACTTTTAGACTGACTGAACATAGCGGTTTTTGTAACACAGGGAGACCAGGACTTTAATATTAACTATCTGCCAGGTACAGTCATCCCAAAGACTAAATGTGTGTCCGAGATGAGCTAGACCACAGAACTCCGACTTCATTCCTTGGCAGTCAGCCAAGCAACTACATCATAAATCTGTTGGTCAACTCCAACCTGTGTTTCACCCACTACTTTCAATGAGTGCCAAAGGCCTATCAGCTCTATTTCCTAACGTCTTCCATATGTGCCCCTTTCTAACAAATCGATGACTTCCCTTATCTAAGAGCCATTTCACCTGCCACCTACACCACTGCAGTGGTTACTTAAGTGATCTTCTTGCCTCTAGGTTTGTTCTTGACCCAAATTCTTTCATCTTTTTTTTTTTCACATCGTTGCTGGAGCAACTTTTCTAAAATGCAAACTTTCCCTTATGATTGTTCCCGGTGAGAAGAGTTCCTGATCTCCATATTCCTTCAGAATATAGACTAAATTTAATTGGTCAGACCATGATCTTAACGCTAACCCTCTATCTGAATCAGCCTCCACCCCCTGGAGGACCAGACCCTTGAACTACTTGCAATTCTAAGCACATCCTCGTGTGTCTCTTCCTCCAGCCTGAGCTGGCCTTAGTCGCAAACCCCACTCATATCTGCAGGGCACATAGCTTTCTCATCACTCACTAATAGACAATAATCTTTGGGGCAAGGGCATTATGTCATTTTTCTCTATCTCCAACACTCTTCTTGTCATGTAGTGAGTAGAGTTAGTTGAAAGAATTAATGAATAAGTGAGAAAATAAATCAAATGCCTTGTAGCACTAAAGAGGGATGTTCGCTAAAATCTCTTCCATCTCATTATGTGTATCACTACTACTGACCATAGTCAGGTGGTCTCATCATCTTCAGGTTCATATGCGACTCTGGTCCACTCTACACGGGGCAGCCAGTCCAAAAGGACAGCCTGACCAGGATATTTCTATTTCTTCAACTCCTTCACAGCACATACCAAACTCTATGTTTATGACCCTGTAGAACAGCATCAGGCTCCTAGTGGACGGCCCAAAGGAGCAAGAGACTCCGACTCCACACCAGCCCAAGACCTCGTGCTTCCAGGTACAAGTCAGACGTGGCTCCATGCTCCAGCCTGCTTTACCTTTATTCTGACGCCAACTTATCCTTCCCATGACATTATACCTTTTGGTTGCATTTGATAATCTGCTGCAAGGGTCACACAGGACTCAAAAGCAAATACTCAAAATTATGGGATGTTTATTAGGGAATTTAGCAGGTTATCACAGGACAGGATTGGAAAAGACTAAGGATGCAGTCATGGGTCCACAGCAACACCTCTCCTCAGTACACAGCCAAGTTTCTCTCTGGTCCTCAGCCTTTCAGCCATGTGGTCCCTTGGCTTCTGCCCCCAGGACCAGGAAGTCTGCTCGCTAGTCTACCTCACAGTATCATGATCTCAGCTCTGCTACTCGTTTCTATTTGATGATCTTAATTCCACCTCTGGTCTTAACCTGGGTCCCCTGCTCTGTCTCGCGGCTCCCATGCCTCAGTCTCTGGTGCCGCTGGTCCCAGCCTCCATCACTTCTTGAATGTTCCCCACTGGTGGCTCTTCTTCCTTGGTGGTCCTGAGATTTCTTTCTTTTCCTGCTTCTGGGATGTCTTATTCTTCTGGCCAGGGGAGTGGCAACTAAAACAGACTAATCCCCTCTATCTGTGTTTCACATACCCTGTTTTGCATAGTCCCCCTCAATCATTTGGTGGGAGTTAGAGAGATGTAAGTAGAAGGGCCATACTTAGAAATTTCACTTCACCACAATGACAGTTGCTTTAGTTCAGCTACAGAATTTTAAAGTCCTTAACTGCTGTAACTCAAGCTTATCCATTCCATCAAGAGTAGTGTAGTAAGTAGTATATGCCTACACATGGTAAAAACCAGTTGTCACTGCATTGATGACTCATGGTGACCCCATATGAATCAGTAAATTTGTGCTCTACAGAGTGTCTAATGGTTTGTTCTCCAAAATAGTTCACCAAGCTTTGTCCCCTGGTTCCTTAGGTAGGACTAAATGTTTGGTTATAAGACAAGCACATTAACTGTGGACAGTGGACACCCAAGGACTCTACATGGTTAATAATAATAATCACTTCCATAAAGTCCACTTTGACTCATATCGACCCTATAAGACATGACAGAACTGCCCCTGTGTGTTTCCAAAACTATTAGTCTTTATGGGAGTAGAAAGCTCTGTCTTTCTTCCAAGGAGTGGCTGGTGGGTTCAAACTGATAACCTTGATGCTAGCAGCCCAGCATGTAATCACTATACTACCAGGGCTCCTGTCCCACATGGTGATCACCCAATAAAAATGTGTCTAATTACATTGGGCCACCACTCAAGTACTCCCTCAATGCAAGACCACTTTGTTCTATTAAACTGGCGTTCCATGATGCTCACCTTCCCAATACAATCGCTGAAGACAAGTGCATAAACAAATGTGGTGAGGAAAGGTGATGGTGTCCGGCTAGCAAAAGATATAGCATCTTAGGTCCTAAAGACATGAAGGTAAACAAGCAGCCATCTAGCTGAAAAGCAAAAAAGCCCACATAGAAGTAGCACACCAGCCTGTGTGATCACGAGGTGTCGATAAGATCAGGTATTGGGCATCAAAGAACAAAATGTCATATCATTGTGAATGAGGGGGCGTGCAGAGTGGAGACCCAAAGTTCATCTGTAGGCAACTGGACATCCCCTTACAGAAGGGTCGTGGGGAGCAGACGAGCCAGTCAGGGTACAGTGTAGCAATGATGAAACATACAACATTCCTCTAGTTCTTTAATGTTTCCTCCCACCCCACCCTCCAATACCATGATCCCAATTCTACCTTACAAATCTGGCTAGACCAAAGGTTGTACACTGGTATAGAGAGGAACTGGAAACACAGGGAATCCAGGACAGGTAAACCCCTCAGGATCAGTGGTTAGAGTGGCAATACCAGGAGGGTAGAGGGAGGGTGGGGTAGAAAGGGGGAACTGATCACAAGGATCTACATATAACCTCCTCCCTGGGGGATATACAACAGTAAGGGGGTGGGGGGGAAGGGAGATGTCGGACAATGTAAGACATAGCAAAATAATAATTTATAAATTTTCAAGAACTCAGGGGGGGGGGCAGGGAGGAGGGGAAAATGAGGAGCTGATACCAAATGCTTAAGTAGAAAGCAAATGTTTTGAGAATGATGATGGCAACAAATGTACAAATATGCTTGAAGCAAGGGATGGATGGATGGATTGTGATAAGAGTTGTATGAGCCCCCAATAAAATGATTTTTAATGTCTCATTAATAATGAAATTGTGCATGCTGCTAAAGGCATCAGTCATTCTGAATAATAATATTTTTATTCACATGTGCATTTTATCAGCATACAAAGTTCTTCCTCACAATTATCCATTTGAACTCCCCCATAGTCCTGTGAGGAGAGAAAAGACAATCTTCCCTATTTAAAGAAGAAAACCTAGTTCTACTGCAAAAACTGACCACTTCAGTATTAGTTAGTAAATGGAAGAGTTAGAACTTGACTCCAAATACCTTAACTTTATATCTGATGGCTTTCCCCACTTGTGATACCTTGGGCAAAAGTCGGTTGATGTGTCCAAAGGTGGTCCTTGTTCATGAGAATCCAGTGGAAGCAATACTCTCCCATCCACTCTTTTTTCTTCTCTGCCAGCTTCCTCCCAGATGCTCTTTACTTTGAAGCAAGAAGTTACTGCTCCACTTGACTCCCCCATAGTCACCCTCTGCCCATTCCTTTCCTAATGTGCCTGGCCCTTTCCCTTACTTCATATTTAAACAAGTGCTTCAATGGGACTGGTTGGCCAGGTAGAATGATCATACATTGCAATCAGGAGGCAGAGAGTAAGTAAATGCTGGTAACAGAGAGGTGGGCGGTATCCAAAGCTGTCAGGAACATGAAGTAAGGGATCATGAGCATTAGCTGTAGCTAAGAAAACTTCTCAATCTAGGAAAGAACACAACACAGTGGTAAAGCTTACAGATTCTGGAATCAAACAGCCAGGTTCAAATCTCTGCTCTGCCACCTGCTAGCTACATCTCCGGAGAATTGACACAATCTCTGTGTGCCTACGTTTTCTTGTCTGTAGATGAGAGAGCTCATCCATGCAGGGATCGGTATGATATCTGCCAAATACGCAGTACTCGAGAAGTTGTAATGAAAGTAATAGGACTGAAGACTCCACAGATCCTGCTGGAAATTTATCAATGGCAATAGCATAAACCTGAAACATATCACTGCATCCCCATAGCTGACTACATTTCTGGTCCCCTCTGCCTTCCACAAGAAAAATTACAAACTATACTTTTTTCCTTCCCATCCTCTTGAATGAAGTGGGTTGATCAAAGAGAGGTGGAATCTTTGATCCCCACATCAGTACCAAGGTCAAGCCAAATTGTTGGTTACCAGAAGCAGCCACCACCCCAAGCAGGAGGAGGCTTTGGGGGACCCACCTACTTTGCAATTTCCACTCCATGCAAAGCCAGCCCTGTAATTGCCACCAATCAACCTCATAAGTGGCAAGACTCTTAGAGAGCAAGGGAGGGAAAAAAGTAAGGTGAGGATGTTAAGCAGACCTCAAACAAAAATGTGCCTCTTATTCCCAAGGCAGCTTCTCTCCAGGAGAATGATCTGCAAAGTGGGTGTGTCTTCTGGGTGGTCTCCTTGGGCCTAAATTCCGAAGCTTTCTGTGTTGCTGTGTGAGAGAGGATCCTCTCCCAAAGCTGCTGTGCTGATGGATGAGGGAGCATCCCCTCTGTCCAGAGTGGAAGCAGAGGTGGAGCTACTTCAGTTGAATGACTTCCACTAAGAAATTACCACACATACACAATGTTTAAATACAATCACCATGGAAACCATTCTGATTCTTGGAGGCTAACATGTGACCGAGGAGAATGGCATTCCATAAGATTTTCCATGGCTCGGACCTTGTGGAGGCATATGGTCAGGTCTTTTTCTACGGTGACTCAGTTAGTTCAAACCACCTCCCAGCCTTTCAATTAGTAATGGAGCACTTAACCACACCACCCATGGCCTCTTGGGAATCACCACATTCCCTTAGAAGCCCTGCCCAAAGTTCACCAGCAGCCCCTCAGTGTCATGATGACAAGGGGACAGTCCACCCTGGGAGAAAATGTCTCTGTAATAGCAAGGAAAATGTTAAGGAGAGAAAATGAATGAATAAGTTGGGTGAGGGAAATTGTAGAATCCCACCCAAGCATCTGCGATGCGCTGGGGTAAACCATGGAATCGTTCGGCATAGCTTCCTTTTGCTGTGGTGGGTAGGCGCTGTCTGGACCTTGCCTTCTGCTTCCCTGGGCAATGATTGGGGATCCAAGTAAACGGAAACCCTGGACCATTTCCATCTTTTCTCCATGGATCATAATGTCACCTATTGTTTCTCAGGCCAGGGTTTTTATTTCCTTTATATTGAGGTATAATCTCTGCTAAAGGCAAAAGTCTTGGATGCGATCTTCATCGAACAGGGCTTCAAGCCTTTTTCACTTTCAGCCGGCAAAACTGGCCTCTGCCTATTTTTTACAGGTTGTTGGTGACTCTTCCTGGTCTTCTTCACACAGTCCAGCTTCTCTGGGTATTTGATTAGGTGATAACTCAAAGGTCAGCGATTTGAACCTACCTGCCGCCCCACCATGCTTCTGTAAAGATGGATAGACATGGGAACCCTGTCATCTAGGGTTTCTATGGATCCACATCAACTCAAGAGCATTAAGTTTGGGTTAGTACATATTTTATTGGTATATTACCTCCAATTAAAAAGTTAAATGTGTGCATAATATAGTAAAAGTGGCAAAATCAATTAAACTCCACAGAAGAGCAAAAACATCAGCCATCATTTTCTGCCACACAGAGAAAAGAGGACATTTTGGTAGATGTGTTTCTCAACATTTTTTATATATTTCTTATGAATATAAAAGTGTGTATATCATTTGAGACGATTAAAAATAAAATTAGCATTATTGAGTCCATGTCATCTGGATGCAGTTTAAGTTCTAAAATGGGCTGCCTGGGTGTGAATCCATATTCCCCCTCTTGTTATCTTGTGTTTAATCTATAACAAGAGAATAATATGGTATCCACATCTGAGAGTTGTTACTGAGAATAAATTAAATATTGCAAGGCAAGTGCTTATAGCAGGACTTAGCACATGTGGGATGAATAAATGTGAGTCTTTTGTGCTGCTTTTGTTGTTATTGTTGCTGGTTGAGCTCTGCCTTATTATACCACACACATTTTTTTCCTTTGCCCCCAAGCAGTTTACAGGAATGAACATTGCCCGTGTGTCCCAATCAATGCAGCAGAGTCAAGCCTAGGACGCTGTCTGGATTGATACCACTCTCAGCAAATGCCCTGACCTTGCCAGGATCGTCCTGCGAGAGGTTGATAGAACAGGATGGTGGGGGCAGCTCAGATACCTGGAGGGGCAAGGAAGGGTTGTGGAGGTTTCGGTCAAGTCAGCATCACAGCTGTCCTCAATTACCACAAACAGATGTTGGCAGCTCTGCTCATTAGAAATGCAATCCAATCACCTTGGCAGTCTAATCCTTTTATTGGAAACTCTGGAGTTGGGACAATCCTGCTCTCACAATTCCTGTGGTCAGTTCATTGAAGGTTACTGGGGAGATGGAGCCCTAAGTAAGCAATCCATCTGGCAAAACTTCACAGGGAGTCAAGCAATGGTTATCAACTTGGGGTGACTTTGATTCCCAGCAGACCTTTGGGGGTGTCTGGAGACATTTTTTTTGGTTGTCACGACTGGCTGGAAGAGAGGCAGCTGCTATTGACATCTAGTGGGAAGAAGACAGGGATGCTGATAAACTTCCCACCCTGCTCTGGACAGCTTCATAGCAATGAAATATCGGGGCCAAAATGTCAATAGTGGGGATGTTGAGAAGCCTTTGGTTAGCAGCTATGCATTAGGCTGGATTTTCTAGAGAAACAAAATCACTGACACTCATATATGTATAAGGAAGAAAGTAGCCTCCACAGCCACAGAGTGGACAAACTCAGTCCAACTCCAGTGTGTAAGTCAGATACTCGAGCTGGAGATCTTTCCTAAGTCATGCTGCTGCCAGCCAAGGGACTAGGGGAATGAAGCAGAAGACAGGAAGGCCACAGGCCTAGAAGACAGTCCAATGGAGCCAAGGCAGGGAACATGTCAGGATGCTGACAGCTCCCAAGGGTTGATAGGTCACATAGTGGCCATTTGCACAAGTCCCAGGAAGCCAGACACAGGACCACGCCAGCAGAAAGAAGAGGGAAAGTGTCTCTTACAGATATAACATAGTCAATACCCCAAAAGAGATGTCATCAGGCTGCAACCCGATCGAAAAAGTTGGACTCCAACTGTATCTTCCCACAAGTACAGCCAAGTTGACACAAAACCTAACCATCACAGACCTCAAGCACAAAAGTTACATAAAGGCCCTACATTTGAGAAAGGAGTCTTGGTGGCACAGCTGGTTGAGTATGTGCTTGCTAACCAAAAGGTCGATAGTTTAAACCCATCAACAACATCTTTTTAAAAAAGATGAAGCACTCTGCTTCTGTAAAGGCTTAGAGCCTTGGAAACGTTTATGCGGCAGTTATGCTCTGCTCTATAGGGTCGCTATGTGTTGAAATCAGCTCAAGGACAGTGGACCATGAATAGGTAACCAAAACTCCAATGTCACTGCCATCAAACCAATGCCAACTCAAAGCAACCCTGTGGGTTTCCAAAACTGTAGTGCCTTGTGGGAATAGAAAGTCCTGTCTTTCACCTATGGAGCATCTGGTGTTTCAAACTACAGACGATGGCTGGCCCTAGTGAAATGTGCTGCCTTAAGTGCATGTAACTTAGATCACATAGGTGAATAGAGGGATAGGTTGTATTTAGGAGATAATACAATGACATTTTCTATTCCTATCACCTGGGTGGCTGGAAGTGGGTGAGGAAGGGGTCAGACAATATAAACTTTCCTACATAAGGGCTACCACTTATAAACTGTCCAACTTTGAATCATAGATATGCAACAGTGAGACTTCTAGGAAATTCAGTGGTTGAAAAATCTAAGGCCCGACTTCAGGAGGGGATAAACACATCTTCCTTGTGCTACCTGGCTGCCTTCCTTTCTCATTTTTATGTCTCAACACAAACACAACCTTAGCAGTCTGTCTTTCTCCGACTCCTTGATACTATCTCCATCACTCAACTCCCCTTTGGTTTGGTTTTGTCTTTTTGTGCCCCAGACCTATTTCATTTGTAACAAGCATGTAGCTCTTGGCAGTCTTCCTTGCTATTCTATCCCACTGACCCAGACTATGCCTAGTATGTAATTGTAAAACTATGTTACCGTTGAGTCTATTCTAACCCATGTGTGTCAGAATAGAACTACGAGCCATAGAGTGGTACGTCAGCAATTGATGAATGTTTCTTGAATAAATAACTAATGAAATAAATGAATCAGGTAGAGGGACTAGGAAGACCAACACACAACCCCATGTGGAACATTGTTATGAATCGAGTTGTGTGCCTCCCAAAAAATCTATATTGATGTCCTAATCATTGTACCAGTGAATGTGACCTTGTCTTGGGAAAGAGGAGTTTTGGCTTGTTTAGTTTTAAGAAAGTGTCAGTGAAGGATATAATCCCACAGTGGGTGCATCTTAGCCGTCTATCATGGTCTCAGACAAACAGGAAGACACAGACCCAGAAACAATTTCACACATGAGACGGCCGCACACACAGAAGAACAAAGAGAATGGGTGGATCCATGTATAAACCAAAGGGCATCAAGAAATACCCAGAAACATCCCCTCTCAAAAGGGTCACAGAGAAAGGATGAGTCAACCAGGACACTGTAAAGCACCGATGACATGCACAATATTCCTCTGGTTCCTTGAGGCTTCCTCACCCCCCACTATCATGACCCCAGTGCTGCCTTTCTCTGTAGGCTAGACCGGAGCATGCACACAGATGCAGATAAGAATTCACAACACACGGAATACAAGAACAGGAATGGGAATAGAGATGCCAGAATGGTAGGATGAAGGTGGGGTGAAGAGGGAAGGAAGGGGAAACCAATCACAGTGACCGACACATAAACACACACACACACGCACACACACACACACACACGTCTCCAGAGGGACAAACAACAGAAATCATGGAGGAAGGGAGACAACAGTCAGTGTAAGATATCAAAATAATAATAATTTATCAAGAGGTCGGAGGGGGGAGGAGCTGATACCAAGGGCTCAATAGAAAGTAAATGTCTAGTAAAGAATTATGGAAACATATGTACATATATGCTTAGTACAATTGATGTGTGGATTCTTATAAGAGCTGTGAGAGCCCCCAATCAAGACATCTCTCCTCTAGAACTATGGGGGCAGGAGAAGGGCAGGGGATGATCTTTCTTTAAAGCCGCCTACTTTATGATATTTTCTTATAGCAGACTGAGAAATCTATGACATTTGAATTATAAATTTATTCATTTATTTAGCTCAGCCTGCACCAAGAAGCCTAATATGTCATGAAATTTTATCAATTGCTAAATGCTTTTAAGCCTCAACACATTATCTCTGAGATAAGTACTTTTAGACCCATTTGCACCATGGTGATAAGGAACAAAGCAATACTCAAACCCAGACTAACTGGAGATTTCTCTGCTTTTCTCACTGTGCATGATGCCTTGGACGGGGCTCTCTAGAGAAACAAAATGAGTGAGACTTACAGATATGTATATATATGTGATGGAATTTCAAAAAGTTCACAGTAAAAAGTCTTCTCACTTTCGTGTACATTCACTTTTTGAAGTCCCTTCGTGTATACAGAATATAGAGATTTATCTCAAGGAAATGGCTTGTGAAGTTGTAGAGATTGACAAGTCCCCAGTCCATAGGTAAGAGGTCAGGCTTTAGGCTTCTTCATTAGCTGCACAGGTTGATAAACTCAAAATCAATAAGATGGCAGGCTGCTGCCCCATCAGCTGAGGCTGGCCAATCCCAAGATTGACACAAGACAAAAGAGCAGGTCACTGTCTCAAGTCCAAACACATAGAGGTCAGATAATGGTAGAAGCCAATGCAGGATCCAGACAGAGCCAAAACCCAGAGAGCTTTTTCAGAATGTCCACAACTCCTGATGAAACTTCTGTAAACCAATTAGCTTCTCATAGCAGAGCTCATCATGGGAGATGACTATAATTATGTAATTGTATAACTGCCAAAGTACATCAGAATTGCCAAACGACTGAGAATCATAGCCCAGCCAGGTGGATATACAACCTTAACATCACACATGGCATAAAAACGTCTAGGAAAGAGAAATGGCTTCCTCAATAAGATGTGTTTGAGGTAGGGGTTAAGGGCAAGCTGGTTGGAATCAGCTTGAAGGGAGTTTGCATATAGATTCACACGTACCTGTATGAACTGATCAGACTACTGCTGGTTTTGTTGAATCTAAGATACAATCCTTTTGAGATACACTACTGTTCACTCCACCACTAACAATGAAACATCCGTGCTGGTGAAGCCATTACACGGTATAGATGTCATTGCTTCTAAGATGCATCTTGAGTCAGAGAGGTTAAAATATTTGGGGTTTTTTAATTTTTTTAAGTGCAGATTAGAACCAGAAAGCATTAGGCTTCATGTCCCTGGGCCTCAGTTTTCTCATATAACATATTTTTATGCAAATAATGAGCTCAAAATATGTAAAAATAACAGCATGCTCATGAAAATACAGTACCAAGGTAGGGCAATAGCATGGTTATCAAACAAACAAGAATCATGTTACTTGAAAAAATATAGTATAGGGTGAAATAATCATCTTCAATCCATAGATTAATTATAGGTAAACTCACCTTTACCACTGCAGTGCCCAAAGACCAATATACCAAAATATCTGAATATTTAAATCTTTGAAATCAAGCCAATGAACTAGGACAAATGTTATCCTCCTGTCTGAACAAATATATCTTCGTAACAACCTAGGAGAATCGACTAGGATTTAGAATTTCTTTAGCTCTCTTAGTTCTGTACTGGTATTTGGTGACATTAAAAGAGCTAATCCCTGGAACCATCAACTGGCTCCCCCTTTCACCTCTAGTTTTGTCTTGCAAGTGAAATCTTGCACACCTGAGACTGCCCACGCAAGTCCAATACCTCTGTGCAAGCACCTGGGCATCACTCAAGCCTCAGTGAACAACATACCAGCCGTGCAGTCAGACCTCAAGAGGAGAGACTGTAGGGAGCCTACAAAGACCCCGGGAATGAACTTGCAGGTATTCAAGCAAGGAATTTCAGAATCCCAGTTCCCAGGGAGGAGGCAGGTCCTAATGAGTAGATGTTGACATGGAAACCCTGAGATGGGAGGCCAGGAGCCAGAGCCCACCTTCCTCCCTACACACAATCCTCCCAGCCACGTTCTAAGAGTGATATGTTCAGTTGATCAGATGTGATATGATGAAAAGTGCCGGACTCAGGGGCTAGTATCTACTGAAGGCTCCACAAGGGAGTAGGTATTCTCTATCCCACCCACTCTAGTAGAGAAATAAGGTTAAACAGAGTCTATTAAATCAGCTGCCTAATACATGTAGTCCCAAAAAAGTGGTACAAGTTAATAGCACACTTTGCTGTTAGCCAAAAGGTTGGAGGTTTGATTCCACCCAGAGATGCCTCAAAAGGAAGACCTGGGGATCTCGTATATTACCAAGAGTTCATGTTACTCTATTGCATTTGTAGTTATTATTTTGTTTTGGTTTTTAACCTATTACATATCACTTAATACACACAAGATAGTAGCTTTACATTTTCCATGTGATTTGAGGAAGTGGAAATGTGTCTGGAAAACTATTTAGGATCATATTGTGGGAGATCCCAGATGCCAGGCCAAGAAGTCCTGTTCACAGGGGAGTTGGTATTGACTCGTGAGCATGGGGCTCAATTGTGAAGACTGCTGACATTCAAGATGACAACTGCAGTGAAGGAAAGAGCTGGGAACTCAAGTAAGTGATCATCATAAAACAAAGGTAAGCAAGAAGGCTCTCAATGATATTCCTCATGGTAGAAATGGAAAGTAAACCACTGCAAGGGACAACTCTTGATACTGTGGAAGAACAAGAGAGAGCACATGGTCAAGAGCTACATTTCCCAGAGGGCTGCGGAGATGGTGGTACCACAGGGACAACAGGGAAGTCACAAAAAGAAAGGGGGGAAGATGAATTAAATTGGCTTGAAATTATAATTCTATCGTTGACATTTTTTAGAGTGGCCACTAGACTAGAGCATATACCAAGTGAAAACTGTCCCCACTGGTGTCATAACAGACTAACCATAACCCAGAGAGTTGCCAACAAAACATCATGTTTCAGTCTGTCCATATGCCCAGATGTTAATGTATTGCCACCAACATGACAATTTTACTAGAGTCCTAAAACCTGAACTAAGGAACCCTAGTGGTGCAGTGGTTAAGTGATCAGATGCCGACCCAAACGTGGTCAGTTCAAATTCACCAAGTAGCTCATAAAAGAAGGGACTGGGGATCAGTTCTCGCAAAGATGGCAGCCCAGGAAACTCTCTGCAGCCCAGGAAACTCTCTGCAGCCCAGGAAACTCTCTGGGCCATTCTGCCGCATGGGGTGTCAGTGAGTTGGAACTGAATCAACAACCAACAACAAAATCTAAATTAGGATTTAGGACTCACATTCATGGAATATGCCCTTGTTCCTTACACTCTACCCTGCCCTTGAACAACCCCTGGAAACTCTAAATAGTTCTACAGCTATAAGATCACTGAAAATGAGATGCTTGGAGTTTAAAAATCCCAGATTTGAAAGTGGATAAAATTAAGGCAACAGTGCCATCTAGTGAATAGCAAGTATTTGGAAACAGAAAATATTCCTGTTACCTGAGATCCAAGGCAGAACAGAAATAGTATTAAATGGAAATGATTGTAAATCATGAGACCTCAGAAGAAAATTCCTCCATGTAATCTGATATTGCCGAGTTTAATGGGAAACCTCAGTGTAGTTTCTATAAATACAAAGAAATTGGTAGAAAATTAGTCTTTCCTTTATACCCTCATCAGATGTTGCGTGACAAGAATAATCTTAGATCTGAAACTGTTCCAGGGCTCGTGGCACTAAGAACAAGACCATCAGATTCATAGCCCAGTTCTGTGACTAATGCCAAGTGACCTAGAACAAGTAGGACCTCCCTGACCTTTATCAAAATTGAGTGCTATCATAAAAATACTCATTCATGGGGAGAATCGTGAGCACTGAATAACATGTTACAAGAAAAATGTGCAATACATGATTTAACATGATAAAGGTATTTTGTTTTCTGGCCCGACCCTGTCGCTTACCTGCTAGTTTACCAAATGGGAATAGAGCCCCTAAGAATCTATTTCTTGTGAAGCTGGAATTCACATTTGCACTCCCTAAATATGGAGGGTCTACCATATACCAAGCACTGTCATAGGCTCAGAAAATAGGCAAGGTTTTCTTTTGTGGAACTAACATTTGGATTGACTGGGATCCTGGAATTCAGAATACAGGATATTCTGAATACTGAGAGGTTGGCCTTTAATTCAGATGTGAAGGACACTCTTCCAGAAGAAATTTTTATGAAGCTGCCAAGTGGAAGAGAAGAAGACAGACAAATTCTGTGACATTAAAGAATCTCCAGGGTTAGTGCCCTGTTCCCCTGCTACCCATGTCTTTTTATTTTCTTTCCCCCCGCCCCACCTCCTTTTTAGTTGGCTACCGTATGTATCCCTGGATTTGGTCTGACCCCTGCCATACTACCTGGACCTCACCCCAGGAATGCTTGTGTACAATAGCTTTTTCCCAATGCCCCATTTGCAGCATTTTTTAAGGGGAGGGTATTGTTTATATCTCCACAGGGAAAGAGGGACTAGACTTCAACCCAGTGCTCCAAGATGTGAATGCAACATACCAGCATGAAGCAGGGAACCAATAGAGCAGAATCCCAACTACGTGGACAGCCCACCCCACCCCCACCGAAAAGAATTTGCTTTAGAGGACAGCACTGAAGCTACAGCTCAGGGAGAGGGATATATCTGATCAGAGCACACAGGAGTAAATGAAGGGGGAGGAAGAGAGAGTGGAGCACATCCTGGCCCACCAAACCTTGAGGACACTATCCCTGCTCAGAGCAGCCAATGCACAGAGAGGACCATATGACCAGGCCCACTATGAGACACAACATCCCTGACTGACCCATAGCCCTATGGGGAACAACACTGGAGACACAGTGCTGGAATTGCGCCTGATCTGACCTCACCACACCAAAGCAAAACACTAAGGGCATGTAACAGAACAGCAAGGGGAGCAGAACAAGGAAGTCATGAGGGAATACCAAAAACGGATTTGGGGGCCAGGGCATGGCATCCCATCAAATTCAACTGGTAAACATTCCTAAAGGTCTACAAACGACCTTGAACTATTTATAGGCTTTTCTCCTTTTTTTGTCATTGGTTTTTTGCTATTGTTTGTTTGTTTTGTATTGTTGCTTTGTCTTGTTTTTTGTGAATATTATTATCTCTGCAAGTTTATCTGGATAAGATAGGTGGGATAAACAATCTGGAGGAGAAAACAATGGGACTGATGGTTCCGGGGGACATGGAAAAGGGGGAGGCAGGGGAAAGGAAGTGGGTGTTAATAAACTCAGGAACAAGGAATGACAGGTGATCTAAAGTCAATGGTGAGGAGGTTATAGAAGGCTTAGTAGGGCTTGATCGAGGGCAATGTAACCGAGAGCAATTACTGAAACCCAAATGATGGCTGAGCAAGAGTAAAGTCAGAAATAGAGGAAAGAACTAGGAGGCAATGGATATTTGTAGAGGTCTAAATACAGGTATGTACATATGTAAATATATTTATATATGATGATGGTGAAATAGATCTATGTGCATATATTTATAGGTTCTGTATTAAGGTAGCAGGTTGACATTGGGCCTCTACTCAAGTACTCCCTCAATGCAAAAACACTTTGTTCTATTAAACTAGCATTCCATGTTGCTCACCTTCCCAACACAATCACTGAAGATAAAGTGGATGCATAAGCAAATGTGGTGAAGAAAGCTGATGGTGCCCGGCTATCAAAAGACATAGCATTTGGAGTCTTAAAGACTTGAAGATAAACAAGCGGCCATCTAGCATAGAAGCAACAAAGCCCACATGAAAGAAGCACACCAACCTTGTGATCACAAGGTGTCAATGGGTTCAGGTATCAGGCATCAGAAGACCCACACAATCAAGCATTTTGATGCAAATGAGGGGGGTTGTAATGGAGAGCCAAAGCCCATAATTGGATATCCCTTCATAGAAGAATCACAAGGAAAGGTGCAGTATAGCACCAACAAAACATACAACATTCCTCTAGTTCTTTAATGCTTCCTCCTACCCCCACCCACACAGTATCATTACCCCATTTCTATCTTAAAAATCCCGCTAGACCAGAACATGTACACTGGTACAGACAAGACCTCTCAGTGTAAAATGTGAAAATAAAATAATTTATAAATTATGGAGGGTCCACAAGGGTTGGAGGATGGGGAAGGGATGGGGAAAAAGAGACACTGATACCAAGCGCTCAAGTAGAAAGAAAATATTTTGGAAATGATGATGGCAACATATATACAAATGTGCTTGATACAACTGATGTATGGATAACAATCAGATACAATAACAGTAATGAATATATAACAATAAGAACTGTAAGAGCACCCAATAAAATGAGTTTTTTTTAAAGAAATATTTATCTGCCAGCTCCAAGGTCACTAGTTCAAATCCACAAACCGCTCCATTGTAGAAAAATTAGTCTGTCTGCTCCTGTGACAGTGTAAGAGTCTCAGAAACACTACGGTGCAGGTCTGCTCTGTCTGATGGAGTCTCTATGGATTGGAATTGACCCAATGGCAGTAGCATGCACTTCATATGCAAGCTTGCAGGGAAGCTCATGGAAATTTCTAGTGCCCAGAACAATGCACGGCACATTTTAGACAATTAAATGCAGGGGACGAATGAAAGAGAAAGGAAAAGAGGGACAGGGGTGACACTGATTAGAAAGCACAATCTTGATAAATCAGACTCTATGCAAGCCACATGCCCTCCTCTGCCCAACGAGGATAAAACGATCCGTCCTGACTTTTTCTAGCACTAATGTAGGGCTCTAAAAACATCATCAGTGACAACCCAGCTTGTGACTAGAGAGTACTTGGCCAATCCAAGATAGCCTTGTCATTGTTCTTCGTCAAACCCTCCCTCTCGTGTCTTCCCCAAAGAGGCAGGGTCACCATGCCTGCAAATGAAGTCGTTTGCTGCCCCCTACGTACAACTTTAACTAGAGTTATCCTCACGATCCCCCAGATCATACTCCTTTCTGAACCGATGCTTAAAATTTCCACACAAAAGAGAGATTCTCGTCATTCACATCAGGCACACTTCCAAACAGTTACAAAGGTACAGATTATTGGCATCAGTCCCTTCTTAAGAAAAATTTCCCAAAGAAGAATTCTGATGCTTGAAAATGAGCTTAAAGGTTGTTTTACATGTATGTCATTGTAGCTGAGTGCCATAAAGTTGTTTTAGACTACTGAGGGCGCCGTGTGACAAAATCGAACTGACCCATTAAGGTTGTCCTGGCTGTGTTTTTCACAAGCCCTGGATCTTTGTCCTCCACAGCTTCTTGCGCAGCTGATCAGAAGGCAAGCACTTAACCACTGCGCCATCAAGGCTTGTGTGTCTATGTATAATTCTCTAAAACAAAAAGTCGGGGGTGCCATAAAGAGAGACGTCACCACTGTAATTTGCATCATTTCACTTATGGGGATATTCAGATTAAACTAGCTTTTATTGGGCATCTGGTCCATAGAAAATACACCAAATATTCTTAAGTAAACTATAAAGGCATAAGGGAGATTCTACCTTATCAAGTTGGAAAGCTGGACACCACATTTTGTCCTTAAATTCAACTAACAAAAAATAAAAACTAAGAAATGAGAGGTTTTCATACAGGGAAAAATATGTCATGTCTAATTTGTAAAGCCATTCTAGAATCTAGGCCCTAGCATATTAGCTTATTATCTAAAAATTACAAGTCATTTTTGTAATTATTTTATTGTTAATAAATTCTATCCAGTGTGGATGAGGCCATCAGCATGTTCATGTGGATTCAGATTTTGAAAAGGGAAAAGTAGACAGCAGTCACAACCAGGTGCCCAGATTTCTAGCAATTACTGGCCCCAATTATTTCCACACCTATTGCTGACATGTTTAATCTCCTTCTTGGGCCGAACCGACAGCTCGCAAGGAGGAAGAAGGCCAGCTAATGCACTGCTCAGCAGAGAGTGTAGGTCCAATTTAAATAATTAGAAGTCTATTTAATTTTTTCTCTCCTTCTTGTAAGTGCACTTGAAAGGAATGTACATGCCCAGATTTCATTTCTTTAACTTGTCAGGGATAACTTATTGACCTTCTTCATGTCTCTTTCCTTCCCAGCCCTCCTCTGCCTGTCCCCTGGGACCCTCAGAATAATTCGAAGCTATTGGATGATAAATCAATAAGCAGGGGTCATCTCTATTGCCTGGCTTAAAGGTCTTTGATCTAGTAAATCATCAATTACTGCCACCCAGATTAGCCTTCCCGTTAACCGTGTGACTTAGACTGCTCCTTCTAGTCTTTTAAGTAGATGAGGACCCAAGTGGCCCAGCAGTTTCCTGCTGATGAAGTGAGCCCGCCACTCTTGGACTTGGGGCCTGTCTCAAGTTTCTTTATCATGTGACTTCCCTCTTCTCCTCAAGTAGTTGGAAATCTTGTTCCATTTGGCAAAGACCTAAGTAATAACTTTGCTGCTTGACTTGAACACATGCATGTGTGTCGCCTTGGTTGATTGCAGGTCTGTGAGTGCCAGGTGCTGTGAGAACCTAAAGCCTCAACAGTGGATAAGACAAAGTTCCCATACCCATTGTCATAGCATTGCTTCAAGGGCAATGCAAGGATGTTTGTTACATATGGGGGTCCTCTAGTTAAAGATTCCTCATTTCATGTATTTATTTTTAACACTTGAGTTGCACTTGGAGTAATATTGCAATAATGATGAGTACAGAAAGTGGCATTGTCAGGGATCTGAATTTTATCAGGTTGCCTGTTTAGTTCTTATGTACTTTGAACCTCAAGAACCTCTAGTCTAGAGGTACACAGAGAATGGTATGACTAAGTGATAATGGAATGAAACTAAGTTGCAAACAATTTTCTACAGGGGACAAAAAACCAGAAAAGTGTAGGAAGGAATTGAGGATTCACTGGTATGACCTCTGAACTTCTTGTGAAGCTTATTATAAGGTGACAGGCAAGAATGGAAGGGATAAAGCTCTGGGCAGAAGGAGTAACATGCACACAGCTCATAGAAATGGGAGTGCAAAGTTTATTTTGGAATTTGCAATCATCCAATAACACAGGGACTTGGGGAGTACATTAAGGCTTGATGTGTGGTGGGAATTGAAGCTGATCAGTAAGGAGGGGTCCAATCATGAAGCTCCTGATCTTAAGACAATAAGGTCCGAGGTCTGGTCCAATATTTGAGATGTGTTGAGGTAGACAGAAATTATAGATGGGTAGATAAAACAACTGGTATGGTGTCCAAAATAATTCTGCACTCAAAAATAGTTGGCCCAGTTAGGGAAACTTATTAACCAAACATAAGCAAACCCTTCAGTGACTGAGTCAGTGGGTCTGGAGACTCAGGACGATAGGCTTAAAAAGATGGATTGACGCACTAACTGCAACAACAGGCTCAAAATAAGGAATGATTGTGAGAATGATACAATACTGGGCAGTGTTTGTCGTGCTGTACACAAGATTACTGATGGCAGTAATCCAAACCAACTCGATGGCACCCGTAACAACTACTATATGACAGGTAGACCTATTGACACCAAAGCTCCTATAATTTTTTCCCACATATCCTAAAATTTTTGCTGTTGTTGCGGCTGGTGCTGCTGTTGGGTACCATCAAGTCGATTCCAATTCATAGCAACCCGATGTCCAACAGAACCTGGTCCTGTATCATCTTCACAAGTCTTGTTAGGTTTGGGCCCATTGCTATAGACACTGTCAATCCATCTCATTGATGGTCTTCCTTTTTTTTATTGCCCTTCTAATTCGCCAAGCATCATGTCCTTTTACAAGTACTGCACTGGTCTCTCCTGAAAACGTGTCCAAAGTATTTCAGTTGAAGTCTCATCATCCTCACCTCTTAGAAGCTTTCTGGTTGTACTTCTTTCAAGACAAATTTGTTGGTTCTTCTGGAAGCCTGTGGGCTTTCAATATTCATCAACAGAACCATGATTCAAATGCATCTACTACTCTTCTTCAGTCTGCCTTATCATTGTCCAACTTTCACATACATCTGAGGCAATGAAAAGACCATGACTTGGGTCAGACACACCTTAGTCCTCAAAGTGACATCTTTGCTCGTCCACACTTTAAAAAGATCTTCTACAGCAGTTTTACTCAATGAAATATGTTGTTTTTATTTCTTGACTGCTGCTTCAATGGGCTAGTCTGTAAGTGAGCAGAAGGTGTATTTGTTAGTATTCCATGTGATGTTTTCCCACATCCTGGTTGATTATAAATCTGTATTTGTTTGTGTGGGTCTGTAAAACATTATCCATTTTTTTAATTTGTGAGATCTGTTTAGAGATATGAATCCATCTGCTAAGTACCTCCCATATTCTAGAGACAGCTTGCCTTCCCCCTTTCCTGATTTATTACTACCTTCTATAGTGAAAAGTCTCTCATATTTAAGTATATATTTTATAAGTATTTTATGACAGAAGACTAGGAAAACTATAATGTCATTTTAATAATCAATACTGAGTTTTGAGAGGTGCCAAATACTATGAAACTGTGTTAGGGTCCAGATACAAATCTCATTTCTTTATTCCCCAAACAGTAGCAACCCCTTCTCTTCTCTACTCTGATATATTTACTTTCTTCTCCTCTTCTTAATGATTCTCCACCTTTGTGACTCTACAGATTCTGTTGGCCTGATTATAATGACACTCTAAAAATATATCAGAAATAATGAGACAAATATTACTGTTTCCCATGAAACACTGATGGGAAGTTATCTCTATGAGTTTTTTAATTAGCTTTCACTATTGAGAGCTCACTATATAAAGTAAAAATATTTATACTACATTTATACTCCAAAGACCCACTGAGCACCCTTGAGGACTCTTAGCAATTCTGACTGGAGCTTTAAGAAAACAGGCCTGTCCTCAGTGTAGATTAGGTCCACTGGCCCTGTTGACATCAGCGCCTGCTTTCACGGCGTTCTTAAACGAGTTGAGAGAACTTAAGAGTGAATAAGAGTTCCGTTTCTGGGTTCAAAAGAGCAGGGTGCCTTTGGGGAAATGTCTTCCTATCTCTGAGCTATAATTTCCTCACTTTTAAAGAGACAGTCATGATAATTATATGAGAAAGCTTCAAAAAGTTCATAGAAAAATGGAATTAGAAGGTAATGGAATTTTCCATGGACTATTTAAGCCCGTGTGTGTGTGTGTTTCAGAAATTATAACACTGTTCTTGAAGCTTTCAGCATGTATAAAGAATTCAGAAAATGCCAGCTATTATTAGTACCATTTTCATGTAATTGCTATGTAATAGCTAAGCACTAGATACACATGGAGCCCTGGTGGCACAGTGGTTATAAGTTGGGTTTCAATCCACAAGGTCAACACTTCAAAACCACCAGCAGCCCTGCAGGAGAAAGCCCTGCCTTCTACTCCAGTACACAGTTACAGTCTCTGAAACCCACAAAGTAGTCTCTATGAGCTAGCATCAACTTAATGGCAAAGAGGGATAAACAATAGTAACACAGGTTGCTCAGTAACTAATAGTATTTATTTTCAAAGAGGGCAAAGAATCATCCTCTGAGATGAGAAAGAGAGCTAACATTTATTAGACCACATGATGACCTAATTCTAACAATTCTTCATATTAATGAAGGTATATATTAATAAGTTCATATGAAAATGAGGATAATGTGATCTGTCCATGGTCATGCAACGATTAAGAAAGAAGGCTAGATAGGAACCTAAAACTCCTCGCCATTAAAAAAGGAAGGCCAGAGAGTAAGTAGCTATTTTAGAAGTAGATATTTGAACTTTAGAAAAAGTTCAAATATCCTAAAGCGGTGATAAATGATCTCCAGTAGCCAGAAACCAGGTACTGTCAAGTCAATTCCAACTTGAAGACTTTGAGTTTCAGAGGAAAATTGTACTCCATAGAATTTTCAGTCTATGATCTTTCAGAATTAGATCACCAGGCATGTCTTCCATGATGATTCTGGATATATTCTAACTGCCAACTATTTTGGTTAGGAGCGGAGTGCTTAACTGTGCTACTCAACCCCCAGTCTACAAGGGAAATAAAAAGTGTAATTACTAGGGTTCCAGCTCATACATGCATGAGTCTGTTCCTAACAAAATATATTTAAGTTTAACTCTGTGATCAATGGATGGTTAAATATAAACAAGTTTTCTTAATCTTGTCATAAACTCCCTGGGTACTGGGAAACGTTGTGTGGGGTGTGGAGTCAGGGAGGGAGCACATCTGACTTGTTCTGTCGACAAAAGGGAGAAGGCAGATCTAGCTCCACAGCAATCAAGGGCAAATGCCACAAGGCAGAGGTCAGACAGACCACTACCCTCCGTCTACTCTGATATCAGCGCTAAGTTTGAAAATCCATTGCAATGACCACACAGAACTCAGACAATATTCAGGATTACGGGGGCTTATTCAGGGAGCCTTCAGTATAGATTCCAAGTCAATGTAAAGAAAACAAAAATCCTCGCAACTGACCCAGTAAGTAATATCCTGACAAGTAGAGACAAGATTGACCTTGTCAAGGATTTCATCTTGCTTGACTCCACAATCAATGCTCATGGAAGCAGCAGTCAAGCGATCAACCAATGCATTGGATGAGGTAAGTCTGTTGCCCAAGACTTATTGAAAGTGTCAACAAGCAAGGACTAAGGTGCATGTGATTCAAGCCATAACATTTTCAATAACCTCATATGCACTGAATAAAGAACACCAAAGAAAACGCGATACATTTAAAACCATGGTGTTTGTGAAGAACATTGAAAGTACCATGGACATCCCAAAGAGCAAACAGATCTGTTTGGGAAGAAGTACACCCAGAATGCCCCTTAGAATGTACTTTTTCATCTCATGTACTTTAGATATCTTATCAGGAGAGACTAGTCCCTGGAGGTGGATGTCATGCTTGGTAGTGGTGGGGCACCAAAAGAAAAGGAAGGATGGGCTGACACAGTAGCTACAACAATAGGCCTAACATAACCATTGGGAAGATGGCCCAGGACCAGGAAGTTGCTTTGTTCTACTGTACATCATGTGCACCATCATGACTCAAGACCAACTCAACAGCACCCAACATTAAAGACGTTACCAGGTTACCACAAACCAAAATGTGAAAACATTGGTGATATATCATTGGTTCACAGCAACACCTCTCGTCAGCCAGCAGCCGTGTCTTATTCTCAGCACTGCTTCTGTATTCTGCCTTATGGTCTCCTTGCCTCAGCCTCTGGTCTCAGGCTGGCTCCTTTGCTCTGTCCCATGGCTTGCACCACTTCAGAGAGAGATTTCAAGCATCCTCCACTTCTTCCTTGATGGTCTGGGAATTCTCTCCACTCCTGCTTCTGAGGTGACTTTTAAACACAGAATGTCTTTGATGGAAGTGTGGTTCTAGGCATTGGAATCAAAGGAGGGCAACTAGGTTCACACCCTATAGTAAAGTGGAGACTCAGAATACATCCCACCTTAATCTTGTCTCTGAGCATAACAGAGAATACCCTGTACAATGGGACTATTCCCACAGGCACAGAGCAGTGGCTTCACAGAGGTTCTCCTGGTCCGGTCCAATTAGAAACAGAGCTATAGTGACTGGGGAAACCCAAAGAGGTCATCTTGATAGATTTTCCCAAAGGCTTATTAGGAAAATGTTTAAAGAAAATTGCAAACTGTAATGATGAGAAAAGGCCAGGAAAATTGCACCAAGGAATTCTTTTTTTCCATCTCGACACTATTCTTGAAGAGTAGCAAGAGCTGTCCTTTGGGAATGTCCTTGGGAAACCTTACCCCATCCAATCTATAGCCTTTTCGGACTTCATTTTGTTCCCCAAACATTTCAAAGGAACACTGAGTCCCTCAAGACTGTCAACACTGCCTTTTTGATGTGTTATCAATCAAAGAGCACAGAACTCTTCAAGAGAGAGCCAGAGAGGTGGCAACACTGCTTCAAAAAGGGGAAGACTGAGAAGGAAGAAATATTGAAAAACAATAGTTTCACACTCTGATGTTTTTGCTTGATAATGGGCACTAGAGCCATTCTGCCGCAATCCTTGTCTACCTTACCCACACATGGAGGATGGATGTGGGCAATGAAATTACTATCAACATTCAAAGAAAAACCATCATCTTTGAGCTGGTAACTCTTTCCAACTCTACTAACCAAGAGATTGGGTTGCTATCAAACATGTGTGCTGCTCTTGTTTTCTAAGAGGGAGATTAAATTTCTATCCAGCTGTCGACCCATCATTTTTCTCATTCCAGGTAATGTTCTAGTTCACCATTTTTTACAAATATGAGTTCATATCATTTTGCTTCATTGCCCATGACTAAACCAGGAAGAAACAGTTGAGTAAACCAGGAAGAAACAGTTTGAAGCTCTGAATTTTAAACCCTTGACATTTTTCTTCCCTAAAAAATTCAGCTCACTAACTGGAAACCATTTCTCAAATGTTTTCTTCAAATTCAAATGATAGATGGGATTCTGAAGGGGTGAATTTGGTAGCAGTTGTTTTCTTTTAAAACTGCTATTTTTTGAGGGGGTACAAAAAGTGTGTGGACATTTTCATTTTCTTTTAATTCTTTTTTTTCAAGAATTTTTAGAGTTCCTTCATATGTCATTTACTTTTCCTCTCTCTAGAACACTTCAAGTATAATTCTGCTAAAAACATATATCTGTGCTAACCTAATATGGACAAGAAGGGACGAGGATAATCCTAAGAATTCTGGTATCGGGTTGTATTCAAATAGCTTTTCTACAAAGAGGATTGTTCATAAAGGAAACTGTTATAGGTGGAAAATCCAGTGGAATGAGTAATGTTTAAAGTACTACAACTTCACACATGAGAAGATGAAGGGGGAGGAGAGAGTGCAGCACATCCTGGCCCACCAGGCCTTGAGGACAATGTTCTCGACTAGAGCAGCCAGTCCACAGAGAGGACCACATGGCCAGCCCAACTATGAGATATGACACCCCTCACTGACCCATATCCCTACAGGGGACAACACCAGAGACACACTGTGGGAATTGCACCCGATCTGATCCCACCACACCGAGGCAAAACACTAAGGGGGGGCAACAGAACAGCAAGAGAATGGAGTGGTGAGGTTCCCACAGTGTGCTGAAGGTGGACTTTGGGGCCAGGACATGGTGCTCCAACAGACTGGACTGGAAAACACTCCTAAAGGCCAACAGACAGTCCTTGAACTAACTACAAGCTTTTCTTTCTTGTTGTGTTTTGGTTTTGGTTATTGGTTTGTTGTTGTTATTGGTTTGTTGTATATTGTTTCTTGGTTTTGCTCTGTCTTGTTTTTGTGCATGTTATTATCTCTGCAGGTCTATGTAAATAAGATAGGCTGGATAAACAATCTGGAGGAGAAAACAACGGGACCGACACTTCCGGAGGGGACATGGGAGAGGGAGAGGTGGGGGGAAAGGTAGTGGTGTTAACAAACCCAGGGACAAGGGAACAACAAGTGATCTAACTCGATGGTGAAAAGGGTATGGGAGGCCTGGTAGGGCATGATTGAGGATAATGTAACCCAGAGAAATTGCTGGAACCCTGGTGGGAACTGAGCATGATAGTGGGACAGGAGGGAAGTCAAAGAAAATAGAGGAAAGAGCTGGGAGGCAAAGGGCATTTATAGAGGTCTAGATAAAGACATTTATATATGAAAATATATTTATATCTGAGGATGGGGAAATAGATTTATGTGTATATATTTATAGGTTTAGTATTAAGGTAGCAGAAGGACATTGGGCCTCCACTCAAGTACTCCCTCAATGCAAGAATACTTTCTTCTATTAAATTGGCATTCTGTGATGCTCACCTTCCCCACACAATCACTGAAGACAAAACAGGTGAATAAGAAAATGTGGTGAAGAAAACTGATGGTGCCGGCTATCAAAAGAGATAGTGTCTGGGGTCTTAAAGACTTGAAGGTAAGCAAGCGGTCATCTAGCTCAGAAGCAACAAAGCCCACATGGACGAAGCACACCAGCCTGTGCAATTGCGAGGTGTAAAGGGGATCAGGTATCAGGCATCATCAGAACAAAAAATCTCATCATAGTGAATGGGGAGGAGAGTGCAGAATGGAGACCCAAAGCCCATTTGTAGGCCACTAGACATCCCTTACAGAAGGGTCTCAGGAAGATGAGCCAGTCAAGGTGCAATGTAGCAACGATAAAAAATACAACTTTCCTCTAGTTCCTAAATGCTTCCTTCCCCACCTCACCATCATGATCCCAATTCTACCTTGTAAGTCTGGCTAGACCAGAGGATGTACACTGGTACAGATAGGAACTGGAAACACAGGGAATCCAGGACAGATAATCCCTTCAGGACCAGTGGTGAGAGTGGTGATACTGGGAGGGTAGCGGGAGAGTGGGTTGGAAAGGGGTAACCGATTACAAGGACCTACATGTGACCTCCTCCCTGTGGGACAGACACCAGAAAAGTGGGTGAAGGGAAACATCGGACAGGGCAAGATATGACAAAATAATAATTTCTAAATTATCAAGGGTTCATGAGGGAGGGGGGTATGGGGAGGGGCCAGAAAATATGAGGAGCTGATGCCAGAGCCTTAAGTGAAGAGCAAATGTTTTGAAAATGATGAAGTCAATGAATGTACAAATGTGTTTTGCACAATTGATGTATGTATGGATTGTGATAAGAGTTGTATGAGCCCTTAATAAAATGATTAAAAATAATTTAAAAAGTAAACCACTCAAAAAAAAGTGCTACAACTTGTACTACATGATGCCCAGCTCACACCCAATGGGAGTCAGGCATCATTGTGTTTTAAATATTTCCAGGTAATTTCAATGTGCAAAATAGTTTAGGATACAGAATGGCAACAAAAATGGGCAAACATTTTTATCCTACCGTAGCTTTAAGTTTCTGTGTTATGGATTGAATGAGGCCCACAAAAATGTGTGTTGTAAATCCTAACCTCTATGTTTTGTGGTTATAACCCCATTTGGAAATGGGTTGTCTTTGTTATGTTATTGTGGCCGGATTAGAGAAGGATGTGTCTTTTTTTTTGCTTCAGGTCAGTGAAAGTGAGACTTTATTGAGGGTCCACGGCCATTGGACTCAGGAACTCCACCAGTAGGAGGCAAGAGCGCTAGTAGACAGGGACCCTTATTAGACCTTCTTGGGACACAGGTTGTTGGTGAGGCCACACTTCTTGCGGTAGTTAACCGCAAGGGGGTGAAGACAAGCATAACACTTGTGGAAAATCATCTCGTCACAGTTGTACTTCTGGGCCAGCTGGCGCAGGGACAGTTTGGTGATACCACCATGCAGATGCAGCACCAAGTGCAGGGTGGACTCTCTCTAGTCTGAGAGAGTGCAGCCATCCTCCAGCTGTTTACCAGCAAAAATCAGATGCTGCTGGTCCAGGGAAATGCCCTCCTTGTCTTGGATTTTAGCTTTGACATCCTCGATGGTGTGACTGGGCTCAACCTCAAGGGTGATGGTCTTGCCCATCAGGGTCTTCACAAAAATCTGCATCTTTGCGTGTGCTGCTCAGGCCGCCTTGTTGAAGAGAAAGAGGGCCGAAAAGGATGTGTCTTGAGTCAGTCTCTTATAAATGGGGTTTCCAAATGAGCCATTGCACTTCTACCTCCTTCTGAGAAGGTGTGTTTCCAACCCTGACCAACTGAATCAGACCATACAGATTAACAAGATCCTATCATTAGACACAGCACCCTGATTTCAGACTTCCAGCCTACTAATATGTGAGAAAACAAATTTCTGTTTGTTAAAGTCAACGATGCATGGGACTTCTGTTGCAGCAGCACTGGACCACTAAGACAATGTGCCAGCTGTGAGTGTGAGGACTTTTCCCGCCCAATCAGAAGTAGGATTTCCAAGATTAGTCTTCTCGATTTTAAGAGAAAGATATTATGTTAATACAGGCAATTATTATTGCAAGTTGGCAGGTGTCTGGGGCATATATTCCGTTCTCATTAATCTTCCAAATGAGGCCAAATGTGCCAGAGATGTGGAGTCAGCCCATCATTATGCATAATGGGCACCAAGGATCCAAGCACAGGTGTTGTGAGATGCAGCAGAGTAATCATCGAGCTCACTCGCTGCCACTGGGACAACCTGCAGCCGTAGACTTTGTTTAAGAGGTAAACTAACTCTCTCTCTCTCTCTCTCTCTCTCTCTCTCTCTCTCTCTCTCTCTCTCTCTCTCTTTCTCTCTCTCTCTCTCTTTTCTCTCTCCAGGATTGTGCCTTACATTCTGGTTCAGCAATGTGTAATGCAGAGCAAGTGGTCTTTGCTCTCCTGATTGATGATGTGAAAGGGAATCGACCTTATCTTTTTCACCCAGACTCAGCTAGTCCCCCCATGCAAAAGGAGCACTTGATATTAATCTACTCATCTGCGTCTAACTCAACATGAAACACACCCCAATCTAGCTGTAAAATCTGGAACTGCTGATATACCACACCAGTAACCTCCTGAGTCTTGTTTTTTCTTCAGCAGTAACCATAGCAATAAAAAGTTGGGGGAAGAGTATAAATATTTAAGAGCCAGAATAAATCTCTACCTGTTAAACAACCAGGTTATGCGATGGGTAAACTGGAGACTGGTCAGAGATGGGAGCTCAAGGAATAATGATAGAAACAGCAACACATTGGCCATTCCTCTACTATCAGCACAGCATTGGTGTGTGTCAGCTTTGTAATAGCTTAACAGCCAGAGCCAGCAGATGGTGTTTTTATGGCCCTATATAAACAGTATTAAGTCATTTTAACTCTTTTTCTATAACTCAGGTTTCCTATCCAGCCTGCAGTCATCCACCCCTTGTCCTTTGAGATGTTTGTGAGGAAGAGGACTGACATTTACTGAGCAACCATTATGCACCTGACACTTCCCATAGAAATTTATTAAATCCAATTTTCAAAAAACAACTACTAAAAGTCAAGATTTGAACTAATTGTTTAATTCAATTACGAGGGCTCCTTCCACTCTCATTGGTTAGATGCAGGGAAAGAAGAAAATTCTCTGAAAAATATTTACAGAATGTTGTCCTTAGTCCATAACCTGACCTTCAAAGCATTTCCTTCTAGTTCAACCCTCCTGCTGAGAGTTTGCATTTCCACTACAGATATACTGAATCATCATGTTAAAATGGAGATTCTGACTGAGTAGTTCTGCAGTGGAGATGTAAATTCTCAGCAGGGCAATTGATCCTGAATGAACCAGTTCTAACCCCTGCGAAGAATAGTTAGGGTTGGTTCCTATTTGAAATTATCACTATTTCAGGTGCTTCACATGGCATTTATTGAACATTTTATTTTATACTCGTTAGATATATGATGTATTGAACATTTTATTTTATACTTGTTAGAAATATGAGAAATATGAACCTTCATCACTTGTTTCAACAATTAATTCATTTCACCATGTAATGATTAAATTCCTAGATAAGAATTTCTGCATTTTATAATATAATTTTCAAAAGGTAAAATCATGACTCTTATTAAAAAGAGATATGTCAAAGGTTTTATTCAACTCACTACTAAGGAAAACTGGTAAGGTTACAACATAAATTCAAATATTATCTAATAATATATATAGATATATGTAGGCTTTTAAAAGTTTGTGGAAAAATTGGAATTGTAAGATAGTGTGTATGTGTATATATAATAACTGAATATCATTACGGATATTATACATATATTATCCATATTTTCTTTTTATCTATGCAGTTGAATACCTTAGAAACTAAAATGTAGAGATTTTGTCTAAATTACAACAACTATATATATGAGCATAGTTGTTATAATTTCTTTTTTCCACAAACTTTTTGAAGCCCACATATATCTTCTCAGATGCTCTTTGAAAAAAAATTATAATCTCATTGGTTTCCTCTAATTAATGAGTTGAATAAAATCTTTGCCATGTATAATTTACAAAAGATAGTTGCCTGTCACTAAGGTTTATTGGCCTATTAGACAGTCGATTTTGTAAGCCATTACTCTTATATGTCACACACAGACACACACACACATACACACACGGGGGGGGCTGTACAAAAAAGTGGAATTTTTTTTCTAAAGCTATGTTTTTAATTTTTTTTTTTTTGCAAAATAACCTTATCACCTTCAAAGTACTCTCCATTGCACTTAATACATTTGTCAAATCAAAAATTCTATTCTTGGAAACAGTTTTCAAACTCATCTGTTTGGATGGCTGACAGCACCTCCCTCATTTTGTCCTTCACCTCTTCTACATTGTCAAATCGCTGTCCTTTCATGTACCTCTTCATTCAAGGAAGCAAAAAGAAGTTGCACAGAGCAAATTCAGATGCATAGGGCAAGTAAGGTGCATAGGGCAAGAGAGGCATGCTGGCTTCTGTCAAACACTGGCACACTGATATGGATGTGTGAGCAAGCACATTGTCCTGGTGGTAAAACCAGTCCCCCATCTGCCACAAATCAGGCCTTTTTTGTCACATGCTGTTACACAATCTTTTCAAAACCTCTAAGCAGAAAGCTTGATGAACAGTCTGACCTGGTGGAATGAACTCAAAACGCCCTATGTCCCTCACATCAAAAAACAAATGAGCATCATCTTGATCTTTGATTGCACTTACTGAGCATTTGGGGGTGGTCAGGTGATGATGGCATCTTCCACTGGCTTGACTGATGTTTGCTTTTGGGTTGTGAGGCTAGCGCCATGTCTCATCACCAGTAATGATCTTGGGGGAAAAGGCTGCGTCATTTTGGAACTTTTCTTTAAAAGCACAATGTTTCCACTCGAAGCTCTTTCTACTGGTCATTCAGAACCCAAGACACAAATTTCACAGTGACCCTTCCATTAAAATTCACTGAAACGAGCTCCAAGATAGTCCAGATCTTCAATGATAGCCCCATCCCTTCAATGGTCCATCGTCAGTCTTAGAGTGTAAGTACACAAATTTTGTTGACATTTTCACCCATTCAGGAAGTTCACAGACATCCAGAATAAGATTTGTTATCAATCAACATTTCATCTTTTTTAAAAAGAGATAAACACTTGTACACTTGAATGTTTCCCATCGTGCTGAACTTGTACGCTGTGTTCAACATCACAACCGTTTCTACTGCATTTTTCCAAGTGGGAAACAAGCTTTCACAGCTGCACGATGGTCTCTTAAATTGCCCATCACAAAAAAAAACTGCTTTTACAAAAAAAAAAAAATTCACTGTGAGCAGAGTGAACCTTCTGAAGTGAGGCCACTGGGTGACCTAACTCAGAGAGAGTTGCTCTATGCTCATCTATGGGGAGAAATGCATCTGTAAAGGCTCTGCCCAACAGAGATTTTTCTGGTTTGGGGAGGGTAATATAGTATCATGAAAACGGAGGGGGAAAATGAAGTTGTTAAATTAAAGATTTTACTTAGCTCGGATCCACCATCAATGGAAGCGTTGGTCAAGAGATTAATCAGTGAATCACATTGGGTACATCTGCTGTACAAGACTTCTTTAAAGTGTTCAAAAGCAAGGCTTTACTTTGAGGAATAAATTGCACCTGACTCAAGCCATAATACTGTCAGTCACCTCATATGTCTGTGAAAGTTGAACATTTGAATCGTGGTATTTGGCGAAGACTGTTGAAAGTACGATGAACTGTTAAAGGACAAATGAATCTGTCTTAGAACAAGCATAGCCAGAATGCTCCTTGCAAGAGAAAATAGTGAAACCTTGTCCTATGTGCTGTAGACATGGATGTTATCCAGAGAGACATGCTTAGTAAAGTGGACAGGCAAGGAAAAGTCAAGACCCTCAATGAGATGGATTGGCACAGCGGCTGCAAATAAGGACTCAAGCACAGGAAGAATAGTGAGATGGTGCAGGAGCAGGCACTGCTTCATTCTGTTGTGCATCGGATCACTACTTGTTGGAACTGGCCTGACAGCACCTAACAACAACATACCTTACTTAGTTAGTTTTCTAAACTATTGATCTTATCTAAAAGAGATATGCATAGATATGTGTGTATAATTACATATCCATATCAATTATATATGAACTATTTTGGAAGGGCAGTGAAGGAGAGCAAGGAGCTCAATGAGATGGATTGACAGTAGCTGTATCAATGGGCTCAGGCATAGGAACAAGGGTCAGCATGGCACGGGACCGTGCAGTGGCTCATTCTGTTGTGCACAGGGCACTATGGGTTGGAGCAGATGCAATGATACTTAACAACAACAACAACACTATCTTATAATTCCACTTTCAACATGTTTTTGAAACTCATATACATATATATGCTTATGTATATAGATGTGTCTATATTAGGTAAAACTAATGGTTTCAAACACTGATTAATGCCTTATAGGCCAATACGCCATAATCTTTGAGGTTACCTACCACCTGAGTCAGGTATTATTTGCACCTGTACATTAAAAAAACTGATAAATTCATCTATGCCTCAAAAGAGTTGTAAAATAGACTAATCAATATAGAATCAAACTAACTTGTATCTCTTATTTCCAAGGTTTGAAGAATTTTTCTGACATTGCTTAAGACACTGCAGAGTCATGTGTATCAGGGTTATATTATTTCACTCAATGGCAACTAATAACAACAAGATGGATGGCTGTTCTTTAACAAAAGGCCTACATCCATTACATGTGGAAGAGATAGTCTCTAGAAAACATTGTTGTTGGATGACATCAGACAAGAGAACATTACATGGGTCAAAATCAGGAAAGGTGTACATCAGGGTTTTATCCTTATTTAATCTGTATGCTGAGTAAATAATCTGAGAAATTGGAGTATATGAAGGAGAATGGGGCATCACAATTGGAAGAAGGTTTATTAACAACTTGTCATATGGAGATGATACAACCTTGCTTGGTTAAAATGAGAGGACTTGAAATATTTGATGACGAACATTAAAAACTTCAGCCTTCAGCATGGATTGTAAGCATTCGGGGGAAACTGAATGTAAACATTCAGGGGAAACCGAAATCACCACAACAGGACCAATAGATAACATCATGAGAAATGAAGGGAAATTGAAATTATCAAGGATTTCATTTTACTTGAATTCACAATCAACACTCATGTAAACAACATTCAAGAAATCAAATGATGTATTACATTGGGAAAATCTGCTGCACAAAACCTCTTAAAAAAATTTTTTTCAGTTGGAGGACAAGGTGAGACTGACTCAAGGCTTGGAATTTTCAATTGCCTCATATGTATGTGATATTTGGACAATAAATAAGGACAACGCAAGAAGAATTGATGCATTTGAATTAAGGTCCTAGCAAAGAATATGGAAAGTACCATGGTCTGCCAGAAGAACAAACCTATGTTTGAAGAAGTAAAGCTAGAATGTTCCTTAGAAAAGAGGATGGTGAGACTTTATCTCATGGACTTTGGACCTGTTATCAGGAGAGACCAGTCCCTGGGAAAGGACATTATGCCTCAAAAAGCAGAAGATCATGGGGAGGAGACGAGTCAGAGTGTGATGCAGTAACAATGAAACATACAACTTTCCTCTAGCACCTAAAGGCTTCTTCTCCCCCCACTATCATGATCCCAATTCTACCTTACAAATCTAGCTAGACCAGAGGATGTACACTGCTACAGATAGGAACTGGAAACCCAGGGAATCCAGGGCAGATGATCCCTTCAGAACCAGTGGTGAGAGTGGTAATATCAGGAAGGTGGAGGAAGGAAGGGTGGGGTGGGAACGGGGAACCGATTACAAAGATCTACATATAACCTCCTCCCTGGGGGATGGACACCTGGAAAGTGGGTGAAGGGAGATGTTAGACAGTACAAGATATGACAAAAATAATAATTTATAAGTTATCAAGGGTTCATGAGGGAGTGGGGAGCAGGCAGGGAGGGGGAAATGAGGAGCTGATGCCGGGGGCTTAGGTGGAGAGGAAATGTTTTGAGAATGATGAGGGCAATGAATATACAAATGTGCTTTACAAAATTGATGTATGTATGGATTGTGATAAGAGTTGTATGAGCCCCGAATGAAATGATTTTTTTTAAGTAGAGGATCACTGAAAAAGAAGAGATTAGAAGAATTGACACGGTGGCTACAACTATGGGCTCAGAGTTAACAATGAGTCTGAGGATGTCGCAGGATACCGTATGTTTCATTCCATTCTTCATCAGGTAGCTATGAGTCACAGCCTAACACTGATGAGCTATTTCTTCAACATTTAGTAGATTTTAGCCCTTTGCCAAAGGTCACTTGTCCTTGCTGCTGTTGCTAGTGATGTTGTTGTTGTTAGGTACCCTTTAGTGAAAAAATACAACCCTGATGCACACTTTTCCCGATTTTAAATCATGCAGTAGTCCCTTGTTCTGTGTCCACGTTCAGACACCACTGAGCACAATGTGAAGTTTTCTGGAAATCTCATTCTTCTCCGTGTTTTCCATAGTTTGTGATGATCCACATGGTTAAATGCATACTCAATAAAATTCAAGTAAGCATCTTTCTGGTCTTGGCTGTGTCCAGCCAAGACCCATCTAGCACCATCAATGATTCCCCAGATTCTAAATTCATCTTGGATTTCTGGCAACTCCCTGACGAGGGACTGTTGCAACTATTATCTAATACAGTGAGCAAGATTTCCCTTGATGTGGTAATAATACTGTTCCAGAATATCCTATTTTAGGGGGCCACATTTCTTTTGAATAGTCACAAATATGGAACCCTTCCAGTTGGTTGGCCAGGAAGTTGCCTTCCAAATTTCTTGATGAGTGAGGCTTTCCAGTGCTTCCTCAGCTTGTTGAAAAAATTCACTTGGTATTCCATCAATTCCTGGAGCTTTGTTTTTGCCTTAAACCTTCAGTGCAGCTTAGACTTCTTTCAATAACATTGGTTCTTGATTATATGCTCCTTTTTTATACTGTGACTCAGTGTATTCCTTCCAACTTCTTTTCATGTTTCTTTTATCATTCAATGCATTTTGGCCAAAGAATATTTCAATGTTCAACTTGAGGCTTCAATTTTCTCTTCAGTTCTTTCAGCTTGAGATGTATTATACTTCCTTATACTATTTTACTTTGATTCTAGAACTGCCCTTTGAATGTCTCTGTTCTGTTCTTTTACTTCATCATTTCTTACATATCCTTTAGTCATTTCCATTGAAGAGCAAGTTTCAGAGTCTCGTCTGACATCATCTTTGATCATTTATTTCTCTCCTGTCTTCTTAATGACCTTTTGCTTTCTTCATGAATGATGTTCTTAAGGTCTTCCCACAGCTCATCAGGACTTCTGTCATCAGTGTTAAATCTTTCTTGAGATGTTCTCTACATTCAGGTGAGATTAAGGACATATTTTACCTTTCTTGGATTTGTTTTTATTTTCTTTAGTTTCAACCTAATCTTACATATTATAATTGACGATCTGTTCTACAGTCAACCCCTGGCCTTGTTTTTACTGATGATATTGAGTTTCTCCACAGTCTCTTCCTACAGATGTGATCAATTTTATTTTCACCTCCATCTTTTGAGGTCCATGTGCATAGTCCCCAGTGGTGTTGTTGAAGTATTTTCAGTGAAGAAGTCATCTGTCTAGTGAAGTGCTATTGTGCAATTTTCAGCTTCATTTCTTTAATTAAGGCCATATTATCTAACTATTGATCCTTCTTCTTTTTTCCAATCTTCACATTCCAATTCCCAATAACTATCAATGAATTGCATATTTGGTCAATTTCAGACTGAAGTCTGTAGAATTCATCAATGTCTTCATTAGCTTTAGTGGTTGTTATGTAAATTTTAATAATAGTTGTATTAACTGAACTTATTTATGGGCATATTTATATTATCCTACCATGGACAGCATTGTACTTCAAGATAGATCTTGAAATATTCCTTTTGAGAATGTATGCGATATCATTTCTCTTGAATTTTTCATGCATGACAAAATAAACCATATGATTGTCTGACTCAAAATGACCAAGATCAGTCCATTTCAGCTAAACTAATGCCTAGGATGTTGATCTTGATGCCTTTCATTTCATTTTACACAACTTTCAATTTTCCTAGATTTATACATCATACATTCCAATCTCCAATTATTGACTGATTGTTGGAGCTGCTTCTTCTCATTTTACATCTGCTCCATCAGCAAGTGAAGGTCCTGAAAGCTTTATTCCATCCAAATCATGAAGGTTGATTCTTCTGTGATGTCGCAGTGTTTCCTCAGTCACATTTTGAGTACTTGTAACGAGAGGGGCTCAGCTTCCAGTATTACATCTGACTGTGTTCCACTGATGTTCATAAGGTTGTCAGTGGCTAATCCCTCAGAAGTAGATAGCTGATTCCTTCTTTTTAGTCTAAAAGCTCCACAGCAACCTGTTCACCATGAGTGATCCTGCTTGTATTTGAGAGACGGCTGGTATAGCTTCCATAATTACAGCAACACACATCCCCCCTCCGTATGCCAAATTGACAAATAGGGCTGGCAAAATAGATAACCATTTACAGGGGGGGAAAGGCACAGAATTCTTATTTCTCACCATATACACAAACTAACTCAAGATAAACCAAAGACCTACATGTAAAGCAGGACTATAAAAACTATCTAAGAAAAAATCGGTCCCAGTACTCCAAGATGTGAATGCAGCATACTATCATGAAGTAAGGAACCAATAGAGAGGTCTGAGGGGGCTGGCCCCAATCCCAACTACATTGACAGCAACCACCCCACCCCCACTCATCCCTCAGTAAAGAAGAATTTACTTCAGAGGACAGCCCTGAAGCTACAGCTCAGGGAGAGGGGCATGTCTTGGGGGGCATCAAGGTCAACTGGCATAAACAAGTCCACAAAAAGAAGGTTTTGTATTGTACTTTGGAAAGTCGTGAGCAGGGTCTTAAAAGCTTACAAGTGGCCCTCAGAGACACGGTTACTTGTCTCTCCCTATCTTGAGCAAAGAGATAAAGGCCACCTAGAAACAATTAGTCCAAAGGACTAATGAAATATGCACACCCAGCACCTTTACCACCCTAGACAAAACCGAGATGATGACCCGCTACCACTGCCAACTGCTTTGAAAGGAATTACAACAGGAGGTTGTGGGAGTTACATAATCACCCATCAACTTGAAGATATATAGCAGTGTAGGGGTGGGGTTCAGCCTGTCAATCAGGTCAAAGCCGGATAGTGTCTCCTCGTGAGCATTGCCTTCACCCAAGCAGGTTCCTGGGAACAACTCCCCTCTGTCTCTGCCTTCTCCTTGCTGCTGGCAAGCCACTCTAAGAACTTCCAGAGCCCTAGAGATGGATCCATTGCTATTGGATCCATAAGATTTTGCACCCACCAGCCTGTCACCTTCCTGTATTCTGCAGCATTGCATGTGACTATGTGAGTCTGAAAAGGGACTTATAGACTAGTATGGAATGTATGGACTTGAGTTGGACTGGGTTGGGGTGTTTTATTAATGCATAATTACTTCTTGATATCGAGCTCTTTCTTATACATAGGAGTGCTACTGAATTTTTTTCCCTATTCAACCCAGCCTAACACAGAGGTTCTGGGGACAGTGAGAGAAAATGTAGAGCAAAGCTCAAAATTATAAAAAATAAAATAAGAAATAGCAGGCTTATTGGTCTGACAGAGGCTAGTGGAAACCCAAAGGTGCTTAGACACCTTTAAAACCTGGAATTGAACCCTAACTCAACTTTCGGCCAAACCAAAGATAGGCCAATGAGGTAAATAATAGTACCAGGAAGGTAAGCTCTCCTTAGAGCCATGGTTCTCAACCTTCCTAATGCCGTTCCCTTTAATACAGCTCCTCATGTTGTGGTGACCTCCCCCTATACCCCCACCAACCATAAAATTATTTTCGTTGCGACTTCATAACTGTAATTTTGCTACTGTTATGAATCGGGCAACCCCTGTGAAAGGGTTGTTTGACCCCAAAGGAGTGGTGACCCACAGGTTGAGAACCACTGCCTTAGAACAATCAATCATGGAGACCTAAGTCGCAGTATTTTCCCAGGCAGAAGGATTAAGAAAGAAGGGCAAACAAAAATGGTAAACCCTGGGAGGAAGTTGCAAGAGGGACATTCCATTGTGGTGACTGCATTTACTGTCCCAAAATGAAATGCTAATGAGTTGTTGCAAGGAATGCCAGTTTGCTCTGTAAGCTTCCACCCAACCACAATCTAAAGCTTAAAATAAAATAAAAATTCAAGGCCCAACTTTCCACCTTTTTGTTAATGACTTTTTTCACTGAATTCCATGTATTCAATATAGTTTGGCTACATCCAAACCAACACTTACAGCTGGACCCTTCCAGACTGGGTTTACCTGGATTGCACTTTAGAAGAGGAAATTTATCATTAGAAAGGCGTGCTATGAAACTGTGAGCATCACAGCAGCAGCCCACTAGAGTTACTTAATGTGATATTTCAAACTACAAGAGCCTGTGACACTACCATGAATCATCATTGCCCTGCTGCCTGGGGCATTAATAGCAATTCTGAGACACAAAGACCACCAGTCCCCAACCTCATAAGGCTTTTAGCATGAAGGCTTTCATTTCTGAGCTTTCCTGTTTCATAAGAAACCAAGGGCAGAACTCCACACTCCCTGTAGCTGGGACACTTGAGAGCAGATTAAACCCTTGCCTGTCCATCATATCCTCCTTCGTGACCCTGGAGATGGTGAATGCGTTGCGTTGTCCTGGTTTTGCAATATGCAACACATCCCCTGGTCCTTTCTTAAGTGGGAGGTGAGTAGCCTACAAGAGCTAACTTTTTTTTGATAACTTTCATATAATTAGATCTTAAATTCATTCTTGTTATCCCTTACCAGGCTGTGATATGCTGGAACTCCTAAAGAAAGAAAACCAGTGACACTTATATATGTATAAGAAATAACTTTATATCAAAAACTAATTTTATACAAAGAAGGTGTCCCAGTCCAGTCCTATGGGACTGAGGCCAGCGGGAGCCCTCTTCAGACTCACATAGCTACAGGTTGATGAATCAGAAGCAGAAAGCAGGGAAATCAAAAGTAGATGGGTGCAGAGTGATGGGGACGTAGAGTCAGGGGTGGGTACAAAGTCATGTGGATTCAAGGTCAGTGGGAAGATGACAGGGTTCCAACAGCTCCCAGAGTCAACAGTGCTCATGCGGCTACCCCTGGAGACAGACACAGAATCCAAGCAAGAAAGAGAAGGGCAAGAGAAAGAGAGAGGTTCCTAGAGTCTCTCTTATAAACAAGCCCAAGGAGGCATCATCAGACTTGGCGTGATTGAGTCCACTCTTACACTTTCACCCAGGTACAAGTTGACATATAATCTAACCCCCACACCAGCCCTTAAAGAACATTTGTTCAACTGCATTACATAAGGAAGCACTTAAAATCCTAGTGTCCTAATTCAAGGGAAATATCAAGGTGCCTTCCTCCCAACAAATAATAAATAAGAGAACAAAATCTCAAACCTCAGAAAAAGAATATGCCAGGATAGCACCCGCCTGTCGCAGAGTGAGGTGATGAATGAGTTTGCCAAAACATTAACACCTTAACACCAATGATGACTGCAACGACCTCTTTTATTGAGACCGTGGTATGTGCCAAACACAACTATCAGCATTTGACGTGTATTAACCACGGCCACCGAGCAGCCCAGTAAAGTCTCCCAGAACCCACTAAAGATCACACAAAAGTTTGGGTCTGAAATTTATTAATTTAAATGAGTGTTTACTCATTTCTAATTTCTTTGAACTCCTTTTACAAAGTTCCTTTGGTGGGGGGGGGAATTTTTAATCATGCTTAAACTGAAAAAAAAGGTCTTTGCTTGCCTGTTTTACTTCTGTTTTCCACCTGAATTGGGGAAGACCGTTGAAGATGGAAAATGCTGTGGAGGCCTGGATGTCATTTGGAAGACAGAGAAGCAGCAGCAGCAGAAGAAGCTAAGCCTGGAGAGACCGAGGGGGCCTCTCCCACACTATCACCCCCAGTCTAGATCTCCAGCTCCTAGATCCAGACACCTTTGCTTGTAAAATGCCTGGCTCTTTCCTTTTTGTGCTAATATCTGTCCCTTTAGGGAACTAGGCAATAGCAAAAGAGAGGGGGGAATTATTTTAAGAGTACAATGCAGATCTGAGCTAAAACATTCCGTCGCTCTCTGGTACTTTGCTGTAGGCAGGTGCAAGCTCTATAAGCAAGGTCTCGTTCATCCTCACCGCGTCATCACATGGGAAATGTGTCATATTAGTCCTTCCACTGAACCAGATGGAAAAGCAGGGGGACTTGTGACAGTCTGAATGCCTCTCCAAGGTTACAGGGAAGGCTGAGTGCCTGAGGTAGAAACAGGGCCTTGGGATGCTTAAATCATGGTTGAAACGCCTCAACCTGGAAACATCAATTCAGTATTAAATATTCTACCTGCCAACTGCAGTCCTTTAAAATCAGTGCAATGTAAATCCATAGAAAGGAGCTCTATTTGTCATTTCACGAGTTGATACCACCTTAAGATTGCCTGCCCACATCAGAATCTGGCTGTACCTCTTGGTCAGTGCATGGGGATAAGACTCTTTTAAATATTCAGCACCTTCTCTACACATCCTATCCCATCAGCTATGCTGGATCAGTAGGTTAATAAATGCAAAGGCAAGCATGATGTGGAGTATTTAACGTGGCAGATATGTCTCCTGTCTCTGGATGCCCTTGCGGCCTCCCCTGTATTGGGTCTAACCCCAGCTGGCATCAACAATAAAACTGCAGCACCAGAAGGTCTAGGTTAATAGCTAAAAATTTGCACCTGTCCTCTGTCACAGTCAAAGTGTTCAATAAGCCTCCCATACAGAAATCCTTTAACCTATTACTGAAGCTCAGTCAGCAGAAGCAAATGGTAGCCTTTAGACAGAGCCCAGCGTGGAACACCAAACTCTATTCCCCATACCCAGAGATTTAGTGTGTGTGAAATATAGTATTCAGGATTGGGGTGACAGATATCAGAAGACTGGTTTGGGAGCAGGTGACAAAAATGACCTGAATTCTCCAGGAGAAATTAAAGTTGCTTACTTGTGATAGAACTAAAGTTACAGACTTTATCAGAAAGCCACCATCATCATCTTTAAGAACACACTCATCAAAAATTATCTGTACAATATATTAGACACAAGTTGGGTCACAAATTGAGCCCGTGTTTATAGAATTTTATGATTTTAGCTATGCTACACTGATACAAACATCTTGAAAATATATCAAGGAAAAAACCTGGGCCAACATGAGAAATTACAAGGTACAAATTTAGAATCAAAAGAACTGAGGGGTGGATAATGAACAAAGAGTTAAGAAATTCCATTTTCAGCTAGTAATAGTACATAGCCCCAAATGTACAAAATGAATGAACACTCGAACTCACAGCTGCCTTATATTTGGATGTGTGGCATCAAAACAGCTGGATGATTGAATGGCTGGCTTTTATTTCATCTGAACACATCACTTTAAAAATCCATTTAAAAAAAGAGATTAGATTTCAGGAGCGCTTCGCAATGATTGACGTACAACCCCACCTCCACCACCACCACCACCGAGAGGATGAACAACAGAAATGTGGGTGAAGGGAGGCAGCGGACAGTGTAAAATATGAAATGAAAATAGTTTTAAAATTATCAAGGGTTCACAAGGGTGGAGGGGTGGGGGAGTGAAGGAGGGGTAAAAAGAAGAGCCGATAGCAAGGGCTCAGTAGAAAGAAAATGTTTTGGAAATGATAGTGGCAACATACGTATGGATTGTGATCAGAGTTTTAAGAGCCCCCAACAAAATGATTTATTAAAATAAAAAAGAAACCATAGATAAAATATTTATTTTAATTTATTTATTAAATTTAAAAAGAAACCATATCAACAAATTTTAAGAAGAAACTGAGTAAGACTAGCAACTGCAAAACAGGTGTAAAAAGTGGCCCAATTGTCCAATAGAGAACATATGGACCATAGGAATTTAGAGGAAGAGGCGCTAAGGAAGCACTCCAGACTGGTATGGCAGTAGTACATTTGCAAAACGGGAAATCAAGATGGATACCAGGGCAAATAATAAAGCCATATTTATCTAGTTCTGCTCCCTGTTCAAGACACTCTTGGCTCTACTTTCCAAAACAAAAGAACCAGATAGGTTATATATGGGTTTTCCAAGTACATTGCACTATTGAGTATTTTGTAATGGTCAGTGGAGGAAAGTGGGCAGTGCAGTGTACAAGAGATGACTCCCACAGTGCATGCCTCTTCTACAGCACATTCTGGGCTATCATCAAAACAGAAGAAAGCCAGTCACATCTCTTCCAAAGCTGTCTCTACATACATGCATATATACACACACCTTCATGCACCGCACACGCTATCGTCATACCACACACTTTAACCTTCTAGACTTTAATGGAAAAATAGCTGGTATGGATTGCATTGCATCCCCCCCAAGATACGTTGAAGTCCTAAACCCCTGTACCTGTGAATGAGGCCTTGTTTGGAAATAGACTCTTTTTGAAGAAGTTAATAAAATCAGATTAGAGTTAGGTAGGTGTTAATTCCTTCTAAGTGGTATAGTCTAAGAAGGAGAAAACAAACACAGGAACAGAGGAACAAAGGAGGACATGAAATCATATCTACACCCCAAAAAGGTCAATTGATACCTGAGACTACAAAAAACTGGAAGAGACCAGGAAGGATCTTTCCCTAGTCAGACAGAGTGTAGCTGAGCCGATGCCCAAAATTCAGACAGCCTCCTCTACAAAGGTGTTCTTTGTTTATTTTTTATTTAATTATTTTGTTAGGGACTCATACAACTCTTATCACAGTCCATACATACATCAATTGTGTAAAGCACATTTGTACATTCATTGCCCCCATCATTCTCAAAACATTTGCTCTCCACTTAAGCCCTTGGCATCAGCTCCACATTTTCCCCCTCTTCCCTACTCGCCCTTCCCTCATGACCCCTTGATAATTTATAAATTATTATTTTGTCATATCTTGCCCTGTCTGACATCTCCCTTCACCTACTTTTCTGGTATCCGTCCCCCAGGGAGGAGGTCACATGTAGATCCTTGTAATCAGTTCCCCCTTTCCAACGCACCCTCCTTCTACCTTCCAGTATCGCCACTCTCAACACTGGTCCTGAAGGGATTATCTGCCCTGGATTCCCTGTGTTTCTGGTTCCTATCTGTACCAGTATACATCCTCTGGTCTAGCCAGACTTGCAAGGTAGAATTGGGATCATGATAGTGGGGGCGGGAGGGGGGGGAGCATTTAGGAACTAGAGGAAAGTTGTATTTTTCATCATTGGTACATTGCACCCTGACTGGCTCATCTCCTCCCCAAGACCCTTCTGAAAGAGGATATCCAGTGGCCTACAAATGGGCTTTGGTCTCCACTCCACACTTCCCACCTCATTCACTATGGTAATATTTTTTGTTTTGATGATGCCTGATAGCCGATTCCATCGACACCTCGTGATTGCACAGGCTGGGGTGCTTCTTCCATGTGGGTTTTGTTGCTTCTGAGCTAGATGGCCGCTTGTTTACCTTCAAGCCTTTAAGACCCCAGACCTATATCTTTTGATAGCCAGGCACCATCAGCTTTCTTCATCACATTTGCTTATGCACCTATTGTCTTCAGCAATCATATCATGGAGGTGAGCACACAATTATATGATTTTTTGTTCTTTGATGTCTGATAACTGATCCCTTCGGCACCTTGTGATCACACCGGCTGGTGTGTTCTTCCATGTGGGCTTTGTTGCTTCTGAGCCAGATGGCCACTTGTTTACCTTCAAGCTTTAAGACCCCAGATGCTATATCTTTTGATAGCCGGACACCATCAGCTTTCTTCACCACGTTTGCTTATTCATCTGCTTTGTCGTCAGCGGTTATGTCAGGAAAGTGAGCATCACAGAATACCAATTTAATAAAAGAAAGTATTCTTTAATTGAGTGGAGGCCCAATGTCCCTTTGCTACCTTAATAGCATATAATATAAATATATGCACATAGATCTGTTTCCCATCCTCATATACAAATATATTTGCATATGTACATGTCTTTATCTAGACCTCTATAAATGCTCTTTGCCTCCCAGCTCTTTCCTCTATTTCCTTTGACTTTCCTCCTGTCCCACTATCATGCTCAGTTCCCACCAGGGTTTCAGCAATTCCTCTTGGTTACATTACCCTTGATCATGCCCTACCAGGCCTCCTACGCCCTCCTCACCACCAATTTGAATCACTTGTTGTTCCCTTGTCCCTGGATTTGTTAACACCATTACCTTTCCCCCCCACCTCCCTCTCTCCCATGTCCCCCTGGAACTGTCGGTGCCGTTGTTTACTCCTCCAGATTGTTCATTCAGACTATCTTATTTAGACAGACCTGCGGAGATAACAACATGCACAAAACAAGACAGAGCAAAACCAAGCAACAATATACAACAAAACAACAACAAATCAATGACAAAAAAACACAAGAAAGAAAAGCTTGTAGTTAATTCAAGGATTGTTTGTTGGCCTTTAGGAGTATTTTCCAGTCTAGTCTCTTGGGGCACCACGCTCTGGCCCCATAGTCCACCTTCAGCATTCTCTGGGGACCTCGCCGCTACATTCCCTTGCTGTTCTGTTGCACCCCTTAGTGTTTTGCCTCAGTGTGGATCAGGTGCAATTCCCACACTGTGTCTCTGGTGTTGTCCCCAGTAGGGCTATGGGTCAGTGAATGAAGGTGTTCTATTGACACATTATTTCAGCACCTGGCAGCTGAAAAAGAAAGTCAGCAGTAAGAATCCACCACCCAGTTCACAGGAGGAAAACCTGAGGATCTGCTTTAAGAAAACATGCTGCTGCTGCTGCTGCTGCTGCTGCTGCTGCTGCTGCTGCTGCTGCTGCACGACAGAACAGAAGGACACACTGCCCCATAGTACATCGCCCTTGGGGTTGATGATCTGGCTGAGCCCATGGCTGCAAACACAGTGTCAACCCATCTCATCTTCTGCTGACCCATTTTACCTAGCATGCTGTCCTCCAGAAACTGGTCACTCCTGACCACATGTTCAAAGCTCATGACCTGAACTTTTACTATCCTTGATCCTAAGAAGCACTTTGTACTTCTAGGATTGATTCATTTGTTCTTCTGGTAACGCATGGCATATTCTATATCATTAACTAATATCATAACTCAAAGGTGTGCTAGACCTCTGTGCTTCTGTAGAGAAGCAAAACCAGTAACTCTCGCATGTGTGGGTACATAGAAATGGCTCATACAATTGTAGAAGTAGGTACATCCAGTCTGATTCAAATCTGTGGGTCAGATGTAAGGGACTTTTCCTGACTCCCGTAGCTGCAGGGGCTGATGAATATAAAGCAGGAAGACCACAGGCTGGTGGATGCTGAGCTAAATGAATTCAAGGTTGGCAGTCCATTGATGGCTCCTGAGATAGGCAGGTAGATTGACAAACCGGATGCGGTATCCCCATTCCTGTTCCTGGATGCTGTGTGTTGTGAGCTCTTATCATTTTTTCTTTTTTTTTTTTTTAGCTCTTATCTCTTATCTATACCTATGTGTAAGCTCCAGTCTAGTCCAAAGTGAAAGGCAGGACTGGGGTAATGATAGTGGGGGATGAGGAAGCCTCAAAGAACTAGAGGAATATTGTGTTTTTCATCAGTGCTTTACTGCACCCTGATTGACTCATCCCTTTCCTGTGACCCCTCTGTGAGCAGATGTCCCATTGTCTACATATGGGCTTTGGATCTCTACTCTCACCCCCCTCATTCTCAACAATATGGTTTTGTTTCTTTATTTATTTGTTATGGGTCTTCTGGTGCCTTTTACCCTGTCCCAATGACACCGCATGATCACACAGGCTGCTGTGCTTCTTATTTGTGGGCTTGTTACTTCTCTGCCAGATGGCCAGCTGCTTGTTTAACTTCAAGTCTTTAAAACTCCAGATGTATATTTTTTGATAGCCAGGCACCATCTGCTTTCTTCACCACATTTGTTAATGCACCCATTTTGTCTTCAGTGATTGTGCCAGGATGTCAGCTTGTTAGAACAAAGTGTTCTTTCAATGAAGAGGGTATGAGCAGAGACCCAAAGTCTGTCCACTACCTCAGTGGATTGCCATATAAATATATGATAGGCCAATATCTCTATTTTTATGAATTAATGTATTTGCATATGGACACACCTATGCTTATACCTCTTTCCATAGCTTTGCTTCCTAGATCCTTCCTCTGCTTTTGTTTTACCTTCCTCCTGCCACACATCACACTTGCCCAACTTCCTCTTCTTAGTAATTCCTCTCTGCTAGATTGCTGTTGCTCCAACACCCCCAGAATCTCTACATCCTCCTTATTATTGATTTTAATTCCCTAGATGTTCACCTGTCTATAGCCTTGTTGGCTCACCACTCCCTTCCCCTTCTTCCTCCCCCCAAAATGGTTTTTAGCATTTTAAAGAGATCTTTTGCAGCAGATTTGCCCAATTTAATATATCACATATTTTTTCAGCTGACATCACATATTTCTTAACTACTGTTTCCATCGATGTTTACTCTGGATCCAAATAAAATTCTTGACAATTTCATTCTTTTCCCTGTTTCTCCTGATATTGCTTATGAATCCAGTTGTGAAAATGTTTGTTTTCTTTTTGTTTGTTTGTTTGTTTTCTTAATGTTATAGTGTGATCCATATTGAAGGCTATAACATCAGATTTTCATCAGTGTTTCAAGTCCTCTTCACTTTCAGCAAGTGTACGTATCATCTGCATATCACAAGTTGCTAATGAGTCATCTAATTTGATGTAGTGTTCTTGTCCATATAGTGCATCTTCCTGGATTATTTGCTTAGCAGAGTAAGGAAGTATGCAGAAAGAACGCAATCTTGGCACAAGCCTTTCCTGATCTTAAACCACAGCATCTCCTTGTTCTGTTCAATTGACTGCCTCTTAGTGCACAAGTTTCCTACAAGCATAATTAAGTGTGATGGAATTCGCATTGCTCACAATATCTATAATGTGTTAATAAAACACAGGCAAACTTCTTTCTGGTAATCTCTGCTTTCAGTAAAAATTCGCCTGACATCAGCTTGTCCTCTTCTGAACCTGGCTTGAAGTCCTGTCAGTTCCCTGTCAAGGTAGAGCTGCAAACGTTTTTCAAATCATCTTCAGGATAATTTTACTTACTTGTGATATTAATGATACTGATTGATCAAGACTCCAGATTAGGAATTCCTATTGGGTAACTCTACTTTGCCCTGTATGGTCACTACGAGTCAGAAATAACTGGACACTCAAATATTCCAGAACTCTGAGATGAGAAAATTCTGTTGTTTGAGGTCATCTACCTTGTGGTCCTTTGCTACAGCAGTCCTATCACACTAAGATAAAAGCCCAGGGGAGAGGAGTCACTCTGTAGGCATATTCCATTGTTCTGCTTGTCCAAATCCAACCTTCCCACTTCCTACTATGCCTTGAGGAAGCCCTTGTTGGTTTAGGGTCTGGGGGAGGTCAAGTCCACCTCCCCCACTCGGGAAACCAAAGGGTCCTCCCTACTCCTGACAACTGCACAACCCTTAAGACAGACAAATGGCTTATGATTGGGTGCTGTCTCCCAAAAGTTCGATTCTTGAATAAGTGTTACAAAGATGTAGAGACAGTGGAGATTTTTCTGGCGAAAACAGCAGCAGAAAGCAGATTCCGCTGTTCTAATGGCTTCAGTTCTTAATCTCCAAAATTTACTTGATTTCTCCTCTTTTTAAGCCCAGTCCGGAGTCTCCTCTTGAATCTGAGACCCTATAGTTGTTGAGTACTTTTGAATTGGTGCCAACTCAGAGTGCCCTTGTAGAATAGAATGGAATCTCCTCATAGGATTTCCAATGTTGCTGTCATTACGAAATCAGACTGCCACATTTTTACCTCATGGAATCAGTGGTGGGTTTGAATTGCCAATCTTTCCACTTGTAGCTGAGCTGCAAACTACAAGCTAGGTCTCCTTTCTTGGAGACCCTGAGTCTTTCCAATAAACCCCCCTTGTGCTTGTGGTCACCAGAGTTGGTTTCTGCTACTTACAACTAAGAAGCCCAACTAGAAATTTGTCAGCCACTATGGATAATAGTTAGACATCATGAAGAACGTGATTTATATCATTAAATTATATATCTGAGCAATGTTGACTTGACAAATATTGGGTGATATATAAAAATTGTTGTATATAAAAATATTTTAAAACCCTAACTGACAACTATTAAAGATTCTGAAGTCTCCAACATATCACCCCCTCCTTCACCTTGCCCCATCTGTCCAATGAGCCACCCCTGGTATCAACTCCCCATGGTCTGACCCCACTTATCTACTGTAAGCTACATCAGACCAACAGCACACTTCCTAAATTCTTCATGCTAATTTCCTGACCTTCTGATTCCTTTTTATGATATGCTTCATGCCTGAAATATTGCTCTCAAATTCTACCAACTGCTCCAAATAGTCTGGCAGCATAAAATTCTTAGTGGAAAGGTCTGCATCTCTAAGAGGCACTGAGGAGTCTACAACCAGATAAAAGGCAAACTCTCCAATGCGTTACATTCACCGCATTCTCATCAGGCACCCAGAGCTATTTGGTTGAGTTAGGTTTTCAGCGGTCCAGCTTGGTTTGTCAGGTTTATGGTGTTGATGCTTTCCTCTCTCCGGAGTTGTTCAGAGCCTTAATTAGCTAGCAGCGGTCAAGTGCTTGGACAGCATCCGGTGAAAAGTGCCGAGAAACCCCTGGGGAATTTCTTCATTTGGGCTGGAAAGACGCAAGAAAATTAGAAGGCTTTAACAATTGAGGTAAGGTTTACACGTCAACCTTTTGGGTCTGCTCGTCCGTGTATCTCTCTGTGTGTGGTATAGTGTGAACGGTGAAATATTTTCCTTTAATTTTTCTTAATTCTCTTACCTATAAATTAAAAAGCCAGGTTGCAACTCCCTGCAAGACACAGAAAAATGTGAGCTCCCCACGAAGGGTCTGAGGGATGTACACAGTAAGTCGTTGTCCGTGAGCCTAGAAGAGCAGGAACAAAGGGGCAATCTGCCCAGACCCATGTATTTAGTTAACACTTCTAAGGGAAGTCTGAGATCCAAATTTTAGCAGAGTTATGAAAGGAAACACACATCCAATGTAGGGGGTCCCTTCTTTGAGATGGAGACATAATATTCACTTTTTTTCCTTAGGGTTTGGACTTTGGGCTAATTTAATTACTTCTCAGCAAGCCAAATCCTCTGCTTTGAGGCAGACAAATGACAGTAGAATAAACAGCATGGATCAAACGCCTTTTCATTAATAATAAAAGGAATGGGTAGAGCAGGACTCTCCACTGAGCCAAACTCCACAAGCAGTGACTCATGCACAACCCCAGGGAGGGAGGCAGATGTTGACCCTGGAGTTGTGTGCAAGGAACAGACTGCAGTGTTTGACTGACTGAGGGCAAGGCTGGATTAGAACAAAGAGAAGCCCAGCAGGCCTGCCGCTCTGCCCTGGATTCGGAGCTCATGCGGTGGCCGTGCTTTCCAGAGGAAGCTTTTCCAATGTGAAACTCACACAACTTTCTTTGCCACCCAAACTATGTGTAGCTTCATGGTCTTAGAGGGCAAGGTGCTCTTTTCTCCATTTCTTATCTCATAGAAAAAGTTGGTGTTTACAAGAATCTTTGATTCCAAACTTGAGAACAGGTCCAAATGGTCGGGGGGAGGAGGGGTGGGGATGTCCAGGTACCGTGAGTATTTGGGAAAGGAAATATTGGTTCCTTTACGTCACCCCACCCGTCTGTCAGTTTGTTGTCATGTGATGACGTTGATGCTGCTGTGGGGCTGGAAGCGATGGTACTGAGGATTTCAAATATCACCAGTGTCCTTCGTGGTGGACAGTCTGTAGCAGAGCTTCTAAAACAGACTACACAAAAGGTCTGGTGATCTACTTCCAAACATTAGCCAATGAAAATCCCGGAGGACACAGCAGTACATCGTCCAGCTCACTTGTTTCAGAACATGTCTTTAATTGGGATCGATCACTTGAGGAGGATATCATGTTTGATGAACTAGAGGGTCAGCAAGGGGCAAGGAAAGCCTTGGTGACATGAAATGGTACAACGGCTACAACCATGAACTAAAGACGCCAATGATCTTAAAGATAATTCGGCTGTACATAAAGGGTTCTGGAAGTTGAACTAGACTCCACTGAAGCTATCTATCTGTCATTTATGATGTCACAAGGGAAAAGTATGTATCTGTTCATCTGTGAAGGAAAGATGATACTGAGAAAGCAGGCTAATCTTGGGGATAAAATAAACCTGACTCCCTACATGAAATCTTACACTGAAATGAATTCCAAATGGAGCAGATATTTATTTTTAAATTGTTCAAATCTTGAATGACAAAATTATTTTAAACATGATATAAAATTCAGAAGTATATAGGAAAACATTGGTAAACTTAACCATGTCATATGTTAAAATTCATTAGAAATAAAAGTCACAGCCAAAGTCAAAAGGTAAATGAAAAGCTTCTAAAACATTTTTGGCAAATCTGACAGAGACATGGTGTCCTGAGTAGAGGAAGATCTTTCACAAATCTACATAAAAAGACAAACATTTCCAATAGGAAAATCAGCAAATGACATCAGAGTTTCATGAAAAATTAAATACCATGGATGTGCTTTATACAATTGATGTATGTATATGTATGGATGGTGATAAGAGTTGTATGAGTCCCTAAGAAAATGTAAAAAAAGAAAAGAGGAGAAAAAATGATTAGGGCAAAGACTGTACAGATGTGCTTTATACAATTGATGTATGTATATGTATGAACTGTGATAAGAATTGTATGAGCCCCAATAAATTGTTTAAAAAAAAAAAAGAGAACTTCAAAAAAAAAAAGAAAAATTAAATACCCTCTAAATGGGGGAAGGCTTGAAATTTGCTCATAATTCAAAATATATAGATTTTATTTTAAAAATTAATTACTACATCAATCAATTGTAATCAATCAATCACATTCATTGTAATCAATGAATTCAAAACAATGCATCATAAATTGTTGAATGCAATATTGATTTCGGTTCTGTAAATCTTATTTCACAAAATATGCTCTTTGCACAAAAAAATATTCACACACAAAAAATCCTGTTTCTGTGGTGAAGAAAGCTGTTGGTGCCCGGCTATCAAAAGATACAGTGTCTGGGGTCTTAAAGGCTTGAAGATAAACAAGGGGCCATCTAGCTCAGAAGCAACAAAGCCCACATGGAAGAACACACCAGCTTGTGTGATCACGTGGTTCTGAAGGGATCAGTTATCAGGCATCAAAGAACAAAAAATCATATCATTGGGTGCACACCTCCATGATACGATCGCCAAAGACAAACGGGTGTATAAGCAAATGTGGCGAAGAAAGCTGATGGTGCCCGACTATCAAAAGAGATAGTGTCTGGGGTCTTAAAGGCTTGAAGGTGAACAAGCGGCCATCTAGCTCAGAAGCAACAAAGCCCACATGGAAGAAGCACACCAGCCTGTGTGATCACGAGGTGCCAAAGGGACCAGGTATAAGGCATCATGCAAAAATATATATATGTATATATATTCACCATAGTGAATGAAGGGGGAAGTGCAGAGTGGAGACCCAAAGCCCATTTGTCAGCCACTGGAGATCCCCTCACAGAGGGGTTTAGGAGAGGAGATGGGTCAATTAGGGTGCGAGGTAGTACCGATGAAGAACACAGCTTTCCCCCAGATCTGGATGCTTCCTCCCCACAACTACCAAGATCCGAATTCTACCTTGCAGGACTGGATAGGGCAGAGGTTGTACACTGGTGCATATGGGAGCTGGAGGCACAGGGAATCTAGGGTGGACGATGCCTTCAGGACCAAGGGTGTGAGGGGTGATACTGGGAGAGTAGAGGGTGAGTGGGTTGAAAAGTGGGAACCAATTACAAGGATCCACATGTGACCTCCTCCCTGGGAGACAGACAGCAGAGAAGGGGGAGAAGGGAGACTCTGGATAGGGCAAGATATGACAAAATAACAATCTATAAATTATCAAGGGCTCATGAGGAAGGGGGGAGCGGGGAGGGAGGGGGAAAAAAGAGGACCTGATGCCAAGGGCTTAAGTGGAGAGCAAATGCTTTGAAAATGATGAGGGCAATGAATGTACAGATGTGCTTTGTACAATTGATGTATGTATATGTATGGATTGTGATAAGAGTTGTATGAGCCCCTAATAAAATGTTTTTTAAAAAATCCTATTTCACAAAAAGCTTTTTCCTCTATTGCTCTTTCCTGCGTTGCATTCAGAAAGATGAGAATATTTGCTGATTCTTTGTGGCCAAACTTTGGAGAAAATGGGCACTCATGAACACTACTGTGAGAATGTGAATTGCTAACTTTTGAAAGGCAATTGGCTATATCTACTAACTTTGCATAGCCAGGAATTTATCCAACTGATAGACAATTATAAGCATGCATTTGCTGTATCACCATCATCTATAATAATCAAGATTCAGGAAACATCCTCCACGATGATTTATAGGAGACTGGTTAAATAAGTTATGGGAAATCCATCGAATGGAGAGTAGCATAATAAAGAATAGTAGATCTATGTGCTCTGTTCAGAAAAAAATAAAAATTCAAGATCATTAACTACAAAAAAACTGGATGCAGAAAAAATAGTAAAAATATGCTTTAGATGTAGTCCTTGAACGTTTCAGGAAAGAAACACAGGAAACTACGTAACAGTGATAACATCTGAGTAACACAAAATTCACTTTAATTTCTGCCCTTTCAATCTAGGATGGATGAACCCCTCAGGACCAGTGGTGAGAGTGGCGACACCGGGAGGGAAGGGGGTGTAGAAAGGGGAAACTTATCTCAGGGATCTACATGTAACCTCCTCTCTGGGGAATGGGCAATAGGAAGGGGGTGAGGGGAGACGCTGGGCAGTGTAAGATAAGATAAAATAATAATTTATAAGTTATTAAGGGTTCGTAAGGGAGGGGGGAGTGGGGAGGAAGGGGGAAGGAAAATAGGAAAATGAGCTGATTCCAGGAACCCAAATGGAAGGCGAATTTTGAGAACAATAAGGACAACGAATGTATAAGGGTACTTTACTCAATTGATGTATGTATGGAATGTGATAAGATTTGTATGAGCCCCAATAAAATGATTTGATAAAAAATTTTCTGCCCTTTCATATTCTTCTAATGTGTATCTTGAGCTTGTTTTACTCTTACAATGAAAATCTAGTTTCTAGGAGCCCCTAATAAAATGTAAAAAAAAAAGAAGAAGAAAATCTAGTTTTTAAAGATGAAAAAGAGGCTCATCTGCCACTTAAAAACTAAGGACCTCAAAAGTTTGGCTCAACAAATATTGACTAAGGACAGACTTTTTACCTGATTCTGAATAGCTAATGTTGAATCTGACAAGCCGCCCTCGAAGAGTTAAGATGCCGTGGAAGCCAGGCTTTCAAAGACTAATTGCCCGCCTAGATGCGTGCATGAGGAGCGGTCATTCAGCGGACCCAATGTCTACACAAACGGGGGAGAAAGCCAAGAAGCACTCCCTTCCACAAACCGTAGCCTGTCTTGTGCACCAGAACAGAGTCCACCGCGAGACACGGTCTTCACAGCTCCCCCAGGAATCAGAACACAGCCAGCCCCTTTGAAACGTCCTTCTCAGTTGCTCAGTGAAACATTAACCTCTGGAAGTTCATCTCTCAGATGACCTGGGTCAAGGGCTCCGTGGGCTACGCAATTACAAGGAAGAAGGAAAGCCGCGCCTACACTTTAAGGATGCACGCAGGGGGGCTGTCTCTCCCAGGGCCGGCCGTGCCACACAATTAATCATGGAGCATAGTTCCCCTTCCTCCAACCCCATTTAACGATAACAATGGGCAGCTCCAAAAAAATGTTGTTGGATCGTTCTGTGCAGAGCTCAGCGGCAGTGTCGCGACTTGGGATTGCTTCCTTCCCAAGAGGCCCTGCAGGCGGTGGGAAGGACTGAGGCCCATGGAACAATCTAGCACGTGGAGAGGAGCCCTGCCATTCGGAGTTCTGCACCCCACGTGGCTCTTCAGCCAGTAGCTCCAGGTTGGGGGCCCCCTGGGCTGGGAAGCCCCACGATTGGGGCTAGCGAAGTGGGGTCGTCTGATGCCCCTGGGACCGTGGCCCTGTGCCACAATCCGATTTGAAATCTTTCACAAAGGGGACCGAAATTAAAAGCGAGGAAAGTCCTGTGGGGTCGGGCCAGGAGCGGACAGATGGTAGCCCTGATCATCGGCAGGCCGGGGGAGCCCCACTTTCCAGGGGCGACTCCAGACTCCTCTCCACAGAGCGTGAGAACCCGCCCCCTTCACAGCCATTGCACACAAACCAGGAGGGACCACGGCCAACCCCAAAGGGGCGCTGATGGAAAACGGTGACGGCTGAGCCATACAGTGAGCATCCTGAATGTCTCCTAGCTCTCAGACATTCCCCTCCCCGCCCCCTCCCCCCGCCCCCGCCCACTCACGGTCCCTCTCATTCTGCGGCTCTTGAAGCTCTCAAACTAATAATATGCTCGTGTTCACTATTGTGAAGGAAAGTGGCTTCAAATGGTACCATTTCATCTTGATAGATAAGGTGAAGATGCTAGGCTTTTCATATTTAATGTGATTTAATTTTAGACCAATTTTTTTTTATTTCAATGAGAGGAAGGAATGGTTGACAACACGAAGATTTTGGCGGTTGTCTCTCTGTCGCTCTCTGCGCACACCGGGTGACAGCGGGCGCTGCACCGAGCTCCCTGGGCAGGCCACTTTTCTCGAGGCTTTCTGAAGTGTTCGCAGCATGTTAAGACTCCTTGGGAACTAGGCAAAGCCCAGAAGGAGTCAGTCTGAAGTTTACCTTATAAGTGTTCATTTGTTGTCCCAGGAATGGCACTGTTGGAAATGTCTACAACATCCAAGAGAGACCCATCACTCCCCAGCCAGGTAGAACTTGACTTCCGGTACCAACAGGAAGATTGCCCAGTATCAGGGGGTTGTAGAAGTCTGAGCTGAGCTGTTCAGACCTTTAAAACAAGGTGTGCCTAAAATTTAATTCCATAGTAACTTTTCCCCAGCTCCCCCTTGTTCCTTTCTTAATACCTTGTTCTATCGCAATGGAGTACAGGTTGGAAACCACCAGCCACCAGCTTGAAACCAGGAGCGGCTCTATGAGTGAAAAGGAGGCTTTCTACTGCAGTGACGAGTTGCCATCTGGGAAACTCACAGTTCTACCCTGTCCTCTATGGTATAGCCTATATGGCCACTATGAATCAGAATTGACTCAATAGCAGTCAGTGGGTTTTGCTCTAGTGCAAAGTGGAGGTTGTCCTTCCTGCTTTCTGTCATCCCTCTAACTTCCACCAGAACACATAACCTTCTTGAGGTATAAGCCACAAACCCAACCCACTGCGACAGAGTGAATTCTGACTCAGTGTCCCTATAGGACTGGGGAGAACTGTCCGTGTGGGTTTCTGAGACTCTAGCTTCTTACAGAAGTAGAGAGCCTCATCTCTCTCCCGCAGAGCTGCTGGTGGGTTTGAACTGCTAACCTTTCAGTAGAGCAGCCACTATGCAACAGCATTCACCTTCACAATTGGGCTCTCGCACATCTTCCGATTATAATGTCCATTGCATCTATCTAATACCATTGTATATTTGGTTGATGTTTCTATAACACAGTGGCAGACAGGGCATGCCGGTCTTTGTACCTGACAAGAAAGAAAATTAGCTGAAACTGAAGTGCAGATTTATCAACTTCTATCTTGCCCCTCTACTTTGAGGATTTCAAGAGCCAGATTTTAGCCAAGACTGACATGTGCATGGAATCCAGTGTTTCCTATCTCACCAGCCATTTCCACCGAAAGGAGACACCGAGTCCAGGAATGAGTGGTAACTCAGACCTGATATTACTGCAACAGAATTCCTGCTTTCCTCTCCCACCGCTTGCTTTATACATAGATCATTGTCTTCTGCAATCTATAAACAGATTTTCTGGAACATCTATACCCTACCTCCTCACCTGGGACATCCGGTTTTACCCTGCTTTGGAACCCAAGAGGTGAATGACAATGCTGCATAGCCTTTGAAGTGGAAAACTTAGGAAGAGCAAGGAGTCCCTGCCTTTGCTTTCCAATGTCGCCCTGTCGCTCTCCAGTTTCCTCACCCTGAATGCAAAATGCTTTATAGACATGCCCAATCTCTCTCTAAGTGAGATTCTTATTTTGACACTAATTATATAGAAGAAGTAGGAAAGGCCCTGAAAAACAAATAAGCAACTTTGTAAAAAGCTTTCAGAATCAAATGTAAAATTCATTAAGAAAAGTAATGGAAACGCTATGGCTGGTGCACAGATAAATTCATTGCTGCCTCTCAATTCATCAAGCCCACATATAAGAGTGGAACTATTAATTAATTGGAACTAACAGTCTCCTAGAAACCCTAACCAGCTGCAGACTCCGGGTAAACTAGTTGGAACAAAACAAAGAACCCCTCCTCCTCCCACTCTCAGGCCTTGATTGAATTCAAGGTTAAGTTTTCTCAAATCTAAAAATGTTGGACAACTTTGTTCTCCTATGACTGCGAGGCTGCCATTTGTAGTTCAGGTGCAAGTCAGGTCACAGAAGCAAAAAAATGAGGGGTCTCGGGAGGTGCTGACCGTCACCACTCCTCTACCCCATAGCTATGAAAAGAGAAACAAGAATTCTTGAAAAGAAAGATGCTATAATACTGGTATTTAATAGACGGTGTGTTGATCAGGGTGTAAGGTTAGGGTTAGGGAAAACAACGCTGAGTTGTTATTGACTTACTTTCTAGGATAACTAGAAAGTCTTTAACGTCTCCCTTACATTCATGATATAGCTCTGGGGCATGACTTCAAGCAGGCCACCTAGCAGCTCCAACAAGAGAGCCAATGAGACCATAAAGGCTCGCGATGTTTTTGTTTACAAAAGAACATAAAGGCCACATCCACCTGAATTCAAGTCAATACTACTTATCTTCATTTAATAACAAATTTTGTCATAAACTTGTTCATAATATGGACTGGTAATTATGAATTATTCAATAATGAATACCTCCATAGATTTATCAGTGACAACTGACATTTACTGAGGAAAGTCTTGGTAACACTAGAATTAAGCACTGGACCACTAACTGGAAGGTCGATAGTTTGAGCCCACCGGTCACTACATAAAAGAAAGACAGGGCAGACTGTTTCCATAAAGATTGCAGTTTGGGAAGTGCCCAGAGCGACGGCCCACCAGAGACTGCGCCACAGCCCCACTGCTGGTGGAAGACCAGGCAGTATCCAGCAATGGGACAATTGTGCACTGCATTTCCAGATGTAGCACAAGGAGAAATAGTCCGCGTGAGGCAGCTGGAGAATGAAGGCAACCATCTTGTACAGTCACATAATCATAAGGACTGAATTTAACTACTCTGTCTGGCTGTAAAACCCAAACATCATTTATCCACCCCCAGACTGCCCATGGGCTCTGTGTCCACTCTATCCCTCTTTCTGGAGTGGCTCCTGAAACCAAGAAATGACAAGGTCCCCACAGGGCTGGTGTGTTTAGCTGCTTGCATTTACACTTTCCATGGGAAGGGTGTTTCTACATTGCCATGTGTCTACAGAGACTTCATCGGTGTTATGTACATAATCTTCTAAAACACAAAGAAGCACCTGCGTCAGCTGAAGTAAGAATAAAATTTCCAAAGGAAATCACTCCATTTCCCCTATTTTATTACACCCAAGGTAGTTTGGGATCTGCACTTACTTTTAATTAACAGGATTTCCTGGAGTTTTTATAATAACATATATTCAAACCAATCCAAAACCCACTGCTGACGAGTCGATTCTGACTCATGAGGACCCTATGGGGCAGACTGGAACTGCCCCTCTGCGTTTCTGAGGTTGTAGTCTCTCCAGAGACAGATGGCCTTGTCCTCCTCCTATGGAGGGGCTGCTCGGTTTGAATTGCTGAGCTCTGCATGAGAAGCCCCACCCTTAGACCACTGCACCCCCAGACTCCTTTATGACAGTGTACCCAGAGACGTTAACTCCAAAGACTTGTAAAATTCCACAATGCTGGGAACGGTCGATCTTTGTTAAAACGGTCGATCTTTGTTGTGTTGATTATATCACCACACGAGACACTTGGATTGTGCCCAGTATGTTGTACTTGCATGTAGATTTCTAAGATCAGGAGTCAGAAGGTTAGACATACACCCTTCTGACACCAAAGAAAAGTTCAATCAAAATGAAGGGTTTTTCACCAGGATTTTGTAAAATTGTCCCATAGAAATTACATTTCTCTCCTGTTTTGAGCCATGGTTTTAAGGTTTCATACTAACCACCGATTGGTTTCTGAGACTATAACTGTTTACAGGAGTAGAACACCCAGTCTTGCTCCTTTGGGGTTGTTGGTGGTTTCAAACTGCCAACCATGGGGCTCGCAGCCCAACATGTAACCACTACACCACCAGGGCTCCCTTAGTACTATTGTAATACCCAGTTTTGAATTGAAGAAACTCATATTCAAGAAGTTAAGTAATTTATCCAAGGTCAGGTGGCTAGTAAATGGTTCCAACCCGAAGTTACCTTGCACTTGTGGAAACTCAGCTATCACAAGCAATGCCTTGGTCAGCAAAAGTAGGCGTCAGAGCCCGTAAGTTCTCATTTCAGAGAGACGACCGAGAATTGGATGGAACCAAGAGAGCAGCTCGTTTTCATAATCACGTCCTGCATGAGAAAGTGCCATGACTAGCTTTTAAGCCTCCTTGTCTTCACATGTTTGCTGTGCTTCTGGAACAGGACTACAAGTGGGTGACTTTAAAGGACAAATCTGGATTTTCTCACCATTTGAGAGACTAAATGGACAGATTCTGGGCAACCTGTCTAGGAAGTTCTCTCATCTCTGGGAGTTGAGCCTGGCTCATCTTCTGTAGCCCCTGTTCCTCCCTTCTTTGGCGACCTTCGACCTCCCTGCCCTATCTTATTTGGGCTTTGTGCTCTTTGTGGCTTTGCTGCTCCTTCAACTGACTAGTGACTAGGTTTAAGTCACACTCTACATGGATAACAGCCTCTAAGAAAGCCCGAGGTCTAAGTAGCATCATCTCCACAGACATACAGGTTAGGATTCTAACACACTTTGGGGGGAGATGCGGTTTAATCTGCTACCCTCTCTCTGGGAAGCCAAATCTGAACACCGGCTTTTACCTCCCTTCTCTAGGTACCCCGACATCCACCCACAATTATTGAAGACTTCCACAGGCTTCTAACAAGTACTCACTTGGGGTCATCTGAACAAGAAACTGAAGGTAAAATGGCTGTGACAAGAAAGAACTCTCTACTATGAAAGATAATCACCTGACTCACACTGGGGAGAAGAGCTGTGAAATCGCGATGGCAGCAGAGTCTTCTGAGAAAAGTCACTCCCTCCTTTGGGTTGCCTGATTCTGCTGTCCCTCTCCCCATGGTACGGTCTCAGACGACTGTCAGCTGACATCTCTGGGCCAGTTACAGCCTGAGCCCATCTAGTCCACAGACTAGAAGAAATTTGTGGAACTTTTTCCAGAAAGGAATAAAAATGACCAAATTCCAAATGAGAAGTTATTTTGCCTTCCATAGATCAGGCTCAAGGCAAGATCTGGAGACCCAAAGATGAGCGATCTAAAGTGGTTTGGGGAGGGGGGGACCTCTTTAAATGAAGGGAGTGACGACCATAGAAGAAATGACAGTCATTTAAAAGAAGGGACTCCAGGGCTGGAGCATGAAGGTAAATGTTTTGATCAGTCTATACCTTTTCAAGGATGCAAGATATCTAATTAGACCGCTGCAGAATTGCTAACTCCACATTTGCAATGTTTTGTGTACTTGTTTGTTTTAATTATACTTCTAGATGACTGCCTAATTAGGAATTTGTAATGAGAGGCAAAGAAAGCAAATGCAGAGTGAAATTTTTCACTGGTGGCTTTGGCAGGGTCTCTATGTCAGATAAAAATCAACTTGACTATAAACATCAGAAAATTCTATTCATATTAGCTTAAATATACAGGATATTGTTTGTCTGATACAATGTTTCCTAAAGTGAGTGGTACTGCCCCCTTGTGTTGAAACTCTCCAGGGGGCGCTGCAAAAGCAATTATCTATACTTCCCTGACAGGCTGCTAACCCCCAGGTCAGAAATTTGAAGCCATCAACTGCTCTGAGCTGCAGGGCAGCAAGACTGGGCTTTCTGCTCCCATGAGGAGTTGCTCTCTCAGAAACCCACAGGATCACTTAGTTCTGCCCCGGCCCAGTGGGTTGCTGTGAGTTGGTATAGACGTGATGCCAATGGGTTTAGAGTGTGGGTTTTATCCTGGTTATGAGCTACAACATAGTTTGATGGCAGGAGGGGGGAGAGGTGCTGAGTAATCTTTTTTTTTCTTCTTGTAAAGAGGGCAGTAGAGCAAATAAGTTTGGGAACTTCTGGTCTCATATAACAAGAAGTTTGAAGATATTTGCAAGACAGGCACAGCAGTAGGAAAATGTCATCAGACACCAAGTCGTCTTCAATCATTTACTTTGCCAACCTTGGCATGTTGGCTTTCATCAGCTTGCCAATGGCCTCCTGGTTACCAGATGGTGACCACACTGCCAGCCATCGGGGTGGAGTTCCAGAATGGATCATGTAATTGGGGAGAATGCAGCACCAGCAGACCTCTGCTTAGATCTCTTTGACCAATATTGTAGCATATGGCCAATGTTGACTATAAAAAAAAGAAAGAAAAATTTTGTGTATTTGCATGTTTCTTTTGTTTTAACAGCCTCTCTACTAGAAATAGAAAAGAGAACGATTGGAAATAAAAAGCCATGAAAGTTTAGTCAACTAGGAATATCTGCCAAACCTCTTATTTGTGAACAAAATTCTAGGTCATTCTTTTAAAAAGAGAAGAAATCAAAAAGGGAAGGGGAAATGGGTGTAAAATTGGAGTACATTTAACCCAGGGACAAGGAAGCACCAAGAGATCTAAAATTGATGGCGAAGAGGGTGTAGAATGCCTAGTGGGGTGTGATCAAGTGCAATTTAGCTGAGAGGAATTACTGAGAGTCAAATGAAAGTCAAAATTGATATTGGGACAAGAGGAAACTAAAAAGAAACAGAGGAAAGAACCAGGAGGCAAAAGACATTTATAGAGGTATAAATATAAGCAAGTGTATATATAAATATACTAATATATAATGAGAGGGATGTAGACCTATGTATATTTACATGTTAAGTATAAAGGTAGCAGACAGACAGTGGGCTCTACTCAAGTCCTCCCTCAAAGCAAGAACATTTTGTTCCAATAACCTGGTATTCTGTGATGCTCACCTGCCTGACACAATCGCTGAAGGCAAAATGAGTGCATAAGCTAATGTGATAAAGAAAGCTGATGGTGCCCAGCTATTAGAAGACATAGCATGTGGGGCCTTAAAGGCTTGAAGTTAAACAGCAACCATCTAGCAGGGAAGGAACAAAGCTCACATGGAAGCAGCACACCAGCCTGTGTGATCATGAGGTGTCACTTGGATCAGGTAGCAGGCAACAGAAAACCCAAAACAAACAATCATATCGATTCAAATGAGGGGGGATCAGAAGGGAGATCCAAAGTCCCTCTATAAACAATTGGACATCTCTCACAGAAATGTCACAAGGAAAGGATAAGCCAGCCAGGGAACTGTATGGCAACAATAAAACACACAAAATTCCCCTAGTTTTTTAATGCTTCCTCCCGTCCACTATCATGACCTCAGTTCTACCTTACAAATTCGGCTACACCGAACCGTGTACACTAGTAAAGATAAGAGCTCTCGACACACAGCATCCAGGACAGATAAACTGCTCAAGAACAATAATGGGAATAGTGATACCATGAGAATGGGGGAAGGTGGGAGAAAAGGGGGGAGAAAGGGGATCCAATCACAATAATCGATGTATAACACCCCACCCAAGGGGGGTGAACAACAGAAATGTGGGTGAAGGGAGACAGCAAACAGTGTAAGACATGAAAATAATAATAATTTATAATGTATCAAAGGGACACAAGGGTGGGAGGGTGGGGGAGGGAGGGAGGCAAAAAGAGGAGCTGATACCAATGGTTCAAGTAGAAAGAAAATGTTTTAAGAACAATGATGGTGATAACTGTACAAACGTGCTTGACACAATGGATGTATATATGGATTGTGATAAAAGTTGTACAAGCCTCCAATAAATAATTTTTTAAAAGAAAGACAGAAAATCATGGCAACATATGTACCGATGTCCACAGGTTCTCATTTGCACCTCAAGGGGACCCCTGATGACTTTCGGTAGCACTAAGGAGCTGGCGCAGAGCAGTTTGGAAATACCAGGATTTACTGCCCCTAGGAAGAAGCCTCAGCAAACAGAGGGTGGCAAATCAATGCCCTGTCTTCCACACTTCCTCAGTAGGACAGTATCACGGTATGTTCCACACAATCTCTGAGCATCTTCGCCAAGAGCTGCTCTCAGTGGCCCACCATCATTTGCTCATGAACAATCGCTGTTGAGGTCATTCCTGCTCGTGGTGACCCATGTGGGTCACAGAAGAACTGTGCCCCCTAAGTGCTTTCAGTGGTGGATTTTTCAAAATTAGATCATCAAACCTGTCTTCCCAGGCACCACAAAGTAGGCCCAAACTGTAAACATTTCCCTTAGGAACATGTTAACCCAAGGACTCTAGCTTGCACGTCAACACAGCCTTTATTGCCCCTTCTGCTTTTTCCATCTTCCTTCCCAACCGCCACCTCTGTGTTTCCCAGGATTGCCTCCCAACTCAACTCCTTGCGTAGAGTCTTTGTCTCAGCTCTGTTTGGAAGGAACCCAAACTTGGGGTGCAACTCAAACATTTTCACCAGCCCTCTGTATAGGACGCAGGCCAAATATCCTTCAACTTCATAGCTTTTGCTAAAATTTTCTTTCCAGGCTATTATCAGAAAGGACGTCTTTTAATGACTTTTCCCCCATCAATTCACTGAGGATCCTATCGTCAACGGCTTTCACATAAAACAAACAAAAAAATTCTGCTCTAATTAAACAAATGGTCTATCATTTGAAAGGGTTTGCAATTTTTTCTTCCTTTCGAAGCAATTTGCTTACTTTTAAACTGTGCTTATATAGTATTGCTTTAATTACCAAGTCATTAAGGACATTGTTTTGATTCTTGCAAACTTTTTGTTCTTTTCTGGTAGTGGCAAGTTCTTTTATCCGGCAGAATCACACTCCATGAGACGATTAAATGTGTCTCTTCGCTGGTTTGCAAGATAAGGCACAAACAATAGGGCAGCTCTTTAGTGGAAGGACAGCCACCATTCCCTGAGCTCTGTCAACCAGGGTCAACAGGAAGTACAGGTACAGGAAGCTCTGGATGTCCTTACCTGACATGTAGCCCTTATCTCTTTCTGTGCCTGCCAGGACAATATGGTGCAGTTAAGAGAGACTTTACAGTCAAATAGACCCAGGTTTAAATCGTGTTTCCACCACTTACACTACTATGAGCTTCTTCAAATCACTCACTCTATACCTCAATTTCCCTATCGATGGTATGATGACAAGGAGTCCTGGTGGTGTAGTGGACTAAGCATTGGAGTGTTCAATGCAAGGTAAGCAGTTCCAAACCACGAGTCACCCTTAGAAAGATGAGGCTTTCTGCTCCTGGCCCCAAATGGCAAGTTCTTCTATGATCTATAGAGTCGCTATGGGTTGGAATCGAGTCGATGGCAATGTTTTATAAACTGAAGATCCCGCAGTGTAAGCATAAGGGTCATTTGACTAGGACCACACATTTTTTAATCATTTTATTGGGGGCTCATACAACTCATCAAAATCCATACATACATCCATTGTGTCAAGCACATTTGTACATTTATTGCCCTCATCATTCTCAAAACATTTGCTTTCTACTTGAGCCCTTAGTATCAGCTCCTCATGTTTTCTTTTCCCTCCCTCATGAACACTTGATAATTTATAAATTACTATTACTTTGTCATGTCTTACACTGTCCGATGATCTCTCTACACCCACTTTTCTGTTGTCCATCCCCCCAGAGAGGGAGTCACATGCAGATCCTTGTAATCAGTTCCCCCTTTCTACCCCCACCTTCCCTCTACCCTCCCAGTATTGCCACTCTCACCACTGGTCCTGAAGGGATCATCTGTCCTGGATTCCCTGTTTAAAGTTCCTATCTGTACCAGTGATCCTCTGGTCTAGCCAGAATTGTAAGGTAGAATTGGGATCATGTTAGTGGGGTGAGGGGATGGGCAGAGGAAGCATTTAAGAACTAGAGGAAAGTTGTATGTGTCATCGTTGCTACACTGTACCCTGACTGGCTCATCTCCTCCTGGGGACCCTTCTGTAAGGGGATATTCAGTTGCCTACAGATGGACTTTGGGTCCCCACTCTATACTCCCCCTCATTCACCATGATATGATTTTTTGTTCTTTGATGCCTGATACCTGATCCCTTTGACACCTCATGATCACACAGGCTGGTGTGCTTCTTCCATGTGGGCTTTGTTGCTTCTGAGCTAGATGGCTGCTTGTTTACCTTCAAGCCTTTAAAACCCCAGATGCTATATCTTTTGATAACCAGGCAACATCAGCTTTCTTCACATTTGCTTATGCACCCATTTGTCTTCAGCGATCGTATTGGGAAGGTAAGCACATAATGATATGATTCTTGATCTTTGAAGCCTGATAACTGACCACTGACCACACGTTTTTAATACCTCACGCTTATATTTTCTTTTCATCATCTTCAATTAAAATTTACATATACATTATAATATATACTGTATATTTTTTTAACTTTCTGGTACTTCCTCAGCCCATTGCATAGTGATGGCAAGCTTAGAAGTCTCTCTGACCCAGACCTGAATGAGGGTAATAATGTGTGTGTGTGTGTGTGTGTGTGTGTAAGAAAGAGTTTTATATATAAGAGCAATTGAATATTGAGAAAACATCCCATTTCAGATCAAGTCCATAAATCCAATATTAGCCCATATGTCCGATACCAATCTAAATTCCTCTTCAGACTCATGCAACACATGCAATGACACTGAATGACTGAAGCTCACAGGCCAGTGGGTGGAAAGTCTTGTGGATCCAGTGGCAGTGGAAGCATCTCAGCGCTGGCATGGGTCTCCAAACAGCTCCTTCAGCTCCAGGGCTCTAGCATGGTTCCCTATGTCTTCTCAACAGGAATGTATCACGGGGACTGAAAGGAGGATAATAATTTTTATATGTGTCTAGCATTTCCTTTCATCAGCACAGAGAATGAGGGAGAGAGATTTTTTTTTAATGCCTTTGTCCTGTTTCTTTTGGATAAGACCCATGTTCAAATCCCCCCTGGGCCTTCCCATCGCAGTCTCTGGAGCCTACAGTTCTCTATCTTTAATCTTGTCTCTGATTTTCAAATTGAACATTTGTGTGGACTGCCATTCAGGAATTGATACAGTATGCTCTCAGAATGCTCTCACTCATGCACTCTCTCTGTGGGTGATCTCAACAATCACTTTCCACAGCCACAAACCCACACCCTGGGTTCTTCCTCCCGGAGCTGTTGGAGGATAACATATATAATCTATTCAGTAAAGCCACTGGCTTGCTGCCATCGAATTAATTCCAACTCATGGGGACCCTGTAAGACAGAGTACAGTCTGTGCAGAGTTCGGACTGTAAATCTTTATGGGAGCAGACAGCTTCCAGGGAAGCTTGGATGGATTTCAATTAGGGCCAGCAGAGTTTCTTCCACTGATACAGAACCAAAACTCCAAACTCACTGCCATCTAGTCAAATCTGACTCACAGCGATGCTAAGGAGAAAGGAGCACTACCCTTGTGAGTTTCCAAAGCTAGAAATCTTTGCAGGAGCATAAAGCCTCATGCTCCTCCCATTGAGCTGCTGATGGTTTCAAACTTTGGACCTCTGGGTCTGCAGCACACTGTGCAAACTGCTAGCCAGCCAGGACTATCACACTCAATAATTACTGATTTTCACCTCTACTAGTTAGTACATGTCTTCTAATCCAAAATATTTTCAGGAAGCAGGCAGTTTATTTAGTGTTTCATTTATGCAGGAATAATTATTGTCTACAAAGTTCTGAAAGGAGATCTAGTGAGTCAATGCTTAAGCATTTAGCCGGCAACCTAAGTAAGGGCTGGTTATTCAAACCCAACCAATAGCTCTGTGGGAGCAAGACCTCAAGATCTGCTGCCATAGGGATTACAGCCTAGGAAACCCTATGAAGCAGTTCAACTGCAGTTGAATCCACAGGAGTTGATCTGAGTTGAAAATCAACTTGGTGAAGCCCAATAACAACAACAACATTTGACCCCAAGAGAAAAGGAAAAGTGAATAGATGTTTAATCTGTAGTCCCTGCACTTGAAAGAATTTATAAGCTAGTTGAATCTAGTACAGAACAGCATATTAAGTCCTCAGTAAATTTCTGCTTAAGTGAATGAAAGATATACACACAGGTATATATGTATATTTACACATATACATATTGCCCTGTCTGAAGAGGTTTGAGATGCTATTGAAAGATTCTGTGAGAAAAATATTGAACCATGTAGAAAGCATCACCGTAGCAAAAAGAACTAGTTGCCATTCCACCATATCAAAAGGTAGCAGATGATCAAGAACCAATGGTGCTGAGGAAGAAGTCCTACCTGCACTGGACTTCTTCCAAACTTAGCCAAACACTACGGTCCAGGAATTGATAGAATACCAATTAAACTGTTTCAACAAGCTGATGGAGCACTGAAAGAACTCATTCTTCCATTCTAAAAAAATTTCAAAGACATCTCCATGGCCACCTGACTGAGAGAGACCTAGATTTGCACCCATTCCAACGAAAGGTGACTTTCTCTGGAATATGCAAATTATAGATAAATCTCCCTGGTATCACATGCAAGTAAATTTTTGCTGAAAATCTCTCAAGAACAATTTCAGCAGTATCTTGGCAGGGAGCTACCGAGATCGGGCCAAATACAGAAGAGTACAAAGGATATCATGGGAGGATTCCTGAAACAAAGGACATCATTGCTGATGTCAGATGCACTTTGGCTCAGAGCAGAGATTACAAGAAAATATTTACTGTGCTTTATTGCCTATGCAAATGCACTTGACAGTGTAGATCACAACAAACTATATATAACCTTGAGAAGAATGGGAATTCCAGGCATTTCATAGTGCTCACTCGGAACCTGTACCTGGATCAAGAAAGAGGCAGTCATCCAAAAGGAACAAGGGAATACTACATGGCTTAAAATCAGGAAAGGTGTGCATCAAGGGTTGTATTGTATCACCATACTTATTCAATCTTTATGCTGAGAAACTCTGGCATCAGGATTAAATGAAGGTGTATTAACAACCTACAACATATAGATGGCACAACTTTGCTTGCTGACAATGAGGCGGACTTGAATCACTTGTGATGAAGATCCAGGATTTCAGCCTTCTATATGGAGTATGATGCAATGGAAAGAAGACTGAAATCTCACAGCTGGATCAATTGGTAACATCATGATCAATGGAGAAAAAATTGAAAGTATCAAGGATTTCATTTTGCTTGGATCCACAATCAATTTTCATAGCTGCAGCAGTCAAGAGAACAAAAGATGCATTGCATTGGGTAAATCTGCTACACAAGACCTCTTTAACTTGTTGAAAAGCAAGGATATTTCTTTAAAGGTTAAGGTGTGCTTGGTACCCGAACATAAGAGTGGGACAAGAGGTAAGTAAAGGGAAATAGAGGAAAGAACTAGGAGGCAAGGGGCATTCATAGAGGTCTAAATGTAGATATGCACATAAATGTAAATATATATATGAGGATGGGGAAATAGATCTCTGTGCATATATTTATAAGTTTAGTATTAAGGTAGCAGATGGACATTGGGCCTCCACTCAAGTACTCCCTCAATGCAAGAACACTTTGTTCTATTAAACTGGCATTCCATGAAGCTCACCTTCCCAACACGATTGCTGAAGACAAATGGGTGCATAAGCAAATACAGTGAAAAAAGCTGATGCTGCCTGGCTATTAAAAGATAAAGCCCTGGGATCCTAAAGACTTGAAGGTAAACAAGCAGCCATCTAGCTCAGAAGCAACAAAGCCCACCATGGAAGAAGCACACCAGTCTGTGTGATCACAAGGTGTCAACAAGATTAGGTATCAGACATCAAAGAACAAAATATCATACCATTATGAATGAGGGGGAGTGAAAAGTGTGGACCCAAGACCTATCTGTAGGCAACTGGACATCCCCTTACAGTAGGGTCAAGTGGAGGAGATGAGCCAGTCAGGGTGCAGTGTAACAACAATGAAACATACAACTTTCCTCTAGTTCCTAAATGCTTCCACCTCCTCCCTACCTCCCACTATCATGATCCCAATTCTACCTTACAATTCTGGCTAGAACAGATGATGTACACTGGTACAAATAAGAACTTGAAACCCAGGGAATCCAGGACAGATGAACTCCTCAGGACCAGTGGTGAGAGCGGCGATACCAGGAGGGTGGAAGGAAGGTAGGGTAGAAAGGGGGAACCGATTACAACGATCTATATATAACCCCCTCCCCCGGGGGACAGACAACAGAAAAGTAGGTGGAGACGTCGGACAGTGTAAGACATGACAAAATAATAATAATTAATTATCAAGGGTTCATGAAGGAGGACAGGGAGGGAGGGGAAATATGAGCAGCAGATGCCAAGGGCTCATGTAGAAAGCAAATATTTTGAAAATGATGATGGCAACAAATGTACAAATGTGCTTGACACAGTGGATGCATGGGTAGATTGTGATAAGAGTTGTATGAGCCCCCAATAAAATGATTTTTTAATAAATGTGTGGCATTTTCAATCATCCCTTATGCATGTAAAAGTTGGAAATAGAATAAGGAAGACCAAAGAAGAATTGATGCACTCAAATTATGGTACTGGCGGAGAATATTTAAAATACCATGGACTGCCAAAAGAACAAACAAATCTGTCTTGGAAGAAGTACAGACAGACTGTTCCTTAGAAGCAAGGTTCAAGAGCCTTCATCTCACATATTTTGGACATGTTATCAGGAGAGACCAATTACTAAAAAAGACATCATGCTTTGGTAAAGTACAGGGGCAGGGAGGAGAAGGAAGATTCTCAATGAGATAGAGTGATACAGTGGCTGAAAGAATGGGCTTAAACAATTGTGAGGATGGCACAGGACCGGGCAATGTTTGGTTTCGTTATACATAGTGTTGCTATGAGTCTGAACCAACTCAATGGCACCTATAATAACAACAACAAAGATAGTATATGAAAGAATGCTCAAATCCTGCCAGAGCCAGTTTCCCTTCCACCCATTTGAGGTCCTTCACACACACACACACACACAAAAAATATCACAAATAGGGACAGAATTTTTTAATTAACTGGAAAGAAGTATGCCCTAAACTCCTAGCTGATTACCTGGTAGTACATGCATTCTGCCTGAAGATCACCGAGTTTGTTTCATCTTCTTAAGCCAAAATCCAAATCAGAGACTGATCCCACCCTCTGGCTTGAGGCGTAGTACAAAGGGAGAATGAGGGACCCATCAGTTGAGCAAAATGACCTAGGTAAAACTACCTTGTCCAGGTTTGGGTTGTACATGGGAAAGAGACAAAAATTAAGGAAAAATCTTTTTAAATACAGTTGCTAAAACCACAAGCAAACATGAGCCAAGCAGTTGGCAGAAGTCTGAACAGATAGACTGGTTTGGGGTAGGGTGGGGACTCGGGGCGCAAATCTTCCTACTCATGGTAACCCCATGTGTGGCACAGTAGACCTGTGCCTTATCGAGCTCTCAATGGCTGAATTTTTTGGAAGTAGATTGCCAGTCCTTTCTTCTGATGGGGGCTTTGGTTAGCAAGGAAGTTAGTCACTTCCTCACCCAGGGACTCCATGCTGATGTGAAGCAACATATTATGCATTGACAAGAAAATGGCAGGCAGAAAATGCTGGGAAAACTCCAGAGAAGCTAACTCATCTTGAGCTTGAAAAATAAAGGGTAATTGGATATTGCTTAACCGAGTTGCTCTTATCTTAACAATGAAGAATCCCTTCTGATCAGGCAAGACTAAAAGCAAATTTGTTCTTCCCCAACTATCCCAGAACGCCCCCTCCCCAAGGCTCACTTCCAAGGGAGCTTCTTGTACATTACTTCTTTCCCCTTATGATCTCAATGAACGGTTGCTCAATGAACAATCCAATTCTGCACTCATTTGCAAACAAGGATACCAACTGATTCGTCTTTAAAACGTTCATAACGGAAGACAACCACTAGGTGGGTTAATGGTGTTCTCTTCACAACTTCTTTCTGGGTATTTTCCATAATTGAATTGCCTACAAATAAAGCCACAATTGCTGCTTCTAATAGCATGTGGCATTCGTAGCCACCTTTGAATGAAAGGTAACAAAGCACTTTAAACAGATTTTCATTAACTCTGTCTTCCTGTGTGAGGGTAGCGTACCCTGTTCCTAAAATGAAAGCATTTTCACAATCTAAGCACAACTGAGAATTAATGAGTTATTCTTACTCATTAAATATTATGGAAATAGTGCATGTGGACCAAAATTAATAAAATGTTGCTCTCATTTCACTTCATTTACTTATGATTTTACAGAAACTATATTTTGTCAGCTTCAGGAAATGACTTAAAAATCCTGAGACCCCCACACTCCCACTATTATCAGTATATGCTTATATTTCTGGGTCCAGGTTTATAGCCCAAATATGTCTTTCTCTTTCATCTCTGCCTTCATGGACTTAGTAATAAATGTAATATATGTTATGATTGCCTTTTCTACAGTCAATCAGTCTTTGCCTGTGTACCTGGGTCACACAACCAAGAATCTTTGATCTTGAAAATCTAACAAAAAGAGCCAAAACCAACTCCTGATTTCTATTCCTTCTAAGGGATATCCAAAGCATATTTATTATCCCATAGTTTGTGAAATTCAAAAATCCTTGAAGAGTTTAGAATTTGGATATTTCTTATTTTTTAAAGGACATAAGAGTTTAATGCACAAGGCACACATGAGCTGGTATAATTAGGCCTCCTCATGCCCAAAGGTCCCAGCAGGCTGAACAAAACAGCAAGGATCACTTCACCCCACCTGCTGGGTGCCCTAGGGAGACCCTGGAGACAGTCTTTGGCTTGGTGCCTGGGAACAGGAAATGAGTAGCATGGTCCCAGTTACCCCTCTGGGGATACTGCCACCAAGGGGCAGCTCTTTGGCCCTTCATGAGCAGAATACAGGCTTCTTGCTGGCAGTTAGGTAGAAATTGCTGCCATTACTCTTGATGCAGACAATGTCCCTAAGGCACCAGACCCCTGACTTCTCCAGCTCAGCCAGCATGTTGGCCTCAAAAGTCAGTGTAGCCACTCAGAAGAATTCTCAAACATTCTCACCTGTGGGAGACGAGACTGCCCCATACTCAGCCTTCATCCCCCGGGCCACCTTGAGTACATCCTTCGGCATCAGCACATACTGAGCAGGAGTTAAGGAAGAGAAGCACACCAGAAGGGCTGTTCTCCTTGAGTGCCTCGACCAGCCACTGCTTAGTATGGTCCAGAGAGGCCACGTCGTTCAGGCTGAAGACAACGATAATGGCTTGAGCTTCTTGGTAATAGGTGGATGCAATACATTTGAATCTCTTCTCTCCAGCAGCATCCCAGAGCTGCAGACTGAAGGGGATGCCCAACACCTCAAATCGTTCTATCTTGAAGTCGACTCCAATGGTGAGAATTTGGGTATTTAAGGCATTATAAGCCCAGGCTGATAGGAAAGACGCATGAACTTTTACCGGGGATGTATGGAAGAATCTAGAAAAGGCAGTTGGGCTTAAAAACAAGCAAACGAAAAACTGCCCTCAAAGTCGATTCGGACTCATACCGACCTCCTAGGAAGGGTAAAACTGCCCCCTTTGACAGCGGTTCTCAACCATCCAAATGCCACGACCTTTTATACAGTTCCTCATGTTGTGGTGGCACCCCCAACCATAAAATTATTTTCGTTGCTACTTCATCACTGTCATTTTGCTACTGTTATGAATCGGGCAACCCCTGTGAAAGGGTCATTCTAATCCCAAAGGGGTCACAACACACAAGTTGAGAATTGCTGCCCTGTGGGTTTCCGAGACTGTAACATTTCAGGGGACCAGAAAGGCTACTTTCTCCCAAGGAGCAGCTGCGGGGGTGGGGGGGGGCGGGGAGGGGGCAGGCTCCACCCACTCACCTTGCAGCTCAGTGCATAGCTCATGAAGGCTTGCAACTTACAGGGAAGGGAACTGGGGTTTTGTTTCGGTATTTGACTTATTTACTAGTAGAAGACACCTCCAAAGTGAGGATTTTAAAACAGCTATGCACACGACTTAAGATAATTGAGGTGGGGAAGGGAGGATGACAAGGTATTTAGTCTGAAACTTGTATGGGGATAGAGATCAAATTCCCTTGATGATTACTCAACTCACTCATTGGTCTATTGTCATGAGATGCCAAAAAGATGGACACACTCAATGCCAGGCATTGTGCCAGATGTTTGAATTCAAAGAAAAACTAATTGCTGCATCTATTTTCCACAAACCCATAATCTAGTGGTGACAACAATGCATTTTTTTAAAATATATATATATATAGGTAAGTAGTAGGTTGGTGGGTGGATGGATAGATCAATTCTACCTGGGAACTCCAGTTAATATCATCTGCAAGATAGGATGCTATTTACACAGGTTCTAGAAAGATGTGCCACCATGCATCTAAAAGACACAAGAATTTGGGCATCCCAGACTGTGGGAAGACTTGGGGAAAATCATTGCATTTTCAATTTTGTGAAATACAGATTGTAGCTGAATCTGCCTTTTCATTACTATGAAGACTAGTAACATCATATAAAGTTCCTTGAAAGCAGACTGTGTATTTTAGCCATGGTCCTTCTTAGAACCCAGGGTAGTGGTCCTCAGAGTTCAGACCTCAGACCAGCACCAGCAGTAGCACCTGGAAAATCACTAGAAATACAAATTCTGATCCCTACTCTCCCACTGGCTCAGAAACTCAGGCAGAGGTAGCAATCTGTGTTATGTCTCCCAGTGGGCTGTGATGCTTAAGGATGCGATCACCTGCCCAAAGCAAGTGACTTTAAATCATCTTGTAAAGTGCTTTTCCTATCTCATCAGTGACAATAATTAAAATTTTCTCAAATCTAATTCAAAGGAATGTCTTACATTAGTGGTTCCTAAACTTCTGTCCAGGTACATCATCAATTCCTGGCTTGACTTTTTTCCCCCCATTGATCTCCAGCAAAATAAGATAGCTGAGACAACCAAGAGGCTTTTAGGATGCTGGTTTTTATTAGTTTGTTGAATAAGTTCAAGTCATTCCTTGGGATATTAGATCCCCCACACTTTGCCAGCATTAAAGTTAGTGTTCTTTTCATGGGCAGTAAACAGTGTGGAGAGCCCATCTCCTGCTTCTGCTGGCTCTCCTGTTCCCAAGGGACAAGGGTCCACAGCCCACCATTCTTCACCTGCTCTGACATCAATTGCTGCTCTCACGGCTCTCTAGCTCTCCGCGGGGTTCAGTAATTCTTTGGAATGGCCACACAGAACTCACAATGAGTTCACAATGATGGGGGGTGTCTAGGGAAGTGAATAGGTTACCACTAGTCACTGGTCCACAGCAACATCTCTTTATTCAGCAACCAAGTCTCTCTCGGTCCTCGGCCGCTCAGACACCTATCCCATGGTCTCTGCAGCATCCTGAAGACTCAGCGCTGTTCTTTTGCTGTCTCATCATCTCCCTGCAGTCGTGTCTCAGGGACCACCACCACTTCAGAGCTCTTAGACATGCCCTTCCGGTGCTCCAGGGGATTTCTGTCTCTCTCCTGCTACCTCAGAAACTGTTGAGTTTTTGATGGATGACTCATCCTTCTAGCTAGGCGTGGTGATGAAAACTGACCAATCCTTTCTAATCTTCCACATGCCATGTTAGCGTAGTCGTAGTCTCATGAAATCATTGGGTGGAAGTGACAGAGGAATGAGTACAATCGCCATATTAAAAATGTTTGCTCTACCACAGGTTTCACAGAATAATAGTCGTTAAAAGATGTAGTGATTTTCTTTCTCAAATAAACTTAGGTAGCAAATAGATTGTATCAAAAACTTATTTTAAAAAATGTACTAGTCCAGGAAATCTTGACATCTCTTAGCCACTGATATTAATAGGCATAGGTTTTCTAGAAAAAACAAAGCTATGGGAATGCAGGGTTCCACCTGAGAGTCAACAATTTTTACTAAGATCTTATCTGTTTGTATTCCAAAAATATCCAATTAGGGTTTGAGATTCATGAAACCCAGTCTCAGTAGCATATAAATTCAATAAATGTCCCCCAACTCTAGTGATTTTTAACCTATTACCATTTTCTTTGTAAATGGTCATTTAGATAATGTCTTCTTTTAAGTAGAATATATAAAACTACATATCCTGAGCATAGGTGTGTACATGTGTATTTCCATAATAGATTTTTTTGCTTTTTTATTATTAAAAGACCATTTTATTGGGGGCTCTTACAACTCTTATAACAATCCATACATCAATTGTATCAGGCATATTTGTACATAGGATGCCATTCTTCTTTTCTAGACATTTACTTTCTATTGAGCCCTTGGTATCAGCTCCTCTTTTTTCCCTCCCCCACCTACATCATGATCCCTTAATAAATTACAAATTATTATTTTCATATCTTACACCGACCACTGTCTCCCTTCCCCCATGGTTTCTGTTGTTCGTCCTCCTGGAGCGGGGCATGTGGCTAGGTGTCGATCGTTGTGACCGGTTCCCCCTTCCTCCTCTCCTCTCCACCTTCCCCCTACTCTTCTGGTATCACTGTTTCCATTCCTGTTCCTGGATTCCATGTGTCATGAGCTCTTATATCTTATCTATACCTGTGTGCATGCTCTGGTCTAGTCCGAAGTGAGAGGCAGCACTGGGATAATGAGAGTGAGGGGTGAGGAAGGCTCAAAGAACCAGAGGAATATTGTGTGTTTCATTGGTGCTTTACTGTGCCCTGGTTGACTCATCCCTTCTCTATGACCCCTCTGTGGAAGGATGTCCCATTGTCTACAGATGGGCTTTGGGTCTCTGCTCCGACCACCCTCATTCTCTCCATAATAGATTTTTGAGTTGCCCAACCACCTTGCTCAGAGACTACAAAGAGTGAGTAAAGACAGTGTCATAAATAAACTATTATTATTTATAATATGCATTCTTTATTCTCATGCCCTAATGTACAATGTTATTTATTAGTTTAATCACTGTTGTGAGGATTGTTATTATTATTTCATGAAATAAAACTGAAAACAAATTGGAAAATAGGAAAAAGAAAAATATCTTCTATCTTGACGACATGTAAGATTTACTATACCTAATCTCCACATAGACACACTATATTTATTTCTATTACAATACCTGATTCATCAAGGTATTAAATTGCTTCCTACTCTTTGGCTTCTGTAACATTTACAAGAAACCACTGGAGCATTGGTGACCATGGGAACACAAATTTTCCCATATTTTTCACATATTTCCTTTCATTTCTAGTCCATCCTAATTCCAAGCGGCAGTGGCTCTCAATCTCATATTAATTACCAAGAGGAGTAGGTTCCTTCTGCAGGTCTGGGGCAGAGGAATAGAGGAGGTTAGGAGACTGTGTGTATTAAAACATCAACCCAGATGTCCTCATCCTAAGTCTCGGCATCTTCTTTTCTCCCAACCTGTGCCCTTACCTAGAGAGGGGCATCTGTTGGGTTGTAAGGTAAATCTTATCTGGAACGTATCTACCCTTGTAATGAAATACTCGGTTTGCTCTTTAGTTTCTTCCCCCTCTGTCAGAAAGAATTTATCTACCAAAAAGGGCCTCTGGTGTCCATCCAGCCAATGCCAAGCCATGGCAGCCCAGACTCATAGTGACCCTGATTCATGATGTCTGGATTCATGGCAACCCCATAAGTCAAGAATAGAACTGTGTTCCAAAAGGTTTCTAATGGCTTTTTTTTAAAAGAAGTAGATCTCTAAGTCATTCTTCTGAGCACCTGTGGGGGGACTGGAACCTCCAAACTTTCAGGTGGCAGCCGTGTGCATTATTCCAAAGATCTGACTCTTACATTCGGTCCTAAAGAGGCCATTGATCACGCCCAATTTTTCCAGCCTTTCCAAGTGCAGTAGTGGGTTCCAGAACAAACTATCCCATTGGTAGCCCTGGCGGCTGACTTTCAGGCTCTCATTCCTGGCACCTCATGTCTCTGCTGCTGTTGGGAGCTGCCATCAAGTCACAGCAATCCCCAAAACAACCGAACAAAATGGCTCCTGGTTCTGTGCCAACCACAGGGCCTGCTCGCATCCACTGTAGCCACTGTGTACTTTCAGTGCCTTCCAACCTATGGTGGGCATCTTGCAGCAGCATCTCTGACGATGTATATTCTGCTATTATCCAGGGGATTTCTACTGCCTCGTTTTCAGAGCTAGGTCGCCAAGTCCTTCTTACTATTCTGTCTTGGTTTGGCAGCACTAATAAAACCTGACGTGCTGATATTTGAGACACTGGTGACATAGCTTCCAGCATCATGGCAACACTCAAGCCACCGCAGTGAGTTAAACCAAAAGCTGGGTGGTGAGCTATGTCTGTAGGTAGGGTTCACCCAAGTCTTCTGAATTTCCAAGAACGTTCCCCTCCCTCTCTCCAAATGTAAAAAGAAGTTCAAGAAGCCCCGTAAAGATAGAAAATAAACGTCTGTACGGCGAAAGACAACTCCAGGAGCTTGTCTTTAAATTGCTGCTCATTCCTTTAGCTGTCAGGGCCCACAGGCAATGGTCATTAAGACTCTAACGTATGTAAGCGTCTGGCTCACTCACAGGTGTCTGTCTCCTCGGCTTCCACAATCATGCTCTTAGAAGGAACTTCTCCAAGGCTCGGGTAAATAAACATCCTCTTCTATGAGATCATGTCTCCTCTTTCTAAGGTCTTTTTTGTTCCATTCTGGAATTTCCACATGTGTGCTTTCTCCTGCTTGCAAATGGGCAGGCCCTGGAGACAGGAAGAGAGGAGGGACAGAAAATGGGGGTGAAGGAGAGAGAAGGCCCACCACAATCTGGCCTCGGTCCTGTCACAGCGTCTGCCTGAGACTCATCATGAGTGAAACCCATGCTTCCAAGACACTGACTTCTAATCCCCACATAAGGAAACCAGGGTCGTCAAACGTGATTTAGCTAGAAGCAAGAGAGCTTTAATCTGGGAAGTTGAGACAATAACTGCAACTGCTTCCTGCTCTAAAGTCTCTGTGGACCTACCTTTCTGTTCCATGCATATTACTTGCCTACCAAGACGTTCATTTCCAGGGTCATCAAATAAACTCCTTTCCATGAGTGGGGATTGATTTCGAGGCATTTGGTTCAGGCAGACCACCATCTGCCTGCCAGTTTGTCATGCTGTGGCAGCTGACTGTTGCTATCATTCTGGAAGCATTGCCACTGGTATTTCAAATCCCGACAGGATGCCCCATGGGGACAGGTCGCAGCAGAGCTGCCAGACAAAGACTGTCGAGGAAGAAAGGCCAGCTGATCTACTTTTGAAACTTAGCGAACGGGTTATGATACCCAAGCCAATGGGTCATGATGCCAGTTTGCTGATTAGCCATGAACTAAAGAGGGGAGGGGTGATGGTCAGCCTTCAGCAAAGATAGTCAGGGCCATTTTCACGGCAGGCATAGGCTTTCCAAGCATACACACCCTGGAATTAGGCAGCAACATAATGGACAACCTCTGCGCTGTAATAAAGGTCTTCAAGGTCAGGTGCTCCCAATCTAATGTATGAGCCTCTTGGCTTTTCCATGGGCCAGTAGTGCCTTGAAAACCTGCCCACTGGGTAATGGGCATGAACAGACACTTCACCAAAGAAGGTACTCATGAAGCACACAAACAGATGAAGAGAAGTTTACAACCATTCGTCATTCGCAAATCAAAGCAACAATGCAATATCCTCTCACCCCAGCAATATTACCAATGATAAGTGAAAACCAGAAAACATGCTGACGAGTGTATGGGAAGACTGGAGCATTTGTACACTGCAGGTGTAAATTGATACACCCACTCCTTCTTTTAAAAGGTAGAAATGTAAACCCACACTATAAGATAGCAATCCCACTACTGTGTATATATCCTACATAAATAAAAACTGAGACCCAAATGCTCACCTACGTGCATTGCAGCATTTTTTTACAGTAAAAAAGGATGAGAACAACCGAAGTGCTCTTCAACTGACAAGTAGAGAAACAAACCATACAAATAATGGAATGAATAGTGTGCAACATTAAAGAATAATGATGAATTTGCAAAACATCTCACAACATTGATGAACCTAGAGGACGTTATGTTGTGTGAAATAAGCCAATCGCAAAAGGGCAAAAATTGTATGAAAATACTATATAAAAATACAAGAAAAGGCTTACACACAGAGAGGAATTTGTTCTGATTGTTACCATAGATGAGCCAGAAGGGAAGGACTGTCAATGAGTAGAGCGTAGACACGTATTCACTTGGGTGAAGCAAAAGAAAATACACAATAAAGGGGAGGGCGGTGCAACATGACAAAGACAAAGAAAGACACTAGGAGCCATGCAAGCGTAAAAGGCAACACAGTAAAAACTATTACATACCCAACCCTGCAGTAACAGTAATGCCGAACTATAATTGACAAGCAGATACATGGGTATTTTAGACCGGGTACTCGAGAAAAGCCAAACCAGTGAGGATTGTATATGTAGAGAGAAAACTTTTATATCAAGAAATGGTGTACCCATTAGAGAAGCAGCCTGTCCAGTCTAGGTCCAAGTCAATGGGGCAGATGTTAAGCTGGAGGGTTTTCCGAACTTGAGTAACTGTAGGGGCTGATGGACCAAGGATCAGTAGGAAAAGCACAGGTTAGGGACTGCAGAGGCTGGTGAATCCAGGGAGGGCAGGTCAGGCTTGTGACTGGAAAGACAAATGAGTCCGACGGGTCAGATACTAAGCCAGATGGCAGCTCTGGTGGCAGGTCACTGATTGCTGCAGGGATCAACAGGCAAGGTGGCTGGTCATTGGCTCAGGTCCATGAGCTAGATGTAGGACCCAGACCCAGCCGAAGAGAAGAAAGTGTTTCCACAGCATCCACTTATATTGGAAGCAGGGCACATTCCCAAGGAAATTCTAGTTCAACTGATTACACCAGAACTGGATCTGGTAAAGGCACTAATGATTTTATTTCCAGTAGTAAAGAGGACACATAGAGTCGACGGTAGATGTAGCCATAGGTATATGCAAAATACCACCAGTAGACACTTAAAAACAAATATTAAAAAGAGACAATGTATGGGGAACCATGTACTTATTACCTTAAACATTTTTGCCAAACTAATGACTATAAGGAGACCTGCTGGTTGTTCCCGATGGCACTGGACAATGTAGGGGGGGGGGGAAGAAATGGGCTTAGAGCTTCAAATTGCCAGCTGAAGCTCTAACAAGATGACCTATGAGGCACCATGTCAGAGAGTAAACATTATCTCCTACACGTGCAGGTGTGAGAGTGGTCGAAAGCTAAGCCCAGAGTCTGACTCTGTGAGTGACTGGATTACAATGCAAACTTCACGCTCAACCTCCCAAAGTGTCTAATGCTAGTGTGAAACAGCGAGTAGGAAGAAAGAAGCCTACTCATGGCTGCAGCCAAGAAATAGTCCTGCATTTCCGGCCTGCTGGCCTGCCCTATGACCTTTGGCCCTCACAATCTCATGAGTCAATTCCTTTAAATAAATAAATGCATCTCTCTCTCTGTCTCTCTCTCTCTGTCTGTCTGTCTCTCTCTCTCTCTCTCTCTCTCTCTCTCTCTCTGTGTGTGTGTGTGTGTGTGTGTGTGTGTGTGTGTGTGTGTGTAGTGGTTACACATTGGGCTGTGATACACATCTTTGGCAGTTCGAAACCACTAGCAGCTCCTCTGGAAAAAGACTGGGCTTTCTACTCCCTTTAACAGTCACAGTCTCCAAAGCCCACAGGGCGTCGCTGTGAGTCAGCACTGACTGGATGGCAGTGAAAATGGATTTATGTGTTTTTTTATTTATCTCTCTAAATATATAGACTCTTACATATGTATAGTATGTATATGCATGTGTGTATCTGTGTGTTGTTGTATGTGTTCTATTTCCTTGGTGAGCCATAGTGGTAGAGATCTGGGTATTCATGTCAATACTGCAGACCCTCCAGTAAACTCCATGTGTGAGGTGGTCATTTGTTGAGGTGAATATAGAGAGAGCAGGTAGGAGGAGCCCTCATTTTTCAGATACAGGTGGTACAGGGCACTGGTATAGAGTTCGGTGGTCATTCCAAGAGGAGGAGGTTTATTTTGCTCCCCCACACACTCCAAAGTAATTAGCATCACTGAATCCTTCACTTTTTACACAGGTGGAATGCCTACATGGTTAAAAAGAATAGCTAATGCCCTCGGCTCAGAGTTTGGAAGTTTGAATCAACCCAGAAGCACCTGGAAAGAAACACCTGGTGATAAGCTTCTCAAAAGTGATCCAATGAAAACAGACACAGTGTGGAAACGGATCTGGCGCTATCAGAAACAGATGGAATTCGAGCTGCCATACGACCCAGCAATCCTGCTACTGGGCATACACCCAGAGGAGGCAAAAAACAAACCATGCCAGACATCTGTGCTCCAATGTTCATCGTGGCACAGTTCACAATCGCAAGGAGTTGGAAACAATCCAAATTTCCATCAAAGGACAAATGGATCAAAAAACTGTGGTACAGACATACCATGGAGCACTACGCATCCCTAAAAAGCAGCGATGAACGCATGAAGCACATCACCACATGGGAAGAACTGGAGGAAATCATGCTAAGTGAAGTAAGCCAAGCACAAAAGGAGAAGTACGTGAGTCCACTAAGGTAAACTTTAAAAATGAGGCATATGGGAAAAGCTACTGTATACATATATTCCTGGGATGAGGTCCAAGTACAATGGAAGGGGCCAAATCCAATCCAGGGATACTTATGACAGCCAAATAAATAGGAGGGGGAAAGAAAGGGGGGAGAAAAAAGACATGGGTGCAGGGGAAGCAGGGCACTAACCCACCCAAGGGGAGAGTATAGCTTATATTGCCACAGAAGAGGGAGAGAGACACCAGGCTTCAACCTGATGCACAAGACTTGAATACAACATACCAGTATGTACCATGGAGCTAATAGAGAGGTCTGCAGGGCTGACCCCAATCCCAACTATGTGGACACCTCCCCCCTACCCCCAGAAGACTGCACTTCAGAGGACAACACTGAAACTACAGCTTGGGGTGAGGGGCACGTCTGATCATAGCACACAGGAGCAAATGAAGAGGGATGCAGAGGAAGGGGAACACATCCTGGTCCACCAAACCCCAAGGACAATATTCCTGCTCAGAGCAGACAATAGGGCAGGGCACAGAGAGGACCATAGGGCAGGCCCTACCATGAGACACAAAATCACTGAACCATAGTGCTACAGGGAACAACACTGCAGACACAGTGCAGGAACTGTGCCCAATCTAACCCCATCGCGCTGGGCAGAGGCACTGAGGGCATGCAACAGAGCAGCAAGGGGAGCAAAGTGATAAAATCCCTGGGGAATACCAAAAATAGACTGGAGACAGAGTCTGGCACCCCATCAGACTCGACAGGCCCACACTCATAAAGGTCAACAAACAGACCTTGAACTATTTTTGTCAGTGGCTTCTTGTTATTTTGTTTTTGTTGTTATTATTGTTTTGTTGGTTTTGACTCCCTTTGTTGTTTTATTTGGCTTTGCCTGGCTTTTTCACTTATTAATGTCTCTGTACATCTGTCTAGATAAGATAGGAGGGATAAACAATTTTGAGATGATAAGAATGGGACCAATGGTTTAGAGGATACGGGAGAAGGGGAGATGGGAAAAAGGAAGGGGCTTGGCAGACCAACCCAGGGACAAGGAACAAGTGAACTAAAATCAATGGGGAGAAGGGCATAGGATGCCTAATGGGGCTTAATCAAGAGCAATGTAGCAGTGTGGATGTAATAAACCTGAATGAAAACTGAACATGATGGTGGGACAAGAGGAAAGTAAAAGAAAAATAGAGAGGCAAAGGACATTTATAGAAGTCTAAATATAGGAATGTACACATGTAAATATATTTATATATAGTGAGAGGGGAGTAGATCTATGTACTTATATCTATATGTTTAGAATTAAGGTTGCAGATGGACATTGGCCTTGACTCAAGTACTCCCTCAACACAAGAACATTTTGTTCTAATAATCCAGCATTCTGTGATTCTCACCTTCCCGACACAATTGCTCAGGACAAATTGGTGCATAAGTAAATATGGTGAAGAAAGTTGATGGTGCCCGGCTATTGAAAGATATAGCATCTGGGGTCTTAAAGACTTGAAGATAAACAAGCAGCCATCTAGCTGAGAAGCAACAAAGCCAACATAGAAGAAACACACCAGCCTGTGTGATCATGAGGTGTCGATGGGATCAGTATCAGGCAGGTAAGACCCAGAAAAAAATCATACCCAATGTGAATGGGGGGGGGGGGGCCTGGAGTGGAGACCCAAGGCCTATCTATAGACAATTAGACATCCCCTCACAGAAGGGTCACAAGGAAGAGATGAGCCAGACAGGGTGTAGTATAGCACCAATAAAACACAACTTTCCTCAACTTCAGTAGTTCTCAACCTGTGGGGTGAGACCTCTTTGGTGGTCAAACGACCCTTTCATGGGGATCACCTGATTCATAATAGTGGCAAAATTACAGTTATGAAGTACCAACGAAAATAATTTTATGGGTGGGGGTGTCACCACAACCTGAGGAACTGTTTTAAAGGGTCGCTGCATAGGAAGGTTGAATACTACTGCTCTAGTTCCTTAATGCTTCCTTCCCTCCCCCCACTATCATGACCTCAATTCTACCTTACAAATTGGATTAGACTAGAGCATGCACACTGCTACAGACAAGAGTCTGCAACACAGGGAATCCAGGGTAGATAAATCCCTCGGGGTCAACAATGACAGCAGCGATATCAAAGGATAAGGGAGAGATGGGGAGGGAAAGGGGGAAATCAATCACAAGGATCAACATATAACCCCCTCCCAGGGGGATTAACAACAGAAAAGTAGGTGACGGGAAACAGAGGATGACATAAGATATGAAAATAATCATCTATAACTTATCAAGGTTTCATGAGAGATGGAGGGCGGGGAGGGGGGGGGGGAGTGAGAAGCTGATACCAAGGGCTCAAGTAGAAAGAAAATGCTTTGAAAGTGATGATGGCAGCAAATGTACAAATGTGCTTGACACGTGGATGATTATATGGATTGTGGTAAGAAAGGTAACAGCCCCCAATAAAAGTATTTCATTAAAGAAAGAAAAGAAAACAGACACAATTCTGGTGCATGCGGGACCACATGGAGTTGGAATCAACTGGCTGAATCTAATCAAACCTAGTCACGTCAACAAAAGAATCGATTTTCAGAAGGAAACTAGGTGAAGATACTGGAATTTGACTTCCAACCTCCTATTCTTTCTGCTTCCCTGGGACAGCGTGGCGGAGAGCGTCATTTTTGCATGGCTTCCTTGTAGTCAGGCTAGTTTTGTGTTTTACTTATTTTTCCTTTTGCATCCTATCTTCCTCCTATGAATATAACAAATCCCCTCTAACTTTGTGGTATGAAATTTGTATTGTTCCACTCATTTTCATTGGCATCATTCCCTTTGTGTTGAATGCTTAATACGCAGAATAAAATTCCATTACGAGGCGAATTAAAAAGCTAAGACCTATGAGTGTTCTCAGACTTTACTGGGTGTTATGCTTCAAGGGGGAAATTGACTCATGGCATATTTAAATATATGCAATAATGAATAGGTTTGACTGTTCTCTGGAAATTTCTATGATTCACAAAGTGCTTCAAAGGAGACTCCCGGCTCCCAGACACGGCGACTTTTCCCCGGGACCACCCGAGTGTGCCCTGGACCATGCTGCTCTGTCGCCCTGCAGCTCATCATGGCAGCACCTACTGCCCCTCCGGCGAGCCAGGGGCTCCACCAGCCTGTCCCTGGATTCTTTAGGCAGCCCATACAGGAGACCAGCACAGGTGCTCTTCCATCGACAGAAAATAAATGTACTCAACTTATTTTTCCTTACATTTTTCTCTAACATTTTAGAAAATTTTTTAAATAGGGAATAATGGAAGCGGGGATGAGGGGGAGTAATCATCCTACCCCAAAACTGGAATTCACGCTTTTTAATACCTGTGTCTCCCAGTGACCCTAGAGGAGAGGCTGTGAGTCATAACCAACACAATCGCAGTGAGTTTGGAGTTTGGTTTGGAATGCCTGTCATATTCCTTCCAGTCTCTACTTTAGTTGTTGTTCCTGGTTGTTGTTGATTTTTTAATTTTTACAATCTGTAGCTTTATAGTTAAAATGCTGTCATTTCTAAAAGAAAAGGCTTTAAAAAACAAAAACCTACTTCCACTGAGTTTATTCTAACTCAATTATTATAAAAATATGAAGAACTCAGAAAATCACAAAGCCAAATATTAAGATTCGAAACTCAAATCTCACAACCAGAAAGAACTCTTGTTCATATAGGTTCAAATAATCACACACATCTTTCGCACATAAATACAGAAAGGAGAAATAGGTAGAGAAGGGGAGGTCCATTTACAAGGGATCACAGAGAAGGCTCAGTTAACCAGGGCCAGTAAAGCACCGATGAAACACACAATATTCCTCTGATTCCCTGAGGCTTCCTCACCCCTGTCTATCATGACCCCAGTGCTGCCATAAGAGCTCACAGCACACGGAATCCAGGAACAGGAATGGGAATGGCGATACCATAAGGGTAGAGGGAAGGTGGGGAGAGGAGAGAAGGAAGGGGCAACCGATCACAATGATAGAGATATAACCACATGCCCCCTATGTAACCCAGTAACCATGGGGGAAGGAAGACAGTGTTCAGTGTAAAATATGAAAATAATAATTTGTAATTTATCAAGGGGTCACAAGGATCAGGTGGGGGAGGGAGGGAAAAAAGAGGAGCTGATATCAAGAGCTTGGTAGAAAGTAAATATCTTGAAAAGAATGATGGCAATATATGTACAAATACGTTTGATACATTTGGTATATGGATCGTTAATAAGAGTGGTAAGAGCCTCCAATTAAAATGATCTTTTAATTTTTTTAAATTGGCTTATTCTTAAATACACACTGCTTTTTTAAAATATATGTTTTATTTTTGTTTTGTAGCATTTATTGCAATTCCTTCAATGTAACAGCATTCTTCTCACTTCCTTCCCAGATGCCCTGTATTTGTCCTTCTTCTTCCTTTTTTTTTAAACAGTTTTATTGGCACAAAATTCCCAAACTATACAATTCAATAGTTCAATCACATTAATAAGTTGTACAATCATTACCACAATCAATTTTAGAACATTGTCTTCATTCTTATACTCATCTTTCTTAGCTTTCCATCACTCCTGCCCTGGCTTCCCCTGGAACCATACCCCAAGGTAACCATTAATCTAGTTACTGTCTCTATAGGCTAAGCTAACTTGGATTTCATATACAGAACATTTTTAAAAGAAAAATAACCAAAAAAATTTTAACTAACAATTATAACAATGTAAAACAGAAAAACCTCAAGAAAGTAGAAAATATTAAAAACTAGAACAAATTTTAAATGAGTCAAACGGTAGACCAAAGGATAAGGTATTAAATTTTAACATTGGTGCCTTTTTACCAATCCACTTCCCAGTGAATTCTGCACGACACAAAGGCTATTCACGTGCCTGCTCAACTGTCAAAGGGGCGTCACTAGAAGCTTAGTCTACATGTATTCCACCTTCACTTTTTTAAAGACAGAAATACTTTCAAACAGATCAAAAGGGACGTCAAATGATAAGATATTACATGCTAACCTAATGACATCTGCCATAGTCAGTTTCACATTGCTCTTGGTCTTTGCGTCCCTCAACTGTGGTCAGAGAGAACCTTAATCCATGTGGGGACCCCGAAAATCGACTTTGGGCTTCCACTGTCACCCACAGCCTTCTACAAACCACGTGTTCCCAATTTAAGCTCGGACAGCGCTCCCTCCTTCGGATTTAGATTGTATTCTTTAGGGCAACCTTGGATCACACAGGCTGGTGTGTTTCTTCCAGGTGGACTTAGATGATACCTCCCTTAGATGAAGGTTTGTTTGAACACAAGCCTTTAAGACCCCGGACACTATTCCTTCTGATAGTTGAGCATCATCTAGTTTCTTCACCACTCTTTGCTGTAGCATCCATCTTCATGAGAGCAAGTGCTGAGTAGGGCCATGTCATAAGAACTCATTGTTCGTAGATCTGGCTAGAATTAAGTGGGAGCTCGAAATCCACTCATAAATCTATGGTTTATGTATGTCTCTGGTTCACCTTAGAGAGACAGATACCATTTTCATTTTACGTTTGAGAACATTACCAATCATCCTCTCGGGGCATAAGGTGATTCTGTTGAATGTGTCATTAATTTAACCAATGATATAGAATTTAAAATACTATTTAGAGAATGAAATTATGCAAGTGTAGGCCAGCTCTGAACCGCAATACATGAATTACTGACTTGTACAGATTAAACTCTTTAATGACTGGTCGCTTATTCACACAAACAGTGGTGGCTGGTGATAGGGCAACACTTTCAACAATATTCATTCGTGGTAGCAGAACCACACCTGCCAGATAAATATGTGTCCTAATAAGGCAAGGAGGGCATCCAATTAATAAGTATATGGTAGCCCTGCGCCACCAATCATGGTGCCACCCTCAAGGCAAGAGATCTGAATCAAAGTCAGATCAGCAGCTCAAAGCCTTGCGGTAGCAGTCATGTGCTTTTTCTCATGTAGGGGTGTCAGCCCTAATTCCAAGGGTACTGGGAACTTGAACTAAAGCCTGCCCCCGACACCCTGCCGCCCCGTAAACAGTGTGGTTTCCACATCGAGTTGTTTGGGTGTGGCCGTGAAGGGTGTGTGAACCTTGGGAGACCAGGGTCTAAAGCCCAGTCGTCTGCAGCACACGGCCCGGGTCGCTGCGGCCTGCACAGAAGCTAGGTCCAAGTGTACAGTTAGGAGCCTCGTACCAGGCATCTTCCCTCCTGGGTTCTTTTTTTTTTCCCCAGTGGGATTCTTTTTTTTTTTCTTTTTAAAATTATTTTATTGGGGGTTCTTACAGCTCTTATAACAATCCATACATCAATTGTATCAAGCACGTTTGTACATATGTTGCCATCATCGTTTTCAAAACATTTTCTTTCTACTTGAGCCCTTTGTATCGGCTCTTCGTTCATCCCTTAGTTCTCTTTTTTTAATCATTTTATTAGGGGCTCATACAACTCTCATCACAATCCATGCATACATCATTTGTGTAAAGCACATCTGCACATTCATTGCCCTCTCCTTGGGTTCTATCTAAGTATTTTTAAGCCTTTTTCCCGTTAGAAGGTTGCTCCACCCCATTTTCCTACCAACAGAAGTAGAATTGCCTTCTCTGAGCCATACATGCCCTTCTCCCCCATTTTGACCTTAATTTCCAATAAGGTTTCCCTTATTCCTCTGCTAGGAGTGGGGTGACCTTAGCACAATTTGCACAGCAGCAACTGAAGGGTCTTCTCCCTCCCCCTGTCTCCCTCCACACACACATCTCAAAAGTCTGACCCCTGAGGTGAGGTGCAGCCTCCTCTGTTGAAGTGCTTTGTAGGATGTCCTTATGGCTGAGGTGATATATGTTTGCAGGATGCTAGGCCAGGCTCTACCTCGTTGCCTGGGAGACAGGATGAGAAGATTCCCTGGTCTGGGAGCAGGAGCCTGCGTTCATCAGGGTGCTTCTCCTTACAGTTTGTCCTTCTTTTCTGCCCCTTTCTGCCTCCTCAGCCTGGTTTGGGGACTCATTGTGCTGTCACTCACTTGAACGACCTGTCTGTCATTTGGCTCTAAGGTGCTTCCCAGGGGTGCGTTTGGTTCCAGGTCTAAGGGCCGAAGTCTCAGGGGTTCCACTAACCTGCTAGGTTTTACCACTTTGAATTTTGACCTACGTATATTTTCCTCCCCTCCTGTCTCAGGGCTTTTGGGGATCCCTTTCCAAGCATTCCATCGTGGGAGTCACATCACCCAGTTCTGGCCTCCGCTGTGAGTCGCATGGTGCACAAGCCGGATGGAACATTTGCCGCCTGGAGTTTTTGTTTGTCATCACTTTTCTTTCCTCTGGATGAGGAGAGACCAAGACTGGCCACTTAGATGGCCCCTCTCTGGCTGTTAAGACCCCAGTTGTTACCACAGTCGGGTGTAGAGCAGTGGCTTTGTCCACTGGATTGTTCCAACCATGCCAGGCTCCCCGATGCTTTGCCCCCCAGGTGTCTAGTCATAGCGATGAGGTTTTCAGAACTTTGCTCCCCGTGACCTCCATGCTATGCATGGATCTATGCGGGGGCTTCAAAAGTTCATGGGAACATCCCCTTATCTTTTCATTCTATTTTCACAAGCTTTCCTGAAGGCCCCTCACATGTTCAACACAGACAAATACACAGGCGCATTGTCGAAGGTCCATTTGCTCCGTTTGCTTCTCTTTCAATGGGAAGCTCTTTAGGAGAGGGCTCAGAGCTGTGTCATCTCGCCACTCTGCATCGAGCAGAGCAAGGGCACGCTGGATGGCCACTCTGCGCCAGTGTCCTCGGTTTCCCCACAACAGTCAGCTTTGGGAAAGGTATTCGATCCCATTCTGCATCTGTCCTCTTTCGGTTGCTGCTTCTATTGTTCTGGTGTTTACTCTTCTGCTTTTCTTATTTCATTTGGGGAGGATGTGGTTTTAGCCCCCATGTGAGCACAGAAGTCCCTGAACTCTCTAGATCTACCACGAGCTACACACTGTGCCAGAAACCACAAGACCAGGGGGAGCAGAAAGAGACATGGTCTGAACCCTCGTGGAGCTTCGAGCCTGTTGGAGCAGACAGACATTAGCCAAAGAATCCCTCAAATACTATCAAGCCAAATGATAATCAGAATCATGAACGGGAGATAAATGAGGCTCTGGAAGCCTATAGGAGGGCAGACCATTCTCTAAGGAAGAAAGAGTTGAACTGAACTCCAAGGGAACAATAGGATGGACGTTATTACCAAGATAACCTTGAAACCACTCCAACTGATAAAATAGGTAGATCACTCACATCCGTTGATACTTTATTACCGGTTTGGGCAGGATAATACATTGGAAATAGCAACCAATATTTCTTTCTCCGCATTTCCTCTCACCTTTCCATCCATCCCCTCTTGCTCGTCCCCAAGCAGGGGGGTGAACCTGCACTTGTCTCATGGAGGACGGGGTGGGGAGACAGAGCAGGCAGGAAATCGGCCTTTCAGATGTTTGCCAAGTGTCATGTTTGTTTCTCTAAGGACTAAGGCTTTGGCAGGGGAAGTGAAGAGCACTGGGGTACAGTGTTGTAGGGATAAACCACAGGTTCAGAACACCTGGGTGCCTCTAACTCCTAGATTCCAAAGGTAGAAAAGCCTAAGAGAAAGCAATGAATTTGGAGAATGGTCGGGGAAGTGGGAACGGTCTGGGAAAAGAAAAGCTGTCCCCTCTTCCCACCCCCACGCCCAAAAAGTCCCCAAAGGCAGCCACAGACAGAGGAAAAACGGCCCCATGATGTTTCTAGAGGAGCTACACAGGGCCAGCTCGTGAGGTTCAGCAATTCCTGTGCCCACAAGCCATTCCCTCTCGCAGTTTTGAGTCATGGCGACGCCATGTGTCTCAGCGGAGAGCTGTTCTTAGAGGGTTTTCCACGTCAGATTTGCTAATGCAGGTCACCACTTTCTGCTGAAGGACGGCAAGGTGGTCTCAAGCCACCGGCACTGATTGGCAGGGAGCTCCTTAATTGCACCACTCAGGGACTCCCTGTGCTTCCAGCAGGGCCGGGAAATAGCAGAGTGAGCTAATGAATGGGAAGCAGGGTGCAGGTTTCCTCGTCCCTGGAGTGATTGATCATCAAGGGCCATCCCAATAGAGGTCTGCATGGCCAGATGACCTTGAGGGCCTCCCACACAGACCGATGCCCTGACATCACCCACTTTCCTCTCTGCAATCCCCAGCCCAGAATTAGACCCACCAAGTCCCAAGGAGGGCCTTTCTGCCGTCTTACTACGAGAAAAGACCAAAATGAATCAGAAGGGCTCAGAGGACAATAAAGGCAGTCTCGAGTTTTGCTCCTTGGTTTCTAGGCTAAGACTCATATTAATAGGAAATTACTTCTGTCTCCTTCCATTCTGAATCGTACACCTGCGTGTCCTGGCACAAAGGTTCGGAATCTCCTCTCTGGGGATGAAGAGTTCAGCGTAAGCGGCCATGGAATGAAGGTGGGGCTGGGCCACTTCAGCAAAGGGGTCCCCAAGAGATGCAGACCGGCCCCCTGTCCTGGTGTTGCAGCTCAGTGTTGCTTCCCTCTTGTTCGTGTACATTTAGGAACTTGGTAACTCTCTGCCTTTCTCCCGCTCACTACCTCACCCCCACCCCTGTTGATGACTCAGCACCTAGACCTGTGCCTAGAACATAGTAGGTTCTCAATAAATATCTAATAAATATCTGTTGAGTGAAAGATTCCTTCTTTGTATCCTCCACCGAATGTAATTTCAACCTAGCAAAGAGTTTGGATGAACTCCAAAGAGCCGCCAGGGAGCCCAAGTTTAACAGTTGGGCCCACTCTGCGTGAAATCCTGGATACACCAAAAGACAGCCTGATGCCTTTGGATAATGTGGCCTAAATTGTTTAAGGTTCTTTTTTTTTTCCTTTGCAAATCCAGCTAGGTCTAAATTTCAAAATATATATATTTTCAACATCTGGAGTATAGAATACTTAATTGATCATTCCAACCGCTATCTAGTTGCATAGAAGCCTGGAGGTTAGAACCTGCCAGTTTTAAAATATTATATTAAGCTGTTCAGGACTCTGGCTGTTGTGTTAAACTAGCAAGATGCGAGGAACACGGTGTTCAGTGCTGAGCGCCATCTGTGCAAGGAGCAGGCCCGTGCCAGACTGCGTGCTTACGCTGCCCTCTGGTGGTGAAGTGCTATTACATCTGAAACACTTCGGGAAAGCTGGCCCCATCAGACTCCCTCTTCCCGTGACTTCGTAAATTTCAGAAATATTACTTTTTTCTGCCTAAGCCCCATATCAACTTTAGTTACAGGTATGCTACTAGTATTCGCACGTTCCAAAAGAGGAAAGCGAGGCTCCGAGAAGCGAGCATGCCTCAATTCACCCCAGCGCCAGAAAGGGAACGAGCTGAATTAGACACAGTTGTGTTTCATTTGGAAGCTTCTAGCACTGATCGTTGAAAGGGTTAGAATTCAAACCCGGTGTGTCTGATTCTAAAGCCTACATGCTTTCCACTAACGCAGACAAGGCGATATCAATAATAACGGGGTTTGTGTTTGCTTTGGTTTGGTTTTTCAGTTATGCCTAGTACCTCTTGTCTAGTGGGTACTCATGATTCGTTTAATTAATTAATGATCGCAGCATCCATTGTAGCTTTGCAAAACCAATTTTAAAACAAAATTCTGTCTCATGTGGCTGTCATTCACTCATGTCATCTTACTACACCCAAGCTAAGGCTGGGTCCTAATTTCCCTTAATTCATTGTCTAAAACCATGGATGCTCCTTCTCCATTGTCAACGAGTGTGTATTGAGGTGACCTTGGGAAGTGCCATCACGGTAGGCCGTCCCACCCCCACACCTCGATGTTAATCCGTTCCAGAAAGAGTATCGAGATGCGATGCAGTAGAGTTCTGAATCAATTTTTCCCATAGGAAATAACTGAAAACGGAGTAATCCATTCTCAGCCACCAAGTTTTTACCCTAACCTTGCCTTTTCATACAAAACACTACACAGAAATTTCAGTCAATAAGTTCAGAGCTAAATAACATAATTTAAATAAGAAACACAACATTTAAAAGGTTTTTAACAACTACAGTCTGGCCCATACCTTGAGACTAAGGAGGATCTGGATCTGCGGACTTGTACGTGGAGAGGCGGGGTGGAGAGAGAGTCAGTGTTCGAACGGGACGCCCCTTCCAGAAAAACACCCGGTAGCTGCTTCTCAGGAGGTTGTTCCCCCTTCTCTGCCTTTTTCACTCGGACGTGGCGGGCTTTCTCTTAAAAATAAAAAATAAATAAAAATCTGTCTAATGTGGCCTGCTGTTGGCGTTTCCTTAACTGTTTTCTAAAAAGGTTTACTAAATTATCATCAACAATATGATAACATGGTTCCTTATGATGATTCTTTTCAAAAATTCTTAGGACCCATAGTTTTATCTAAAAGCAGTACCAAAAAGCCACAAAAACTAAGAAAATTATAGCAAAATGCTTGGAACACAGCTGCAAAAGGTTTAAGCAAGACTACTCACAACGTCAACTAACGCGGAGTGACCGAAACCCGAACTGCTTTTGTTTACAAAAATCACGTGCGTGGGGTCAGATTCCGATGTTTTGTTCAAGCTCTGATGCAAAATGTTCTCGACATTTCACGTCGAAATCCGATTCTATCGAGTGCTGATGGGGTTGATTCTGCTGTAATTTGCTAAGGGTTCTAACAGAGAAGGTGGACAGTGCAGAAAGGCCTGGCGATCTAAAAATCGGCTCTTGAAAACCCGAGAGAGCAGTTTTACCCTGTCCCACACGGAGGGTCGCCACTCCTTGACAACATTTTTTTTTTTCAAATGTGCCAAAGACCTATTCATGATGCTGTGTGGTCCCAATCATGAGGGCGACGAGGCGAAAGGCTTGGAACTAATGAGCTGGTTTCCCCTTGCTTCTCCAGGGGCGGTAGCTGACGGCAGGGCAACATCAGTCATCTGCTGGGTGCTGCTGCAGAGAATGGGCCTTGACTTGCCAGTACTCTACATTTTCTAAATTACTTAATAATTAGCAGCACATCCTAGCGTTTTTAAATTTTAAAATTTTTTTAACCGTTATATGTTCGAATCACACTCATTAAAGCCGCCCTGGCAGCATGGCCCATGTTGGTAAACCTGACCCCAGCAGGTGTCCTAGTCTCTGGCGAGGAGTCCCACGTGAGCCCAGGCAAAGCCCAGGATTTTTTTTTAATGAATCATTTTATTAGGGGCTCTCACAGCTCTTATAACAATCCATATATCAATTGTATCAAGCACATTTGTACATATGTTGCCATCGACATTTCCAAAACATTTTCTTTCTACTTGAGTCCTTGGTATCAGCTCCTCCTTTGTTCCCCACCCCACTCCCATCATCATGAACCCTTGATAAATTATCAATTATTGCTTTCATATCTTATACTGAAGTTCGTCCCCCTAAAAGGGGGGTGTACATTGATCATTGCATCGGTTCCCCCTTTCTCCCCTTCTACCCACACCTTCCCTCTACTATCATGGTATCCCTGCCCATTACTTACTGTTCCTGGGGAGTTATCAGTCACGGATTCCGTGCATCGAGAACTCGTACCTGTACCAGAGGTCCAGTATGTTAAAGCAAGGGCACCTCCACGTGTTGCCAAAGCCAGACATTTGGGAGAGGGGAGCGAGGAACTGGACATTCGAGCGAAGAACACATTAGGTGTCTATTCATTCCGCAAATAGCCTATTCAATCCCAAACACGAGACTCTCTGAGTCTCAATTCCTATTTATACAAACACCAGGCAAGCGCATCATCACTGAGTTTTCTTTGTCTCCAGAATACTGATTGAAATTCGGGGAAATTGTCTTTCTGTTCTTTCACCGGGACCAGAGAATCCATGAAACGGGCCCTATGATGCCCTGAAAGCTCAAGCTGTTTTCTGTGGCCCCGTTTTCACTCATTCAGTCAATCAGCAACTCTCTGCCCTCAGCTGCTAGGCTCCGTCCTTCACAGAGGAGCTCCTGGTGAACTAACCGGAAGGTTGGCAGCTCGAGTTCACCCAGCAGCTCATCGGGCGGGGCCGTCTGTTCCCGGGAAGGATGACAACCTGAAATCCCTCCCGGGCGGTTCTGCCTTGTCCTGTCCTTACTGCGAGGTTTTGTGAGTCCATTCTGATGCAAGTGGCACTACGTCCAGCAGACCCCAACATGGCCCAGACGGAACCACCCTCCCAACTGCTGTGTTGGAGTCCGGTCGGTTCACTGCGGTGTCAATCCATCTCCTTCCTCTTTCTGTACTGACCCTCAACTTTGCCACACTGTGGTCCTTGTCCGGGGGTCTGTCCTGCCGCTAACACATCCACAGTATGTGTGTCAGTCTGCAATCTTGCACCCTCACTCCTAACGAGCAGGCTGACTGTACTGCTGAGGCCATCGTGGAGTCGATGTAACAGCACCTGGCCAGGCTCACACTTTCTGCAGCTTAACTTTTGGCCAATCCCCACCCCCAAGGACTATTCTGAGTAAAGACAAACAACCACGTGTCTCTTGTAACAAAGATTAAAAGGAGGTGGGGGGGAGAGAAACGCAGCAAATGCTCCTGCAGACTGTCAGTGAAATCACGAGCCCTGGTGGTATAATGGCTATGGCTTACACGGTTTAGCTGCAAGGTCAGCAGTTTGAAACCACCGGCTACTCCACAGGAGCAAAATGAGGCGTTCTACACCCATGAAAGTAAAGACTTACAGTCTTGAAAACCCACAGGGGCCATTCTCCTTTGTCTTAGCCCTCACCCCACGCCTCACCCAAGGCTCATATAAAAGCCCTTTCTCCCCTCGGTGAGGCAGCTTTTGGGAGGATACACCACCCCATCTGGCTCCTTCTTAATATTTATTAAAAATCTCAATTCCCCCCAACCACACCCCTGTCTCAAGATTAATTAGCATTTTCTGGGCCAGGCTGCTCTGAACTGATGTTTGGCGGTCGCACTGCCTCTAAGAGTCGTCCACTCTGGGGATAAAATGCTTCACCAAGCACAGAGTTTGAAGGCAGCACTTCTTCCGCCCGGTCCTGTAAGGATGCTGGGAATCAGACTCAACACCAGCTACTGGGTTGGCATGGTTATCAGAGCTTAAAGGAGTAGCAAATGTTGGGGTTGCGTTTTCAATGGCAGGGAGTCCGACCTCCGTGTCTGAGGTTCTGGGTAGTGAATTGGGGGCTGCGCTGGTTTCTGGATGAAGTCCCCAGGGGTCCTTCCCTTCCCTCTTCTGAGGGCACATTGAATATTCACATTGCCTGAGCTGGAAAAGCTTGGGGGGGGGGTGATTTACACTAGGGGGGAGGAGTAACTCAGGATATCACCCTTCCCCCATGGACCTTCCCCCACCCCAAACCACACAGAATCCGCTGTAATGCTTATTATCAATTTTGCTCATAGAAGAGTATACGATGAACACAGTGGTAAATTGCTAAAATGTGATATTTCCAGATTATAAGAACACTGACAACAAAATTGGTTTATAAAATCTTTCTATTTTTCATAACATTATAACGTTTTCTCCTTTTCCTTCATTGGCGACCCGTTGTACAACCGAACCAAATGCCACCCGGTCCTGCGCCATCCTCACAATTGCTATGCATGAGACCACTGTTGAAGACACTGGATCCGTCCATCTCTGTGAGGGCCTTCCTCTTGTTCGCCGCCCCTCCACTTTGCCAAGCAGGAGGTCCTTCTCCAGGGACTGGTCTCTCCTGACAACATGTCCAAAGAACGTGGGACCAGTCTCGCCATCCTTGTCTCTAAGGAGCGCTCTGGTTGTACATCTTTGGGGGAGTCCACGGTACTTTCAATGTTCTGCGCCAACACCAGCCTCCCTGAGCAACTGCAATATCAAGTGACGGCCAAAAGGTGGCGGCGGAGCCCATCCGGAGCAGCAGGCACAGCTTTCTGAGTCCAGAGGTCCTGGGCAGTTTGGAGAGCTGGCTTTGGGGGTGGAGGGAGCTCGTCTTTCTCCTGGGAAGGCAACACGCCATGGGGAAAACACCTATTTAATTTTCACATCACCATCCGCAAAGGACTGTGAGAGTGTGTGCTCCCACTGTCACAGCAGTGAAGACAGCACATTCAACTCACTTTCTTTTTTTTTCCAATGAGCACATTTTAGTATATATCATACCATGATTAGAATTTACCTGCTCAGAAAACAAGAGATGAAAAGCAATATATGCAAACAAATACAAAATCTGAATGTTCTTCTATTTGCAGGTGCATCTTTCCTATCTGAAAGCCTACTTGTGTAAAGTTGCTTCCATAATTGCATCAAATGTATTTTCTAGAAGAATTGCTCAAGAAATTATTTTGCTCAGCCTCTCAACAAATTCAGGACTCGCTATTACACCATTTTTTAAACAGAGCCCTCTTTCATCTCTATATGAGCATACCCAGGGACATGGAGTTCACAGTGTCCTGGACGAAATCCATCCTATTGATGGCTCAAGCTAATTGTTTTTTTTAAACAATTTATTAGGGGCTCATACAACTCTTATCACAGTCCATACATATACATACATCAATTGTATAAAGCACATCTGTACATTCTCTACCCTAATCATTTTCTTTTTTTCACTGTGGAATCCGGAGCCTCCCAACAGCAGACAACTGTGTCTCTTGAAAACCCAGTTGCTGACAGGTCGAGTTCAACACAGGACCGCCTCATGCGTTTCCCAGGAGAACTACACTCCCTGGCTCATCGTTCAGAAGCTGATTGCCAGGCCTTGCTCACACGGCGCCTCTGGGTGGGTCGGAAACACCATCTGCACCACCCACATGCTCCAATGTAGTCTGTTCCCACCCACTGGCTTTGAGACCTCTCCCACTCATAGCCACCCCGTTGGTCTTTTAGGGGTTAAGTTTCTTCCAACTTAAAGCAATATTACATAGCATACAATGTAATCAATTCAATGATGTTTAGAGGATTTGTGCAATCGTCACCACGGTCCATTTCACAGAAGTTGCTTCTCATACTCACGTGAGGTTACTAGTGCCCGTTTACTGCATCTCTAGCTCCAGCTGCTGGGTCTCTAGACCTCCCTCTCCTGGATTTCATAGAGAGAAAACCATGCAAAACATAGTGATACAAAATAATACAAAGCACACAAACAAAAACAGAACTAAAATGACTTGACGAAACATAAAAAGAACCTTAAAGTCGTCAAAACAGAAACATCTTCAAAATGGGTCAAAGGGCCACATGGAAGGAACGACATATCCAGGTGCACGTAACTAGCCTCCAGTTCAGCGGTTCTCAACCTGTGGGCCGTGACCCCTGGAGGAGGGGGCTGAACGACCCTTTCACAGGGGCCACCCAATTCATAACAGTAGCAAAACTACAGTTATGAAGTAGCAACAAAAATAATGTTATGGTTTGGGGTCAGCACAGCAAGAGGAACTGTATGAAAGGGTCGTGGCATGAGACAGGTTGAGAAGCATTGCTCTAGTTCATTACTATTTCCTCCCTTACCATTAAGGTCTTTGACCTCATTAATCTTGTTAGACCTGCGTCTGTTCGTTTGTATAATAAATAACAGTTGATTCATGAAAGCCAAGAGAGAGAGCCCTTCAGAAACAGTAATGGGAATAAATGAGTCCCTGAAGGCACAGGGAGGCAGGGCAGGGAGAGAAGGGGGGCTGATAGCAAGGATGACTATATCGCCCCACTCGAGGGGAACAAATAACAGAATTGGAGGTGAACGGATACATTGGATGGGGTAAGAGACATCAAAAATAATAATATATAATATAATAATAAGGGTTCCTGGGGGGTAGGTTGGGGAGGAGGGGACAAATGGGAGCTGATATCAAGGAGGTCAAGAAGAAAGAAAATGTTTTGAAACCAATGGTGGCAGCAACTGTACAATTATGCTTGATCTAATTGAATTATGGATTGTTATAATATCTGTAGGAGCTCCCAATAAAGTTAAAAAATTAATTAAAAAATAAATCAATTGAAAGAGGATTACATTTCAACCAAACTACATCTGCCATAATCAACTTTCCAAGGCTCAACTATTTGTTTGGTTTTTGTCCCTTCCATTTTAAAATGCAATCAATTCAAGGTCATTGTCACGAGGTTTCACTGAGTATGGAGCGGAGGGCTGGGGATAGCATCAGGGCGGGGTGGGACCCCTTCTCCTCTGTTCTGGTGTAATTGGTTGTCTGTTCTGGCAGATGCTCAGGATCTCCCCTGCTGAGTTGGTTCACAGCTTGACCCCATGACACAGAAGATGCTGTGAGATTTCAGCCACCGGCCTTCGGCCTTCGTGGGAGATGACTTAGGTTGTCCACCACCATAGTCCTCCTGAAGCCAGCAACTATGTGCTGGTTCTCATGCTCCATGTTCTCTTTACTCTGGTACCGGAAACACCCAAATCATCCTGCCCCCAAGCCTTCTTGTGACTGCATATGAAATGTCACCGCATTGTGGCATTTCTATTTCTGGTGGAATTTTTTAATTGGAAAGGTTTTAAAATCTACTTGTTAAAAATTAGTCATGGAGAACCCTATGGGGCGCAGTTGTGCTCTGACTCATATGTGGTCACCCATGAGTCAGACTCAATGGCTCACACACTGGCTCAGGGGGTTGGGGGGTAGTGGGGTAGATCTCCTGTGATAGCCTCCTATATGGACTTGAAGTCCATAAAGCAAGTCACTGGAATGAGATGTGGACGTGAGGTAGGAAGAAAGCAAGGACAAAGAGGCACAAACAAGTATAGCCCAGGACAGACTGACGCCTCTGACAGCTCTATATAGGGGGAATCCCAGGGGGCGGTGCCTTACGCATTGCGCTGCTAACCATAAGGTCAGCCCTTCAAAACCACTAGCTGCTCCGTGGGGAAAAGATGAGACTTTCTACTCCCATAAAAAGTTACCATCTTGGAAAACCATGGGGCAGTTCTACTCCATCCTGTACAGTCAGAACCGAGTTGATGGCAAGGTTTTGTAGGGTTTGGAGAAGTACTTTTTTTCACTTGCCCTATTCCAAAGTCCCTTGAATCACCCGACGCAAAACGTATCCCCGTTCTCCTTTTCCGTTGGCAAATCAGAGGGTCCGTGAAAAAGAAGTCCCTCCAGGAGATGAATGGACAGAGGCTGCAGCAAGGGGTGGAACATAAGCATATAAGGATGGTGCAGGCCCGGCTGGGCTTGCTTCTGCGCTGACCTGACAACGACTCACAGCAACCTTTTCCATGACAGTCTGGTCCTCAGCCGGACACACCCATACCCATTTGAAGGCACTTTGGGCTGTCACAACTAAAGGTGGAAGGATGCGACTGCCATCTGGTGCAGACAGAATAAGGATGCTGCAAACCCCCTACACACACACACACACACACACACACACACACACACACACCACCCCCCCGCCCCACCGAGGAATCCTCTGAAACAAAATACCCACATTGCCAAGTTGGAGAAACCCTGCCTGATAATAACAAATTCCTTCACACCAATAATTCAAAATTTAGGAACCAAGAAAACGTAGTGGTGTCGTCGTACCGAGTTCGGCGACAGTCTACACGGTCTGCACTGGGAAACTCCCAGCTGCTCCAAGGAAAAAGACAAAGCTTTCTCATCCCATCGTTACAGCTCCAGAAACTCCCAGAGTCAGTTCTCTCCTGTCCTGGAGAGCCACTTGGGAGTCGGCATCAAGTAAGTAAAAACCTGCCGGGGGGGAAAGGGGAGGGGAGAGATCACATCACCCAGTTCCCTGGGTGCCATCCTCTCCCTTGCCGTTCCTTTCCCTGGTTTGGTTCCTCACTCCCACCTGCCATGTCTCCCTGGACCTCTGAATTCCTCCCCATGTGTGTGCAGAGCAATTTTCCCCTTTTTTTCTGAAACTTCACGGCTTCCAACACCCTGAAGCTCAGGAGCCATCTTACACCCCAAGGGATTATTTAAATATTTTTCTTAAACAAAATTGCTTCTCCCCACAGAGGAAATGTGGATCCTAACAGGTAAAATTTTTAAATTCTCCATCTTAAGATCTATTTATTCACATGTGTATTCACATACAAGGGAATACTCCCCGCCCCGCCCCACCCCCCCAAAAAAAACTGAATTGCACAGGGCAGAGCAGAGTTTTCGTAGTATGCATTCCCCCGCCCCAAAGGCAATCATCAAGCAACTTGCTCTGAGTTAATACACCCAGTGGTATCACCTGGAAAGTTCTTTCTAGTCACAGTGAAGTTTTTCATAAAAGCAGTTTCACTCAATCCGTGTGTGTGTGTGTGTGTGTGTGTGTGTGTGTGTGTGTGTGTGTGTGTGATGGCTGATTTAAGAGAATGAAAAGAGACTGTGAAATTTTGTTTCCTGCTTAAGAAAAGTGCTACAGAAACTGTTGTTGTGTTGAACACAGCTCACAAGGAAAGAACTATGGGGGAAATGAGTGTACGAGAGGTTTTCTCCTTTCAAAGGTGAAATGTTGATCGATGACAAACCTCATTCTGGACATCTGTCAAATGTCAACTTGTAGTGCATTGGAGTTCATTCCATTAGGTCAGACTGTTAATCAAGCTTCTTTTTAGAAATTCTAAAAAGACTGCATAGTAGCATGTGACAACAACAAAAAAAAGACCTGATTTGTGGTAGATGAGGCACTGGTTTTGCCACCAAGACAATTCACCTGTTCATGCAGTCATCTCGGTGTGCCACATTTTTGGAAAACAAAAGCAAAAGAACCGTTTGCCTCTCGTGCACCATGTCTTACTCTCCTGATCTTGCTCCGAGCAACTTCTTTTGTTTCTGTGAATGAAGAGGGACAAGGAAGGACCGCGATTTGACCAAGCAGAAGAGGTAAAGAAAAAAATGAGGGCGGTGCTGTCTGTCATCCAACAGTTGAGCTTTAAAAATGTTTCCAAGAATGGAATTGCAGATTTGACGAATCAAATCTAGTAAGTGTAATGGAGAGTACTTTGATGGGGATAGGATTATTTTGTAAAAAAAAAAAAAAATTTAAATACATAGCTTTGAAAAAATTCCGGGTCGGGGTGAGGGTACCCCCTCAGATATGCATGCATGCATTGATACCAGGGGGAAAAAGTACCTGGAATTATATATTCAAAACATGATGGTTTATGTGTCAAGGAGGCAATGATTCTCAGTGGTTTGACAGATGACAGTGCCCATCCTCTGCGCTGATGTGAGCAGCCAATCAGTTGAAAGGGAAGGTTCCGGGGGGCGTGGCCCTCATCTAATATTTACGGCTGTCCTGTTAAAGCTCAAGCTCTGTTGATCCCCTGTGTGTTTCCTTGTCCTCTGACCCCTGATTCTTGGATCATGAGCCAAAACCTGCTTTCTGACCTGCAGATTTGGAGTTTATCAGTCCCAGAAACCATGTGAGTCAGGAGAAACTCCAGCCTGCCATTTGACCCAGGGAGTTGGGACTCAAGGTCTCCGCAACTGTATGAGTCATTGCATATAGTTGTGTGTTATAGAAATTTATTTAAATTATGCAGGGTCATTTATATGTTTCACTGGCTTTGCTCCTCTAGGGAACACAGACTAAGACAGGGCACACAACTTGAGTTGTTGCCTTTTTTTATCTACATTTTCAGATTTATCCCAAAATGAAGAGGTAGCTTTCATAAAGAAAGCAATGCTTACATATACCAATATGGAGAATTATAATGAAAGCCTGCCAAATGAATGAAGGGCCCACAGTAGTGTTATATACATAAAGATTCTAACCACACTTTTAAAGTTAAAAAAAAATAGCATCTAGGAGCATAGAGACAACAAACTGAAGAAATAAGTGAATAGGAAGAAATACATCTTTGAAAGTGATTGTGATAGCAATTATACAATACTCCTTGAAGTGATTGAACTATGGAATGATATGATATATGTATTGGCTCCTAATAAAATGGTTTTGTAAAAGAAAGAAATACATTGATGCGCTGTCTACTCAGGAAAATGGCTTTCCAGCTTGTGCTTTGCCCAATTTTTTTTTAAAAAATTCATACATAGGTACACACTCTGACTAATCCCCTTGCATTGAGTGGCCTTTGATAGGACTTTGATGAATGTCACGCCTATGATTAAGTTACATTATATGGCTGAAAATGCAGGGATTTTTTTTTTTCAGCTACTGGGTCAATAATCAGTTGAATTTGAATTAGTCCAAAGTGAGATCATTGTGGTTGGGCCTGCCCTAGTCATATGATCCTTTTGAAAAGAAGTACTAGAGTCCAGAGATGTGAAGCAGCAGAGACTCTCGGTCCTGTTACCATTGCCATGAGTCCTTTAAGAATCTGACCTCTGCCAATATGCGTATGAGCTTGGAGGAGGACTCTTGGGTAATCCCACCCACCCTTCCTCAGCCCAGCCAATGCCTAAAGTGCAGCCATAAGAGGTCCTGAGCAGAAGACCTAGGCTTGGATTCCTGACCCAGAACAAAAAAAACTGAGATACTCAATGTGTTTTGTTTTAAGCTGCTAAATGTGTGCATATTTGTTAGACAGCAATAAACCAAAACCAAAACAACCTATTAGCTTTCTAATTTAAAAAATTCTAATAAAATAACTTTACACAAGGACCAGTCACTTCCTAAGGCACAAAGTCTTCAAAAGATAAGAAATAAAGACTTGACATTTTCATGTTTCTAAGCCTTGCCACAGTAAACTTTCTTTTAATGTGCTTTTGCCCCCCATATAATACTAGAGGTGCTGGGGAAAAGCTCCACTGGGCAGAGTTTTCAGAGCACACATTTTTCCCTCCACTAGGCAAGCATCAAACAACTTACTCTGAATTAGTGCACTCAGTGACACTACCTGGGAAGGTTCTCTCTGGTCACAGTAAATTTTTTCATACAAGCAGTTTCACTTGAACCTCATTTTTTGTGATGGCCAATTTAAGAGAAGAGCATGCGGCTGTGAAATTTTGTTTCCTGCTCTGGAAAAATGCCAGAGAAATTACTGTGATGTTGAACACACTTACAAGGACAACACTATCAGGAAAAACTCAAGTGTATGAGTGGTTTTCTCATTTCAAAAAAGGTGAAGTGTTGATTGATGACAAACCTCATTCTGACATCCATCAACTTCCCAAACGGATGAAAATGTCAACAAAAGGTGTGCACTTGTGCTCAAAGACTGACGACGGACCCCTGAAGAGATAGGACAGTTATCTGGATTTATCTTAGAACTCACTTTGGTGAATTTTAATGGAAGATTTGGGAATGAGAAGGGTTGCTTCAAGATTTATGCCTCAGGTTCTGGCTGACCAGGAAAAAGAGTACCAAGTGGAAATGTGCTATGCTTTCCGAGAACAGCCCCAAAGCAACTCAGACTTCTTTCCCAAGGTCATTCCTGGTGATGAGACATGGTGCTGTTCTTACAATCCTGAAAGCAAACATCATTCAAGCCAATGGAAGATGCCATCATCACTTTACCCAAAAAAAAGTTCATCAAGTGAAATCAAAGATCAAGATGATGCTCAATTGGGGTGTTTTTTGCTTGTTTGTTTTTTATGTGAGGGGGATAGTGCATTTGGAGTTCATTCCACCAGGTCAGATTATTAATCCAACTTTCTATTTAGAGGTTATGAAAAGATTGCATAACAGTTAGTGACAAAAAAGGCCTGATTTGTGGCAGACGGGGGACTGGTTTTGCCCCAATGACAATACACCTGCTCACACAGCCATCTCAGTGTGCCAGTTTTGGGCAAAAAGCAGCATGTCGCTCTTGTCCCACACACCTGACTCACCTGTGTGACTTCTTTTTGTTTCTGCGAATGAAGAGGGACATGAAAGGAGAGTGGTTTGATGATGTAGAAGAGGTGAAGAAAAAAATGAGGGAGTGGCTGACAGATGAGTTTGATGATGTTCCCAAGAATGGGATCACAGATTTGACAAGTGTATTAAGTGTTATGGAGAGGACTTTGAAGGGGATAAGGTTGTTTGGCTAAAAAAAATTAAATATATAGTTTTGAAAAAAAATTCCAGTTTTCGGGGGTTAACCCTTCATAGTCTTATAGCATGAAAGGTAAGTATAATAGCACATTAGTTGGGATGCCGGCATTCTTTCATAACAAAGAGATTTTCTTTACAGCCATCTTTATTCTCCAATACATGTCACTCGCCTCACTAAAAACCAATTCTAATTTTGGAATATGAATATATAGCAAAATGTTTATGATTCGATCCACAAAAGCTAAAATCGCACAAAGGACGATTTGAGAAGAGGGCGGGGAAGTACAACAAAAGAAGGCTTAAGCGAGGCGGAAGCCCCTCAGAAAAGGCAACTATAGGATTGGGTTTTCAGAAAGAAAGATTATCAGCAAACGAGGGCGAGCAGTTCCGCTAGAGAAAAGATAAGGGAAGAAAGGGGCCGGACTGTGCAGGCAGGTGTAATTGCCTCTGAAGCAGAATACAGTGTTAGAGAGAAAGGAAAAATACACTTAGCAATGCACACGAGAATGAAAAAGATGTTTGGTGATCAGGTAGGAGAAGGTTCACTCATTGCTGCACAAGGTTAAAGAAGGCACTGAGATCTTGTTGAGCAAGAGTTTGAAGAAAATGAGTCTGAGGATGAAGCCAAGCAAGGAGAGATATTAGCGTGGGGCTAATGGGAAAGCTGGAGAGCTTTGGAGAAATGTTAAACAGGTCGCTGTAGAATCAGTTCTGACTCTTAGCAGCCTGCTGTGTGTGTCGGAGCAGCGCACCCCAGAGTAGCCTCAAACCTTCAACCTTTCTGTTACCAGTCATGCACATTGACCATTTGCACCCCTCGAGAATTCCCAAGACATTGGGAAATTCTTAAGCCTGGTGAGCAAGATGTTCCGGCTAAGAACTGTGGAGGAGCTGACCAAGGATCACAGAACTCATTCCTGAGCCAGCCTGCCTATCTGCTCCACAGCGATCCTCTAACATTGCCTGGAGCATCCATAAATAAATGAGCCTGGTGTTTGATATCCTTCATCAGGCTATCCCAGGTCAGACCTCAAAGCTGTTCGCCACCACATAAACAGTTGATCTTCCAAAAGCGTGGACAATGCTCCCTACGCCCAGACAGTCTCCAGCTTTCCCCCTGGCTCCCTCTGCTCATCCATTCGGTGTTTGCTTGACTCAGTACAAGCCTTACTTCTCCATACAGGTCAAAGCCATTTCGTGTGCAAAATACATGCGCGCTCTGAGCGATTTCAGGATGAGCTTCCTCTTTTGCCTCTGACGTCATGTGCTGCCAGGGTGAAAGACTGGAGCCCGTGCTCTGAGCTGGACTTGGGGAAGTTGCTCGACATATTGCTATCTTACTGCTTTGTCTGAAAGACAGGCATGGTTACAGTTTCTCCTTTGTACTACTTTTAATTATATAAAGTGGCGATGACATATTATATTATCTTACCATGAGCTACCATAATAGAAATAGCACCAAGTGGGGGATTTGAAGAACCAAAAATGGTTTTTCTCACCGTTCATGAGACTAGAAGGCAGGTCACAGCTTTAGGAAAAAGCCCTTCTTTGCTTATCATGAGTCTCGACAATTCTTGGGCTTGCTGAGCCTGTAGCCGCATCTGCCCTGCGTGTCTGACTTCACACGGCATCTTTCCCCTGTGTGTCTCTATCCATTCAGCTCTTTATATAACCCAGACATGATTAGATTCAAGACGCACCCCTTACTCTGGTATGGCCTCATTAATATAACAAAAGAAAGGCTCTATTTCATGTTTAGAGGTCCCAAGGTTAGAATTTCAACGTACATTTGGGAAGGACATAATTCAATCCCTAACATCTGTGGGAAGTGCTTACTGGGTGTCGGGCCCATTTTGAGCGCACAGTAAACCTTCGTTTTTGTCCTGTGTTCACAGGGAACCTAGAGTCTTCCAGAAACAAGCTGCAATACAATGAGTCAAAAGAGTCTGCACTCTTCAAAAATGAACAAAACCATATTTGTGCAACTTCTTCTGAGTCCAACTACTTAAGCACTGCAGGCAAGACGAGGTGAGCAGGAGCTAGCCTGGTAAGAGTTTTCCACATTACCTGGCCCGTCAACACTAGCTGTCATATATGCACAAGTTGACATTCAAGGGGCCACACCACGCCTGATCCTTTAGGCATGTACAGGGGACCAAAGCCCAGCACGGAGTCCCTGGGTGCTACAAATGGGCAATGCAATTGTCTACTAGCCCAAAAGTTGGGGATTCAAGTTCACCCAGAGGCTTCTTGGAAGGAAAGCCAAGTGGTCTCCTCTGAGGACTACGCCGCTGAAATCTCCAGGGAGCCTCGGTCCACTCTGACATGCCTGGGGCCCTGTGACCTGGAGTCAACATGACCGCAAACTGGTTTGAGAGCCCAGCACAAGACGAAGGCTTTACCCTCGTGTCTCCTGCTGTCAGGTTTCCTGCTCTGCTTTTCATGACACATCTGAGAGGGAAGCCACGTTTGGCTGACTTGCACAGGTTCCATGGCTAGACAAGCGGATATGGCACATCCAAGAACAGAGTCGTCATAGGTTATACATGGCTGCTTGTTGTTCTGCACTCGGGCTTCTCGTTTTAAAAGTCCCTATCTTCATTTCGTTTTTAGGTTTTTTTTAATTGAAGTCTGCATTCACCTCAATGGCTGCTATAACAAATGATCCCAAACTTAGTGGCTTATAACAACACAGTGTGTGGTTGCTGCTGCTGCTGCTGCTGCTGTTCGATGCCATCAAGTCAGTGCTGATTCATGGCAACTCTACGTACAAGAGAACGAAACACCACCCAATCCTGCACCATCCCCACAGTGCTGTTTTTCTGCCCATTATTGCAGCCATGGTGCCAATCCATCTCATGGAGGGTCTGCTCCTTTCCTCTACTTTGCCAAGCCTGATGTCCTTCTCCACGGACTGTTCTCTCCTGGAAACACGTCCCAGTAAGCGAGATGAGGTCACTCCTAAGAAGCTTTCTGGTTGTACCTCCTTCAAGTCGATTGTTTGTTCTCCTGGCAGCCCACAGGACTTTTAATATTCTTCTCTAGCATTGCCATTCCAATACAATTCCACAATATAATTCCACAGCCTTGGAAACCCTATGAAACAGTTCCACTCTCCACACGTGGAGTCACCGTGCAATGGAATCCACTCGATGGCAACTGTGTTAGTCTGGGTGGACTAGAGAAACAAATCCAGAGACACACGTGTTTTAGGGAGAACTTTATATCAAAGAGTAACTATATATTAAAGAAACATCCCAGCCCTGTCCAGATCAAGTCCATAAGTCTGATATTAGCCCATATGGCCGATACCAATCTAAAAATTCCTCTTCAGACTCACACAACACAAGTCATGATGCCAAATGCAGGAAGATCGCAGGCCAGTGGGTGGAAAGTCTTGCGGATCCAGTGGCAATGGAAGCATCTCAGCACTGGCATGGGTCTCCAGGTGATTTCTCCAGATCCAAGGTTCTGGCTGCCATCAGCAGAGCTCCATATGGCTTGTCAACAGAATGTCTCACAGGGACACAAGCAGAGAGTTTGTTTGGGTCTGGGCCCTGGTGAGCTACTTATCTCTGTAGCTCCTCCAAATGAGGTCATCAAGCTTCTACCTGATTGACAGGCTAAACTCCCCCCCTTCACTCTTAATAGTCTCAAACTGACACCAGATTATGTAACCACCACAGCAATGACAACACTGGATGTATACAAACAGGTATATTTCCCAGGTCTGGCTGCTAAGAGAGTTTAGAATCCAGGATGCCTCCATAGAAATGAGTACTCTTAGTATTTGCATATCAGTGCCCCAGTTGAGAGAGAAAAAGAACTTAAAATAATGACACTGGAATATGATGTGTCAAAATGTAAGAATAGGCTCAGAGTATGATGGATGTTTGTCAAAAAGATATCAGAGTAAGCTTAAAGGTGTACCTTTCCTCCCTGGCGGCGTTAAGCTAGGTTCTCTTGGGAAACTGTTCTTCTGCAGTCTTCTTGTTTATTATCCAACTTTCACACAAGTGTATCACCTTGTAACTCTGAAGGTCACTGTTCTGAAATAGGCCAGACAGGGCCAAAACTAGGGTGCCCGCAGGACTGTGGTCCTTCTGGAAGCTCTCATGGGAGAACCTCTTTGCTAGCTCTTCAAGCTTCTGGAGGCTGCCACCAGTCCTTAGCTCTTATCCACCTTCAGCAAAGGCATTACGCCAACCCCTCTCGCCATCATAATAGCTTCTTCTGACTCTAGTCTTTAGACAGGCCAGCAGCATCTCCCCATCTCAACATCCTTAGTTTAATCAGGGTGTTTGTGAGTCAGAATCACCTTGACAGCAGTGCCTTCGGGTTTTCTGAAAGTGGCGTGGCATCAGACATCCTCGTCTGACTTGACACAAAGGAAGGAGAAGCGTTTGCATCTGACCAAGGCTGACTGCCAAGAGATGACAGTCAGACCTACTTCCACTCTTGACACGTCTTACCACTTCTGACGCCAACTATTCCTCCCACGGTGCAAATACTTCCCTACTAGGTTCATTAATCCATTGCAATGGCTACAGAGAATTTACAGAACATACTCAAGATATGGGCTTAAAGTCTGGCTACACCAGAGCTTGTACACTGGTACAGATAGTAGCTGGAGGCACAGGGAATCCAGGGCGGATGATCCCTTCAGGACCCGGGGTGTGAGGGGCGATACTGGGAGGGTAGAGGGAGAGTGGGTTGGAAAGAGGGAACCAATTACAAGGATCTACATGTGACCTCCTCCCTAGGGGACGGAAACAGAAAAGGGGGTGAAGGGAGACGTCGGACAGTGTAAGAGATGACAAAATAATAATTTATAAATTATCAAGAGCTCATGAGGGAGGGGCAGCAGGGAGGGAGGGGGAAAAAAAGAGGACCTGATGCCAAGGGCTTAAATGGAGAGAAAATGCTTTGAGAATGATGAGGGCAATGAAGGTACAGATGCACTTCACACAATTGATGTATGTATAGATTGTGATGAGAGTTGTATGAGCCCCTAATAAAACATTTTTAAAAAAGGAAGAAGAGTTGTACAATCATGACCACAATCCACTTTAAAAACAGAAAATGATATGGGCTTACTAGGGAAGCAACTTGGAAGTAACAGGAGCCATTCAGGATATAGTTGTGCACTCAGGAAGGCTTACTGGCTGCTGCTGCTCTTGCTACAAGCCTTCTTCTCCGCCTAGCCTCTGCTCCCACTTGATTCTGGCCTCTGTACCACCTATCTAACCTCTGCTTGTGTATCTAGCTGATCAGTGTCCACAGGTACCCTGTGCTGTCAGTAAGACCTAGCCCGAAGGCACTCAGCTCTCTCACTCCTTCTAAAAGGAGCCAAGAGTCCAGTGGCTGGAAGCACTCCATCCCACCAAAACCCATCTACTTAGATGGCGGGCCAGGAGGACCAACACACTATCTCCCACTGCTTGTCTGTCGCTGTCACTGTTTCAAGGCCACTGTTCTGTTGTTCTCTCTCACTCGCTCTGTCTCTGCTCGCTTTCCTGGCTCTAGAAGTTTCTAAGTGCAGGGATCATGGCTTCAGATGACATGCTCTGCTCCTGGCTCTTCTTCTTGATGGGTTTTGTCCCATCATGTCTAGGACTGGCTCCCTCTAAGATTTGAACCAAAACTGAGCCCACAGCCATCAAGTCTACTCCAACTCATGATGAGCCTCCAGCACAGAGCAGAACCTCTCCCTAGAGTTTTCAAGTTGTAAATCCTTGGAGAGTAGAGTGCTATATCTTTCTCTCCAGGAAGAGATGGTGGGATCAAACTGCTGAGCTAGCAGTTAGCAGCCCAACGTGTAGCTAACGACACTACCAGGACTCCCATCTCAATCTAACAAGATGGCAGAACTGACCAATCCATTTGATGGGTCACACATACTTTATTTGCATAGCCCACCTTCCACATAAATTCCATGCATCATATTAGCATTATTAGCAAGGCTAGCCAGTCACCTTTGTGATTGGACACAATCACAATCACAAGCAACCAACCAATTCTTTTATGAGGGCCATAAGACAAGACCATGGCTAGAAGAACCATATGAAGTAATTCACTGAACTACAGTATCATATATCATTTTGCTGTCTACTAAATCCTGTAAGTTGTAATTATATGAAGTCAACCAGACTGGCTGGCCCCGCATTTAAGAACAGGAAACTCTTTTGAACCCTTGTTCTAGAACATAATGTTTTCTAAACTCGCTACCACGTGACTTGCCTTTACTCTAATAGTCCCTTGTTTGAAGCTCTTCCTCCGGATAATGGTTCTTTTGAACTTAATCATCTCAATTCCTAACCAGTGTGTCTAACATTTTATAGTACATTTGTTTTCATTGGTCACTTTAGCATCATATCCAAAACAATTAACAAAGCAGGGTGTGTAATTAGTATGATTACTGCACATTGAAATGGAGAAAATTTCAGGCGATTTCCCAAGCCACTCTTCTTGGTGATACAACTTCTAAGGCATAAAAGGCACCATTCTGCCTGCCCTTCCCATTGACCTAAATTCTAAACCATCTGGCTCCAAGCACTTTTTAACCAAGCTCATGCTACGTGCTCTTTGTTAGCTAGTGCTGCTCTAACAGAAATATCACGAGTGAGTGGCTTTACCCAACAGAAATCCACTCTCTTGGCTCATACAACTCTTATCACAGTCCACACATATACATACATCAATTGTATAAAGCACATCTGTACATTCTTTGCCCTAATCACTTTCAAAGCATTTTCTCTCCCCTTAAGCCCTTTGCACCAGGTCAGAAATCCACTCTCACGGCTTAAGGAGCTAGAAGTCCAAATTCAAGGTGAAGGCTAGCAGGAGGCTTTCTCTCTTCACCAATGCTGGGGGGAGATCCGTGTCTCCATCTGCATTCTTTCCTTGACCCTGTGGTGCCCTTCAGATGGTATGACATCTATTGTTCTCAATTGCTCCATTTTTGCGACTTGCTTAATGTGTTCTTTTTATGTCACAAAAGATTATTTAAATCAATAACAAAGAGCACCCTATCCCCATATGGGACTTCAGTTGACCCTTGAATAACTCGTGGATGTGGAGCATTGACCCCATTCTGCTGAAAATCCTCATGCAACTTGGAGTCGACCCCCAAACTGAACGTTGAACACATGCTTGACTGATAACAGAAACAACAGATCCATGAATCGTTTATATGTCACACGCATTATATACCGCACCCACCAGCACAAGGTACATTTCTAATAGAAGATGAAATGCTTTCACCTGAGGTGCCAGGTTTGGGCACCGGCTAGGGTAGCTGCAGTGACAGCTTCCGGAGTTCCCTTTTATTTTTTAAACGGTCCCCATGATGCATTCATTGACCTCCCATGGATGGGCCGCGGCAGTGGCAGATTGGAATCTACAGCACACAGAAAACAACCCAACGTTTCCTGTTAGGGTCATAACTTTTCTCTGCTCCCTGGGAGCCCTTCCAGCGTCACCAGTGGCACAAGGCGAGTCCCATGGTGTTATTCAAGGTTGACAATGTGGACTAGACATGATTAAAAATATTTGAAATCAGCCAAAGATCAGTTCTTACTGTGATTAACACAATTTACCAGAGAGACAAACTGCTCCCACAGAGATGATTAGTGTAACACAGCATTTAAAACACACACACACAACCGTACATAAATAACCCAATCAGTTCAAGCCGGTGCTAAGGGTCAGTTGAGAACTACAGCTATAGTGGAATTCACAGGACATCTTTGGGAGGGACACCGTTTAATCCATTTGAGGTGAATGAAGACGACGGCATGCACCAGGTGGACCTTTCTCCTCAAGTCTTTGCATTTGAATACTTTAAGGGAGTCTTCTGCAGCAGCTTTGCCCACTGTGATACATCATTTGATTTCCTGACTGCAGCTTTTGTGAGCATAGTACTTACCCGCTCCTCATCTATTGTAATTTGCTTACTTACTTTGCATGCTCGCTTTCTTCCCTGGCTGGAATGTCAAGGCCGTGGCTAGTGCCCATTTTAGTGATGGCTGAAACCCCAGCACTGCAAACTATGCCTGTTACGTAGTAGAGACTGAGAACGAAGAAATGAGGAAAATCCCTGACGCTGAGAAGCTAGCCTGGCATCCACGACAGTGGCTTTAGCTGCCATCAAGGTGGGCCCAGACTCCTGGCAACCCCATGCACAATGGAAAGAAGTGAGTCCGGGACCTGTGCCGTTTCCATGCTCAGCTGTGGATGGGACCTTTTTCGTCCAGAGGGGTTTGACTGGCTGATTTTCGGAAGGATCTCTCTGGGATTTTCTTGCTCATCTGTCTTAGGCTAGAAGGTCCACCGAAACCTAGTCAACATCATAGCATCACAGATATAAAAGCACCTCTGATGACAGACGGTGGTGGCTGCTCCTTGGTCCACTGGCTGGGGATCTAGCCTTGGTCTTCGACATGGAAGACAGGAATCTTCCCACTGACCCATTCCTGCTGCCATAGTGCTCACACTAGGACATGCTACACTCCTGTTAGATGTAAACCATCTCAGAGAATGCCACCCTCAGACAAGATTCCTCTGAGACCCCGATAAGATGGGCCAAGGTTACCTCAGTCTGGTGTCCACTCATGGACCACAAAGCAAGGTCCCCATGCCCCCCACAATATCCCACCCACCTCCTCTCTGATTCAAAATGATTGACTACTGTCATACTCTGCATCCTTACTGCTTTGTGCTCACTCTAGTCTCTCTCCCTTATTCTAAGATGTATTAAGACAACTAGTCCTAGGGCAAGGAGCCTTGGTGACATCTTGGGTTGCTAATGGAATTGCTAACCACTAAGTCAGCTATTCAAACCCACTATGTGAGGGTGGACCAGCCCCTAACACATCATCATGGGTCCGGTAGGCGCAATTGTACAGCGATAACAAGTAAAGATTATAGTGAAGTCATAGAAAGCATGAGAGATAGCAGAGTCAAATAACTAAATCAGACACATTGCACGGTAGCATGCTCACCTCCTGGACAGCCATGATCTTACCAGCCAGGTCCGCACACAGCGTGGGCCACTGGCCAGCCCAACTTTATTGCTAACCAAGGCTTATATCTATTTAGGAGTCATGATTACAGGTAGCCCCACACATCACAGGAAGGGCCTGTACAATAGGCATACACATCATAGGAGGGGGATATACAATGGCCATAAGTGTGACAGGAAGACCATGAGCTAGGGGTGTGCACATAGGAAGGGGAGGGACTAGAGGCATACATGTGACAAGATGGGCAGACCCTAGATTCATGATAGTGGCCTAACCTTGGTCACCCTTGGATGTGCTTGACCTCTCTGGAGTCTCCTACAAGGAAACAGTCAACTACTAACTATCCTTATCAGAAGGGAGTGGTTCCTACTTGTTGTGGAATAAACAGTGGTGTCTGCTTGCTCTGGATGGCTCATAACCCTTAGGTTGAATAACCCCTGACCCACTTCTGTTGACCTCCAAATGCATAATCATCTGCCACGTGTAGTAAGCAGCTAGGTTTGGCATTTATTTAGGGAAGACAACTTGGGAGAAATCTTTCTGTTTCCCACAGCTGTCTGTCTTCATAAATATTTAATGTCCCAGAGACCCAAAGGGGCCATTTTGCTCAGTCCTATTGGGTGGCAATGAGTCAAAATCAACAAGAAGGCAGTGAGTTCCATTTGAGTGTGGGTCACAGAAAGTGGGTTACTCATCTTCTGACAACATCCAATCGAGAAAGCACATTTTACTTCTCTAGACCCTCCTACAAATCGTCCAACCCAAGCCCAAATCCTATAATGTTGTGTTGATGATGATGTTAGGTACCACTGGTTCAGTTGCAACCCATAGTGATCTTATCTAAAACAAAAAGCAGTGCCTGCATCCTGGCCCAGCAAGCCTTGAGGACGATATTCATGCTCAGAGTAGCCAATACACAGAAAGGACCATATGGCCAGTCCCACTATGAGACATGACATCCCTGACTGACCCATAGCCCTACAGGGGACAACACTGAAGACACAGTGTGGCAATTACACCCGATCTGACCCTACCACACCAAGGCAAAACACTAAGGGTGTGAAACAGAACAGCAAGGGGAGCCGAGCAGGAAGTCCCGAAGAATACCAAAAACAGACTTTGGGGCCAGGGTGTGGCACTAAATCAGACTCGACCTGAAAGCACACCTAAAGATCAACAAACAGACCTTAAACTATTTACAGGCTTTTATTTCTTTTGTCCTTGGTTTTTTTGTTGTTGTTTTGTTTTGTTTTCTTCTGTTGCTTTGTTTTACTCTGTCGTGTTTTTGTGAATATCTTTATCTCTGCAGGTCTATCTAGATAAGATAGACGATAAACAATCTGAAGGAGAAAACAAGGGACCGACAGGTTTGGGGGGGGGGCATGGGAGAGGAGGAGGTGGGGGAAAGGAAGTGGTGTTAACAAACCCAGGGACAAGGGAACGATGTGATCCCAAATCGATGGTCAGGAGGGTGTAGGAGGACAGGTAGGGCTTGATTAAGGGCAATTTTACCGAGAGGAATTATGGACACCCAAATCAAGGCTGAGCATGATAGTAGGACAAGAGAAAAGGAAAGAGAAGAAAGTACTAGGAGGCAAAGGGCTTTTATAGAGGTCTAAATGCAGGTATATACATATGTAAATATATTTATATATGATGATGGGGAAATAGATCTATGTGCATATATTTATAGGTTTAATATTAAGGTAGCAGAAGGACATTGGGGCTCCACTCAGGTACTCCCTCAATGCAAGAACACTTTGCTCTATGAAACTGGCATTCCATGATACCAACACCTTCCCAACACAATCACTGAAGAAAAAGTGAGTGCATAAGCAAAGGTGGTGAAGAAAGCTGATAGTGCCCGGCTATCAAAAGATATAGCATCTGGGGTCTTAAAGGCTTGAAGGTAAACAAGCGGCCATCTAGCTGAGAAACAACAAAGCCCACATGAAAGAAGCACACCATCATGTGTGATCACAATGTGTCGATGGGATCAGGCATCAAAGAACAAAAATCCATATCATTGCGAACGAGGGGGAGTGCAGAGTGGGGACCCAAAGCCCATCTGTAGGCAACTGGACATCCCCTTACAGAAGGGTCACGGGGAGGAGACAAGTGAGTCACGGTGCAGTGTAGCAACTATGAAACATACAACTTCCCTCTAGTTCTTTGATGCTTCCTCCTCCCCACCCCCCTATAAGGTTTATTGGGGCGCGAAACAGAACCAAAGATCCAATTGGCAAAGTTTTAGAAGCAGGCTTTATTGAGAAGCTTGGGGGCGGGTTCAGCATCTCAGGGTATTGAGCTATTGAAGCCGCACCCTACAGGTGCCTAGGCGAAATTTGTATATGCGGGAGAGAAGGCAGAGGGGTGGGGGGTTCCTATTGTTAGCAGGTGCGGCTGGCGGGCTGCCTGGGATACCTGGTGTTCTGAGCACGTTCCGTGCTGACCACGGTCATCCTGCCCTTTCTTTCTGGTTATTCTGAGAGGGGTGTTCACCGAGGGAGTGGAAGGGCAGCAAGGGGTGAGTTTGAGAGCTAAGATGGAGGTGTTGGATTAAAAATGGAGTCCCTCGTGCCAAGGCCAGGCACACCCCACCTCACTATCATGATCCCAATCCCTTACAAATCCGTCTAGACCAGAGGATGTACACTGGTACAGATAGGTCCCGGAAACACAGGGAATCCAGGACAGATGAATCCCTCAGGACCAGTGGTGAGAGTGGTGATACCAGGAGGGTGGAGGGAAGGTGGGGTAGAAAGGGGGAACCAGTTACAAGGATCTACATATAACTCCCTCCCTTGGGGTTGGACAACAGAAAAGTGAGTGAAGGGAGATATCGGGCAGTATAAGACATGACAAAATAATAATAATTAATAAATTACCAAGGGTTCATGGGGGAGGGAAGGGCTGAGGAGGGAAGGGCAAATGAAGAGCTGATACCAAGGGCTCAAGTAGAAAAGAAATGTTTTGAAAAAAGGATGAGGGAAACAAATATATAAATGTGCTTGGCATACAATAGATGGATGTATGGATTGTGATGAGAGTTGTATGAGTTCTCAATAAAATGATTTTTAAAAAAAGAATCTTCCTCTTTTTCTATGAGCCTCGATTTTGTTGTTGGTCAGAGCTTCCGTCCAGTCTATTTCCAACTCACAGTGCCCTATGAACAATACAAAACACTACTGGATCCTGTGCCATCTTCACAATTGCTGTCTTTGAGCCCATTTTTCAAGCCACTGTTTCAATCCAGCTGGTTGAGGGTCTCCCATTTTTTTGCTAAACGATTACTTTACCAAGCACGGTGGCCTTCTCCAAGAACTGGTCTCTCCTGACCACACATTCAACATATGTGAGAGAAAATCTCATGTTCCTCACTTCCCAGGAGCAATCTGGTTGTATTTCCAAAACAGATTTGTTTGCTTTTCTGGCATTCCATGGGATATTTAATATTCTTTAGTTTTCTTTGCCTATCCCATAATTCAAAGCTACTAATTCTTTTTCAGACTTCCTATTAACATCCTATTGTTGGGTGCTATTGAGTCGGTTCCAACCTTATGCACAACAGCATGAAACAGTGCCTGGTCCTGTGCATCCACACAATTGTTCCCGTGCTTGAGCCCATGGATGCAGCATGGTGTTAAGCCATCACCTTGAGAGCCTTCCTCTTTTTGCTGCCCCTCTACTTTACCAAACATTACAACCTTCTCCATGGACCAGTCTCTCCTGACAGCCTGTCTCATCATCCTTGCCTCTAAGGAACACTCTGGCCTTAGTTCTTCCCAAACAGATTGGTCTGTCCTTCTAGCAGTCCACCATACTTTCACTAATCTTTCCCAGCACTGCCCAACTTTCACAGGCATATGAAGCAATCGAAAAGACCATGGCTTTGGCTAGGTGCACCCTAGTTCTCAAAGTATCATCCTTGCTTTTCACTACCCTAAAGAGGTCTTGTGCAACAGATTTACCTAATGCAATTCATCTTTTGATCTCTTGGATGCTGCTTCTATGAACACTGATTGATTGTAGATTCAAGCAAAACAAATCCTCGACAGCTTCAACCTTTTCTCCATTTATCATGATGTTGCCTACTGGTCCAGTTGTGGGGATTTGGGTCTTCTTGATCTTCAGTTTTAATCCATACTCAAGGCTGCAATCCTTGATCTTCATCCATGAGGGTTTCATGTCCTCTTTACTATCAGCTAGCAAAATTGTGTCATCTTCATATCCCAGGTGCTAATGAGAGTTTCCAATGTCGCATTGTTCATATAAGCCAGCTTCTCTGATGATTTGCTTGGCATACAGATTGAACAAGTATGGTGAGAGGATACAACCCTGTCGCACAACTTTCTTTATTTTAAACCATGCAGTATTCCCTTGTTCTGTTCACACAACTGCCTCTTGATCCACGTAAAATCCTGCATGCGCACAATGAAGTGTTCTGGAATTCCCATTCTTCTCAAGGTGATCCACACTTTGTTCTGATCCACACAGTCGAACGCCTTGACATGGTCAATAAAACACAAGTAAACATCTTTCTGGTGTTCTCTGCCTTTAGCCAAGATTCATTTGACATCAGCAATGAGATCTCTTGTTCCACATCCTCTTCTGAACCTGACCTGACCCTCTGGCTGCTCCCTGTCAATGTCCTGCTGCAGTCCTTGTTGGATGACCTTCAGCAACATTGTACTTGCATGTGTCATCCGCCATACTGTTTTATAGTTTGAGCACTCTGTTGGGTCTCTTTCTTTGGAAGGGATACATATATGGGTCTCTTCCAGTCAGGTGGCAAAGCAGCTGTCTTCAACATTTCCTGGCAGAGGCAAGTGAGTGCTCCCAGTGTTTCATCAGCTATTGAGTCGTGTCAATGGTATTTCATCAATTCGTGGACCCTTGTTTATGGCAATGTCCTCCTATTAAGTTTTTTAATACTGTCTTACTGAAATATCCCACATTTCCCTTGGTGTGTGTTGTTCTTTCAGGGGCCCTGGTGATGCTGTGGTTAACTGACTGCTATTTGAAAGGTTGCTGGTTCCAACCTGCCAACTGCTCCACAGAAGAAAGATATAGAGCTCTGTGTGGGGAGGTCAGATGCTTACAGACATCCTCCCTGAGACAGTCACTCACCAGACTGCTATAGGCCCTGCTCCCTGCTGTTAAGGACAATGGACAGGCTTGCAGTCATCGATTTGTTTCTTGTAGGTGGAGTTTACACCCTACTGATTGTAGTTCCTATGGAGATCCAGAGAACAGATCAAACCCGCTCAGTGAACCTAGGATCCTCCCATCTTGTCATGTGTATAACCAGATTGTCCCCCTCTCATTGCTGTATAACCCATAGTGCAACCCCTTCCTGGGACGTAGGTCTTTACCTGTAATTAGTGGGCTTGCGTGCCCCCAAAGGTAGCTAGGCCTGGGTTAGCAGGAGAGAGAAGTTTCTCTCTCTCTCTCTCTCTCTCTCTCTCTCTCTCTCTCTCTCTCTCTCTCTCTCTCTCTTCCTCCCTTGACCTCTCACCAGTTCCCCCTCTCCTCTCCCTTCCTCACTACCCTTTTCCCTTGTCCCCCTTCCCTTCCCCCTCTCTCCACGTGGACCACCAAGCGGGGCTGAGGTGAGCATTGCTACCATGAAATGTGTCTGACTCCATTATTTTAATATCTCTTTTATCTCTCATGCTCTCGATGACTTTAATATAATATTTTTATATCTCAACTGTACAATTGTGCTAATTAAACCCACGATTAGTGGTGGAGGGCTGGCCACCCACCTCAAACCACAGTGCTCCGCTTCTGCAATCACTTCTAGCTTTGGAAGCCCTGAGGGACAGTTCTACTAGCATTGGAATCAACTCACCAGCAATGGGGGTAGCATGGGCATTCTTCCTCATGGCAAAAAGTGGCAAGCCCACCTTATTCTCAACTACATGTGTGTTCCTCGTGGGTGTTTCCTGGTGGGTTTTGACAGTGCTCCAAAAATAGATATACATTGAATCAATCAAGAAAAGAATATCCTATGAATATCAATTTCTTCTCCCACAGTGAAGGTGCCCTGGGGGTGTGATGAGTTAAGCACTGGACTGAAAACCAAAAGGCTGGTGCTTCAAACCCATCCACTGCTCAGAGGGACAAAGCGGAGGCTGTCTGCTTCCATGATGATTTACAATCTCAGAACCCCTAAAGAGCAGTTCTACTCTGTCTCGTATGGTCACTGTGTCCCAAAGAATGTTCTGTTTCTTTTCATGAGGTTTTCATGATCTGACAATGTTTCAATCCTTTCCATAATGTTCTCAGTGGCTAATTCATCAGAAGTGGGCAGCCTATTCCTTCTTCATAGTCTGTTCTTAATCTGGAAGCTCTGCTGAAACCTGTGCACCTTGGGTGAGCCTGCTGGCATTTGGAATACCAGTGGCATAGTTTCCAGCATCCCAGCAACATACACACCACCACCACCACAGTACAACAAGCTGACAGATAAGTGGTAAATCTGCAGCCCAAGGCCTCTTTAAAGTGTTGAATAACAAGGACGTTACTTTCAGGATTCAAGTGCCCTGATCCTCGCCACATTGTTCTCAATCACATCATATGCTGGTGAACGCTGGCCATTGAATAAGCTAACCAAAGAAGAATTGGTGCATTTGAATTACAGAGCTGGAAAAGAACATTGAAAGTACCATGGACTGCCAAAGAGACAATAAATTTGTCTTGGAAGAAGTACAGCCAGAATGCTCCTTAGAAGCTGGGATGGTGAGACTTCGCCTCATGTACTTTGGACATGTTGTCAGGACAGACTGGTAAATTGGTGGGCCAGCGAAAAAGAGGAAGACCCTCAGCAAGAAGGACTGACACGGTGACCACACCATCCATGCACTCAAACATAAGAACATTCGTGAGGATGGCAGCCTTACAAAAAACGGGCAGGGTTTTGCTGTACATGAATCAGAACCGACTCAAGGCCATCTGCAACCGCCACAGAATTCATTCACTGGTAGTGGGGCTGTGTTGTTTTGTTTTGTTTTGTTTAATGCAACGTTCCCTAATTAAATATACTGCTGTCTACCCAAGGGTTAAGGGCTCTGGATTAAATGGGAGTGCCAAGCTGTTTATCTCTACCTTATAAAGTTCACTTAATTGAGTTCATATCAAAATTTCATCTTAATCCACTCTCTCTCCAGAATGAGAGGATTAGACTAAGAGACGTCAGTCTAGTTATTCGGGGCATAAAGGTGTCCTGGCTTTTTCCTGATCTGTTTTTGAGTCAACACTGCTCATAGAGAAGCTATATTTCCAAAGTAAGTGTCACTTCAGGAGGAAACCTAGTAAACAGAGGAGGAGCTCCCCACTCATCCCATCAGCTTCCAAGTTCAGGCTCATCAAATACCAAGGGGCATCACAAAGCACATGGAAAAAAATGCTTTATCTTCCAATTCCATTTTCCCTTGGACTTTTTGGTTCCCTCGCTCCCAGCCCCTGCATTATGCTGCAATCTGTGATCCGAGCTCTCACCCTCCCGACACTCAGTGGTAATTGCAGACAGTGATATGATCAGGCAAAACTTTCTTTTACAGCAGTTGCTTGTTGCATGCTTGCTTTACACTCTCCTGGGGTTATGAATGACATGAGGAGCCATAAAACCATGACCCACTTATACGAAGAACCCAGAATCTTCAAAAGAAGGTGCCATGTTGGATGGATCTCACTATATAGTATAAAAATACTTTCACATATCCCTGAAAAAATCCCCACAAGAATAAGCCCTATGACATCTAAAGGGCAGCATTTGCCCAGGGATGAAGCTCGGAAGGCAGAAATGCACAAGCAAGAAGAACAAGTGGGAGCTGTAAACAAAGAAAGGAGGTGGGAAGCAGCGCCCTGTCGCACGATGAGGGCTGCTGCGATCAGTATCACACAACAACCTGGGTATCAACTGTGGGATGGAAAGCCCATTTGCTCTGTAAACTTTCACTTATATCAAATAATAACAAATGTGGGGAGAGGTCAAACGCTTACAGACTTCCTCCCCAGGGTAGTTAATCACCAGACTACAGGGTAGGCCTTACTCCCTGCTACTGGGGACAATAAATTATTCCTCCTTGAGGCCTGAGACCAAGCGCTCACACCATACTGATAATGGTTCCTATGGAGATCTAGGGAATAGGTCAAAGTTAGGCCGCCATCCTGAACCTAGGATCCCTCCCCTTCCTATTGCATGCATGTCCCTAGACCACACCCCTCTCATTACTGTATTACCTATAAGACAGCCCCTTCCAGTGACGTATGTCCTCACTTGTAGTTAGGGGGCTTCCAGAGAATAGAAAAGGGGCCGGGGCTACCATTAAACTCTCTCTCTCTCCCTCCACGTGGACTATCATGCGGGGCAGAGGTGAGCATGCTACCACGAAATGTGACTGATTCCCATTTATTTCAATACTTCACTTCTATCTCTCATGCTCTCTATAACTTTACTATGATCTTTACTTATTATCGCTGTACAATTTCACCTACCGGACCCGTAATGATGTGTAAGGTGCTGGCTTCCCCTGACAAATAAAGAATAATGAGTTGAACCCATTGCATTTGACTGGAACGGGGAATGCTGGCTGCATCATTTAAAATCAGGAAAGATGTGCCACAGAGTTGTACCCTCTCACCATGCTTCTCCAATCTGGATGCTGAGCACATCACCCGAGAAGCTGGATGGCCTGAAGAAGCGTGCAGCATGAGGTTGGGAGGAGGGCTGCTTCACAATTGGGATCTACAGATAACACAACCTAGCTCGCTGACAGCAAAGAGGACTGGAAGCACTTGCTGATAAAGAGCAAGGACTGCAGCCTTCAGTGGGGATTGCAAGTGAATGCAAGGAATACCAAAATCAACTGGACCAATAGATAATGTCATGATAAATGGAGAAAAGGTTGACGTTGTCAAGGATTTTGTCTTGCTTGGATCCACCCTCAATGCCCATGGAAGCAGCAGTCAAGAGAGCAAAAGATGAGCTGCTTCTAACAGCAGCTACAACAACCTATCCAGGGAAAGGAGCTCAGCTAACCACAAGTTCGGTAGTTCAATCCCACCAGGTGCTCAGTACAAGAAAACTAAGGCCTTCTGCTCCTGTCTAGAGTTACAGCCTTGGAAACCCACAGGGAGAAGTTATACCTTGTCCTATCGGGTTTCTATGAGTCAGAATCACCTGGATGGCAGTGAGTTTTAGGGCTCAACTACCAACTGAAAGGTTGGCGGTTGGAACCACCCCCAGGCACCGAGGAAGGTAGATTGGGCGATCTACTTCTGAAAGGTCACAGCCTTGTAAGCCTTAGGGAGAGGTTCTGTTTTGCACACTTGGGGTTCTGTGTGCATCTGGACCATTGACAGGCGCTCACAATGACAAGGGTGAATGATCCTGCTCCACGCCTCTCCCTAGTTCTGAACTGGCAGGAAAGTTCATACAAGTGCAGGCGACCTGTGCATGCTGCCAACTCAAACAGATCCTTAGGCACTGCACACAGAAAGAAAGGGTAAACTTACCGAGGAGGTAGTGGCAATGATTCGAGTCCCTGGAAATGGCCCTGAAGGTTGTCAGACCATCCTGAAGGGTTGTGTCCTCGGAACTTCCAGGAGGGTCTCAGCATTTACGGATGTTCGATTCATTTCAATAGAAAGACGTCACAGCAACACGATCTGCATAAAACGCATGCACTACCTTTCTCTGTTGGGTCCTGGGGTCTGTTGTAAGGCTGAGCAAACAGGTTGCCAGCACCTGGGACATCTGTGATAATGTGGCTGCCCGGCTGCTGGTGTGGGCAAATATCGACAGAGTGTGGTCAGCTGCACAAATATTAAAGAATCCCATGAATTAACAAATATGCACGTCTTGCACAATAGAATGAGCACATGGTTTTAACTGGGAATGTTGGCAGGAAGATTTGAGGAGTTGCATTTTCAGACTGGGGAAGACCAAACGGAATTCTTATTTTCTAACTGACCTTCATGCAAGGTAACAGAGTGACAAAATAAATCTGGCTTTCCCACACGATATTTGAAAACCGCTTTGGAAACATGGCATTTCCCCAGGAAGTGAAGTCCTGAGGAGCGTATTTAGGACTTGTTAATGATTTGTTTCAGTCTCAAGGCAAAACCTCCAACAACTCTAAACTCCTTTTATTTATTTTTTTAAAACATTTTATTAGGGACTCATACAACTCTTATCACAATCCATACATATACGTACATCAATTGTATAAAGTACATCTGTACATTCTTTGCCCTCATCATTTTCAAAGCATTTGCTCTCCACTTAAGCCCTTTGCATAAGTCCTCTTTTTCCCCCTCCCTCCCCGCTCCCCCCTAAACTCCTTTTAAATGAGGAGAATAAAATGTATTCCCTCCTTTGCTTTAACAATGTAATTAATTAAAAATAATAATATTTGTAGAACACTCTACACTGTAGAAAGTATGTTTCCCTTACCTGTCTCTTTTGAGTCTCATAATGGCCATGTGAAGAGATTGTAATTAAAGATAGACAAGCACAGAAGAGTGAATTTCCTGTACACTGTCAAACTAAGATAGTACATACAAGTACTTTGAAAAGGCGATTCTTCTTCTTTTTTAATCACTTATTGGGGGGTCCTACAGCTCTTATCAGAATACATACATACCAACCATACATATGTTATGCCAAGCACATTTGTACATATGTTGCCATCATCATTTTCAAACCATTTTCTTTCTACTTGAGTCCTTGGTATCAGCTCCTCATTTGTTTCCCTCCCTTCCTCATGAACTGTTGATAATTTATAAATTATTATTTTTTCATGTCTTCCACTAACCAGTGTCTCTCTTCACCCACTTTTTACCCTGGGGTGGGGTTATATGTAGTTCATTGTGATGGGTTCTCCCTTTCTCCCCCAACCTTCCCATTACCCTCCTGGTATGGCTACTCCTATTATTGGTCCTGAGGGGTTTATCTGTACTGGATTCCCTGTGTTTCCAGTTCTTATATTTGCCCCTGTACATGCGCTGATCTAGCCATGTTTGTAAGGTAGAATTGAGGTCATGGTAGTGAATGGGTGGGAGGGAGCATTAAAGAACTAGAGGAAAGTTGTTTGTTTCATTGTTGCTACACTGCACCCTGACTGACTCATCTCTTTCTTGTGACCTTTCTGTAAGAGGATGTCCAATTCCTTGGGCCTCTACTCAAACACTCCCTCAATGCATGAATACCTTCTTTTATTAAATTGGAACTCTATGATGCTCAATCTCCCGACACAACGGCTGGAGCCAAAGTGGGTGAACAAGTAAATGTGGTGAAGAAAGCTGATGGTGCCCGGCTATCAAAAGAGATAGTGACTGGGGTCTTAAAGGCTTGAAGATAAACAAGCGGCCATCTAGCTCAGAAGCAACAAAGTCCACATGGAAGAACACACCAGCCTGTGTGATCGAGTGGTCCCAAAGGGATCAGTTACCAGGCATCAAAGAACAAAAAATCATATCATTGACTGCACACCTCCATGATAGGATCGCTGAAGACAAATGGGTGCATAAGCAAATGTGGTGAAGAAAGCTGATGGTGCCCGGCTATCAAAAGAGATAGTGTCTGGGGTCTTAAAGGCTTGAAGGTGAACAAGCGGCCATGTAGCTCAGAAGCAAATAAGCCCACATGGAAGAAGCACACCGGCCAGTGCGATCACGAGGTGCCCAAGGGACCAGGTATAAGGCATCATGCAAAAAAAAAAAGATATAAGTGTGTGTATGTATGTGTATATATGTGTATATGTATATATGTATGTGTATATATGTATATATATATATCATATTAAATGAAGGGGGAAATGCAGAGTGGAGACCCAAGGCCCAAGTGTCGGCCAATGGAGATCCCCTCATAGAGGGGTTTAGGAGAGGAGATGGGTTAATTAGGGTGTGAGGTAGTATCGATGAAGAACACAGCTTTCCCCCAGATCCTGGATGCTTCCTCCCCCCAACTACCATGATCCGAATTCTACCTTGCAGGGCTGGATAGGACAGAGGCTGTACACTGGTACATATGAGGGTTGGAGGTACAGGGAATCCAGGGTGGATGATACCTTCAGGACCAGGGGTGTGAGGGACGATGCTGGGAGAGTGGAGGGTGAGTGGGTTGGAAAGGGGGAACTGTTTACAAGGATCCACATGTGACCTCTTCCCTGGGAGAGGGACAGCAGAGAAGGGGGGAAGGGAGACTCCGGATAGGGCAAGATATGACAAAATAACGATGTATAAATTACCAAGGGCATATGAGGGAGGGGGAATGGGGAGGGAGGGGGGGAAAAAAAGAGGACCTGATGCAAGGGGCTTAAGTGGAGAGCAAATGCCTTGAGAATGATTGGGGCAGGGAATGTATGGATGTGCTTTATACAATTGATGTATGTATATGTATGGATTGTGGTAAGAGTTGTTTGAGTCCCTAATAAAATGTAAAAGAAGAAAAGAGAAAAAAATGATTAGGGCAAAGACTGTACAGATGTGCTTTATACAATTGATGTATGTATATGTATGAACTGTGAAAAGAATTGTATCAGCCCCAATAAATTGTTAAAATTAAAAAAAAAAAAGAGGATGTCCAATTGCCTACAGATGGGCTTTGGGTCTCCACTCCACACTCCACCTCATTCACATTGATATGATTTTTTTTCTGGGTCTTTGATGCCTGATACCTGATCCCATCAACACCTCATGATCACACAGGCTGCTATGTTTCTTTCGTGTGGACTTCGTTGCTTCTGAAAGGTTATTCTTAAAACACTTTGTAGGTAAGGTACATCGATCAATCAACACATCATTATCTAATGCTACTAGATAGCAAGTCTGATTCTATACAAACCAAAATCGAGCCCACTGCCATCAACTACACCAACTCACAGTGACCCTAGATAGGGCTTCCAAAACTGCACATCTTTTTTTTCTTTCTTTTATTTTTTAGTTCAAAAGATGAGAACTCAGAATATCACAGCCCTTCCCTTGATGTACATGACTTGGTTGTAACTGTTGTCACAGTTTTGCTTTTCTAGATAAGAAGTTCATGATCACATTTGCACATTCTTCGGACTGCCATCTGCTTTGGAGGACACGGCATTCTTCGGAATTAATAGCATGTAGCTTTTCTTTCTCCATATTTCGTATAAGCTGCTTTGAAATTCTCATGGCATTTGGTGGAAGCTTTGCGTATACTTTGAGCCTGGTCCAAGCTTCTTTCTGAAAAGTGCCATCAGGAAAAACTTCGGTAACAAGTCCATGAACACAAGCTTCTCTTGCTGTGATCTTCTTTCCAAAACTGAGCATCTCAGCTGCCTTGGCTGAGCCCATTATCTTCAGGAACATGTAAGAGGAGCATCCTACTGGACTTTGCCCCAAATGACTAAAAGGGGTATGAAACGTTGCCCTGTCAGAAGCATAAATGACATCAAACAGCCCAAGAAGGGTGACGCAGATCCCCACAGCTGGGCCATTTACCATCGCAATTAGAGGCTTAGGGAAATCAATAAAACAGCCTACAAAATTCCTCAGTAAAATGGCCGCATCTTGGGTGCTTTTCTCTATATCACCATGGAGACTCTGAGTGAAGTTGTTCAGATCATTTCCACTACTGTAATAGTCACTGTTTCCTGTTATCACGGTTATGGCTGAATCATCTTTGCCTGCTGCTTCAAGTGCAGCCATGAGTTCTTGATACATCTGATGATTGAGTGCATTTTTTTTTTGTGGGGTGGTTAAACATGATTTTTGTGATACCGTCTTCTGAGGTTACCACAAGGGTGTCATATCCAGCCTGCTTACTGTCGGCACCAGGTTTCCCTGGACTGGAGGCTTCAGATGAACTTAAATTGGACACCAACTCCACATAGTTCTGCCTGGCGGTTTCCTTGGAGAGATTGCCAAGAGCATTCCATGAGTCCCATTTGGCCTTATTGATAAAATCAAGCATTCCTGGTTTGGGCATGTTACAAGGTCCTTCCGTTGCCTGCTTATACAGTGTGTAGAGTTTTAGCTTCACTTCTTTTCCTGGTTCGTTCTTCAAGAGTTTCACCTGATTCACTGCCATCTCAAAGTCCTTCTGACTGCCGCTCATTGCTGCTCTGCTCATGTGCAGCTGAAGTACTGGGAAGCTAATGACTTGCAGAGGACGAAGGCGGCGATTTAGCAGCCAGAAGCTGGCCTATCTGGTAGCCCCTGCAACCATGACTAACCTCCAGCTGGGTGGGGGGCGTGGCCACCAACTGCACATCTTTATAGGAGAGGACAGACTCATCTTGCTCCCACAGAGCAGCTAATGGATTTGACCCTCTGACTTTGTAGCTAGCAACTCAATGCCTAATTCACAGTGCCACCAGGGCTCCACGACATAGAATTATATTACTATCTCTGGCCTCAGCAAGTTTACCATCCACTTAAGAAGGCCATGTTATGAATAAAACTCAAATGCACGATCATCGAGTTGATTGGGACTCATAGCCACCTTATTGGCAGAGAAGGACTGCCCCAGAGTAGGATTTCTGAGACTAGAACTCTTTATGTGAGTAAAAAGTCTCGTCTTTCTCCAATGCAGCAGATAGTGGTTTCTAACTGCTGACCTTGCGATTGGCAGCCTAATACATAACACTGTGCCACCAGGGTAACCATATTATAAATAAAAAATTTTAATACACTCATTTCCATGGAGTCAACGCCAACTCATGATGACCATAGGACAAGGTAGAACTGCCCTGTGCACTCTACGATGCTCACCCTCCCGACACAACTGCTGAAGCCAAAGTGGGTGAACAAGTAAATGTGGTGAAGAAAGCTGATGGTGCCCGACTATCAAAAAAAGATAGTGACTGGGGTCTTAAAGGCTTGAAGATAAACAAGCGGCCATCTAGCTCAGAAGCAACAAAGCCCACATGGAAGAACACACCAACCTGTGTGATCACGTGGTCCCGAAGGGAACAGTTATCAGGCATCAAAGAACAAAAACTCATATTATTGGATGCACACCTCCATGATACGATCGCCAAAGACAAACGGGTGCATAAGCAAATGTGGTGAAGAAAGCTGATGGTGCCTGGCTATCAAAAGAGATAGTGTCTGGGGTCTTAAAGGCTTGAAGGTGAACAAGCGGCCATCTAGTTCAGAAGCAATAAAGCCCACATGGAAGAAGCACACCAGCCTGTGCGATCACGGGGTGCCAAAGGGACCAGGTATAAGGCATCAAGCAAAAAATATATATATATGTGTGTGTGTGTGTGTGTGTGTGTGTGTGTGTATACCCTAGTGAATAAAGGGGGAAGTGCAGAGTGGAGACCCGAGGCCCAAATGTCGACCACTGGAGATCCCCTCATAGAGGGGTTTAGGAGAGGAGATGGTTCAATCAGGGTGCGATGTAGTACCAATGAAGAACACAACTTTCCCCCAGATCCTGGATGCTTCCTCCCCCCAACTACCATGATCCGAATTCTACCTTGCAGGATAGGATAGGGCAGAGGTGGTACACTGGTACATATGGGAGCTGGAGGCACAGGGAACCCACGGTGGACGATACCTTCAGGACCAGGGGTGTGAGGGGCGATGCTGGGAGAGTGGAGGGTGAGTGGGTTGGAAAGGGGGAACTGATTAAAAGGATCCACATGTGACCTCCTCCCTGGGAGATGGACGGCAGAGAAGGGGGGGGAGGGAGACTCCGGATAGGGCAAGAAATGACAAAATAACAATCTGTGGATTATCAAGGTCTCATGAGGGAGGGCGGGGGGGAAGAGGACCTGATGCAGAGGGCTTAAGTGGAAAGCAAATGCTTTGAGAGTGATTAGGGCAAAGAATGTATGGATGTGCTTTATACAATTGATGTATGTATATGTGTGGATTGTGATAAGAGTTGTATGAGCCCCTAATGTAAAAAAAGAAAAGGAAAAAAAAGAAAATGATTAGGGCAAAGAATGTACAGATGTGCTTTATACAATTGATAAGAGTTGTATGAACCCCTAATAAAAGGTTTAAAAAAAAAAAGAACTGCCCTGTGAGTTCCCAAGACTGTAATGCTTTACAGGAATAGAAAGGTTCATCTTATGTTATGATTAGTCTCTAGATATTTAGCTAAATGAAGATGACTAAGAATGGCCAGGAGCCAAGGCTCAGTAAACATGAAATGCAGATGCAGCCGGGAAAGGTGTCAGCCTAGAGTGAAAAAGTGTGATGGGGAGAGGCTCGTGGAGCTCCCAGCAAAGCAAACTGCCAGGCAGTCCTATAGAAATGACACCACTCGGGACAATTCCATGTGTATCAGTCTTCAATGTTGGTCTTGTTTTCTGTTTCTGTTTTCAGAAGTAGATCCCTAAGCCTTTCTTCTAGGGCACCTCTGGGTGAACTCAAACTGCTAACCTTTTGACCAATAGCTAAATGCATTAATCATGTACACTAATCCAGGCCATGATGTGTGGGGAGCAATACAAGAGGACTAGGACATTGGTCCCAAGCCATTTAAATCCTTTCAATAGAAGAAGCACCCAATAAAGGGGGAAAAAGTTAAAGGCAGCAGTTGGGTCTCCACTAAGCAGTAAACATCTCCCAAGCTTATCAACCAGACAGTCACTGCATCTACTTGGAAGACAAAAGTTTCTCCCCAGAAGCATTAGGATTGTCTGCCTAAGTTTCTATTTTATGAGTAGACAATGTTCTAATTTGTTTTCCTATGAAAAGGGAAGCTGTTGAATTTTTTTTTTCAATAGGGATAAGGGTTTAAGAAACATTAACCTGAAAAAGGGGGAACCGATCGCAATGATCAACATACAATATCTACCCACCCCCACCCCCAAGCGTGATGAACAACAGAAATGTGGATGGAGACAGTGGATAGTGTAAAGCATGAAAATAAAAATAATTTATAAGTTATCAAGGGTTCATGAGGGTGGGAGGGGGAAAAAGTGGACCTGATACCAAGGGCTCAAGTGGAAAGAAAATATTTTGGAAATGATGATGGCAACATATATACAAATGTACTTAATACAAGTGATGTATGGATTGTTATAAGAGCTGTAAGAGTCCTCAATAAAATTATTTATTAAAATAAATTAATTAAATTTAAAAATCAATATTAACCTGGCTATCATGTGTGGTTGATCACGGCTATCATGGTGTGATAGGTAGGTTTATTGTGCCAACCTGGCTAATGAACACATGTGGGATTAATTGAAGGGCAGACAAATAAATGGCTCAGTGAGCCTAGCCTTGCTTGTCTCTTGCTCTTTGATGATCAGACCTTAGCTGGTTCTCTGCCTCAGCTTGCCAGTACATTACCTGTGGGATGCCTAACCCATGGACTGTGTCGCTGTAGTTTAAAGTTCATCCAAGGCCTGCTTCGCCACACTACTGGAGTATACATCCCTTGAGCTGGGGACTGTCGGACCCTCGCATCTGGCCAACTGTTGGTGACCTGCCTTGCTGTTTGCTGCCTGTGGCTGGAGTGCCTGAATTGCTCTACAGTGGACTCGGCTGTCTGCTTCCTTGACTTGCACCAGCGGCCCTCAAGACGTAAAAGACTGCCAGTGTATTAGCTGTCTCATGGAAGTAAGTTGCACTGAGCCATTTGTACTGCTCTATAGACTAATTAGCTGTTTATTTTTTATGTTGTATATATCTATCTATATAAATATATATATAATCATAAGTCTCCTGGTTTTGTTTCTCTGGAGAACCCTGTCTAACATACATGGAGAGAGAAAAGTGTCATTGAGTCAGACTAAGACTCAAATTAGAACTAGCATTAGCCATGTAAGGGAAAATGGGGGCTTGGAGGCCATGACAATGAGAAAATTAGTCACATAGGGAGTGATTATATAGTTCAGATTCATACGACTTGATTCTGAGATGGTGAAAAAAGGAGGAAAATATAGATTGTACTCAACCGTTTAAATTGGAGGAACTCTGAGGAAACATTCATAGTGACAAAATATAGAGCTGAGCATTAGTGAGATTTTAGTAGAAAAAAAGGAATCTTTTGAGGCAGGTGATTTTCTTCTCCGTTCATCCCTTTGACAAGAATGAAGAACGGCAGTTATTTTTCATCCTCTTTATGAAAATGGGAGAGAAATGTCCAGGAGTGATAAGATATAGGCCTATTGTCAACTTTCCAAACCCGAACATGGCCTGACCAAGTGTGAAGACAAAGAGCTGACTGCAGGTGGATGTAAGGGGGAGGGGATGATACAGGGGCAGGAACACCTGCTCATATCCATTGGGAGCAGGCCTGGAGATGGGACTCGGAGCAAAGAGTACTTCAATTTCTGAAATCCAATCTCTATTATGCCTACCTCAACGAACACCCATTTAGCCTGCCTACGCTGCAGAGGAGAAGAACGCAATTCACAAAGAGAGAGGAAATAAGGACAAGTGTTTGAAAGGGTGTTGCAAGGGTTCTTGGCAAATAGTCCAGATGATTACTATCTGACGTCCCGCTTTAAATGAATGCTAGCCTTCAGTGATCTGCGCAGCGTGGTTACTTCATTTCGCTTTATAAGAGGAGGGTGGGTCGTGAGTTGCACGCTGATACCAGTATACCAGCACTGTTTTTCCTCAGAGAAGGAGAAAACGCTTTCACTCGAATCCCATCTAGCCCTTGCATTTATTCTCCGCCCTCTAGTCACTATGTAGGTTCTGGTTTTCTAATTAAAATAAATCGGAAAGAGGAGCTTAATACATTGCAAACTCTTAACCTCAGGAAGTGTGTTCCTTTATAGATAGGCTTTTAAATCCTGGAGATGGCCTTGCACTAATATCTAGCCCACCTGTAAGGTAAGTTCCCTCTGCTTCAACAGCCACTTGCACCTGTAACGCTTGCCCCATAATGGACTACGTTACCCGAGAACACACGCAGAGAAAGGCACCTGCATGGCATTGTGGGAGTTGTAGTCCGCCTTGGCTTGTCGTGTCTCCCAGCACTGGACTCGCTTTCTCATTCCGGGAGAGTTGGGTCCCAAAACCAAACCCAGCTCACGGAGCTACCAATTAGCTGGGGCCATGTCGGTGTGACCGTGGTCCAACCAGCAAAGCCAGTGTGGGGAGCTTCGCACAACGATTGGTCAATGGGAGACTCCCGGGGGCGGGGCCATGGGAAGGGCCGGGCAGTCGCGGCGATTGGGTGGCGGGGCGGCGGCGGCAGGCGGGGATTGGCTGCGCGCTGGGACAGGGAGGCCTGGGAAGGGGCGGAGGCAGGAGCCCGGAGCAGGAAGAGCAGTAGTGGCCAGGCGGCGGTAGCGGTAGCCAAGGAGGTGGTGGCCGAAGCGAAGGCGACAGCTCCAGGGGGTGGCAGAGGCCCCGAGAGCAGAATGCGGGTCGGCGTCGGGTTGACGCTGCTGCTCTGTGCGGCGCTGCTGGGCTTGGCCTCGGCGTCTTCGGGTCAGTATCCGCCCCTTCGGGCAGGAGGCCCGGAGCCGTCACCCCCCAGTCCTGCCTCTTGCTGCGGGGGCCCGGGGCTGGGGCCGCTCTCTCCGGTCACACCTTCCGCTGGCCGGTCGCCGTCTCGCAGGGGCTTTGGCTGGTGTGGGCCACAGAGGGTGTCCAAGGGACTGGAGTCGGGGAAAGAAAGGGCGTGGGGTCAGCCTGCCTACAGCGCTCCCGCACGTAGCAAACTTTACCTGGCTTTCGCGAAGGAGGCATTGGCCCCTGACCCACCCGGTGGGGACCCCAAGCTGCACCGGGCCGGAGCTGGGCGTTTGGGCAGGTGCACTGTTGACACGCCTGAGGCTGTCACTTCTCTGGGACCGTGGAGGACAGGAGGCTGCCAGTGGTCTGATGGTTGACTGCTTAGCTGGACACTGGTTTCTTTGTCTGTTCTTTTAAAATGAAGACGTTTAATGTAACGTGTGAGCCATGCCAATTTCTTTTAAAGCAAAAAGGGATCTGTATCACAGTGTTTCTGAATTGACCCATGTATGTTGGCGGTGACTTTATGATTTTGAAGAAAAATCATGGTCCCGGTAAGTTTAGAATGAATGGCAAAAACGACCTTTTGTATCTAGAAATCCATATGCTTATGAATAGCAATTTCCAATTAGCTAATTTACACGTGGTTCTGAAAATGATTTATTTATTTTTAATGTTTAATCTGGCTGCCTCTGAAAACGTCGCGTTTCAAGTTGTTAATAAGCAATTAGTACAATGAAATTTCCGGGTTTTAATTGGTTTCAGTTAAGAAGACAGCTGTCTGCAGTTTTTAGCCTTTTTGGGAACAAGGCAGGATATAAATAAGTCAACTTTTTTTTTCCTGCAATAGAACATTTTCCAGATGGTTATTTGAATCTCCAAATTATCTGCCCTAGTTGCAAATGAATACCATAAAGGCGCTCTACTTCTAAAAGAAGTTCTAACCCAAAATCCTATTCATAATTTGTGAGGCACTTGAAAATCAGCAAGCAGATGCTGTCCCTTCTCAGCCAACAGCAGCCCTCTGACTTGTGTTGTGGGTTTGAGTCAGGAGCAGGTCTGGGTGTCTGCAGTCCAGCAAGGTCCACAGTGGTTCTTCATGCTAAAGTCTGAGAATGACTAGTTAAAGAGCGTGCTTTATACCACCCCTCCCCCACCCCCAACCCCTTCTGCAAAGTTTAAAGAAAAGGAAAACCTACGTTTTCTTGTGTCTTCCGTACCCTCAGTTTCATGTTCTTAGGTCTCCTTGTTGGTAAAGAGGATACATCCAGTAACAGGTGGGAGTCTCACAGGTAAAAATACAGTTGGCTTGGATCGACAGAAAACTGTTGCTACTTAAGTGTTAACTCTTGGAGTTGTACTAATATAAGCAGAGAAATATATTCAGGAAATGTTTGCTATGGTTCCTGCCAAAGTTAAAACTGTGCCAGAGTATTTTTTTAAAAAGTCATCGAGTCAATTCCAACTCAGCAACCTGAGGACAGAGTGGGTTTCTTTGGTAAAGGCTAAAACTGTGCTTCAAACTAAGACAGATGTATGTGCATGTTTTAACAAAAGTAAGGCAGTACTGGGCTTGATAACATTTTATAGATTGTACATACATGGTCCTTGAGTTTACCTCGTTCCTAAAGTTTAGATTTAAAGATGTATTCCTATATTAAAACCAATGTAATAATTTTGTGATGCTGTACAGCTTGAGTGCTAGTGACTACCGACTCTTGTTTCAGATGCATGTAAAACCATGATGCTTTGGCTCGACATGGTTTTTCTTTTCATGAATTAGCCCAAAGGAGCTTGAATAGATTGTTTTCTTTTTCCAAGATAATAGTGAAAAGTGCTCTAACTTTTTTGCTCAGAATTATTGATTTTTGGCATGCATAGGCGAAGGCTTTTCTTTTTCTTGGTGCCAACCAGGGTTTTTAATTAGATAAACTATTATGCTTACGGTAATAGTTTGCATGAATGCCATGAATAAATAACTTTCAGGTTGCAGTCAGATTTCATGACATTAAATTTCATGGTGTTATTTGTTTCCTCCAGTATTACTGTATGCCCACAGGACATACAGCACTGTCCCCCTATGACAGATTGAAAAAATAGAGATGGATCAAGCTTACACTGTACAATTATGCGTGTCAAAATGAAGGCAGTGCTCGAACCCAGCTCTGTAGGGCTCAGCTTTGTAGTAATTTCAAATCCAGAGTATCCCAGGGTCTGGACCAAATCAATGCAGAACAGAAGACAGGATGTCTCTTCTCTTTTCACCAAATTCTTAGATTTTCTGTGTGTGTTCGGGTGTGGAGATCTGTTTCATTTACATGCTAAGTAGGAAGAAGCATTTTTAAAATCATTTTTTCCTGAATAGCTTTTGTACTACACAACTCTGCGAGCTAGTATAATAACAATGAAAATTGATCTCACTCGAAAGATGCACCATTAGTAAAAGAAATCATCAGTTTGAATGTGATCGTGTTGAGTAAAATGCATAGCTCTTCACTGACTCCTTGTCCATTTGTTCTTGTTGTTTGGTCCTTATGTCCTTACAAAAGTATTGACCTTCTTTACTTATGCAGAATTTCAGTGACTGTAATTTTTACTGCATTTTGCAATATCAGAATTACTTAGGTCAGAAGCAGCTTCTTTAAAAGTGTTATGTAAACAAGTAGGTCGATGTGAAACGGGAATAGTTTGAAAATTAGCTTATGGTGTAAGAGTACCATCTGGAGTAGGCTTTCCTATTTTAGTAAATGAGAAAGCATTCTCTTACTTTCCAGTTACCTTAGTTTATATTCGTAGGTTGTGAAGAGAGAGGGAGTGAACGAGAGAAGCATGATGCAATTCATGTGAAATAATCCTGACGTCCCACGTTCCCATGTCTCTTCCAGTTCCTACCCTAGAAGTGTAACTACGTCGAGTGTGTCCAACTTGCATGTGTTGTGATTTGCTTATGCGTGTCTACATTTTTTATGGAGCCCTGGTGGTACAGTGTTTAAAGGGTTCACCTACTAACCCAAAGTCTACAGTTCAGCTCTACCAGCTGCTCTCAGAGAAAGCCGTGGTAGTCTGCATCTCTAAGATGTACAGAACTGGTCATTGTTCCCTACCCTATAGGGTCTCTGTGAGTCAGAATTGGGTCACTGATCATGGTGGTGGGCTTTTTATCTTCCACATATCATTTACCTGTGGACTACCTATCTAACCTGTTGCATTTGATTTCTGCTCTTGATCAATTAAGTGGCCAATATGCATGATTAGTTAAAAACATTCACACATCATAGAAATGAACTTTTTTCTTTATCCAGAGGTTTGCTGAGACTGGATTGTTTGGGGTTTTTTGTTGTTGTTGTTGTTGTTGTTGTTTTTGGCTGACTCTCCTGCTTTGGTTTGAACCATGTGTTAGCGTTTAAGAGTACCTAGGAAGAGATTAGTGTAAAAGGTGATTGGTAATTACTTGACATTACTGCTTACATGTTATGGTTACTATGGGATTAATACAGCCCTTTTCCCATCTGCCTTTGAGGGTGATCTAAAAGTAATGGATGTGAACAGTAGCTGTAATTTAGATGCTCTTTGAATTAACAGAGCATCTGTAAATGGCAAGGCTTCACTCACAGATTGACTTTCTCAGATATCCCACATCACCACCCCCCGCCCCCAAAAGACCCTGTGAAATAAAGGTGTGTGTTTTGTACATAATGAGTTGGTTATGCTTTCTTGTTCATACTTGTTATTGAAGAGGTATATTATTCCAAGGGCAGATCACAAGTCAGATGGCAGACCACTGTGGACTCTCAAAATTGGCGGGGACTATTTCTTCTTTTTTTTTTTTTAAATCATTTTATTAGGGACTCATACAACTCTTATCACAATCTATACATACATCAATTGTGTAAAGCACAATTGACCCCATCATTCTCAAAACATTTGCTCTCCACTTAAGCCCCTGGCATCAGCTCCTCCTTTCTCCTCCCTCCCTGTTCCCCCCAAGTTAACTTAGTACTATGATAGTTACCTGTGCATAATCTTTAAGATATATTAGCCATATAATTTACACATAAATAGCAACTGTAATACCAAACTTTCTAATAAAACATGTGGTACTACAGCATTTTGTCTCTTGGTTAACAGTTTATAGCAGATGCAATACCGGGGAGGGAGGGCAAAGTGCGGAGCTGATGCCAGGGGCTTAGGTGGAGAGCAAATGTTTTGGGAATGATGAGGGCAATGAATGTACAAATGGGCATTATACAATTGATGTATGTATAGATTGTGGTAAGAGTTGTATGAGCCCCTAATAAAATGATAAAAATAAAAGAATACAAAAGCATATAAAAGAAAAAGAAGATGCAATAGCAAACCTCACTTCTGTATAGAATCAGGAAACTTGAAGTGCCACAAGGAAGCTTAGAGCTCATCTGACAGTTTTTGGTTTTGTTTGGTTTTTTTCAATTGGCAAGGAATACAAAGATCAAACATTTGGGCGTGAGGCCTTCGGGTGTTGCTTGTGTTTATATAAGAGCAGGAAAAAAGAAGAACACAAGGCCAGAGTAGAAGTAATAGCCGGAAAACAGGAAGAATAGAAGAAGGAAACCTGATGTACTTGGACAAAAACCAAAGTAATCTGTGTGAACTTATAAGAAAACGACTAGTTGATGTTTCATTTTTCTGTTACTATTGATTTCTGACCACACAGACTTCATGTGATTCAATTCGGACTAGTGCAGTGCTATTTTTTCCCCTGCATCTGGTTATCTCTTTAGTAAAGTGGAACAAAAATCCTGAATGTCTTCTGTCTGGTTACTACTGTCAAAATAATTCTTAGTTTTCAACCTTAGTAATCTGAGTGAACACTAAAATGCTGATCTAAAATAGGTGGCCATTACTCTAGCTCTTGAGCAGAAGAATGAAATTCATGGAAGCCAGAGACTTATTCTTTTTTTTTAATCATTTTATTAGGGGCTTATACAACTCTTACACAATCCATACATACATCAATTGTGTAAAGCACATTTGTACATTCATTGCCCTCATTGTTCTCAAAACATTTGCTTTCCACTTAAGCCCCTGGCATCAGCTCCTCATTTTTTCCCTCCCTCCCCACTCCTCCTCCCTCATGAACCCCTGATAATTTATAAATTATTATTTTGTCATATCTTACCCTGCCTGACATCTCCCTTCACCCACTTTTCTGTTGTCCGTTCCCCAGAAAGGAGGTCGCTTATAGATCCTTGTAATTGGTTCCCCCTTTTCAGCCCACCCTCCTTCTACCCTCCCAGTATCGCCACTCACACCACTGGTTCTGAAGGGATCATCCACCCTGGATTCCCTGTGTTTCCGGTTCCTATCAGTACCAATGTACATCCTCTGGTCTAACCAGACTTGCAAGGTAGAATTGGGATCATGATAGTGGGTGGGGAGGAAGCATTTAGGAACTAGAGGAAAGTTGTATTTTTCGTCATTGCCACATCATACCCTGACTGGCTCGTCTCTTACCCAATACCCAGAGACATATTCTTACGAACTAAGTAACTTGTTCTCAGCAAGACTGAAAAATATATAGAAGAATTGGTGGAACCTGAAGAAATATCTGTTCTTTTGGTAGTAGTAGGTGGTATTCCTGTGTGTAACAAACAAAAGTGTGTGTGTGTGTGTGTGTGTGTGTGTGTGTGTGTTGGAGCAAAAGAAATATTTAGCCTGTTTTCCCCCACATAAACTTTTCCAAACAGTCACAGAATACAACCGGGTTTTCCATAAGTCTAGGATTATTGATCTAATTTCTGATTGTAATATTTTATTTTTTTAAATGATAGCAGTAATTTCCCAGGTGATGATGGCATTATCTTCAAATCTCTTTGCAGATGAAGAAGGCAGCCAGGATGAGTCTTTAGATTCCAAGGTATGTACAGAAATTGGCAGTGGCCAGTACTTCCTGTCCAATCTAAGAGCAGGAAGGATGTATCGCAGAACGGGAAGTCTCCATCATATGCGTAACTTGATTGAAATGAAAAGATTGGTGGCGCATTCAGGGAGCTGATGGACAACTTTTTGCATTAATCAAATGGTCAGCTGGAGTTGGGGCAGGCTCTGGGTACTGTTAAAATCTAAAGCTACTCTGTGTCCCCAGACTTCCTTGGCATCAGATGAGTCCGTGAAGGACCACACCGCCGCTGGCAGAGTCGTGGCTGGTCAGATCTTTCTTGATCCAGAAGAATCAGAGTTGGAAACCCCTGCTCACGAGGACAGCCTCAAGGGACAGGAAGGGGAAAGTGTCACAGAAGATGTCAGCTTTCTAGACTCTCCAAATCCAGAAAGCACAGACTTTGAAGAGCCACAGAAAGTGTGGAAACCAGGTAGTCTGGACGTTTTCTTTGCCTTTGCCTGGTTTAGGAAGAAGATGGCTGGAATAGTAAAGCTGGTGTAGACAGCGTGAAGAAAGCTCATTTTCCTGCTCACTGACCACATGTATGCAGGAGCCCTGGTGGCTTAGTGGGCTGTGAACTGCAGGTCAGCAGTTCAAAACACCACGTGCCCCAGAGAAAGACAAGGCTTTCTCTTCCAGTGGAGTTACAGTCTCGGAAACCCACAGGGGCGGTTCTGCTCTGTTCTTTGTGGTCGCTGTGGGTCAGAATTGACTGCGTGACCGGGAGTGAGTAGTGAACCACTCATGTACAAGTGTATGTATAAAAAGTACACTTGTACATGACCTGCTAGATTTTAATATGTCAAAATTATTCACAAATACTACATTTACTCTGTGTCATCTGAACGCAAGTGTAAACTGAATCATATAATACTGTAAATTGTCTTTTTGAACTCTGAATATAATTAAATTTCTCTGAGAAATTTTAAACAAAATTCAGATGGTGAACAAAATAGAAATTTAGATAGGAGAAAACGATAGAATGTGTCACTTTGTTTATTTGCAGAAGTGTGCTAGGGTTTCAAATGTAGTAACCTCTTCAGTCACCTGCAGTAGTTTGGTTTGGGCATACAGCCCTCTCCAAAAGAAACTTAAATGTGAATCCTCTTTTAACTTTGTGCTTCCCTGACATGCACGGCTTTGAAATTTATAGTGTAATCCTTCACACATTGGAGCTGTTAAAGGCCTCTCCTTTTTAAAATTTACCTCTCACAGGTCTACTTGGCCCTGACCCGTCACCCTTCTATCATTTAGTTTGTGGCTTTCATGAGTACCACTGTGGCCACTTACTAGTCCACTAATAACCAGTCTTAGGAATTCATCCAGATTGGAAATTTTAAAAAGAAAAAAAAATTATTGCAAACGTGCCATGCTCAAAAATAAAAGTACCTTAATTTCATAAATTCAAAATAACTGCTATTAACATCACATTGACTAAGCTCCGTTTTTTTCTAGATATATAAATAATTTCAAGACAATTAAATAGTACCAAAATGCATATATTACTATGTAGCTTCCATTTTTCCACATAAAAGGAGCCCTAGTGGCGTAGTGAGTTACAAACTGGGCTGTTAATCACAAGGTTGGCAGCTCAAACCCAGTGGCCACTCCGATGGAGAAAACTGAGGCTTTCTGTGTTCGCTAACATCTATAGCCTCAGAAACCCACGGGGGCAATTCCACTCTGTCCTCTAAGGATGCTATGATGGCAGTGGGTTTGGTTCTGGTTGGTTGGTTTGTTTCACCTAACAGTTTATCATGAACGTTTTCCATGTGGTTCAGTATTCTTTTATAATATGATGATATATTGTTATTTTAAAATGTTTCATGTAAACAAGTTATTTTGGGAGGTGAATTTAGATTTACTCTGCACACATTTATAAATATTTATTTAGAATCAGTTCTTGAAAGTAGTACCTGTGCTGGGTTGAGGACAAACTCTCTGAAGACGTTTCATACATACTGCTCAATTGTTCTTCAGAAAAGTTACTCTGTTTATTTCCTTTGAAACTACCGAGACCCTGTACCTCAGCCGAGTGTGTATTACCTTTTTAAAATGTTAGCCAAAGATTATAGCCTGGATTATTTCTTTTTCATTTTTGCTAAGGAAATTTCCAAACATAGAAAAGCAGAGTGCACGGTGACCCTGCACTCACCCACAACCAGCTGTACAAGCCATCAACATCCTCTTCTGTCTCTTCTTCACCCACACGCAGCTACTCTGCGCCCGCCCCGCCCCGCCTGGGATATTTTAAAGCAAACCCCAAGCATGCCTTTGCCTATGATTATATCTCCAAAAGGCAGTACCATTGTGATCCTCACAAAATTATCACGTCCCTTCTAAAACCAGACTATTTGGTTTGGTCAATTCTGTCAAAAATGAATTGTTTGCACTGGTCTGTTTGAATCAGGATCCAAACTAAGATCTTACAAGTTTCTTCATCTTTAACATCTCTCTCCCTTGTTCTGGTGCCATTCTGTTTGCTAAAGAGACACTGCTCTCTGTGCCGTACACATTCCCTCATTACAGATCAAGTGGATGGTGTGCTCACAATGTCCTTTAAATGGTTTCTCTCTGCTCTGTATTCTGTAAGTGGAAAGGCTGTGAGTTTGATGCTTAGCCAGACATGGTTCTGGTTGTGGTTTGCTAGCTTTGAGGACATTTCATAGGTGGTGATGTACACTTCCTTTGCGTTATTCTGGAAGGCATATAGTGTCTGGGACACTTTTAGCTCAGGTGGTATCAGCCTCCTGCAGCCATCATAGAATTCTTCATCAAACCTTTACCAAGAGGTTTCAGCAACTGCCGTTGTTTGGTGTCCGAGGCCGTTCTCTCCTCCTTCCTGCATGTTTCACCTGCGATTTTGTTTTTTAACATAGAAAGGAAAGCTTACTTTCACCAACTATTTGGCTATCCTGAAATATATCGTCCATACAGGAAAGGCAAGATAAAGGCTTAGATCTGTCCCTTGAAATATTTTTTAAATAATGATTTAGTACCCTAGCAACCTTTAAATGGAAATGAATGCATATATTTTTGTTGTTGTTTTTCTTTTATTTGGTTATTAGCATGTTTGCTTCACTTGATTGCTGTCAGACTTTTTTTGGTTCTCGGTTACCCCACTTTTTTGGTCCTTTGAAATCCCGTAAAGGTTCATTTTCTTGACCTTTTTACTAGGCTCATAGAATCTGGTAGCCTTGAATAACTTCCTTCTTTTCAGACTGGATGTGATATTCTAAATTCATCTTCTACACTTCCTGACTTCTCCCACTGGCCTTGGTTCCTGCTAGTGGGAAATTATACAAGGAGCTTCCAAAAGTGTAAAACATGTAAACGAGAGATGCATTGACAAACACACAAACTGTCTCATTGTCTTAATTCTTTGTTCCCATGAACTCTTGGAAGCTGCTGAGTATTTAGAGATTCCTGTCTAGCTCCCAAGGGCATGCTCCATTAGTTAAAGTAAGGAAAGGTGGGCAACAGGGCAGTGTCCTCTCATCATACTTATTCAGTCTTTGTGCTGAGCAAATCCTTAGAGAAGGGGGTTATATGAAGAAGAATGTGGCATCAGGATTGGAGGAAGGCTTATTAACATCCTGCAATATGCATATGACACAACCTTGCTTGCTGACAGCGAAGAGGACATGAAGCTCTTGCTGATGAAGATCAAGGAGTCCAGCCATCAGTAGGGGTTCCAACTCAATGTAAAGAAGACACGAGTCCTCACAACTGGACCAGTAGGTCACATCATGCTAAATGAAGGAAAGGTTGAAGGTGTCAAGGATTTTGTCTTGCTTGGATCCACAGTCAATACTCATGGCAGCAGCAGTCAAGAGATCAAACAATGAATAGCCTTTGGTAGACCTGCACAAGACCTCTTTAGAGTATTGAAAGCAAGGATATTGCTTTGGGGACTGAGGTGCGCCTGGCCAAAGCCATGGTCTTTTCCATTGCCGCCTCTGCATGTGTAGGTTCCAGCCCCACAAACCCACTAGGTCCTTGGAGTGGCTTTGTGATTACGGAAAATGAGACAGATAGAAAAGTGAGGCACAGAGGCTCCTCCCAATATCAGGATCAAGTGGGAATATATATTTTTAATGAATATATATAAATCATGAGGTTTACAAAATTTTCAACAGGCATACAGGTAATAATAGAGTAAAAGGGTACTAGAATAAGCAGGGCATAGATTGAGCCTAACCTTGTCTGCCCGAGCTCTCCCCAGAGAAACAATATATGATCAATATCAGAGTTAGCTACTCCCTAGGGTGGGAAGGCCAATCGAATCCGATTGCTCTTAACTGCAGATAACTTCCAGGTGCGCTGTGAACAGCCGGGCTGTCCCTTTATGGCAGCTCCTTTTTGGAGGGCTACAGGAGGGACTAGTTTCAGCCATGAGAATGTGCATTGAGAGTCATTTTTTAAATAAGAATTTATAAATTATCAAGGGTTCATAAGGGAGGGGACAGGGAGGGAGGGAAAAATTAACTGGTACCAAGGGCTCTAGTAGAAAGAATATGTTTTGAGAATGATGATGGCAACAAATGTACAAATGTGCTTGACATGATGTATGTATGGATTGTGATAAGAGTTATACAAGCTTACAATAAAATGATTTTTAAAAGAGAAAAAGTCATTTTTAATCTCATAACCATGAGAGCCTGCTCCCACTGGAGTCGACCTTCCGGACTGTGATGAGCATGGAGAATTTGGCTGCTTACTTTCTCATCCAGTCCCTCAGTTTGCCACGTGTGTGAAAGTTGGACATTGAATTAAAAACCGGACAATGGATGCATTTGAATTGTGGCTCTGGAGAAGAACATTGAAAGTACTGTGCCTTGAATGCCAAAAGGACAAGCCAATCTGTCTCGGAAGAAGTAAGGCCAAGAGTGTTCCTCGGAGCAAGGCTTCAGCTTGCACACTTTGGACAGACACATTAGCAGGAGAGACCAGTCCCTGGAAAAGGACATCACTTTTGGTAAAGCAGAGGGACAGTGAAAAAGAGAAAGGCCCTCAACGAGATAGATAGTTGTGGCTGCAACACTGAGCCCAAGCATGGGAGCAATTGTGAGGATGGTGCAGAATGGTGCAGCGTTTCATTCTGTTGTGCATAAGGTCTGTATGAGTCAGAACCGACTACCATGCTGGTGGTTTATTTTCCATGCTGGAAGCTTTGGTATTTAATTAGACAAATGTATTGCCAAGCTTACCACAGGACCACTGAATGTAGTTTAATATTCTTTATGATTCATTTTGTCCTAGGAATTGATAAAGGGACTTCAAAAAGTTATGGAGAAGTTCCATTATCTTTCCCATGAACTTTTTGAAATCTTGTGTGATTATAACATGCTGTTTGAAATCACTTGGATAATTCCTCTCTGTATGCCATTGGCTGCTAACTGCAAGATTGGTGGTTCAAACTCACCAGGAACTCCATGGAAGAAAGAAAAGGTTTCTCCTCTGAAGATTTGGGGGCAGTGGGTTTGGTTCTGGAGATACACATTTAGGCTTTGGGGTTTTGTTTTGTTTTTTAAATCATTTTATTGGGGGCTCTTGCAGCTCTTATCACAAACCATACTTCCATCCATTGTGTACATAGGTTACTATCATCATTTTTTCTTTTTTTTAACATTTTATTAGGGACTCATACAATTCTTACCACAATCCATACATAGATCAATTGTATAAAGCACATCTTTACATTCTTTGCCCTCATCACTTTCAAAGCATTTGCTCTCCACTTAAGCCCTTTGCATCAGGTCCTCTTTTTTCCCCCTCTCTGCTCCCCGCTCCCTCATGATAGGCTTTTGTTTTACCTTAGTTTTTCTGATTGCTTTGTTTTTGTTTTTACTTTGATTTGTTTGTTGTTTTTAATCTATACCAAAAATGTGAAGCTGCTTCCTGGACATTAGAGCTGGGGTTGTGTGGCACTTAGTTCTAGAGTTGCTTCCTTTTTTGCCTCTCATTCATGTCACTTCCAGGCTGACTGATCTTCCTAAAACCCAAATTCATCTTATAACTCTTATTTGTAGCCAATCATTGCCCACTCATTCACCTTGGAGTTAAGAGCAAGCTTCTTCGTGGGCCTCAGAGCTTCTGTGGCTGTCGCACCAGCTGGCGTCGGTAACCTCATCTTTGCATCTCTCCCCCAAGCACGTTCTATCCGTGCAAAACCTGTTACAGGTCTTCAAATACACCATGCCATTGATGCCTTTAGACCCTTTTAACGGGTTATTCCCACTGCTTAGAATGCCTCCCCTGTCCAAATTTGTCAGTTCAGGGTCGTTTATGCTCTGCAGTTGATGGAGCTTCCATCTTGTCCGGTCTCCCTGCTTTCCCTCCTCTCCCCTAATGTCAGTTCTCACCACAGCAGCGGGGCTGCCCCTCTTTCCTCTTCTGAAGCTCCCAGCATCTTCCTGCACTCTGATACTCTTTGTCTTTAATAAGGCTCGAAGTGGTCAGGCCCCTCCGATCTCTCCACTTCCCTTCACTCAGATGACTTTGGCCACTCATGCCTTCCTGCTGTTTCTTAGACATTTGAGGTTTATTCCTTTCCATGTCTAGGGTCTGCAAATCACCTGATACAGTGACTCCTGAGGAAGATGCACCAGCTCAGCATGTGGTCATAGTCACAGTCGTGACTGACCACTGTAAAGGTACAAAGCCTACGGAGCAGAGATGGGGAAGCACAGCAGCAAAGTCCACAAGGCAACTTCCAAAAGTCTGTCCAGTGGCCACATGGCACACTGACTCCCTCGACAGCAAGTCTGACGGTCCATGTGAACTGTCTAACAAGGAAGCTTGTTAGCAACTCGGTGCCCAGGGTTTTTATTGGAGATTGGGTGTGCAAACTAAAAGTTAATTTACCGCCCACTGGTTGGTGGTTCAGACACCCCTTGAAGCAAGGCCTGCTGGTTTGCTTCTAAAAGGTCACAGCCTGTCGCCATGGTGTAGTGCAGTTCCATGCTGCACACAGATGGTGGCTGTAAGTCATAGTTTTTTTTAATAAATAATTTTATTGGGGCTCATTACAATTATCACAATCCATACATACATCTCTTGAGTAAAGCACCCTTATACATTCGTTGCCCTGTAAGTCATCATTTGATCGCTGTAGATTTGGCTTTCTTGTTTCAGTTATGTGATTGCCCTCTTGTTAGGTGCTGTTGGGTCCATTCTGGCTCAACCCTGTATACAACAGAAAGAAATCCTGCTCTGTCCTGCGCTTTCCTCAACGTTGTCATGGTTCTGCCCATTGTTGCAGGCAACTTGTCAAACCATTCCGTCAGGGGTCTTTCTCTTTTTCACTGGCCTTCTGCTTTATGAAGCATAAAATATCCTTTTCTAGGGACTGGTCCCTCCTAACAACATGGCCAAAGTCCATGAGATAAGGCTTGCCATTTCTAAGAAGCATTCTGGTTGTACTTCTTGCAAGATAGATTTATTTGTTCTTCTGATAGTCCATGATACTTTCTTTTTTAATCATTTTATTGGGGGCTCGTACAACTCTTATCACAATCCATACATAGATCCACTGTGTAAAGCACATCTATACATTTGTTGCCATCATCATTCTCAAAACATTTGTTTTCTACTTGAGCCCTTGGTATCAGCTCCTCATTTCCCCCCTTCTTCCCCACCCTCCTCCCTCAAACACTTGATTATTTATTATTACTTTGTCATGTGTTATACTGTCCAATGTCTCCCTTCATCCACTTTTCTATTGTTCATTCCCCAGAGAGGGGTTATATGTGCATCCTTGAGATCAGTTCCCCCTTTCGACCCCACCTTACCTCTGCCCTCCAGTATCACCACTCTCATCACTGGTCCTGAAGGGATATCATCTGTCCTGGGTTCCCTGTGTTTCCAGTCCCTATCTGTACCTGTGTACATCCTCTGGTCTAGCTGGATTTGTAAGGTAGAATTGGGATCATGATTGTGGGGGGAAGGAAGCATTAAAGAACTAGAGGAAAGTTGTATGTTTTATCATTGTTACACTGCACCCTGACAGGCTCACCTCCTCCCCGTGACCCTTCTGTAAGAGGATGTGCAGTTGCCTACAGATGGGCTTTGGGTCCTTACTCTGCACTTACCCTCATTCACAGTAATATGATTTTTTGTTGTGGTGGTGGTGGTTATTTGGTGCCTGATACCTGATTCCTTCGACACCTTGTGATCAGATAGGCTGGTGTGCTTCTTCCATGTGGGCTTTGTTGCTTCTAAGCTAGATGGCCACTTGTTTACTGTCAAGCCTTTAAGACCCAAAATGCTTTATCTTTTGATAGCCAGGCTCCATCAACTTTCTTCACCACATTTGCTTATGCACCTGCTTTGTCTTCAGTGATCATGTCGGGAAGGTGAGCATCATGGAATGCCAGTTTAATAGAACAAAGTGTTTTTGAGTTGAGGGAGTATTTGAGTGGAGGCCCAATGTCAATTGGCTACCTTAATACTAAACCTATAAATATATGCACATGGATCTATTTCCCCATCCTCATATATAAATATATTTGCATAGGTAAATGCCTGTGTTTAGACCTCTATAAATGCCCTTTGCCTCCTACATTTTTATTCTATTTCCTTTTACTTTCATTTTGTCTCACTCATGTTCAGCTTTCATTTGGGTTTCAATAATTTCTCTCGGTTACATTGCCCTTGATGTAGGAGGCAAAGGGCATTTATAGAGGTCCAAACACAGGCATTTACCTATGCAAATATATTTATTGTACTTGTCCTTTTATGCTTGGCTTACTCTGCTTAGCATAATTTCCTCCAGTTCTTCCCATGCTGCAATGTGTGTCATGTGTTCATCATTGTTTTTTAGGGATGCGTAGTACTCCTTTGGATGTATGTACCACAGTTTTTTAATCCAATCATCTGTTGATGGAAATTTGGGTTGTTTCTAACTTCTTGCAATTGTGAACTGTGCTGCTATGAAAATTGGAGCACAGATATCTGGCTATGGTTTGTTTCTTGCCTCTTGCTGGATTGTATGGTAGCTCATTTCCATGTTTTAGATATCACCAAATCAATTTCCATAGTGGCTGTACATACCTACAGTTCCACCAGCAGTGGATGAGAGTTCCTGTCTCCCCACAGCCTCTCCAACCCTTGTTACTTTCTGATTTTTTGAATTGGGTGATCTTTGAGAGTGTTAGGTGGTATCTCGTCTTTTAATTTGCATTTCTCTTATGACTAAAGATCAGGTCCATTTTCTCATATGATTGTTGGCCATTCAGATTTCTGCCCCTGTGAAACTTCTTTGCAGGTCCTTTGCCCACCTCCTCAGTGGGCAATTAGTTTTTTTTCTTTTTGGAAGCTAGCAGAGTATTGTAGAATTTAGTAATAAGGCCTTTGTCTGATGTGTCATTGCTAAAGATGTTTTTCTAGTCCGTGGGCTCTCTTATTACTCTCTTGGTGAATTCTTTCAATGTACAGTAAGTATATCCCACTTGTCAATTTGTGACTCATCCATATTTGGATCATTCCCTATTTCTGATCACCTATCTATCGCCTGCACTAAAGTTCTCAGGTTTGTCCCAAATCCCTCATTGATGGCCATAATAGTTTGCGGTTTTACCTTGAGGTCTGTTATCCACCTTGAGTTTATTCTTGTGCATGGAGTAAGATAAGGGTCTTGCTTCATTTTTCTGCAGCTAGATATCCATTTTTTCAAGCACCACTTTTTTTTCTTTTTTTTGTTGAGTGAGTGAATTAGTGAGAGAGAGTGAGAGTGAGAGAGTGAGTGGGTGAGTGAGAGAGAGTGTGAGAGAGTGAGTGTGAGAGAGAGTGAGTGGGTGAGTGAGAGAGAGAATGAGTGGGTGAGTGAGAGAGTGAGTGAATTAGTGAGTGAGTGAGTGACTGTGAGAGGGAGTGAGAGAGAGTGAGTGAATGAGTGAGTGAGAGAGAGTGAGTGGGTGAGAGAGTCTCAAGCACCACTTTTTGAAGAGGGCATCTGATTCTCATTTGATAGGTTTTGGGCCCTTATCAAAGATCAGTTGTCTGTATGCTGATGATTTTATTTCTGTTTTCACCTCTTTTCCATTGGTCTGAGTATCTGTCATTATACCAATACCATGAAATTTTGACCACAGTGGCTGTATAATATGTGCTAAAGTCAGGTAAAGCAAGCCCTCCCATTCTGTCCTTCTTGAGGAGTTCTGTGCTAATTCCGGGGTTGCTTCCCTCTCCGTAAGAAGTTGGTAATCAGTTTTTCCATTTCTTTGAAGAATGATGAGGGTAATTGTTTTGGGATTGCATCGAACTTCTATAGTGCCTTGAACAGAACTGACATCTCTACTATATTGAGTCTTCTAATCCATGAGCATGGGATATTCTTCCATTTGTTGAAGTCATTCTTCGTGTCTTGTTGTTTTCCTCATATAAATCTGTTGTTCTTTTAGTCAGGTATATGACTAGATATTTCAATTTGTGCTTGGCTATTGTGAAGGGTACCACCTTTTTGGTCTCCTGTGGTCTTATTCGATGGGTATTGAGGTCACTTACTATAATTGTTGAGGCTGTGATTTCTTTTCTCATCTTTTGGAGCATTTGATTGATGTATTCAGTGGGTATTTCGTTCGGGGAATATGTTTAAAATGCTTAGTGGTTCTTTGTCTACCATTCCCTTGAGAATTAAATAGTGCCCCTCCTTATCTCTTTTTATGGTTTACACTTTGGGGTCAATTTTATCCAAGATTAGGATTGCAACCCATGCTTTTTTTGAATTGCTGTTTGCTTGGTATACCTTTCTCCAGCCTTTGATTCTTATTCTCTTTCTGTCTGTAGCATTGAGATGTGTCTCCTGTAGGCAACAGACTGATGGGTTGTGTTTTCTAAGCCAGTCTGCTAGCCTCAGTCTTTTAATGCCTGAGTTCACTCCATTGATATTCAGGGTTATCTCCATTTGTGGACTCTGTGGCGTTATCTTATACCTTTTGTGTTGAGTCTTTTCCTACCTCCCTTTCTTATCAGTGTGTTGTCATGTGTGTGTGCTGTGTGTGTTTCATTATCGACTTCTTTCCACCCTTAAGCCAATGCTATCCTGAGGTCTGTCTTCTCTTTGTTGCCCTCTGGGTGGGGTTGTTCTATGTGGTGGTCTTTAATTTATGCTTGGTGAGTGCTATTGTGCCCATATTGGTTCAGCAAGGATCTTTTGGGTCCTGGGTTTCTTCTAATGTATTCTTTGAGTTTTTCCTTGTCTGGGAAGACTCTTCTCCATCTATCTTGATAGGTAATTGGGCTGGGTAGCATATATTTGGGTTTGTGTTATTTTTCTTCACTTTTGGGAATATATTATTCCACCCCATCCTCTTCTTATGTGTCCATTGATAGGACTCAGCATATTATTATTTGGGAACCTTTATATGTGATTGCTTATTTTTCTCTAGCTGCTCTTGTGATTTTCTCCTTTTTCTCAAAGTTGGATAGTTTAACTATTATGTGCCTTGGTGACTTCTTCTTGGGATTCAGTCTAGCTGGTGTTCTTTCAGCCTCCTGAATGGTTGCCTGGTTTTCATTCATTAAGCTGGGGAAGTTTTCCTCCAAGAATTCTCTCACTATTGTTTCAGGTGACTTCTTTTTTGTGTCTTCCTCCCGTAATTCAATTATTCTGCTGATGTTCCTCTTTGTAGCATCTAATATAGCTCTTGTTTTCTTCAGCTTCTCTGATGATGTTATTAGATTTTTGTTCGTGTTTGTTAAAGTCTGCTTGACTGCCCTCTAGGTCACTGGTGCAGTTCTCTGCCTCCTCCAGTCGATTGGCAAAGTCCTTGAGTCTGCTACTGGTTTTTATCTCGTCCCTGAGCCCTTGTATTTCCGTTTGGTTTATGAACTTTATCTCCTCTATCATTTCATCCTTTCTCTGGTTTGTTTCCCTCATATCCTGTATGACTCCAAGCGGCATTCTGAACATTTCTTTCTATAGCATATCAATGTCTGTTTCATCTATGCATGTCGTTCAGTTCAAGATCTTGTCTGCCATTGCCTTTTGTTTCTCCTGTTTTTTTTTCATTGAGGTCATTGGGGTTGATTGCTGATTGCATTGTATTATTTTAGGGGAGCCAGGTGCCATTTTCCAGGGAGTTGAAGAGCACTGGCTCTCTCTGGGCCACTGGGAGGAATGCTTCTTCAAACTGCCTGCAGCTAATTTCACTATGGAATTGGCCTATCACTTTATCCTCCTGTGGCTTTACTCTTTCCCTAGTCAGCCTGTATTCTGTTATTTGGAGGGCAAGTTGAATGGTCCTCTTGGACCCACGAGGATGGTGCTGTGCGTGGTGAACTCACAAGAAGCCCATGGCAGCTTGGGGTGCCACAGAGGGCGTATGGGACTGCCTGCTGCAACAGGAGTGCCACAGAAGGCTGATGGGTTGCCCGTTTTGGTGTAGAGCACCGTGGACGGTGGGCAGAATTGCCCTGGTCAGGTTGTTGGACTGCAGAGGTGGGACAGATGTTCCTGCAGCAGCGTGGGATGTTTCTGAGTGTTAGCAATACTTCCTTAGGCCATGTGAGGCACCAAGGCAGGTGGCAGGAAGTTCCCTCAGTCACATGGGACCACAGAGAACAGGTAGGAGCTCCCCTAGCCACACAGGCCGGATTTTCCTGAGCCACGTGTTAGGTACTGCAGAAGGTGGGTGGGCAGGGTTTTCCCCAAAAGCATTTTGGTGGCATATCCCCTGGCAGAGGGTGGACAGGCTTTCCCCAGCCTGGGGTTACACTGCAGAGGGCGGCGCTCTCCCAGCTAGGTGTAAGGCAAACCGAAATGCCCAAGGCTGAGAGGAGTAGTCTGGAGGTGTGCAGTGGGGTGTGAGAGAAAAGAGAAGAGGGGGTAAAAAACTAAGTCTGCTGTGACTGTGAAGGTACAGAGAAGAGAGGGAAACAAAAGTAACTATACAGCTGAGACCCTGATCTCTGACCTTGGAGCTGGAGGGGGTTTAATCCCTGCCCTGAGGCATCTGAGACTGGTGGGAGAGAGAAGAGAGAAACAAAAGTAACAATATAACTGAGCCCCAATTCCGGACTATGAGGATGGAGGGGTTTAAACCCAGCTCTGAGGTGGCTGCAAGCTGTGGCTGTGTTGAGAAAAAGCCCCTGCACTAACTCCAAATGATCCTGACTCTGTCGGACACAGTGGCAGGTCTAAGGTCACGCCCTAGCTGGCCTCCATGTAGTAAGCCAAAGGCCCACAGCTCTCAAAACCTAGTGAATCTGTGCCAATTTATCTTTATGATGCTCCTCCTGTGACCTGGCAGTGTGGAATTTCCCTTAGTAACTCTCCTGTGCTGATTTCTGCGGAGCCCCTCTGGTATGTGTTACTTAGTTGCCATCTTCCCAGAAGTGCTCTCAGTCCATGATACTTTCAATATTCTTCTGCAACACTGTAATTCAAATGTATCGATTCTTTGGTTTCCTTATCGTTCAACATGCAGTTGAAAGTATCATTGCTTGGATCAGGTATCTTAGTCCTCAAAGAGATTTCTTTGTTCTTACCACCTTAAAGAGGTCTTGTGCAGTGGATTTGCCCAGTTTAATATGTCATTTGATTTCTTGGCTGCTGCCTCCATGAGCATTGATGGTGGACCCTAACAAGGTGAATCTTTGACAACTTCAATGTCTTTTTATCATGATGTTACCTGAGCACCTGTATTGTGTCGTCTTCGTATCGCAGTTCGTTGATGAGCCATCATCCAATCCTTATGCTGCATTCTTATTCATATAGTCCACCTTCTGGGGTTGTCTTTTCAGCACAAAAACCCTGTCCCACACCTTTCCTGATTTGCAACTATGTGGTGTTCCCTTGCTCTGTTCACGTGACTGCATCTTGGTCTGTATACAGGTTTCTTCTACTTTACCTTGTACCAGAATTGCAAAGCCTAGAAGAATACAGGTGCTCAGCAGAACCCATATTGTTTAGGCAAACAGTGTAGATAGGCTGAGCCATTCTACTCACATGGCATGGTGGGAGCCCCAGCAGACAGCAGCCAGAGGTCAACCTTCAGAGTAGGCCTTTGACAGGTATCTGCTTACTTGTTAACTCTCTTCCCCATACGTCACCCTGCTGGCCCTTGACCAAGGCATCTTTACAGCAGAATTATCAGTTGGGCCCCACACAGCAGGTGCCAGCCTGCAGTATTGATGTCAAATGTGCCTTTCTGGGGTCTTAGGTTTTGCATATATAGGGTTTCTAAGATGGTAAATTTTGATGGGAGCAGATAGCCTTATCTTTCTCGTGCATACTGGCTGGTGGGTTTGAAATGCCAACCTTGCAGTTAGTACTCCTGTGCTTAATTCCCAGCACCACCAGGGATAGGTACCTAATTAGCTTCTGTGATGGACTAGGTTCTCTAGAGAAACAAAACCAGGACACTTTATACACACACACACACACACATACATATGGATAGATATATACAACACGGAGAAATAAACAGCTAATTAGTCCACAGAGCAGTACAGAGGCTCAGTTCAACTCAGTTCCACGAGACAGTTAATAAACTGGCAGTTCTTCAACTCATGAGGGCCGCTGGGTGCAAGTCAAGGAACCATACAGTTGAGTCCTCTGTAGAGCAATTCAGGAAATCTGGCCACAGGCAGCAAACAGCAGGGCAGGTCACCAACAGTCAACCAGATGACAGGGTGTGACAGTCCCCAGCTCAAGTGAGGTATACACCAGCAGTGTGGTGAAGAAGGTCTTGAAGGAATCTCAAACTACAGTGACATGGTCCACGGGTTGGGTGTCCCACAGGTAGTGTAACTCACAAGTTGAGGCAGAGAACTAAGGTAGCCACACACTCGTCCAGTCATCAGAGAGCAAGAGACAGAAAGATGAGGCTTGCCAAGCCATTTATTTAATTAAACTGCCTTCAATTAAACTGCAACCTTATTAATCCCACGTGTGTTTGTTGGCTATGGCACAATAGACCTACCTATCACAGCTTCCTTCTTAAGATTCAAGAGCCATCCTTTTGTGAGGTGGGAGGGAAAGGTCTGACCTGAAGCACAAGTGCACACAATGCATAACCCAGAAACTGACCTGAAAACCTCCCCAGCTGATGCACTGTTGTAGTGATCCTTTTACACACACAGGAATTAGAGCCCCAACGAGGACAGGTGCTCCCTGGAAACCACTTTTACAGTTGTTGGGGACAGAGGCGTGAAGCATAGCAGGGCAGCGCTTGGAGTTGCTCTCTTCATTGGTGGGTCAGAAATCATGATGTTCCATTTTCTTCCATCATTCCCCATGCTCATCCAGCCTTTCCACTGTCTGCAAGAAGGGCAAAATTTCACAGAACAAAACAATATTTACATACAGAAAGGCAATTTTTTAAATTCCAAAATTTTATATAATCTCCCACCCATGTTGTGCAGCTAGTTTCTCCAGTGAGCAACCTGGAGCTTTCCCTTTCTGTGGACAGTTTCATTCAGCAGTGAGATTGCACTCAAGCCTCTATATCAAGAAAGAGAGGAGGGGAGCAGAGTTAGGCTCTCAGAGTGAGTCTCAAAGTGCAATGAATCTGGAAAGCTGACACGCCAATAGCAGTGGCTCACCGCCCCTACCCAAGGAATTTGAGAGCCCCATCGATCTGTCGGGAGTGAGTGGAGGAGTCACAGTCCCTGGGATGTTCCGTGCTACCACCTGCAGCCCAGGGCAGTAAGCACCTGCTCACATGGTCCGTCTCTGAGAAGGAGGCCTGCAGCCCATCAGCAGCTCCATTTCAGGTTGTCTCTTTTCTGCAGCTGTTTGTATGTGAGCCAGACAGCACTGGTGATGGTTTCACTGTGGGGGCTCCACAGCAGGGTGTGCTGAATCTGCCATGATCCCAGAGGCTGCTTTCTGTTCACTGGGTCAGTGCTGGCTGTCAGTTCAGCACAGCTAATGGTGAGACTGCAAGTGTATAGCAGTCAGTCTCAGGCTTTGACTAAGAGTAGGATTCAGACAGATGGGAACTCTGGTGCTGTAGTGGGCTCTGTGATGGGCTACTAACTGCAAGGTCAGCCATTCAAAACCACCAGCCACTCTACAGGGAGGGAAAAGATAAAGCTTTCTACTCCTGTAAAGATTCACAGTCTTGAAAACCCATAGGAACAATTCTGCTCTGTTCTGCAGGCTATACATTGGAATTGCTGTTTGGAGGGGTTTGTTTTTTTTTCTGGTAAGAGTTCAGATAGGATCTCTGCATTCGAGATTTTTAAAAATCCAAAGGGACTGAAGGATAAGATAGCCTAAGGTCAAGCAAGTGGTTTTGAACTGCTGACCTTGCGATTAGCCACCCAACACATACCAAAGAGTGTAAATTCCAACCAACCCACTGGCAGCAAAAAGCAAGGCAGTTAGTCCCTCTAACACTTGTTCTTATTTTTAACTTTCCCTGATGGGCATGGTTCTTGTAGCACTTCTGAAATTACAAACATTTAGCATCTTCTATCAAATTTACCATACGTCTGGATGCAGCGGCCACAAACTACACAGCTATTTTAAGACCCTTCCTTTTCTTTTCCTCATAGTGCATCCGTACCATCCCATTGTCTCCATTCCGGCTGCTGGTGCAATCCAGCTGGATTGCCAGGTGGTGAAGGTCAGAGGAGACAGCAACTAGACTAAAAAAATGACCCAAGGACCCCCCCCTCCCGTTATCTCATTCATGTTTATCTAAACCAGTGGTTCTCAACCTTCCTAATGTTGTGACCCTTTAATACAATTCCTCATGTTGTGGTGACCCCAACCATAAAATTATTTTTGTTGCTACTTCATAGCTGTAATTTTGCTACTGTTATCAACTGGGAGATCCCCAAAGGGGTCATGACCCACAGGTTGAGAACCACTGATCTAAACCTTTGCTCCAACCCTGAGAACTAATTCACCTCCCTCTTGACCCCCTTTGAGGAAAGAGCGTTGCAGACTTTGAACCTTTCAGGTCAGCCAGAGAAAACCTTTGGCAATGTGCTGCCCTTTCCCATCCCAAGAGAACAAAAGCCAAAGGCATCCCTGGGCTGCCCTTGCCCCGCCCCCCCTTTTTTAATTGTGGACCAGCTAACTCTCCTGGAGTTAGATCCATCCTTGTCAAATTCCAGAGGTCACACTTTCCTTCTCGTGGCAGTGGCTCTCGAGACTGCGCCTCAGCCACGTAGGTTCCAGATGCTCATCAGCCCCACTGATTTCACTTCTTCCTTTCCACACTGTGCTTCACCATTTGTCAGCGAGCCAGTTTCATTCCAACAGCCCCCGTTTCTGCTACCAACTGCACTGGAGGCTCCAGTTCAGTGCATCACTCGGGAAGATATAGTCCAACTCAAAGCTATGATCTACTCCTACTTGGATCTATGATTTAGTTCAGCAAAAGGATACAACACAAAATCCGCAAAGGGAAAAGACCCGTGGGACAAAGTCCCCAAGAAACCAGGCCCAAGCTTCCTAGAATGTTTTTCCCCAAAGAAGTCGCATGTGACCCACATAACTCCCAACTGTGGCAGCACATCGGAAATGCTGTTTACTAAGGCAGTGTACATGAGACTCCACAGCCAGAGGTGTTAGTGGGGGCTTGTCACCTCCTTTATCCTCTGCCTAGCGAGAACCACGGTTACTGCAGACTCGGAGAAAGCAGCAGATGTTCAGCAGAAGCATATTCGTCACTCTTAATATTGAGCAGGATAGGAACCCTTCCAGAATCTAAAATTCCCAGATGCTAGTCAGGGACCAGCTTCGTAAGCAAACCTTCTTCCGCATACCCATAGCATTTGTTTATTAAATAGCCACCTAGAGACTACTCATACCCTTTTGGAAAGGCACATGTTTCGATGAAAATATCAGATCTGCCAAACTGTAGTAGAAACGGAGTCCAATTTAGCTCACAGCACCAAAGCTTTACCCGGGGTAGTTCAGTGCTTGAGCCTTCGGGGCCTCTAGCTCTTTGTGGCATTCCTGTTGGGCTTCCTTAGTATTTAAGACTGACTCCATCCTTGGGTTTACTCCATGTGATTCCATCCTACCTGCCAAGGGCAGACCTGCACATGAATCTCTAGTAATTCGGGTTACCTGCCATGTTGTAAACCAGTTTATGAGACAGCTGTGGGAGAAGGAGCAGGAGTTCTATTAACTGTAATATTCAAAGAGACAGAGTGGATGCCATCAAACCAAAGACTCTCCCAGAACAGAGAAAAGAGGGGGTTTGTTTGTTTTTCTTTAATACATTAAGAAAGGAGAGAGACTAGAAAAGGATGTTTAATAATCTTGTGATGAAGTTACAAGGTAAGGGTGTTCGCTAATTACTCTTAAAGCATAGGCTTTTAAACTTATTTTACCTACTGCTCTCTTTAAAAAAGCAAAACAAACCATTCAGCAGCCCCCTAGCAATTAAAAGCTCTTCAGTACAGCCCATAATCCACACACGAAAAATACGCTTTTACAAGCCCCTGGATCATTCTGGGAGAAAGACCGGGGTTTCTACTACCATAAAGAGTCACAGGCTCACAGTGGATGGATGGATGGATGGATTGTGATAAGAGTTGTACGAACCCCCAATAAAATGATTTTTTTTTTTAAGTGACAGTCTTGGAAACTCACAGGGACATTTCTACCCTGTCCTGTAGGGTCGCTGTGAGTTTGATCAGCTCTGTGGCAGTGTTTGGTTTGGGGTTGGATCGTTCTAGCACCCACAAAGGCTGGCATAACCCACTTTGAGAACCCCTGCTCTAAGGAAAGGGTGAATGAGGTTGACATTGTTACACAATGGACTTGCCCACTTATCACCAGTCTGCCCAAATTGCCACCTGGCCTGCCTTGGTTCAGAGAAGGTGTAGGAAGGCATTAGTCATCTTCATTATCTGCCACCTGGAGCAATGTCCGGAGGTGTTCAGTGGAAATGTCAAGTTATAAAATAATTCACTTAGTATGAGCTCCTATGTGAGAGCTAAAACCTTGGTTTTTGCGTGTTTGCAAACAAAAGCGAGTCCACATCTCCTCATGTGGTGACAACTGTTACCTCCAGAGAAAAAAAAGGAGAGCTTGGAATGATGGGGAAAGATGACTCTGATCTTTCTCCTTAAATGTTATAACTACCCTGTGGATTGTTCTGTGTTTTTCTTGTAACAAAGACAATATCCTTATACTAAAAGTTTTAAAAGGAGAAAATGAAATAGCATCTTAATACACCTCAAATGGCAAAAATAAAAGAAGTTGAACTTCTTAAGTCATGCTTAAAATCGGGTTCTGACAGAAACCCGTTGGTGGAGTGAGTAATTGGATGGCCTTTCTATTTCGTGTTGCTTGTGTGGGAGTAGCTGGGAAGGCGCAACCCTTAGTCCGAGTGAACAGAGGTAGGAGGTCGAGCAAAGAGAGGCACTTGTCTGCAACACATCTGAACTGGCGTGAAAAGGCTCTAGTGCCATAATAAAGTGTGGAAGCGTACTTCCCGAGGAGACCGCCCTGTGGAAAAGCACCTCTTCTGGAGTCTCATTTCTCCGCCAGACCACCGACCGTGTCCGAACACGACATAAGCCCTACAATTAGTGCGGCGACGGCACCTTCCATCCTCCCTCCCACACATTGAATGCACCCACGATGCCAATGTATTTTTACATGTCACTGATTTCATTTTCTACCTCTGACCACACGCTGACTTCATTTAAAGTAAACATTACCAACTTAAATGAAGAGAGATAATCACACAATTTTGAGTGTTTATTTTCTGATTACCAGGGGACAGCCAAACTCAGTCCAAGAAAACAAAGACTTTCTTGAGCTTGGATTATACCTCTATCATAGAGGCTCTTCAAAAATAATTTCTGCCTGTTTTTATGAAATAGGCCATGCAAGTAAACGTGTAAAAAGAACAGATATGAACCAAATGCTATGATGTATGGGTGAGTGAGGCCAAAATTCACTTCTGGAACAGAAATGGGTTTGCTGAGCCAGACCTGCCTTTCTTACCGTCATCATGTCTATACTTCATGTTTGGGCACATCGTTTGTGCCCTAACATAGTCTCTTTAAAGCAATTCTTTATAGAGACGCAGAGACTTACTGTTCTTTTAAATAGCACTTATTCTGAGCAAATTTTATTCTGTTTTTTTTTACCGTGACTGTCATCTCAATCTCATGAACCCTGTCACTTTGGTCACAGTGCTTGCTTCTGTTTCATCTGGGAAATAGTTATTCTCACAGCATTTTGTATGAATTTTCTTGACTGTTTCCTTTTTCTTCTGACAAAACCCATTTTTGTTCATGAAGCAATGCATGCCTTAGTAAGAAGTTGATTGCGTGTTCGTGAGTTGTTTCTGAATCTGCTTAACCTTTGGTGAAATCGGTCTCTGTATATAGACTGTTTTCCAACCAATATTAAATACCTCTTCTTTTTTTTTCCCCTCCCCTATTAAATACCTCTTTATCTGGCCTACACCATTTATGTGTAATTATGTCCAGTTGGTGCACTATTCTTGTTGTTTTGTGAATTGTTTTTGTTTTTTGGTGATGACTTACTAATTGAAATTTTATCTTAGTATTTACTACAATTTATGGAAGTTGTCTTGAGATTTATAGTTTTTGACACTAAATAATCATTTCAGCTACCTTTGACAAATAGAAGGTTAGAAGCTGTCTTCTGCTGAGTGCTTGGAATGACAGAATTGCCTCCGAAAAGCAGCAGGAATAAAATTTTCATTTTCTCAGGAACAGAACACTTAACTCACAGCGTTGGTCCTCAGCGGCCCTGCAAAAGCTCTTGTTACCGTTGGTGATCCTGACGGCGGTGTGTGTCATCGAGTTGCGTCTGAGTCAAATCAACCGTTTTGGAACAGCTGAGACTGGCCTCATAAGCTTTCCAGGCTGAAGTCTTGATGGGAGCATATTTGTTACCCGGCCTGCAAAGCCACGGCTCGGTGGTGAGCCTCTCGGTCCGCAGCCGCGCACTGAACTCTCTTGACGCCAGAGCGACTTAAAGCTCTTCAAACAAGACATTTGTCTGTCTGTGTACAGTAAAAAGCTAACTCTGGCTTTTGTTTTCCTATGATCTTGCAGTTCAAAAGGAGGAAACAATGAGTTTGTATTCCCAACGTTTAATGTAACACATATGACAACATTCACGACGTTTTCACTCAGCGTTTGCTTCCCACAGGTTTGCATAAGTGGTCCTTCTGTGTGTGTGCACGCGTATGCCAGGTGTTGTTTTCACCAACATGCTATCCCGTTCTACAGTAAGTTCTACATTAACAACAAGGTCTTCTGGCCCTAGCTCCTCCTCCAGCTGTCCCTCTACTCCCTGTAGAGCAAAACTCTCCATTCAGAGTCTCCAAGGCTGGAATCTTTTTGTGATTTAATTTTTTAGTTAATTTTTGAGAAATCATCACTACAGTCAATTATAAAACATTTTCTTCTTTCTCGTACTCATTGATAGGCCCCTGTTTCCCTCCAACCTCCTCTGCTATGTCCCTAAGTAACTGATGATCCAGTTACTGATGCTGTCGATTTACCTCTCCTGGATTTCACACACTGAAAGAAACATACAACAAAAACTTCAGTCAAAAAGAAAGCAGAAAATACTAAAAACTGAGACAATTTTAAATGGGTCAAAGGGAAGATCAAATGATAAGGTGTTACATTTTACCGAAGCGTGTCTGCCGTAATCGACTTCCAGTGCTCTCTGACTGACAGCACCGCTATTCACACATCTGGACTATGATAAAAGGCTTAATCCGCACAGGGATCCTGCAAATGGACCTGGGGTTTCCACTCTCATCCATGGCCTTCTACAAACAGGGTATTCAGAATTTAAACTCTGAAACTTTTCCCTCCTTCAGATTTAGATTTTATTATTTATAATCCTTGTTTCCTTCAGGCTGGTGTACGTCTTCCTCACTTAGATGGCTACTTGTTTTAAAACAAGCCTCTAAGACCCCAGGCACTATTCTTTCTGAAAGCCAAGGCTGGAATCTTTACGAACTGACGTTTCTTTCTCTCACAGAGAGGCTGCTGGGGTCAGAATACTGACATTGGCGTTTAACCACGGTGGCAGCAGAGTTTCTTACTGCTAAATTGCAGTGCCTTTAATCCCATCTGTGTTGAGAGTGCCCAGCTTTCCATTTTTGTCTGCATTATAATTAGTTTAAATTGTCTCCTGTTGCTAGACCTTTGAGTTTTTTATTTTGTGATTTGTTATTAGATTATGCTACTGCACCAATTTTTCTCTTGCAAGTATATGTGGGTCCTTGTGAGAACATTTTTCTGTAAACATTCTAAAAAGTTTTTGAAAAAAACAGACTCGAGGCATATTTTTTAATTATTTTATTGGGGGCTCATACCACTCTTATCACAATCCATACATCGATCCATTGTGTAAAACACATTTGTACATTCGTTACCCTCATCATTCTCAAAACATTTGCTCTCCATGTAAGCCCCTGGCATCAGCTCCTCATTTTCCCCCTCTGTCTCCACTCCCCCCTTCCTCATGAACCCTTGATAATTTATAAATTATTATTTTGTCATCTCTTACACTGTCCAATGTCTCCCTTCACCCACTTTTCTGTTGTCCATCCCCCAGGAAGGAGGTTATATGTAGATCCCTGTATTCAGTTCTGCCTTTCTACCTCACCCTCCCTCCACCCTCCCAGTATTGCCACTCTCACCACTGGTCCTGAAGGGATCATCCATCCTGGATTCCCTGTGTTTCCAGTTAGCCAGATTTGTAAGGTAGAATTGGGATCATGATGGGGGGTGTGGGGGGAGCATTTAGGAACTAGAGGGAAGTTGTGTTTCCTTGGTGCTACACTGTACCCTGACTGGCTGGTCTCCTCCCCAAGACCCTTCTGTCAGGGGATGTCCAGTTGCCTACAGATGGGCTGAGTCCCCAATACATTCTCCCCCTCATTCACAATGGGCATATCTTTTTTTTTTAAGTCTTCTTAAAATTCTAATAAATCCAAAAACACTAATTGCCATAGAACATGTTCCGACCCATAGAGAACCTGTAGGACGGAGTAGAATTGCCTCTGGGTTTCTGAGACTGTAAATCTTAATAGGAGCAGAAAGCCTCTTCTTTCTCACAAGGAGCACCGGGCAGTTTTCAACTGCTGCTCTTGCAGTTAGCAGCCCAACTCGTAACTCACTGTCTTGAGTTTATACTCTTGACCAAGACCATGAAAGTGCCCATTTACTCAGTATTTTAGATTTGTCTTTGTTTTCCAACCTTTTCTAGTTTCTTGAATGGTTTTTATTGACTTCACAAGAGCAGATTTTTATACTAATTTAAATAAAAAGCAGTCTGCTTCTTTCTACAAGTTCTCATGTACCATGAGGTAAGTAGTGTCCTCCCAAGGGCTGCATACTGACATTGTCATACTACATCCTTACTGAGAGTCAAGGCATGATTCCTTATCTACGGAACATGAATTTCTTACACGGATTTTACAAAGATTTCATGAGTTTCTTCTTTCATTTTAAATAACATATTTGATTACAAATGCTCATTACTTGAGTTACAGAGCCTGAAATTCTGTTATATTATACCAGAACAGTGATTACTATTGTTTTTAAAATACTTGGTTCTGAGGAGGTTTTAAAAATGACTATTTGAAATTCTTTCAGGATTTCTCCATGAGAGAAAATTAACTGAAAGTAACACATACTGTGAAAATTTTCCACACGAGATAATTGACTTGGAACTAAGAAATCCCCATCGTAACTTTTGGAAGACTTTAAAATACAATTAGAGGATAATAAGTTTCCTCGTTTGATTTATGTTTGGAAAAGATATCTCAGAAATAAATATTTTCTTTCTAATAACTTATTGAACACTTTTTAACAAGTTTCCATTTTCATGAAATTGATGGAACAGGTATTACATACTGGGGGTTCTTGGTTATTCCTGTTTATATTTTGCTGAATCAGATAGTTAAAATCTTTTGTTGTCAAGAGCCATTTGGTACTTTTGAGTTTCTTTTCTGCTGTACCGTTCATTCCATCACTTGCAATCTCTTGTATCTTTGAAACACTTAGAATGTATAAGTTTGGGTAAACTACAATTCCTATGATTAAGTTACTTTTAAAACAAGCATTTTTGTTATTGTGGAAAAAAGAAATACAAGCAGCCTTAGAGTTGTGAATGAGTTCTGCACCTAAGTCTGTCTCTTGGTCAACTGTTTTATGGGGGTTGTTTCATAACTGCAGGTTGTAGTTGGATATTTGTAACCCAGTGACTATAATCTTTGAGGTGTTCCCTTTAAACCTTGGTTCCTAGCAGAATTTCCCTTCTATAACATCCATCATGGTTCCATTTATTTTCTTTCTTCCATGCAGGCTCTAACCTCTGCGTAGCTGAAACATCTGCTTCACCTCATCTCCAACACCTGGCATGCTTCCCTGCACTTAGGAGATCCTTGGAAAGAACTTAAAAATAGAGATAGAGTCTTTTGTAAAGACTCTTTACCCTTAAAATTCCCAAAGTTTTGTGGGAACTAGAGCATCGTAAAGAAATAACCTCAGTACATAAGTGATAAATACTGAAAATACTGTGGGATCACAGGCGTACACAAGCAGTTAACTTTGCCTGAGGGACCATTTTCCTTACATGACTTTACATTACTGAATAACTTAAAACGTCCATATATAAATAGGGAAAGTTGTTTTGAGCAGTAGAATTGATCCAGTTGCATTTGGCCCTCTTGTTGTGCTCACTTGTTGGATAAGAGTTACAATAGACTTTTAACCTCCCTGACATTGTATCTTGACACCTTCAGAAATTCTAAGCGAGGTTTCAGTAGGCTAGTCAGCTCAGCCAGCTCAACAGGTGTCTTAACCTCAGGTCATTCCCAATCAGAATTTGGACCAGGTGCTTTTTGCCTGACATTGCAAACCAGGCGCCCAGATCTTCGTCTTCAATGCTCGCCGTCCCGATGGGCTGTCCGTGCATGCGTACTGGTGTGCTTTTCACGTTAACCTTCTGGTTTCTCTGCAGTTTTGACGGCCATTGAAGGCACGGCACATGGGGAGCCCTGCCACTTCCCCTTCCTCTTTCTGGAGAAGGAATACGAGGACTGCACGTCGGATGGACGGGAAGACGGCAGACTGTGGTGTGCGACCACCTACGATTACAAGGCAGACGAAAAGTGGGGCTTCTGTGAAAGTGAGTATTACTTTGTAAGGAGCGGTGTCCGCATTGCTTTTTGTTCAGGCCAACCATTTAGAAGCCTTTGTCTAGCAATCCTTTTCTACTTGGGTCAAAACTGGTCAGTGCTGATAATATTATAGGCTTAAATAATGGACTTAGAAAGCAACGAGGTACTAATTCGCAGGACTCAGACAGCTTGTCCTACTCATTTCAACATAATCTTTAGTTGGTATGCACAGATTGTCCTGTAAACCCTTCAGGCTGCTAGACTAATTAATGTTGTTGTGGTTTAAAGAAAAATAATCATTTTAACAATACTTTGAACTTGAAGCACTTGGTGCGGACCCTTTCCAAATATGCACCCCCAATTGTAACTCGTAAATTCCAGTCTGCTATGGATAAGCAGCCAAGGTTAGGCGTGGCTCTTCGTTGGAGGTGTACACCAGCCACTGGGCTTTGCCTCATTTACTGCAGGTCTATTTCCAGAGGAAAGAACTGCCAGGGAGATGTCTGGTTAGAAACCACATTCACAGGGTGACACAAACTGACGCAATGCTGACCTATATTCCTTATAGCCAGAGCCCAAGGGGTGTCAAGAATTACTCACTTGTTGGACCCAACAGAGCGGGCCCTAGGCTGCCTCTTGTTGTGGGAGACTGACTGTAGGGATCAGTCAAATCCCAGGTGTCTCTTGTGTTCATCTCACACCAAATGTATGTTCATCTCTCTAAAAATTGTTAAAAAGTTAAAAAATACTTTGAGTAAAATAGGCTATGGTAAAGTAACATTTAACAAGTTTAGTACATTTAGTCAACTTAAATGTTAATGTCAGTATAAAGGGACTGGCCTCTACAGGCAGGCTGTGTTTTTAAGAACATGCTACCTAAAAAGTAGCAACAGGAGATCTTAAACATGCCCCTTCTGATTAAAAATAGCATTTTGAAAATAATGCTCTGATAGAATAGTTTGACATTCCCCCCAAATAATTTCAAACATAGCCCATCTTTGTATGTGGTTCAATCAATGTGAAGGGCAATCGAGTATCCAACATCAACTTTGGTGTTTTGATATCATAAGCATTTACTACTACTTCTATTAGTCAAGAAGTGAAGTATTCACCTTGAAGAGGTCTAGATTTTGGTTCGATTTCATTACAACAAAATATTCTTTTAATATCGATAGTTTGTGATTTTTTAGTGCTGTTTCAGTGAATAGAAAAAATTAATGAAATTTAACATTAAATCAGTATCTATATTTCATTTTAAAAGCCCATTTTTGCTATTTCTATTATATAAGTAATCATAGAAACGATGTCCTTATAAAGAAATTCTATATGACCATGACAAATGCAGTGTGAGGCAGGCCTCCAATGGCCTTCTGCTTCAGCTCACCTTGCTATGCCGTCAGTTAAATGACATGCATGATTTGAGAATTGTGAGGAGCAAAAGTACCCCTCAAAAAGCAGTTCACTCCGACTTCCTATAAAAGAAAGAGATTTCATTTAGCTTGGGATTTTTTTTTCTTTTAAAGTCTTAGGTAACAGCCAACTCATAACCAATGTGTCTTTAAATGTATGTGTGGACATTTTCTTTTTAGCCGAAGAAGCAGCTGCTAAAAGACGGCAGATGCGGGAAGCAGAAGTGATGTACCAGACTGGCATGAAAATCCTCAATGGAAGCAATAAGAAAAACCAGAAACGAGAGTAGGTAGAATTGCCAAGCCCGTCTTCATCCAAGATAGGCTGTGCCTGAGTACCATTGCTGAGCACGTTACTCTTTCAAAGTGTACGACTAAACACCCCCCAAATTTAATTACTACTAAAGACACTCCCAAATTTAATGACTTTACAAGAAAGTATCCAGTTTTGGCTTGTCTGGTACAAAATGTTTATAAATGCCAATCTCAGAAATGAACAGTCAGCAAAATGGAAATTGACTGAAGTTGTACTAGTTTCCAAGAAGCAAGAATGTATATGCTATTCAGAATTCAAAATAAGACCAACCAAAGGAATTGTTTAAATGTGCTTTGTGATCTTCATCCAGGCAAAGACTGGGATTTAGGAATTGGCATTTGGAAAATAGGTAAAGCAAGTCACTGTGGTCTCTAAGACTTTATGTTCAGGTGATTTCAACTGATTTGTTATGTCATTCATAGAAAGATTTGGGTGGTGGTGGAAATTAACAGCAATTATCATATTGGATTGTTTAGTAAACTAAAAACCAAACCATACCCACTGCCTTCTACTTGATTCCTAACTCATAGCAACACTATAACACTCATTGCCACTGAGTCTATGCCAACTCATGGTGACCCTGTCGGACAGGCTAGAACTGCCCCTGTGAGCTTCCTTCCATGACTGTAGCTCTTTATGGGAGTAGAAGGCCCTGTCTTTTTCCCAGGGAACTGCTGGTGGTCATAGCCCAACAGTAATAACCATGACACCGGGCACCACTCTAGGACAGCATAACACTGCTCCATAGGGTTTCCAAAACTGTAATTGTTATGTAAGCATGCTGCCTCACCTTTCAAACCACCTACCTTGCAGCCAATGCTCGCCCCACCGCGCGACTAGACATTGTCATTTTACTATAAAGGAAGCCTGGTAGCATAGTGGGCTACGTGCAGTTCTCCCGTTGAAATTATAGTTAATCTCTAGTAGAAGCTTTAGAATTATGAAATACTCATAAATTATCCCAGATATCATGATAACAGAGAGGACTAGTAACTCCCATTAAAAACAAAGTAGCACTGGTGTTTTCTGTATGTATAATGTGACTTAGTAGACTTAAATTGTCAGAGGGATTCTATACCAGAGGGAAATAACTTAGGCCAAAAGTTAGTAGATCTTGAAAAAAATTTTTTTAATGGCAGTCCCAAAACATTAATTTTTTTTTGTCTTCTGTAATACATTTGAAGAGCATTTCGGTATCTTCATAAGGCAGCAAGCATGAACCACACCAAGGCCCTGGAGCGAGTATCCTATGCACTTTTGTTTGGCGATTACCTGACCCAGAATATCCCAGCAGCTAAACAGATGTTCGAGAGGCTGACTGAGGACGGCTCTCCCAAGGGACAGACTGTAAGTGCCTTTTCCAGGGAGACGCTCTCCACACTCAGCTCGTTTGTGCTCCCAGCTGCTTACTTTCTATGTCCTGACTTCTTTTCCCGGGAATACTGGGTGCCGGGATATCTTTAAATGTCAGCCTTGTGGTAGCCTCTTTAGCCAGTCTTCTTGGACAGTCTTTCAACTTAGTCAAAGGACATTTGCAGTCAGTGAGAGCATTTTATAGTGGCATGTACAGAACTTAAATAGGTTTAGATCTGTAGATAATGGAATGAAGATAACTAGCTTTTATCTGAAAATACTTATCCTTGCATTTTTGGCAAAATTCAGTTGTTCTAGCCCTTACTACTGTGGGGTCGTTTGGAGAAGTCGTGTTTTGTCACAGAACCCGTATGTGTGCTAATAGAGAAGTAGAACTAGACACTAGCGCCAAGTAGCCACCACATTTCCACCGCGCAGCCATTCATTCCAGCACGTGCGTCCGTCCGTACCCTTCCGGACCATCCTCCGCGAGTCTGTAGATAGGAATTTGTATCTGTAAGACTTCACTCTATACTCTCCTAGATTACTCTTCATTCAGCGGTTTTCACTTTTCACTTCAGTTATTAGGTTACATAATACACTGTATTCATAGTTGCCCAGTTGAACCAAAATTTTTCTTAAACAGCTCTTATGTCCAGTTAACATTCTAATGATCCAGAACTACACATTATATTTGATTATTTGTGCCTTAGTCACCACCCAAAAATAACATCATCCTTTCCCCAATTTTTTATTATACTAACTTGTTAGAGAGATGCCAGGTTTTCTCAAAATGTCCTACTTCAGTTCTCTGTTGTCTTGGTCACGGTGTCATTTAGTTTGTTTTTCTGTCACTTATATTTCCTGTAAACTGGATGTCACAGCCCAAGGCTGGTGAATTCATGTAAAATAATTCTGTTAGGTTGCATTATAACACGTTCTGTAGTTCACATTGTATAACATCATCACAACATATTGATTTATCCTTCGTGATGTTAAGGGTAACAGCTGGATTTCAGAAGATATCACATTTATTTAGAAGACCTTTAGTAATTCCACTTTATTCAAACTATGGGATTTGCTTAAAGATGAAAATTTTAATCATAGTTAGAGACAAACTGCCTAACAGACTACCTAAATAATAGTAATCTTGACCATTTTTCCTGTAAGAATGATTAACCAGTCTGTGACTCTCTATTCTGGGGTTTGGTCTATAACCTGATTATTTCTTAACTGCTCCCAATTGTTTTTGAAACATGTTTCTCCTCTTTGCTAGCAAATTTATAAAATCGTGCGCTCATGTGAAGTTACCGGTAAGTCAAAAAGTATTGCTACAGAGTTATCATTGTGAGATGTCATCTAGCTGGTTCCGCTCAGAGTGTCGCTCTGTGTAGCATCTGCCCAGGTCCTCACGGTTGTCTCCCTGTTGGAGCACCTTGTTCTAGCCACTGTGTCATTCCGTTTCTAGAATGATCGTCCTCTTTTTCATGACACTCTACTAAGCATAATGTCCTTTTTCAGAGACTGATCTCTCCTTATAGTATTTCCAAAATACTTAGCTGACGTCTCACCGTCCTCACTTCTAAAGAGACACCCTGGCTTCACTGCCCCCTTGGCAGATTGGTTGGTTCTTGTGGTCTTCCATGATGCTTTCAATATTCCTCACCACCACCACATTGCTTGGATCAGGCACACCTTAGTCCTCAATGTAGCATCCTTGCTCTTTGATACTTTAGAGAGATCATGTACAGCAGATTTGTCCAATGCGGTGTGTCATTTGATTTCTTGACTGCTCTTTCCATGAGCATTGATTGTGCATACAAGCAAAATGAAATCCTTAGCAACTTCGGTCTTTTCCCCATTTATCATGATGTTACCTATTGGTTCAGTTTTCAGGGTTTTTTTTTTAATTGAGTTGTGCTTTTATTTCATCACCTTAAGTCCTCCTTGATTTCAGTCAGTAAGGTTGTAAATGAGCTTTCCTTCTATCCTGATGCCCTTTTTTTCCCTCCTTATAGTCCAGCTTATCAGATTATTTGCTTAGCCTATAGATAATTAAGGATAGTGAAAGGATACAAGCCTGACCACACCTTTTCTGGTATTAAACCCTGCAGCGCTCTCTTGTTCTGCTGAATCTGCAGTTTCAGGGTCTGTGTAAAGATTCTGGATGACCACAATGAAGCATTCTGGAATTGCTCCTCTCCTCAGTGCTACTCATAGTTTATTACGATCCACACAGTCACATGTCTTTGTGTATTCAAAAACACAAGTCAATATCTTTCTGGTATTCTGTGCCTTAAGCCAAGCTCCATCTGGTATCAGCAGCTACATCTCTCATTGCGCATCTTCTGAATCTGACGTGAATTTCTGGCAGCTTTCTGTCAATGTACTGTTGCAACTATTTTTTAATTATATTCAGTAGATTTTTATTTGCATGTGACATTAATTGTATTTTTCTATAATTCCTACATTCAATTGGAATAGATACAAATATGAATCTCTTCCAGTCAGTCGGCTAAAGAGCTGTCTTCCAAATTTCTTCCAAGCTATATCAGTTTGTTGAAACATTTCAGTTAGTATTTTATTGATTCTTGTGCCTGTGCACCTTCAGTGCAGCTTGGACTACAACCTGTAATACCATATATTTGTAATTACATGCTACCTCTTGATATGATTAAACATCAACCAATTCTTTGTGGTACAGTGACCCTAGATTATTCCTTCCATAGAAATCGTCTGTATCACAAGTGTAGGCTTGAATTTTTCCTTCATTTCTTTCAGCTTTGAGATATACTGAGCATATTCTTCGTTTTTGACTTTTTTTCTGAAATTTTCTGTTTGGCTCCTTTACTTCATTTCTTCTATTTGCTTTAGTCCGCATTCAAGAACGAGTTTCAGAGTCTCCTCTGACATCTGCTTTGATGTTTTCGCTCACCTGCCCTCAATGACCCTTGGCTTCCTTCATGTGTTAGGGTCTGGATGCCATCCCACAGCTTGTCAGTGCTTCAGTCAGTGTGCAGGTTCTTGACCTGGTCTCTAAATTCAGGCAAGGTAAACCAAAGGTCATCTTAAACAAAAATATCAGAATGGGAAGCAGTGGTGACAGAGTCTTCACCTCTGAATACAATGTTTCCAGCTTTAACTCTTCCCTGAAGAATTCTTTTTTTTTTCAAATGATTTTGCTGGGGGCTCTTACAAATCTTATGACAATCCATCATTCCGTTGCATTAAGCACACTTGTACATTTGTTTATGCACTCATTTTGTCTTCCGTGATCATGTTGGGAAGGTGAGCATCACGGAATGCCTTCCCTGAAGAATTCTGTGCTCTTCAGGTTGCACCTTGTCAAAAAGCAGTTTGAGCATCCTTGGGGGCCTCAAATTTGTCTCCTATCAAATCTTCTTAGAGTTTTGTGAACAAAGAGAAGCCTGAAGAGGCAAGATCAGCATTGTTGGGTGGACGGGGTAAAGCTTCCAGGTGAGTGTCTCCTAGGACCTACCTTGCTCACCTTGAATAATGAGCAGGTGCGTTGTGGTGGTGGAAAGAAAAAACTCTGGGCAAGACTTCCTAGGTGCTTTTCTTTCCATTACATTTTCATTTCCTTAATATTGAATCATAATAAGCCCCTGTGGTTGTCCTGTGACCTTCAAGAAACCCTTCCAGATCACTGGTTTGGAACCCAAGAAACAGTTGGTATAGCCTTCTGAGCCGACTTTGCTGCCTGGAATTGAACTGGCTCAGCAGATCCCCTCGGAAGCCTCTGTTTGGCTTTTAAGGCACCCTAGCCAGACGAAGATGAGTCTGTTTGTAAGAGAACTTGTCTGCCACCATCCACTGATGGCACAGACATGTTTAAACACATTTCTTTCGGAATCCAAACGGCAATACTTTAGATATTCCCTCATATTATTGTTTTTTACAGGCATTCTAAGCGTGCTTCCTCCTAACAATAGAATGCTAGCTGAGGCGATAGACAAAGCCCCCAAATCATAGTGGCTTAGCAGAACCAAGTACTGTTTCTTGCTCATGCTCAGTCAATGCAACTGTCCTGCCTGGATCCTTGTCTTCTAAGTGGGGATTTCAGCCATCAAGTTGGTTCTGACTTATAGCAACTCTGTGAACAACAGAATAATACATTACAAAGTTCTGCACCATTCTTAATTGTTTCTGTGTTGAACTCACTGACCCTCCATGTAAGCCTACTGCCTGGAACATAGGACTTCAAACCATCATGAAAAGAGAAGAGAGGAACAGAGAATTCTTGAGAAGGTGGGGGAACGAGGAGTGATGCCCCGCGTATTTTACAAGCACTAGCAGTCTCTGCAACACCTACCTTTATAACTTATACTTTTATGTCATGAAGACAGGTGCATCGGTTTTGTTTTGGGGCCTTTTTTTGGTGGTGTGTGGCTGTGTTTTATAACATTATATTCTCTAGCATTAAACAACATCCCTCCCCCAGCCTCTTCCTCATTTTGACTGCTTTCCATCCCTCTTTCTTCCTGGGGTAGTTCATCTTGGGAATCTCTTGTCCTTTTCAGTTTGTAGCCCCACTCTATGTGGCTAAATTATTACTATAACACTTACATATTTTGTCTTCATCATAGCTGCTCATAAGTGTGCAGCTTTTTAAAGAATCTGGCTAGCATTTTATGAAATTTTATTTATAATTGTTATGATAAATTTTTCAACTTGTTTATATTTCATTATGTAACTGTCAAGCTATGAATATGTTTCTGAGGCTATCTAATTCCAAGGTTTGGGCAGACTTAACACAGTTCATATTTTAAACATGAATTTTTTTAATCTTTCTGTGATGCATCAAGCTATATCTTTCTAAGACTTTCACCAAAGGAAAAACTTTTACTCTTGTTATTTTGTTTCAGGCCCTTGGCTTCCTCTATGCCTCTGGACTTGGTGTTAATTCAAGTCAGGCAAAGGTAATACTGTCACATTTTTATTGTATGCTGTGATTTAAATGGGGTAAATAGATGCCTGTTTTCGGTTCAGCATCTTTTCTTCCTTCACAGGCCCTGGTATATTATACTTTTGGAGCCCTTGGTGGCAACCTCATCGCCCACATGGTTTTGGTAAGTCAGGCTTATGTGAGAGACGAATAAAGGCACTGAGTGACAGAGTAACACAAGGATCTGTGCTCTGCAGATGTCCCGGCTTTTCTAGCCTTCATTTTAGATATTTGCTTATTTTAGTTTCCTCAAACTAAATACTCCGTTGACTACCCTTCAACTTCGTGTCAATGAATCTAACAATTGAAATCTACAGGTAGATTTGTTAAAGTTGCATCCATAATAAGATGAAAAACAGGTTTAAGTGAGAGCTTATGTAATCTTCTCTTACGGCAAAATGTGCATAGCTCATTTGTAAAGTTCATGACTCTGGTTTGATTGCTCTAGGAATTTTATTACTTATTCCCTACTACTTATTGGCTATGGTCTGGTTGTTGAAGTTGCAAAATAAATTTCCAAAGAAACTTTTTTCAACTCTAGATAAAAGCAGTGCTAGTGCACTTGGATCAAAGAGCAGCAAAATGACATAGCAATGTGGTTCGCTTTCATTGTCCACCCGATGCTATCTTGCAGGGTTACCGGTACTGGGCTGGCATTGGAGTCCTCCAGAGCTGTGAATCTGCACTGACGCATTATCGCCTTGTTGCCAACCACGGTACCTACTGTTTCTTTCTTACCTTTTATAACAGAAAAATGCAGAATTGCCCAAGCCACAGCGATGCTTATTCAGCGATTTGAAACGGCCTACATGGCTCCTATACAGTGTGGCATCTTTACCCTAGGTGATTAAATTTGATCTGAATTTCACTTAGACTTCTACTTTAAGTATTTTGTGGAGTTAAGTCTGATTTATTGGAAGGTGGCTTTTTTCATTAATCATTTTATTGGGAGCTCTTACAGATATTATCACAACCCGTAATTCAATTAGATCAAGCCTAATTGTGCAATTGCTGCCACCATCATTTTCAAAACATTTTCTTCATTCTTGAACTCTTTGATATCAGCTCCCCTTTATCCCTTCCCTCCCCCACTCAAACCCCCCAGGAACCTTTATTGTTACATATTATTATTTGTTGTTGTGTCTTATAGCATCTAATGTATCCGTTCACCTACAATTCTGTTATTTGTTCCCCTCAAGTGAGGTTACACAGAGAAGATGGCCCTAGACTATTCTAGAATTGTCTCCTTGAACCTAGACTCTGTTAGTGCTTCTGGGATTAGACTCTTCCAACTGAGGTGACCTTTCTAACTTTCTTCTGTCTTGTTTCTCTGCCCCCAAATTTCAGTTGCCAGTGATATCTCACTGACAGGGGGGTCGGTAGTGCAGAGAATACGACTGCCAGATGAGGTGGAAAATCCAGGAATGAACAGCGGGATGCTAGAAGAAGATTTGATTCAATACTACCAGTTCCTAGCTGAAAAGGGTGATGTGCAAGCACAGGTATGTATTTCAGTGTCTGAGAGAATGACTTGCTGCCTTGCATCTTTCAATTCCTGAAGGCAAGTGCTTCTGTCAGAAGAGAACATTTTTATTATTCAGAGCAGGTATTCCCGACATCTCGGTTGGGATTACCTGAGGAGCTCTTTAAAACAAAAATAGAGATACCACACTCTCAAGATTCCCTTTGGATTGTGTGGGATTGGGCCCAGCTCTGCCGAGTCATGAAAGCTCACAGGGTGAATCTAATGGACAGCACAGTTGACAGTCACCCATGAAAGGAGCAGCATTAACCATCTCCATACCCCAAGGACAGAGCCGGAACTGTCTGTGGAATGGTTGGAATTTCAGATGCTTTTCAGTGCTATTTAATATTTTCTTTGCTTGTTTCAAACCATAATTTCATCAAGGTCAGTAACAGAAATAGTCTTGTTTAATGTAAACTATAGGATGTGCATCTAAGAAGTCATGTATAATTTGTTACTTAATGGGTTAGTTTATTGGGGGAGGGGGGTTTATTGTCAATGTGAAAACATCAGTCTTACATTCAACACATCAAACACATTTTATGTCAACACATCCGTTGCAGTGCCTTTAATGGTCCATCCCACTTCTCTGTTTCCTGTTTCCATTCTTCCGTTTTTCCTTGCCCTCTGAACTTCATCCTTCAGTTAATGCTGCCCTATGATCTTAAATGGGTGATTAATTTAGCACAGGAATGACTTCAGTTTCTGGAGAGTAATTAGGGCCATAGCCTTGCAGGTTCCACCTATCTGTGACCAGTAAGCCAGGTCTCTTGCATGGTGTTGAGTTCTGTTTCACATTCTTCTCCCATCGATCCAAGACCTCTGATGCGAGTCTTTTTGGAGTAAATGGTTGAGAGGGCTGGGCACTGTCTAGTTCTCCAGGACTCAGGGTTGTGAAGACGGCTGCTCTTCTCCCTGTGGTCCGTAAGTCCGTGGGACTAATGGTTTCGGTATGTGTTTTGCTTTGCATCACTCTTCATTCCTCTGGTCGGGGAGAGAACAATAGGGGTACATTAGAGGGCTGCTCGTGAGCTTTCTAGACCCCACTCACTACTCACCAAAGTAGGATGGAGAGCACTCCTTTTGTGAACTCTGTTTTGCCAACTGACCCTGGTGTCCACTGAGACTGTGGTCCTGATCCCCTAGCTCCAGCAACTCATTCTTCATGGATTATTTTTCATACCAAAATAGAAGGAGGACTTCAACAACTGTCATTATTTTTCTATTAGGCTTTTAATTCTTTCTGATGTAGAAATATAGAGAGATGAACAATAGGAGAATATCTAACAGAAAGGAGTTTGTTTGTTTTTTAAATACCATAAAAAACTAAGTCTTAGCTCGTAGAAATTATAACGTTATCTTGTCTTAATAAATAGTTTATTTTACACAAGAGAAATTAAAGAGAGAAAGAAATGCATATCAGCAAGGAATTGTTTAACTCCAATAGCACACTCCAAATCTAATGGAATACTATCTACTACTTAATGTGAGAGCTCTGGTGGCATAGCGGTTCCAAATTAGGCTGCGATCCAGAAGGTCAGCAGTTCAAACCCACCAGCTGCTCCTCCAGAGAAAGATGGGGCTACCCACTCCAGTAAACAGTTACAGTCCCAGAAACTCACAGGGACTGTTCTACCCTGTCCTTTAGGGTCGTTGTGAGTCGGCATTAACTCTCTGGCAGTGATTGAGTATACAACTACTAAAAGTTATGTGGAAAACTATTTTTAAAAATTAGTTGGAAAAAAAACAGCTTATAAATAAGTTGATCTTAGTATATTCCACGAAAAAGTTGTTTTAAAAAAATCATAAAATGCCATTTCCTATTAAACATACAGAAAAATGTATGAATTTTGAGTATGCAGCTCAACAAATTATCATGATCATCACTAAAATGTTTTGAGGTAGAGTAAAGTAAGTTTTCCCACGGTCATATTTCCATTATGTTTAACTCTTAAGTTTTCTGTAATTTCTTTTGACCTGTGCCTATTGAAAAGTGAGCTGCTTCATTACATCAGGGGGTCTCCCATCACTTTCATCATTAGTTTCTAACTTAGTCTACTGTGGTCTACCCATGATGGGTGCAACTTCAGTCCTTTGAAATCTCTTGGCCTTGCTTTATGGCCCACTCCTGTGAGCGCTAGGTAAGTGTCAGCGGAATCAAATTTGTTCATATTGTTGTATCCTTAGTAATTTGCCTTTGTCTGCTTTTCCTCTCTGGTACTGGGAACAGAATTTCCCCTACTTTCATTGTGTATTTGCTTTTCCTTCTTTCTCCATTTGCTCCCATCCATTTGATTTCTATATATAAGGCTATGTTCTTGAGTGTATACAGACTTAGAACTGTTACCTGTCTAGTGGATTTTATATCATCAAGCACTCTTTATCTCTAAAAATGTATTTTGCTTTAAATTACACTTTCATAACGGTCTTATTACACTACTTAGTTAATATTGATATGGAATACATTTTTTCTTTCAACTACCTTATACTTAAAAGTGTTTTTCTTGTAAAAATCATATGATTTGTTTATTTTTGATTCGTTGTAGCACTTTTTAAAGTGAAGTAGTTAGTGGTATATATGCATTTTCTCTCGTTCTGCTTCTGCCTGTCCTGCGTTTCCATGCTCCCCTGTCCTGCGTTTCCATGCTCCCCTGTCCTGCTTTTCCATGCTCCCCTGTCCTGCGTTTCCATGCTCCCCTGTCCTGCGTTTCCATGCTCCCCTGTCCTGCGTTTCCATGCTCCCCTGTCCTGCGTTTCCATGCTCCCCTGTCCTGCGTTTCCATGCTCCCCTGTCCTGCGTTTCCATGCTCCCCTGTCCTGCGTTTCCATGCTCCCCTGTCCTGCGTTTCCATGCTCCCCTGTCCTGCGTTTCCATGCTCCCCTGTCCTGCGTTTCCATGCTCCCCTGTCCTGCGTTTCCATGCTCCCCTGTCCTGCATTTCCATGCTCCCCTGTCATTCCTTTCCTGTCCTCCTTTGGTTGTGGTTGGGGTGTTTTTGTGAATGCATCCTTTTCCTGTGAGAGTTTGGCAGGTAGACATGTGTTCACTGCTCTTTCCGTGGTTGTCCTGGAGTTCTGGCAGTTCAGTGCTAGAGCTCTCTTGTTGCAGGCGGGGAGCCTGCATTTGATCGCTCTCCAGTGTAGCGCAGTGCAGCCATCACCTGCGGATTGCATGTTGCTGTAACACTGACCAGGTCTCAGTAGAGCTTCCAGTCGAAGGGAGACTTGGAAGAAAGCCTGACCTTCTACTTCCAGAGGTTAGCCTATGGAAGCCCTGTGATTCACACCTGTCCCATTCACAGTGATCATGGGACGAGTACAGGACCAAGCAGGTACATGGGGTTGCTATGAGTCAGGGCAGCAAGAAGTGACTGTCCTACCTAGCACCACACCCACGTTTGGCTTAGCAAAATCTGATAGGAATGAACACCTACACCATTTCCCAGTCAACTGAGGGGTCTATGAGCGGTGTGTATCATTCTGTATACTTTTTTTTTACTACACAAGACATTGCTTTCTACTAAATACCCAAATTTAGATAGTCTCACACATTTTCCTTTCCATTGCACTATGTTACTACATCTCCAGGCTTTCTGGGATCGTTTCCCTCTGCCCAAACCCTTGCAGTGTTTCCCTTACAGAAGGTCCATTGGTGAAAAGTTCAATTTGGGGTTGTCAGGAAATGGTTTATTTTAGGTTGATGCCAAAATAATTTAGAATTAAAATCAGGCGTTTTTAAAAGTTGTAGGTTAAAGTAGAGCAGTATCTTAAGTAGGTAAGACTAAATATTTGCCTTGTTGAGTCATTCGTAGAATTAATAGGAACCTTTTTTACAATCTCCTAGTTTCTGTCTGGTCACTCTTAACTGCACCCCAGTTGCTACCACTCAATCGCACCTAATTTTCGTTGCCTTCCAGGTTGGACTGGGACAGCTGCACCTGCATGGAGGGCGTGGAGTCGAACAAAACCACCAGGTAACGTCCCTTCAAGTCTCAGCGAGAAATGGCACTCCAGATGCCTTCCTTTCTTGCTAAATAATGCTAGTGTTGAACTTGGCTTATCAAAATCTGATAGGATTTTGAAGCTTGCGTCATTTAGATTCCATCACATAAGCTTTCCTGATCTGACGAATCTGTATGTAAGTGTGAGAATGAAAATGTAAATGTACCGGAAGGTGGTGGGAAAGATTTCATTAATGCTAAGACCTGGTTCTCAATCCTACCAGAACAAAACAGACACAAACCCAAGTCTGGATTTTTGTATGTGATAGAAATATGTCTTAAAACTCCTACTAGGAAATGCATGCCAGAACTACGGAAGACTTTGTTTGTGAGAAACTAGGAGTGTGTCATAACAGCTGTCAGGCGTGTGTCCAGTCACCAACTTTGGTCTGCCTTATTTCCTCAAGAGTGCTGCCCTGAGGTGCACCTACCCCTTAGGTGTCCTGCCACTGCCTCCCTTTCCTACGCAACAACCTGTGCTTGTAAAAGAAGCCTTTGATTGTGTCGCTTCCTACGACTGAAGACAAAGCTGTCTGTGTGACCTCCAAGGCTTTGTCCTAGTCTCCATTTGCCTCAGCAGCCCTCTCCTCCCAGAGCTGCTCTCGGGGCTCTTAACGGATCGAGTGCCGTCCTGGCTGCAGACTGCTGTGACGTCGGTCTCTCTGTCGAGAGTATTACTCAGCCCACTTTTTTTACCTAGATGATTCCCACTCAGCCTCCAGATATACACTTGCTTTGGATATACTTCCCCTGAGAATCTCCCCCAACCCCCAGCCCTTCTCCAGGAAGAGGGCATGCATCACAGTTATAATTTCTCAGGTGTGTTCAGTGTGGCTCTTGTTGCCATGGTAAATTAGTGACGATATCAGTTGTGTTGAGTCTGTGTCTCCCTGCTGGAACGAGAGGGCCTTGACAGCAACATGCACACTCCTGCCTTATTGGCGCTGTCCTCCAGACCTGGCAGTGCCTAGCGAGTGGGAAATGTTTGATGAATGCTTGTCGGTGTAGTAAAACCCTGTTTTTCTATTATGCCAGTAAAGAATTCTAATTTAAATTATTACTATTAACTCTAAGAAATGAATTTTAGCAAAATATACAAGATTTAGTGATAGGCCAAATAACTTCTCTTTGCTCATACAGAGCTTTAAGTTTAGTAAGGGCATTAAGTATCATATTATTGTGTCAGCAGTTGTACAAGAAATTGTGACTATTGCTAAGGAAGATGGGAACAAAACGAAGCAGTACTGAGTTGAGTAAAGCCCGACTATGCTCACATACTTGCAGCAACACTTGAAGGGCTACAGTGGACCAGCCTGCTCAGATTTAACAAGAGCGGTGTTGCTCGTTGTATAAGAAGTAGAAGACCTCAAGAAATAAAGGCAGGAGATGAGTCAGAGAAGTGTGCGTGAAGCTCAGATGAGAGATCATGTAGCTTGGACTGGATTTGTGGTAACAGAGGAAAATAGATAGATTCAAAATATAAAAGCAGGACTTAGTGATGGATTGCTTATGAGAATGAAGGAGACCAGGTCTCTTGATCAACCAAGAGATGGTGTCGCCGTTACTTAAATTGAGACACTTGGAGGAAAACAAGTTGGGTTTAGTGAAGATTCCTGTTTTAGTGATGTGTTCAAGCAGGGAATATTTGGAAGCAGTTGACTAATCTTGCTTGGAGCAGAAAAAAGGGATGTAGGAATTGCCACCATCTCCGTGGCTAGTGAAGCCATGTGAGCAGATAAGATTGCTAACAGAATAAAGTGAGAATGGAGTTCAAACTCAAGCACTGAGGAACTCTAGCGATTCAAATGGAAGGTGAGTATTAATAAGACGTCAGCAGTACAGCTAGAGAGGTACAATGGATAGCAGGAGAGATTGGCATTGTGTAAGCCGAGCTAAACAAGTCTTTGAGGAAAGAGCCAAGCTGGGTTGGATGCTGCAGAAAGAGGTGAAGTGAGATCAGAGAAAATAGGTATTGGCAACATGGAGGTCACTGTTGACCTTGAAGTGTTTTTGTTGACAGTTGTTCTGGAATCCATTTTGGGACTGGACTTAGAATGAACGTGGTAAATGAACTAGAGGAGAGAGTGTGTGTAGATATGTCATTAGAGAAGCTTGACTACAAAGGAAAGGAGGTAACCAACTGAAGGCAGTCATTGGTGAAGAGAAGTCAGGTCCCAAGGAACAAGGAGTCTTAGGTATTTTGACTTTGGATTTATTTTCAATAAGGGATTACTAGGCTCTGTTTGAGGAGGAAGAGGTCAGAAAAGGGAAAAATAACCAATGGAACAAGGTCCTTTCCAAAGATGGATAGTGCAATTCAGACTTATGTTAATGAATTCATACTGATGCCAAAGTGTTTAGTTTTGTAATCTTAAATAGACTAATGACTCCCTCTTAAACAGTACCCCAAAAAGGAAAATATGGGTGTTTTTAGAATAATATAAAAATATGTTCCCTGCCTTGTGAAGACTACAATACTTTGTTTCGCATTTTCCGCCAGGTTAGCCTACCAGTGGAGAGGTAGAGGAAAGAAGTGAGCCGGTCTTAAATGTCTTTTAAACAGTCTCATGTTCACCTGGGCCTGTAAACTCCTGATGTCATCTTCTCTGGGAACTCAGATTTCTTTGCATCTGCTAACTGTGCAACTCAATGATCAATCGTACCCTGAGGTGATAACTAATACAGCTTCTGTATTGTCCCATTTTGAAATTCTCTTCATAAATGCTTTACTCACAGAGAGCGTTTGACTACTTCAACCTGGCAGCGAATGCTGGCAATTCCCATGCTATGGCCTTCTTGGGAAAGGTACTGTACGTCCTACGTGAACCGCTCATACACTGTAAACCCACCTTGTGTTCAGGATGCACAACATGCTGAAATGAAGGGAGAAGGGAAGTTTGCAGTCCAAAGATATTTTATCTTAGGCAAAGTCATTTTCCTGAGTAACTTAAAGGTAACATAGTTAACTTTAGCATAGCCCATTATTCTGTTGGTTCCCATTTAAATCCACTTCGGCTGGGTGTACCCCTGCTTCTGTCTATTTTATTGCATAAGGAGGTAGTTATCCCATGTCCTGCCATTGTTTTACTTTTTTTGCTAAATCTGCCATAGCTGCCTGCTTGCTTCTGTGTTGCATAAAAGTCAAAATAAGTATTTGTGGAGGATGCTTAGGGGCTACAGATGCCCAAGCTCGTGACTGCTAACTAAAAGGCTGGTGATGCAAACCCACCCTGAGGCCACTTGGAGGAAAGGCCTGGCTGTCAGCTTCTGAAAGATCACGGCCATGAGAACCCAGGGGGCGGGTCTCGGAATGAGACGGCTGGGAGAATTCTGAAATGGGCGAGGGTTGCGGCTCTTAGTGAATGGGCTCTCTTTTCCAGATGTACTCAGAGGGCAGTGAAATCGTGCCTCAGAGTAATGAGACGGCGCTGCACTACTTTAAGAAAGCTGCTGACATGGTAAGACTTCACGGCTCGGCCTATTGTAACACGCACCGCAGACCGTTACTTTGAGGTGGTTCTTTCAGCTGCCACCAGGCAGCTCTGCAGGAGAAAGACCCGAGGAATCTGCTGTCGTAGAGGCTCTCACTGCCACCACACGGGCTCTGAAAGCTCCATGAGGCAGTTCTGTCCTGTCAGATGGGGTCACGGAGAATGGAAAGTGGACGCACTAGCACCAGACAACAGTAACAAGTGTTCCTTAGTAAGCAGCGTACTGAAGCCAGGGTCAGCCATCACTCCTGTGTCTGCGAGGGGGCTTAACCAGGTCATGGAAAAATAGAACCAAAAGATCATGGAAACTGGCTTGGACATTTCGAATCTCCCTTAAACATGAGTTATGTAAATAAATTAACTAGAAAAGGCCTTCCAAATAAAGTTGGGTTTTGGTTTTGTTTGTTTTTTTGTTTTTTTTCCAGGAACTAGACTCCTGAACATTAAGTCTCTGTTTAAATGTCATTGAAGGAGATTCAATCCAAGAGTTAATGATTATATTCATGGAATTGGCACTTAGATTATCTACTCCTATTTGTATTGCAACTTCAGGCTTAAACTCTTCAATAATTGGGGTACTGTGCTCGCTTCGGCAGCACATAGACTAAAATTGGAACGATGCAGAGAAGATTAGCATGGCCCCTGCGCAAGGATGACTCGCAAATTCTTGAAGCGTTCCATATTTTAAAAATAATAATAAAAATTGGGGTACTCTAACAGACCTTTGTGTATAACCTGCCATTCTTTGCCCCGGTGTTTACCTCAAAGACCGTGTGTGCCAACTGTACCCACCTGCCACCAGGTGTGCACTGAGCTTTTACCAGTGTAGTTCCGGCCTCGTTCCGAGGAGTACTGTATTCCCAGACGTGCTGCTCTTGGTTCTGTCCTCTGAATTTAGGCAAGTTCTAGATTTGTCTCTCTTAGTTTTCCAAGTTACAGTTCTCTTGGCTCGCAGCATTCCCGTCGTCTCCCGTGTCCTGCAGTAGATGCCGCTGCCCTGTGGAATCTGCTTTTTTACTGTGGAAGAGCTGGCCACTCCAAAACACACCCACAGCCTACCGTCAGTTTAATTTTAGGTCTTTTTTTTTAATCATTTTATTGGGAGCTCGTACAACTCCTATCACAATCCATACATCTATTGGGTCAAGCACATTTGTACATTTGTTGCATCATCGTTTTCAAAGCATTTTCTTTCTACTTGAGCCCTTGGTGTCAGCTCCTCATTTTTTCCCTTATCCCTCCCCTCCCTGGTCTCTTTTTAAGATGAACAAAGTTAAAAGTTACATTATGAATTCATGGTACAACAAAAGTTCATTTCAAATTTACTTTACTCTTCAGAAAACTGTAGAAAGCTCCCCAGATGTATTACAAACCTTCTTTTTCGTCAGACGGGAAGCGGGATGATTTGTTTCGAATTGCAGAGTATTAATCATGCTCTTCCAGCCCTGGTGGCACAACTCTGCCCAGGAGGAAGGTGAGGTAGTCGGCCTCTGTATAGGGTGCAGCCTCAGAAACCCCAGGGAGCAGGTCACCAGGGGGAAGGTGAGGCAGTCGGCCTCTGTATAGGGTGCAGCCTCGGAAACCCCAGGGAGAAGGTCACCAGGAGGAAGGCGAGGCAGTCGGCCTCTGTATAGGGTGCAGTCTTTGGAAACCCCAGGGAGCAGGTCACCAGGAGGAAGGTGAGGCAGTCGGCCTCTGTATAGGGTGCAGTCTTGGAAACCCCAGGGAGCAGGTCACCAGGAGGAAGGTGAGGCAGTCGGCCTCTGTATAGGGTGCAGCCTTGGGAACCCCAGGGAGCAGGTCACCAGGAGGAAGGCGAGGCAGTCGGCCTCTGTATAGGGTGCAGTCTTGGAAACCCCAGGGAGCAGGTCACCAGGAGGAAGGCGAGGCAGTCGGACTCTGTATAGGGTGCAGCCTTGGGAACCCCAGGGAGCAGGTCACCAGGAGGAAGGTGAGGCAGTCGGCCTCTGTATAGGGTGCAGCCTTGGGAACCCCAGGGAGCAGGTCACCAGGAGGAAGGCGAGGCAGTCGGCCTCTGTATAGGGTGCAGTCTTGGAAACCCCAGGGAGCAGGTCACCAGGAGGAAGGCGAGGCAGTCGGACTCTGTATAGGGTGCAGCCTTGGGAACCCCAGGGAGCAGGTCACCAGGAGGAAGGCGAGGCAGTCGGCCTCTGTATAGGGTGCAGCCTTGGGAACCCCAGGGAGCAGGTCACCAGGAGGAAGGTGAGGCAGTCGGCCTCTGTATAGGGCGCAGCCTCGAAAACCCCAAGGAGCAGGTCACCAGGAGGCACGGTCCACTCAACGGCAGCAGAGTTGGGTTTGGGTTTAAGATATGTGTGTAAATTATTTATTTTGCTGTTATTTTTCTTTTAATTCAGTTACTCACTTATTCTTGCCTGTGTTTGAATGATTTCCTTTTCCTCTTGTCTCGTTCATCTTATTCCCAGGGCAATCCGGTTGGACAGAGCGGGCTTGGCATGGCTTACCTCTATGGAAGGGGCGTGCAAGTTGTAAGTAGTGTGGAAGCTAACACTCTGACTGCAGTGGGGAGGGGAGGGATTCCTTAGGCCCAGGTGAGGAGGCTGCCTCATCACAGCTAAAGCTGAATCTTATCCTTGTGACTCCTGAGTTCAATTCCCTTCGTGCCCCACACCTCCTCGGCCTTGCCTCACATCTCCTCCCCACCTGCCTTTTTAGGAGGCCCGAGTCTGGCACTTTCTCCTGAGGAGGAGAACCTATTCCTCCCCTCCTTTTGACCCTCTCTCCCCTTCTTGCCCCTCTCTCCACGACTCAACATCTCCCTTGCTCCTCTCTTCTTCACTCAGCCTCCACGTGGGCCAGACTCTTCCCTGCTGGAGAGGAAGGTGTTCCATCCTACCCTCCGCCCTTCATGTGACCCGCTCTCCTTTCGCACTTGCCAGTCACAAGTTGCTCTCTCTCAAGCCTTTCCCCACAAAGCCAAGTTCCTCCAAAGAATGCATTCTGTCCTGCCAGCCACTCTCCAGCTTGCAGTCACTCGGGCTTCACTCTTGGATCATTATTCTGCCTAAGTCACCAGGAACTTCCCAACTGTCAGCACTAGTTGACATTTTGGGGTTCTGCCTACTTGAACCCCTGCTTTCCGGAGGTTTGGTGACTAGGCTTCGGTGGTTCTGCGTGGCCATCCCTTCTCCTTCTTCGGTCTTGTCCTGGGTTCTCATTGATGCCCCTCCTCATCTGTGTGTGATGTCAGTGAGCGATGCGTTCCTAAAATGCAGAGCTAACTAGTCCTAGCCTCATATTTAAGAGGGTAAGCTCTACAGACACTACCTAGCACAGTAATGCTGGGTCATTTCATGCCCTTTTAGTTATTTTAGGATGCTAAAAATCTATGATAATCTTTAACTTTTCCCTGTGGACACTGTGGCTATTGGAGATCTAATAATCATACAGTGTTTGATAAGCTGCACCAGAAAGGAGCTAGATGGGGAATGGTCATCTTTATGATTTAATATTAGAAAATTTCATGTTAAAAAAGATCCATTGGTTAGTAGAAAAGATATAACTGTTAGTTCGTGGTCTGTTTTAATAAGTGTTATTTATGCTTTCTGAAAGCTAATATAAAAGTCATTTCATCAAATTCTATATGCCTTAAATGCCAGTGTCTAAAAGTATATTGCCAGCTCTGTGTTATAAAAAATAAAGTAGTCTTTTATTTTAAAAAGTAGATAATACATTTGCCAGATCAACATGTTTATCTCATATAACGTAATGAAGCCAGTTACATCGCTCGTGGAGTTACATCACCAACATCCATTGCCATATTTTTCATCCTCACAAACAAACACATTGCATGCTAAACAAACATTCCCCTTTCCCCTCTTTACATATCTGTTAACCACGTTAAATATATGTCTCCATATGTCTGTCTGTTCTAAGTGTTTCATGTTAGATCATACACTCGTTTTCTTTCTAGACTTGATTTATTTTACTCTGAATAATATTTTCAAGATTTATACATACTGTGGTTTGTATCAGGACTTCATTCGTTTTTTTTAATAATGCCTCTTTAAGAGTATTTTTGTACTTTGGTAATACCTTTTAATGAATGAACTCGCCTAACGTCTGAGGACATCAGCTCTGGTCTCTTTTTCCCACAGAATTACGATCTGGCTCTGAAGTACTTCCAGAAAGCTGCTGAGCAAGGCTGGGTGGACGGGCAGCTGCAGCTTGGCTCCATGTACTACAGTAAGTAGCATTGCGATGGGCGATGGCTACACCAACACAGAAGTAGCCTAGTCCTCACCAGAGGGCGCTGTGATGTAGACATACAGCCTACAAATCCGGTGACTTAGGCATCTTGTTTTTCATTGTAAGTGGTCATTAATAGATTGCCCCTTTCTATAGGAAGAAGTCTGACTTGTATTTAGAGTTTGACTTTTCATAGGTGGAACTTCGACTAAGCCCTATTTCAGACAGTTACTGACTTCGCATGTGGTTTTCCTTGCAGATGGCATTGGAGTGAAGAGAGATTATAAACAGGCTTTGAAGTATTTTAATTTAGCCTCTCAGGGAGGCCATATCTTGGCATTCTACAATCTAGCCCAGATGCATGCCAGTGGCACAGGTGTGATGCGATCATGTCACACTGCAGTGGAGGTAAGGTGACGTTGCTGCCGCCCTACTAAGTGAGGGACATTGATGTGCCGAGTAGAAAAGTCAACCATGTGATTTTGGTTATTCTGCATGTTGTTTTTGTAGAACAGAATTAGACTCGGCATTGATGCGCTTAAGGGAGACTCTGTGGCCTTGAGTGTTACTGGTACACTCGGGTTCTGCTTGGTCTGGCCCCACCGGAGGCAGTGTCGCTAGAGGCAGGTTTTGTCTGCAGCATCCTAGCCCGGGGGCCGCACCTGGCACACAGTCAGCCATCGGAGAAAGGAATGTGGGTGCCGGTTGCACAGGGCAGCGCGTCTCGCACATCAGCGTGAACCCCCTCGGTGCTGGGAACCCTCTCCGAGCCTCAGCTTCAGTCTGCTCACTTGGAAAGGGGACTGTTAATGTCACTTAACTCCCAGCGCTTTTGGAAGGATTCAGTGAGTTAATGTATGGAAATCAATAGAACAAGACTTGGCCAGGGAGAGGGGGGAAAATGAGCTGATACTATGGACCCAAGTAGAAAGAAAATGTTTTGAAAATGATGATGGTAACAAATGTACAAATGTGCTGGACACAGTGGATGGATGGATGGATGGAGCTGTAAGAGCCCCCAATAAGATTATTCAAAAGAACAAGGCTTGGCACAGAATCAATGGTACATGGTTGTTTGCTGCCATGGCCATGAACCTGTGGATCTCTAAAAGCTAAGTGGAAAACTTCGATGTGTCTCTCAAACGGTGCAAATTTATTATCAGTTTATTAACTCTGCCAGAGATTCATGAAGCACGTGGCAGCATCTCAGTCTACTTTCTCCATGTATTGATGTTCTCTGTCCTCCTCGCAGCTGTTTAAGAACGTTTGTGAACGAGGCCGATGGTCCGAGAGGCTGGTGGCTGCCTACAACAGCTACAAAGATGGCGACTACAATGCTGCGGTGACCCAGTACCTCCTGCTCGCTGAGCAAGGCTATGAAGTGGCCCAGAGCAACGCGGCCTTCATTCTAGACCAGCGTGAGTTGCTCTGAGTGCTGCCTTAGACCGAGAGCGCCGGGCTGCACGTCAGGTCGACCGATAAGAGGAGAAGCGTTCTTCTCTTGTTGCAGACGAAACTTAACAACATACGTATTTAAATGATTTCCCCTCTCAGATCTCCAAGCCACCAAACTGAGTGTTATGATGAGAGTTGATTATCGGTATTAATTAACTGATTTGACCTTCATGGTAAAATCAACTGCTTTCAAAAAATACAGTTTGCAAAATACAGAGGATAAGACAGCGTTGTTTTTCCAGAGGTGATCAGTGGCTCAGCAGTTAGTCTGGTCGTTGGCACTGTGACAAATCACGTTTCAGGAGACAGTGACTCCCCGAACCCATGGATTCTCTTGATTTCAGTATTATATTCCAATTCTTGTTTAAATTTTGCTCCAAATAACCACCCAAGTTCGCTGAGGTGTCTAATCTGTGTGATTTGTGTGTCATTTCTTTCCTCCCAGGAGAGGCAAGCATCATAGGCGAGAACGAGACTTACCCCAGAGCTTTGCTGCACTGGAACAGGGCTGCCTCTCAAGGTGAGTCATTAGTTCTCTGGTCAGCACTTTATCCTGGGCCCTTTCCATTGCTCTGTGTCTCCCATAAAGCATAAAGCATGTCACTCATTACCTGAAAGTTAAGTAGGGATACTGTTGCCTAAGGTATTTGCATGATGACTGGTATTTCCCTTTGAGATGGAAATTCTGGCCCCAGGGTTTCTAAATTGAGTGGCGCATGCGTTTGTATTGCATGCTGTGATTCGTTCCATGGTCCTTAAAAACTGAGGCTTTGAGTAGACTCTGTAATATAATACCAATCTGAACCCTACCGTTTCCCCAGTCTTTTTCTTTTGAGTGTTTTCTTACACACACTCCTTTCAACATTAACATCTCCCTAGCTCTACTCCAAGATGAACTGATTTTCAATGTAAAAACATGATAGAAGCAAAGAATGCTCACTTGAAGAATACTATTCTGAATGAACGAGGATCCCAGCTGATGCACTCCGTTGCCAATCAAAGTCATTGGTTCAAAGCGCCCAGTCACTCTGCAGAGGAAGACGTGGCAGTCGGCTTCCAAGTGGACTTAGAGCGCTGGGCACTCCATGGGGTTATTCTCTTTCACACTGGACCTCTCGGAGTCAGAATTAACTCAGTGGCATGGGGTGGTGGTGTGGTAGGTAAAGCACCATTCACTCCAGAGGAGAGCGGTGTGGCCATCAGTTTTCATGAAGACTGCAGCCTAAGAAACCGTGTGGGTCAGTTCTGCTCTGTCCTGTGGGGTTGCTGGGCATCAGAATCAGCTCAACAGCTTCAGGTTTTTGTTCAGGGAACCAGGGAGACACCACTCGCCCTCTTTTACCTCTCCCTGATTGCTACATTACCATCAAGCCAGTTCTCACTCATAGCGACCCTTTAGAACAAGGTAGAGCTGGGCCTGTGGGTTTCGGTGGCAGTAACTCTCGACAGGAATAGAAAGCTTCATATTGCTCCCGAGGAGCTGAGTGGGGGATTCAAACTGCTGACCTTGGCTTCATAGCCCAACGAGTAACCACTGTACCACCCCGGCTCCTGGTCACTACAAAGGCCTCCATCAAATAGCTACACTTTTAGTTTAAATGTCTACTGATTTTATGTGAAGGGGTTTGTTAGAAAGTTATGTCCTAAAAACTGAGAATAATTGTTTTTTGTAAGCATATTAGCAGGAAGAGAAAGAACCATTCTGACCTGAAGCACACTACATTTACTGATGGCCTTGTATTTCGCTTCTCTCCAAGGGTACACTGTGGCCAGAATTAAGCTGGGCGACTACCATTTCTATGGCTTTGGGACCGATGTCGATTACGAGACAGCGTTCATCCACTATCGTCTGGCATCTGAGCAACAGCACAGCGCACAGGCCATGTTTAACCTGGGCTACATGCACGAGAAAGGACTGGGCATTAAACAGGTGAGAGCGGCCTCAGCACAGGTGTGATCGCAGGGAAGCGCTGCACTGAAGGAAGGTTGCTTGATGTTTAGAATTTCTGTAGACTTGTCTACACGTTATCAGAGATCATGATCAGTCATGGAAAAATGCATGACAGGCAATAAGGAAGCAGTCAGGAAAACATGATCAAGACAAAGTGGGACGTTTTTAAAAAGGAAGAAAAATATTTTGAATGCTCTGTAAACCGACAACTTGATTACATCCCTTTCCGTTTTCTTGAATGTAAAGAATTAGAAACTACAGGCTTACACATGAATCTGTCTTTTAATTCTGATGATTTGAGAGGAACCCTGATGGTGTGGAGGTTGAGTGGTGAGCTGCGAACCAAACAGTCTGCAGTTCAAAACCACCAACCACCCGATGGGAAAAGACAAGGCTTTCTACTCCTGTAAAAAGTTACAATCTGGGAAGCTCACAGGAGCATTTCTACCTGTCCTACAGGGTCATTGTGAGTTGGAATTGACTGATGGCAGTTTTTTGTTGGGGTTTTGGTTTTTTGGGGGGGAAGATTTTTCATTACAAATACATCTTAGTATTTTAAAACCTAAACCGTCATGGGAACAAATGAAGAGGGAGGAAGAGAGAGTGGAGCACATCCTGGCCCACCAAGCCCAACAAACCTTGAGGACAATATCCCTGCTCAGAGCAGCCAATGCACAGAGAGGACCATATGACCGGCCCACGATGAGACACGACATCCCTCACTGACCCACAGCCTTATGGGGGACAACACTGGAGATACAGTGTGGGAATTGCACCCCACCACACCGAAGCTAAACAGTAAGGGCATGCAACAGAGCAGCAATGGGAGCAGAGCAAGGAAGTCCCCAGGGAACACCAAAAATAGACTTTGGTGCCAGAGGGTGGCACCTCATCAGAAGGTCAACAAGCAGACCTTGAACTATTTATAAGCTTTTCCTTTTTTGTCACCCACGTGTCTGTTGTTTGTCCCCCTCGGGTGGGGGTAGGAAGAGGTTATACATAAATCCTTGTAATCGGGTCTCCCTTCCTCTCCCCACCTTCCCCCTAACCTCCTGGTATCGCTACTCCCATTTCTTTTCCTGAGGGGGTCTATCTGACCTGGATTGCATGTGTCATGAGCTCATATCTGTACCAGTGTACATGCTCCAGTCTAGCCAGAACTGACAGGTAGGACTGGGATCATGATAGTCAGGGCTGAGAAAGCCTCAAGGAACCAGAGGAATATTGTGTGTCTCATTGGTGCTCCTCTGGTCCCTTCTTTACCACCCTTCTGTGATGGGATGTCTTATTGTCTACAAATTACTGCTCCGACTCTACCCCCACCCCTGTTCTCAACAATATGGATTTTTTGTTTGTTTTGAGTCTTCTGAAGCCTGTAACTTGATCCCGTAGAAACCTCATCGCACAGGCTGGTGCACTTCTTCCATTGGGCTTGTTGCTTCTCTGCTAGATGATCGCTTGTTAAACTTCAAGCCTTTAAGACCCCAGATGCTATATCATTTTTTAGCTGGGCACCATCAGCTTTCTTCACCACATTTGCTTATGGACCATTTTATCTTCAGCGATCATGTCAGGAAAGTGAGCGTTACAGAATGCCAGGTTGTTAGAACAAAGTGTTTTTGAGTTGAGGGAGGGCTTGAGCAGAGACCCAAAGTCCATCCACTTCCTCAATGTCTTGCCATCTAAATATACGTACATAGGCCAATACCTCTATTTTTATGGATTAATATATTTACATAAGTGCGCACCTATGTTTGTACCTCTATCCATTGCTTTGCTTCCTAGATCTTTCCTCTGTTTCCTTTTACCTTCCTCCTTCCCCACCATCATACTTGCTCTTCTTCTGCCTCTTACTAATTCTAGAGGTGCTTTTTTTTTTTTAAGTACTTTTATTGGGGGCTCTTACATCTCTTATCACAATCCATACATTCCTCCAGTGTGTCAAGCACATTTGCACATAGGCTGCCATCATCATTTTCAAAGCATTCTCTTCCCACTTGAGCCCCTAATATCAGTTCCCCATTTCTTTCCCCTCCCTATCCCGCCCCTCCTCCTTCACAAACCCTTGATAAGTTATAGATTTTTTTCCCCATCTCACTCTAGAGATACTTTTTAAGGACCCACTGTAGGGACAAATCTATGGAAAAATTCAAAAGCTACTGCTTATTAACATGGGGGCGGGGTAATTATTTATAGTGTTTAGCTTCTCTTTCCTATGTGCTCTTGAATTTTTTCCTGAAGAATTTGATATTCTTTGACAGTAATCGGAGCACAGAAAAAAAGGGAATTGCTTTAAGTGAAAATTGTCAAAATTCCCACTCTCCCTCTCTGCCATCCCATTCTACGATATATCTGAATTCAGACAGTTCTAACCCAAACTAAAATTAGTAATCCTATATGTTAGCCTTTATGGTCAGGTAAGGGCAAATTCAAAAGTATTGCTACTGGGGTTCCAAGTCATATGTACCTGGGTTTTTCCCAAGCAAGATGTATTCAGCATGTCCGTGTGATCAGTGGACAGCTGCAGACAATCCTTGTAATGCGCGGGTCTGACTCTCGTCAAGTGCCTGCATGGAACAAGACACCCTCACAGCCAGGCTTCGAGATCTGCCCGGCCAGTTAGACTCAAAGCAGAGCGGTCAGCCAGCTCAGGGGTTCTGCGCACGGTCTGTCTTGAGTGAGTCTGAAGGACAATCTTGATAGTCACAGGAGGTTCTAATGAAAGAGTCGTATGGAAAATGGAAACTGCACTGACTAGGAGAAGCCCAGGAAAGCTGTGCGGCCTTGTCGTTCCCCCACCATGAGTGCACTGCGCGTTCTCCTGCTCCTCCTCGAGAGCTGTCCTGCAGGGGGTTCCCTGGGAAACCTTAGCCCACGTGCCCAAGTCATTAGCCTTGCCTTCGCCCCTTCAGGCTTCTGTGCGTTCCTGACACTCAAAGACCTTTCAAAGGGATTGCAGTTTACATCCCGGGAGGACCCCAATACATCCATTGTGTCTCTGTGTAAATTACAGAGCTCGGGGTTCTTCAGGGCAGGGCTCAGAGATGGAAACACTCCCTTCAGAGGCACCCGGAGAGAGGAGAAGGATATCTCAAAGAACAGCGGCTTTGTATTCCAATATTTTGTTCCTTCTGTCATCAGATCGTGTGTGATTAATCATTATAGAAGCCAGTATTTCAGAGCATCTCTCTGTGGTGACCTCTCAGGTTTTTACACCTTTTGAGCAGTACACCTGAGTGAGGCCTGGGGTAAATGAGGATTGGGCCTTTTCTTTCTTTCTTTTTTCTTTTTAATATCATTTTATTAGAAGCTCATACAACTCTTATCACAATCCATACATACATCAATTGTGTAAAGCACATTTGTACATTCATTGCCCTCATCATTCTCAAAACATTTGCTCTTCACCCAAGCCCCTAGCATCAGATCCTCAATTTTTCCCCACCCTCCCGACTCTCCCCTCCCTCATGAACCCTTGCTAAATTATTATTTTGTCATATCTTGCTCTGTCCCACATCTCCCTTCACCCACTTTTCTGTTGTCTGTCCCCCAGGGAGGAGGTTATATATAGATCCTTAAAATTAGCTCCCCCTTTCCAACCCACCCTCCCTCCACTCTCCCAGTATCGCCACTCACACTGCTGGCCCTGAAGGGATCATCTACCCTGGATTCCCTGTGTTTCCAGTTCCTACCTGTACCAGTGTACATCCTCTGGTCTAGCCAGATAGAATTGGGAATTGTAAGGTAGAATTGGGATCATGATAGTGCAGGAAGAGGAAGCATTTAGGAACTAGAGGAAAGTTGTATGTTTCATCGCTGCTACATCGCACCCTGACTCTGCTCATCTCCAATGGTCTACAAATGGGTTTTGGGTCTCCACTCCGCACTCCCCACCTCATTCACAATGCTATGATTTTTTTGTTCTGATCATCAAACAACAAAAATTCCTGTCATTGCATGCTCACCTCCCTGATAGGATTGCTGAAGACAAATAAATGGGTGCATAAACAAATGTGGGAAAAGCTGATGGTACCCGGCTATCAAAAGATATAGCGTTTAGGGTCTTAAAGGATTGAAGGTGCAGACATCTAACTCGGAAGCAAAAAGTCCACAGAGAAGAAGCACACAAGCCTAAGTGGACACGAGGTATTAAAGGGATCAGGTAGCAGACACCAAAAACAAAAACCATCATTGTGAGATCACCTTCCCCACATAACTACTGAAAACGAATGTGTGCATAAGTAAGTGTGGTGAAGGCTGATGGTACCGGCTATTGAGAGATATAGTGTCTGTGTCTTAAAGGCTTGAAAGTAAACAAGCGGCCATATAGCCCAGAAGCAACAAAGCCCACATGGAAGCAACACACCAACATGAGTGATCATGAAGGACTGAGGAGACCAGGTTTCAAGCACCAAAGGTTGGCGGGGGGAAATCATATCACCGTGAATGAGGGGAGCGCATGATGGGGACCCAGTGCCCATCTGTAGACAACTGGACATCCCTTGCAGCGAGGTAGTGGGGAGGAGATGAGTCACTCAGGGTTCAGTGTAGCAATAATGAAACTCACAACCTTCCTCTAGTTTTTAAATGTTTCCTCCCCCCAACTGTCATGATCCCAATTCTACCTTGCAAACCTGGTTAGACCAGAGGATGCACAGCGGTACAGTTTGGATCTGGAAACACAGGGAATCTAGGACAGATGAACCCCTCAGGACCAATGGTGAGAGTGGCGATACTGGGAGGGAAGCGGGGGTAGAAAGGGGGAACCGATCTCAGGGACCTACATATAACCTCCTCTTTGGGGGATGGGTAACAGGAAAGTGGGTGAAGGGAGACGCCGGGCAGTGTAAGATAAGATAAAATAATAATTGATAAATTATTAAGGGTTCATGAGGGAGGGAGTATCAGGGAGGGAGGGGGAGGGAAAAAAGGAAAATGAGGAGCTGATTCCAGGAACCCAAGCAGAAGGTGAATTTTGAGAATGATGAGGGCAACAAATGTATAAGTGTGCTTTACACAATTGATATATTTATGAATTGTGATAAGAGTTGTATGAGCCCAATAAAATGATTTTAAAAAGGCTTGATGGTAAACAAGCGGCCATCTAGCTCAGAAGCAACAAAGCCCACATGGAAGAACACACCAGCCTGTGTGATCACGAGGTGTCGAAGGGATCAGGTATCGGTCCTTTTCTTTTGTGAAATGGTGAAAAGTTGGGACACACGGAGATTCTCACAGAGATCCCTTATGGGAAAGAGCACAAATAGAAACTTAGAATCTGAAAAATAAAGCCTCGACAGTCTTCATTGAAGTGCTCCTTGGAAAGTCCTGAGTTATGTGAACCCCACTATGATACTCTCTGCTCCAAACTGAAACCAGGAGTTGCTGACACTGACTGAAGTTCAAGGTGAGAACAGCGAGCCTGAGATTTCCTGGCTTGCCTCTGGAGCCCGCCAGGTCAGCAGTGCTGTGCAGGGATGGGCTGTGCCAGAGGGTCTGTGCAGTGAGTGGCTGTTGCATTGAGAAATGACATGTGGATGAAGTGCCAATAAAGCTGTTTAAAAAAAAAAAGAGAGAGAGAAATGACATTAGTTTGATAATTCGTAGTTAAATTGTTCAAAATTATACAGTGAGATAATTAAAGAAGCTTTACCCAAGTAACTCTTTTTCTTTAGGGAAATGTTTTTTAAATGAAAACTTGAAAGAATATAATTTCTAGTATCTCGCTCACTCACTGTGCTGACCCACAGTGACCCTGCAGGACAGGCTAGGACTGTGCCTGCTATCAAGAGTAGAAAGCCCTGTCTTTGTCCGTCAGAGCAGCCGGTGATTTCTAACTGCTCACCTTTAACCACTTCACCACCAGGGTCCCTTTTTCCTAGTATGTGAACTAAATAATAAATCCTACTGACTATCTAGAAACAATTCTGGCTTATTTCCTGTATTACAGGATATCCACCTTGCAAAACGTTTTTATGACATGGCAGCTGAAGCCAGCCCAGATGCCCAAGTTCCAGTCTTCCTTGCCCTCTGCAAGCTGGGCATTGTCTACTTCTTGCAGTACATCAAGGAAACAAACGTAAGTGGTTCATGGTTTTGACTTGTTTTCTTTGGGGGGGGCAGTTATTTCTTTGTTTTGCTTTTGGTTTATGAGTCTCTTGATGAAAATACAGATGCCACCATCTGGATCCCTGAGTTTTGTATTTAAAAAGCAGAAGTGGGGCTGCTGGGGAAAGGCAGGTTCTGCAGCTGCCTGGCCTCCCTGCTCTAGACCCCAAGCAGGCCTGGTCTCCGGTGGCGGCATTTTTCAACGAGGCACCTGTTTCCCGGGTTAGAGCAATACTGATGTTAAATCGTGCACTTAGAAAGAGTCGTTAACTAAATTCAGCAACATAAAATCGGCTGTCTGCCTAGCCATAGCTCAGACCAGTCCCTTACAATTGGTGAGGGGAGGGGGGCGGGGGGTGGGACAGACAGCAGAGAGAGCCTTCCAAGGCCTGATGTGCCTGAAATCCTTCTGATCGCGAAACACAAGTTCAAACCACCTCAACACTTTCTCTAAAAGTGACTTGAATTATTTAAATAGGCTAATGAAGACATAAGCAGGAGAAGAGGGGTACTCACAGTACTTAAGTATACATGGTCTTGGGGCCTGCTTTGTTTACATTCCGTCCCTTGTGTTTTGTTAGGGACCCTTGAGCCACCTCTCCGTCATAGCGAGTGGTGGTACAATAGAACGCCAGGCCCGCGCTGTCCTCATGGTTGCTGGGAGGTTGTGCCCGTTGCTGCAGGCACTGGTGCGGGCCATCTCTTGGAGGGGCTTCTTTTTTACCGACACTCTACCAAGCTCGACGTCTTCGCCAGGAATTAGCCCCTCCTGGTAACATGTCCACAGTACGTGAGACAGAATCTCCCTGCCCTTGGTTCTAAGAACATGTTAGCTGTAGTTCTTCCAAGACAGCCTTGTTTTTCCAGCTGTCCATGAGATATTCCGTATTCTGCGAACACTACAGTTCAAATGCCTCCATCCTTCCGTCTTTGTTACCCACAGTCCAGCTTTCAAATGCATAGGGCGCAGTTGAATAGACCATGATTTGGGCCAAGTGAACCTTACTTCTCATGACATCTTTGTTTTTTAATACATTAAGTCTTTGGTAGCGGATTTGTCCCATAGTCATTTGACTTCTTGATAGCTGCTTCCGAGGGTATTGATGGTAAATTTGTCTTTATATTGATTTGCAATCTGTACTCGAGACTCAGCCTTTCATTGCCATAGCAAATGACTCAGGTACCGAGAGTCCCTGAAATGGAACGGTGTCATTTAGTTGTTTTCATGGAGGCAATAAAATGATTGATCAACATACCATGCAGCTATTCCAAGTTTTGTTGGCTTGTTTGAAGGTGGATATTAATGATGACAGTCAAATCTTATAGCAGACAGTGAAAAATGGGAGTCACCATCCTCACCCAAACCCATAATGGATGCTGTCCTTGAGATCCAAGTTAATAGTTTCTTCTCCTTGTTTCCCCAAAAATGATTTAGTGCCTGCACCAAGTATGTGTTACAGGATCTTTTGTAATGTAGCTCTACTTAAACATACAGGGTAGATGAGTAGTAACGCTACTTAAACATATAGGGTAGATGAGTAGTAACTCTACTTAAACAAACAGGGTAGATGAGTAGTAACGCTACTTAAACAAACAAGGTAGATGAGTAGTAACGCTACTTAAACATACAGGGTAGATGAGTAGTAACGCTACTTAAACATACAGGGTAGATGAGTAGTAACTCTACTTAAACATACAGGGTAGATAAGTAGTAACTCTACTTAAACATACAGGGTAGATGAGTAGTACCGCTACTTAAACATACAGGGTAGATGAATAGTAACGCTACTTAAACAAACAAGGTAGATGAGTAGTAACTCTACTTAAACATACAGGGTAGATGAGTAGTAACGCTACTTAAACATACAGGGTAGATGAGTACTAACGCTACTTAAACATACAGGGTAGATGAGTAGTAACTCTACTTAAACATACAGGGTAGATGAGTAGTAACGCCACTTAAACATACAGGGTAGATGAGTAGTAACGCTACTTAAACATACAGGGTAGATGAGTAGTAACGCTACTTAAACATACAGGGTAGATGAGTAGTAACGCTACTTAAACAAACAAGGTAGATGAGTAGTAACGCTACTTAAACATACAGGGTAGATGAGTAGTAACGCTACTTAAACATACAGGGTAGATGAGTAGTAACGCTACTTAAACAAACAAGGTAGATGAGTAGTAACGCTACTTAAACATACAGGGTAGATGAGTAGTACCGCTACTTAAACATACAGGGTAGATGAGTAGTAACGCTACTTAAACAAACAAAGTAGATGAGTAGTAACGCTACTTAAACATACATGGTAGATGAGTAGTAACTCTACTTAAACAAACAGGGTAGATGACTAGTAACGCTACTTCAACATACAGGGTAGATGACTAGTAACGCTACTTAAACATACAGGGTAGATGAGTAATAACTCTACTTAAACATACAGGGTAGATGACTAGTAACGCTACTTAAACATACAGGGTAGATGAGTAGTAACGCTACTTAAACATACAGGGTAGATGAGTACTAACGCTACTTAAACATACAGGGTAGATGAGTAGTAACTCTACTTAAACATACAGGGTAGATGAGTAGTACCGCTACTTAAACATACAGGGTAGATGAGTAGTAACGCTACTTAAACATACAGGGTAGATGAGTAGTAACGCTACTTAAACAAACAAGGTAGATGAGTAGTAACGCTACTTAAACATACAGGGTAGATGAGTAGTAACGCTACTTAAACATACAGGGTAGATGACTAGTAACGCTACTTCAACATACAGGGTAGATGAGTAATAACTCTACTTAAACATACAGGGTAGATGAGTAGTAACGCTACTTAAACATACAGGGTAGATGAGTACTAACGCTACTTAAACATACAGGGTAGATGAGTAATAACTCTGCTTAAACATACAGGGTAGATGAGTAGTAACGCTACTTAAACATACAGGGTAGATGAGTAGTACCGCTACTTAAACATACAGGGTAGATGAGTAGTAACGCTACTTAAACAAACAAGGTAGATGAGTAGTAACGCTACTTAAACATACAGGGTAGATGAGTAGTACCGCTACTTAAACATACAGGGTAGATGAGTAGTACCGCTACTTAAACATACAGGGTAGATGAGTAGTAACGCTACTTAAACAAACAAGGTAGATGAGTAGTAACGCTACTTAAACAAACAGGGTAGATGAGTAGTAACGCTACTTAAACATACAGGGTAGATGAGTAGTAACTCTACTTAAACAAACAGGGTAGATGAGTAGTAACTCTACTGAAACATACAGGGTAGATGAGTAGTAACTCTACTGAAACATACAGGGTAGATGAGTAGTAACTCTACTTAAACAAGGTAGATGAGTAGTAACGCTACTTAAACATACAGGGTAGATGAGTAGTAACTCAAACAAACAGGGTAGATGAGTAGTAACTCTACTTAAACAAACAGGGTAGATGAGTATTAACTCTACTTAAACATACAGGGTAGATAAGTAGGAGCCAGAAAATATCAGGAATAATTTCTCTTAAGTGACATTCAAAGATTAAAAATACTATAGACTAAAAGACTCGTTTCTAAGTTTAAATTCCGGTGCTTAATTTTTATTTTTAGGTAAGTCATGACTAAAAAGTGTGTTCTATTCAGCTATTAAACATTTGAATGACTGCCCTCTTCATCTCCATAAGAGAAGTGAAATAGCCCAGCTGTCTTGAAATTCAGGATTTTCAGCTGATGTACCATCGCTTGGAAACAGGTCATAGGTGTGCCAGGTTACTGGGCCCCTGGACCTCCATTCTCTCCAGTGTTTCTCCCACAATTCCCTGTGATTGTTGGTGACAAGTTGGGGCATGAGGTTACTGATGGAGCGGAATTGTGCTAGACATTGTATGTAGTCAGCTGTTACCAATCGTTCCGTCCTGATACCTCTTGCTTTTAGCTTCAGTTGAAGTTGAAACCCGTTTGGTTTTTTTTTAACACACATCGAAAGATGCCTAAAACCAAATATTTGAATAAGTGCCATATCTATCTCTATAATGTGTGACGTCCCTTTCTCACTTCCTTCTCTGATACTTCACTGACCATCATGCTTTTCACTTTGCCCCACTCAGATCCGAGACCTGTTCACCCAGCTTGACATGGACCAGCTCTTGGGGCCTGAGTGGGACCTGTACCTCATGACCATCATCGCCTTGCTCCTGGGGACCGTTATAGCTTACAGGCAGCGGCAGCACCAAGACATGCCAGTGCCCAGGCCGCCGGGGCCGCGGGCAGCTCCACCTCAGCCAGAGGGGCAACCTGAGCAGCAGCCACCACAGTAACAGCCCTGTGTCCAGCCTGGAGTCATGGCCACCCAGGCCACCGTTTGCTGACAACACTGGCGTGTGATGACTGAGGACTGGATCAGAGGCCCCTCCTGGAAGAGGCACGAGGGAGCATGTAATTCTTAAAGCTGCTTAGAATCTGCTGCCTCTATTTTCAGGGATAAGTGACTCTTAACCCACGCTGAGTTGAATGTTGGTTGCAGTGCCATTTGGAATAACAACTGTCCGTGGCTTCCTTTGTCCCTTTCCCCCCTCCTTTTTTCCCGGAAACATAAGTGAGACACTCAGAAGAATGTCGACTGTATCCCGCTGTCTCTCCCGGTCCCTTTGCTCGTGCTCTCCATGTGCATAAGTTCCTGCACCGGCCTCTTGGCGGTCTTCTGCATTCACACTAAGGACCGAGCCGTGTAAAGAAACCCCAGGTAGCTGCAGGCTTCACGTATTGGAAAAGAGAATTTGCCTTTTAAATTAAAAGCAAAGAGAGGAGGCAGGTGGGGGGAGGCGGTAGCTTCAGTGTTCTGAAACTGCAATAACTGAGAAATTATTTTACCAGTCCTCGTATATTTACAAAATATACGACATAATTATTATTTAAAAGGCAGGCGGAGGCTTCTTACTATTCGTGACAGTCACACTCTATACCATACTCCTCCCCTTCAGAGGCCGAAGGGCGTTGTTAGAGAGTCCTGTGTTCATTTCACTCTGGAATGGAACATGTATCAACCATGGTGAACTGACTCCGTGAGCGCCTGTGAATTTGCCCCACTTACTCAATGGTATTTGCTTGCTTGGTCTCACTTGATGCGGAAGCCAGAGGATGGATGGCCTAGGAGAAACCAGGAGGGGAAAATTCCAATGTGGCACTCTGAAAGTGGCACCAAGGTCACAGGCACCCTTTGTTCCCAGGACCCCTTTACTTTGCATTCTTGTTGCTCTAAGAGCAGCCCCTGCGCCTGAACTCTGTCCATCGGGATGCTTGACAGACGCAACTTCCATTCTCTACACTCAGAAAAGGAAAGATTGATGAACTCAGTGGTTGAGAAAAGCCAAAGCCTGTTTGTACTGTTTTCTATGCTGTTCAGGTAGATTTTTATTTCTGCCAGTTTTATATCACAGTAAGAAGGGCCCGCGTGCTTACACACTGTCACAATCATCTTCCTCCCACTGTTAACAGGAGGGAAATCCGAGCGGCCACACTTCAGACTTGTCTGGTTAAATAGGATGAGAGGGAAACAGAACTTCACATGTCACACGCACCGAGGGCATGTTAAACTTACGCTGGATTTGAACTGTTATGAGCAGAGACGGGTATTTTCTATGTTAGTGGCTGGGCAGGTTTTCTGACCTCGGTCTCTGTCCTCTTTTCTCATGACCCTTCATCTGCCAGAAAACTGAACACTTGACTAGCCTGTAGAGCGATAAGACTTTGGTTTGGGAAGTTAGGATTGTATTCAGAACTAGATGTAATTGGTCTCTGATGAACAGGTAGGTTTTCAATGTGAAATTATGGGGGTGTGTGTGTGTGTGTGTGTGTGTGTGTGTGTGTGTGTGTGTGTGCGCGCGCGCGCGCGCGCACGCGTGCGTAGAGAGAGAGAGTATTATGAGAAACCTGGTAAATTGCCCTTCCAGATAAATTGCTTCCAAATTTGAAGAGATAATCACAGAACTGTATGAAATAAAAGCCTATTTGTGAAAAGAGTAGGAAATGTTATCCTTGGAAGTGACTGTCCCCTTGGGCGGCTCTCATCCTCAATAGTGACATTAAGTGAGATTTGAGTGCACTTGGTACCACATTCTGGTTATCTTCTCTATTACCTCTTCTCCCTCCCCTTCAAAATGAGTAGAAGCCACAATTCACCTTGCATGGAACCCTGAGTTTTTTGTGAAGAAACCCTCTGAGATGACTGTCAGCTCCATTTGTGTCTGTAGCCAACCCCCTGACTTCTCCCCGGCAGCGTGTGTGTCTCCCTCTCTGCTGCCCTCCATTCGTGTTTCTTACAGCAGGGGCACTACCTACAGATGAGGGGAGAGTGTTGGCAAGCTCTCCGTGCCAGAACAAGCCTCTTATTGTGATTAGTATTCAAAGTACCCATCACTTGGTTTGTTTTCACCTTCCTGGGTCATTTTTTAAACCAGAAATTTGAATAGTATGTTTAATATAACATACTTCCTGTGGATTCATTTAGAGAAAAATCTCAGCATACGTAGCTAGTTTTGTTTGTTTGTTTTGCTTTTCCTCTTTACCTCCCCTCATTCACGGGACATGTTACCTAAGGAAAAAGGGACTGTGTTTGTTTTTTCTCCTAAAATGATGCTGAATATTTAACCTAAACAAATGGCATCCATTTGAATAAAATGACAGTAACAAAAGCTAGCTAATGTCAGTGACATTAAACTAACTCAGGGATTCAGGAGTTTCACTGTAGACTTACTTCACGGTTAGCAGAGGGAATGCGGCTGGCTTCGTTTCTCCATGGTAGCCTGTAGCCTCCTGGTCCCTCCCTTTCATCAGCTGTCTCCTGCTCCTGCCCTAGAGGGTGGTGATGGGAGCGCTCCCTTTCCTTCTCTGCCCCGTGCATGTGGCTTGTTGGCTACGGAGTTATTTCACTACTTAGCTGAGCTTGAGACTGTCCACCACTTTACTCCTATATGATGTTTATTTCCTTTCTGTGTTTAAGGATTATTGTTTCTCTTTTCTGGGTGGGGCTTCTCTTAATTTTGGTTAATCCTCAAGGGCACCAAGAAGATCAACCTAAAGCCTTTTTTTTCCCTACAAGATTCTTTATTTGGTACTTCAATCAGATGAATGAGTGAATCATTCAACTTGATACACTTGAGGATTTGTTGCCCTCCTGCCAATTAATTTCTTAAAGTTTCATCTTTAAGCTCTTTTGTCTCTAAACAGGTAGGAAATTTCAGAAATACCTCCCGTGACCTGGTGAGAAGCTGGTACTCTGTTTAATTAAGGAACTGCTGGTGCTGAAGTGTTTTCTCTACAAGTGTGGTTTAGATCATCGCCCCCGCCCCCGCCCCTTCCTTGCTCCGGTGTTTTGGAAGTGTGCATGCAGGCCTATAAATGAAGCCTGCCACGCTTCCTGTCTGTAGCATGTCTAACTACATGTGCAGAACACTTGGGTGGGGGTGGGGGACTAACATTTTGTATGCGCTTTTCAAAGCAAGATGCTTCAGACCTGCCAAGAGGAGCAGGGTGGGCTTTTTGCCCCAGTGACAACTGGGATTGTTTTGGAAATGAGTTTAACATGTTACCCATTATTATGCCTAGTGGGCTACAGGAAATAGTGAGAGCAAGAGAAACGTCTGTCTCCGTGCAGATGTTTTCAACGGCTCCAGGGGGGTTTCCCACTGCAGAGCCAATGCCATGTTCTCAGAGGCAACAAGTTGGTTTGTAAATGTGTTGAGTTTGCTGAAAAGAGGTGAAATTTCCCCTTCCATTTGGCAGCCCCTGAAAATTTAATACCACTCCAGTTATAAATGGCTTGCCGTTTTAGCCTAACCGCTTGCCCAAGAGAGTGTGTGTGCATAGGCAGGTCTGTGTACAGAGCCGTCACACGCTCACAGGTTCTCCCACGTAGACTGGCAAGCACACTGACACTGTCTCTCGGATGCAGAGAGAATCAGCATCAGATCCAAGTGTAAGTGCTCTGAACTCACAGAAAAGGAAGCTTTCTAACTGGCATTGAGAAGGGTCACCGCGGTAGACTTTGTAAATTTGTTTTGTATTTAGTGAGATGCAACATACAGGCTGGTGATGTGTAATATACTTGTGTAAACAAACATCCTGTTAATAGAGAGATGTACAGATTCATTTTGTACTGTATCTTGAAACTTGTGAAATAAAGATTCCACCTCTGCCTTTCCTGTACGCTGTACGCTACCACGGCCACACAGCAGTCTGTTCAGTGGCGGCGGCGGCGGCGGCGGTTTGTAACCTAAATGATTCAATGTTTAATGAACCTTTCTGAAACATCAGAAGCTTCCAGAAAAAAGAAGTCATAGCGGACATATTAGTCTACCTTGTATTTCTGTTAACTCCCAGATTTTAGATTCCAGGAAGTTGAATATTGCCCTAGGGAAAATATCAATGTGCGGTGTTCTGACGCTGACTTATTATAATGTGATTTATCTGGTTTGTTATGCACTGCTTTGTCCCTATAAATCATAGTAAGAGGTCATACAGAGATGCATACACAACACAAGATATCGAGCATATGGAGAACAAGATCGAAAGAAAAGGAAAATGAAGACCAAAAAATAATAGTCAACCAGAGGTGAGCTTTGTACACAAAAATGCATGCCAGGGATAGGCTGTAAAACTCTAGTAAATTTGAGGAAATGCAGATAAAAGGTCCCATCGGTTTAGAAACACCAGGTCCTTGGATAAAATGGATGGTGGTGAGACAGAGATCTCAAGCCTTACTTGTGGAAGCCCAGCCAAATGTGGGAGAGTCACAGGTCAGCTGTGCGGAAGCAGCGTGACCCATTCACCTGGCCTTCCCCGGAGGTCTGCTTGCCACCTGGCTCCTTCTGGCAAGTCAGTGAAGCAGGTCTTCCTGTCAAGCAGCTTTTCTCCTCGAGCTTCCCCTGTGGTACTAATTTATTATTATTATTTTTAACGTTTATTGGGACATGATCCGCATAGCCTACAAGTCGAGGCTTCAATCCCTTGAGGAGTGAATTTTGACTCAGCCTAAGACTCAGGCTTGACTCACCGGCAGTGGGTTTGGGTTTGGATCCTAGCCTTGAAATTTGCTTATGCCAACGTAGAGCATAGATAGGCACATACACGCAAGCAAAGGCTTCGAAGTAATTCCTGTTGTAAACATTTTCTGAAAAACCAGAAAAAGGAAAAAGATTTCTCCTTGGGGATAGTTTTCATGAAGAAGTACATGAAATTAAAGAGCTTTAGAATTTCACATTTCAGAAAGAGGTGTTGCTACACCACGCATGTTACTTCTCCTTAGTTCTCCCATCACTTAGTCATCGGATTGAAATCGGATCCTGGAAAGTCCACCCAACTTGTACTTGGTTGTTAGTATTACATTTTAAGCAAAACCCTGATTTTCCTAGAAGCCAAATTCTTTGCATCTAAATCCCTTTTAAACATGGTCTAGTGTGTTCATGCTGACTTGTGTGTGAGATTGGACTTGTAAACATAATTGTCCCAGGTAAATTGAGTGGAATGTAAAAATGGAACTTAGTTGACTTTGGAGCTCAAGCCATCCCCTCTGCCCTTCCTTACCTCCCAAGAGACCTCTCTTAAGGTGCGCCAGCCTCTGGGATTCAAAGGGACATGCCACAAGTCTTAGGCTGAGTAGATATGAGAGTCAAGTATGCTCACCTTGACAAAGCAGAGGTCATTGTGTGTGACGTGACTCGAGGTCTCAATGTGCAACAGAAACCTCCCCCTTCCGAAACCTGTATTTCGAGGCTTGAAAGCACAGCTGTAGGTTTCCAGGACTCAGAGGTGAGAAGCACTGTTGACCTCCAGTGACCCTGTGGCGTCTGGGGGGGGGGGGTATGCAAACAGCTGACTCTCAACCACAAAGTTTGCCACGTCAAAGTCCTCCTTTAAAAAGATGTTTAATTACAAAAGTAAAGCCCACCTACCCAGCAGTGCTCCTGAAGAAAGCACTGGCAATCTGCGATCCTAAGGATGGCAACTAAGAATGTCCTGTGGGCGGCCAGGACGCACTGTCCTGCGCAGGCTGTTGGCAGTTGGGTCCAACTCCGTGGCGTGAAAGGTCTGCTGTCTTCAGTAGAAGTGTCCACCCTGGAGCCGGACCGCATGCCTTTTCATTTAAAGACAAGAAATAATGTCCTCAAAGCCCAGCGTTTAGTAAATGGGTATCTATATTTCATCACATGCTAAAGACTTAAAAATCATTAAAACCTCATCACTCCAAACCCCTCAGGGACAATAATGGGAGTAGTGATACCATGAGGGTAGGGGAAGGTGGGGAGAGAAGGAACCGATCAGAATGATTCATGCATGACTACCCCCACGCCCCCAAGGGGAACGAAGAACACGTGTGGGTGAAACGAGACAGTGATCAGTGTAAGATATGAAAATAGTTTCTAAATTATCAAGGGCTCAGGAGGGAGGGAGGGAAAAAATAAGCTGATACCAAGGGCTCGAGTAGAAAATGTTTTGAAAAGGATGATGGCAACATATGTACAAATGTGCTTGATACAATGGTTGTATCGATTGTTATAAGAGCTGTAAGAGCCCCCAATAAAATGATTTAAAAATCAACTTCATAACTAACCTGATGCTTTGTGTATATTTCAGAATTACTGAACCAAAGGAAACCCCATTGGTTCTCACCAAAGCCAGTAAAGAAGCCAGAGGTAGGGACACTGATGCCTTCAAGGAACTTAATAGAAGCAAGCAAGCCCTGTACATTGGGATAAAATCCCAAGTTCAACTGCAGAAAAAAAAATAGATTGCATTCATGAACTCTATTATCACTCCAAGGGGCTTTACAAGTGACTCTTGCCATGCAAGAGTTGTTTTGAACAATGAGACAGGTGCACAGGTCACCAAAGATCCGGGCTCTGGTTGGATTTTGAAGCCTCACGGGATTTCTTCACGGACGCTCCCCAGAAGCCTAATCCCTTTATAAAAGGGTTGATAGGTGAATCCTGACCCCGAGTGCAGAAGGAAGAAAGAAGGACTCTATAGTAGAGGGCTGGCAGGTGGTATGGATGGGGCTCTGGTCTTCAAGCCACTCACTCTACACAGTTCTCATACACCTCTCATAAATGTCGGGCTGGATGGCCTGGGAGCCTGCCCAGTCTCTTGGAGGTCTTAAATGTCAAGAGCCATTGCATTGACTTATTTTTTTCACTGATGTTGACTCTGCCAGGTCTTCCTGGTACTCACAGCGTCCTGAAAATGGCACATTCCACCAGCCTGAAATGCTCAGGTCTGAATAACTTGCAGGCAAAGTCACCCTGTGTTGAAATGGCCCATCTGAGAATGTACACCATCGTTTTAACTTCATCCGTCCTTCAACAACCTTTAGTGACCATGGTGTCCCAGACACTGAAACGGACAGTGAATTTAAAGACGAGTAAGACCCAGGCTCTTGTCCTCTCTGGGAGTCACGGTCACATACTGAGCACAATGTGTGAGCAGTTTAGTGCCTCATGTCACTACTGGATTTCATCTTTGACGTCAGTGCAGTCCGCATCAGCCCCACTTAACGGATTCGGGAACGAAGGCTCAGAGCGGGGTGAGGGACCTTGCTACAGTTACACCGGGAGTATAAGTCTGAATGTGGGAATTCAAAGGAAAGACTGCCTAGACTCTACGATCCAAATCCTCAGTACTCTGCTGCTGTTTCCTTAATGCAACATGGTAATGTTTATAATAGAATATGAACCCCTACTTCAGAGAAACAAAAAAGGTAACAGCAAAACACGTAACAAGCTCCAATTTGCAAATGAACCTTGTTCCTGTTGTGCCATGCCAGAGTGCGGTTCTCTTGTTCTCCTGTTTCCCCGAAAATAAGACAGTGTCATATTAATTTTTGCTCCCAAAGAGGCACTAGGTCTTATTTTCAGGGGATATCTTATTTTTCTATGAAGAAGAATATGGTACACATTTATTGTTTATTGTTTTATTAAAAGAGACCTCGCACTTCCTGTCTACTCCAGCTACGCTGCAGCCAACAGTGAGCCACTAAGGTCCAGAGTCCAGAATTATGGTAGCTTTGGGCCTTATTTTTGGGGAGGTCTTATATTTCAGCAAGGGGCAAGACTGTAACTAGGTCTTATTTTCGGGAGATGTCTTACTTTTGGGGAAACAGGGTAGTCACCAGGAGCTGCAGCAGACTTGGCTCTGGCTAAGGACAACCCCACCTGCACTGAGTCTAACAGTGCCCCGCAGGGCTGCCGACAGCTGACATTTCAGAAGTGCCCATAGGTGTTTCTCCAGAGGCACCTCAGGTAGACTGGATGGCAGATATTTCCATTAACCTCTGAGCTTGTTAACCTTTCACCCCAGTGTTATTGTTTACCTCCTGCTTCTGCTTTACAACATAGAGGCAGCAAGACAACAAACATCTAAGCACCCTGTGAGCCGTCCATCTCTATTCCCGCCGGTCTGGAGCCTCAGCCGGGCTGCCTGGGGAGTTGGAGGCGTCTTAGGGTTGGTGTACGCCTTTCTCCGTTTACATCTGCAGGAGCTGGAACATCCCAAACACTTTCGTTCCTTTTCTCATAAGTCTGGGCTCAGGCCTGGGGGGACTGAAACAGCTGGGACCAACCAGCAACCTTTCCTCGGAGTGAGCAATCCAAGAGAGGAAGCTGTTGGGCTTCCTAGAGCCCTGGTCTGGGAGGTCCCAACAAGAAAGGAGCCAGCCCAGAGGCAAGCAGGGCTTGGGGGAGAGGAGCAGGCTCAATGAAGTTCAGAGGAAGAAGCTTCAGGGTAGAGCCAGGAAACTTGGCACACAGGTGACTGATGGTGGCTGTCCTAGCGATAAGCTACCACCATCTTGGATTCTTTTCCTCCGTGGCATCGGCAAACTTTGGAGTTAATAGTTATAGCACCGATGAAACACACACTAGTCCTCTGGTTCCTTGGGGCTCTGTCACCTCCCACTTTCATGACCCCAGTCCTGCCTTTCGGTTCTGGCTAGATTGGAGCCTGTACACTGGTACAGATAAATGCTCATGACACACAGAATCCAGGTCAGACAAACCCCTCAGGAACAGGAATGGGAGTAATGATACCAGGAGGGTAGGGGAAAGGTAAGGGGAGGAGGAGAGATAGAGGGAAACAATTGCAATGATTGGCAACCTCACACACACACATCCCCAGGGGGACGAACAAGCGAAACCATGGGGGAAGGGAGACAGCGTTCGGTGTAAGATATGAAAATAATAATTTATAATTTATCAAGGTGTCCCAAGGGGAAGGGGAGAGGAAAAAAAGAGCTGATACCAGGGGCTCAAATAGACAGTAAATGTTTAGAAAATAATGATGGCAACATGTACACATGATGTATGGATTGATCCAATTGATGTACGGATTGTTTTAGCAACTGTAAGAGCCCCCAGTAATATGATCTTCAAATAAATAATTGTGAGTTATGGAAATCTTCGTGTTTGACTTGCTACTGGATACCGTCTTTACAGGAGGGCACTTCCAAAAGTTCATGGAAAGACAGAAGTAAAAGATAACTTTTCCATGAACTTTTGGAAGCTTCCTCACAAGTGTTGTTGCAGTTAACTGATCCCCGACTTTGGTAATGCGGTACTGCGGTGCCCAGCCCAGCACCCCCTACATCCGTGTGGATCCAGCAGTGTGATCCATAATGACTGCGCAGAAGCAGATTCCCAAGCCTTCCCTGGTCTGCGTAGGTCTGCAAGCTCTGCTGTTCGTCACCACAGCCACAGGCCGACCTTCAGTGACAGCCGGGAGGTGGCTAAGCTTCCGGTGCATTGGCAGGAACTGACCGGGTCTCTCTGGAAGTGGGGAAGTCTACCCTGCCGCCTCCTCTCTGTGTGCAGTGCACCTCACTAAGTACTGGGATGCAAAACCAAAGCAAACTCATGGCTTTCGGGGCAATGCTGACTCAGATACTAGCCCCTGTGGGTTTCCGGGGCTGGGACTGTTACGGGAGTAGAAAGCCCAGTCTTTCTCCCTCGCAGCTGCTAGTGGTTTCAAACCGCTGACCTTGTGCATCACCCACCATATTCCCACTACACGGCCAGAGCTGCAAGCTGCATAGAAATACAAGGGTGCTACAGAGTCAGACCCAGCCCTGTCCAGGGGTTCCTATCCCGTGGCCCTCAGAAGCTTTGCAAGACCAAAGCCGTTCTGCAGATTTCTGTTTCCCAAGAGCTTTTTCATTGAACTCCAACTGCTACCAATGCTGTTTGTCTAAATAAAAAATTAGAATGGGTCCTTCCACATCTATTTTTCTAAAATAGCTGAGTTAGTGCAAAAAAATGGAGCAGACTTGTGGAGCAGGGTGCGTGTGGGGGGGGGGGGTTGGTGGTGCCTGTGCATCATTAATCAGAAGTTAGTTTAGTTCCTCCAAGTGCTTCTTACTGACTCCCTCCTTCCAGCCAGCCTCATTCTCCCACCCCAGCTCTGTCTCCCACATTAACTCAGGCGTCCCAGTGGTCCCACAGGGTTAAGTTCTTGGCTGCTACAGAGAAGTTGACGGCTGGAAATGTCTCTCCTCCCCTCACGGAGACAGGCTTGCCCCTTGGTGCCCACACAGATGGCAACCAGGAACATTCTATGCCATGGAATCTATGAGGCAGGTCTCCTCTGTCACGCGGAATTGCCCTGTATCAACACTGACAGGATGCGCCTGAACAGTAGCACCGGTGAGACCCCCTCCTTAACTTCTCCTTATTGATCATGTGCAATCGTCACTGGGTCCAGGTCTTCCTTCCTGAACGGTTTGCTGTCTGCTTTGAATTACAGATGGATTTCCCAATACAGACAACGTTTAAAGGGGCGAGTGACATCCAGAGGCAGCACTTGAAAAACAAGACAAAACAAATGTAGTTGGAACATGTGTGTGTCTCTGTGACCAACTCAATCCGGGAGCCATTTCTTTGGGAGACTGACCTTTGGGAGACCCCATGCTGCCTTCCCCATGCAGAAAGGAGACAGCCCTGCCCCTGCCGGCAGTACAGCTGCAGAGGAAAGGGGGTGAGTCAGGAGAAGAGGGGACCCAAGAATGACAGCCTCCACCCCACAAGCCTGGGGCTGGGCTCTAGAAATAGCCACAGAGGTTTCAATTTTGCAGGTGGCTCTCTGAGGTGATGCAGCACTTACAAACCGAAAAAAGGCAGAAAAGGGGTTCCTGCTTGAGCCACCACTGAAAAGAAACCCAGATGACAGTGACCCCCCCAGGCCACAGTGTGACAAGTCCACCCAGTGCCCGCCCCCTGCATGCCTCATTCTGTCCAAGACCTCCTTAGCTGAACCTCAAAATGCTGTCCGCTCAGTATGAACTGTCTGGGGCCAAGAGGACTCTCTTCCTGCAGTAGGTCGATTCTATCATCAGAACATAATGAAGAAGTTTTAAGGAATAAATATAGTTGGGGACATGTTCTTAGATTTTCTCCCCAAACATCTTAGCAAGTAATGACACTCTGGCCACAATGCTACTAAAATCTAAAACCTTTGAGCATTCCATTTATCTTTATATCTGAAGGAACCTCAGCCTTTCTGTTACGTTTCTCTCTCCGGCCTAAATCTCAGCCTCGGTCCTTAGCTCCACGCAAGAAAGATTTTACGCCGAAGCCGGGCTCGTGATCCAAGTGAATTTAATGAAAGTTCAAAGAAGCATCAGGTTTTACGCGGCACCCATAGGATTCCTTTGACCATGCGGCCTGGCAGAGACTGCCCCAGGTCACACAAGGATCTCTCTCCTCCCACGAAGAACACCAGACCAGCCAAGCAAGACAAGCCCAAGAGACCAGGCGCCCAAGAGCCCAAGAGAGCTCTCCCTTCCTGTCCCTGCCTTTTCAAGGGTTCCCGGGGGAGGTGTGGTGAACGACCCCAGGTCGATCCCATTGGCTGAATTGCAATCACCCGGCCCAGGTGGGCTGCTCCAGGTGTAACGCCCATCCAAGCCCACCAGCGGGAAAATCCAGCTTTTGTCTTTTGCTGGCTCTCCTGGGCATGCGTAAATGGACTTCCCAATTCCCTAGGCTAAGCTACCTAACATTTCCTCGTGGTTTTGTGGCTGGGGAGACCCAGCTTGTAGTCTATGCCATCCCCAGGGGCTTCTCGTATGTTAAATGGGAAGGGGGAGCCCAGAGCACTGCAGTGCCCGGCACAGGCCATCGCGGGCGGGCTGAACTCACCAGCACCCCTGTCAGCAAACAAAATACACTGGGTTATACCATGCATGCTCCAAATGCCTTTTGTGTTTAAACTCTGTCTTGTGTCCAAGACCAGATTAAAGCATTCTTGGATTCTAAACATTTATTCAGTGGTATCCCCTCCTCTGCTTACTCATGAACCATAGTGGAATGCATGCGGGATAACAGCAACAACAACAACAATTTTTTTTTCAAAGCTATATACTATGGGGGGAGATCAGATGCTTACAGACATCTTCCCTGAAGGCAGTCGCTTCCAGACTGCTGTCTCACCCCACACCACAGGGGTGGGCCTGCTCCCTGCTGCTGGGGACAATGGATTGCTTCTCCCTGGAGCTTGCATCCATTAGCTTGGTTCCTGTAGGTGGAGTTCACACCCTACTGATAATGGTTCCCATGGAGACCTAGAGACCAGGTCAAAGTTAAGCTGCCGCGTGGTGCCCCAACAGACTGGACTGGAAAGCGCTCCTAAGGGCCAGCAAACGATCCCTGAACTAACTACAAGCTTTTCTCTTGTGAAAAAAACAAAACAAAGTTAAGCTGCCATCCTAAATCTAGGCTCCGCCCATCGGGTCACATGTACAACCCCAACTTCTCTTCCTATTGCGTGCATGTCCCTAGACCACCCCTCTCATTGCTGTATAGCTTATAGTGCAGCCCCTTCCTGTGACGCATGTCTACCTGTAATCAGTGGGCTTACACGCCCCCAGAAGGCATATAGGCCTGGTTTAGCGATAGAGAGCTCTCCTTGCTCGTCTCTCCACCCCCTCTCTCCTTGACTCTCCTCCCCATTTCTCTTTCCCTCTGTCCTCCTTCCCTTCCCCCTCTCTACCAGGCAGGGCTGAGATGAGCATTATTGCAATGTCTCTTCTATCTCTCATGCTCTCGATGACGTTAATATAATATTTATATATCTCAACCATACAATTGTGCTTACTGGACCAGTGATTAGTGGTGGGGGGCCGGCCCCCTCAAACTCATATCACAATATACTTAGGTTTTTTTTAACAAAACAACCTTATCACCTTGAAACTACTCTCCATTACACTTAATACATGTGTCAAATCTGTGATTCCGTTCTTGGAAACATTTTGTAAACTCATCTGTTTGGATGGCTGACAGTGCCTCCCTCGTTTTTTTCTTCACCTCCTCTGCGTCTTCAAATGGCTGTCCTTTCATGTCCCGTTCATTCACAGAAACCAAAAGAAGTCTCACGGAGCAAGTCAGGTGAGTCAGGTGCATGGGACAAGAGAGGCATATTGGTTTTTTTGCCCAAAACTGGCACACTGAGATGGCTGCAAGAGCAGGTGTATTGTTGTAGTGGCAAAACCAGTCCCCCGTCCACAAATCAGGCCTTTTTTGTCACACACATTGTTACACAATCTTTTCAGACTAACGCATGCGCAGAGAGCCAAGCACGAACAAGGAGTGGCGCACTGCACATGCTCAGAGGCGCAGGTTTCCCGCCGGTAGGCATGGGTGGGCGCTGCACCTGGATTGGTCCACCTGGGCCAGGTGAACTCAATTCAGCCAATGAGGTTGATCAGGGTTCATCCACCACGCCTCTCTGGAATCTTTGAAAAGGTAGGAGCCCAGAGTCGAGAGGGAGGGAGAACTTTGGGACACCGAGCAGCTTCCTACAGGCTGCAAGGTCGGGAGGAGTCCTGTAGGTGCCCTCTAAACCTGAACTTTCTTCCAACTCTCATAAGACTCACTTGGATCACGAACCAGGCTTCGGCGTGAATTCTTTCTCGCGTGGAAGCCAAGGACCAAGGTGTAACTCTATCTCCAGAGATCTAACAGAGCCTCTAAATTGAAAGCTTAATTAACAGTCTGACCTGGTGCCACCAACTCTAAAGGCACGATGAGTCGACATTCTCATCCAGAATGAGGTTTGTCATCCATTGACATTTACCCTTTTTGAAATGAGAAATCCACTCGTACACTTGAGTTTTTAAATGAGAAAACCTCTTGTACACTTGAATTTTTCCCACAGCGCTGTCCTTGTAAGCTGTGTTCAACATCATAATAGTTTTTGCGGCATTGATCCCGAGCAGGAAACAAAACTTCACAGCCGCACGCTGTTCTCTTAAATTGGCCATCGCAAAAAGCGAGGTTCGAGCAAAACTGCTTTTCTGAAAAAATTCAGCGACCAGAGAGAACCTTCCCAGGTGACACCACTTGGTGCACTAATGCAGAGCAAGTTGCTCAATTCTTAACTAGCAGGAAACATGCAGATAGGAGAACCCACCCAGTACTCAATGGCATCAGCACTCGACATTATTGGATTTTGAAGTGAAAGATCAAGAAAATTTTGCATCGGAGCTCAAACAAAACAATCAGAAGCTGACCCAACGCACGTGATTTTTGTGAACAAAAGCAGCTCATGTTTCGGTCACTCAGGCTGTTAATTGGTGTTGTCAGTAGGTGTTGCTTAAACCTTTTGCCGCTGTGTGCCAAGCATTTTGCTATAATTTTCTTAGCTTTTGTGGCTTTTTGTAAAATTTTAGATGAAAAACATGAGCCCTAAGGAAGAGATATTTGAAAAAAATCATCATGATAAGGAACTGATTAGCTGTATTATCGACATTGTTGATGATAATTTAGTAAACCCGTTCAGAAAACAATTAAGGAAACACCAACAGCAGACCACATTAGGCAGATTTTTTTTTTTTAAGAGAAAAACAGCTACATCCTACTGAAAAAGGCAGAGAAGGGGGGAAAACACTCCCAAGAAGCAGCTACCAGCTGATTCTCTGGAAGGGGAGTCCCCTTCAAACACTGACTCTCTCTCCATCCCTCCTCTCCACATCCGTGTCCGCAGATCCAGATCCTCCTCAGACCCAAGGTATGGGCCATCCTGGGGTGGTTAAACACTTCTTTGTGTTGTGTTTCTTATTTAAGTTATATTATTTAACTCTGAACTTACTGACTTTCAAATTGCTGTGTACTGTTTTGTATAAAAAGACAAGGTTGGGGTAAAACCTGGGTGGTCAAGAATGGATTCATCCATTTTCAGTGAGAAAAATGGATTCAGAACTCAACTGCATCACCTCACGATGTTCCTTCTCAAACAGATTAGCGCTGAGGTTCGGGGTCTACTGTACTAAGAAAGCTCCGCCCAGATGAGCTTTTTTCCAGTTTTTAATGGGAGTACTCCCTCGTATGACTGTAGATGATACATACGTACATACATTTTTAGGTACCTTCCAGTCGGTACCACCTGATAATAACCTTGTGTGCAGCAGAACAAAGCAGTACCCAGTCCCAGTACCCAGTCCCGCTCCATCCTCACCATGGTTGTTCTATTTGGGCCCATTGCTGCAGCCACAGCGTCAGTACATCTCAGAGAGAGGGCCTTCCTCTTGGCACTTTACAAAGTAGGATGTCCCTTTCCTGGGACTGGTCTCTCCTGACAAGACATCCAAAGTATGTGAGAAAAGTCTCCTTCACCCTCGCATCTAATGAGATTCTGACTGTACCTCTTCCAGGACAAGATTTATGTGTCCATAATACTTTTAATAGTCTTCTATTGAAAACACCTGTGGGTGGGCATTCGGTGTGCACTTTCTTTCCATCCGCACCTTCTCACTCACTCACAGCCGTCGAGTCAATGCCGACTCATGGGGACCCTGTAGGGCAGAGGAGATCCGTCCCTGCTGGTTTCTGAGACTACGTCTTTACAGGAGTAGAGAGCCGCTCTTCCTCATCTTGCTCTCACGAGCGCCTGGTGGTTTCAATTTGCCAACATTGCGGTTCGCAGTCCAACACCTCCACCACTACGCCACCAAGCTCCCCAATTGCATTTAATGCCCTTCCACTGTGATGAGCACCTTTGCTTGTGTCCTGTCTGCTAGCCATCTGCAGTTGTTTGCTTCAGATGACACCTTTGCTGACGCTGTACGCACGTACTTACCTTGTGTACAGGATGCTCCATTCCGGTGATGTCTCACAAACTTTTAGAACTACAGTTTGCTCTGTGAAGTGTGACGTTGCAGTGCGATAGTGTCCACTAGAGAGCGCCAGAGGGCTACATCTGAGACATGTTGAGGCAGACAAAAAGATGAGGCTTTTCTGGGGCCGGGAGATGCAGGGGGCATATGCTTCCCAGGGTAAAATCATGGTAACTATTGGAAATGTCACGGACATTAAAAATTACACTAGACCAGGGTGAGTTAAGAAGTGATACAAAGCTCTTTCGCTCAAGTGTCACTCGAATTGAATACTTCCCCTCTCAGCGAGCCTTCTATCCTATGCCCCCTACCTGCTTTCTGAACCCCAAAAGTACAACCGCCATGAGTCCTGGGTCCACTCTGTACCCCACTGCCACCAGTCAGGTCCAATAGAGCTGCCCCACAGGGTTTCCCAGGCTGCGTGTGAGTCCTTACGGAGGCAGACAGCATGATCTTCATCCTGCAGAGCCGCTGATGGGTTTGAACCTGAGACTTTGAGTGAGCCGTCCATTGTTTATCCCACAGTGCCACCAGGATTCCTTAGCACACAATCCAGACAGGAAACCATGTTTCACCATCTAGAACGGGGACAGACCATAACAGTGGGCAAGACCTGCTGGAAGTTGGGATTAGCCAGGCAATGGAGAGGAGGGAGCGCTAGATCTCAGGAGACTCACCTGAAAGCTGACTCGTTCTGTTCTGTCCTGAGTCAGGTCCCCACACTTGTCATCTGGGCAGTTACCACCTGGATTAGGACTCGAAATCACATCACACGATGAGCAGTAGCCAAGCCAGGCTCTCCCCGCTCCCTGCCTGAGCTGCCCATCAGCCTCATGCTGATCTCCATCCATCACTCAGCAACACCCCTCCTCTCCGCTCACGAGCAGCATGGCTGGCTCCAAAAAGCACACTTGCTGACCTAAGTCGGTTCTGACTCACGGCCACCCCCTATGGCAGGGCAGAACTGCCCCGGGGAGATTCCAAGACTGGCTCTCTCCGGGAGTAGATGGGCCATTCTTTCTCCCTGACTATAGGACAGTCCGAATGCCCAAGGTTAAGGTTGCTACTTGGGAGCCCGGACACTTCTTTCTTCTTCTCTGCCTTCTTGTCATCTATTTAGTCCCACACTCCCCCAGGCACCACCACTATTATCTCACTAACTGTCACAAAAGCCTTTTTTTTTTTAATATTAATCCAGATCCACCTCACTCTAAGAGAACTCCAGACTGGCATCAAAATTACCCCTGGCTAGTTCTTGAAGCGCCCGAGCAGCCTTAGAATCTCCTGCTAACTAGATGCATGTTTCCTGTCTCCTCCAGAGGGTGGCATTGCTCCTGGGTGATCTGGCCCCTGTCCCAGCATGCTCTGAGGTGCCCCAGTGTAGAATGTGCTGTCAGCCCCACAGGGATCCCCCTCCATCCATGACTCCTGAGCAGCATGACCCTGTGCTGGTGTCAGTTCCAACTTCCAGGGACCCCCTGTGGGCCAGAGTAGGACTGTGCTCCGTGGGGTTTTCAGGATAGCACTCAAGTTCTTGATCCATCTGCAGCACCCAGAGATACCACACACGGAGTGAGGAAGCCGAGTTTGGGGTCTTATGCTGGCCACATAGAGTCTTTCACACAGTCTGGGGCAGACCTTCTTGGAGATTCAGAGCTGAGGCTGTATTTAAAGCTGTCACCTCTTCCTTCTAAAGTGTATCAGAACCTGTCTCTGTGCTGCTCCCTTATGGTGGATTCTTTCACACGAAAGTCCCAGAGACAAACCTGGACCCTCCCCAAACACAGGTGAGCTTCCTGAGCTGTGATTCCCCTGAACATATTGCACCTGGCCTTGGGGGCATGCTGAAAGGGTTTCCAGCCCCTCCGTGGCAGTTACATAATCTCCTGTCAACTTGCGAAGGGGTGGAGTCTAGCCTGAGGCCTCCATGTGGGCATGGCCTTCTTGGGAATAGAATTCTGGGAACTCCTGTATTCCTCCCTGGAGGGGGGAGACACTAGCTGCTTTTGTCTTCCTGCTGACAAGCCAGATATGCTACACTGAGAGAACTAGAGCCCTGGGGTTGTAAGAGTCACATGGAGACCCATACCAGCACTGAGATGCTTCCACCACCACTGGATCCACAAGACTTTCCATGCACTGGCCTGCAATTTTCTTGCATTCAGCATCATTGCATGGCTGCATGAGTCTAAAGAGGAATTTATGGACTAGTATTGACCTATGGGATAATATTGGACTTGTGGACTTGAGTTGAACTAGGCTAGAATGTTTTCTTAATGTACAATTGCTCTTTGATATAAAGTTCTCTCTTACACACGAGTGTCTCCAGTTTTGTTTTTCTAGTCAACCTGGACTAACACACCCTCCAACCCACAGTCATTTTTCCATCCTATGAACTCATGACAGTTGTCATTTGCGCTTCTGTTTGGCATCACCAACGCTGCCTCAGGAAATCTCTTGCAGCATACTTTGTTTGATTCTGTTGTTTTGTGGTGTTAACCTCAGGGATAGCAGAGGGCAGCCGGTTGTTGACATTACCAGGGTACATCATCACATCATCGAGACATGTCATCTCATCCACCTGACTGCAGAGCCCAGTGGCATGAGCAGCAGGATCCACAGGCGTTGCACACACTCCTGCTTGTGTTGCTCATTGTCAGTGAGTGGGAGTCAAGTCATGGCAACCGCCTGCAGAACCGAAGGAGGTGTGACTTGAAGCTACACCATCTTCATGGTCCTTGGGATGTCTGAGTCCGTTGTTACAGTCCCTGTGCAGTTTCAGGGCCTTCTCCCCTAAGTTTCCAACTACCTGCACGGATCAAAGAATGGTGTTAGGATCCATAAGATCTTCATTGACTTATTTTCAGAAAGAGATAGCCAGGCCTTTCTTCCTAGTCTTCCTTGGTCTGGAAGCTCCATGGAAACCTGTCCCCCATGAGTACCCTGCTGGTATTTGAAATACCCGTGAGAGAGCTTCCAGTGTCCCAGAAATTCAGAAGCTACTAGACAAGGCACAGAGGACTCCATATTCTACTCCCCAACCTCCTGTCTCCCTCTTCCAAACGTGCTTGTTCCACACCCTCGAGAAACTGAGGGGGTACACTAGATAAGAACAGTAGGAAGCGTCAAGATGGGCCCCTGGGAATAGCTGCGAGGAAGAGTGACCCCATTTTCCCAAAGAGTCCGCAGGGTGCTTTTCAGTGTCGTTCCTCTTACAAGGAGGGTGGATCCCTGCTCGTGGGTTAGACGTGGCATTTCCTTTCACCTGCATTTCCTCTCCGGGTCACCTAGCCTGCTGTGTGCTCACCTCCCCTGTTCGCTGTTGGTCCTTACTGGAGGCTCTGTCTGTTGGAAAATGCATTCTTTGATGTGAAATGAGCCGTAAATCTTTTCCTGGCTTGATGTTTTTTTGCTTTTCTGACTTAGTGTCCTGCACACCTTTTGGTTGTTGTTGTTGTCAATTGGTCCAATTTATCCATTATTTCTTTTGAGGCTTCTGGGGCTTGAGTGGCAATTAGAACTTTTGCTGTTGGTGCTCTTTAAGATATACTCGTTCAATAAACAAAGAAAAGGTATGTAGCAAACTATGAAAGTTGATTAAGGGTAGGGCCCCAAGTAGGCTAATCACTGGGCTGTTTCAAGCCCACAGTCTTGGAGTATTTCGTTCGAATCCATTTAGAGGACGGACTGGAGGAGGAGGAGCAGGAGGAGGAGGAGGGCAGAGGGTGGCAGCACAGCCTCTACTTTGCATTCCTGCGCACGCAGTTCAGACCTAGGCTTGGACCTGTGTCCTCACACAGGAGGACAGGCCCTCTGGGGAGAGCAAAACCCAGCGGCCTTGGCAGGTAGGCAGATACCTGGCAGGGTCCCTGGCCCCTCGGCTGGACGAGGGCACCTGTGGCAACACACACATACACCTGCAGCAGCCTGTTCAAACGATTCTCCCGAGGCACACAGAGCCCTCCCCCCTGAGAGGGACTGTCAACTCTGGTTGTATTTCAGTAGCTATTTTAGTATTTCTGTGGCATCTTACTGCCTCTCATGACCTGAGGTGTCCGCCCATCTGGCCAGGCATACAACCTGGCTCTCTTCTCTGACCAACAATATGAACAGTGCTCTCAAATCAGATGCAGGAAGTGCAGTTCACCCCCATTCCCCCACCCCACACCCCCTGGGAGCACTGGGCGGAGAGCGCTGGCAAAAGTTTGCGGGAAGGAAAACAAGTCTGATGGAAAGGAAAGGAAGCAGAGGGTGCGGTGAGAGTCATGACTTCCTCCCCTCTGTGGGAGGAGCAGAGAGGGTTCCGGGAGGGAGATGGTGCTGCGGGGTGACCCGCAGGCATCTTCAGTGGACGGAACGCCAACCACGTCTTGTTGGGTACTAACCAACTCCAACCAGAGGAGTCCCTAGACGGGGCAAGCAGTCAAAGAGCTTGGTTGCTAACCCAAAGGTTGCAGGTTCAAGTCCGTGTATAGGTGCCTGATAAGACTGTCATCTTTTTGTGTGTTTTTTTGTTTATGCCAAACATTGCAAACCTTAGGGAGCATAGTTCCACTCGGATCCATTTTTTGGCTGCCGTGAGTCAGAATCTCCTAGACAACAACTGGTACTGATATAAACAGATAATCCACAATCATTTTAAAATGACTCTGTTTGATGCCCTTATCTCTTTCATCTCTCATGTATTTTAATACACCAATTGAAATGGCTGTACAGAAGAAGCTAATGTATTTCTTAACTCGTATTGGTACAAATGAGTTTGTGAGTAAGGGCCAGGAGCAGACCTTACTGAATGACAGCATGTGTGGGTTTGTTTGTGGTTTTATTTTTTTGAGGAGTTGCTTTTGTTTTTTTTAATGTAGAGATTTGTAATCAAAACCAAAGTAACTCCCATGAGTCACTTCTGACTCCTAAGTGACCCATAGGACCAAGTAGAACTGCCCCAGTGGATTTCCACTGCAACAACTTTGCAGTGGAGTAAACCAAGCCCACAGCCATCAATGGATGTCTGTGCACAGCAAACCTGTAAGACAGGGTCAAATTGCCCTGTGAGTTCCTGAGACTGTAACGCATTATGGAGCAGCTGGTGGTTTCAAACTGCTGACCTTGCAGTTAGCAGCCCCACTGGTAACCACTATGTAACTAGAGCTCCCACTGCCACACAGGTACCTCCATACAGGTACCATCAAGTTGGCATGAAATGTAACGACCACGTGTGTTATTCTCACATGCATATCTGTGCTTTATAAATACAAAGGATAGAATGGTCTCCACCTCACCCAAGAGCGGTCCGCCTTCAAGCCCTGGGGGAAGATAGCTCCTACTGAGAACACACAGTTATTTAAATAACTGAAGTGTCCATCTATAAAGACTCTCGAGATCAGCGGTTCTCAACCTGTGGGCTTTGACCCCTTTGGGGGTCGAATGACCCTTTCACAGCAGTTGCCCAATTCAGAACAGTAGCAAAATTACGTTATGAACTGAAAATAATGTTACGGTTGGGGGTGACCACAACATGAGGAATTGTATGAAAGGGTCATGGCATGAGGAAGGTTGAGAACCACTGCTCTAGATAAGCTAAGCTGCATCCAAGAAACGTGGTGCGATGCAGTCAGACCTGCACACAGAAGGACGAGGCTCCAAAGCACGGTGGGATACCACCACATGCTCCCTGGAAAGCCTATGAGAAGAATGCACACTTTTCCAGTGGAAACAAATGCTGATGAGTACACGGAGAAACTGGAACTGTTGTACGATGCCTGTGAGGAAAATGGGGTGACCAACGTGGAAAACAGTTTGGCACTTCTTCAAAAAAGTGAAACAGAATCGTCAGGAGTTTGTTGTCAGGTGCCATTGAGTCAGTGCCGATTCATAGCAACCCTATGGACGTAGAGCGGACCGTGGCCGGTCCTGGGCCATCCTCACAATTGTCTTATGTTGGAAACCACTGCTGCAGCCACTGAATCAACCCAGCCTGTCAATTGCCTTCCTCTTTCTCACTGTAGCGACACTTTGTCAAGCATATCTTTCTACAGCAGTGGTTCTCAACCTGTGGGTCGAGACCCCTCTGGGGGTTAAACGACCCTTTCACGGGGGTCACTCGATTCAGAACAGTAGCAAAATGACAGTGATGAAGGAGCAACGAAAATCATGTCATGGTTGGGGGTCACCACCACATGAGGAGCTATGTGAAAGGGTCGGGGCCTGACGAAGGTAGAGAACGACTCTTCCTCTTCTACAGGGAGAGTCTCTCTGAAGAACATGTCCAGTCTCTTTGTCCTTGCCTCCAACAAGCATCTGACTGTACTTCCACCAGGACAGATTTGTGTGGGCGGGACCCATGAGCGTTCGGAGCAAGCACATGGCAGCTGTGCGCGTGTTTCCTGCAGGTGGAATGCTCACAATGAAGATGGACTACGGCTGTGGGGAGACACACTGGGGAAGCTCCTTAGCAGCAGCGAAATCCAGTCCAGGGCCTAACTGTGGGACCGCCTACCAATTGCTCCCGTGTAGGGTCAGGGTAACGCTGAAGCAAATTACACTTCCATGAGAGCCAGAATACAACCTGGCGTATATCCCCCTTGAATTTGAGAATTGTCATGGGATCCAGCAATTCCACTTGTGGGTCGACATACACCCCAAAGAAGTGAAACCAGGGGCTCAAGCCAAGACTCTTCCCCAGCATTGACAGCAGCGTCCCTCTCGGTCACATGCAGGGATGAGGAGATTAGGGAGCAATGGGGTTGACTCCACCCGTGACCTTGCGAGACGAAACTTAGCTGATCATGCCACAGGAAAGGACTCAGGTACACATTAGACACCTATGGGGACGATCCAAAGCAGGCCAGGCCGAGACCCTGGGACTCAGTACGTCACACAGGGCGCCTGGACTTAGTGACTGATCCATTCAAAACTGAGCATGGGCAAACCAGGGGAACTTGGCAGAGGTGAAGGTCAACCGTCACAGGTCATCATCACAGGGGCACCTAAACTCAGCCAACAGGATCAGCCAAGAACCTCAACCACACCCCAGCCCCACCCCCACACCCCCATCCTCACCCCCCACCCCCGGCCAGCAGGGCTCCGGGCCAGGCCTCTCCTCTCTCTGTCAGGTGCTCTCGCAGGTGGGAGCAGAGATCTCAGGAACTCTGGTTTCACGCTCCTGGGCCGGTACTCCTGTCACCTGGTTTGTCGCGCTCCCTGGAAGTGGCCGTCTTCAGTCTGGAACTCGTGTGAGGTCCCCGCTCGGCCTTGCACACTTTGCAGAGAGAGCGTGTACTTTTGAGACTGTAGTGCCCGACACGTTCCCCTCCCTCATCAATGTCACTTGCATTTACAAAAGTGCTCCTGCCGCGTGAGTTCTTTCAGCATTGAGAAGCAAGAACCGAGCTCAACCACCCCAGGAACTGAACCTCAGGAACCAAACCCCAGGAACCGAACCAAAGAATAGAAGCCCCCAACTGCACATCCACACAGGAGTGGATGTTCAAAGGTGCTATATTTGTGCCGTAGAATAATCAACCCTACGGAGGAATGCCATTCTGATACTTGGTACTCCGTGAGTGGACCTTGAAAACATCACACTGAGTGAAGTGACCCAGTTACAGAGTGACCACTATGCTGGGATCCCACATATAGGAAATAGCTCTAATAGGCAAGTTCATAGAAGCCTAAAGCGGATAAGAAGTGTCCATCTAGGGACGGGAAGGAGGATGAGATATGGGGAATTACTGCCCAAGGATTTGGGTTGATGAAGACGGGTTGGAATCAAACCTGTGAACTAGACCTCATTGGGACCGCCTGGTTTTTCCAGTCTCGCAAAATTCCCACTAATTTTTTTAAATTCCCACTCTTGACAGGATGCAATCTAATCACTTTGCTACTGCTTTTTATTAGTGGAGGGGCCCTGATGGCATATTGAGTTACACATTGGACTGCTAACCACAAGGTCAGCAGTTCGAAATCACTAGCCACTCCCAGAGAAAGGAGAGGCTTTCTACTCCCATAAAGATTTGCAGTTCTCCTCACCCCGCCCCACAGTCAAAGGGGTCCTTATGAGCAATGCGTACGATAAGAAAAAACAAGTAAGACAGAAAAGGTAGGGCAAGCCCTACAGGGGACAACACAGGAGACACAGTGTGGGTATTGCGCCCTATCTGATCCCGCCACACCGAGGCAAAACACTAAGAGGGTACAACTGAACAGCAAGGGAATGGAGCGGCAAGGTCCCCAGGAATGCCAAAGGTGGACTTTGGGGCTAGGGCTTGGTGCCCCAACAGACTGGACTGAAAAACACTCCGAAAATCTTTTTTCTTTCTGGTCCTCCAAGCCCAGTGGTCACCAGTGTAGAGATTAGGGTTATACACTCACGGAGGTTCTCATTTGCCCACAAATGAATGCTACTGAATTCAACACTTAAAAATGGTGAACATGGCAAATTTTATTATGCGTACTTTACCACAATATTTTTGTTGTTGTTAAAAGGAGAAATATTAAATGGGAAATGCAAGGCGCAGAACAGGGTCTACAGACGGGTGTGGTTTTTGTAAAAATCAGAGAGGGAGAATGGAGATGTGTGCTTGGGGTGCCTAAGTCATCACAGGAAAGTTAGACATAACACTGGTGTAGTGCTGGGTGCCTGACCAAGGGAAGTGAGTGGGAGTCCCCCCTCCCCCACCAGAGCCACCTTGAAAGAAAGGCGTGTGGGGATCTGCTTTCCCCAAGTCAGCCTGGCTAGCCCCATGGAGCCAGTTCTCTGAAGCACCTGCAGTCACCGCCCATCAGAATCAGCTCCATGGCAGCGCTTTTTGCTTTGTCCTTTTTAATGACCCGGATGAGCTCCAGAGAAGAAACGATGGAAGATCAACTTTGGACTGTATGTCTTGTTGCTGTGTTGCATACTCAAACAGAACCTTCAAATTAAAAGAAGAAGAAGTGTGATGGAAAGTTAACATCTGTTTTAGTGCATCTTCTTACAGCATGATCATAACTGCCTTTCCATGACCAGCTGAAGGGTTCTCTCACTTAGCTGGGTTCAAGGACTTTGGCTTCCATCTTCTGTTTCCCCAGCAATGGGGTCAACTTTTCCTTTGTGGGAGGGGTTTTCCATAACCCCTACACTCTAGAAAAAAGCTCTGAGGTGAGCGCTAGGTGGGAATTTCCCCAAATCGCATTTCCTATTTTTCCCCCAACTCTCATTTCCATTGCTCTGTCAAAAAAATTCCCCAAAGTCCTCACTGCCCTCAAGTTGAGTCCAACTCTTAGAGACCTGTCAGGGGAGCCAGCCCTAACACATCATCACGGGTCCAGTAGGCACAATTGTACAGCGATAATAAGTAAAGATCATAGTAAAGTCATAGAGAGCATGAGACATAGAAGAGATGTATTGAAATAAATGGAGTCAGACACGATTCAGGGTACCATATTCACCTCAACCCCGCTTGGTGGTCCACGTGGAGGGAGAGAGAGTATTTAATGCTCACCAAGGCTTTTATATTCTTTGGGAATATGCAAGTCCCCTAATTACAGGTGAAGACATACACCACAGGAAGGGGTTGTGCTATAGGTAATACAGTAATGGGAGGGGTGATCTAGGGGTGTCCACACAGTAGGAAGAGGAGGGATTGGGGATACACATGTGGCAAGATGGGCGGATCCTTGACACAGGATGGCAGCCTAACTTTGGATGTCACAGAGCCGGTTTGGCCTGTTCCCTGGCTCAACTGATAGAGAACTCCACCTACAGGAACCAAGCTAATGATCGCAGGCCCCCATCCCTGTGGTGTGGGGAGACAGCAGTCTGGCAGGGACTGTGTTCAGGAAGATGCCTGTGAGCATCTGACCTCCCCCCACAGTGACTGTACAGGACAGAGTAGAACTGCCCCTCCCCGGTGGGGTTCTGAGACTGTAACTGTTTATGGGAAGCAGCTGATGGTGTTGAACTGATGATCTTGTGGTTAGCAGCCCTAAGTGTACCCCACGACCCCAGGCCTTCCTGTTCAAACACACACACTTAATTCAGCTATAGCTGATTACCCATCGCACTGGGAACGGTACAAGGCTCTGTGACACTTGCCACAGTAACTTCTGTCCTATAGAAAAATATCCTCACCTGATTTGGTGAATATGATGCCCCCAAACTTCCCCCAAATATCCCTGCCATCAACAATCTGTTTTCTAGGGAATTTATTTTCTATATCTGGGGAGTATGTTAGGCATTCAGCCTCCTTTTGACTTGCTGTTCTCTGTGTTGTCATCCAGGTACAATACTTCATACTTAACCCTAGGTGAGCCCTTGTCTGAGTATAGTCATTAAGGTGCCGTGAACAAGAACTAAGTGAGTCCTGATGCTGGGCTCAGCACTTGAACCCTCTTGGCATGGATTAGTTAGAAATCTGCTGTAAGACTTATCGATGATGGTTGACTTGTTGCAATAATCCCAGGCAAGAAACAAACAACCACAGGGCACTGCTGACATGCTCTCCATATGGCATGAGTGTGCTGTGAACTTTGCAGTGCGACCTTCCATGGTAGCTGTCAACAACTGAGATATTATTGTCTTGGTGCAGTGTCATGAATTTTTTTTAACCTGGCTCTTCTAGACATAGTATCAGACAACCTTTTCCCCATTGGTCTGGATAAGAGAAGAAGACACTGATAGGATTCATTGTGCTTGGCAAGTTCCTAACGATAAAGTGAGCCATATCAGAAGCTGTGAGTTGGGGGTTTGCTACCAGCAAGAGCCAAGAGCCAAACAAATCCTCTGGGTCAGAGAACAAGGAGACAGCTATGACATGGGAGAAGTGATGGAGGAACAGCAGGAGGACTAGGAGTCAGCATGAGACAGAATAGTGAACTTCCCAGTCCACAGAGAATGTGAAAGCTGAGTGCTTTAGGGAAGGAGGTTAGCTTGTGGAGTAGGCTACCTCTGAACATTTAATTGGGGGATCTGGGTTTGCTGACCCACAGAGTTGGAGAGAGTGCTGAAGTTGGGTGTCTTCTGGGTGGGGTGTGTCTAGGCACTTCATTTGGGGAGTTGAGTTTACTGGCCCTAAAAGCTAAAGCTGAATGCCTTGGGCTCAGAATTTCAGCACAGTGGCATGTGTGTTGAGCACTTTTAAAGAACTTTTAAAGAACTTTGTCACATGTCCTGACTGAACAATTCTATTCTGAGCATTTCTCACCTGAATTATAGCCTGTTAACTTCCATCAGTAAACCCCACATTCAAGAGCATTATCTGTGGGTTCTGCATGACCAAAGAGCTGCATTTCCCCAAAACATAGCTCAGAAAGCTCTAGGGGCAGGAAAATGGTCACGGGAAGGTGGGGGTGGGAAGGAGGGGATTGTAGAGAGTCAGAAAATGCAGTGTATACAAATCCCGGAATGGAAAGCCAATTTGCTCTGTCAGGGCTCATACCAATGACAACGAAAAGATTTTAAAACAAGAAAGAAGCTATTTTGTTTCTCAGTGTGAAACAACACCAACAAAGTCCCAAAGGACCCTGGGGGCCACTGTGAGGGGGAGCCGACCAGATGGCACCCACAGAGTAATTGCCCCTGTGAGCCCAGCAGCTGGAGAGGAGAGGGCACAGAGGGGCGCCTACGCTGTGTGGTTCTCTGAAGATGCTCTCCAGACTCCAGCCTTGGCCAGGGCAGGGGAGGGAGGGCATCCAGTGGCTGCTTCAGAGGGAACATTGGTGGATTTCAAGGCAGACGTCTTATTTACTGTGTGTGCTTCACATCTGTTAGTGTTTTTCTTTTCAGTCTTCTCACCTATCAGTGATGCTTGCTTAAGTGGCCCCAATGTCCAGAGCTGTCAACGAAACATTCAACCCTCTCACCTTGAGGAACGAACTGTCTAGCTCTAGTCAGACAGGTGCACTGAAGCCGGAGGTGGGGCCCAATGCGAAGGAGTCCGCTTCCCCACAGGGATGGAGCCTAAGGAGAGCGCCCACAGCGAGGCTACTGCGGGGGTTCCCCACTTTGAGGGGGTTCCCCAATTGGCCCTTGTAGGAGGGCCCAATACCCTCCCCCGCCCCACCTTTTACAAGGGACCCCGTAGGACACAGAGGAACCCTGGTGGTGTAGTGGTTACGCGTTTGACTGCGATCCTCAAGTCAACAGTGCAAAACCACCAGCCACTCCGAGGGAGAAAGACTTTCTACTCACCTAAAAGAGGTACAGGCTCCAAGGCTGAGTTTGGTTTTGCTTGGAGGCAATACCCACTCATTTCCACCAGGGGTCCTCACCACACAGACTTTTAATCTCTGAATCCTGCGCTCGACTTGCTAGATGCTCACAGCCTGCACTGATCCAGAGGCCGAATAACTGGAACGGAACTAGCAATACACCAGTTAGATTCATTTGAGTGGATGATTGTCGGGAATGAAGTCACTTAATTTACTGACTGACACTCCCCTGCCCCACTAATACAGGGGTCCAAAAGCCAAACCCACGGTAATGGCATCAATTTCAGCTCAAAGTGACCCACAGGACAGAACGGATCTGCTCCCCGAGGTCTCCTCTTTATGAGAGGACTCCGCCTCATCTTTTTCTTGCAGAGCACAACCCTCTACACCCGCCAGGACGTCTTAATGTCCCGCACTGCCACAAGCCAAAAACTCACTGCCATCAAGCCAGTTTCAACGCAGAACAGCCCTGCAGGGCAGAGTGGAACCCCCCACCCCCTCGACCTCACCCCCTCAACCTCACCCTTAGCAATCCAATGCTTACTCAGCAGCAGTACCAGGACTCCTTACCTCCCTGCCAGCGACTAGGAATAATTACTTGTCTGATTAATGACTTGTCTTTGAGACATCTTGGGGTGGGGCGTGCGGGTGGCAGGCTCTGAGGTCTGGACACTACACGGGGACTCCACTGTATCTCTGCCTCTTGGCTGTGATTCTGGTAAGTCACACAGAGCTCTTACAGACTCAGATTCCTGACTGGTCAGTGACTAGGAACAGGTACATATGCTTCGTGTTCCACGTTGCTTTTCTGTAAGAAGAGGAGCTCTGGTGGCATAGTGGTTATGTGTTGGGTTGCGATCCACAAGGTCTGAAGTTCAAAGCCACAAGTCACTCTGAGGGAGAAAGTCAGGGATCTACATATAACCTCCTCCCTTGGGGATGGACAACAGAAAAGTGGGTGAAGACATTGGACAGTGTAAGATATGACAAAATAATAATAATTTATAAATTATCAAGGCTTCATAGGGGAAGGGAGAGGGAGGGAGGGGGGAAATGAGCTGATATCAAGGGCTCAAGTAGAAAGCAAATATTTTGAGAATGATGAGAGCAACAAATGTACAATAAATGTGCTTGACACACAACGGATGTATGTATGGATTGTGATAAGAATTGTATGAGCCCCCAATAAAATGATTATTTTTAAAGTCAGTCTCAGAAACTCACAGGGGCAGTTATACCCTGTTCTCTCGGGTCAGTGAGTGTTTGGGTTTTGGTTAGTGCAAGAAAGAGGCCTGGTAGTGCAGTGGGTTAAACGTCGGGCTGCTAGTTGCTAGGTCAAAGTTTCACATTCACCTGACACTCTGAAAGATAGCTTAGCCTGTCGACTCCCGTCAAGATTTACAGCAGCAGAAACTCTAAAGAGCAGTTTTTCTTGGTCCTATAGAGTCTCCACAAATTGGAACCAGCTGGATAGCATTGTGTTGTAAAGTGAAATTTCTTAATATGACTCTTCTATCCATGTCTCCGTAACTCCCACCAAGTGGGAGGGTCATTGGTCGGTTTTAGTGGCCCTTCCCCAGCCATCGTGAAAGCACAAACAGAAATCCCAGGACCATCTAAGAAGAAGAGTGACAAGTGCTGCCCATTCAAGATCTGTCTGAAGTGGTGGAGGCTGAGTCCATGGGCACCAGAGACTGGCACAGGGACCCTGGGACAGAGCAGAGGAGCGATGCTGAGACAGTGAGACTGAGAGGCAGAGCCATGGGTGAGCTGGTCCACAGAAGTGGAGGCCAAGAGAAGTGGAGACCAGCGAGAGACTTGGCTACTGCCTGAGGACAACTGTTGCTATGGACGAATGAGTGCAGTCTTAATGTTTTCTGATCCTGACTTGCGGTAGCCTGTTACCTCCACTAATACCTCCCCCCCATACTTGTGAGTTCTGTGCGACTTTTGCAATGGATTATTGAACCCAGCAGAAAAGTATAGCGTTGTGGGAATAACAGTTGATGTCTGCCCAGGGTAAGATGGAGGTTGGGAACATATCTGACCTCAGCTGGCATGGACATGGATGCTACGTCTTCTTTCTGTGGCCAGAGGAGGTCAAATGTAACTTGTCCTCTGAATATCCTTCAAGTGAAACAAAAGAACCAGACCTGCTCTGTCCTGTCATACTGCAACCATGGAGTACTTACAATGGGACCATCCCCATGGACATGAGCTTTAAAGGGTATGTTTCATTCAATATGATAATGTAAAAATGTATTAAAGAGCTGTGTTATTTATATTGTCCTATTGGTGATATGCTGAGATCACATTTTAGATGTAGTAGGTTAAATAAAATATGTTAAAATTAATGTGACTCACCGAGACAAAACACTAAGGGGGTACAACAGAACAGCAAGGGAACGGAGCAGCGAGGTTCCCAGGGATTGCTGAAGGTAGACTTTGGGGCCAGGGCATGGTACCCCAACAGACTGGACTGGAAAACACCCCTGAAGGCCAACAAATAGTCCTTGAACTAACTACAAGCTTTACTTTCTTGTTGTGTTTTATTTTGTTTGTCATTGGTTTGTTGTTGTTTGGTTGTATATTGTTGCTTGGATTTGCTCTGTCTTGTTTTTGTGCATGTTATTATCTCAGCAGGTCTGTCTAAATAAGATAGTCTGGATCAACAATTTGGAGGGGAAAACAACGGGACCGACAGTCCCAGGGGGGAGCATGGGAGAGGGGGAGGTATGGGGAAAAGGTGGTGTTAACAAACCCAGGGACAACGGAACAACAAGTGATCCAAATCGATGGTGAGGAGGGTATAGGAGGCCTGATAGGGTGTGACCAAGGGTAATGTAACCAAGAGGAATTACTGAAACCCAAATGAAGACTGAGCATGATAGTGGGACGAGGAAAGTCAAAGGAAATAGAGGAAAGAGCTAGGAGGCAAAGAGTATTTATAGAGGTCTAAATAAAGGCATGTACATATGCAAATATATTTATATATGAGGATGGGAAAATAGATCTATGTGCATATACTTATAGGTTTAGTATTAGGTAGCAGATAGACATTGGGCCTACACTCAAGTACTCCCTCAATGCAAGAATACTTTCTTCTATTAAATTGGCATTCTATAATTCTCACCTTCCCAACACAACCACTGAAGACAAAGCAGGTGAATAAGCAAATGTGTTGAAGAAAGCAAATGGTGCCTGACTATCAAAAGATAGAGTGTCTGGGGTCTTAAAGGCTTGAAGGTAAACAAGCAGCCATCTAGCTCAGAAGCAACAAAGCCCACATGGAAGAAGCATAACAGCCTATGCGATCACGAGAGATCAGGGATCAGGGATCAAGCATCATCAGAACAAAAATTATAGCATTGTGAATGAGGTGGGGAGTGCAGAGTGGAGACCCAAAGCCCATTTGTAGGCCACTGGGCATCCCCTTACAGAAGGATCTCGGGGAGGAGACGAGCCAGTCAGGGGAAAATGTAGCAACAATGAAGCATACAACTTTCCCCTAGTTCCTAAATGCGTCTTCCCTCCCCCCACTATCATGATCCCAATTCTACCTTACAAATCTGACTAGACCACAGGACGTACACTGGTACAGGTAGGAACTGGATACACAGGGAATTCAGGGTGGATGATCCCTTCAGGACCAGTGGTGTGAGTGGCAATATGTGGAGGGTAGAGGGAGGGTAGATTGGAAAGGGGGAACCGATTTCAAGGATCTACATGTGACCTCCTCCCTGGCGGACGGACAACAGAAAAGTGGGTGAAGGGAGATATTGGATAGAGCTGGATATGACAAAATACTAATTTATAAATTATCAGGGGTTCACGAGGGAACGGGGAGTGTGGAGGGAGGGGAAAAATGAGGACCTGATGCCAGGGGCTTAGGCGAAGAGCAAATGAGAATGAAAGGGCAGTGAATGTACAAATGTGCTTTACATAACTGATGTGTGTATGGATTTTGATAAGAGTTGTGTGAGCCCCTAATAAAATGATTAAAAAATTAATGTGGCTGCTAAAAAATACTCAATGAGGTGTAGGACTCACCTTGTGTCTTCATGAAGCTGCCCTGATAGGCAATGGTTTCAAACTCTTGGTTTGCTCTTGGTTCCTGGCCAAAAGGTCGGCAGTTCAGACCCAGACAGCAGATGCATGTCCAAAGTTTCTGAGTCTAAGTCTCTCCGTCCTGGCCTCTAAGGAGCACTTGGGCTGGACTTCTTCCAAGACAGACAGATGTCTTTGTTCTTTGGGCAGCCCTGCATGTTCAAGATTCTTTGCGAGCACCACGATTCCAATGCATCGATTCTCCCTCAGTCTTCCTTATTCAGTGTCCGACTTTCACGTGCATGTGAGGCGACTGAGAATACCGTGGTCAGGAGCAGCTTAGTCCTCGAAGTAATAGCCTTGTTTATCACACTTGTGCGGCAGATTTACCACACAAGGTTTGCCTTCTGCTGCCATGAGCACTGATTGTGGATCTAAACAAGGTGAACTCTTGGGTTTTTCTCCACTTATCATGCTATTACCTATTGGCCCAGATGCGAGGATTTGGGGCTTCTTGACATTGAGTTGTAACCCACACTGAAGGCGGCAATCCTTGATCTTCATCTGCAAGTGCTTCAAGTCCTCACTTTCAGCAAGCGAGGTTACTTATTTGCATATCCCAGGTTATTAATAAGCCTTCTTCCGATCCTGATGCCACTCTCTTCTTCATAAAATCTGCTTTTTTGTTGTTGCTTATTTGCACCCCTTGTCTGTCAGTTCATCATCCTGTGGTGGCTGGTGTGGTGCTGTGAGGCTGGGAGCTATGTCACTGCTACTTCAAATGCCAGCAGCATCCCCCAAAGGGGACAGGTTCCAGCAGAGCTTCCAGACTAAGGACAGACTGTCCTTGATATCAGCTATGTGCCTTGGAGGAACTAGCTGCTGGAAACCTCTGCATGACATCGAAACCTTGTCATGCAGGAGGGGTCAGGAAAAGAAAAAAAAGATAGGATGCATACTTGTGTAGAAAGCAGGATGTTAGGGTGTGTGTGGAAAGAGCATGGATTCTGATCCACCCCGACCCCGCGTGAGTCAGAGCACAGCTGTGCTCCCGAAGGTGAAGGGCGGCCATGGCTGCTTTGTTGGAAGTACATCGGCAGGCCTTTCTTCCGAGGGGTCTGTTGATGAAGCGCCAACGGCTGGTTAACCAACCAACGGCTGGTTAACCCAGGGTGTCTAAGTATAAACACCCATCCTTGTGCATAGGAAGCACTCGGAAGGCGCCAGGCCTCGCTGCTAAGTGTGGGGTCTCTAGGAAGCTCAAGGGAGGAGATGAAGTCGGCGTGTTTCCTGGCAGCCTTCAATGTGGTGAGTGCGTTGTTGCAGGGGAGGGACCCTCTGTGGTGGCCTCCCTTTGGGGAGGAGCCAGAGAGCAGGGCAGGGCTCTTTCAGCAGTGCTCTCAGCTCCGGGGTGGCCCATTGGGGCGTGGGGGCGTGGCTAAGGGTGGTGGTGGTAGGCTCATTCCCAGGAGCCCCAGCTGGGCTCTGCCCTTCCCCTGCAGTTCCTCCTGAGCCAGGCTCTCCACCCCAAGGCTGCTAAAGTGCCTTGGGAAAAGGGCTCTCCAGACCGCAGCCAGCCCGGCCAAGCGATTAGGTCACCCGGCACAGCTGCAAACTATTTCAAGGGAACAGGTGGCGGCGCTGGCCTCCTCCTAGACGTGGAGTTTGCTGGGAGAGGCCTCTTCCAGGGTGACCTCGAAACCCAGCCACAGATGCCCCTCTGTCTGGGGAAGGCAGTGCAAGGCGGTGGAATGTTCTTAGGAACCTCCCCCAGAAGAGTCGGGGCAGCCCTGGTTCCCCCCACAGGGCCCTGCTCCCTCATTTCTCCCAGGAGCTTTAGGAACCCCTCCAACATGGGAATCTTCACGATGAGCCTGGGTACCAGCATCTTGAAAGCCCCCTGACTGAATCCTGCGCGGGAAAGGTATCGGGGAGCAGCAGCGTCCCTGGGAGCTTGTCGGTTGTTGGCTGCAGTGGAGTGGGTGCTGACTAGGGTCACCGCACTTGCAACCAGATAAGGATGACAGGCTGCTGGTTTCACACCTTCTCCAGAGCAGGGGCGTGTTCCAGTCCATTGTTGTGATCCCTGTGCGTTTGCATTGCCTTCCCGCACTCTATCAGACTGTTCTATTCCCACCCATGGGTTTTCACTGGCAATTCTTCTCAAGTAGACACCAGGCCTTTCTTCCTCATCAGTCTTAGTCTGGCAGCTCCACTCAGCTTGCTCCCCCCTGGGGTGATCCTAGTGAGATTTGAACGACTGCTGGCTTAACTCCCTAGCAGCAGGCGAGCCATCCCAGTAGGACCAACCAGGTGGTGAGGGGACCCCTCCCCCGCCCTTCCTGCCTCAGAATCTGCATTTCAATCACATCCCCAGCAGACTAGCACGCAGCATTAGGACTTGAGGACACTTGCAGTTATCAGAGGCTACAGGTTAAACCAAGACAAGTACACCAGCAAGCTTGAAAGTGCACTTCATGGCATTGTGAATGAGGTCACCGGGCTGGATGGCAGCAAACAGACGAGCCACCACCAGAGGATCTGAGAACTCGTGGAAAAGGAGGCCCACCACCCAAATCCCTGGTTCCCTTTGCTCAGGAGAGACCCCCAGCCAGCCAGTCAGCTGGCCATGTAGAGCCTTGCACTCCTTCCTGTATTGATCTAAGAGGATAATAACATCTTTTTTAAATAATTAAATCATTTTATTGGGGGCTTGTACACACATCACAATCCACACATACATCCATTGTGTCAAGTACTTTTGTACATTTGTTTCCCTCATCATTCTCAAAACATTTGCTTTCTACTTGAGCCCTTGGTATCATTTTCCCCTCCCCCACGAACCCTTGATAATTTAGAAATTATTATTTTGTCATATCTTACTCCGTCTGACATCTCCCTTCAGCCACTTCTCTGCTGTCCGTCCTCCAGGGAGGAGGTTAGATCCCTGTAATCAGTTCCCCTTTCTCCCTCACCTTCCCTCCACCTTCCGGGATGCATTCCGGGCTGATGACGTTTGAAGGATCTCACAGGGCACCCAGGACTTCTAACTCCAAAAATACACCTCACTGCCACTCATGCCAACACCTCGTGGCCCTACAGGGAAGGGCAGCACTGCCCTGTGGGTTTCTGGATGGTGACTCTCCGCAGGGCATGGAAAGCTTTGTTCCCAGTTGCTGACTCAGTCACTGTGCGCTCTGATTTGGCTGAGACTGTTGCTGTTTTTCATCTGGAAAGGCCACCCGTCCAGTTGACTGGCCTGGGCTCAGCACGTGCTGGCCATGTCTCGTCCACTTCAGTCTCCAGCCACCGGCACCAAGAATATCTTCCCTCTCCCGGGGCTTAAGCTCGGGTACCGGGAAGTCTGGGCCAGTCGAGGCTGTTTTTCCTGTTGAAATCCTGCAATTGCTACATCGTTGGGAAAAAGAAAAACAATGAGAGGGTGTGGGTTCTCCTAATGACCATGTAAGCTGCAAATGTGCGGTGTTCCTGACCCTGTGCCAGCTGGAGAGGAGAGCGCTGGGAGGAAAGGGCCTTGCCAATTCTCCGCCCCGCCGGGCCTTCTGGGCTGCTGATGAACCCTGGATGGACAGCCTGGGAAACTGTGTGCCGGTGGCCTGTGAAAATGATGTCGGGAGTGGGGTGGTGAAAGCGGGGAGCAGGGGCACGCCTTCAATCTGGCGGAGCTTTCTGGGGGAGCATATCTTCCTCCCTCCACAGCAGGACTTTGAAGGCGCTCCTCATTCCCTTAAGCAGGCAGGAATGAAGCTTGCTCCCAGAGCCAGGCCTTGCACGGGCCTTCTCTCATGTGCTCATCAAAATGACCTCTGGGGTGACCCTCACTGGACAGGTAAGGAGCCACTCTCAAAGATGAGCGATTCTAAGGTCAAACAGCTGTTGGATCAGAAGCGGGATTCTATTCCAGATGCTTCTGGGTCCCCAACTCGGAGGCTCCCTGCATTGCCCTAACCGGTCTCGGCCTCAGGGGCTGGGCTCTCTCACCTTGGAGATTGGATGGTGTCATGTTCTTTGTGTTTCTTCTTCCCAGTGTTGAGAGGACGGTACCTCCAATCTCTCTGCCGGTACCTCGGTCCTCTGAGAAGAACCATAGGCCCTGCTGGGAAAGGCAGTTGGTTTTTTATTTGTTTGTCTTCAGACTAGAAACCCAAAACCAAACCCTCTGCCATTGAGTCAATGCTGACTCATAGCAACCTGTCGGACAGGGTAGACCTGGCCCTTGTGCATCTCGGAGACTGCTAACTGATGAAGGGAGTAGAAACCTCTGCCTTTCACCTGAGGAGCAGCTGGTGGTTTTGAACTGCTGACCTTGTAGTTAGCAGTGCAACATATAACCACTGGACCACCAGGGCTCCAATCTGCAGACTAGCACTGCTGAAGTCATCTCCCTCACTCTTTCTCCTCTCCAGTGGAACAGACTCTGGGTCAAGAGGCCCTGGAAAAGCAGAGAGTGAAATGGGAGAGAGCCTCGTCCTCACGGGAAGAGGGGGCGGGAGAGAAGGAGCAGTGGCTGGCCTGGCAGCAGCGGAGGGAAAACACGGTAGTTTGACGGGTCAAAAAGGTGGGGTTTTGGGCAAAGGCAGCGGCCCAGGCTAAAGCACAAAAGCAGAGTGTGGCCTGTGGTCTTTTGTAAGTCATTGAAACGCAGCCCCTCGAAATAAAAACCAGCTGGGACGGCTAGGAACCAGCTCTGTTGAATTTTAAGTGAATTGAAAGCAAAAGTAGTAATAAGTCAAACCTAAACCAGTGGCCGTGGAGTCCGCCATCCTGAAGCAAGGCCACCCTGTGTCGGGAGCAGAATTTCAAGGTTGTGACTATGCAGGTTTGCCAGGCCTCTCTTTGGTGGCATCTTGGGTGGGTTCGAACTACCAACCATTTGGTTAGTGGTCAAATGCTTAATCGTTTACAACTGTTCTCCTAGCAGAATGGCCAACACCATCCTAAATACTTGATATACAACAATTTACTCAATCCTCACAAAGAATTTATGAGATTATATTATGGATTGAATTGTGTATCCTCCCCCACCAAGTATCTATCAAAACCCTGGCTTTCATACCAATATCATCCAATAGAAACAAGAACCAATGGTGCTGAAGGAAGAAGTTGAAGCCACACTGAAAGCATTAACCAAAAACAAAGGGGCCAGGAATTGACGGAATACCGATTGAAATGTTTCAACAAGCCATGGATGAAGCGCTGACACACTCAATCGTTTATGCCAATAAATTTGGAAGACAGCTACCTGGTCAACTGACTGGAAGAGATTCCTATTTGTACTCATTTAAAAAAAATAGTGAACCAATAGAATGCTCAAACTATAGCACAATGTCATTGATACTACCTACAAGTACAATATTGCTAAAGGTCATCCAACAAGGGTTACAGCAGTACATGAACAGGGAGCTGCCAGAGGGTCAGGCCAGGTTCAGAAGAGGATGTGGAACCAGGGATACCATTGCTGATGTCAGATGGATCTTGGCTGAAAGCAGAGAGTACCAGAAAGATGGTTACTTGTGTTTTGTTTATTATGCCAAGGCATCCGACTGTGTGGATCATAACAGACTATGGGTCACCTTGAGAAGAATGGGAATTCCAGAACACTTCATTCTTCCTGGGCAGACTTGTGTATGGATCAAGGGGCAGTTGTATGAATGGAACCAGGGACTGTCCATGGTTTAAAACCAGGAAAGCTATGTGTCAGGGTTGTATTCTTTCACCATACTTATTCAATCTGTCTGCCGAGCAAATAATCATAGAAGCTGGATTATGTGGGGGAAGGTGGGAGGAGAATGTAGCAGCAGGATCAGAGGAAGGCTTATTAACAATCTTGCTTGCTGAAAATGAGGACTTGAAGCACTTTATGAAGATCAGGGATTTCATCCTTCCTTATGGATGATGACTTAAAGTAAGACCAAAATCTTCACAACTGGGCCAGTAAGTAACATCGTGATCAATGGAGAAAAGTTTAAAGTTGTTGAGAATGTCATTTTGCTTAGCTCCACAATCAATACTCATGGAGTCAGCAGTCCAGGGGTCCAAAGATGGCTGCATGAGGTAAATGTGCTGCACAAGACCTCTTTGGAGTATTGAGAGGATGGTACTTTGAGGACTAAGGTGCACCTGACCCAAGCCAGGTGTTTTCAGTTGCTTCATACACCCACCCGGTGAACATTGGACAGTGAATGAGGAAGACGGAAGAAGAATGATGTATTTACATTGTGCTGGAGAAGAACATCGAAAGTACCAGGGACGGCTAAAAGAACAAACCAAATTGAAAAGAAGTACGGCCATAGGGTTCCTTAGCGGCAAGGATGGCAAGACTTTGTCATGTACTTTGGCCATGTCGTCAGGAAAGACCAGTCTCTGAAGAAGGACATCGTGTTTGGTAAAGTGGAGGAAGGCTCTCACGGAGCTGGATTAGCACAGTGGCTGCAACAATGGCTCAGCCATAGGAACCTTTGTGAGGATGGCGCAGGGCTGTGCAGTGTGTATTCTGTGGAGAACAGGGTCACAATGTGCTGGGACCCACACATTGACACCTAGCGGTAACAACAATAGCATGATCGTGTTTGGAAATATTGTTTGTTATATCAGTATTCAGATACTATTATAGGTGAGGGAGGTGCTTTCTGGGGGTATGGTGAGTTCGGTGCCGGACTGCCAACTGAAAGGCACTAGTCTGCAGAGTAACAACGGACACTCTAGGCAACCCTAAGTACCATTTCTACTCTGTGCTACAGGGTCACCATGAGTCAGAATTGGTGCACTAGCTGTGGGGTTTTCTGGGGGTGTGGAGGGGAGTGGGGACTTTAGGGTGAGTTCTTAATCGAATCTAAATTAATCTAATCACTTCTGAGTCACTGAAAGAGCAGAACACACACACACACACACACACACACACAAACACACAGAGTCGCCATGTGAGGATCATCTACAAACCAAGAAATACCAAGGAACCATGGAGCACAGATAAGGAAGAAAAGACAGACAAGGCCATTGTGTGGGCTTTTAGCCTCTAGAATTGTGAGAAGATAAATGTCTGATGTTTAAAGCCACTCACTGAGGTATTTGTCACAGCAGCACTAAGAAACTAAGGTATGTGGGTCCTGCTCCCTCACTACAAAGGGGAAAAAAATCACTGCTATTGAGTCAATGCCAACCCACAGTGACCCTATAGGGCAGGGTAGAACTGCCCCTGTGAATTTCCAAGGCTAACTTTTTTTTTTAAGCAGGTGTACACTGTAGTTTTTATTGTCAGAATATTATAGTCAATTAAACTATATCCATTTACAAGCACTATTATAATGTGTTGCTTATTTGTTTTTGTTTGTTTGTTTGTTTTTTTAATTTTAACAATTTATTAGGGGCTCATACAATTCTTGTCACAGTTCATACATATACCTACATCAATTGTATAAAGCACATCTGTACAGTCTTTGCCCTAATCATTTTTTTCTCCTCTTTTCTTTTTTTACATTTTATTAGGGACTCATACAACTCTTATCACCATCCATTCATATACATACATCAATTGTATATAGCACATCCATACATTCCCTGCCCCAATCATTCTCAAGGCATTTGCTCTCCGCTAAGCCCCTTGTAGCAGGTCTTCCTTTTTTTTTTCCCCTCCCTCCCCCTTCCCCCCTCCCTCATGTGCCCTCGGTAATTTATACCTCGTTATTTTGTCATATCTTGCCCTATCCGGAGTCTCCCTTCCCCCCTTCTCTGCTCTCCCTCTCCCAGGGAAGAGGTCACATGTGGATCCTTGTAATCAGTTCCCCCTTTCCAACCCACTCACCCTCCACTCTCCCAGCATCGTCGCTCACACCCTTGGTCCTGAAGGTATCATCCACCCTGGATTCCCTGTACCTCCAGCCCTCATATGCACCCGTGTACAGCCTCTGTCCTATCCAGCCCTGCAAGGTAGAATTCGGATCATGGTAGTTGGGGGGAGGAAGCATCCAGGATCCGGGGGAAAGCTGTGTTCTTCATCGGTACTACCTCGCACCCTAATTAACCCATCTCCTCTCCTAAACCCCTCTATGAGGGGATCTCCATTGGCCGACACTTGGGCCTTGGGTCTCCACTCTGCACTTCCCCCTTCATTTAATATGGTATATATATACATATACATATAAACACATATATACACATACATACACACACTTATATCTTTTTTTTTTGCATGATGCCTTATACCTGGTCCCTTGGCACCTCGTGATCACACTGGCCGGTGTGCTTCTTCCATGTGGGCTTTTTTGCTTCTGAGCTAGATGGCCGCTTGTTCACCTTCAAGCCTTTAAGACCCCAGACACTATCTCTTTTGATAGCCGGGCACCATCACCAAGGCTAACTCTTTATGGGAGTAGAAATCCCCATCTTTCTCCGGTGGAGCAGCTGGTGGTTTCAAATAGCTGACCCTCCAGGTAGCAGCCCCAGGCAACACCACTGCACCCCCATGGGGCGCCTGTTCCCTCCATGAGAGATGAGGAACTTGCAGCCAGGATCTCACAATTCTCAGGTGACTAAGCCAGGATTCAAATGAAGGCCACTTGGCTCCTGCGTCTAAGCTTTGAACTCGGCGTCCCGTTTTCTAAGAAGTCCCTGGTGGCACTGTGGAGTTAGAATCAGGCTGCAACAAGGGCCAAGTTTTAAACCCGACCAGCCACTTTGACGGCAGAAGATGAGGCTGTCTGCTCCAGTAGAGATTGACCGTCTCGGAGTCCCGCTCTAGGGTCACCAGGAGTTGAGTCAGCTCAATAGTATGTCCACAGGTTTGGGGGAGTGCAATGTGAAGGCGCCCTGGGGCTGCTGTGGGTCAGACATTGGACCACAAACTAAAGATCAGCTAGCAGCTGCTCTTCAGACGAAAGATGGGGCTACTGTCTGCTCCATAAAAATGTACCATTTCAGAAATCCTCTGTAAGCGTGCTATGAGCCAGGATCAACTCAGATACCCACTCAGATGCCCTACAGGACAGAGCAGAACTGCGCCATTCACAGGCGCAAACTGCCTCCCAAAGAGTGATTGATGGGTTCAACCCCCCGAACTTTCCCTTTCAGCTCAATGTGTGGCCCGTTAGTGACCAGGGCTCCCGAGTAACTGAATGCCACAGAACAAAACCCAGATCCAAAAATATCCGGCTTACTTACCCACTTTTCTGTTGTCCATCCCCCAGAGAGGAAGTTATATGTAGATCCTTGTGATCAGTTCCCCTTTCCACCCCACCTTCTCCTTCTGGTATCGCTGCTCTCATTATTGGTCCTGAGGGGTTTACCTGTCCTTGATTCCCCCAATAGCCTATATATCATTTAAGGTTGTGGTGGAGGGTTGGCTGCCTACCCAAGAAGCCTTTCGTAGGCCTCGTTTTCCCTTGGGTCGGCTGGGTGAAAGGAGTCCTCTTGTTATAGTGGATTATTCATTGGGCTGCTAACCATAAGGTCAGCTGTTCGAAACCACCAGCCGCTCCACAGAAGAAAGATGAAGCTTTCTATTCCGACAGAGATTTTTAGTCTTGGAAACCCACAGGAGGAAGCTCTACCCTGTCCTGCAGGGTCACTTTGAGTACCATTGATTCAATGGCAGTGAGTCAGGTGTGAGGCTGGTTGAGCTAGCTTGTCCTTGATAATGACACATTCTCCTCTTTTTCCAGGAGCATAGCTTCATTGCATATACTAGCCTCCTGGGCAGTTGGTGTGATATGGTGGGCTTCTGGTCAACAGTTTGTGGAAGAGGTGATATGTACCACATCCCACGTGGCTAATAAGTCCATCTGTGCACAGCTCTCACTTCCTGTCCACATCGACTGGCTCAAGGTGAGAAGTCTGCACTCTGAGACTCTTGAGCAGCTAGAGCGACAAGATAAAAGGAGTTGGCGCTGCATGAAGCAAGGCCTGCTTCCACCTCTATATTGAACAGGGGCAAAAGGGATAATATAAATTTTTGTGATCAAATCATGAGGATTTTGTCATTCATTTTTTTTCTTCCTATTAAGCTTATATTATGTTAAGTCTAAAACATCTCAGGCCCATCCAACTCAGTCCTTAAATCTGGCCCTAGCCCATAAGTCCCTCTGCAGACTCATACAACCACATGCAGGAAGATTACAGGCTGGTGGATGCAAAGTCCTGTGGATCCAATGGCAGTGGAAGCATCACAGGGCTCCAGTAACTCTCAGGGTGGCCACCAAACAGGAAGGTGAAGGCAGAGCAGGAGAGGGTGGCTTCTAGTCTTACCTCCAAGTGAGGTTCATCAGGCTGGGATCTGATTAGCAGGTCAAACTCCACCCCTACACTTTTATGTATCTTCAAGTTGACATGAAGTTGTGTCACTACCACAACTTGCAACTAAAAACAAAACAAAAAATGATGATGGGAACATATGTACAAAAGTGCTTGACCCAATGGATGGATGGATGGATTGTAATAAGAGCTGTATGAACTCCCAATAAAATTGGATTAAAAAAATAAAAACAAAACAACTCCAGCTTAATGAGGGCTTCAAAATATAATGGAAAGATTGTGGAATTTTTCTACAAACATTTTGCAGCCCCCTCAAAGAAAGGCTAAGAGCATCAAAATCCTACTGGAAAGCAGGGTAAGTCCTGAGTGTTTCCTGTGCAGATATCTTCCTACCAAGCCGAGATGGAAAGAGCCTCTTTCTTATGGAGTTTCTATATGATATAGAAATGAAAGAACAGAGACTGCCATGTCTCTGAAATGGCTACTGACATCTGAAGGAGTAGGCAATTTCATCACTTACCGAAACAAATTCAATCTGATTTAGCCAACTTTCATCACAAGGAAAGCACCCTGATAGAAAGTGGGTAAGTAAGTGTTGGGTTGCTAACCACAAGGTTGGGGGTTCAAATCCAACTACAAGAGAGAAAGATGAGGTGGTTTGTTCCAGTAAAAATTGACCGTCTTACAATGGATGGGTGGAGTGTGATAAGAGTTGTACGAGTCCCCACTAAAATGATTTTTAAAATAATAAAAACAAATTCAAAAGAAAAACAAACCTGACAGTCTTGAAACCCGAGGGAGCAGTTCAACTCTGTCTTAAAGGGTCGCTTTGAGTCAGAATCACCTGGATGACCGTGGGTTTGGGATTACAAGTGTCTATTGCAGCACAACTTTGCTTATGGAGTTGCCCTTTCATTCGGAGACATTCAATGGCAGGTGACCTTCTTGGAGTCCTTCCAGCTCTAGACTCTCCCTTTTTCCTCTGAGTCTCCCTCTGCAGGTTCCTCCGTCTTTTCTCCCTTCTGCCTTCCTCTCCCAGGAGATCTGGCGGCACTGTGGGGCAGGCTGCTGACCTCAAGGTCATTGCTTCCACGCCAACAGTTGCTCAGCAGAATGATGAGGTTGTCTGCTCCCATAAAAATGTGCAATCTCACGATATGACAAAATAATAATTTATAAATTATCAAGGGCTCATGAGGGAGGGGAGAGCAGGGAGGGGAGGGAAAAAAAAAAGAGGACCTGATGCAAAGGGCTTAAGTGGAGAGCAAATGCTTTGAAAATGATGAGGGCAAAGAATGTACGGATGTGCTTTATACAATTGATGTATGTATGCGTATGGATTGTGATAAGAGTTGTATGAGCCCCTAATAAAATGTTTAAAAAAATTGTGCAATCTCAGTTCTAAAATGGCCTGTGGTAATGATTGTCTAACTCCGTTATTATTAAGGAACTATTGAACGGTATGATATATGGATAAAGCGCCAATAAAACTGTTCATACATATAGTCTCAGAAATCCTAAGAATCAATTCTTCTCTGTTCTATATGGTCACTCCGAGTTGGAATTAGCTAGAGGGCAGTGACTGCGTTGGGGTTAGGCCCTCAGCTCCAGGTGCTGGCTGCCTTTTGTTGGTTGCTACAGGTGGGACTATGGCGGGGACCTCTTCTTCCATCCTACTTCCAGCATGGAAGGGTTAGTGAGAATAGGCTCCTGCTGCAGGTATAGTCTTAAAATTCTTCTTAGGATTTTAAAAAAATCCCTGCTTGCTTGGATAACACATTTACTAAAATTGAATGAAACAGAGAACATTAGCATAGCCCCTAAGCAAGGCTGACATGAAAATTTGTGAAGCTTTCTAGAAGAAAAAAGAAAACTTTATAACGGCTGAATTAAAAAAAATCATTTTATTAAGGGCTTATAAAGCTCTTATCACAATCCACATACCCATTCATTGTGTCAAGCACATTTGTACATATGTTGCCATCATTATTTTCAAAATATTTTCTTTCTATTTGAGCCCTTGGTATTAGCTTCTCATTCGCCCCCCCCCCCTTTCTTAGCCTCCCTTATAAAACCTTGATAATTTATTAATTTTTTTTCCTGTCTTACACTGACTGATATCTCCCTTCACCCACTATTCTGTTGTCCATCCCCCAGGGAGGAAGTTATATGTAGATCATTGTGATCGGTTCCCCTTTTCTCCCCCACTTTCCCCTCCTGGTATCGTTACACTCATTATTGGTCCTGAGGGGTTTATCTGACCTGGATTCCCTGTGTTTCCAGCTCTTACCTGTACCTTTACTGAGGAATTTTGACTTCTCTTCGAACATTATGTCAATAGTTTGTTAGGTTTTAAGACCCTCTTTCCAGCAGAGGTGCTGAACAATCCAAACAGGCAAGAGAGATAGGATAATCTGTCCTTTACTCAGACACACATCCCAAGATAAACGTGATTGCTCAAAGGGAGGTCTAGTATTACAACATTCAGGATGTAAAGAGAAGAGGCATCTTTATCGTTTTGCTGTACAGGAGAAAGGTGGGCCAAGGAAGGCTTTAAAAAGACTAGCATTTATATTGAGCCTTTAAAGGTGGTTAAGAATGTGTTGCGAGTGTCAGACACTGAACTCAAACTGTTGTGAGGTGCTGTCAAGGTGGCTCCCACGCCCAGCGCCCCTGTGCGCAACGGAACCAGACACGGCCCTGTCTGCTCTCGTCTCACGGTTGTTTTTCTGGTTGAGGCCATTATTTTAGCCACCGGGTCAATCCTTCTCATCCAAGATTCTCCTCTTCTTTGAACTCATCCTGTACGTTACCAAGCACGATGGCTTTCTACAGGGACTGGTCCCTATTGATAACATGATGACAAAGCTGAACAGCCTGCGCGAAGGAGCATTCTGGCTGTACTTCCTCCAAGACAGGTTTGTTGTTCTGTGTGTTCAGGATCCATCGCCAAAGCAGTAACTTAAGCCTCGAGTCTTCCTTTTGGTCCTCCGTCTTCCTTGTCCAGTGTTCACATGCACATGAGACTACTGGAAATACCATGCTTTGAGTCAAGCATTCTTTAGTCCTCCCAGAGACATGTTTGCTTTGGAACTTGAAAGAGACCTTGTGCAGCAAACTTGCCCAATGCAATGTCTTTTGTTTTTTTCTGTGGTGCTACTGAGTGTTGATTATGGAACCAAAATATGAAATCCTTGACACCTTCAGTCTTTTCTCTGTTTACCACGATGCTCCCTATTGGTCCAGTTAGGAAGTTTCTTGTTTTCTTTACATTGAATTGTAATCCTCTGTACAGGCTGCAGTCTTGGACCTTCCTCAGCAAGGGCCGCCAGTGCAGCAAGGTTGCATCTCCTGCATATTGAAGGTTTTTAGTAAGTCTTCCTCCAACCCTGATGCCACCTTCTTCTTCATAAAGTCCAGTTTCTTGGATTATTTGCTCCATATACAGATTGAATAGGCATGTCAAAAGGATGTACGTTTTAAACAAGGCAATGTTTCCTTGTTCCATTCCAAGAATTGCATCTTGGTCTATGGGCAGGTTCCACTTGAGCACAATGACATATTCTGGAATTGCCATTCTCCTTGGTGTTCTCTATACTTTGTGGTGACCACACAATTGAATGAATTCATGTAGTCAATGAAACACAAGCAAGCGTCTTTCTGGAACTTTCCAAGTTTCAGCCAACATCCAGTCACACCAGCAATGATATCCCTTGTACCAAGTCCTCTTCTGAATCTGGCCTGCATTTCTGGCAGCTCCCTGTCAATATAGTGCTGCTGTTGAATTATCTTCTGCTCAATTTAACTCGCAATGGTATTGTCCAGTAATTCCTATATTCTGCTTGGTCGGCTTTGTTGGGGAGGGACCCAAATATGGATCTCTTCCAGATGGTTGGCTGGGTGGCTGTCTTCCAAATTCCTTGGCATAGACCAGTGAGTGTTTCATAACGAGTTTAGGAAAAATTTTAATTTGAGATACACCGGAGACTCTCCCACAAAACAAAAGGAAAGCAAAACAATAATAATATATGAATGATGAAGGGTTCACGAGGTGGGGGGAGTGGGGAGGAAGGGGGAAAATGAGCAGCAGATATTAAGGGCTCAAGTAGAAGGCAAATGTTTTGAGAATGATGATGGCAACAGATGTACTTATGCTTTTGATACAATGGATGTATGTATGGATTGTGATAAGAATTGTACGAGCCCCCAATAAAATGATTTTTAAAACAAACAAAAGGAAAATCCGCATCTCCTGAAAGTGCTGAAGAATACCGTGCGCAGTGGAGAAGCTCTCTCTACTTTGCTTGCCTCGCTTTTTCTCTTCATTTTATGATATTCTTAGAGAACCTGACTGACTCACTTTGCTTTAGGCCCGTGTGTGAATCCCCTGCAGTCAGGGACGTAGAATCATAGAGGAGCTCCTGAGACATTCTTAGCTGTACCCATACATGGTTAATGGCAGTGGGGAAGATCCCCGAAAGAAGGTGCTTCTAGAGGTATGCTGCGTCATCATTACCGTGCGTGCCTGGTACTGGACAGATGAGTGTAAATGAGCAGCGAAGATGGGTGCAGGGCAGTTGGGGGGGACCAAATACCAAGTGAAGGGAACAGCCTTTTCACACGATACATCGTGTATTCTGGGGATGCACAAATCGTTCGATAGGGGTAGAATATAAAAGCAAAGAGGAAAATGATAAAACTGGAAGATCGAGCGGTGGGTTAGGCATAATCAAGGAGGGTATCGTACTTCATGGCAAAGACTTACGACGCTACCCTGTAGGTAATGAAGAATGAGTGCGGGATGTGGATTTGGAGAGGAAACGCTGACATTGACGCCGCAGACACTCGGACAGCTCTGAGCAGAAGGCATCAGAACAGGGTTTCAGAGAGCGCCAGACCCCAGTGGAGCCGATTTCACCCAGTGCAGGTGCTGCTTTTATAAGGAAACGCTGAATATCATTGACCAACATAGTGAAAGGCTTATTTTTTTTCCTATTCTCTTTTAGCCTGTTTGATTAAGTCAAGGAGAAATGATCAGCTTAGTGCCCATGTGTCTGTCTTTTAACCCATTGCTGTTAAGGCAGTTTCAGTTCACACACAGTGAACTACATGACTGAGTGGTCAGGGATTTCCAAGGTTATAATATTTACAGGGGTAGACTGACATAGCTCTCTCCTGTGGAGTGACTGGTGGGTTTGAACGGCCAACCTTTTGGTTAAAAGCCAAGTGCCTAGTCATCGACTTTTCTAAGATGTGCTGATCTTTCTTTAAGTGGTAATAAGGCAAAGCCTCGAGTTCCAAAATTTCAGTAGCTAAAATATCAAGTTAATATTAAATAACATGACCTTACTTCCACTGGACTGCTTTGGTAGAGTTCTACATATAGCCAGTGATACTGGTTTTCAGACTAATATAAAAATTCATTTTCAATAAGGTTGAACCAAACCAGAGTCAACTTGAAGGAACAGTGAAATGCAGGTGCAAGTGTGTAGGTGACACATGGAGATAGCAAGAATGGTGACAGTGGGACACAGTCATCGCCTGGAGCTTGGGATACAGTGGATTAGAACAGTCAAATTACACACGAGACCAGTAAGGAGGCTGCTGCTATTGTCAGGTGAGAGATTCCTTTACGGCAGAATTTTTTATTTTGTTTTCCTCTGAAGACCAAGCTTTGAGGGAAACAAGCGTGACTGCTTACTTAGAACGCTGGTCAGCAATGCAAAACCTTGTCACTGGGAGCGAACTAATGTGCTTGCCTTCTTTCCAACACCAGCTCCCCAAATGTCTCCTGTCTTGTCACCTCAAGCCCACTTATCCAGGGAGGGTGGTACAGATGGGGAAAAAAACATCAGATAATAAGAGTGAACCTTTTACTCGCCCCTCAAATTCCTTCAGCACAAATGTCACCTCCTTGGAGAAGCCTCCCCTGATTTCCCAGCTACTCTTCGCTCTTGGCTTTCAGTGAGCTGTGATGTATACTGCCCCATCAACACGAAGCTTGTTTGAATGGTTTCTCTATATACCTCCTCACTGGGTTCTAAGCTTCTCAGTGGCCCTGTCTTTCATTTTTTCCATCTATAGCAGTCAGCACAGTGCTGGCTCAAAGCAGGCAGGAACGCATGCAACGAATGAAGCTTGCTAGGGGGCCACCGTATTACAGGAAACACTTAGAAAGTCATTACAGCTTAAGTTCAAGGAACGTTCCTAAAAGAGAAAGATCAGCAGAAACCGGGAGACATGCATTGAAGGTGTTAGGCATGTTACCAGGCTTGAGTTGGAAATAGGAAACCTAAATAAAGATTCTTCAGCATACCAGTTCAGCATCTTAATAGCAAGATTTCCCACCGTGATGGGGAGGGAGAGAGGGCTAAAGGGAGAAAGGAGGAAAGGGGGAGAAAAACAATGATCAAGGGAAGGAAGGAAACAGGTTCTAGCGCAGTTTTCTTCGATTTCTTCTGACTGTCACTCTTCCAATGACCATCCTTTGGAATCTGGCTGACAGTTTGGGGCAGTCTTTTGTATTCCCAGCATTCCACCTCGGGTCTAGCCCACCTTGTTATAAAGACAAAACTAAACCCCGGAAGGAAGAAAAGCAGGAGCAGAAGGATTTCTAGCAGCTACATAGTCCTTAAGGTTAAGCTGGGCTCTGGGCCTTTGGAGACATAGTTCCCCCCGCCCTCCCCCTAACATCCTCCAGAATCCTTTCAAATTTCCAGGGCTGTTGCTTTCCTCTCCCAAAAGGTCTGATGCTGCGCTGCCAACAGGGAGGCCACCAGCCACATGCGGCTATCTGAATTTAAATGCCATTTAAAATTCCTTCTTGAGTTCCCCTAACCACATTTTGAGCGCTTAGAAGCCACATGCCGGTAATAGCTCCGGTATTAAACAGTTCAGATAAAGAACATTTCCATCATCACTGAGAGCTCGATTGGACCACACAGCTCTTCGGATAATTGCCCCAGGGCCACTGAAGGCAGGAGCAGCAGCGGGAGATAATTTTTAACTAGCTTCCAAGGGCTTCTCTATTTTCCCAGTCTTTCAGCTCCTACCCTTTCACATTTGACTAACGCTTTCTTCTCTGGATACGTCCCAGGTGCATTTTTACTCTTTATAATGCAGTGTGTTTGAGTATAGTCACAAAGGTGTGCAGCCACCACTGTGCATTCCAGAACAATTTCCTCTTCCTCCAACCGAACCCTTCTACCTGTGAGCAACCATCAGTGCTCCTTCCGCCCCTCATCTCCTGGCAACCACTAATCTACTTCCTGTCTCCATGGAAGTGCCTATTCTGGGCATTGCATGTAAGTGGAATCCTACAGTATGTGTCCTTTTGTGTCTGGCTTGTTTTTCTCACCAAGGAAAATATTTTCAAGGTTAATCCTTTCACTGTAGCATGCATTCAAACTTCATTTCTTTTGTGGCCGAATAATACCATATGTCCTTGTAGGAATGTACCATGTACCCCCTTTGTTTATCCATTCATCGTTGATGGGTATTTGAGTTGCCCCTACTCTTTGGCTGTTATGAGTAGGAAGATTGTGAACACTGTGCACACATATTTGTGCCGTCATATGTTTTCATAGCATATATATATGAATATACATATTTATCTATATGACCACAATGATAGTGAGTTTGTATATAAGAGTTGTTTATATATAGCATATATGCTATGTAATATGGAATTGGAATTACTGGGCCATATGTGAAATGTGTGCTTCGCTTTTTAATTTTTAAATTAATTTATTTTTTATCATTTTATTGAGGGCTCTTACAACTTTTATTACAATCCATACGTCCATTGTATCAGGCATATTTGTAACTGTATGCTTAGCTTTATGGGGTGTGCTGAACGGTTTTTCAAAATAGCTATACCATTTCATTTAGGTGCATTTAAAGAAGACTTCTTCTTCTCCTTACTAGACACATAGAAACTACCTAGTCATCGACAGGTGGTGCGAATGGTCACCTTGACTCACATGGAAGTCAAATCAGCCCAACCTGGCAGGGAGCGTGGTCAATCGTGTTTCTTGAGGCGTTCCTTTATGACGCAGTGAAGGGCACGCCTGGTGGCATCTCCAGTATGATGCTTTCATGTGTTCTTTAGTGAGGGTCCATGCAGGTGGGTGGTCCAATAAAGTACCATGGAAATAAGCGGAAGGTGTGACTCATTTGAATTTCTGACCCATCCCCCCCTCGGTCCTAATTTTTGCCTCCTTGCTGTGGTGTGACAATTGTGTTGTCTTTTAGATGCACATCTGTCCATAAGCTAAATTGATGCCACTTGTCCGTACATCTCACAGGGCTTAGTGGACATGGTCCTTACAGCCCTTTCCCATCTTTCTGGATTAATGTAGGTAAAGCTCCTGGAACAGCGCCTGGTAATCATTCGGGCCGCACAAACGCTGGGATGATTGTGTTTGTTCAGCTTCGTCTCCCTTGCTAGATATTTTTAAGTTCCTCTTATATGAATATTTTTTTTCTCCTGCACCACGGCACACTGAAAAGTCTGTTGAGGTGAATTGGACCTTAGACGTCTCTTCCCCTTTGTTGGGTCGGGTTGGCCCCCATACAGAGTATGTGTACTCCAAAGACAACCTACCAGTACTGTTGGGGAGCCCCTGTTTCTAGAAGCCAGTGTTGTGAACCCTACACTCTTTACATAACGGGACTATCTCAACGTGAACCTGAGGTCAGAAGCCTATGTTGGAGCGAGGCCAGGGAACAAGCATTCCCGCTCCTCTGCCCCCCCTCCCCGCCCCCAAGGTCCAGTCCAGGCGTGACTGTGGGTGGGGCTCCACAGGCAGTCGCCACTCCTGACCGTCCCGATTGGACTGCAGGGGACGCGCTCCGTTCTGCTGCGTGTCAGGATCGGGATCAGATCGGCCCCCAGGGGGCAGTGAGGACCCAGGCTGCGGCGCCCGAGCCCCGGGAGCCGGTCCCGGCGGCACCCCGCCCATCCCACCACCGGCTTCCCGGCCGCCCAATCAGGACGCCGCTCCGGCGCGCGGGCCGGCCAATCGGGAGCGGCGGGAGCCGAGCCTGGAGCCGGCGGGCGCCGAGCGAGCTCTGGAGTCGGAGCCCGCGGTGGCGCTGTGTCCCCGAGGGATCGTGCGGGAGCCGCGCACGCGGCCAGGGAGCCCCAGGGCCGGCCGGCTGGCCCCCGCGCAGCGACCGTCCATTCACCGGTCGGTCGGGACCGCGGGAAGCCTCGCAGGTAACCGCGCGCTGGTGCTCGGAGCGTGCGCCTCGGGAGGGGAGTCGGAGCCCACGCTCGGCAGGTGGAGCGGGTAGGGGGCTCTGGCCGCGGGGTCCGAGCGCCGCGTGGCTTCCCCGCTCCCGGGGAGCACCGGGCACGCCTGTTGCCTCTAAGCCTGCCTGGGCCGGAGCTCCGGTTCGGTGCGACATCGCAGCCAGCCTTGGGCGTCCCGGACTTGGGGAGCGGGTACAAAGCGAGTCGGCCTAAGGCCAGGCTGCGGGGTAGGGTGGAAACGCTCGCGGAGCCCCCATCCAAGACGCTTCTTGCCAACGGGCCTCTTCCCCGGAGGTCTGGGGTGCCGGCAGGTCTTCATTGGCCGGAGTGCGAAAGTGACAACAGGTGTCCCTGGAGACGGTCGGTCGGCGGTGCCCTTCTCCCTAACCCCCGAAATCCCGGCCTTGGCGCCCCTCCTCGCCTCCGGGCTGTCTGGAGATGGGACCCCAGCCTGGACTGCCAGACGCTCTGCCCGCTGGACAGCGCTCAGAGGCGGCTGGACCCGGCGGGGATTTGGATGGAGTCTCCTTCAAGCGTTGCCAAGCAATTTGCTGGGCACCCGATTCTCGCTGGGAAGAAGAGTTGAAAGTGTGTGTGTGTGTGTGTGTGTGTGTGTGTGTGTGTGTGTGTGTGCAGCCTCCACTGATGAGAGCTGCCGGAGGGCTGTGGGGATATTAACTGTTGTCTTGTGCAGCCGCTGGTCTCTGCCTGTCTGCCCGCCCGCCTGCCCCTGCCTCTTCCTCTCCCTCTTCCTTCTCCCCCTCCCTCTCCTTCCCCCTCTCTCTCCCTCCCCTCCCCCTCCCACACACTCTCCAGGCAATGCACTATGTCCTACTCTCCACTCGTCTGCCAGGAACAAACAGGGGCTATCTCCTTCTTTCGGACTCTTGCGTTGCAGAGGAAGTGCATTCTCACACCAGGGAGGGGAAGCGTTTAAAAGACAGCCTGTTTTATTGTTCCTGTAACAATCAGATGAAAAGAAATAAAAACAAACAATAGTATACTAGCTCTTCAGTTCTCTCAACCCTTTCCCCCCAACCCCTGCCTGCTTTAAAGTGACCATCCCACCTCACCCCTTGTATTCTGAGTGGGTGTTTTCATTAAAGCAATTGCTATTTCCCCCTGAGATCTATCTCTGGGTTCGTAATAGGAGTTTTGGCTTCGGAAAAAAATCCAGCCATTCCTGCTGCCCTCTGTATGTGGTTAGGCAGCTCCTCGATTCTCTCTGTGCCTCACGCTCTTCCATAAGACGGTGGTAGCAGTTGCACCTGCCTGATAGCATGTTTTAAGGATGAAATGAGCCAATGCCTGAAAAACACAGAACACCCTGCTTAAGTGCTCAATAAACACTGGCTCTTATAACGAAGCTTTGATCTGAATGGCTGATCTTTCAAAGAGCAGACCCAATGTGTCCAGCATGGTCCAGGAACCATTTAGGGCTCAGCAGCGTGAAGGAGAAGAGCCATTGTTCTTACTGATGATGTTCAGAGGAATATATCCTGTGGAGGGGAAACTCCGCCTTGGGAATGGTGGAGAAATAAGTGGATTCCAACTAGTAATTGACACCAAGCTTTATGAAATTGAAAAAGCTTGACAAAACTGATGTGAATGTTTCATAAGAATATTGATTCACAGAAGGATCCCAGAAAAAAATAAAAGATTATCATACATCTTACTTTGTTGGATGCTGGCTTTTCATGGTCATGGTTGTCTTTGTGTGTGTGGTGGTGGGGAGGGGCATGTGATATTTGAAGGCTCTTATCTTTTCTGTGCCTCCCTTAAGTGAACAAATAATAAGCTCTAGAAAATGAGAGAAGGAGAAAGGAAAACAAACAAAAAACCAACCACATCTGCAAAAATGCCAGCAACTTTTGTTATGTTGTTAGGTGCCTCCGGCTACCTCTGACTCATAGTGACCGGTGTACAATGGAATGAAGCACTGCCCGGTTTTGAACCATTCTCCCCATGGTTCCCACATCTGGGCCCCTTGTTGTAGCCGCTGTGTCAATCCATCTCAGGAAGGGACTTCTTCTTTTTCACTGCTCTTCCACTGTGCCAAGCACGATGTCCGTTTCCAGGGATTGGTCTCTCCTATGAGCATTTCCAAAGTATGTGTGATGAAGCCTCCCTGTCTTCATTTCTAACGAGCATTTGGCTGTTCTTCTTCCAAGACAGATCTGTTTGTCCTTCTGGCAGGCCATGGTACTTTCAGTATTCTACATGTGCATCGATTGTTCTTCGTTTTTCTTTATTCAATGTCCAACTCACATGCATATTCCCAGTGTCATTGAGTTAACTTCTGACTCACGGTAACCTTATATGACAGGATAGAACTGCCCCTGTGTGTTTCCCAGACTGTAACTATTTACAGGAATAGAAAGCCTCATCTTTTCCCCTCTCCTCAGCCTTTATTCCATGTCCAGCTTTCATACACATATGAGGCGATTGAAAATACTGTGCCTTGGGGCAGGCACATCTTAGTGCAGTGGGTTTAGCAGCTCAGAGAAACCTGACTTGACAGTTGCCCCTTCAGGTGTTTGCTCCTATGTCGAACCCTGGGTAATCCAGTCCTTTGCCACAGTCACTTCTGAAGATTGAAACTTCCCAACTTCTTTTTTTTTCTTTTCTTTATCTCTCTGTCCTTGAAACCTTAAATGTGAACATGTAGCTTACTTCATTTTGAGCCCTCTGCTACTTGCCTCCTACCCTAAACAACTCCAAATGATCTTCCCCAGAGTTTCTCCTTTAGTGAGATGGCAGCAAGAATCTGGCTGTCCTGTTACATCACAGCATCCCATAGCCTGGAACCTGGAGAAACAGCAAACGGGTCCAGTTATTTTAGCATCTCCAGTGCTTTTGCCAGGGTTCTTAAAAGAAATACTCCCACATAGAGAAAGTGACTCTCACCTGGGGGTAAGAAGCCTGCTTCAAGATTGAAACCCTTCAAGTCAAGTTATGCTGTTGGCCAAGCCTGATGCCCATAGTATGAGGAAGCATAAGCCTCCCACAGCCAGTGAGGCAGAGCTGATCAGAAGGAAAGGGGAAAAAGGGAAGAGGTCAGAGAGGTTGTTGATAAGGCATTATTGCTCTTGCAAGTGGAGTGGGAAGATGTGAAAGCTTGGTGTTGAGAAAAGGTCAGAGGTGTGTAGGGCAGTATCATAGGTAGGTTTACTGTGCCAACTTGGCCAATAGGAGCATGTGGGATTAGTCAGGTCACAGTTTGATTGAAGGGCAAAGAGACAGATGGCTCAGCAAGGTCCTCCCCCTTCTCTCTTGCTCTCTGGTGATTGGACCAGCTTGGGCTGCTCTAGCTAGTTCTCTGATTCAACTTGTGAGCTGCGCTACCTGTGGGACAGTCAACTTGTGGATTGTGTTGCTAGAGCTTAAGGTTCCTTTGAGATCTGCTTCAACATGTTGCTGGTGTGTAAATCACTTGAACTTGAGGCTGGTGGATCCTGCTGTCTTGCATTGCTTGATATCCCATCTGGGCCTGCTTTGCCAAGCTCCTGAGCTTCCGCTGACTGTTGGTTAATTGCCCTGTTGTTGGTTGCCTGTGGGCAGACTCTGCCTGCATTGCACAAGGGAAGACTCAGCTGTATACTTACTTGCCCTGGACCCTGCGGCCCTCGTGAGTTGAAGTACTTCCAGTATATTAACTTTTACAGTGAAGTGAGTTGGACTGAACCCTCTGTACTGCTGTGTGGACTAATTTGCTGTTATATTTCTTCGTGTGTGTGTATGTAAGTGTCCTGGTTTTGGTTCTCTAGAGAACCCTGCCTAACTCAGGCAGGGAAACGATTCCTGAGTTCAGAGCCAGATTCATAATGTGGTGGAGCACTGACCCTGTGGTTGACAGGCTGAGAAACTTGGACAAGTTTCTTGACTTTTCTAATTCATAGTCTTCCCCTCTGTAAACCAGAAATTGAGTACCTTTTTCTAAGTGGTTATTCTAAAGATAGTGCCGCTGAATGGAGTGGCCCCTTACATTGAACCAGGGACAGAATTATAGGTCTATAAAACCAAATGCACTATTGACTTTTGAGTTTCCAAAATTGTAACTCTTTACAAGAGTAGAAAGTCCCGTCTTTTCCCCACTGCGGAACACCTGGTAGTTTCAAATTACCAACACATAAACACTGTGCCACCAGGTCTGTAGCAGAAATGTACTCTAGATACAGAAGAGATCTTAAAGATGAGAGTGACTAGTCACACTGGGCAAGGAAAAGGGCTTGATTGAGCTCAGTGTTGAATGACGAACATGGACTCAACTCTAGCCAGCAGGAGGGAGGGCGCTGGAGGGAGTAGTGCAGAGTAGAGAAGGTGTTCTAAATAGAGGCGATATGACAGATAAAAAGTGCTATAATAGATCGTTTAGGCAAAGTTATGCTATAGTAAAAGAATGACTCCCGGTTTTGAGTGGCACACAACATTTGATCTCTTACTGTGCTGTGTGTACAGCGTGAGTCAGTTTCCACTCTGCTTCTTATCTCTTCTTTCCAGGACTCATTGAAACTCAAGAAATAATCTCTCTCTCGGACATTACTGATTTCATTTATATGAAAGCAGTAAAAATAACAGCAGAACAAAACTTTGCTTGTGAGTATCAGATACCACTTCAGTCTTAGGCTCTTGTTCAGGTAAATTATCTAGCCAAGCCTAATGCACCTAGCACTTTCAATACTCTCCTGAATGTTGAACAATATTGAAAGTGCCGTGCACTGCCAAAAGAACAAACCAGTCTGTCCTGGAAGAAGAACAACCAGAATGCTCCTTAGAGGCAAGGATGGCAAGACTCCATCTCACATACTTTTAGGCATGTTGTCAGGAAAGACCCGTCCCTGGAGAAGGACATCATGCTTAGTAAAGTGGAGGGCCAGCAAAAAAGAGGAAGACCGTGGCTCTAACAACAGGCTCAAATATCACAATTGTGAGGATGGCGCAGGACTGGGGAGCATTTTGTTTTGTTGACCACAGGGTGCCCATGGGTTGGTACCAACTCAATAGAACCTAACAACCAAGTCCCTACGATGGGGAAGTATAATCCACCTGGAGCCAGTAGGCGGAAGAGGATGAAAGAAACAAGGCTAGAGAGTTGGCCCAGAGCAGAAGGGTGAAAAGTCCTGGGATTGTATGCCAGATCTGGGACCTTATCCCACAGACTGGGAGCAGCCACCAAAGGACTTTATATAGAGGGTTAAGTGGGTCAGATTTTTCAGGCCAAGTACACATCTCTGCTGGCATTCTGGAGGACAAAACGTTAAACAGGGAAGAGAGGCAAGAGGAGATGAAGGGCGATCGTAAGACAGTGCTCTGAAGTCCTCTGACTTGAACTTGACTACCGTGGAAAAAATGGACTCATTTGCCATGTCAGTGGCTCGAGGCTTGTCTTCTTAAGCTCTCTTCTACAATGCATCTATACTCTTTTGTCTTCAGGCCCTTATTTCATAATAGTACAATGGTTCTCAAACATTACCTGAAGGACTTGGTGAAAACACAGCTTCCTGGCCTCATCTCCAGAGTTTCTGAAGCAGCAAGGTTGGGATAGGCCTGAGTATTAGTGTTTGGGGCATGTTCTCAGGTGTGCTGATGCTGCTGGTCCAAAGACCATACTTCAAGAACAACAGGGAGAAACTAAGATGTAGTTGAAGGTTCAGTGGAAAGAGGAGAAAGTCTGGGAGGTGCCAGGGAAGCATTCCCCATGTGGCAGTTCTACTGGAGGCTGACTGTGAACGGTGAGTGAAGCTTGACGTAGACCACTGCAGTGCAGCTATACGGCTACCAGTCTGCTGCGTACACTCCTGCTGCGAGACCAGCAACCATAGGTTTGGGACCCCTCCCCCCTTTCCACAAGTCCACAACCATGCCTGTCAACTAGTAGTGTGAGTCCTATGCCATCCGATGACTGTAATCTATGCACTCTTGCTTCATCCACTCAGCAGCCAGCAGTGCACACACCCCCGGCTCCATCAAGAGACCAGTGAGAATGCTTTCTGGTGAGTGGCCCACGCCTCACCGGGAATACCAGTCATCCTAATAGGTGCCATTGCCCCTCTGCCCAATGATGAGCAGGAGAGCCTCGTGCCCTTATCTAACTTTCATGTAGCTGCAACTTCACACAGCCCACACCAAGAATTCCTGCAGGCTGTCTGCATTGTCACTGAAACCCTTAGATATCCCCCATCCCCCCACCAAATTTGTGTGCACATAGTGCAGGGCTGTGAAGGGACCCTGAGCACTGATCACCCAGTGTTTGGAAAAGAAACTGCACCTACACATCCCCTCATTCCTGTAAAGGACCACAGAAGCCTCGGATGTGGGGCCGGCCTGTTCTCTTATGACCTAGTATTGGTCGACTAAAATAATACCAGTGAGTGCTTTTAACAAGCAAATTTATTTTCTCACAATTTAAGAGGCTCGAAATCTGAATTCAGATTGCTGGCTCTAGGGTAAGTCTATCCCTCTGTTGGCTCTGGAGGGAGTTTCTTGCCTCTTCAGCATGTTTCCTGCATAGGCAACATGTTGGGGGTCATGGTTTTTCTATATTTTCCCACTGTCTCTTGACTGGGGTAGTTAAATCCATTGCCTTCTATGCATATGAAAATTGAATAAGGAAGCTTGAAGAAGAATTGATGCATTTGAATTGTGCTGGAGAAGAATGTTGAAAGGAGTGTGGGCGGCTAGAAGGACAAACATCTGTCTTAGAAGAAGTAGAATCAGGTGCTCCTTAGGCAAGGATGGTGAGACTTCGTCTTATATACTTTGGACATGTTGTCAGTAGAGACAAGTCCTTGGAGAGGGACATTATGTTCGATAAAGCAGAGGGGCAGTGGGAAAATGGGGAGCCCCTCAATGAGCTGGATTGACCCAGTGGCTGCATCAGTGAGCGCAGGCATGGGAACAGCTGGGAGGCTGGCGCAGGACTGTGCAGTGTTTAGTTCTGGCACAGAACAACCTAACGATAATCCGTAAGATGCCCTGGTGGCATAGTGATTATGGGTTGGGCTGCAAACTGTAAAGTCAGTAGTCTGAGATCGCTAGATTCTCCGAAGGAGAAAGATGAGGTTTGCTACGCCATAAAGAACTAGTCTTTGAAATTCTACTGTCTTTTCGAGGGTTGCTATGCGTCAGAATCAACTCAATGGCAGTGAAGTTTTTCTCTTTTCTTTTTTTGGCGTTTTCAGATGGTAAGGAAAAAGTAAAAGTAGCCGTATTCACAGATGACATGATCCTATACTTATAAAATCTCAGAGATTACAACCAAAAAGTTACCAGAACTAGAAGAAGGGTTCAGCAAAGTGGCAAGGCACAAAATGAACATAGAAAATTCATTCAGGTTTAGAGAAGACCTTTTGGCATAGTGGGTTATGAGTTGAACTAATAACCTCAAGGCCAGCAGTTTGAATTTGCCAAAAGGTTCATGGAAGAAATATGAGACTTTCTACTATATGTGATAACAATGATATTGTTTTATAATTTGAGCATTGTGGGGGTCAACTTTCTTTGGAATGGGTACAAATATGGATCTCTTCCAGGCAGTTGACCAAGTAACTGTCTTCCAAATTTCCTGGCTTCGACAAGTGAGTGCTTCCAGTGCTTCATCAGCTTGTTGGATAATCTCATGAACTGACAGACAAGTGATGACATTAGCCCTTTTTGTGTTTTTTTTTTAAAGCAGTGCCATTTTTTAGGGGTGAGATAATATCTCACTAGTTTTTACTTGCATCTTTTTAATGGCCCAAAATTAGTTCACAAAACTAATAGCCTACAGGCCAGCTACCACTACTGACTGCTCTGATCAGGAACACAATAAAAATTCCTGCTTAGAATGGGAGAAAAATATAGAACAAACTCTAATTTATATATATATATATAAAAGACCAGACTTACTGGGTTAACAAAGATGGAGGAACTCTAGGCCTATTGCCCTAAGCCACCCCTTTTGGCCTGAAGATCACCTTTCCACCAAGTAAAAGAGTTATCTGTAAAATAGATAACAACCGTGAGAACTCAGCTCCTTAGAACCAACAACTGTAGAAACCAAATGGGCACCATTTGCTCAAAAATCAAAGATAAGAAACAAGGAGGGGTAGAGAAAACTATAGGGATGGCAAAAGCCAAGACAAAATAAAACAAGTCAAACTTGCTGCCGTCATGGAGGTGCTGACTCATCACACAGGGTAGAACTACCCTGTGGGCTTTGGAGACTGTAACTCTTTACGGAGGTAGAAATGGGGGACCCATTTGGGGTGCCGTGGAACAATCTGTATGTGGATAATTGTTGAGTGGGAAATTAAGTTGCTGTGTAAACTTTCACCCAAAACACAACAAAATGTCATACACACACAACACACACACACAAACAACCTAGTGAGTGGAATTCTAGATTTATAGTAAGTTGCAGTTGCAATTCGCACTAGTGAAGGAATAAAACTCAGATTCTGAGAAGGAAGAAGCATGCACGCATTGCTTGTCCACTCCCTTTGTAATTCTGCACAGAATCCCAGCCTGCCTTTGAGCACACACCCGTTCATCTGGCTCAGGACCTCTCACTCAAGCCCATTGACATATTCAAATCCTGGTCCATCACACTTTTGCTCAGTGGGTGGACATTTGGATAAATTTCAGCATAGCCAGACCAAGAAATTGCTCGCTTCTCTTGAGGTCACCTTCACGGGAAACATCTTATAGGTGTGGTCAGGCTATTGTGACAGCCCTCCCTCAAGATAAATAAGCCCTTGAGGACCCAAGATCATGTAGGGTTTGGCTCACATCGAATGGGTGGAACAAGGCATAGCAATTCCCTTAACTGTGACTCACTACTCCTGTAATGTCATAAACGGACATTAAGAAAATATGTTGATTTGGTACAAGTGACACAAGAAATAAAACACAGCAAAGGTTTATTTTCTTATTCTTTTTCTCAACCCAGGCCAAAGCATAGACTTTCCAGGGTCTCCCTGTGATCCAGGGTAGACCTGGACATGAGGCAGCATCTGAAAGTATGAAATCCTTGCAGGGGCATATTTTGAGTACTGGCTAACAGGCTAGAAGATTTGTTTCAAGGTGGAGTGAGGAAAGGATCCATTTGGCAATATAACATAAGAAATTTCATGCTATAAACGACCTTTCAAATGGCCTTCTTTCCAATTAAGACTCCACAGACAAATGTCCACTTTCAGGTGTGTTTTATGAGACAGGAACATTTCCCAGGGTGCTGTATGCCTCCAGAGGTGGATGAGAAAGCTGAGAACCATGACCTGTCTCCAGAAGGTCAAAGGCCAACTTGGAGTTGTCAGTTTCCTTTTGCAGGTAACTGGGAAGCTGCTCGACTTTCTTCCTCCTGCAGACTTGGCTTCAGTAGACTACCCCTTGGTCAATTCCACACTCATCTATGGCAGTTCCTTCCATCTCGGATTTCTAGAAAAGTTGGCCTTGATTTTCAAAAGATACAGCAAACAAAACCCTAGATGTAAGAGTAAGAGTAATGGAGGAAAAAGGCATTTCAATTAACCAGGAGGGATTTCAAAGCCCGAACATATCCATTGGGAAGTGTTACCATCCCAGTTTGTATTTAAGAAATGCAGGTATCAAATGGCTAGATAAGTGTCATCCTCTCTATACGTCTATTTCAAATAATAAATTCTATTATCATCTTCGGTATGTGCGCACAGATACCTATGCAAGGGGGCCTCCGAACGCGCTGTGGAATTCATTCCAACGCACAGTGACCGAATGTGTAGCAGAATGAAACACAGCTCAGTCCGAATCCGTCCTCACAATTGTTCTTATCACTGAGGCCACGGTGGCAGCCCCTGTGTCAGTCTATCGCCAGCAGTCTCGGGGGAGTTTGCTGATGTTCCTGTTCTTTCCCTCTGAAAGGAAAGCACTGAGAGAAAAGGTTGGCCCATGTGATTTGAACCAGCGGCAGACTAGCAGAATGGAAAGCTCAAGGGTCGCTGGCACTTTTAGATGATCTGAACTGAACCAGCGGGCTCCATACTAATTGGCCTGTGCCCTGTGGTGACCTCACCACCTTGTCGGGGTTGGTAAGTGTTCTTTGGGAAGTTAGTTGTCCTGAGGCGCATGAAGCTCCTTTACGGATTGCTAATGGCCCAGTAAGGCTTTGAGCAAGTGGCTTCTAACTCGGGTGATATTGAGCCTCTTGTGGGTGCAAGACTCTGAAGAAAGTGCTGAGGGACTCAGACAAGTGGTCTAGTTAGTGCTGAGAGATTCTAAACGTAGAGAGCTTGGGTGCAAAAATCAGTCATAGTGAAACAACGACCCCAAACCAAACCCACTCCAGTGAGGCAGTTTTGACTCACCAGGACCCTGTGGATAGAGGGGGGCTGCTCCGCAGGCTGACGGCTTCACCTGTCTCTGAGGAGTGACGGGGACAGGTGAGCTGTGCGCTGTGGTTGGCTAGCAGCCCATGTATAACCTGCTGCCCCGCGGAGGCTCCTTGAAACAGCAGTAGCGAGTGGACATCAAGGAGGGGCCAAGCGAGTGCAGTGAATTCAAACAAGCGGGTCTTTCTGAGGCTGGGCCAGTTGGAGGGAGAAGTGGATTAGGGGACGTGGGATCCCAAGATTATAAAGTAGCCCCCTGTCTCCTGATGGCCAGCACAAGCCTGCCTCGGGGTCAAGGAAGGAAGGAAGTCCGAACTAAGCAACTTCTTAGTCTTTTCAGCCTCCTACCAGGTCTTCCCATCCAATTACCTGACCACTTATTTATATCACAAGGTATTAGTAAGCTCCTAACACTGGTCTCTGATCTAGCTTTCTGAGCATGTTCAGTAGTATTCACTGGGGAACATTCTGACGCTGAGGATGTCAGAACTCTTTATAAATAAAATCCAATCCCATCATGAAGTCTGTCAAGTTGGCAAGCGGGATTCGCTTGCTCGATTTCCAGTGTGACTCAGAAAGGTCAAGTGACTTGTTTGAAGCCATGCGGCCATTCCCTGGCACCCCCAGGTGAGCTGACCCCAAGTCTCCTGACATTTGGCGGCGCCTGGCTTAAGTTGCCTCATAGGTCTCTGTAGGAACCGTGGCACTTAGAATGTAGGGACTCGTTATAGTTTGGATTTCCCCAACTAGAATTATGCACATGGAGGCCTTGAACTGAAACCCCAAGGAGTCCTCGCTAATTTTCACTTGGGGTCAGATAATCACACCCTTCTCCATGGGCTGCTCCCTGGCTCATTAAAGGAATGCCCCTGTGCAGAACTGTGGGTCTGTGCAAAGAAGCCGTCTGAATGAAGCGACACTCAGCGTTTCTCATGCCAAATCCCCACCACTACAGCAGGATTATCACGAGCTTCCAGTCTGCCCCGACTTTGAAGTGATACACCAGACCCTCGCCGCCTTGATCGATTCACTCCATTGGCTGCCTTTTGAAGTTAGCTAATTGCTTTTTGAGAGAGAGAGAGAGAGAGAGCTGCTTTAACTAAAACATTTAATGCTGTTTGTTTTAGAAACTACTCAGTTGTTGATTTTTTTAATCTGGCTTTCCTGATGTAAAAGGTGAATTTTAAGAGGATGGTTAAGTGGATAAAGCTGGAGCGATCCTTAGATGGTTTAAATACTGTCCACGTGAAACCAGAGCTCTCGAATATATAGATTCTTCAGGAGAGGAGCCAATCAGGGTGCAGGGTAGCAATGATGAAACATATAACTTTCCTCTGGTTCTTTTTTTTCCCAATCATTTTATTAGGGGCTCATACAACTCTTATCACAATCCATACATACATCAATTGTGTAAAGCACATCTGTACATTCATTGCCTTCATCATTCTCAAAATATTTGCTCTCCACCTAAGCCCCTGGCACCAGCTCCTCATTTTCCCCCTCCCTCCTCTAGTTCTTAAATGCTTTCTCCCTCCACTATCATAATCCCAATTCTACCTTACAAATCTGGTCAGACTAGAAGATGTACATTGGTATAGATAGCAACTGGAAACACAAGGAATCCAGGATAGATAATCCTTTCAGGACCAGTGGTGAGAGTGGCGATACTGGGAGGGTGGCGGGAGGGTGGGATGGAAAGGGGGAACCGATTATAAGGAACTACATATAACCTCCTCCCTGGGGGATGGACAACAGAAAAGTGGGTGAAGGGAGATGTCAGACAGTGTAAGATATGACAAAATAATAATAATTTATGAATTATGAAGGGTTCATGAGGGAGGGGGAGTGGGGAGGGAGGGGAAAATGAGGAGCTGATTTTAAGGGCTCAAGTATAAAGCAAATGTTTTGAGAATGATGAAGGCAACAAATGTACAAATGTGCTTGACACAATGGATGGATGGATGGATGGATTGTGGTAAGAATGGTACGAGCCCCCAATAAAATGATTTTTTTTAAAAGCTCTATATTCCTCAAACCCCAAACCAAATCACTGCCATCGAGTCGATGCCGACTCACAGGGAGCCTGTACCACAGGGTAGACCTGCTCTTGTGAGTTTCTGAGACTGTAACTCTGCTTTTTAAACTTCTTAACTAGAACTGAGTTGTTAGGGAGAATTTACTAATACAAAATATTCTACAATTCTTTTTTTACCCCTCCATTTTATTGGGAGCGTATCCAGACATCATACTTTTTCATAGTTCCGTCATATCAAGCAGTATTGTACAATTGCTACCAAATCAGTTTCTTCTTTGAACTACTTGGCTTGATAGCAGCTTCTCCATGGTAACCGCCAGGACCCCTTATTCTAGTTGCTGTCTCTATAGATACACCTATCCTGGGTTTCATAGTGAGACTGCAGCTCTTTATGGGAGTAGAAAGCCCCATCTATCTCCCTTGTACCGTGTCAAGATTTCTAACTGCGGACCTTGCAGTTACCTGCCCACCATTACACCACCAGGACCCTCACAGTTTTCCTAAGATATGACAATTCATAAAAGATAAAAAAGTTATGAACTAGAGTTGTTTCCCCCCTCCAATATCACCCACTGTCCCCACATTTCATTTTGGACCCTGAGCAGATGAGAGAGATGAACCATCTTGTTAAGAACCATCCAGAATCAATATTCACAGCTGTCATTCGCGGAGTGCTTACTCCGTCCGTGCCAAGCAATTTTCGGCACATGAGCTCATTTCATTTCTACCTTCACTCAGGAGTAATAGTATCCCATTGTACAGGTGAGACAACCAGAGGCCGCAGTTTAGTGTTTGCCAAAGTTTGGGGTCGACGTGGGCTTTGACCTTACATATTGAGCTCTGCTGTGGTCATCAGGAAACGTGTCAGGAAGGGGGATTCACCATGGCTGTTCTTCCCCCCTGGCCATGCCCACAGGGACTGCAGTAGGAGGGACCCTGCCCTTGCTTTTGTCATGGCAGCTGGCTCACATGGTCCTCTCTCCCTGTCTCCGGCTCACCCTCCTTCACGGTTCTTATGGAAGCAGGTTCGTTGGGTGGTGGGATCATGCGGTTAAGTGCAGTCTTGTTGGCACAGTGAACTGTGCATCCACAGTAGCTTAGCATCTGTTTCCAACAGCATCTCCGTGTAGCATCCTCTGGGGCGCCGGAACTCACGTATGTGGCTTGTGGTTGTTTTCTTGTTTGTTTGAATCATATTATTGGGGGCTCGTACAACTCTGATTATAATCCATCCATCCATCCATCCTTTGTGTCAAGCACATGTGTTCATTTGTTGCCATTATCATTCTCAAAACATTTTTTTTCTACTTGAGCCTTTGGTATCAGCTCCTCATTTTTTCCCCTCCCTCTCCCACTCTTCCTCCCTCACGAACCCTTGATAATTTATAAATTATTATTATTTTGTCATGTCTTACACTGTCTGATGTCTCCCTTTACCCAATTTTCTGTCGTCCGTCCCCCGGGGGGGGGTTATATTACATCATTGTAATCGGTTCCCCCTTTCTACCCCACTTTCCCCTTCCCCTCCTGGTATCGCTACTCTCATTATTGGTGCTGAGGGGTTTGTCTGTCCTGGATTCCCTGTGTTTCCGGTTCTTATCTGTACCAGTTTACATCCTTTGGTCTAGCCAGATTTGTAAGGTAGAAGTGGGATCAGGATAGTGGGGGAGGGGAGAGCATTAAAGAACTAGAGGAAAGTTGTATGTTTTTGTTTTAAAAAATCATTTTACAACTCTTATTGCAATCCATACAAAGTTGTATGTTTCATCGTAGCTACACTGCACCCTGACTGACTCGTCTCCTCCCCACGACCCTTCTGTAAGAGGATGTACAGTTGCCTACAGATGGGCTTTTGACTTTGGGTCTCCACTCCACACTCCCCCTCATTCACAATGGTATGATTTTTTTTGTTCTTTGATGCCTGGTAGCGGATCCTATTGACACCTCGTGATCACACAGACTGGTGTTGATTGGTTTTAAAGTTCCTGGCCTTGGAGAAAACCTTGGGAAGGCACTTTGGAGGAGTCAGACTCGGCAGGGTAACTTGGGGAGTCAGAACACAGTGCTCATGGCACCTGCCTGGGGCTTTGATCCGCCATGATTTGCATGCTTCATTCCTGTGATGAGGGCAACATCCCTCTCTCCTGCCTAGACACCTTGCAAAGGTGGGACTGGTCATAAGGAAACCAGATAGAGTATAGGTTAATTAATGTGCATGTGTCACTATTTACAGGAAAAGTAAAAAACACACCCTACTTAAAAGTAGGGACCATGAATGATTAAGACTGGAGTGTCAATTGTGTAACTTCAGGCAAGTAATTTAATCTCCCTGTGCCTCTGTTTTCTTATCTATTTGTAGAAGTTGCTACAAATACCTACACAGATATTAGAATTAAATGAATTATTACATATTTTTAGATTAAATACTTTTATTGGGGGCTCTTACAGCTCTTATCAAAATCCATGCTTTCATCCATTGTGTCAAGCACATTTGTCCATATGTTATCATCATCATTTTCAAAGCATTTTCTTTCTACTTTGAATTATTCTTTGTAAAGTGCTTTTAGAACAATGTCTGGGAGACAGAAGAACAACCCACTGCCATCCAGTCGATTCTGGCAGCCACCCTCTCTAAGGGTTCTCAGACTGTAACTCTTTACAGGAGCAGATATGGCCTCATCATTCTCCCACGGCGAGGTTGGTGGGTTCCAAAGGCCAACCTTGTCGTTGGCAGTTGTGGTAGTTACATAATCTGGGTGGACTTTAGCCTGTCAATCAGATCACAGCTTGATGACCTCATTTGGAGGCACGAAGGATATAAATAGCTCACTGGAGGCCAAGATACACTCTCTGCTTCAGCTTCCTGATAACAAGACACATGGAGCTATACTGACAGAGCCAGAGCCCTGGAGCTAGAGGAACCATGTGGAGACCCAAGCCAGCACTGAGATGCTTTCACCACCACTTGATCCACAAGACTTTCCACCCACTGGCATGTGATCTTCTTGCATTCGACGTCATTGCGTGGCTGCGTGAGTCTAAAGAGGAATTCATGGACTCATATCAACATAGAGGGCAATATTGGACTTATGGATTTGATCTGGACTGGGCTGGGATGTTTTCTTTAAGTACAACTGTTCTATGATATAAAGTTCTCTCTAGCACATATATGAGTGTCTCTGGATTTGTTCCTCCAGTCAACCCAGACTAACACAGCATCCTAGAGCCTAACTGCAGTGCCACCAGGCCTCCTTGGGAGACAGAAAGCGCTGCATAAATGCTTGTCAAATAGCCCAAATAGTAAGTGGTAGGTGGACATGAAACGATGCAGGTGGTTATGAGAAAGGAGGCTGTTTAACTGCTGTAGTAGAGATAATTGAGATGAATTACATGTAAATAAAATTGTACTAAGTGAATATGTGAGAGGTTTGTGCACTGCCTCTTTTATAAAGTGAGTGAGAGAAAGGGTGAGAGAGAGAGAGAGAGAGAGAGAGAGAGAGAGAGAGAGAGAGAGAAGCCCCTGAGACTCAGCTTCCTAGTATTTGAAGTGGAAACCAGTAATAAAAATGCCCATCTGGTAGACTTCAGTGCTCAGTAACGAACTATCCAATGCTGGGAAGGTATTCATTTTATCATTGTAAAATTCTCACTGCTGATATCAACGAGATAGAAGTGAGAAGCAGTTGACAGGTCACATGTTTTGAAAGCTCTTTGGATATTCCCTGAACTGAAACCACATTTCTGTTTAACTCAAACTGCTACCTTTTTCCTCTCTTCATTAATAATAGAAGATGGTGTGATAGGTAGGATATTTGTGCCAACCTGGCCAATGAACACATGTGGGAATAATTGAAGGGCTGAGAGATAAATGGCTCAGTGAGCCTCACCTTTCTGGTCTCTTGCTCTTTGATGATCGGACCAGTGTGCGGCCGCCTTAGCTGATTCTCTGCCTCAACTTGCAAGCTAAACTACCTGTGGAACACCCAACCCGTGGACTGTGTCACTGTAGCTTGAGGTTCCTTCAACACATGCTTTGCCATATTACTGGAGTATACATCACTTGAGGTGGGGACTGATGGACCCTGTCACCTGGCTTACTGTTGTTGACCTACCTTGATGTTTGCTGCCTGGGGCTGGATTGCCTGAATTGCTCTACGGAGGACTCAGCTGTCTGCTTCCTTGACTTACACCCAGCGGCCCTCAAGACTTGAAGGACGGCCATTGTATTAGCTGTCTCATGGAAGCGAGTTGCACTGAGCCATTTGTACTGCTCTCTAGACTAATTAGCTGTTTATTTTTTATGTTGTATATATTTATCTACATAAATATATATAAAATAATAAGTGTCCTGATTTTGTTTCTCTAGATAACCCTGTCTAACATAGATTGGGGGGGGGGGATTTTTTTAAAATTAAAACGATGGAGGTCAAGGAGATAAATCACACACACATATATGTCAGCCACTTACGTTTCCTCTGTGATTGAACGGCCATGTTCAAAGTCTGGCTTGTGTGTGTGGCTATTGCTACTTGAATCAGAGATGCAATAGCATTCAGGGGCCTGAAAACCGAGACACAAAATTGCTGCCATTTCAGCAATGAGTGTTTAAATATTACCCACACTAACGCCACACTGAAGTCCCTGGGTGGCACAAATGGTTAACTATTTGACTACCATCTGAAAGGTTGGCATTTCAAACCCTGTTAGAAGCGCGTCAGGAGAAAAGTAGATGATTGTTTCTAAAAGGGCTTTGAAAACCTTATGGAGCACCCATGGGCGCACCATGAATTGAAGGGGGCTTGAGACTTCAGCAACTCTGGTGGCATAATGGTTACGAGTTAGGCGGCGATCCGCCTGGTCATCAGTTCGAAACCACCAGCAACTCTTCATTTGAAAGACTGGGTTTTTTTTACTTCCATCAACAGTTGCAGTTTCTGAAACCTACAGGGGGGTCACGGTGAATTACCAATGATTGAAGGCCGTGAGTTTGGGTTTTTTAGTTTTGAGGAGACTTCACTATCACCACCCCACCCCCCATATTGACTGTTTACCTCTCTGAGCCAATTAAGAAGGGACTTGTTGATTCCTATTAAACAAACCGATCCAAACTTGTTGCATCCAAGTTTTACACTTGGACGGAAAAATGCATCGAAGATTCTTAATTTTACTCAGAAAGTCATATTCTTCTGAACTTGTTTTGGTAAGTCTTCATCTCCAAGCTAAAACAACAACATCATCAACAACAACAAAAAAAAACTTAAAAAGAGATACAGAGTCAAAGTCTAAAGTCTTCTCTCTCAGTTCTAAAATTAGCACGCCTGCTGGGTTTGTAAGTATATTTTTATGTGCTTTGGGTTTGTGGCTTTTTTGTTTTGCAAGAGTTACTGTCAGGGAGGCGTCTCCCGACAGCAGTAACTGTCATTAGTGGTGGCGCTATTAGCGAGCACACATCACAGCACGGTTTGCTTCCAAATTGCTGCTCGCAGGTTTGAGAGACCTTCTGCAGATGGGGGTGACGTGAGGGCCGAAGAAGAAAACATTGGCGACGCCAGCGCAGGAAAGTTCCTCGGAACGAGCGTCCAGTGATGACCGCTTTCCTTTGGGCCCTTTCAGATTGAGGAAGTCAAGCGGACAGGCATACATTGTGGGAGCTTTCTGTCAACTTGGGAAAAACAATAGGATAGATAATTCATGGCTACCCAGAGCAAGAGCCAAGGGAGTTAGTGACAAGGTCAAAGGATCTAGTCCCATTTGTCTGCGATGACAGCCTCGCTTTTAAACAATAGAATAGTCCTTGAGGAGTTGGAAAACGTACTCTCACTGCCATGGAGTCGCTGCCAACTCATCATTACCCTGTGGGACAGGGTAGAACTGCCCCTGTGGGTTTCCAAGACTGAGAACTCTTCAGGAGTAGAAAGCCCTGTTTGTCTCCTGAGGAGCTGTTGGTGGTTTCGAACTGCTGACCATACAGTTAACAGCCTAACTCGGAACCAACGTGCTACCAGAGATTTTTGAGAAACTGGAAAGGTACATGCAAATGGAATTTTTAGAAGCATGTTAGTGGTTAAACTTGCCTTTAGTTTACAAAGTCCTTTTTATTATAATAATAATAAAATCAATTAGAAAACTCAGTTTAAAAGAAGGTACTATGCTAGGAATGGTGGGGTGGTGATGAGTCCTTGTTGGTGGTGGGTGCCATAGAGTCTGAGCCATAACCACCCATAACAACAGAATGAAAACTGCATAGTCCTGTGCCATCTTCACAATTGTTCCTGTGCCGGAGCCCATTGCTGCATCGTTATGTCAATCCATCTTGTTGTAGGCATTCCTATTTGTAGCTGCCCTTACACTTTACTAAACATAATGTCCTTCTACAGGGACTGGTGTCTCTTGATAATATATCCAAAGTATGTAAGACGAAATCTTGTTGTGCCTGTCTCTTCAGGGGCATTCAGGCCTTACTTCTTCCCACACAGATTGATCTGTCCTGTTCATGGCACTTTCACTTATTCTCCAGCATGGCAATTCAAATGCATTGATTCTTCTACTGTCATCCTTATTCATTGTCCAACTTTCAAATCCATATGAAGCAATTGAAAATACCATGTCTAGATTCAGGCAAGCCTTAGTCCTCAAAGTAACATCCTTGTTCTTCAATACTCTAAAGAGGTCTTGTGCATCTTTTGCTCTCTTGACTGCTGCTTGCATGCACATTGACTATGGACCCAAGCAAGACAAAACCTTTGACAGCTTCAGCCTTGTCTTTGCTAATCATGATGTTACCTATCGGTCTAGTTGTGAGGAGTTTGGTCATCTTTACATTGAGTTGTAAACCATACTAAGGGCTGCAATCCTTGGTTTTCATCAACAGATGTTTCTAGTCCTCACTTTCAGCAAGCAAGGTTGTGTCATCTGCATATCGAAGGTTGTTAAGCCTTCTCCAATCTTGTCACATTCTTCTTCATATGTAATCTCAGATGACTTGTTCAGCATACAGATTGAATAAGTGTGGAGAGAGTATTCAGCTCTGTTGCACACCTGCCCTGATTTTAAGCGATATAACATTCTCTTGTTTTAGTCCCACAATAGCCTATTGATCCACGTTCAGATTCTGAATGAGCACCATGAAGTGCTCTGGAATCCCCTTTTTTCTCAAGCTTATCCACAGTTGATTACGGGCCACACAGCCGAGCGCCTTTGCATAGTTGAAGGCGGCCTGGGGCAGAGCAGACAGTAATGGTGTGGGCCACCAAGCAAAACTGTCGAAGTCTAGGTGCACCAAGGAGCACCTCAGAAGAAAGACATGGTGATCAGCCATTACAAACCCGTGGAGCACAGTTCTCGTCCGGCACTCATGAGGTCTCTATGAGTTTGGGTCCACTTGACAGCGATTGGTTTTTTGTGGGACGGGTCCATCGGCACCAAGTGAAGGTTGTAAGAAATTGTATGATGTGAGAATTCCCTTGTTCTACAAGCAGTAAGACTTTCTAATGCATCCACTCTTTACATGTATCACCCCCCCCCCCCCCAAATAGTATAGTGCGTCCCTGGTGCATTTCACCTGTCAGCATCCAAGATCATTCTCTACAGAAGAAAAGTCAGTCCTCATCAGTAGATACAAGGGCCTTCAGGAAGTTCCTGGAAAATTCCCCTTATTTTCTCATTCCATTTTCCCAAAAATTTTGAAACCCGCTCCCATCAGTGTGCCAAAGTGACTCAATATGTCCCGGTCACTGGCTTATGTCAGCAGATATGGACTTGGGATGTTTCATGTGTATGAGGGGACTGCGTTACAGGTATAAATAATGTCTTTGCATTCAGCCTGGCGCTCTGGCTGCCGCTGTAACCAAGGAGGCCAACTGCAGCGGCCTGACTTTCAGTATTTGGCATGTTGTTTTGATCTTTAGCCTGTGCGTCTGTTTTTGTTGAGGGAAGAGGGTGGGGAGGGACTCTTAGAAAAGGGAAGGAGATATCCTCTTTAATACTGAAAACGGAAATAAGGAATTATCAGTTCAGGGTCAGTAGAAGCCACACTGCCTGGCTTCCTTCTCCTCTGGAATGACTTTGTTTTGTTTTGAAAGGCTTGAAAGCAACTAGAGATAAATTATTCTTGGGTGGAGCTTTCAGCCTGGAGTTCAGAATCCCCAGGACATCGATTGTGGACTTTGGGAAAGGTGACTATGAAGTTCCTAACATTATCAATAATGTTTCATCTATGTGGGCTTATTTTCCTGGAGATGAGATCCATCATTTAAAGTTTTTAGAGTCAGTTCTAGGGTGAGGCCTTCAAACTTGAGTCATGGCCATCTTGGCCATCTTGGCCATGACCCTGGCCCTGGCCCTAACTAGAGAATTATTCTTGATGGATGACATGTGACTGTGGTCGAAGTGCCTTATGACCTTAGGCGCACTCACGGAAGTCCATGCTGCGAGAAAGTGAAGGCAGTTTTACTTCTGCTCCTACAATCTTCAGCCCCTGCAGTGCCTTTCCGGAGCCTCTGGCTGCCCTCCCTCTCCACTGGTATTGATCCAGTTTCTGCTTTGAAGAGTTCACGAGCTGGTCCTCCTGCAGATTCTCAGAGAACCAGGCTGATTTTTTTCTCGAAATGGATGGGTGAATTTAACTCAGGACGGCACGATGGTGACAAGAGAAGGCATGTATAATGGATTACCAAATGACTATTCTGTGCCTGACCTTCCTTAGGATCCCAAACGTGGCTCTTGTTTCCCCTCATACAATCTCTGTAGGTGGTTTAATCCAAATCTACAGCTTCCAGTGCCCACTCCATCTGTGTTATCAGCCTTCCTCTCCTGTGCTGAGCTCCTCCTGCAGCCTTCTCGTGCGCTTGTCCCCTTGATCCCTCAAACTCACTCATCGGGTCTCTACCACTCTTCAACCATTCTTCCTCCTGAAGCCCCTATCTTGCTGAATGGCCCAACAGTCTGTTCCCTCTTGTCTGTTTCATTAACGCCCTCAATTTATCTGAGCCCCACCCCCCCCCAAAAAAAACACCTTTCATTCCAGTATTCTGTTAATCACATAGCCTCCCAAATGGCTTAGAAACAAAACTTTACTTTGTACCCCTCATCTTCTAATGTCTGATTTCTCCACTCTCTAGCTGGTCTTCCCACTCATCAATCCATCCTTCTTTCGGTTAACATTTTAGTGTGCTTGATGTGAAAGTTGACATTAATTTTCCGGGCGATAGTTGGTACACAGATCGACCTTGGTTCTACGACATTGGGTGCAATCCACGCACTGCGCCAGCAATCCCCCCCCCCCCCCCCCCGATCGCCCCGCCTCTCTCTGCCTTCCCCTCTTGGGTTTTGCACCAATGTTGCCCTTTGGTCCCAAAGAGTTGTTTTAAAGAGCAGATTCTTCACAGGTGTTTTACAGTCCTGTCTATGACTTGGCTGAACAGTGGCCTCTGGGAATGTATTCCTTTTCAAATTAGAAAGTTGTCTCAGGGTGCTAATCTGGGAGTTTCTTTAGTCCACTGGTTCTCAACCTTCCTAATGACGTGACCCTTTAATACAGTTCTTCATATTGTGGTGACCCCCCCCCACCATAAAATTATTTTAGTTGCTACTTCATCACTGTCATTTTGCTACTGTTATGAATCGTGCGACCCCTGTGAAAGGGTTGTTCAACCCTCAAAGGGGTCTCGACCCACCAGTTGAGAACCACTGCTTTAGTCTCCTTCCGTCTCACCAGGATGACACAGGAGGAGGCAGGATTTTGTTCTGTTGTCTGTAACGGCGCTATATGTTGCAACTGACTTGATGGCCCATGACGAGCAATATTGCCCTAGTGACAAAACTCAACCTTCTTGGCATGGCCTCCTGTCCACGTCCGACCTGACTCTTTCAAATATTCTCAATCTTCTCTCTCATTGTTGTCCTTCTAGCTTGTTGTTCGGCTCAGTGGGGTGTAGATGTGAAAATCACTTGTTTGTTGCACACACTTTTCAGTCGCCAGCAGTGGCTTTGCCTGTTGACAGTACTGTTTAGCATTGACAAAGAAAATGACACCCTCTAATCAACCGTATTTGACCGTCTTGCTTGTTCTTTTAGATGCTATATGGCTTGTTTGGAATGCCCTTTTCTCCATTCTCAGTTCTTCTTCACCTTGTGATCTAGGTATCACAGCTCTGTGTGCTCATAACATTGGTGAGTTCTCTAGACTAGCACTGGGCGCATTGCATTGTGATTGGCTGCTTATTTATGTGAGGCCGTGTCTTCATCGTTTAGCATTATAATCTTACATATCTAACAATACAAGTCGCTCAACAAATGCTTATTAGATAATTAAAGAAAGAGGTCAATGAACAGGTCAGTGAACGGGAGAAAGTTAGTGGATCCAAGCCTCACCTTCCTCACCTGGGATACAGACGTTAGCAATAGCAGTGGTAAAGACGAGATGAAGCAATCTAGCTAGAGCACTCAGCACGGCGCCTGACCGAGATTGTTGCCGGCAGCTGTCATTATGCATGTCTTAAAGTGCCATATGAGAGGGCCAAGGGTTTTAGACCATATGGGAGATTGTATAGCCCTAAAGTTTTATTGGATTCTCGAGAGATTTTCTTCATCCGGGAGTGAAGATTTCAGGTCTAGTTTTAATTTTTCCAAAACAGATAGGAAGGCTTGATAAAACATTTCTTTGAATGTAATATTTACCGGCTGAGCGGTTTTATTTGTTCACCCCTGGGAGAACTAGTGAGAGCCACATACGGTCTGAGCCTCGTTACCTGTTTCCCATCGTCCAGGTATTTTCACTATTTTTCTCAAGTTAAGTCCCAAATTCTAAGTGTAGAAACGGAAGTGGAAAGGTTTTGCCATTGTGCTGTGGTCCTTTGGAGAGTCTGGCAGAGCAGACCCCCAGGAACCGCCTCTTGCCCTTCACCAGAGGGTATCTCAGAGAAACAGACAATCCGGCCCTGCATGGAAGCCTGGCGTCAGGATTAACCTTGTGCATGCTGGTGATTTTTTATTTTTTCCTTTGCTTCTTCTGGAAAGCTGTGTTGAGAGTCATTCAACGGTAAACTGTTATCATGGTTTATGATTAACTTCTTGCCATTGGACTTCTAGCGGCTCTACTTGCCTCCCCAGAGGCGTGGTGCTTCCTGTGTGGAGCTCCTGATAAGCAGTGGGGGGCTGCCACGCGAAGGACATGATCCACCTTTAAGGAGTGAATAAGCTAGGGTACTTTCCCAGCAGGCACCCGGTGACCATCCACCTTCATCTGGCTGTGTCGAGCTGGCATGAGGGAAATCTTATTGGAAATTTTCTCTTGACTTCTGGGACTTTGAAGGCCTCTGGTTTTCCTGTTTCTCTGCCTGGCTGCTCATGGAATTGTGTTATGTTGTGTTGCTGGCTGCCAGTGAATTCATTGGGACTTATGTCAACCCCATGGGAGAGTACAACTGCCCCTGAGGGGGGTTTCTTGGCTGGGAATCTTTATCAAAGCAGATTGTGGGGTCTTTTCCTCCTACTGGGTGGGTCTAAACTGCCCACCTTTGGTTTGCAGCCAAGTGCTTGACCATTCCTCCTTTATTCCTCTTCACAGGGCTGCTCCCACTTCCTCTTCCTCCTCCTCTGTAGATGGCCATCTCACGTCATCTAGCTTTTTACTCCTCTCTTGATCAGCTGGAGTCTCCGTGTGGTAGCAATGATTCATGTACTCTACTGTTAACTGAAAGGCTGGAGGTTCAAGTCTACTCAGAGCTGCCTCAGAGAAAAAGGCCTGCTGATCTACATCTGAGGCATCAGTCATTGAAGACCGTAGGGATCAGAGTGCTACTCGGACAGACCTGGAGTCTCCATGAATCAGAATGAAACTCCAGGGCACCTGGTTATTGGTAACCTAATCATTGCCTTGCTTCATATAGCATCATTTTGTGGATAACTTGTAACCTCTTTTTTCCCCCTACGCCTCAAATCTATACTTTCTATACACCCCTTTTTGTTTTGTAGTCCTTGAATCTCAGCATATCTCACATAAAGCTCACTTCTCATCAACTCTACACTTTTGGCTGCCGCTCCTAATTTCCCTGGGGTATTTCCTGACAACTTGTCTGTCTTCGATTTAGCTCATAACCATTCTTCTTGTCACCCAAGGTTAAGTGGCAGATCCTCTCATTGTTTTTCTTTTATTCATTCTTGAACGAAGGTGAAACCCAAGGATTCCCATAGCTGCCCGGATTTTCTCCTGGGCCTGGTGGCGTGTAATGGGCTGACTCATTGTTGAGCTGCTATCAGCAAGGTCAGCAGTTCAACCTCATTAGTTGCTCTTGTGCAGAAAGAGGAAGCACTCTGCTCCCGGAAAGACCCATAACCTTGGAAACTCACGGAGGGCAGCTCCACTCTGTCCCAAGGGTTGTTGAGTCAAAATCGACTTGATCGTAGACAAGGCCTCTTTCAAGTTGAAAAGCAAGGATGTTACTTTGAGGACCAAGGTGCACCTGACCCAAGCCATGGTATTTTATGTTGCCTCATATGCATATGAAAGTTGGACATTGGATAAGGAAGACCAAAGAAGAATAGATGCATTGGATTGTGGTGCTGGAAAAGAACATTGAAAGTACCGTGGACTGCCGAAAGAACAAGCAAATCCATCTTAGAAGAAATTCAGCCAGAATGCTCCTTAGTGGCAAAGATGTGAGACTTTGTCTCATGTGCTTTGGACATGTTATAGGGAGACACCAGTCCCTGGAAAAGGGCATCATGCTTGGTAAAGTAGGACAGTGGGAAAAATAGATGAGTTGGCATTGGGGTTACAACAACCAGTTCAAGCAGAACAGTTGTGAGGATGGCACAGGACTGGGCGCTGTTTTGTTGTCATGCTTAGCAATGGCATGGGCATTTCCCCTGCTTTTCATCTCCTTTCCCAAACTGCCAGTGTGTTCTCATGAACGTTGGCCATTGCCCTCTTTCTTCTAGAGTGTGGCCCCCGAGCGCATGCATTGGAAGTCTAGGGGAGCAACATTCAGATAATGGGACTTGATTCGCATGACATAGAGCCCGGTGGTCCCATAGGCGAGCTGTACTGCTAACGGCCGATTCTGAGGGGCAAAGAGGAGGCTGCCCTGTAAAGACACACAAAGGCTCAGAGACCCTGGACAGCTTCAGGATGAGTGGGAATCAACTCAATGGCCATGGCTTTGTGATTGCTGTCTATGTGAATGGTGCTTCCTGGAGCTGTGTAACATAGTGGCTGTGTGAGTGTTGGCATGGATACAGGGGATGGAGGGAGGGCTACTCAAGACTGGAGTGGCAGGAGAGGGCGGAGTGGACTTGACAATTGGACCCAAGAGGAAAGTCTCATTGTTATGACAGAAGGAAGGGGATAGTGTTTTCCTCTCTCTCATCTACCCAGGGGAATAGGACTCCGTGCTTTTCTAGGCATTGAATTAAATCCATTGTAGAGCCACCCATGGTGCTGGCGAGTTGTGACCCGGGTCTTCATGTTCTAATCCTCATTGTTCTTGGTTGTAGGGGGCGGGGGGGAAGTGTGTTCAGGAGCTTCTAAAATAAGATCCCATGTTTGGTGGCTGTACTGATAAAATGGAATGATCCTAGACTCCTGTGTCATGACATGCCTTCTAGCCATGATTTTGAGGGGACCCAAAGAGGTATGACAGCTTTGATCATGCTGCCCCTTCGTATTTACACCGACAGTGGGATGCCTTGGCTGGTGTCTGTAGCCGCGATGGTGGTCGCTGGGAACACTTCTCCAGGCAGGCTGCTGCCTCAGGGGTGTGGGCCACCACGGAGGTAGACGAGCTCTGGATAAGGCCTCCAAATTACGTAGTAGCCCTGCCTCTGGTACCTTCTCTCCCCTTCCCTTCCAGACCACGCAGAGCCTTGTGTTGTGGTAGCTAGGCCGTTTCCTGCCGCAGGCTAAAGTTCACATAAATTGTTCAGGTTTCTCCTATCCTTGCATTTACACTTCTTAAATGTCTGGATCCCAGGAAGTAAACAACTGCAAGCTCTTTTCCTTTTCTTGTACTGCGCCAACCCCTACTCATAATAACACCAATAGATAACATGTATCGATCTCCTAATTTTTGTATGTGATAAAAGCTTAATTTATGCTGTATCCTTTTTCATCTCCAGAAGGATCTCTGCTAGGACTACGATGACACGAAACATAGGCTTACAGAATGTAAGCAACTTTCTCATGATCACAATTCACTAGTGTGTTGGGGAGGGTTAGTCCGTCTGATTGCAGAATTTATGCCCAGTCAGTCAGTGTGCTGTGAATGCCTCTCCCGAAGACCAAGGGAGTCTCTTCCAGGAAGCTTTCCTAGACTTAAACGCCCCCTTGGACCTCAGCTTGTCCGCCATAGTAACCTGTGCGTTCCTCGATTCAAGGGCAGCCTAATACTTTTTCATTGTTTCCTTCTGTGGTACGTAGGGTCACCATGAGTCAGAGCCAACTCCTCACCACCACGTATAGAAAACTGACAAGTGCCAAGACGGGTAGAAAACAAACAAACATAACCTTCCTAAGTACATCTGCATTTAGCCAATGAAATCGCTTGATATAAACTCACACACGTAAAGGCCCACTATATAATCAGATTTGGCACCACACAAGGATGGCTATAGGAATCATAAAAGGCGTTCATTGTGTTACTGGGACATGCATTTACGTTTATAGAAGGCACGTTGCCTTTCCGTTCTTTCAGTGCAGTCCTGTGCCTACTTGTAAGCCTCCATTACACATGATATATGAAGTCTTCCATGAATATGAGGGTCAGGGCAACCTGGCCGTTCTGGATTCTCTATTACTTATTTTGCTGTGTCCTACATCTAGCTCAGGGCTCGGGCATGACATCCTATAGCCTCTTTAGCCTGGTTGGTTGAATGCACAGATCGATGAATGGGGAGGAAGGAAAGGGGGTGGGGAGAGGAAAAGAAAAACCATCCCAAACCCATGCGATTGTATGTGTGTGCCATGTTTTGTTTCTTGATGCGCACTTGGGTGGTTTCCACCCTTGGCGATTGCGATGCTGACATGACATTGGTGTGCAGGTGTCTGCTTGAGTTTCTAGATCTGCCCTAGGAGGGAAATTGGGGTAGAATATGGCAATTCTATCTCCAAGTTTTTGAGGAGTCACCAAACTATGTTCCACAGTGGCGATATCAGTTTACATTCTTGACAACAAAGGATAGGGGTTTGGGTTTTCTCTTTGTAACAAGAAATACAAAGATGAACGATTGTTAACACTGATCCAGTGGCTCACTGAGGTTAGGACCACCAATTATATGCTTCTCTTGACTTAGCCTGTCCTTCATGGGAAGGACCCCATTGGTGTGTTGAGCTGTTAGCCAGATCAGCAGTTCAGAAAATGAGACTTCATGCTCTCATGAATATGTCCACCCTGAGAAACCCACAGGGACAATCCTACTGTGTCCTGTTGGGTCACTTTCAGTGGAAATCAACTCGGTGGCAGTCGGTGTATATCCTTCATGGTTGTAATGTGGTTGCTGTAGCTCCAGCCATCACAACTGCATTCAAGACCGGACAAAGGGAAAACTAAGAAGGACGAAGGTGTTGTGAGTTGCACCTGCCCCCTTTTCTGGGAAAGCGATAAATAACAATCAAGAGTTTTCCAGAACTATATGTCTCACATCCCTTCATTTACATCTTACCTGTTTCAAGGTGGTCAAGTGGTCACCCCTGGTTAGCAGCTCAGTGCACACCCATTACACCTCCAGGACTGATGGGTCACCTCTGGGAATTGTAAAAGCAGGGAATAGGATTGTTATGTTTGGCTGAATCTGGTTTTGACTGGTAAGAAGAAATGACTACCACTTGTAAGAACTGACTTCTACATATTTTCTTGAAGGCAGAGTGTAATGTAGAAGAAAGAATGCAGAATTTAAGAGCCAGGAGATTAGGATCTTGTCCCATCTCTGACTGGCTAGCTATGTGACCTTGCTACAAACACATAATCCTTCTGAGCTGGTTTTCCATTTCCATTTCCTTATCTATTGTGGGTTATTATCTATCGGGGTTATTGTTCAAATGGAGTGAGATAGATAATCTATGAAGTTCTTTGTATTCGAGGAGCATATACTAATTGTAATTTTTGGTAAGTATCTGATCTAAAAATAAGACTATTTTTAAAGTATATACTGTATATACTTGAGTATAAGCTGAGTTTTACAGCACACTTTTTTTTCAGCTTTTTAAAAAATCATTTTATTGGGGGCTCATACAATTCTTATCATAATCCATACATACATCCATTATGTCAAGAACATATGTACATCTGTTGCCATCATCATTCTCAAAACATTTGCTTTCTACTTGAGCCCTTAATATCTGCTGCTCATTTTCCCCCTACCTCCCCACTCCCCCCTACCTCATGAACCCTTCATCATTCATAAATTATTATTACTTTTTCATATATTACACTGTCCGACATCTCCCCTCTCCCCCTGCCTTCTTCTCTGTTGTCCCTCCCCCAGGGAGGAGGCTATACGTAGATTCTTGTAATCAGTTCCCCCTTTCTACCCCACATTCTCTCCACCCTCCAGGCATCGCCTCTCTCACCACTGGTCCTGAAGGAGTCATCTGTTCTGGATTCCCTGTGTTTCCAGTTGCTATCTGTGCCTATGTACATCCTCTGGTCTAGCCAAATTTGTAAGATAGAATTGGGATCATGATAGTGGGGCAGGGGGGAAGTCTTTAAGAACTAGAGGAAATTTATATGTTTCTTCATTGCTACCCTGCACCCTGCCTGATTCATCTCCTCCCCACAACCCTTCAGTAAGGAGTGTCTGGTTGGCTACCATTGGGCTTTGAGTCTCCACTCTGCACTCACCCACATTTTCATTGATATGATTTTTTATTCTTTAATGCTTGATACCTGATCCCTTCGACAGCTCATGGTCACACAGGCTGGTATGTTTCTTCCATGTGGGCTTTGTTGCTTCTGAGCTAGATGGCTACTTGTTTATTTTCTAGCCTTTAAGACCCCAGACGCTATATCTTTTGATAGCTGGGCACCATCAGTTTTCTTCACCACATTTGCTTATGCACACGTTTGTCTTCATTGATCGTATCAGGGAGGTAGGCACCCATTGATATGATTTTTAGTTCTTTGATGTCTGATAACTGGTCCCTTCTGCACCTTGTGGTCAGACAGGCTGGTTTGCTTCTTCCATGTGGGCTTTGATGCTTCTCAGATAGATGGCTGCTTGTTTATCTTTAAGCCTTTAAGACCCCAGATGCCGGGCACCATTAGCTTTCTACACCACATTTGCTTATGCACACGTTTGTCTTCAGTGGTCATATCAGGAAGGTGGGCACCCATTGATATGATTTTTAGTTCTTTGATGTCTGATAACTGGTCCCTTCTGCACCTCGTGGTCAGCCAGGCTGGTGTCAGCACACTTAATGCAGTGTTTGTGGTAAAATTAGGTGCCCCAGCGGATATTTGGGTTGGCTTATACTTGAGTATGTACAGTTCATTTGTATTTTAACATCTCTGAAAATAGATACAACTCATGGGAATCTAAGATTCAATGAAATATAGTAGGGATGCTTTGTGGAGCTTTCTGAAAACCATGCGGTTTATGGCCAGTATTGGCAACCAGAAGACTCTCGTAGAATCTCCAGAACCTAAAACAATTTCATGTTGGAACAGCTCATGCTAAGTACCTGCATCATACAGGCAACTATTAGTATTCCTATTTCAAAAATATGAAGCAGAGGCAAACCAATATGAGTTTATCCAAATGAAGCCAGGACATTTTATGAGTTCAAGATACTAGAAAGTGTTCTGCAAACGTTGCAGCTTGACCTCCTACTAGGCCATTGCCAAATGTGACCTGGGGATGCCTTTCAGGTTCACTGCCTTAGGAATGCACCAAAGATCAGAGGCAATGCCTAACCTGTTTTTCAAGTTACATGTGACTTATATCCTTGACTGCATATGGCACCATGGAATTATTGGTTAGCTCAGCCATCTGGATTGATTATGTTGAAGATAAAAACCACTCAATATAATATTTCATAATTTTAACTGAGGGATGTACTTATATGAGCTACTAACCAAAAAGTTGGCAATTTGAGTCTACCCAAAGGCATTTGAGAAGGGCCTACCAATCTAGTTCCCATAGGGCAGAGCCATGAAAGCTCTTTGGACAGTAGTTATCCCCTGAACTGCATGAGGTCACCATGATTCAGAATTGATTTAGTGGCAATTAGTTTTTGGAGCCCTTTGGTGGTATAGTTAATGAGCTGGGCTTCTAAGTGAAACTAAGCTGGGCTTGGTGATGTACTTCCGACAAGTCAGCAATTGGGAACTCTGTGGAGCACAGTTCTGTGATGTACGTGGGCTCGCCACGAGTTGGAGTGTTCCTACTGAAAGCCTGTGGGTGCGTGCACACACACATACACACACACACACACACACGGACTCCAAGTGGTTCCTGGAAGTGCTCCCTTAGCTTTTAATTCCGTTTCCCCATGAAATTTTAAAACCCCCTTCATGTATGTATAGAACATATATTTACATAGGGTATATGTCAAAACGCAAATTCCCTGCCATCAAGTTAATTCCGATTTACAGGGACCCTGAGGAAGAACTGCATGTGTGGGTTTCTGAGACTGAAAATCTTAACAGGAGTAAAAAGTCTCCTGTTTTTTCTCTCAGAGTGACTGGTAGTTTTGAACTGCTGACTTTACAATTTAGCAGTCCAATGCGTAGCCTACTATGTTACCAGGACTCCTAGTGTGCGTGTGTGTGTATTATATATATACAAAGAAGCCTTGGGAATCCAGGGCAGATGATCACTTCAGGACCACTGGTGTGAGTGGCAATACTGAGAATGCAGGGAGAGTGTGGGTTGGAAAGGGGGATCCGATTAGAAGGATCTACATGTGACCTCCGCCCTGGGGGACGAACAACAGAAAGGTGGGCGAAGGGAGACATTGGATAGGGCAAGATATGACAAAATAATAATTTATAAATTATCAAGGGTTCATGAGGGACGGGGGAGCAGGGAGGGAGGGGAAAAATGAGGAGCTGATGCCAGGGGCTTAAGTGGAGATTAAATGTTTTGAGAATGATGAGGGCAATGAATGTACAAATGTGCTTTACACAATTGATGTGCGTATGGATTGTGATAAGAATTGTATAAGACCCTAATAAAACAATTAAAAAAAGAAACCTTAAGAAGTTCATAGAAAAATTTCCATTATCTTTCCATTCCATTTATTTAGGAATTTTTGAAGCCCCCTTATATATAGATAATACATATCTATACATGGTTTCGTTTCTCACTTTCTCTCTTTGATACATGTGGAGAGAGGAAGAGTCAATTGAGAGATATGGGGGCTGATTTGAGGTCTGTCGACTAGACTTATCCACTTGGTGCCTCTCCTTCTGGGACCGCTTTGTCAAGTCGCTGCTCATCACTTGGCTATTGTGTCGGTCGATGGTGTTGCCAGGATGCTGCTCCAGAGATTTCCTACTCAGAACACTGCCTAGTGGTTTTGTTTTATATATGTTTGTATGTATATGCTTGTCTATATCTAGATGTATGCTTGTGTGTGTTTATTTTTGTGAATGTATATATGGACACAGGCACAGATAATACCACTTTAGAGGAAGGAAACTCGGACACTGTGGGGTAAGGGATCGCGGAGCTCTTGAGAGAGAGGAAAGTGATCGGGTTAAAACACGGAGCAGCAAGGATTGGTGCTGAGTGTGGTTGACACATCACACATCCTCCTCTTGGAATTGTTTTACCTAAATAGTCTTCCATTTCCTTAGCTTCCATTAGAAATTGGAAGAAAACTGGGTAGTCACTTTCCATTTATTATTATTATTTTAATGAAATATCTAAATGGATGCAGGGAGAAGATGGGGAAAAGACAAGAACGCTTCATCGGGACTATTTACTGTGGGGCTATCCCACAGCCGAATGGGGCCTAAGGGGTGGTTGTGTACTTGAAAGGGAAAATGAGAGACAACAGACAAGGCATACAAGGGCTCACCTCTTCCACGGAGCCGGGAACCAGAGAGAGATGAAATGTACTTAACAATTGTTCATATAATCACAGGACATGCAGACCTCATTCCTTACATACGGAACAAGCTGGGCAGTTTCTTATCCCGCGAGGTTCTTCAGCTCACTGGGGGAGGAAACCTCATACTAGCATGAGGCAGACAGAGCAGAGGAGAGTCAACTGCCTCTCGAAGGGGAGAACAAAAGAAACATGTCTGCTTCTATAGATAAAGCCCTCGGACTGTATAGTAATCAGCCATGTGCTTGTAAGAGGTATCACTACAGTCACACTATTATGGAGGATATTGTGGGGATGAGTTTTAAGTTGGAGAATGTGAACAGACGCATCTTCAACTTACAAATCGGAAGGCTGCCCTCCACCAGAATCCTGGCCTCCCAGGCTGCTGCTTCTTTTTATTTTTTGCTTCTTCCTTTTTTTAAGGTTAACTTGAGAAATTGTTATTAATAATTGAAACAAACTTAGAAAGTAGAACATATTCTGCTTAACTATAAGATTATCCCTAAATGTACGGGTCTAACACAAGGATTACTCAGGTTGTTACCTGAGCAACAAAGTCAGAGGTTCTTGGGAGTACAAAAGTAGTCTGAGGGTCACTACAAAACCCAGACTAAATTATATAAACTAGATTCTTAAAAAATCTGTCACTGCTTTGTAACTCGGAAGTGGATACAACCCCTGGGTTAAATATTTCATGACATATTAAGACATTGTTTGGGAGGGGGCTGTCTCAAAAGGCAACATTAAAAAAATATCTGATTGATCATTACCTTGAAGTAAATAAATCCACTACCAACATCTCCCCTCAAACAACTAACAAACTTTCATGTCTCTGAATGTATGCAGGCTCCTAAGTCATGGAAGATAATTTAAAATATATATTTAAATATAACCATCCCTAAGCAACACCTATCTACTCTTATTTGCGTCCAAATTTTTTAGTCCCAAATTTTTACTATCTTATGTTGATGTCTTAATCGTAAGCTTTGCTGGTTGCCAGATTTTTTTTTTAGTCTACTTGTTACAAAGATAAAACATGTAATAGTTATGTACTACATCTAACAGTTATTTGCTAAGGGTAGTAAAATGATATGCCTTAATTATCCTCATAACCAATATTGTATTTGCACCCAAAAAATTTATTACAAGAATTCCATTAATACCAAAGAAAGAGACTCATGGGGACTGGGGAATCATTTTAACCTAAACATGATTCATGAACAAAATTAAGTTGTAACAATTATGGTCTTTATCAAAGCTAAATTTTCTTTTTGAGCTGTCACTGCTTCAAAAATTAACCTGTCTCAGTGGGTTCACTTAGATTAAATAATATAATTCTGTGCTTCCCAGATTGAACCTAAATATTATAATCAACACAGTATCACTTTGAAATTGTTGATTTTATTTTAGGAAATCCTAAAATGACAACAAATGAGTTAAATTATTGCTCTAACAATCAATATTGTTGTAATAAAGCAAAGCTTATATATTTAATTTTCCAATACCCACTGCATCGAGTCAATGCTGATTCATAGAAATTACCCTGTGGATTTCCAAGGCTGTAACTGTTTACAGCCTCCCAGGTTTCTTAATCATGAACATAGAGAATTTGTTTGCATACACTCTTCCTGGTCCTCAGTTTCCCACAACTTACCTCTTTTTTCTCTTACACAACCATCAACCACCCCAAACTGATTGTCATAGAGTTGGATCTGACTCATGGTAACCCTACAGGGCCGGGTAGAACTGCCCAGTGGGTTTCTGAGACTGTAACTCTTTTAAAAAAATAATTTTATTGAGGGCTCTTACAACTCTTATCACAATCCATACATACTGTCATTGTGTCAAGCACATTTGTACATTTGTTGCCATCATCATTCTCAAAACATTTTCTTTGTACTTGAGCCCTTAGTATTAGCTCCTCATTTCCCCCCTCCCTCCCTCATGAGCACTTGATAATTTATAAATTACTATTATTATTTCATGTCTTACACTGACCAATGTCTCTCTTCACTCACTTTTCTGTTGTCCAGAGACTGTCACTCTTTATGGGAGTAAAAGCCTCATCTTTCTCCTGTGGAGCAGCTGGTGGTTTTTGAACCGCCAGCCTTGTGGTTAGCAGCGCAACTTGTCACCACTACACCACCAGGACGCATCAAGACCCCTGTTGATTAAAAAAGAAAGAGCATGTGTTACAAGCGCCCACTCCTGTGTTTGCTCTTCACCGAACACTGTTCAGGTTCTGTTATTGTGAACTCTGTTTTCTCACAAAGGAAAAGAAAAAGGAAGAAAGGCGAAGAGAAGCAGTCGGCCAACTCCTCCATCTGTAAATCCGGTCTTCAATGTGTGGCAATAGGACCTGCCAGACTTTTGCTTTTTCTAAGAACTTGAGGCAAAGTGGCATGCCGATGACAGAGTAGCACAGTTATTTCAAGTTCCTGGTTAAGTTTTTGTGTTTTTGATAGTCCTCTGTGGCACACGTCTGAAAGCAAAAAGCTATGCTTGATATTGTTTTGTGCCCTTGTACTGTGTCCAACTCTGACCTAATAGATGCTCCTAAGTTGTTGGATTGGCTTTATTGGAGACTTTTTAGAGAAAATTCTAAAAAAAAAAAAATCCTAGAATCCATGTAGCCTTTTCTTCTTGTTTTTCTTTTGACTCACAGATGCTGTCACCCCTGACCAGGGGAAAGCTGAGGCTGGAGCCAGGGTCTGAAATTGTCAGTAAGATCTCGTTAAGATGTTTTTGCATAAACCTCAAACAGATTACTGGGTACCTTTTGCCAGGAGCCCTAAACCATAAGTAGTGGACAGAGAGATTTTCACAGAAGCTGTATGGCTGCATATGTCTGGCACAAGAGAGATACAGGGAAAGAGGTAGTCACTCTGGCACGGTTGGATGGTGGAATGGAGGAGGCGATGCAGAAGTCAGGGAGACAAGGAAGAGTATTAATTATCTGACTGGGAGACATTCAGGGACTGAACCAAGGCATAAGAATTCCCATTTTGCATTGAACTTTCCACCTTAGCTTTGAAGGTCACTTAGTCCTGCCCCCATAGACCCACTGCTCTTGTCCGACGGAGGCCTGGGTCTTCAGCTTTGGCTTCACCCTCTGCCTCTCACACTTCCATGCAAGCAGTCCATAAGCCAGTGATCCTGCAAATCTAAGATCTGTGCCTTGTCTCTTATGGTTCCCGCCCCTGCAAGTCTCTCTGTGGCTAAATTGTCACCGCTTTTCTGGTGTGGCCTCCAGCAGCCAGTTAGTCTTGCCCTTGTTTTGCTTGCCGCTGTTTCGTGTGTCGTCATTTTCTCAGTTGCACTGTAGGCTGTTTGAGTGACTCCACCTCAGAGGGGCCTGGTGTTTTTTCGGACGTTCTGGACTCCTGTGTCTTCTAGAGGATTGACATGACAAATCCATCTCCGTGATTCTGCGACTCCCCATCCTATTAGCCAACTGCAATATCCAGCAGTTTTAGGACATATAAGGGACTGAGACAGAGTTATTCCCTCTGAAATGGCCATCTAAAGACCTCAATGAATTCTTCAGCGTCTCTTGGCCAATCCTGCTGATAATACTGTGGTGGTTCTAAACATCACTTTGTGAGTCACATTCTAAAAATGGGGTGAGGTTTTTTATTGTAAAACCAAGAAACCAATTCCAGTATGAGCTTACCCTCACAATTATTGGGTTCCTCTGTGGACTCGGATTTATAGCTGCTAGCACAGCGTGCCTCGGGGTCTGGCGTCTTAGGACTTATTAGATGTGGCTCCTTCTTGGCAAATACCTAGACGCCATCTCACTGGGTTATGATAGGTGGTTGCCTGCCATAAATTGGCTCCACCAGTAGTTCTCAAGGTTACCACTGTCTGTCACCAGGCTGGGTCTGCCTCGTGGGGAGAGCCACGCTAAGGAAGGGGAGCTTTGTCTCCGAGACTCTTCTCTCCATCTTACTTTCTGACTAGTGGTCTTGCTCTATCCGGCTAACCGTGCAGCATCTGTCAGTGGGAGTTTGCAGTATTGACTTTCTGGAACATGCCTTCACTCAGCATCGAGGACAGTGGCTCTCCACCTTCCTCACGCTGCGACCCTTTCAGACAGTGCCTCGTGTGGTGGTGACCCACCCCCCCCCAACCATAAAATTATATTTGTTGCTACTTCATCACTGTCATTTTGCTACTGCAATGAATCGGGCGACCCCTGTGAAAGGGTCGTTCGACTCCCAAAGGGGTTGCGATCCACAGGTTGAGAACCGCTGATCTATTAGAACCATTATAAAAACTACTGAAAGGGCCACACTCTAGAACAGGGGTCCTCAAACTACGGCCCGCAGGCCACATGTGGCCCGCTGAGGACATTTATCAGACCCGCTGGGTCTTTCTGCCGCAGCTGCCTGTCCTGCTTAGCAGCCGACTCGTCCTGGGTCCATAGGAATTTGTTCATAATTTTTTTTAAACTATAGTCCGGCCCTCCAACAGTCTGAGGGACAGTGAACTGGTCCCCTATTTAAAAAGTTTGAGGACCCCTGCTCTAGATCTTGCCTGGGCTAGTGGCAGAAATGGGTGGCTTCATGAAATCGGACTCTATTTCCATGACTTCCACTAACTAGATAGATAACCTTGGCCAAATCAATGACCAACAGCCGTGGTGGTGATAACGGACCTCTCTCGGGAGTTAGAAACGGATGGAGCCTGCCCCATCGTGAGGCCCCATCGTGAGGCCCCGGGAAGTTCGCCCACCAGTCTTGCCATTGCCGTGATTAGGTCCAGTACTAAGCACTTGGTGTGCATTTTTTCCCTTAATCCTTCGGATGCTAAAGTGAGCCTTGTTTTTATCCTTGCTTTGCAGAGCAGATTGGAGCGCCACGAGGTTCAGTAATGAAATCCGATGCAAAGCAAATCCAGTACAGCTAGAATGGCTCTTAGAAGCGGCAAAGACGGCAAGACCTCGTCTCACATACGTTGGGCATGTTGTGAGGCCAGATGAGTGCTTAGACAAGGCATGGGGCTTGGTAAAGGAGCGGGTCCTTGGAAAAGAGGTCAAGCCTCAATGAGACGGATCGACAGTGACTGCAACTCTCAGCTCAGACACAGCAACTGTGATGTTGCAGGACGAGATGATGTTTTGTTCTGTAGTCTAGAGGGCTGATATGATGGATGCTATCCGTACTCAACAGTCCCTAACATCGATACCAATCACAACTCAGATGGTCTAAGCCAGTGCCCACGCTCTATATTGCTATTGCTTTAATCTTCCCATTTATAGGACCCGGGAGCTGAGCTATTGTTTCTTTACATTTTCCAGGTCCCAAATGCTTACGTGCGTTAACTATCACATGCTCCTCCTCTGCCTCCTCTTTGCTCATCCCTGAGGTTACTGGGTGCTCACGTCACGGGGTCTGCAGGCTGTTGTCCTCCTTGAGTTATGACAGTGCACGTGTCAGCACAGGTACTTGTTTCGTGGCTTTTCTTTCCCTGGTTTACAAGCCGCCGCTGTGGTGAGCAGAGGAACCTGCCTCTGTAGTTGGACTGTCTTCTCTGGGCCTCCAGCCATTACCTCACTGAGTGCCACCGACATTTGATGGCACTTGGAAATGACGTTCCGGGCAGAATTCAGCGGGACCGGTTTCGTCACGTCTGTGGGCTCCATGCTGTGCTTGGGGGAGACTGGGGTTTATGGACATGGAACTTTCCAGGCTGTGCACGTCTGCTCCTGTGGTGGGAGAGAGCTTGGGAGAGGACCTTGGAGAAGCAATTCCTGGGCTTGTCACCCTCTGTACGGTTTGGGTTTCCTGGCAGTCTCCGCATAGAGGATTTCCACAGGATAATAAATTAGATAACTATGGTTCCATTGTAACTTGTTTTTGTAAAGTGATTTAGTTGGTGGATTGTGTGTGTGTGTTTTAGTACTTTTTGTGGCCATGGCTTGAAGATTTAAGTATCTTTGCATTAGAAGATTGGTTCCAGTGTTACTCTGTCTTAGCTGGCTGCAAGCACCTGCCTAGCTGGACTGGCTTCTATTTCATCATTCTTGGGTCAGGATCTCATTTCCAAAACAAAAAGCCAAAACAAGTCTGTCATTTTCCTGAGGCATTGGAATTCCTTTACTTAGAAGCCAGGAGGAAGTATTGTAGGCATCTGAACAAGGTCCTGGGAACAAGGAGGGATAAGTCATTTAACATCTCTCAGCCTTACCTCATTTTTTTGCAGGGGGATCTGCAAAAGAATGACAGTAATTCCAGTCCTGGATAACTAAGATAGTTATTGAATCAAATGAAGTGTAGTGTGAAAGTGTGTTTCTGATATGTAAGTAAATGGTAGTTGATCTTTAGAAAGTGTATGAACAGTGAAACAAATTGTTTAAATATATCACACACACATACACACTTACTTTAAGTTTTTTAAATGCTCTACTGAGAGTTTCTCCAGAATAGATTATTTGTTGAAGACAATAGCCTGTAGTAAACTTCCTTGCTAGTTTCTTTTTGTGGAGCATCCCTTGGAGAGCTGTGAGCTAAGTTGTTCTCAAGGCCAACAGGAATACTGTGGCATCAAGAGGAATGGAGACTTCTAGGTGGACATAAGCTCTTCTGCAGAAGCACACCAATTCAGATCTTACTAAATCACATCCCTCCAAGGTTTGTTTGTTTCTAAGTTGTAAAATTGCACAAAATAAAATGCCAAGTATCCTTCTATCTCCATATTAGCAAAAGTGCAATGCGAGTAAAGGACAGTGCGTTTTCTTAATTCAGAGGCACAATTTCAGAGAAATTTACGACAAGGACGAATCCTCGCCAAAGCCAATATTCCTTCCTTCCTTTATAACAAACACGTGAGCTGACTCGGTGCCTGTATTTTTGGTGTTGTAAACCAGTAGTGGAGGCAGCAGCTGGAGACTTTTGGATTTCTGCCAAAGATCTAAATCAGGTTTGCAAAGAGCTACCTGCCTAAGGGAAGAGAGTACACATATTTAATGAAAAGAAATTGCTTTTCCCTCACCATCTGGCCAAAGAGAGTGAAAGCACTTCAAAAAGCTTTCCCATTTGCTGTGCAATGGTAGCGGTGCTTGTACATAGAGGGGTTTCTAAATAGAAGGATTCATAAGAGACAACCGTTGGGCAGGTTGGGGAGTCTTATTGTTAAAATGCGTGTTTGCTTGACCAGTCTGCTATGAAACTAATCCAGAGGCCTTGGTATTCTGAGTAGGAGAGGAGGAGGCAAGGCAGCAGCAAGGAGAACTAAGGCGAGTGGAAAGCCAACTTGCCACGCCCTCTTCTGGGCAACACCGAAAACCCAAGACTTATGCGGATTAGATGTAATGTGATCATATTTTTTAATAATTATCTTTAAAAATTATTTTTCTAACAACAGATTTCTGCTTCACTGATTGACTAGACAAGAGGCGCTAACCAGGCTGCCTGTGGCATACCCGAGCCCAAATCCACTGAACCTCCACCCCAGACAGGACTCTGGGGTCTCCCTGAGGCTAGTCGTGTGAAGATGAGCAGCTCTTTCCTAATATGACGACCTTGGACCATGAGACTGCCACTCACCAGTCGGAGTGGGTCTCCTTCAATGAGGAGCCACCCTATCCTGTCTCTTCTGATGGTAAGAAGTGCTTTCCGTTCCTAACGTGACAAGATTGACAGAAGACCACATTTGCTTGTTGTCTGGTTGGCCCTTCATGTTAATCTTATTACCAAATGGGGAAAAAAAAAAGCCAGTTTGTCATTTTCCTGAGATGCTTGAGTTCTTCCTCCTAGAAGCCGGGAGAACGCATCTTAAGAACTTTTAAGGAACACAGAAAATGTTGAGTTTCTTCCCAAGGAGCCCCAGCTTCCTGTTGACAAAGGACTTCACCCTTAGCCTTTTTAGTTGTTACTCGCAACAGCAGTGTGGGTTTCCTCAAGTTCACAGCCTCGCTCTTAGGAAAAAGGAGGAAGCCAGTCCAGGAGCGGCATTGACACAATGGCCCAATTTTGAAACCATTGTGAGGATGGCACCAACAAACTCTTAAGCGGTCCAGGCTCTGGAGCTAGAGTGCTCAGGTTCTAGCCCACGCTCTGCCACGCAGGAGCCACATGCTCGTGGGTAGACTTAGCTTCTCTGTGTGGGAATTTTCTTTTCTGTACACAGCAGGAAGGATCATACATAGTACCTACCTTATGAGTTGTTGTGTTAAAGGAATTCAGAGACGTAACGTGTTTAGGACCACGCACATCACAATAATGACGCCCAGGGAACTGGTGCTCAGCAGTAAAAATCAGCGTAGGGTCCAAAGGTGTCTGTAGAGCCATGGCAGCTGATTCTAGTCCACTGCCAGGGCCATTGTTGTTGATCCCAACTTCCAACTGCCAAAGCGACCCCTGCTGCACTTACAGCGCTTGGAAAGTGTGATGACGGGTATCCTACTCACTGTGGCTTGACATGTGGCAAGTCCAGATGGGGATGGAAGTTTAAGGTGCACGCTGGATCTCAGAGACTTAGTTTCTCTTTAAAATGTTAATTATCTCACTAATTTATATTGATTGCATTTTAAAGTAATTCTGCCTGGTTTTACTTTCTTTAATGTGACTACTAGAAAACGTAAAAATTACCTATGTGGCTCCCCTTTTATGTCTGAGAGGGAGCCCTGGTGGCCAAGCGGTTACATGCTGGGTCGCTCACGAAAGGTCAGCTGTTCAAAACCACCAACAGCTCCAAGAGAGAGAGGATTTTTTACTCCTCTAAAGAGTGACAGTCTCAGAGACTCACAGGGGCAGTTATTTCTACTCTGCCTTATGGGGTCACTATGAGTCAGCATCAGCCAGAGGGCAGTGAGTTTGCTTTGGGTTTTTATATCTTAAAGGAATCCTGGCGGGACTGTGGGGGTAAGCATTGGACTGCCAACCACAGGGTCAATGGTTCAAACCCACCAGCTCCTCTACGGGAGAAAGATACAGCTATCTGCTGCCATAAAGATTTACATCCTGGGAAGACTTATATAGGATCAGTATAAATTAGGATTGACTCGATGGCAGTGGGCTTATGTGTAAAGGCTTTGGTTTTATGCAGATAAACCAATTTGGCTACTAATGGCAGAGAAGTTTCATCTTAATTCTTTGGTTTCAAGAAAAAAAATTGATATCATTAATTTGACCTATTTTGCCAAAAGTTGAGGGAATTTGACATGTGCCTAGATATGTGTGTAACTTCCACTGCAATCAAGAAACAGTTATTATCATTTAAAAACGTTTTAAAGCTGTCAGATGTTATGTCCATTCCAGACCAGGCAAGGGATATAAAGGAGGAGCTTGCCGCATCTCCCGTTCAGGCCATCACTGGCGCAGAGGGTCCACTGGGGAGTCTACAGACTTGTGTCCTTTGGCCTGCCCAGAGTCCAGAGTTTGAATTCAGTCCGGATCAAGACTTTCCCGTTCAGCCACTGCCTCTACCAGTCCCTATTGCCTTTCCTTTGTTCCACCCAGCTCAGTTACATTTCTTGCTTCGTCTCTGTATTTTCACTGTAAAAGCTGGAGAAAAGACGGTGAACAATACTTCTGGCCTCAGCTTGCCTAGCTATTGACTTTGGGATATGCTAAGGTTAGGATTTTTACACCATGTTAAGGAAACAATCCTTAGTAAAGACATGGCCCTTTCTTCTCCCTCCCCCACCGTCGCGCTGAGCCCTGCAGTCTCCCCCTCTCTGCCCTTGGCTTTGGCCTCCCACCAGTCCATTCAGAAGAGGTAGCCTTCCTTATCGTGATGGTGTTTCATTCTCTGTTTCAGGCGCCACCGAAGAGCACCTGGCAGGACTGTCCTCTTCCTCGGACCAGTCCGAGAGCTCCTCGGGGGAGCACCCCCTGGTTGATGGGGATTCCCAGGACCTTTCCACCTCAGAGCAGGATGACTCCCCTGAGAAGATAGCCCTCGTCTCGGCAGCAGCCTCCGCTCCTGAGAGCCCCGAGCAGCCCACTCCTGACCTGGTCTCAGCCATCAGCAACTGGGTTCAATTTGAAGACGACACGCCCTGGACCAGCACGACACCACCTCATAAAGAAACAGGTGGGGAGACTAAGAAGGGCTGTGGCTACCAAGAGCGCTACCTTCCTGTGAGTGATCTATACAATGCCTGGATTCCGTTTGACCGGTCCCAGAGCCCGAAAGCACTGGCCAAAGCCGACGCAGAGTTTATCTGGTTTAATTCTGTAACCCATTTAAGATGTAGACATGAAAGAATATATGTCCTCTGGGCCATTGCCAACCTGTTACCCTTGCCCGGGCTGCTGAACTGTCTTTGGAAACGTGCTTACAAATTTATCTATTAGGAATTGGAATTAAAATTTAAAAACACCTAAATAGTAGGTAGGCACCTAACAAGTAGAAATGAATGTGTCTCGAAGTGTGGACCCTAGCCCCACTCTCACAGCGGTCAACGTGATCTCCCTAGCGAATTGTAAGCCTTTGAAATGTCTTAACGTGTCACATTCAAGGGGCCAGGAGCTATTCCTGAGAGCTGCATGACGTGAGAATTGGTGTTGGTAGGTTTCTGGGGTGGATGACCTCGGGTCTTGCTTCTCAACACTGAAGGAATTCACGTGGCCGAAGCACTTTTGTAGATCCAAGTAATGTTTACGAGGGAAAGGGAATTTTCAGGTAGCACAGTACCTGAATAGGTATTACAGTACCTATTTTTGCAAAGCATACAAGGTCACATTGGTGGGGGTGGGGGTGCGTGGGAAAGTTTGCAGCTGAAAATGGCCATTTCAGGGGAGCATGGACAAACACATGAGAAGAATATCAGAATAAGAATATGAAGCCAAGTGCAGGAAATTCCCAGAGCTCCAAGAGAATGCGGTGGGCGCCCGGGGCTCACGCACGCTGGGTAGATCCTCACCCTCCCTCCGCTTGCAGTGCACACCTGAAAGCGAGAAAGGGTCCCACAGCCTGCCAGCGGCCTGGCTTACCCCTTCCTGTCCCCGCTGTCAGCGGGGAGAAGGGGTGTTGAGGGTATTGGCTGAGTTTATTGACTGAGTTTAAGCGCACCTGTGTGATGTCATGTGGCTGGCGCCTACTGTGCGCACCCAGGTGGACCTCCCCCACCTGGGCCTAGGTGACGGGTCGGAGTGTGGTCAGTTCTGGGTTTTCCCATAGGTGTCTCATTCGTGTGCCTGATTTCTTTCCAACCCCTTTATTTTGGCATGGACAGTTGATTTTTGTTAGCACAGGAATTAGGGGGAGGCAATCCCCCATTTGTCCCTGTGTGTGTCTAAAACACACCCTTAAAAAGAAGTGGGGCGCTGAGTACAGCCAGAACTGTTAGTTCTCACCCTGGTGAACTGGCTGCTTACTTTGTTGGACGGTGAAGCGCGCCAAGCTTGGCTGGATAGCTTCGGAGAGTGCCTTCGTTTTTCTCTTTGCTACTATAACAAATCACTGTACATACCCACGAGTAAGCCGAGTTTTTCCAGCACATTTTTAATGCCGTTTTTGTGGTAAAATTAGGTGCCTCGGCTGATATTCAGGTCGGCTTATACTCGAGTATATATGGTACAAGTCTTCCTGGCTTAATCAGACTACAAGCAGGGCTAAAAACAGGCTGTGTTCCTTTCTGGCGGCCCCAGGGGAGAATCTGTTTCCTTGCCCTTCCAGCTTCTCAAGATCACCCGCATTCCTTGGCTCCTGGCTCCCTCCCCCAGCACGATTTTCTCTTACAGGCACATTTTCAACTCTGATGGAAGTTTTCTGCCCTTTCCTTCCATTTTAAAGGGCCAGCTGCCCTGGGAGAGAGAGAGAGAGAGAGAGAGAGAGAGAGAGAGAGAGAGAGAGAGAGAGAGAGAGAGAGAGAGAGAGAGAGAGAGAGAGAGAGGAGGTTTCTATTCCCGTTAACAGTTACAGTCTCAGAAACTCACAGGGCCAGTTCTACCCTGTCCTACTGGGTCACTGTGAGTTGACATCCACTCAATGGCTGTGAATTTGGTTCTGGCTTTGGTGACTGCATGGGGTCTACCTGGATAATCCACGGCAATCACATATTTGGGGACCGTTAGTCTAAGTGCTACAGAGACTTACTGTGGGAAACTGAGAACCCGGAAGAGAGTATATGTGGACAAACTCTATGCTCAGATCTTAAGGAGTTTGGGAGGCCGAGACTCTTGTGGAGGGAGGCCTTCATGTTCGTGAGTTGGAGATGCATCCCAGTCACATTCTTAGACTAAGAAAAGTAGTTCCCCATGATTGCCCCCCCACCCCCATCACCATTAACACCAATCTGAAGGTGCTGCTTGCAAGTACCTTGTTGCTGTCATATGAACTTGAAGGCTATCCCCCTGAAGGTTGTCTGCCATCAAGTCAATCAGACTACCCAACCCTAAGTATGGCCCACTCCCTTCTGAGAAGGATCCTAGATCGTTACCCTGGGGAAGAGCTCAGAGATACTTACGGTCAAGTCAGCTCCGAGGTTAGTCTGGTATCTTAACTTTCGAACCAGCCCATCTTGCTATGTATGTACCTTCCTGTCATGTATGTGTATGACGTGCCTGCGTGCCCGAGATTATCTAAACCTGTTAAGCTGATTCACTCCTTCTCTCTGGTTCAGTCGTCATGGAAGAGGTGAGCCCTTGCCTGCCTTGTCTGATGTTTCTTTCATTGACCCTTCACTTACACAGCCACCCCTAGGACCCATTCCTTTGTGGAGGTGGCTGGTCCCACACAACTTTATTTGTGCAAGAGCAGGATTGTTGTTTTTCTGTTGGGAGAAGATATGAGGAACTTCAGAAACTTTGTGGAAAAATGGAATGACAAGTTAATGGAGTTTTTCCCATGAATTTTTGAAGTCTACTGTGGATGTTTGGCTCGTTTTTATATTTTAAAGCAATCCCTCTATTTTTCAAACATGTCTCAGCATTAATAAAAGCAATTTGGAGAACATAGGAATGCAGTTCTCCCACTAACACAAATGTTTTCATTTCTGTATGATAATTTGCACCTGATGGATACATTTTCCCATAATTAATCATCAGAGTTCAGAATTGTTGGTGAGCGAGTCATGATGCTCAAAGCACCTTAGAGGAGGTGACAGGTCCAGACAGGTTTTCTGGTCTGGGTGGGGAGGAAAGTGACAGGTACTAGCGCCCTAAACCTGACAAGACATGGGGCTAAGCATTCGTACCTAGGGGAAGAGTCCTGAAGACCGAACGTGGGCCAGCACAGAAGCATGGGCCTGAGTATTTGAAGATACATTTACTCTGTCAGACACTGTGCCCGTGGTGTGGAAGAATTCATTTCCTCTATTCCTTATAGCAAGCATAGGAGGAAGGTATTACTATGATATTATCCATGAAGAGATGGAGACAGACACGCCTGAGATCTGGAGACTTGCCAAAGAGAGATGTTAGTGGTGAGGAAGCGAGTTTGAGCAGGCTGGGTGACTCGATTGTGTTTGCCTCATTCTTCCTGCTGCGCCCGTAGGACCTCAGCTCTGTCGTTACCTGGGACGCACGAGGGATGGGAGGGGGAGCTGGCTGGTGGGGTGAAGGTTTTTCACGCAGCTGCCCTCAAAGAGCACCGTTGGTTCTATTCCATGACATTCAGATGGTTCTTACCTTGGCCTCCAAGATTCCCTGATGATGCAAAACCTTTTTTTATTTCATTTTTACAAAACTAATTTTGGAGTTAGTTCTAACTGAGGATACTGTGTTGTTGACGGTGGTTTTGACACATGGTTAAAACTTTATCCTTCAGGGCAATGGTTCTCAAAGAGTTCTCTAAGATGATTTTAGGAGCTGTGGGGTCAGACTACTTTCATAATGATACTAAGATCGTATTTACTTTCTTCGTGGCATTGAAATTTGTGTTATGACACAAAAGTAAAGGGAGAGGCGGCTTCTGGCCACCATGGCATCAAAAGTTGGTTTTTAAAGAAAGCCAGTTTCATTTAACAGTGTCTTTGGTGAAAGAATAAAAACTACTAATCTTAACTAAATCTGGATTTTTTAAAAAATCTTGATTCTTGAGTACATGTATTTTTAGCAGTTTCTGTGATAACCTAGGAAGTCTGCTCAAAGTACTTCCGTTGCATATGCTGAAGTATGAAAGTCACAAGGAGGAAGGCCCGTGTGACCACGCGTGTGAGGAGGAAGGCTCGTGTGACCACGCATGTGAGGAGGAAGGCTCGTGTGACCACGCGTGTGAGGAGGAAGACTCGTGTGACCACGCGTGTGAGGAGGAAGGCTCGTGTGACCACTCATGTGAGGAGGAAGGCTCATATGACCACGTGTGTGAGGAGGAAGGCTTGTGTAACCATGCATTTGAGTTACCGGCTGATCCAGCACTTTTTCATGGACACCGTTGTTACTCAAGGAATGGTTAACAGACAAATCAAGACTTGGATATTTGGGAAACATTTATAAAATGAATAACGTGAACTCACATACTCAAGGAAAACACTAATTAGTTATTTAAAGAAATAAGAATCAATATTTAAAATTTTAGTTTCTCATCTATAAAAACAAACAGCTACCACCATAGAGATAAAAGCCCCTTGGGGACCTCATTCACCTTTAAGAATGTAAAGGGGGGCAGGGACCAAATCTTTGAAAACTGCCGCGTTCAGGCACGGTGACATTGTTCTTCCACGTAGGCTAACTGACTGATGACATCTGCCCGACTGCCTTATCACCAGGAATTCTCAGCCTAGGGCTCAAAAAAATAATAATGAAAAAAACACTTAAAATTTTTAAAAAAATAAGTTAAAAAATAAATTTAAGAAATTAATGCAAAAAATCCATGTTAAACAAAATATAAATATTTTAAAGGTAGAATTTGCTCCATTATTTGCTTAATTTTACCTCACTCGCCTTACCTTAATCATGGCCCTGGTTTCAATAAAACTTTGTTTACAAAAACAGTAGTCTAAGGGCCATAGTTTGCTGACATTAAAAAAAAGTGTTATGTTTTAGAATAACGTTAGCTTTATAGGATAGTTATGCAGAAAGCTCATTTACCTCTTCCCTGAAAATTGTCACCAAATAGTGACAGTGACAGAGTTCTATTATTGCCCTGAAAATGCCTACTCTCTCCATCCTGCCCCGTCCCCTGACAGCCATTGATTATTTCCCTGTGATTTGACTTATCTTGATTACTGAGTTTGGGGACATCTCCTTAAATTGTGCACACACGTGAGTCCCACCCTGCATCACACTAGATATGGCTTTGATTGATGTTGCTAGAGAATGAATTAAGAAATGAGAAGTTCACATGTGTAAAAGCAAACTTTGGACTAATATTCAAGCACTAATCATCCCATCTGTTTCCTGGATGAAATTTTAAACCTTATGGAGATGGGATTTTTCTACCACAGGAAAGGGCTGCAGGATGGTTTCTCAGGTGAGCCACGGCTTGGTCTTTAAGCTAGAAGCAGGAATTACCTGAGTGCCAAGGCTCGCTCTGCCTCTGGCGGCATTCTGATCCAGGGGCCCAAAGACCAGGGAAGATGATACAAAACCTCAAAGTGGTAAAGAAATTAAACATCAAGGGCAGGTGTACAATCCCAATCTTTCTACCAGAACCCCGATCCCACCTGTGACTGAGCTTCACTGAAGAAACGGCTTCAGGGCACAGCCCTCTGACCACCTTTCCCACACAGGCTGACTCCCTCAGGGCTTCCTAGTATAGGTGTTTAGAATCAGGGAAAGTAGGTGGTGAGCTAAGGCTAACAGAAGGAGAAAATAAACTTTAGACCCCTCCACAACGTGGCGGGGATGGGGCAGCTAGAATCCCCAAGGTAGGCAGTTGTTTCACTCTGGACGCTGTTGGAGAACTGAGATTTGAAGTTGGTCATAAAGGTTTGGAAACATAGGTGGTATCAATAATATCGTAACCATAACTGCAGATGGTATAGCCAGCGACACAGATGTAAGCCACAGCTATGCTCACAGTATAAGAGAGGGGGTTTGTGGGATTCTTTGCAGCCATTGCTGCCTGATACATCCTTTTGGCCCCAATAGAGGTTTCCAAATTGCTAAGATCTTTGCATCCTATAGAGAATGAGTAGAACTGGGCCACGGGAGAATCCCTTAGCAAATGTCCACGTGCTGGGGTACTAGCCACAAGGTGGGCAGTGGGAGTCTACCCAGAGGTGCCGTGGGAAAAGGCCTGGGGATCTATTTTTGAATGACCCACAGCCTTTGAAACTGTAGAGCACAATTCTTCTCTGAAGTACGTGAGTTGGCCTTGAATCGGAATGGGCAGCTGGTTTGGCTCTGGTTTCAGTAGGCTCGGAGCCTGTCTGTAATGATCTAGCAGCAGGTTTATTAGGCAGGTGTCGTCTGGCCGCCATGGTGCTCATCTGCAGACCGGACAGCCTACATAATTAAGTCGCCGAGTCAGCAAATATTCATTAGGCACCTCCTCTCTCTAGTTCTGCCTGGCGCAGCTCTTCAAAGGCAGAACTACATGCTCTGTGCCTGGTTCTGTTTAGAATTTGACCCAAATCTATGGCGCTGTAAGCACTTCTTCCTGGGTCCCACGGTAGGAAACAAGAGCCAGCCACGCTCCTGTGATTTTCCCTTATCTCCCTCCAGGTAATTATCTTTCGCCTACTACTGTATGCCTTACAAAGAAAACTCGGTTTCCTTTTCTGGTAGCCGTAAATGTGGGGCTGGCTCTGAGGCCCCAAAGGAAGAAGTGGACGTGGGAAAATTGATGGAAGCCTGAAAACTCTATCTGATGGGCAGGCCCATCCCGCTTATCTTCCTGGGAGGAACTGAAGTGAGACTTTATAGGACAGTCGCTTGTCTGTTATCGATTGGCTGTGGGTTTCCAATGCTCTGCTCGCTTTCCTTCTAGCCCCATGGTGCCCACTCGGGGGAACCTTGGGGAGCTACCTCACTGGGAGGCCCAACTTATGGCACATAAGATAATGGCCACCTGGTGCTTTTTAGTCTAACCTGAGAGCAGAAAAACAATGTGTCTGTCTCTTCATTTCTCTGTTAAAAAGATAGATCCTGCACTATAACTTCTCTCGTGTGTATAAAGTAAGGGTTCCTCCATGTATTCATTTTGGTATGGGTGACACATGAATTTCTGGATTCGAGGCAAGAGCAACATTTGATCCTCTGTGTTCAGACATGTAGATCTTTGACATCTTCGGTGTGGCAAGGAGATTATAGGTATGCGTGCCTTCCTACGTCATCTCAGTATAAGAGGGAGAACCGATCATTTCCATCATATATTTGCCACTCCTCAGCCGCTTCCCATTTTATTCCTCACACTCTCGGTGCTTCTGGACTGCCTAGAGTTTTGTAATCATGTAATCACGTGATGTCGGGAGAGTGAGAAAACTGGGCCTCTCCCATACAGCTTCTGTACAGAAACCCTTTGATCATACCACGATCATTGCCCAAGAGAAATGGGCGAGAGGACAAGAAAGGGGGACAATTGAGATCGCTTGCCCCCGTTCCTAGTGTGGCTTTTAGAAGCAGCAAGTGGCCGTCCATTTCATACCTTAGCACCTTGGTTTGCATGGGAAGGGAGAAAGCAAGCACATACACTACACAGACGCGGTCATGGTTCAGCGGTATAGCCCTTGCCTTCCGCACAGGAGCCGGGCCTTGAGTCAAAGCCAGTGAACCTCACGCACAGACACTCCTCACCTGCCACTGGGGCTTGTACATTGCTATCGTGCCGAACAGGTTTCCGCAGAGCTTCCAGATCAAGCCGGTCTAAGAAGAAAGGCCTGGTCATGTTCTTCCGAACACCAGCCGATGAAAACTGCATGGATCCCAAGAGCCTAATCCGCAGCTGGCCGTGGGGCTGGCACGGGACTGGGCAGCGTTTCATTCCATTGTGCAGGAGGCCACCGTGAGTGGAGGGCTGGCTCCAGAGCATCGCAGCACCACGTGCACAGCGTGCATCCCTTCGCTCCCAAGCGTGCAGAGAGGGCACCCGAATGCCCAGGAAGTAGCTGGATGGAGAAAGCCGACCTGAGATGCACTTTTCCCCTCCCCCGGCTCTAGTCTTCCATCCTCACCACTCTTCCCTGGCAGATGAAGAGCCAACGACAAAAGCGCATGTGTTGGAAGTGGTGCCCACCAAAGAAGCAAACCCAGCCGGCGTTGGATTTCAGCCTGGTAGAGGACGGCCCATTTACCCTAATTGAAATGCAAGGAAACTGCCAGCACAGTGGAGTTGGGGACAAAGAAGACTGCCAGGCGTGGTAAAAATGCCGTGTTTCTGTAGCCTTGACATGGCCTGAAGCTGGTCTGGGGATTTTAGTGCCCCCAGAGACTGAGTCCCCAGCCTGATGGCCTCTGGCTACTTGGTTTAATGTGTGCTGAAGCATCCCAGCTTGACTGGGAGACCAAGAGCAGCAAGGGCAAACCAGCAGTGCGAAGAAGCGTCGTCCTGGTTGGTCTGCGGGAAAGTAGTTGTGTGATCTTATTTAGAAAAAGGTAAGTGAAATCAAATGAGGGGGACAAACCCCTTTTGTAAACCACACCTATGTACCCCTGTGTCCTGGAGATGCTCATGATGAGATCAGACAGTCATTTGTAAAATTGTTTTCTTTCAAAAACAAAAAACCTTTGAAATTTGGTGGAGATAAAATATGAGATCCATGTCTCTTTGGCCTGATAAGACCACTTTGGACCGTACTGATAAATGTTCTCTCTAGAGCGAGTCTCATTGGAACTTCAAATGTCAATTTCTTCGCCTGAAGGTTTTGGTGAGCCATAAGAATGTTAACTTGCATGCTTGTTTGGAGGTTACACAAGAGAGAACTAACATATACTGTGAAAAATGTCAAGAAATTTAACTGGAAATTTATTTGCTGAGCTTTGAACTAAAAGCATAGATATTCTGTGGAACCATGAGCAAAGTTCAAATGTCTATTTGATAAAAATCATATCTGTATGGTTTTTAAAGAAAAAATATGTATATGGAATGAATCCATTCAGTTCAGAATTGAAGTCTTTATCCTCTTCGCTGAAGAAAACTGTTTTAAGAAACGGAACCTACCCCCTGCTGATGTTTTCCATAGGTGTGCTCAGTCCCATCCCGCTGAGTTTCCCCAGTGGCAACAAGGTGAAGTTCTCTGTCGCCCCTTCTGGCTTTACAAGTCCACTGCGCGCCAGGAAGCATGGAGTAGCCCTCCACCTCCCTCTTTGGAAAGCTGATGTCCAGACGTATGAAAGTATTTCAGTGTTCAGAGAAAGTATGTGCAGTTTACAAGTGGGTGTGATTAGAATATATTTGCAAATACATGCTAATGGACTGAAAGAGCAAAGTTCATTTTCAAAATTAAAAAGAAAAAACGAAGGCTCTGTTATCAGCATGAGGCGCCCTGTTCACGCCTCCGGTTCGACACTGACCCTTCTCCACAGACATGGCCATTTTTGTGGCAAAGCCAGGGCTGAATTGGACCCATTGTTCAGATAGTGCAGGATATGCATAACTGCAAACAACAAAACACACATCCACACACAAGCTTTTATTTCCGGGACTTTTGTCCCGCAACCCAAGTAAAACACTCGTGCTTCAAATGGCGCCCCTGCGAGCATGGGCTCGGGCCTTGCCGTGTGTCTGGAGAAGCTCCGTATCTAGGACCAGAGAAAGGACCACTTGTTTGGAAGGAGGACCCGAGGTGACGTCAGCCATGTAAGGAGGAGGCAGGGGTGAAGCGGAGAGGCACTTGAAGAGTAGCTCAGTGGTGACTTTCTATTACATTTTCCATCTGGTTCTCTTCCTTAAGGGCTGGGTGGTGGGTGGAAGCTGTAGGCAAGGCCCCTGTACTGCGCATGCAGGGTGCGTTCCCATCCGTCAAAGAGGAGGTTTTTCCTTTTAATCCCTCAAGCTGTTTCTTGCGAAGGCATGTAGGGACGTGATGCTGCTCCCGGGACCTTCTGAGACGGCGGGGTGCAGGGGAGTGAGTTTGAACACAGGCATTCTTCTGCAGCGCCCCAGTTCCTCTCCCACCTCCCTTTCCTCCAGCCACGCCACCCTGCTTGCTGTGCCCAAGTTCATTCCCGCCCCGGCCCTTTGCTCTTACTATGCCCTCTACCCTCTACCCAGGGCCTCCCCTCAGACCTCTGCTCACGTGCTGGCAAAACCCCCAGCCCAACGTTGGCACTGCTGCATTCGCTCTTTTTCTCCATAGCTCATGGCAGTTCCTGAAAGTAGGCTGGTAATGTGCTGAGTATTGCCCGCCCCCCCCCCACAACAGAGAAGTGTGGGATACAAAAAGACTGTTCCCCAGCTGTCTCCACCAAATATATAGACCTAGGACACTGCTTGCAACTAATGGTAAATGATTGTCAAGTTATCACCCTGAAGACACCAGCCATTCTGAGCAAGCCGACACCATTGTTTCTCCCACAATAGGTAGGGCTCACTCCCTGCTGTTAGGGACAGTGGATTGCTTCCCTGTGAAAGCTTAGGCTAAATAAAGTCTCCAGCTCTAGGGCAATCAAGGTTAGGCCCATCTTGTCACATGTGTACCCTTAATCCCTCCTCTTCCTATAGTGTGTGTACCCCTAGATTGTTCCCTCCCATTACCATATTACCTATAATATAACCCTTCCCTGTGACATATGTCTTCACCTGTAATTAGGGAGACTGCACATCCCCGAAAGATATATAAGCCTGGGTTAGAATGAATTGCACGCTCTCCTGCCCTGTGCCAACAAGAGGAGTTGAGGTGAGCATGTTACCATGAAATGTGTCTGACTCCATTATTTCAACCTCTCTTCTATCTCTCTTATTCTCTCTGACTTTACTGTAACCTTTATATAGCTTAACCGTATACTTGCACTTACTGAACCCATGATTAGTTGTGGGGGGCTGGCTACCCCCACAGAGAAGAAACTCGGTCTAGCTCATGACCCCGCCACCCCCAATAAAAATAAAAACAGTTACCACTGGGTCAATTCTGACTTCTAATGACCCCCCAGTGTGTAAGTAGAACTTTCAAGTGTACAAGTGGCTTTTTGAGGGGTGGGGTGGGGTGGGGTAGGGTAAGGTATGGATTAGATCAACAGGCCTTTCTTCTGAGTGGACTTGAACTTCCAGCCTTGGGTAACTGCTGGCTTAGTTAACCATTTGCGCTACCCAGGAGACCCCTGGTTCCAGAACCCTGCACCTGCCTTTAGTGCCTGGAACCTGGAGGAATGCATGAAAAGAACGAGGAATATGACAGACAGGGCTGACCCACATTATGAGGCAGACAGGGCTGACCCACATTATGAGGCTTGTCGGGGGTTAGGTAGAGCTTGAAGGATGTCTTATTGAGGTAAGTAGATTCTTTTTAGCACAAGAGGCAAGGAAACTATGCTAGACTCCCACCCATGCAGGGGATTGTTATCCTCAATTTGCGACTTTCTGTTTTTCAATCCATGTCTATATACATACACATGTATATCTGTACACATGCATGGCTCCGTGCACACACGATTTCCTGGGCTGCCTTAAAAAGCACATTTAAAACTGCCTACTGGGCTATTTCTGCTGTCTATGTGGCTACTGGCATATAAGGAACTCTCAAACGTGACTTTTTCTCTATTTAACCAGAAGGGGTAAACTATTTCATTGCAACTCCAGCGGTCTCCTTTTTCAGAGAGTGTGTGGGTTCACCCAGGTGGTCCCTTCTGCTCATCTCGCCCTTGACATTGTACGTAAAGACATTGAACAACTCAGGCATGCCTCAATTACCCAGTTCACTCATGCAAACCAAAATTAGGCTTTGGCATACAATTATGAGAGTCAGCTGCCCCAGCTTCTCCCAGGCTGGCCTCACAATTAGAGAGCAAAGGTTTGTATTGCTGTTGGTCGTGTGACTGCTGTCATGTAGCGATGGGTGAAGAACTGTCCCAGATGACACGCTGTAAACATCCAGCATTGTTGGCAGCTACGCTTCCTGCCAGTCGGTGGCAGGGTGCCGCTCAGGTTCCTGGACATATGACTGAGTGTCACGCCCCGGGGAGCCCCCCCCCGCACTCTGTAGAGGAGCCATGTAGAAAGCACGATATTAAAAAAAGCCCAGTCCCCATAAAAGTGTGTGGGTTGTTGGAGGATGTGATGGGTGGAAAAGAGAGAAAACAGGTGGAGGAGTGAACAGGACGAGGGAGCGGGTGGCATTTTGCATAGGCCAGAGGGTGACACTGCGACAGGCCAGATTAAGTGACGACCTGCGGGGAGTAGGGGACCGAGCCTTGCAGAAGGTGAAGGCACTTTGGGGGCAGAAGGCTCCATAAGTGGAAAACCCCAGAGGCACAGCCCTGTGCCTGCTTAAAACCATCGAAAACCAGTTACTCCGAGTCACTTCCGCCTCAGTGACCACCCTATGTGGGCCAGGGCCAGGTCCTTCTTCTGATGAGCCTCTGGTTGGACTTCAACTTTCTAGCTCAAAGCCAAGAGCATTAAGCCTTTGCCCCACCCGAGACTCCTGGTACTCTGTGGAATGAATGCCAGGAGAAGAAGGAGGGAGAGGCAGAGAGGTCCTGGGTGCTTGGATCTCATAGGTAGGTCGTTAGAAGGCACTGACTTTTATTATGATAGGCAACAATTGAAGACAGGTAACAGCCGGAGGAATTTGAACCCGGCCATGGTATGCTGGGGCTTCAGTTTCAAGAGGTAGTTTTGTTAAAGTGGAGTGGCTGCCACCTGGAGACCAGCCTGGAGAGTGAGGACATGGGGAGGAGGAACCCCAGAAGAGAAGCCCTGCAGGGATCTAAGTAAGAGAGGATGGTGGCGTGGACCAGGGCGGTAACGAGAAGTAGTGAGATTCCAGATGTACACCCACTCCTCACTTCCCAGCTATCTCTTCATTCGACAGTTCATATTTCCCACAGTAGGAAGTCTATCCAGCTGCTTGGCACATTAATAACATATGTCTGGTGGCAAAGAACTCCAAGGCGTAAGGTGAGAGCTAAGGTTGTGTGTCAACATAGCTTCTCCAAGATTTTCTCTCTTTAACAGTACAGCATGCTTTAATACATTTAAAAACATTGAGACATCACAGACCATTTTCTCAGACCACAGTGCTATAATAATATAAGAAGTCAACAATTAAATAAGCAAGCGGGGGAAAAAAATACCTGGAAACTGAACAAGACTTCTTTAAAGCTCCTGAATAATTGTTCAAATAAAAATGAAATTTTAAAAAGAAAGAACAAAAAAATGAAAATTTTAAATTCATTGAAACAAACGAGAAGAAAAACATAACCTTTGGGATACAACAAAAGCAGAGATCAGAGGACAATTTATAGCAATAAATTTGCACATAATAAGAGAAATCAGAACTCGACCTTACCCTTACAATTTTAGCAATTAGAACAAGACCAACAAAATAAACCTTCAGTCATGAGGAGAAAAGAAATAAGATTAGAGCAGAAATAAATGAATCGGATAACAGAAAAACAAATGAAAAAATCAACAAGAAGTTGATTCTTTGAGAGGATTAACAAAATTTATAAACCAGTGGCAAACTTTTTTTTTTAACGTTTTATTAGGGGCTCATCCAACTCTTATCACAATCCATCCATACGTCAATTGTGTAAAGCACAGCTGCACATTCATCGCCAGTGGCAAACTTAGCAAAGGAAAAGAAAGAGACTCTACAAATATAAAATATAAGAAAAAAGACACATCATAACAAAAAACAATACTATGAAAGACTCTGACAAATTTAAAAACAGCTAAAATAGACAATTTTCTTCTTTTTAATTAATTAATTTTAATAAATAATTTTATTGAAGGCTCTTACAACTCAGATAACAATCCATACATCAGTTGTATCAAGCACATTTGTACATATGTTGCCATCATAATTTCCCAAACATTTTCTTTTTACTTGAGCCCTTGGTATCAGCTCCTCATTTTTTCCCCTCAACCTCTCACCTTTGTGAACCCTTGATAATTTATAAATTATTTTTATTTTCATATTTTACACCATCCACTGTCTCCCTTCACCCACTTTTCTGTCGTATTGCAATCAGTTCCCCATTTCTTCCACTTCTCCCCCACTTTCTCCTTCCCCTTCCCCTCATGATATTGCTACTCTCATGACTGATCCTGAGGGGTTTATCTGTCTTGGATTCTGTGTGTGGAGAGCTCTATCTGTAGCAGTGTGCGTGCTCTGGTCTAGCCAGATATGTAAGAGAGAACTGGGGTCATGATAATGGTGGGGGGAGGAAGCATTAAAGAGCTAGAGGAAGGTTGTGTTTTGTCAGTGCTGTACTGCACCCTGGCGGGCTCGTCCCTTTCTTGAGACCCTCTGTAAGGGGATGTCCAATTGTCTACAGATGGGCTTTGGCTCTCCATTCCCACCACCCTCCTTTGCATCTAAATGGTTGTTTGTTTTGGGTCTTCTGATGCCTGATATCTGATCCCATTGACCCCTAGTGATCACACAGGCTGGTGTGCTTCTTCCATGTGGACTTTGTTGCTTTCCTGCTATATGGAAGCTACCTCCCAGCCTTTAGGACCCCAGGTGCTATATCTTGTAATAGCCAGGCACCATCAGTTTTCTTCACCACATTAGCATATGCACCTGTCGGGAAGGTGAGCATCACAGAATGCCAGGTTATTGGAACAAAGTGTTCTTGCTTTGAGGGAGGACTTGAGTAGAGGCCCAATTATCATCTGCTACCTCAAAACTTATAACTATATGTATATAGACCTTTATCCCTATCGTTATATATTAATATATTTACATATGTACATGTCTATATTTCTAGCTCTATAAATGTTTTTTGCCTCCTAGGTTTTTCCTTTCTTTCCTTTTACTTTCCTCTTGTCCTACTATCAGTTTCGACCATCGTTCAGCTCTCTGTACTTCCTCTCGGCTACATTGCACTTGATCAAACCCCACCAGGCATTCTATGCTCTCCTTGTCATCAATTTTAGATCTCTTGTTATTCCCTAGTCCCTGGGTTTGCTGGTGGCTCCCCCTCTTTTCCCCCCATCACCTCCTTTCCCTTGTTTCCCACCCCCACCCCACTGCCAGTCTCATTGTTTTCTCCTCAGGTTTGTTTATCCTGTCTATCTTATATAGATAGACATGGAAAATGGACCGTTTTCTAGAAACACATAGCTACATAAGTTAACAGAGATTGAAGTAGAAACCTCAGTTGGCCCATAAGAGAAGAAATTGATCTGCTCCCAGGTATGGCATATTATGATTTGTCAGTCAGGTAATCATGTAGTCATCTTTCATTTTGTGATCTGTGCGGTCAAACTCCGTATTTGCAAAATGCCTATTTTTGCAAAATGGCCTGGTTTTTGAACCTCACAGTGTCGGTCAGTAAAGAGGGGTGTATTTGAAGATTCATGTGTGAGAAAGAGGAACCTAGGCTGATACCAACGGTTCATTCTGAGCAGCTAAAAGGATGGAGGAGCTAGTTTGGAGGAAATAGATGCAGCATTTACAGGGGGGAAAGTTACGCAAGCTTTGGGAAAGTTAAATATTTAACCATGTAGTTCAAGTACATTTGACTATGAGGAGGCGTCTGGGGGTGAAAAAAACAATATTCACCCTTGGAGTACTTCCTATTTACCAGACACTTTTGTGAGTGCTTTGTCAGTCAGTATTAATTCATTCCCTTTATAAGAGGGAGTACTATTGTTAGTTCCATGTCACAGGTGAGAAAGTATACACACAACTAGATGAAGTAACTTGCCCTGGGAGATAAGGCGGGATCCAGGATGTGAACCACGTTGTCTGGTCCCACGGATCTTCATAGGGAAGTAGAGAAGAGGCATCTTTCCACTGTTTTCCGCCTATTTCTTGCGGGCTTCACGGACTGTGAGGTTAGGTATGCAGCCACCTGCTGCTGTTTGGCCTCTGCTGGAGGAGTTTGCTCCAGGGTCTCTATCTCTGACCTTTCAATTGCCATGTGCCTTAAGGACATTCAATTAGGAATCTAGATACAATGATTCATCCAAGATTCCTAAACCGATAGAATGAACTAGACCAACACAAGACCCATTTGTGAGAAGCAGAAATTTGCCTCACCTGCTTGCATTATTCCAAATTTTTCCTTCAAGGGAAGCACCGTGTTTTATTGTAAGAAATGTAAAGGGTCAACATGAAAATGCAAATAATTCAGATAACTTCCTTTCTGGGCAACTGAGATCCACTTTGAAAGATGGTTTTCATATCTTTTCTTAATTGTTGACAAAGGAATGTGTTGAAATATATCTTAAATTATACAGAGCAACAACACAGTTTAATAAACAGAATCGTGTCATCTCCCCCCGAAGCTCCTGTGTCTCCTTACTTATCTTGTCCTCCTCCTCCATCACCTTTCCTTTCCTCCCCCACATCACCACCTGCCAGAGCTTTGTGAGAACGCCTGCTTTGCTTTTCTTGACAGCTTTACTATCGTCGTTACCTGCGTCTACCTAGTGTCAAACTGCATGTAGATGAACTAATGCTGATTGAGTATTTCACACAAAGGTAGGCCTGTAGGCTTTCCCCATGTGGTTACCTAGCTATAGTTCTTTTGGTTTTTATTTCTGTGTATCCATTATAGTCACATGAGGCTTCAAAAATTTGGTGGACTTTCACTGCCATCTATAGCCATCTGCAAACTGTGCGTTTAGAATTTAGGCACTGATCCGAATACTAACCCTCTTCCAGGTTTCATTTCCATTATTTACAATTCTTGGGACCTATAGGGTAGTGTGCTTCTTCCGTGTGAGCCTAGTCGAGACATCACTTAGATGGCTGCTTGGTTTAAGACAAGCCTTTTGACCCCAGGGACTATTCTTTCTGATAACTGGGCACCACCCACTTTCTTCCCCACACTTTGCTGTAGCACCCATATCTCCAGGGCCCCCCATTCAGGTTAAGCCTCAGGTGAATCCCCTCTAACTATGGACCAGAGATGGGAGAGGCCTTGTTACCAGACAGAGAACATCATTGGACAATGACTGCAATTGTAGTGATTGAAAATGTAACACCTTGTTATTTGATCTTCCAAAGTGTAATTGTTCCAGTTCTTAATACTTTTTGCTTTGTTTTAGTCTGATGTTTCCTCTGTTTCCTTCTATCGTTGTTGGTGTTCTGCTTTGATTTTGTATGTGTTTCTTCTGTATATGAAACCCTGGCTAGATAAACCTATAGAGACAACCACTGGATTAATAGTTTTACAGGGACATGGTAGGGAGGCTGGCAGGAAAGAGAGAGCTAACAACAACAGATACAAGAAAGAAGACCTATCCTGGAATTGACAGTGGTGACTGCTGCATAACTCTTTTTTTTTTTTTTTTAGTTTTTCCATCTCTTTTATTAGAGTTCCCAGCATTCCTTTATCCTTATTTTTTTAAAACAATTTATTAGGGGCTCATACAACTCTTATCACAGTCCATACATATACATACATCAATTGTATAAAGCACATCTGTACATTCTTTTCCCTAATCATTTTCTTTTTTTTTTCTCTTCTTTTTTTACATTTTATTAGGGACTCATACAACTCTTTTTTTTTTTATTCCTTTTTATTTATTTATTTATTTATTTTTTAATTTTTTTATTTTAACAATTTATTGGGGCTGATACAATTCTTTTAACAGTTCATACATATACATACATCAATTGTATAAAGCACATTTGTACAGTCTTTGCCCTAATCATTTTTTTCTCTTTTCTTCTTTTACATTTTATTAGGGACTCAAACAACTCTTACCACAATCCATACATATACATACATCAATTGTATAAAGCACATCCATACATTCCCTACCCCAATCATTCTCAAAGCATTTGCTCTCCACTTAAGCCCTTTGCATCAGGTCCTCTTTTTTTTTTTTTTGCTGCACAACTCTTAAAGAATGTAATTGAACTAGTGGAATGGATGACATGCGAACTGAATGTTGGTGAAAATGTCAAGATAAATAAACTAGTTAATTTTTTTTAAAAAGCTTGTGGGAAAATGACATTATCTGTTCATTCTGTTTTTTCACAAACTTTGGAACCCCCTCAATTCACTTGTAGCTGTTGTGCTGACTGTATCACATTCATTTGTTGTTGTTGTTGACTACTCGAGTCGATTCTCCTCTTTGGTGAGTCAGGACAGTGCTTCTAAGAGCGCTCTGCTTTCTGTTCTCTGTGCATTCTTCCCATGAGCGTGAAGCAGGAGGGGGTTGCAGTGCTGCGGTTGTGTTCAGAGGGCCCCTGGTGTACATGGCCATGCATTTGGCTACTTCCCGATACGATGGTGATTTGAACCCACCAGCTGCTCAGTGGGAGAAAGAAGTTGCCATCTGCTTTGGTAAAAATTTTGGCCTAGGACACCCAGGGGGCAGTTCACTATTCTGTGGGGTCATTATAAGTCAGAATCAACTCCGTGGCAATGGGTTATGGTATGCGCATCTTCAGTAGGATCAGCTAGCTTCAACTCATTTCTGAACTCTCCCACCATCCTATAGGAACGATTGTGTGGTCCCACTACCTCGTTTCCTCTTGGGATTATCATTGTTTCATCAGGACGGTGTTGGGATAGTAACAGTATCACATGTAAATTGAATTTGCATTTTCTAGATTAATAATACTAAGGATTTTTCTCCTTGCTTATTATTAGCCTTTTGGATTTCTTTTCCCCAAACTGTCTATTCAGTAGATTCAATTCTGTTGAGTTCGCTGCGTTTTCTCTGACTAACATGTAGGAGTTTTTCAGGAATCTGTGGGGGAGGTATCACCTTGTAGGAGTTTTTCAGGAATCTGTGGGGGAGGTATCTCCTACTTTGTAGATTTTTTTTTCCAGTTTCTTTTTGGTGCTTTTGGTGACTAAGAACAAGAACAAACCCACTGCCGTTGAGTCGGCTCTAACTCAGACCAACTCACAGAGCACAGTGGAGCTGATCCTTTGAGTCTGTCTTCACAGGAGAAGAAAGCCCCATCTTTTCCCTACTGAGCTGCTAGTGGAGTTGAACTGCAGATCTTGCATTTAGAAGGCCAATGCATTACCTTTTGGTGGCTGGTAGTTCACCAGGGCTCCTCCTTTGGTGAATAAAACAAAAAACAAGCTCACTGACATCAACACTGGCTCATGGGACAGGGTAGAACCACCCCTGTGGGTTTCCAAACTGTAACTCTTTATGGGAGGAGAAAGCCCCATCTTTCTCCCATGGAGCTGCTGCTGCTGGTTTCAAACTGCTGACCTTGTGGATCAGAGTCCTCATAACCACTCTGCCATCAGGCCTTCTAATCCCTTGGTAAATTGTAGTTATAACTTTAATGATGTGAATGTTTCGTGTATAGAACTTTCTTTCTTTTCTATTTAGTAAGTTCCGTGCTTGCTTACAGAGAAAGATGAGGCTTCCTACTACCAGAAAGAGTTACAATCTTGGAGGCCCACAGAGGCCGTTCTGCTCTGTGCTGTATAGTCGCTGTGAGTCAGGGTAGTCCCAAAGGCAGTGAGAGTGTTTGCTTAATGAAATCCTTCCCTATTCCAAAACCATGAGCACATTTAGTGGTAATATCTTCTAAATATGTTTTGTTTGCCCTTTTCTTCTTTGATAGTCAGTTCACCAGTCAGCCTTCACATATGTCTGTCCTGGTCCTGTCTCGAGTCCCTTGCGTGGTGCAAAGTGTGAGTGCTCTCTGGTTGCTCGCCACTTTTCAGTTGTTTTTACCAGCGAGCTGCTCCTCAGGAGGATGGCCTGGGGGAAACCAACTATTGAAACGCTGTGGAACACCGTTCTGCACCGACACACATGGTGTCCCCGTGGGTCAAAATCCACTCCATGAACAAGGGGGGTCCGATCACAAGGTTGGATACAGAGCCGGCCCCTCCCCCCAGGGGGATGAATAACAGAAAGGTGGGTGAAGGAAGACAACGGACAGTGTAAGCCAGGGAAAAACAATAAAAATATGTAATTAATCAAGGATTCACGAGGATGGGAGGGTGGGGGTAAAAGAGGAGCTGATACCGAGGGCTCAAGTAGAAAGAAATTGTTTTGGAAATGTCGATGGCAACATCTGTACAAATGCACTTAATACTATTGAATGATGGATTGTTATAAGATTTGTAAGAGCCCCCCACCAATAAAATGATTATTATTTTTTTAACTAAAAAAAAAAATTCATTCCAATGCAGCTGCTTTATTTTTTGGTGTGTGTGTGTGTGTGTGTGTGTGTGTGTGTGTGTGTGTGTGTGTGTGTGTGTGCGCGCGCGCACACGCGCGCGCACTGGGGAGGGGGGTGAACTTTCTAGTTGTCACATTGAAAACAAGCAGGGATATATCACACGCTTATTGTGCACATAGATTTGTCTAGTCTTCGGCCTTAACCCAAAAGGCTCTAACTGTGCAGTGTAACTGAGTACGCTTTCTTGGGATGGCTGGTAGGCCATTAAGTAAGGAGGACACAAAAGGTGAAAAGCAGGCATCTCTGGGTGGTGCAGACTTAACTACTAGTTAAGCGCTTGACAGGTTGGCAGTTAGAACCTACCACAGACACCTCTGAACACAGACCTGGGACCTTCCAAAGGTCACGACTCTGAAACCCGACAGAGCACTTCTTCCCCGGCACCTACGGAGTCACAGCAGGTTAATGAACTCAATAGCAACTACCAGCGATAACAAGGGAGAATGAGCAGAACTTGTATTTGGGGTTTGAGTGAATCTCGAATCAAAAGATGAAACTAGACCTAAAAATCACTTTTAGCCCTTCTCTGAGATTTTCTTTGACATGAGGATCATGACACCTAAGTTTTACTACGAACTCTGATGCTCACTGAGCTGGGGTCTCCGTCGCTTTCTCTGAATCAGAAGTGTCTTTCCAGTATTTCTTTATTTCTGTAGTTGCTTGCTTTGCGTGGCTGTACAGCTTTCAGAGGGTCCAGTGGCATCAAAGTAAGACAATCACGAAAGGTAACCACGTACAACTCTTTATATCAAACACTTTTGGGTTTCGTTCACAGCCCCACCGTTGACCATGCCCTGCTGGACATGCCCTTCCTTCGACTCCCTGGGGAGATGCCCTCTAGCATCCGAGAGCAGCTGGACCACGCATTCTGAAGACACCAGCAGCCCAAGTTTGGGCCCGTCATACACAGATCTGCAGCTCGTCAATGCTGAGGATCGGACGAGTGGCCGGGTTTCTGGGTCTGACTCGACTGGTAAGTTGAAGCACCAAGCCAGAGGCTTTGCAAATCACTTGCATCACCTGTCCCCAGTAGTAAAAAATTCTACAGCCAGCTCTGTTTGCAGAACGAGTTCAAGTATAGCCATCCAATCAAAAGCTAGACTCCACAGTGGTTCAAAATTACATCACAAGAAAGGTGTAAAGAGAGATCGTTAATATGGAGAAGACATCTGATAGGGCATCTCTCTCACTGTGTTATATTAAGACTCTTTAGTACAAGTACCATTCTCTGTCACTTTGTTTTCTCCTTGGCTAACTCAACAATGTGTAATGTGCACATGGCTGAATCTTCCATCCTTTCTGCTCAGAGACAGGAAGGTAGATTTAGGCAGGAACAAAGTGAATGTTCTGAAGGAGAATGAGAACCAGGACTAAGTTACTAGGTCCAGATTACAAATCATTTTGCAGTTATAATGGTTTTTTGATTTCTTCTTCTTTTTTCTGTTGTGCCTTAATTGATCTACACATCAGTCTGTGAAGCCCCATGGTCTTATTTGTTGAGTCAATGTAGTGTGGAATGTTGCCTTGCTGTGAAGTGGAATAGGGGTCAGTCAACAAACACTCTTAGGGGCTAGATCTAGAAAGACATTGGGAAGGCATTGCATATTCTTGGCACTTCGATGATCTGGCCAAGGAATTGTTTTCCTCTGAAAGTGATGTTGTTATTTTTGTTGTTGTTGTTCTTAGGTGCCATTGAGTCAGTTCTAACCCACATGAACCCCATGCACAGCAGAACACAACACTTCTGGGTCCTGCGCCATCCTCACAAATATCCTTAGGCTTGAGCCCATTGTGGCGCCACTGTGTCAGTCCATCACCTCGAGGGCCTCCCTCTCTTCATCTGCCCTTGCCCTTTACCAAGGGATGTCCCTCTCCCGACAACAGGTCCAAAGTATGTAAGACCACATCTCACCACCCTTGCCTCTCAGGAGCACTCTGGCCATTCTTCTTCCAGGAGAGATTTGCCATCGTGTCCATTCCATTTTATGGCAAACGAAAGTATAGTAGAAGGAAACACTGCCTGCCATCCTTAAGGAGCCCTCGGTGGTATAGTGGGCTATCCAATGAACCATGATTTGAACCCACAGCCACTCACAGGAGAAAGGTTATCTGCTCCAATAGCATTAAAGTCTGGGAAACCCAAAGGGGTCATTGTCCTCTTATCCTATGGGGTTGCTGTGAGTTGGATTCAGCTCTGGCACGGAGAGGTTTCGGAGTGTGGTGTCATCCTCGTAACTCTTGGTACATTTGCCTCCATTGCTGTGTCTGTTGTGGGTGCCTTCCAACCTGTGGCTCTTTCCACCATGATATTGAACTGTATTTTATTGGGATCAAGAAGGTTTTTATCGGGTAATTTTGGGGGAAGTATGGTGGCAGGCCTTTCTTCCTAGTCTGCCTTCCTCTGGAAACTCCACTAAAACTTCTCTACCCTATGACCCTGCTGGTATTTGAAATGCAGGTGGTATAGCTTCCAGCATCCAAGCAAAAAGCAAGCATGGCACGCCGGCAGATGGGTGGCACTAAAAGCGATAGAATTACTGCAAGCTTCTCTGTGGATTAAATGACCCAGGATGTGAACTCTATTTGTTTTTCCTTCCCAAGAATGTTACTTAACAGTTGGTCTCAGCTCATGTTCCTGTTTGGAGTAGCATGTATTCTCACGGTGTGGGCAGTCGGGTTCTGCGAGCAAAGAAGGGGTCCTTCTCCAGGGTTCAGACAGAAGCAGGGTTGTTTTTTTTTTAACATTTCAGAGAAGCCACATGTATCCCAAATCGTCCTTTCACAAGCCACAGTTCTATATAGCATTTTGTCTTCACGGACACTTCCCTAGTTCTGATTGATCTCTCTGACCAATGATGCCCGTCGGTGACTGAGATCTGCCCACTGTGGGGAGCAGTACACAGAAGAGGCTGGGGACAACATATCACTCAGTAGGGTGGAGTGTTTCAACAGAGTGACCGTGAGTTCCCCAGCCTCCTGTCAGAATCTTCCTGTGGGGGGAAGGCATGGGGTAGAGTATATAGTGGGTTCAAATCCTGGTTCTGAAACTTTTATTTTCCTGCTGTTTAAGAGGCTAGCAGTCTGAATTTGGGGCATCTGCTGGAGGGGAAGAGATTCACTCTCTGTTGGTTTTGGGAGATGGTTTTTGTCTCTTTGCAGCTTCTTTCCTGGGCTCCTTGGAGATCTCCACATCGCATGCTATCAGCCTTCCTCCATCTCGGTGTTTTTGTTACTAGCTTTTCTATCCAAAAGCGATCCCTCTAAGACATAACGTAAGACAATATCGCCTCATTCATATTGCAAAGAAGGTCCTAGGCCCAAGTGGGATTGCAACCACACTATAGTAGGATTTATGACATATCTTTGTTGTGGTTGCTGCTGTTGTTAGGTGCCGTCAGTTGGTTCGGACTCACAGGACCCTCCGTACAGCAGCGTGGAACTCTGCTCGGTCCTGCGCTAGTCCTCCCAATTTCTCCTATGTTTGAGCCCGTTGTGGCAGTCACCATGACAGTCCATTTTGTTGGGGGTCTTCCTCGTCTTTGCTGCCCCTCTACTCGACCACACATATTTTAGGGGCCCACAGTTCAATTGATAACACTGGCTCTGTGACATGGGGCAAGGCCCTTTATCTTTGTCCTCATTTCCTCATCTGAAATGGAAGATGAAAATACTGCTTGTTTGACCAGGTTACTGTGAGCTCCAGGTGAGATGCTTTGTGTAGAGCAGCTTCCATGATGCCTGACACGGAATCAGTGATCCTCAAGGCTGCAGCCTCTTCTCTTTGCTGAGCCAGAGTTCTCCCTGATGGCTCTCTTGCTGATGGCGAAGTCAGACTCAGCTCTCTAGCTGGTTTTTCAGTGGCCTCTAGCTCTCATTATTAACTGAGAGTTGCTTTACTCTCTCGAGGTTCCAATGATGAAGATCCAAAGGCTAGCCTGAACAGGACAGCATTCACCTGTCTCCAAAGCTCATAATTATTTTCTCTCTCTCTCTTTCTCTCTTTCTCCTAAAGCCTTCTAACAGTGTCTCAGTTATTCCTGAGAAAACCGCCTCTCCTGATGTTTCAGTCAGGGCCCTGGCGGGAAGCTGATGTTGCCCTCAAGTGGGCTCATCTGAAGAGAGTTGAATGAAGGTGTGGCGAGATTCCGAGAGCCTTGGAGGATGGAGATGCACTCAGAGCTTGGGAGCAATGGGGGCTTGGAGATAACCTGGGGCGTTTGGAGAAAAGCAGGTACAGAGAGGACCATGGACCTCCTGAATTCATAGAGGTTCAGTAGAATTATGGGCAAATACGTGGCTAAAAACTGGCAGAATACATTCTGTGAAATTTACCTAAAATATAAACAAGGCCTTCATTAAAAATAAAGCATGCATCTGTAACTGAACTCTTTCTGGTTTGCCAGGTAGGGTTCTGGATTCTTTAGAAAATCTAATGACATTCTCCTAGTAAGCCTGTGAGGTAGGAATTCTTACTTAGCCGCCATGATGCAGAGTGGGAGACGGAGGAAGGGAGTGGGTAAGGAAAGTCCCAGCTCACGGCCTCCTCGTGCACAGGGAAACCCCGCTAAGCTGCTTGAGACCCTCTCAGGCACACTGCACTGCAAGCTTTGAATTGGGTGGATCGGTGAACTCTGCCAGGAGGAATGCTTTCCAGTGGAAGAGCCGCTTCAAATGCCTTCCTGCCAAGGGATATGTGAGATATTAACCAAGAACATGAACTCGTAGTCAGAACGAGCGGAGGCTTAGAGCAGACACTGTGCTGCTGCACTTAGGACCTTGGCTATGGTAACTGACATGTGTGACTCACACCCTGGCTGATGCGCTATTAACCTGGAGGGGAGTAGCTGTGTCCTCTGAGCCGGAGGGTCCCCTTTGTGGAGTGGGGATGGGCTGTGCTTCCTGTTTGTGTGGGTCGCATGTGATGGGCCTGGGTCTTCTGTGTGCTTTAACACAGAAAGAAACATTTCTATGGGCAGTGTAATAGATGGACGCTCGTCCACTGATTATTTAAAAAATAAAAGCAATAGAGAAAAGTTATGGAATAGAATCAAGTTTCCCCTACTCCTTCTCGGTGCCATCTGAGAGGTAATTTGGTTGTCTATCTGCTGCGATACCCTCCAACCCTGTACTCTGTGAGTGGCCATGGAGTCCAGGAGGACCGGGGCCCTCCTGCCGAACATTGAACTACTGACCACGAGGACAGGACTTCAAACCTACCAACCACTCCTCAGAGAAAGCTGAAACGTCCGCTCTTGGAAACACGGCCTCAGACACCCTTGACTTTATGGCAGTGACTGTTTGTTGTGGTTTTTTTTTTTTTTTTTTTTGTGGGGGAGGAAGGTAGCCTTGAATTGTCTTTAACTCATGGTGAGCCCATGCATGATGGATCAAAACTGCCTGGCCCTGCGCCGTACTCACTATTGGCTGTGGAGTGGACCATTGTGACCCTGGGATTTCCATGGCTGACACTTGGTTGTGGATAAACCCAAACCAGGCCAAACCCATTGCCGCTGGGCTCTTTGGAAATAGATAACCAGGCCTTTACCTGGCAACTGCCCTGAAACCTGTTCGGCAGCACAAGCCTCCAATGACCCATGAGGTGCACTGGCTGAAAACCGGACCTGGGTCTCGAAACATGGGAGCTGATAGTTCTGTCCCTGGATTGTCACTGGTCCCACAGCTCCCCATGCTGAGTGCTTTTGAGTCAATTCTGCCCCTAGTGATGCCAAGGGACACAGTCGCTCCACCCTTGTGGGGCTTCTTGGCAGTGGATTTTACAGGTGCCTTTGCTGGTCTCTTGTGGAGTCAACAATGGGCTCAAAGTCCCACCCTTTCAGTTCGCAGGGAAGTGCTTAGTCATTGTGCCACTAAAGCTTCTCCCACATAGATGTTGTCCCACATAGAGGTTGCATCTCTTGACTTGGAGTTCACTTTTAGCAAGAATAGACTCCCAGGGAATTTAAGTATGTTAGGTAGGAGACAGCGCTGGGGCGAAGGCTCACATTTCCTTGACAGACGGGCCTATGCTTGCTGGAACTGCATGTTCCCTCAGTCCTGTGGGAGGTAAACATCTTACTCCTCTTTGAAAGGAAACCTCCTGGTTGTTTAACCAGGGCCCAGGGGCCCAGGCTGGCCTTGGAGTTGGGAATGCTTCCTTGTGCATCATAGTGGTATATCCATCCTGTCCTTCCTGTCCCACCATCCAGGCTGAGACAGCCAGGGAAGTGCTGCCCCAGGCGCTGGGAGAAGAGAGGCTGGAGGGGAGTGGCCTGTGAGCAGCCCCAGGCTGGGAGGATGGATCTGGAAGCTGCAGGGAGGGAATCCCAGGAGACTGTCCCCAGACTTCCTGGTCTGTGCAATGAGAGTGTGGTTCCTGGTTTGAATAAGGCCATGGAAGGTAGGGTGTGTCCTAACCCTAATGGGTTCAGAGATATTAAAAAAGCAGATTAGCTGTGGGAGCAAGCGCAAACCAAGGGAGCTAGCTGTCGGGGGGAACAATGCCACGGAATCAGGAACACAGGGGCCACAGAGCTGAGACACAAAGAGCCTGAACTTGGCCATGCAGCCTCCGCAAGGGCGAGGAAATGAGTTTCTGTTCTTTGAAGCTACCTATCGTGGTATTTTTATACGGCAGTACTGAGAAACTTAAGCTGCTACCCCAGCCGTGGGGAATTTAAACAGGCTTTCAGCGGAGCACTTGCGAGGTCAGGGAGACCTGTGTGCATGGAAAGGCTCTCAGCCAGGTGAATTGCTGTCCTTGTCGCAGCGGGAGTCTGAAGCCAGGGCTAGCTTGGGGAGAGCCCCCCCGGAAGGCCAGCTTGTTTTGAGTTAAGGAAATCCCTTCCTCCCCCCTCCCCCCCCCACCCCTTTAGGCAGAGCTCATTCTTTTCTACCTCTTTTGGGGGGCAAGTCCGCTCCACAGAGCTCAACTTCCTGCCGGCTGAGAGGCCAGGTGTGTAGGATGATAGGGGATGTGTGAAGGTGCTTTGCACACTTCAAATGAACACTCAAACCCTAAACCAAAACTGTGGGTTCTGACTCCCAGGGATCCGATGGGACAGAGCACACCTGCTCTACAGCGTTTCCTGTAGGTCTGTCTTGGGAGAAAGAGAGCCTTCGAGGCAAGGAGAGCAAGGTTTCATCTTGCAGACTTTGGACCTGTCTCTGGAGGGACCCGTCCTTGTAGAAGGACGCCGTGCTTGGTAAAGTGGAAGAGCAGTGAAAAAGAAGGCCCTCAGGAGATGGATTGACACAATGGCTCAGGCATAGGGACAATGGTGAGGACGGCCTGGGCCGGGCAGTGCTCTGGTCTGCAAAGGGTCGGAGCCAACTCGATGGCACCTAGCAACAACCAGGCTTTCGATGCTGCAAATCTTAATGGGAGCAGGCTGCTTCATCTCTCTCACATGGAGAGACTAGTGGGTTCGAACTGCCAGCTGTCCAGGTAGCAGCCTAATGCTTAACCCACTGCATTACCAGCTCTCCTTGCAAAGTGTGGTAGGGATTAAAATGAAAACGAACCCAAATTGAATATCTCGGTGCCTCATTTCCCTGTAATAAGTGAACTAAAGGGCCTCCACCCCCTAACTGCCTTCAAGACAAAAACCAGTCACCATTGCGTTGATGCTGACTCATGGGGAACCCAAGTGTGTCTGCACAGTATAGTTCTGTGGGGTTTTCAATGGCTGGGTTTAGAAATGAGTGCCAGGCCTTTCTTCCAGGGGTCTCTGGCTGGACTGAAATCTCTAATCTTTTGGTTAGCAGTTGAACAGTCACTACCCAACAGAGACTCCTATGACCAGTGAGATCCTAGAAGAGATTTGCATTTTCAGAAGCAATAGGTAATTTGTAAAGAGGTGCTGGAAGAAGTTCAGTATAATTGATTGGGTTCTGTACTGAGGGCCTCTGGTCACTGGGCCTTAGCCTCCTAGAGAGATGGGGGTACTGGAGATGGGGGACCTGTGTCCCCCTGGCAGCCCCAAAATGTGAGGACACATGGAGGGAGATGTTCTCAGTTTCCTCTATAGTGGAGTTTCTTAAACTGTGGGCCTCCACTCTGTGTGGGGTACATGGCTGTGTGTGTGTGTGTGTGTGTGTGTAGGGTTGGGGGGGTTGCGAACGCACAATGACCGAAAATTAATTCAAAGGCCAACTGTATTGAATCCCCCATGTTTCTGGCCACAATTGCCTGGTTGCAAATCCCTTAGTTGAAAAGGAGTCAAGGGTGGGGAAAGTTTAAGAAGCCCTGCCCCATTGTGGGTGTATGTGTGTGTGTGTGTGGGGGGAGGAATGGGAGAGTGGGGGAGGTGGTGCTCCAGGCTCACCTGTGTCCCTGGGCCTCTGCTGCTGCATAATGGGAGCTGGAGGGCAGTCTCCTCCCAGTTCCCCTTTGCAGGATCTCTGGGGAGATAAGCAGCCCAGGAGGCAGTCCCCATTCCCTACATAATTGTGGAGGGAACGACTCTGTGATCAGCCTACACTTTCTTCTTTTCTCACCTCGGGATAATTAGGAGGAGGGCGGCAAGCAAGTCCCTCCCCTCTGTTAAATCACAGGACTGGGGCTGAGGCTCTCCAGAGTCTGGCAGGAGACCTGGGAATTGGCAGGCTCTAGGGAGAGTCCTCCTTCCGCTGCCACCCCTCCTCCCCTGGAGCCCCCTCTTCCCCTGTGGCTTGAACCACAGACACTCCCTGCTGTGCTGGCTTCACCAGGGACCGAATTCTGAAGCCGCACTGGCTTTCTGTGAGTTGATAAGTTCAAGAGGGGCCAGAGAGCAGAAACTAGAGCCTGTCTTTGAAGTCCAGGGAGGGCAAACAGAAGTGTTTGCAGTAGAATAAGTAGCTGTAAAGCCAGGGACTTCTGTTTTCTTTCACCTACAAGAAAAGTGTAGATTTCATTGAGATGCGAATGCTTCAGCCAAAGATGTAAACTGAGAAATGTCAAGACTGAATGCAACGCAGGTAGTTGTTAGTTGCTACCTAGTTTCCTCGATTCATGGCGACCCCATGCACACTGGGACAAAAAGCTGCCCTGTTTTTGAGCCATCTCATGATCCTTGCATGTACTGTTGTCATCAGAATACTGTTTGTTTTGAGGAGGCTCATCTTCCAGAACTATTTTAGGCAGTGCTCTGTTGCGGTTTCTCATTGACAAGTTTTTGGAAGCAAATCACCAGACGTTCTCTCTAACCTGTCTTAAACTGGAAGCTCTGTTGAGAGTTATCCACCGTGACTGATTGCTGGCACTTGAAATACCAGTGACACAGTTCCCAGCATCATGGCCACAGGCAAGCCACCTCAGTACAAGACAATGAGAGATCGGTGGTGGATAGATTCTCGATCCATTGCTGTCGAGTTGATTCCAACTCAGAGTGACCCTGTAGCACAGAGAACTGTTCGGATCAAGGTCCCAAGGCAGTCATGTTTACACCAGGAGACTGCCACATCTTTCCCCCTACAGCTTGTGGGACTGAACACCAGCCTTTCAATTAACGGCTGAGCACTCAACAACCATGTCTCCAGGCTCCTGCCTGCAGAAACATATATGCACACATATATGAAAACATGCATGCATGTGTGTATGTTTTTTTTATAAAATCTACCTTTTCATTAACCTGTACTACCTGCTTATCCAGCCAGGTACACAGTCAGATATACTGGGCCAGATCTCAGTGCATGGAAACATTGCCAGATTGGTTTGGAAATATATGTCCTTGCTAAAGTGTTGGGAGCTGAGAGAACCCAGAAAGAAATATTTGGATGAATATGGCCAGATTAATGAGCTTTGTAAAAGTGCTTGTGGTGTAATGGACCAGGCAGGGAGCTGCCCGATGCCGGGTCGGCTGGTCCGACCCACCAGCCGCTCTTCAGAAGATGCGGCTTTCTGCTCCCATAAAGGACTCTAGCCTTAGAGACCACGCAGGGCGGTTCTGCCTGCCCTATAGGGTCGGAATCAACTCAATGACAGTGAGTTTGGTTTTGAAATGTTATCTCGCGTACTCTGCTAGACCTCCTGGCTTTTTATTTGTTTTGTTTTTAATGGCATGCTTTCCTTGTATGTGAACTAACCTCATGGGCTTTAAAACCAATTCCTGGCCAGATGTTCTTGATTCGTTTACATGTGAGTGCTCACAGTGGGATTCTGCAGCGGGTGGGGTGGGGCACCAAGGTGGAGGGGAGGGTCGTCCCCAGAGATTTCAGATTCACTTTTTTTTTTCTCAGAAAAGAGTGTTGACAGTGTCGAAGCCACCTAGAGAGTCAGGAATTTTATTTTCATGATGAGAACCTTTCAGAGGTTTCCCATCATCCTCAACACCTGTTAAGCGCATTATGAGGAGCGGCCGGCTGCACGTCTTTGTGCAAGACGCAGCATGCTCCTCTGTGGCCTGGCCTGTCACCGCCCCATGCAGCTGTGGCTGGGAGGGTCGTTGGTTCGCAGTAAACAGTGATTATCTTTGTGCACGATGGGATTACAGGGGCTCTTGTGGTTCTTCTGGCCCAGTAGTATTTTTTTAGTATGTTTTCTATCTATGCCACTTGGAAAGCAACAACAGATCAATTTATTTCTGAAATGCTTTCTGCTCCTTACAAATGACAGAAACAGAGGAGCTGATACCAAGGGCTCAAGGAGAAAGCAAATGTTTGGAGAATGATGATGGCAATGTATGTACAAATGTGCTTGACACAGTGGATGGATGTATGGATTGCAATAAGAGTTGTACGAGCCCCCATTAAAATGATTTTTAAAAGAAAAAGACAAAAGAAGAAAAAAACATTTATATATAGGTATATTTCTGCATGCACATATATGTAAATATAATAAGGAAGCAGATGGACTTTGAACCTCTACTAAAATCTCATCTAAGTACAAGACCGGTTTGTTTTGGATGCAAAAACCCCATCCCTGGGGATAAACAACAGAAACGCGGGTGAAGGGAGATAGGGGATGGTGTAAGATATGAAAATAATCATAATTTGTCATTTATCAAGGGCTTACAAGGGTGGGAGGGTAGGGGAAGGAGGGCAAGAAGAGGAGCTGATACCAAGGACTCAAATAGAAAGTAAATACTTAGAAAATGATGATGGCAACATATATGCTTAATACAATGTATGGATTGTTATAAGAGCTGTTAGAGCCCCAATAAAATGATCTAACAACTATAAAAAAAAAACCCACCAAATGTCAGAAATCGTCCTGTTCCTCCTGAACCATGATCTCCTTCCAAACGCTAGGATGATGAATTACATCTTTTCTCTTTTTCCTTAATAATTGTAAATGTGCCCGCATTTTTGCTCTTATGCACACATCTTGCTTGTCTCTAATGCTTGTGCTTTTTTAAAGTTTGCTTTAAATTTCATCAGTATTCAAAACAAAAACTCTAAGTAGCGAGGGTCTTTTTGACAGTTTCTCCAGAGGGGTTTACAAGTGTCTCATAAATGCAAATGTTTATAGAGCTCCTACCGTTTCTAAGTAACCTTCAATACCAAGAAGAGTAAGCGATGCGATAACCTGCATTGGGCCCGAAAACAAATCTCTTACCCAATTTTTATACCCAATTAAGAAAATAATAATCTCTATCTGCTGCACATTGACTGTCTTTCCTTAGATCATCTCATTGAATCTTCACAGGCTTAAGAGTATCCCATGTTACCGAAGCAGGAGCCGTAGATAAAGAGGTTACATGATTCAACCAAAGTCGTGTGGCTTGACTGACTGGGGAGAGTGGAGATTTAGATTTAAGTTTCCAGCCCCCTGCCTGGTGATGCGAGGTCTGCATTTGGGGGTGCAGTGAATTGTGAGGAGCAGTCATTTTACACCCACAGCTTCCACAGATACCTTCCTCTGCGTTAGGGAGCTCTGTGCACGTCTTCTGAAGTGCTTTGTCCAACGAGTGCTAGTGGTTTGCTTAGCATCTCCTCCTAACTTGGAGCCTTCATTTCACTTAGCTCATATCCCCAACACGTGACCTCACACCTTGTAGTTACACATGGGCCAGAAGATCCACGGTCATTGCTCATGAAAACAGCACTTAAGAAATCAAAAGACGAGTTGTTTTAGGGAAGTCTGCTGCCGAAGATCTCTTCAGAGTACTGAAAACCCAGGATGTTGCTTGGAGGGCTAAGTGAGCCTGACCAGAGCCATGGCATTTCCACTTGCCTCATGTGCATATGCAAGGTGAACATTGCAGAAGGGACACGGAGAGTTGATGCATTTGACTTGTGGGGCTGGAGAGAATGTGGAAAGTGCCCTGGACTGCTAAAAGGACAAACCGACCTGTCTTGGAAGAAATACGGCCAGAGTGCTCCTGAGAGGCAAGGATGGTGAGACCTTGTCTTACATACACTGGACGTGCTGTCAGGAGAGACGAGGCCCTGGAAAGGGGCATCCTGGTTGGTAAAGTAGAGGGGCAGTGAGAAAGAGGAAGGCCCGAAGGAAGGAGCTGGACTGAAGCAGTAGTTGCAACAGTGGTTCCGTCATGAGGATGGAGCACCACCAGGTCGGCAGCGTTTTGTTCAATTGCGCGTAGGGTCTCTATTGACTTGATGGCGCCCGACAGAAGCAACCAGAAAACTCTTGTTTCCAAGCTTGCTCTCCTAGACTGAATTGTGTAAGCTACTTGAAATGGAAATGCATGAAGGAGAAAAATTAAAAGGCAACAAACAGATGCCCGGTTGTTGTCCTCGAGTGTCATGCAGCTGAAACCCAATGCCCACGGACTCTGTAGGACGGAGGAGAGCTGCCATGTTGGGCTTCCTAGATGGGAATCTTCATGAGAGCCGATGCCGAGGGTCAGGTTCTCCTCCGGGGGTCCCCAGCTGAGCACTCAGCCCTTGGGCCACCAGGGCTTCTTCAAAAGCCACTAGGATGACTCGCGGCCCGAGGTTCCAGATGTGAAGCTGCTACCCAGGAGTCTCCATTCATTTTGTGTGTCCTATTTACGCAGAACGTGGGAAAGGTGCTCTCTGAAGTTTGGGTGTCTCAGCTCTCTTTTGCCCTCGATGTCCTTGAACCACACCAGCCCTAGTTTTCTTCTCTGTGTTTACCTCAGGAGCCCTGGTGGCACCATGGTTACGGTTCTCAGCTGCTAACCGAAAGGTTGGCAGTTCAAGCCCACCAGCCACGCTATAAGAGAATGTGGTGGTGCTCTTGTCTCCTTGGAGATCTTCACCCTTGGGAAACCTATGGGGCAGTTCTGTTCTGTCCGACGAGGCCACAGAGAGTACGCTTGGGCTCCATCGTCATGAGGTGGCTGTCGTCACCCCAGAGAATGTGAAAGAAGATGAGTGTGGCATGCTTTAACCTGTGATGTTAGGTTCATGTGGTCACCAGGCAACCTGGGCAGAGCAACATCTGAGAAAGAGCCGTTGAAGCGACTATGTTCTTCTCCATTCCAACAGGTGAGCTAAATATAGGTATCTTAGTTATTAAAATAACTATGGCCTGCAACCAGAGACTTTAAAGGTCTTTTAAAAAATGGCACCTGGCCTAATCTTAAAGAAGAGGTGACAACAGAATGCCTTCTGTCACATTCTGTGTACTGTTAAAATCTCCCTTTTACAGATGAATTAACTAATACCCAGTGTCACATATGAGGCTATTGACAAAATTAAGATTGACAGCCACTCTGTCTGTCCCCTTCTGCCCCTTGTCCGACAAGACCCCTCCTCTGCGCCCGATCCCTTCAGGCAGCGACCTGTGAATCGAATCGAGGTGGTACATGATCTCTAATGACTTAGGTCTTCATTGTCTCACCTTTATGAATATGAGCAGAAGCCACAGGGTATCAGCATAAGTAGTACCTCTCACTTCGTGACAAGCAGAAATCACAGCTAGCTTCATAGCGCATTACAGTTACAATAGATCCTTCCAAATAACATTTAATTGCAACCTTGAAAGCACGACTGTTATTATATTACTAGGTCTTGTGGTTTAATGTATTAAAGAAGTACAGAGATTATCCTTGCAGATTCACTAAATTGGTTTTATATATTTGATAAGATTCAATACAGTTTCTTTTTAAGGCTTGCTCTTAAAGTTGTTTTTAAATATATATATATATATATATCTCACATTATCCTGAGGCATTTTTAGACTTGTGTGGCCTGTAAAGAGTTTTTGGTACCAAAAAAGAACATGTTAAGCATCCCTAATCTGGAGTCTCCCTGGTGCTTACCTGTGAACCTCAAACCCTTTAATTATGATTTAATTCCAGTTGATTTGTATATTCATCAAACGAGGACCTACTATGTGCCCACCCCTATGCTAGGTTCTAGCAACACTGGTGGTGTAGTGGGTTACTTGTTGGGCTACTAATTGCAAGGTTAGTAGTTCGAGGCTGTTGGCCAAGTAAAAATTTACATTGCTAGAAACCCAAGCAAGCAGTTCTATGCTGTCCTATAGGTTTGCTATGAGTTGGAATCAAGTTCTGATGGCAGTGGGAGACATAGGACCTGCGTCTGGAATGGTGGACACAAGGACATTGCCCCTGCTTCCAATTTGCTTACAGTCTATTGCGGACTATGGATCTACTTGGGAGTAAACAAAGCCCATTAAAGTATAGTGAGATATACTTTATACACTATATTGAAGTATAGTGAGAGAAGTGCTTTCATAGGGCAGGTTGAGAAAGCTATAAGGAAGTAGCTGAAGGCAGAAGACCCTAAACCTATAGGCCAGGAAACGTTCTCCAGGGAATTGAGAGAAAGTGAGGCCTGCTAGCTGAGGTGGGCTTGTTTCAGGAGCAGGAATCTTTTGCAAAGGCCCCAAAATATGGTGAGTTTACACAACTGAAAGTATTTCATTTGTTGTTCATCTGGGGTGTGATGAGGGTGTAAGCAAGCCAGCATCATCCAATGGCCCTTTCTGTGATATGAGAAATACTCTGCATATGGGCCATCCAATAAGGGAGCCCTTTAGCTACAGGTAGCTTTTGAGCACTAGAAATATGGCTACCAGGACCCAGAAATTTAATTTAAAAGCTTACTTAATTGGAATTACATGTAAAATTAAGTGGCCACATGGGGCTAGACGCTGGGCAGTGCTAGGTTGAGACTCTGGGCTGAGGCAGATCATATACACTTGCCTCATAGGTCAACTTGTTGTGTTTCTGTTGTGTTATGGTTAGTGGTTATTATCTGCGGACTCATGACAACCCCGTGCACAACAGGATTGGGCTAGTGTCACCCACAGGGTTTTGTTGAATAATTTTTTCAGAGGTAGATGACCAGGCTTTTCTTTGGCTCTCTTAGTCTGGACTCTTTGCCAAAACATGTCCAGCATCATAGCAACATGCAAGCCTCTATGGACGGATAAAGGGCAGTAACGCCATTTGAGGTCCTTTGGTCAGTGATGGCATCTAGCTCTCCCTCATGGAGGGGAGAATTCTTCTACTGAACCACTACTGACCCAAACGATACCAAAGCTTTAGAACTGATTCCTAAGAGCTGTGGAGGACCATTACAAAGTGTTAAGACAAGGGAAGTCTGACGCGATCAGACCGTAGGGTCATATGGACTAGGCCAGGTAATGCAGGCACGCCCGTTAAAGGCCCAACCAAGATCATTGTTGGTGGCCGAGATGAGCCTGTCATACCCGGGTGGATTGGAGCACACCACGGACAGAAATGAGACCTGGAGTCGCATAGAGGAAGGTGGCCAGATCCAGACGACATTTGGTGTTTAAAAGGAATAGGATCCCAACCTAACCTCTTCAGGAGGTTTCTCCTCTATGCCTCCACTCTTGCTTTCACGTTTAAATAACTCCGTTTTTCTACCTGTCAAATTCTTACTGATGGTTCAAGGTAAAAGGTTTTCTTATAGAAGGTCCTTTTGTGCCAAGTGTGGTCTTAAGAACTGAGTGTTCAAAGGTGAAGAGGCTGCTCCAAGCAAGTTCCTCCTGAGTCCACTCTAGTGCACAGAACTGGTAGCACCTGTTCTGTCTGTGGTTGGGAAGTTCTTTGCCTAGGCACCAACTGCCTTACCAACCAGATGCGGGCAACACTGCTCTTTCACCTCTGAATCGTCCCCACAATCCCGTCTTAGCACAGCACCTGGTGGGAAACGGGATGTTTGATGGACATTTTTTTGCTTCCTTTTCCACTTTGCTCCACTGTGATGGCATTATTCCCTTATGTTTTGTTTTAAGGTTGAAAAAATTATGGTGCTTTAAGAAGCAGTGAATACAATTAAACTGTTGTCCAGTGTTAGATACAATTTAATAATAGTTCAGTTCCCAAACAAGTCATTACAGGTGAGACCATTGAAATGTCCTAACAATTTTAATACATTTCACTAATCATCTAAAACAATGGAACCGTTGTTTGCAGGAGATGGAGTGTTTATGCAAAATCTGGAATCAAGTATGTTTTATATAGGACCCAAATTATATGAACCAGGAAACATTCCTATATCTCAACAGCTGTAGTAGAGTACATTTTAAGACTGGAAATTCAAAATGTTTTTCTTTTTTTTTTTTTCAAATCATTTTATTGGGGGCACATACAAGTCTTTTCACAATCCATACATACATCAATTGTGTCAAGCACATTTGTACATTCATTGCCCTCATTATTCTCAAAACATTTGCTCTCCACTTAAGCATCTGGAATCAGTTCCTCGTTTCTTCCCCTCCCTTTGCTCCCCCTCCCTCCAAAATGCTTTTCAAAATGAGGTCTCCCTTATTTTCTACCAAAGAAACCAAAACCAATGACCAATAAACACGCCCCAAAGTACTTAAGTCTCTAGTAACCAAGTGTAGCAAGAGAGAACGATAACAATTAGTTCTTTGAGCCATAATTTTGAATTATGTTTGCTGACTATGTAAGTAGAGTTGGATAATCATTAAATCCTCCTGTGCAGGATGGTTTAAAGTGTATTCCCAAGAGAATGGTGGAACATTGTGTTGAACAGGGTTCTCTAGAGAGACAAACCAGATTGCTAGTAATTATATATAACTATATTTATATAGATATATAAAATACAAGAAATGAACCGTTACATTATATACAGATAGATAATACAAGAAATTAACAGTTAAATTATAAAGCAGTGAGACACTAGCAGTCCTTTAAGGCTTGAGAGCCGCCAGTTGCCAGTCCCCTTCTGTAGAGAGAGCTGGGCTATTTATGTCCAGGCAGCAAACAGCAAGGCAGGGCCCCAACTGTCATCAACTGTCGGTCCCCCGCTCCAGAGATGAACATTCCAATCTTGTGGGCTTAAAGAGACCTCAACTTACAGCGACACAGTCCACAGGCTAGGCATCCCACAGGTAGTGTACCCCTTTAAACTGAGGCACAGAGCAAGAAAGGCAAGGCTCACCGAGCCATTTATCCCTCTGCCCTTCAGTTAATCCTACTTGTGTTTATCGGCCAGACTGGCACAATAAACTATAGCAAACACCATGTAGTTATTTGAGCTTGTATTGTGAATTGGATGAGAGTTTGCAGGTCCAATGGGTTTTCCACTCAACAGCTGATAACACTTTTTGTTTTGTGAGACCGCAGTCCCCACAATGTAGCAACTCTCTCCCTCCTTCCCCGCTGCGTTTGCCATCTCCAACCACCCTCGTTAACACTACTGATAGAAATGGGATTTAAAATTGCTCACTCAAGCGCGTATGCAACATATTCAAAAGTCAAGCTTCGATGAGAATCATGGGCTGCTCTCTTTTCTGAGAAAAATCATTCTAATTCAACAAATTACTGATGTATACAGAATGCTGAAACCACAATGGCAGAGACTTAACTCCCTCTCAAGTGTAGATTATTACATGATTAACCCTGGAGCCTCTGGAATAGAGGTAATCTTATTTGGGTTAAGATTGTAGAAATTGGTTTGGTGTCTTGAATCACAGAGCATTTGAATTAGAAGCCATTTAAGAGATAATTTGGTAGAATTTACATATTCTTCCCCCCTTTTTTTCTTTCTTTATTTTCCATTTTATTGGGAGCTCTTACAGATATAACAATGAACAGTTCTATTAGATTAAGCATGATTGTAAATTGCTGCCACCATAATTTTCAAAGCATTTTCTTAGAATTCTGCATATTCTACAGATGAGAAGAAACAGGCCTAGAATTTACCAACATAACTAGACCTCATAATTCCTTGTTCTCCACCTATTTTGTGAATCATTTTTAAATGTAAGACATTGGCCAGCCACAGCTGTTTTTTTTTTCATTTCATTCCTCTCTGAAAGTTTCATCTTTCTTTCTTTGTTTTTAATGTTAAACAACTGTCTACTGTTCTTGAGGGTTCCGTTCATTCATTCAAAGAATTAAAAGCAGTGGAGTCAATGGAAATCAAATTACTCAATGCAAGAGAGCATTTTTACAGCAAATGTGATACTCTAGGATGTGTGTTTTAAGTCATCAACCCTTTCCTGGTCACAGAGCCCCGTGGGGCATGGCGGGGCCAGTGCAGTTCTCTGTGGGCCTCCCTTGCAGGGAGTGGCAGTGTGTCTTCTTACGGAGGGTGTGGCTGAGTTCTTCTGTACAGCAGAGATCCGTTCTCATCTACCCTCCACCTTACCTCGGGGCTATTCCTCTGCCTCAAATTACTCAGATCTTAGAAAAGCTCCTTGTTAATGTCATATTAATGTAGACACCCCAACCCCAACCCCACCCCGACCCAAATTGAAAGTTAATTTTCCATGTTTGTTTTTAGGAGGAAGAATGAGTTTCCAACTTAACTTGGGTGAAGTAAGAAAAATGGATCACGAGAGGTTAAGGAAGCAGAGGTCTTGGAAAAGAGAGATTTGGTAGAATTCCTGGCTGTAGAGATGTGAATGAGGAACATATGTATGTCACTACCAGGTGGTGCGTCTACAGACTCGGGTAAATGTAATAAACAGGGTTATAGACATCAACAAGGTCTCAGCCCTGGCCAGTGACGGCGGCAGGAGTACCATGGAAACCCTCAAGAAACTAACCCCATTGTTATCAAGTTAATTCCAACTTACAGTGATCCTATGGGACAGAGTAGAGCTGCACCACAGGGTTTCCAAGGCAGTAATTTTTTAAGATCATTTTATTGGGGGCTCATACAACTCAACACAATCCATCCATCCATCTATTGTGTCAAGCACATTTGTACATTTGTTGCCATCATCATTCTCAAAACCTTTGCATTCTACTTGAGCCCTTGGTATCAGCTCCTCATTTTTTCTCTTCCCTCCCTCCCTCCCTCCCCCTTGATAATTTATTATTATTTTGTCATATCTTACACTGTCTGGTGTCTCTCTTCACCTACTTTTCTGTTATCCATCCCCCAGGAAGGGGGTTCTATGTAGATCTTTGTAATCAGTTCCCCCTTTATACCTTCCTTTCCTTCCACCCTCCCAGCATCGCCACTCTCACCACTGGTCCTGAAGGGATCATCTGCCCTGGATTCCCTGTGTTTCCAGTTCCTATCTGTACCAGTGTACACCTTCTGGTCTAGCCAGATTTGTAAAGTAGAATTGGGATCATGGTAGTGGGGCATGGGGGGAGGGGGAAGCATTTAAGAATTAGAGGAAAGTTGTATGTTTCATCTTTGCTACACTGCACCCTAACTGGCTCTTCTCCTCCCCATGATGCTTCTGTAAGGGGATGTCCAGCTGCCTATGGATGGGCTTTGGGTTCCCACTCGGCACTCCCCCTCATTCACAATGATATGATTTTTTGTTCTTTGACACCTCGTGATCACACAGGCTAGTGTGCTTCTTCCATGTGGACTTTGTTACCTCTGAGCTAGATGGCCCCTTGTTTACCTTCAAGCCTTTAAGACCCCAGATGCTATATCTTTTGATAGCCGGGCACTATCAGCTTTCTTCACCACATTTGCTTATGCACCTGCTTTGTCTTCAGCGGTCATGTCAGGAAGGTGAGCATCAAGGAATGCCAATTTCGTAGAAAAAAGTGTTCTTGCCTTGAGGGAGTACTTGAGTGGAGGCCCGGTGTCCATCCCAAGGCAGTAATCTTTATGGAAGTGGACTGCCATATTTCCTCCTGTGTTGGTGGGTTCAAACCAGGAAGCTTGCAGTAAGGAGCCAGACACTTTAGTCATTGTATCACCAGGGCCCCTTCCCTAGTGTAAAGAGAAAAGAATTGCTGATCCTTAAGTGTGTGTGTGTGTGTGTGTGTGTGTGTAAGCAGCTCTCTCAACCTTTTACATGCTTATCTACAGCATGCCTTGGTGGTTCACCAAGGGGTCTCACTGGCTTACTTGTCAAATCAAATATAAACATGCTAGTTCATAAAAGCAGAAATGATATGAAAGCCTGTCAATCCCAATAATCAGATGTGCCATCTAAACAATCCAATAATCAGATATGTATTAATTCATCTCAAGGAAATAATGAGACAGTTGCCTGGGTGTGCAGTGCAGCACTGTGTATTTTAGTTAAGTCAAAAAAAAACAACAACCCCACCAAAACCCAAGTATCTAAACAAATATCAATTATGATACATTCACATAATGGAATACTTTGTAGCTATGCAAAATGTGCCAGTTGTATTGTTAATTGAAACAGGTAAGTTTCCTCTGAAATGAGGAGTCCAGTCTTTCTTTGTCGTCTGTTCTTAGCCTGGAAGCACCTCTGAAACTGTCCACTTTGGGTGACCCTGCTGACATTTGAAAGTCCAGCGGAATCACTTCCAGTGTCCCAGTAACACACAAGTCACCACAGTATGACAAGCTGATCGGTCTTAGAAGACGTACAACCAGACTTCATTGACATACTTTGGACACATTGTTAAGAGAGACCAGTTCCTGTAGAACAGCATTTCTCAACCTATGGGTCTCGACCCCTTTGGGGGGGTCGAACAACCCTTTCACAGGGGTCACCCGATTCATAACAGTAGCAAAGTTACAGCGATGAAATAGCAACAAAATTAATTTGATGGTTGAGGGGTCACCACAACATGAGGAACTGTATGACAGGAAGGGTGAGAACCTCAGCTGTAGAAGGACATGGTGTGTGGTAAAGCAGAGAGACAGCAAAGGTGAGGAAGGCACTCAAGGGGATGATTGACACACGTGGCTGCAACAATGGGCTCAAGCACAGGAACCGTGGTGAGCATGGAGGAGCTGGCAGGGCTTCCCTCTGTTGTGCAGAGGCCATGATGGGTCTAACTCAGGCCATAGCACCTCACAGCAACAACCTCTCAAACCACTAAGAATGATTAGCTCAGGGGTAAAGATGACTTCTGTAGGTTATAAATTATTTAGTCATCCTAAGCCTTTACCATCGAGCCGATTCTGACACCACTTGTCTACAAGGTTACCAAAACTATAGACCTCTACAAGAGTCGATAGCTCAATCTTTCTCAAATGGATCTGCTGATTTCCATGTGGTGTGTGAGAGAGAAGCTGTGAATGCGAGAGAGAATCGCTGGTTTTGCTTCTCTAGAGAACCCATCCTAACACAACTGCAAAATGATGATGGTGATGATGATGATGATGATGGTGGTGATGGTGATGATGGTGGTAGTGATGGTGATGGTAATGTGATGATGATGTGATGGTGGTCATGATGATGGTGATGATGATGGTGGTGATGGTGATGATGGTGATGATGGTGGTGATGGTGATAATGTGATGATGATGTGATGATGATGGTGGTGATATGATGATGGTGATGTGATGATGATGATGGTGATGTGATGGTGATGATAGAGGTGGCGGTTCTATTGAGCTTGCAGATTTGCTAAGAGCGTCATATGATACAAAGCACATCAACTTCCTAGAACATGATAAAACATAGTCATTGTGATGGTGGCCATATAATGAACGCGTTGCAAGTTCTCCTGTTAAAGCTAGATCTTCGTGGGAAGCAAATGAAAGGGAGTCATGGAAAAGCAGCCAAGTTGGAGCCCTTTTCATGGCCCTGGCTAGTTTCTTGAAGACCGCCTTTCCTGAAAGGCCGCTTTCTTTTATTCTTGCCGTTTTCATTGACTGAAGAGCATTGGCTGAAGGTGTTTTTCTGCAGAATTGGAATGAGGCATGGCTGCTTTTCTGGGAGTGGGTGTAAGAAGGGAGGCGAGGGTGGGCGGGAAGACTGGAGAGAGGTAGGGGTTAGGGAGCAACTGCGGGGTCTGCCTTCAAGTGGTGCCTCCCCCCTCTCCTCGGCAGGATTGGTTTGTTTGTACAAATTGGTTGCCTCAAGCAACACATTATTAGTTTGAGCGGAATGTATCCCTGGAGACTTACTGCTTTCCCTTTTGCCAAGTAATTGTCCTTTTCCCGCAGAGGCTGCTGGGATTGTGGGGCTGTTCTTTCCTCTTTGGTTGACTTCAGTCCCCCGCCACCATCCCCCCCACCAACCCTCCTCTGATGGCTGTTATGCAAGACACTTTGTCTTTTCAACTACTTGTGACCTTTCATCTTAGTCTTGAATTCCTGGATTTTTTCCCCATCTTTTCGTCACCAGCACGGTTGTCTAAGGAAAGAGGGTCACCTTATTGTTGAGAATATTCATGGTGTCCCTTCCCAGACTCACCGATATCAAGTTATGTCATGTGACTTGCTTTTTGGCTGGTGGCATGCACACTCCCCCTCGACCATAGACACAGACACCACCGCACATGCTGTTCCAGTACGCCTCCCCTTCCACTGGGCCCGTGCCCCACCTTCCCTTCTAGAATGGGACGTGTTCTTCAAGTCCAGAATGCCCTGCCTCGACAAGCCCTCCTCCGGGTATCTTCCCAGGTCTGTGTAGCCAAATGTAGACCCTGCTGCTGGTGCATGGGCCCCGAGGCCCTCAGAGGATGGAAATAGAGCCTGGCCATGTGCACAGTGTGGTCGCATGCGTGCACCCAACTCCCTCCCCAGGGGAGGATGGAGCCAGGGAAGGGCGGGAGAGCCGGCACCAGGCCAGGAGCTTCCTCTCCCTGTACTGCCATCTCTGTGTGCCAAGCCAAGAGTTCGGGGAAATCAAAATTTGCTCTCCAGCAGCTATGAATTGGACGAGTCGGATGGGCATATTTAACTGAGCCATAGTTTCTTACTGTACTTTATATTTCTAAATGCTTACATTATGTGTTCATACATTATGACACCCCCTCTCACCCCCCGTTTTGAAAGCTCTTAGGCCAGGGCCCGAGATAGTCCGACATGGATCTAATGTTTTAAATGGGCCCCAGCATAAAGATGAAGTAAAACATTATGGGATGGACTCAAAGGCAGTAGGTGATATACAAGCTATATCAGGTATTACCCCAAATCATCTTAACATCTGGAGGCTGTTCTGTAATATGCCATGTTCAGGTCTCATTTTCACCTGAAACTTCCGTAACGGCAATCTTCTCGCTTTACTTTCCCTCCATGGACCATGGGCTTCAAAGGTAGTGGTGGCCCCCATTCTGAGCCAACAGCCTTAACATTTTTGATCTTTTGGCATACTGCCATACTCCTCAGCAGTCCTGGTGACATAGTGGATTTATGCGTTGGGGTACTAACTGTGAGGGTCAGCAGTTTGAAACCACCGGGCCCTCTGAGGGGGGAAGACGAGGCGTTCTGCTCTGGTCCATGGGGTCCCTGTGAGTCAGGTGAACTCAATAGCAGTGCATTTTGCCACAGCTCTTTGGCCACGTCTCAATCTTGAGCAACCCCTTCCAGGTACTCCAAATGCTTATGCCGCTTGAGCTCTATGGCAAACCAAGAATATCTTGAATGAATCATTTCCTCTTCAAGAGCCTTATCCCTCCCAACACCTCCCCTGGTCGATTGGTGTCTATCTGTCTCTCTCCATGCGTCTAAAGCCACTCTCTGGTCATTCTTATGCTTCACAAAATGTTTGGGGAACGGCTTTCCCTCATGTTGATATTTTTCGAGGACTTTTCTCAATTAGGTTTAAAATCCTAGTGTAGATTTTGGCAGGACCAACTCCACGCTAGATCCAAGAATAGCATTTATGAAGCTTGTGGAACCCATAGCCGTAGTCTGGAGTGCTGGTCTTCTTCCAACAGGGTCTTTGTTTCTCCCTTCAGGACTCCCCTTTGTCTCCTTTAGAGCCTGGCAGTGTGACTGACAGCCCAGCTGTGTCCACACAATGGAAAGAAAAACAACTCTTGGGAAAGAGGGGAAGCAGTGGTACATTCCTCACCCACCAGCTTCCCCTCCTGGTGGGTCCTTCGCTCTAGATCCTCTCAATACATCTCACTGGATGGATGCACAGGGAGGGAGAGAGTTTGGGGGTGGTGTGTTTGGCCAGCTTTAAGAGCGTCCGAAGTAGGACTTGTGCTGAAGCCTCTGGTCCCATTTCTTTCTTTTCTTTTTTCTGCATCTCTCTTCCTTTTTTCTTTCATTCCATTATCACACGGAATTGGCTCTGGAATAACATCTTGGAGAATGTCTCTAGCTAGCCTTGCGACAATTTCAGAAGTGACTCTTGCCATTTCAATTGTCATCAAATCTGGGCTCAAAAGAGCTGCCGGCCCCTTGTCTTGCTCCACCTGAATCGCTCCTCCTCTGGCTGCCTCAGCCTGGCTAATGGGTCCCTATACAGCCGTAGTCCACAGTACTTCAGATTTGGCCCCTACAATGGTCATTCTCCTTTGCCGTCCAGGTGCCCAAGAAGGTTATTTAAAAGACAGTGTCTTGGCAGAACTACAAGTTAGAAAGAGAGGAAGATACAGAGAGATTGCTTAAGGCCTGTAATTTTAGTTATTGGTCCTCAAAATAATAAAAGAAGGTTGCTGTCGTGCTTTAGTGACACTCAGAGTGTGATTAAAACTCGTCTACAGGCTGGCCGACAGACTCAGTACATTATTAATGCCTCACGGGTGGGACAGCAATTTATAGAAGCTGGTTACATGCTCTTTTCCTGTCAGGGTCACCTCTGGCCTCAAGACCACCTTTGGACCTTGGTGTTGCTTGTCATTGGAGCTTGCTAAAGAGGAGCATGGCATGTAGGTGCTCTGTGGCATCTGTCCGGCTGGTGTTCTTGGCAAATTTCACGGGACTTTTGCAAGGTTTAGAACTGGAACTTTGGCAAAATCAACAGCGGACTTCTAAGAAGAAGTTTGGGGACAGGTGTACAAAGGTCAGTCTTTTCTTCAGAGAGAAAACTCATCACCTGTGGTGAGGGATTAATCTTTCTACTACTGTTTTTCTTTCTTTCTTTCAAGATAGTGAGTGAGTGAGTTAGTGAGTCAGTGAGAGAGTGAGTCAGTGAGAGAGTGAGTGAGAGAGAGTGAATTAGTGAGTGAAAGAGTGAATGAGAGAGTGAGTGAGTCAGAGAGTGAGTCAGTGAGAGAGAGAGTGAGTTAGTGATTGAGTGAAAAAGTGAGAGAGTGAGTGAGTGAGAGGGTGAGTGAGAGAGTGAGAGTGATTGAGAGAGTGAGTCAGTGAGAGAGTGAGTGAGTGAGTGAGTGAGTGAGTGAGAGAGTGAGAGCCTGCTACTGCTTTTCAACAACAATGAAAAATATAGCTCAAGAATCTATTCCAAACCAGAAAGTAAAATCATATTGACAGCAAGGTAACGGAATACAAGCCTCAGTTTCTTCCATCGATAAAATTTGAGCAATAATAGTGACAAGTTCATTGGTCTGCTGTGAAGACTAGGTAACAACTGCAGTGAAATCTCTTAGATTTCAGAGAGAAAGCTTTGCACAATCCATGTGTTTAATTGTGTTTGGAGGGGGTGCCAGCCCCCCTCCTCTAATCACGGGTTCAATAGGCACGATTGTACGGTTGAGGTATATAAATATTATATTAAAATCATCGAGAGCATGAGAGATAGAAGAGATATTGAAATAATGGAGTCAGACGCAATTCATGGTAGCAGTGCTCACCTCAGCCTCACTTGGTGGTCCACGTGGAGAGGGAAGGGAAGGGGGACCAAGGGGAAAGGGAACAGGGGAGCCAGGAGGTGAACCAAGGAGAGGTCAAGGGAGGAGGAGGAGGAGGAGGAGGAGGAGAAGAGAGAGAGAGAGAGAGAAGACAAACGCAAGAGAGCACTCTCAATTGCTAACCCAGGCCTTTATACCTTTGGGGGTTGCAAGCCCACTAATTACAGGTAAAGACATACATCACAGGAAGGGGTTGCACTATAGGTTATACAGCAATGAGAAGGGGACAATCTAGGGACATACATGCAATAGGAAGAAGAGGGGTTGGGAGTATACCTGTGAACAGGCGGGCAATCCTAGATACAGGATGGCAGCCTAACTTTGGATGTCAGGAGCTGGTTTGATCTGTTCTCTGGATCTCCATAAGAACCATTATCAGTAGGGTGTAAACCCACCTAAGGGAACCAATCTAATGATCCCAAGCCTCAGGAAGAAGTAGTCCATTGTCCCCAGTGGCAAGGAACAGGCCCACCCCAGGGTGGGGCCAGTCTGGCAGCTGAGTCCCTCAAGGGAAGTAACTTTTACCATTAGCTGCAAGCAGTGTCCCAAATCTAATATATTTGGGTGAGACAACTTGGGAGACAACTTTCTGTTTCCCACATTTAATAAAGGTCAGCTCTTATAATAGAGGAGTGGACTGTTGTTGTTAAGATCACTATTCTTTGGACCTGTAAAGGCACCCTCATGGAGTCATGGTTACTAGTTGGGCTTCAGTTGAAAGGTCAGCAGTTCAAACCACCAGCTAACTCAGTGGGATAAAGACTGGGCTTTCTGCTCCCATAGTAAAGACTTACAGTCTCCAAAACTCATTGGGGGGAGGGGAGGCAGTTCTACCCTGCCCATATGACAGCTTCTTCCCATTGGAAAAGATTTACACCTCCTCCATCCATGAAGCCGTCCACTTGTCCACGCAGTTCTACAAGGCTGAAAAGTAAGTTAGAGAACTGGAGTAAGTTTAACACGCTCAAGCCCATTGGCAGAACTCACTAGTCAAATATTTCGAATGTGTGAATGATAACGTCTTCTCAGGAATTCATCTCCCAAAAGAAAAATTGTAATGAACATCAATAAAATAAGCCTAACAGGAAATTGAGCGTCATGGGTACTGCAGTGGCTTCCATGTTGAGCTGCGAACCACAAAGTGAGCGGTTGGAAAGCACAAACCTCTCCTCGGGAGAAACACGAGGCTTTCTACTCCTTTGAAGATGTGCCGTCTGGGAAACCTGCAGGGGCAGGTCTGCTCTGTCCTGTGAGGTTGGTGAAAGGCAGAATTGATTCCATAGCACAGAATTCGATTTGGAACAGGAACTTGGCTGATTTTTTCTCAAATAGTATTTGCTTGTAATACATATACTTTATTGATTTCTAGGTCATTTGTGCTATAGAATCCCAGGCATTTTTAGAGTGAGAATGTGACTTTTTTCAACACCTCTCCACACCTACAAAGCAAGCTGGGCTTCTCTTTTGTCAATAGGTTGTGTGTGGCCTTCCGTTCAGGAAGCTCTGCAGGACCTGGCTTAAAGAGCGAGACCCAGTGCAGCCAGTCAGTGAGAGCAGGGATCTATCTCCCTGGACCTTTCCCACCAAGGCTGACAACAGAGAACCTTCTGGAGAAACAGTCCTCTGGAGTTAGTTAGGTTTCAACAGACCCCGAGCTGGAAGAAATCGGATCACCTGCTCTAAGGAGGTCCCACCCCATATATATGTTTCTGACCTGTTTTATTGCCACTTTGGCTTTAAATTCGGGTCTGCTGTTTGGTTAGTGAATCAAAATCGGCGTCGCTCTGGCAGCTGTGGTGCGTGTTCCCCGGAAGATGCCAGGCCAAATCTTCGTTAAGCTGTTCAGGGATGAGCAAGGATGGGGGCTCCTTTTTTTTTCTTTCACCCTTTCCACAATGGCTGGCAGGATGTGTGGGCTCACCCAGCCCTTTGTTTGGTTTCTATGGCTCTCAGCTCAATTAGCTACTCCCGCACTGAGCCGGAAAGGATGCAGCCTTTAAAGCAAACTCAGCTTTGACCTGATTCTCTGCTTCTTTTCTGTCCAAGGGCCAGCGTTTTGCTTGGAGCCCAGCATTGGGGAGCAATTTGAAGGTCTTGGTCAAAGTTCACTGCTTCTCTTAGTGGCTGATGAATAGCTGTATGGGAGGGTCCTAGAGTTGACGACTGTCCACTTTGCTTGGCACCAGTTCTATTGTTCCCTGCTGACGCTCTCAAAAGTAGTGTCAGTGTGCAGGCAGCCCACGCCCAGGAATGCGATCAAGTCCTGCCTCTGCCTCTTCGGACATTTCCCAACCTGGGAAATGGGGCTGATCCTGCCCAGTAGCTTCAGATGGATTAAAGCAGCCGTTCTCAACCTGTGGGTTACGACCCCTTTGGTGGTCGAATGACCCTTTCGCAGGGGCCGCCCGATTCATACCAGCAGCAACCTGACAGTGACGAAGTAGCAATGGAAATAATTTTATGGTGGGGGGGAGGGGTCACCACAACATGAGGAACTGTATGAAAGAGTGGAAATTCACATTTCCAAAGATGTGTGGGGCGGGTCACGTCCTTTTCACATCTCTTCCGAAGAGAGGCTCTTGGTTGCTTTGGCCCCGAGGTGGTGCCCACGTGTGCCTGTGTGAGCGCTAGTGCACACACCCATTTCCCAGTGAGTAGCTCGCTCAGAGCTGCCTCTCAGTCCCACCTGCTGCTTCTGCCCCCCAGACTTGGTGGTGCCATTTCAGAAGAACCAATAGGCAATGGTGCAGCAGACCCGACATGTGAGCAGGACGCTTAGTCATCGTCTCTTCTGTTTGCTTCCTTGCCCTCAAATAATCACTGGACAACCTGTCGTGGCTTGTCTTCCAGAAAGGTAGAGAGAAATCTATTGCACAGAAAGCCAGCTAAGCTAATCCTGGGACATGGTGGGCTTTGGCGTAGGTGCCAACAGATGGTCTGCAAGGGGGTGCTTCCTGCCCAGGAAGAGCTGGGCTGAGAAAATGCAACCAGCACACCTGAAAGAACTAGCCACCGAGGAATCGCGCTGGCCCAGAGTTCAAGTTCAGTGTGGGCCAGGGTCGGTAGTGCAGGCTGTCTCCCTCTGCGCCTTGCTGAATGATTGAGCAAGGTTGTAAATCTGTAATACGTGTGTGTGTGACTTTTGCCTCCCCTTTTTAAATGTAGAGTTTAATTAACTATCTCCTTCTAAAACATTATAAGACATTTTAAGAAAAAAAGAAATACTGTCCCTAATCTTACAGCCCAAACACAATTTATCCCTAAAGCTCATGCTGAAAGGAGTCACACAGTGGGTTACTTGGTGGGTTACTAAGCACGAGGTCAACAGTTCGAGCCCACTGACCACATTTCAGTAACAAGAAATTTTCCGTCGCTCCTATAAAAGATTCATACAGCCTCAGAAACCCACCAGGCAATTCTCTGTCTCCTAGGGGCAGTACGTGTCAGGATCGACCCCATGGCATGGTGCATAGCTCAGCTTACTCACTGCAGTGCCTAGTGTGCACACTGCGCCCAGTGAGTGGGTATGAATGCGCAGACAATGGCTTTGTTAAAAGTGCCCGCGCCCCTTGCACAGTCACATCTTCCCTGCACTGAAATCGTCTTGTCCAAGGAAAGGAGGTGGGAGGTAAGCTGAGGCCCAGCACGTTAGGTCCCTGGCTGCAGGAGCAGGACACCAGTGGCGAGGGCTTCTGAGGATCTCACTTCTGAGTGTAGAGATGCTTCCATTTAACCGTAGAGCCCTCCCGAGACAGGGTCAGGAGAGCCAGGTGGTCCTAGGATAGTGTTCCCCCACCACCCCTGGCCAGCGCTGGCCATCATCTTATCCTGCCTGCCTGGGGGGCATGATGGACGCTGCCAGGCTTCACGGGGAGCATTCTCATCCCCACACATCAGTGCCAACAAGTTCCGTGGCTTCTGCCCACCCACTTTTCAGGGAAGGCAGTTACTTGTTGGTACTTGTGCAGCTTTGAAGAGTCGGCTGTGGGCCCTGTTGATGTAAGACAAATTTAAACTGAGTCAAGTTCTCCACTCTGTGATCCTAAATCCCTCAGTCTTCATACCTTCTCTTTCTCGCTTTCCCAAAAATAGGTTAAATACCTATAGGCTGGCCGACTGGTTCATGTTTTGGCCTCCAGTGAATTAGCCTTCAGTGCATCTCAGGCCAAGCCAGAGGTCAAAGCATTACTGAGACATCCTTTCTTTCTTTCTTTTTTTTGAGGAGAGTTGACCCCTCCACGTATCTCTGGTGATGAGGTGGTGGGCATCTTATTCCTCGCTCTTGCCCTAATCTTTTGGGTCACCACTCATACTTATTTTCGCCACAGCAGGCTGGGATAATTTCAACCTGGAAGTGGACAACGTTCTCTCCAGTCTCCTACATCCCATGAAATGTTAGTTCATGAGCAGATACTTTGCTTTGTTCATGTCTGTGTACTCAGCACCTTCAAATATCAAAACAGTCACCAACTTGGGGCAAGTTCAAGCCAATTGGTCTGTTATTTATTCACCTAGCATGTAGTAACCACTGGTTTGTCTGCCAGGCAGTATGCCAGGCACGGGAGGAGACAGTGGTGGAATTAGGACAAACTTCAATTTATTGAGCCTCTATAATTTGTTGGACATTGTCCAACAAAAGACTGTAAAATCAACTATTCAATTTTTCTGACACCAACTATAACATCATAATAAATTCCAACTTTAACTTCTTTGTTCAGTTTTCTGATGAAGTACGTCTTCCTTTGACCTGGAATTAGGTCAAAGTTCACAGGTTAAGGGACACAGGTTGTCCAGACTACCAAAAAGATGCCAGCTGCCAGGTGAAGAGCCATGATACCCTAACTTCTAAAATGCTGGCTGAAAATTTGGGGGGGTTTCTACTTCCTTATATCAGCTGCATACCTGGGAACCCCCTGTTGGGCTCCCCCACACCTGCTTTTCTGATCCCAACTTTGGGATTGCCTTCTCCCTCCTTAGGAAAGCAGCCATAAGCGTAGGGCTTCCCCGTCCCTTCACTTCTGATTGCTATCTCCTGCTACACCCTCAAGATCAGTACAGTAGCTTGCTGGGATGACACTCAGAACACTTAGGAAGCGCTATATTTATAATTACAGTCTTATTGTAGGAAAACTGGTATAAATGAAGAGATGCCTAGGGCAAGGCCTGGAAGGGTTCCCGAAGCAGAGCTTTCATGTCCCCTGATTGCCCCGCCCTCTCACTGTCATCAGTGTCCTTTGCCAACCAGGAAGTTGATGGAGAGTCGTGGTACCGAGCTGTCTCTGGGGGTCTAAATCTGATGCACACTTCATCCCCTCTCCCTGATGAGGAGATTTCTACACAGTGGGTCTTTTCTTTTTTTTAGTTCAAAAACTGTTTGTTGGACTCACTCACTCACTGCACTCACTCACTCACTGATTAACTGACTGACTCACTCACTCACTCATTAACTGCTCTCACTCACTCATTCACTGCCCTCACTCACTCATTCACTGACACACTCGCTTACTCACTGCACTCACTCACTCACTGATTGACTGACTGACTCACTCTCTCATTCACTGCTCTCATGCACTCATTCACTGCCCTCACTGACTCACTGACTGACTGACTCACTCATTCACTGCCCTCACTTACTCACTCACTCCTCACTCACTCATTCACTGCACTGCACTCACTCACTCACTCACTGACACACTCGCTTACTCACTGCACTCACTTACTCACTGATTGACTGACTGACTCACTCACTCACTCACTCATTCACTGCCCTCACTCACTCACTCACTCACTCACTCACTGCCCTCACTTACTCACTCACTGCACTCACTCACTCACTCATTCACTGCCCTCACTCACTCATTCCCTCATTCACTGCCCTCACTTACTCACTCACTCACTCACTGCCCTCACTGACTCACTCACTCACTCATTCACTGCCCTCACTCACTCACTCACTCACTGGCGCACTCGCTTACTCACTGCACTCACTCACTCACTGATTGACTGACTCACTCACTCATTCACTGCCCTCACTTACTCACTGACTGACTCACTCACTCTCTCATTCACTGCCCTTACTTACTCACTCACTCCTCACTCACTCATTCACTGCACTGCACTCACTCACTCACTCACTGACACACTCGCTTACTCACTGCACTCACTTACTCACTGATTGACTGACTGACTCACTCACTCACTCATTCACTGCACTCACTCACTCACTCACTCTTTCACTGCCCTCACTCACTCATTCACTGCCCTCACTCACTCACTCATTCACTGCCCTCACTTACTCACTCACTCACTGCACTCACTCACTCACTCACTCACTCATTCACTACACTCACTCACTCATTCCCTCATTCACTGCCCTCACTTACTCACTCACTCACTCACTGCCCTCACTGACTCACTCACTCACTCATTCACTGCCCTCACTGACTCACTCACTCGCGCACTCGCTTACTCACTGCACTCACTCACTCACTGATTGACTGACTGACTCACTCACTCATTCACTGCCCTCACTGACTCACTGACTCACTCACTGACGCACTCGCTTACTCACTGCACTCACTCACTGAAGCACCCCCTTACTCACTCCTCACTCACTCACTCACTGACTTAAAAAAAAAAGTGAACTATCTGATGGTTACCAGGAGTAGAAGGAATAGGGGTGCGGGAACTACTAACTAGATAGACCAAACTCACCGCCATTGAGTTACTATTCATGACAGGAAGGGCAATACACAATATGGAGGAAGTTGGCACAACATGATTGAGGCCCAGGCAGACAGGGAGAGGAATGCAAGAGTAAAGACCACCTCAGCAATCACTGTAGCAAAGATAATCTCACAACCATGACATTGACAAATAGTGATTTCCGAGTAACACCCTATGCAGACAGCCATGCTAAGGAAGGGTGGGGCGTGGGGGAGAACTGTTTGTTGGCCTTTAGGAGTGTTTTCCAATCCAGTCTGTTGGGGCACCTAGGCCTGGCCCCAAAGTCTACCTTTGGCATTCTCTGGGGATCTCGCCACTCCGTTCCCTTGCTGTTCTGTTGCACCCCCTTAGTGTTTTGCCTCGGTGTGGTAGGATCAGATCAGGCGCAGTTCTCACACTGCCTCCAGTGTTGTCTCCTGTAGGGCTATGGGTTAGTGAGGGATGTCGTGTCTCATAGTGGGGCCGGCCATGTGGTCCCCTTTGTGGACTGCCTACTCTAAGTGGGAACATCGTCCTCAAGGCCTGGTGGGCCAAGATGTGCTCCACTCTCTCCTTCCCCTTCGTCTGCTCCTGTGTGCTCCAATCAGATATGTCCCTCTCCCAGAGCTGCAGATTCAGTGCCGTCCTTTGAAATAAATTCTTCTGGGGGGAGGGGCAGGTGTTCACATAGTAGTTGGGATTGGGGCCGGCCCCTCAGACCTCTCCACTGGTTCCCTACTCCACGCCAGCATGTTGCATTCACATCTTGGAGCACTCAGTGGGTCTTTTCAAAGTGGATCTTTATACACTTGATCTTATGGTCTGATCAGCCCATACTCAGAGTCACCTCATCAACTCACCTAACCTGTTAGATAGGTGTGGCCTGACATTCTTGTTGAAAACACTGAAAATCCACATGTATTTGTTTGCTTCTTAAAAGTCTTGGGAAATGAGACCAAAGACCAAATTCTCTGAATAAGATTAAATTCTAAAACCCACAGCCTGGCTCTTTATATACTTTGCGTGAATCCTCAGGGGGAAAAAACACACACATAAGAAAACATTATTCCGAGGAGCTGATGGCAGGGCTTAGGTGGAGAGCAAATGTTTTGAGAATGATGAGGGCAATGAATGTACAAATGTGCTTTACACAATGGATGGATGTATGGATTGTGATGAGTTGTATGAGCCCCTAATAAAATGATTTATTAAAATGTCGAATGAGAAAAAGAAAGCATTCGATCATGCACCTTTCAGTTTGCTGTACCGTGTTGGCTTGTGTGTTGCTGTGATGCTAAGGTTTTGTTGCTAGGATTCAAACACCAGTGAGGTCACCCGAGGTGAATCAATTTCAGTAGACCTTCTAGGCTCTACTGAGCAAACAAGAAAGAAAAAATCTACTCACTTCTTTAAAAAACAACTTGTCAAAGATTTCATTTTACTTGGATCCCCAGTCAACATTTATGGAAGCAGCAGTCAAGAAATCAAATGGCCATCTACGTACACTTGACTTTTGACCATTAATGGAAAAGAAACACCCGCTTCAACAACCGATGCTTCAAAAACGGGATCTCTCTCTGCAGAAGAGTGATACAAGATCCACAGCTCACCCCATGCACAAAAAGGAGCTCAAGATAGATTAAAGGCCTAAATGCAAACCCCAAAATGATAAGGACCTTCAACGAGAAATCAGGACTAATTTAAGGGCAGTATTGAAGGGCATATACAGATTACCAAGCATAGTAAAGGAATCACACACAGCAGAAGACAAAACAGGTGACTGCAGCCAACTAAAAAGAAGACACTTATGCACATCAAAACATTTCATCAAAAGAGTAAAACGAGAACCCACAGAGTAAAAAATCCTTAACAGTGAAACAAGAGACAAGGGGACTAATCACTAAAATATATAGAATTTTGCAACATTATAACAGGAAGAAAGCAACCCAATTAAAAGGGGGTCTAAAGACATGAACAGGGAATTCGCGAAAGATGACACTTGAATGGAAAACGAACACTAGCCATTCACAAGGTGCAAATCAAAACTGATAGCAAAATTCAAAAAACGGCAACATGTGTAGCCCATGTGAAAAGCAATGTGACACTATCTGAAACCTCTAGGAATAGAAATACCAGATGACCCAGCAATGCCTCTGCTGGGCATATACCCCAAGGAGAGAATATACCTGGTGTTTTGTTCCTAATTGGACTCTTTTGACCTATTTGCTTCCCAGCCCTTGACAATCCAGGCCATGTGCTATAGACTAATGGGACTTTAGACTTTGTTCTTTCAAGGTGCACAGCATCCTCCGTAGGCCACATCAGAAGGGCATGATGTGTAAAACTAAGTGAACTGGGCCGTACCTCAAATTTACCTGCAGCCTTTGGTCTTAAGGCTAGAGTTTCTGAATCAGATGACTATCTCAGTTATAGAACTGGCAATTGTTGACTTTGGTGTGGATCCCTTGCCTTGAGGGTGTCCAGTGAATGGTGGCCCAGAACTACCATATATTTACTATGTTAATGCCCTCCTTGCCTTATTCTGGCATGTATTAATTTGAAAGACATGGTTCTGCCTTTGCGAATGAATGTTATTGAAAGTTTTACCCTACCCTCAACCTCCATTTAGGTAAATGGTATCCAGTCACTCAAGAGTTTAATCTGTACAGGCCAAGAATTCGTGTATTGCAATTAGTAGCCAGCCTACACTGGTGTTCCTTTCCACAGCAGAGCTAATGCCACTATCAATGGAATTACCTTATGCCCCAGGGGGATGATTAGTAGCATATCCAAACATAAAGTGAAAATGACGCCTCTAAAGTGAAACAGGGACAGATGTAAACCATGGATGCGTGAATGGATCTGGGGCTCACACAGAAGTCTAGCTGCCATCTAAGACCAATTAGTTCTTATGACATGACCCTGCCTGATGCTCACCCTCATGAAGAGATCTGAAGATATACGTGCTGTAGCAAAGTATGTTAAAGGAACTAGATGGATATAGACCTTGGTCAGAAATAAAGAGTCTCTCCTCCGCCCTCTCTCTGCCTGGACCTGGCTGCTGAGATCATGGCCATCCAGAGGTGAGCATGCTACCCAAAAAAAGGAACTAGATGGTGGCCCACTATCAGAAAGAATGGTATCTGGGGTCTAAAAGGCTTGTCTTCAAACAAGCAGGCATCTAAGGGAGGTGTCAACTAATCCCACAAGGAAGAAGCACATCAGCCTGTGTGATCCAAGGATTATAAACAGTAAAATCCAAAGGAGGGAATGACATCAGAGCTTAAATTGTGAACCCTAGTTTGCAGAAGGCTGTGACAGTGGGAGCCCAAAATCCATTTACAGGAACCCCATGTGGATTAAGCCCATGTTGAATCCCCTTTGAACATAGGCCAGGTAACAGCCTTGCTATCACGCAGAGTACAGTGGGTTTTGGGGGTTTCATTTTGTTTTATGTTTTTCCTGTATATGAAATCCAGGATAAACAAAACTATGGACACAGTGACTCCACTGATGATTTCCTGGGGGTATGGCAGGGAGGGTTTCGGGGGGTGTTGGGATGGGGAATTGATAAAAAATGAGTATAAAAAGAAGAAAATGTTCTAACTTGATCGTGGAGATGATTATACAACTTTTTGACTCTCACTCACTAACTCTCACTCACTCTCTCACTCACTCTCACTCACTCGCTCTCTCTCACTCACTCACTAACTCACAAAAAATTTTTAAAAATTATACAACTTTTTAATATGATTGAACTATTAAATTGTATGATGTGAATTATATGCTAATAAAGCCATTAAAATGAACATAGTAAAAAAACCAATGGCATATTACATCTGGTAAATCTGCACACCACCTCTTTAATTTGTTATAGAGCAAGGATTTCTCTTTCAAAAGATATTTCTGACCCAAGCAAGCCATGGTAAATGAAATTCAAGTTCTACAATGAATAAGGAAAATCAGAAAATAATTAATTAATTTGAATTTTGGTATTGGTGAAAAATATTAGATATACCACGTGCTTCCAGAAGAATGAACAAACACATTTTAGAAGAAGTATAGCTCTTTGGAAGTAAGGATGGCGAGACTCCATCTCACATATTTTGGACATGTTACCAGGGCAGGTCGAGCCATTTGAGAAGAACATCATGGTTGGTAAATCGGTCATCAGAAAAGAGGAAGACCCTCCATGAAATGGATTGACACAGTGGCTGCAACAACAACAATAACACACGTGTGGACTTTACCAGGTGAACGCACAGGAATCAAGTCACCTTCATCTGTGCATAGAGAAGCTCAATATCATTAGTCAAAATGAGGCAGTGGCTGACTGGAACAGGTCATCAATTGCTCATGTGCAAGCTCAAGTGGAAGCAAAAGAAAATGAAAACAAATCCACAAATGCCAAAATATGTTCCACTTGAATTTGAGACCATAGCAAGAGTAGATTTGACACTAGATTCAACACGGATGACAGAAGGCCAGATGAGTTGTGGGGTGACATCAAAGCCATCATTCCTGAACCAAGCAAAAGACCACCAAAAAACAAGGAAAAAGGAAAACATTAAAATTGGTATCAGAAGAGACTTTGAAACGGACTCTTAAATGCAGAGTAGCTCTAATGAGTTGGGAAATTATGAAGTAAAATGACTGAGCAGAAGGCTTCACAGGGGACCTCAGAAGAGAAAGCATTACAATCAAATGTGCAAAGACAGTTATGAAATAAAAAGTTATTAAGCCAACATAACTCAAGCTGTGAAAAGATAGAAGAAAAAGTCAGGCTGTGAGTTGCAATACTGAAGGAGTCTATGTACAAAATGTTAACTGACATGGTCGGCATAAAAAGAAGATGGAATAATAATAATAATAATATATAATTGATCTAGGATTCACGAGGGTGTGGCAGGGAGGGGGAAAAAGAGGAGTTGGTACCAAGGGCTCAAGTAGAAAGAAAATGATTTGGAAAGGATAATGGCAACATATGTGTAAGTGTGCTTGATGTAATTGAATTATGAATTATTCTAAGATCTGTAAGAACCACCAATAAAATGATTAATAATAATAAAGATGGAATACACAGAGTCACTTTATCATAAAGAGTTGGTCCTGTTCACTTCTTATCCTCCCACAGTACACGCCCCTCTCTCCCCGCACGCCCCTCCCCCACCTTCCCCAGGACCCCTTATTCTAGTTGCTGTTTTTATAGCTTCACCTATCCTGGGTTTCATTACCAAAAAACATAGAAAAACATAACAAAGATTCCAAGAAGGCTACCAACAATGACAAAATACAACCAAGATAAACCCCACTATTAAAAAAAAACCCAAAACACAGAAATATTGAAAACTAGATCAAGACCAAAGTGTATCATATGGGGAGAATAAGTGACAAGGTTTTAACTGTTCAACTCAGATTTATCATTTTGAGCTACTACAGTCGTCTCCAATATTCCTGTGTGTCAGGTTACTCCTATCATTCAGTTATGGTTAAAGGGAAAGCACTGGAGGCTTAGTCCCTGTGTAGACCCTGCAAATGGATTGTGGGCCTCCACTGTCATCAATAACCTCTGAACACCAAAATCTCACTATTTAAGCTCTGATACTATTACCTCCTTTGGATTTGGATTATATAATTACGATCCTTGGATCGCGCATGTGGGTGTGCTTCCTCAATGTGGATTTCGTTGACATCTCACTTAGATGGCTGCTTGTTTAGAGACCCCAGAAGCTATTCTGTCTGATAGCCGGGTACCACCTAATTTCTTCACAACACTTTGCTATGATAATCATATTGTCTGTGGTTCTTTCACGAGGGCAAGTATTGAGGAGGGCCAGGCCGTAAGGAGAGTCTATGTGTTTGAATCATGGTGCTCACAAAGAATATTGAAAATACCACGGGCTGCCAACCGAACAGATCTCTCTTGGAAGAAATTCAGCCAGAGTGTTCCTTAGAGGCAAGGATGGTGAGACTTCACCTCCCATACTTTGGACACGTTACTAGGAGAGACTCGTGGTCATCTACTTAATGCTGACTCAGCCACTCCCCTGTGGGTTTCTGAGACTGTGTCTCTTCCGGAGTAGAAAGTCCAGTCTTTCTACCTTGCAGCTGCTGGTGATCTCGAACTGCTGACCACACAGATCTCGGCGCGTAACCACTACACCACCCAAGCTCTTGCTCCCTGGCAAAGGACATCATACATGGTAAAGTGACGGGGCAGCCAGAACGAGGAAGACCCTCGACAAGATGGATTGACACAGAGGTTGCAGCAGTGGGCTCAAGCATATAATTGTGAGGATGTATAAGTCTAGGCGATGCTTCATTCTGTTGTGCGCAGGGTAGCTATGAGTTGGAACTTATTCTAAAGCATCTAACAATAACCGCTAGTAAGTGAAGGACTGGAAAAAAAATCATCATTTTCCAGTCTCTATGAAGCAATAGGGTTAGCACTGTTTGTAGCAACTGCTAAAGTACTGGAGACCACCTATCAAAAAAAATCTAATCAACCCTCTAGTACTATCAAATTACAGGCAATATAAGGGCAGCATGGATATTCAGTCACCAAAATATGATTTGAGAATACTTACTTGACAAAGAAACTTGATTACTTGAATGAATAAATTGCAAGGGGAAAAATATGGAGGGAGAACCTAAAGATTAATAGAGACAATACATATAAACCAATTACAGGATGGGTGTAAGCAAACTGAATAAAAAGGGGAGAAAATCCTCCAGAAGGTATTTCGAGAAATCTGAACTACACATTGGGTGCTATTATGTGCTTGTCATTCGTTTTTATGTAAAATAATTTAATTTTAAAATAATATTATCCCGTAGATTTGGAAATGTTTATGGGCAGGGCTATAGATTTCAGATTTGAATTAACAGATTGTTGCTGCTGAGTGATGGGTATGTGAGAGTTTGTTGTACTTTTCTCTCCGGTCATAGATATGTTCGAGGTACTCCATAACACTGTTTTTAAGTTCCCAAATATGCTCAAAGGAAGTAGTAGAGTGGTCAGATGAAACAAAAGGCATGGAGGGAAAGGTGTCTGTCTACATGAACGTAAGCTGGTTCCTTAATTGTACTGACCTCTAGTTTGTGCTCTGATGGACCTACTTTGGAACATAACTGAGTTGATTATGTTCTGTGGGGAATCATGAACAACAGAAACCACCCAGTGACGCTCTTAAAGAATTTCACATGGTTGATACCTGACATTTTTTGTATTGTATTCTGCAGGATACAAAATGTTTCAAATACTTTGTTCCGGTTATTTATTCTTCAAGCTTGGTCTGTGAAGTAGATCTTAACCTCCCTTGAGAGATCAGGAATCTAGCACTCAGATCTTTGACTTTACCAGAGTAGAAATATCAGAACTAGGACTTAATTAAGTACTATCTTCTGGTGCCATTATGCAATGCTGTTTCTTCCCTGCTACTACTAACTTGCAACAAGTGTGCCATCGATCATTAGACTAATATCTAATCCAGGTATGGATTTTCTTCACAATGGATTTGGTGAACGTCACCGAGAATAAGAAACAAGGTTTACCTTGTTAGTGATGATCCCAGTCAACATGAAGATGATGCTAAATTAAAGGGCAGGGAGGGGACAGATACCCAAATAACCAACTCTTCTCATATTCCAGTCAGTGGTGAAAGTTACAATGTTATTTTGGAAGCCATATCAAAGTTGGAAGAGAGAAGGCATTAGTTCCTCCATCGTTTTAAAAAAATATCCTTTTGATAGACATCTCATAATCACTCATCACTGTAGCCCCAGTGAAGGAGGATGACTCACTCTGCTTCCCACGTTCCCTTATTCTCCCTCCGTTACTTACTTCACCTTAAAGGGATTGCTTACTTGGGAAGGTGGTGGGAAACTAATAAGAACTTGATAGGAGCGTCAAACCCAGCTAAGGCATCCAAACCAAGCTAAGAATCTTCATGGGTCTGAAAATACATAAATATTGCTGCTAGTTGCTATCAAGTTGGCCTGGACTCATGGTGATCACATGTAACGGAACACAATGTTGCCCAGTCATAGGTCTCTTCATGATCTTTGATGTGTGGGCCCATTGCTGGGGCTATGGTGCCAGTTCATGTCATTGATGCTTGCCCTTGACTGTGTACTTTACCAATCATGATATTCGTTTCTAATGATCTGCCTTTCCTGGTGATGTATCTAAACCAGTGGTTCTCACCCTTCCTAATGCCCAGACCCTTTCATACAGTTCCTCATGCTGTGGTGACCCCCAAACATAAAATTATTTTTGTTGCTACTTCATCACTATAATTTTGTTGCTGTGACAAATCAGGTGATCCCTGTGAAAGGGTTGTTTGACCCCCCCACCCACAAGGGGGTCGCGACCCACAGGTTGAGAGCCGCTGATCTAAAGTAAGAAGACAAAGCATCACCACATCACCATCGCTGCTTTTAAGGAACATTCTGGTACTATTGCTTTTAAGACAGATTTGTTTGTTCTTCTGTCAGGCCATGGTGTAACCAGTATTCTTCACAAACACCACAATTTGAATGTAGCAACTCCTCTGCTGTCCTCCTTTTCACTGTCCAGCTTTGCAGGCTTATGTGCCAACTAAAAATCGAGTGCACCTTAGTCATCAAAGGGACATCTGGCTTTTAGAACTTTAACGAGTGTTTTGTAGCAGCCTTGCCCCGTGTGATGTGTTGTGTGAGTTCTGAATGGCTCTTCCCAGGGGTGCTGGTATATACCCTAGGAGAAAACCCACATGTGTTTGGTTTTTTTAATTTAATTTCCTTGATTAGTTAAAAAGGTGGGAGCTATGCTAGATAATCTGTTTAAATCTCTGAGCACTGGAACATCATTTTACTATTTTCAGTGTTTTTAATAAGATCTTATTGATGGAGTTTATAGTAAGACTTGGTAAGAGCTTGGAACAGAAACCCAAATTACAGCATTATTCCTAAGGAAAAACAGAATCCGCTTTCTAATACTGTTTTTCTAAAGAATATATTGTGCCAAAGACCGGGGTTACCAATATCTTGTTTGCTTGATACAACAACTTAAAGCATTTGTGTACTGGGCACACACTCTAACATGGCTCTCTCGATCTATTCGTGTACCAGCAAGGTAATTTTGACTCAGAATGAGTACATGTGACAGAGTAGAACTGCCCATGTGTTAGTCTGGGTAGACTAGAGAAACAAATCCATGGACACACATATGTGTAGAAGAAAGAGTTTTAAATACAAGAGCAATTAAACATTGAGAAAACATCACAACCCAATCCAGTCCAAGTCCATAAGTCTGATATTAGCCCATAAGTCCGATACCAATCTATAAAGTCCTCTTCAGACTCATGAAACACATGCAATGATGCCAAATGTAGAAGATCACAGGCCAGTGGGTAGAAAGTCTTTGGGTCCAGTGGCGTTGTAAGCATCTCAGTGCTGGCAGGGGTCTCTCTGTGGCTTCTCTGGCTTCCGAGGTCTGGTTGCGTCCACGTGGCTTGTCTTCTGCAATGTCTCCCAGGGAGTGGCAGAGAGAGAGACAAGTATCTTCGCCTTCCAAGGAAGAAGGAAGTGCCAGATTTCCCAGAATTCTCAGGAGAAGGCCATGCCCACAGAGAGGTCTCATTGGCTATCTCCAGATTGACAGCGTAGACTCCACCCCTACACTCTTAATCCTTAAATTTACACCAGATTAGGTGACTGCCACAGCCCCCCATGGGGTTTTTGAGGCTGCAATAGTTATAGGAGCAAACTGCTAAAGTCTTTTCTCCCCATAGCCTCAGACGGGTTTGAATCAACCCCCTTTGAGGGAGCAGCTTAGCTAACAATGGGCCACCAGGCTCCTGCTCAGTCTGTGACATGAGGAAGGATAACAATAGCACCTATTTCATAAAGTTGTGGAGGTTAAGGCTCAGTTAAATTAACCCATATAAAGCATTAAGAACACCTGGCACACAGTGAGTACTCACTTGATAGACATTTGCAGAGATCTTGGAATTGTTTATTATTGTCTGCATTGTTTTTCATCCTCACAAGGAGGTTTAAACATAAATAAACTTCAGGAATGAAGGTCACACAGCTGGAGTTGGATTGGGAACCCATTCAGGATATGAAATTGAGTTGCTGTTCCAAGCCATGGGCATATTCTGTCACATATAAGGTTTTTTGTTTTGTTTTGTTTTTAAAGCAATAATCCAATATCGAGTTGTTTTTGCTAGGCATTGTCAAGTTAGTTTTGAGTCGCAATGCCCCTTATGTACAGCAAGCAAAACTGCCAGGTAGACACTGTACACATTGTCTTACATGTCTGTTCAAGCATTGTTATGGACAGCAAATATATACAGAAATAGAATTTTAAGAAGACCACAACTGGGGTTAAAATATAACCATTACCCATGATGCACTTTCCCCCACTTGATGATACATTCAACTTTTTCCCATAACAATACACAAAATTGCTACTGAGAAATCAGAGACAACAAAAGTAAACCAGGTAGGTTACAAATCCAACTAGAACAGAGGATGTACACCGATATAGATAGGAACTGGAAACACAGGGAATCCAGGACAGATGAGCCCTCCAGGACCAGTGGTGAGAGTGGCGATACCAGGAGGGTGGAGGGAAGGTAGAGTTAAAAGGGAACCGATTACAAGGATCTACATATAACCCCCTCCCTGGGGGATGGACAACAGAAAAGTGGGTTAAGGGTGACATCGGACAGTGTAAGATATGACAAAATAATAATTTTTAAATCATCAAGGGTTCATGGGGGGGAGCGGGGAAGGAAGGGGAGAAGGAGCTGATACCAAGGGCTCATGTAGAAAGCAAATGTTTTGAAAATGATGATGGCAACAAATATACAAATGTGATTGACACACAATGGATGGATTGTGAGAAGAATTGTACGAGCCCCCAATAAAATGATTTTTCTTAAAGTAAAACAAGTAGGTCTGTAATAGAAATTCCAAAAATGCTTACTTGTTCTTGTAGAACCTGTATGTGGACCAAAAGGCAGAGCAAGAGGTACTTTGTGGGTTAAAATCAGGAAAGGCGAGTGTGTCAAGGTTGTATTCTTTCATGGTACTCATTCAATCTGGGTGCAGAACAAATCATCTGAGATCACATTCGGATTGGAAAAAACTTCTTAGCGCCTTATAATATGCAGATGACGTAATCTTGCCTGCGAAAAGCAAAGAGGCCTTGAGACACGGACGTGCCGTTTGATACTGTTACGGAATTTTGTTTTTATAAATTAGATGTTTCTTTAAGGTTCTTAGAGGGGGAGAAAACAATCCAATAAGAGCCCATTTTTATAATTGTGTTTCCCACACCCAAACTCAGATGGCCACCTCCCCACCTCATACAGAGGTGGGTGTTCTCTGTCGGAAAGCTTCGGGGAACTGCGGCACACTGTAAACTCCCAGCATGCAGTAGCCTGTCAAAGACTATGAGAAGCTACCACGAAGTAACCTGTCTAGAACACGGCTTGTTTCTTTGACTTGTGTTGTATCTCCTGTGTATGTCTCATGGTATATCAGTTTGGGAAATAACTGAAAAAATTTACCAAAAAGATGACCTGGCTGATACTCAAGTGACTTTCCTGGTGCTGGGTGGCTGAGGGCTAACTATACACCCTGCAATCTAGGTCTCAATATACCACCTGTGGAAGAGGCATAATGAGACACACCCCCCCTCCATCAGGGCTCTTTGAGGATTAAATGAGTTAATGACTTGGTCCATAAACTCAAGTCAACAACCACCTCTCACTGCCATGGAGTCCACCCCAACGCATCATGACCCTATTGGATACAGTTCCCCCTTGGGTTTCTAAGGCTGTAACTTTTCATAGGAGCAGAAAGCCTTATCCCTCTCTTACTGAACAGCTGATGGATTTGAACCTCCCACCTTGTGGTTAGCAGTCCAGAGCATAATCCACTACACCACCAGGGCGCCTTATCTGGCCAATGTCAGCCACTTCTAAGTAGTCGTTGCCTTCTCCCATGGCTCCAGCTCCTTCCACCAGGTTACTGCTGTGCCTTTGTGCATGAAGACCCTCACTCACCAAAGTGTGAGGGCGGCCTCTAAAGGTATTCAGGATACATTTCAGTACCAAGTTCCTGACTTTACAATGTGAATCCATTTCTGAAATCTTGATTTCCAGGTACAATTGCAAGAATAGGCCTCTTGTACAAGGAGGGTTCAGGGCCCTGGAAGACTGTCGAGACCCCAATTCTTCCACAATTTAGAGGCGAAAAGCTAGAGAAATTCAGAGTCTAAATCAGATCCAGATTTGCTTGCTCCAGGCTAATTCTAGCCCTCTGTACTAGGGTCCCCCTCCACACACACACACCCCTGCCCCCCTCCACACACACCCCACCCCCATCTCCAGTTGCTGTGTTTAAGCTCTACTAGGGGAAACACATGGCTGTGTTCAATACCAAGGTTTGTACACTAAAGCAGTACCTTTTCCCAGTCACCTTCGCATTCCCTTCTCAGAATCAAATGACCCCGGTGTTACTTGCCTCCCCTACGAATCCAGCGGGTGCAAACTGAGCTTAAAGTCCAGGAAGTATTGACAAAAGGAATCAGAAGAGAGATCTCAGGGCACAGCCTCTGAAGAATTGCCTTGCCTCTCCCTCCTCTGGGTGTGCCTGCCCGCCCACCTCCCGCCCCAGACGGCCAGGGAGTAACCTGCACTTTTCTTTTTTGTTTTCATCTCTGGCCCTTCCGATCCAGCCAAGAAGACTGAGTGGCAGGCAGGCAGGCAGGCAGGTAGCCAGCCAGCCGCCAGTCTGTTCACACAGGCAGGGGGCCTACCTGCATCCTGGGCTGCTCACCACCCTCACCCCACCCCTGCAGGAGCCGGCGCCCCAGCCAAGGTCCAGAAGAGGGCCCTCATGCTCAGTGGTAAGGACTGCAGCCACGACCATGTCATTCCCTTTATATCAGGGCTGCAGTGTCGGAGAGTCTGGGTTGTTTCCAGGGGAGAGTCTCTGAGAGAACTGAAGTGGTTGGTTTGCTGGCTGGCTGGCTGGTTGTCTGATTGGTCGGTTGTGTGGTTGGTTAGTTTGTTAGTTCGAGGCGGTTGCAGGACAAAGAAGTGTCTTTTCCCAGTAGAGTTTATTAGCACTGGGAACCCAATAGACTGACCTGGGAGCAAGATGTACCAGGCTCTTTACCTTTGGTCAGTAAAACAGTGTTATTATTTCTCAGTGTTGAGGCAAAATGAGTGCTAAGGATTGTGCATTTCAACACACTTTGGGTGGCTCTGGTTAAATGAAGCATTGCTCAATTGCTTCTTCAGCTTTCAAATAAACCAACACGATGCTCTCTCTCAAAAAAAAACAGTCAAACAGAAAACCTTGATTTGAAAGGTTTCCATCTAGAAAGAGACCCCAGAGGTGGGGGTTGTGGAAAGGAGAGTTAAGAAGATGGACCGGTCTTGTTATAGCTACATGATCATGGAGGGGTTGAGTTTAAATCTGGGGTGACTGGGGAGAAGAATCTCAAGTGTGCCTGCTGTGTGGGACTCGCGTGGTATTTGAGGGGGAACCTAGCGTCATTGTAGAGTGCGTGTGGCGAGGGGAGGAAGGGGGGCGGGGGCGGGGCAACAGCTAGGGAGCAGGGTTTTTTGCACAGGGCTGGGGCAAGGGCTTCTCTTCAGTAGCTGTGGGTGAGAGTAATTCAGAATCATCAAATACTGCATTGTGTACAGGCTTCTGCATTTCAAATATTTATTCTAAACACCAGCCACTGAAGGCCTTGGCAGGCAAAGGGGCGAAGCTGCTGCCCCTGATTCTTAGCCTAGCCTGGATGTTAGTTGCTGGGAAACTAGAGGAGGCGCATGTGGTAAGGAAGGTAAGGTTACGGCGTACGTCAACTTGATACGGCACGGTGTGCATGTCTTTCAGACAGCCCTGCTATTTTTAACCAACCCTGGGGAATTGTGTTGTGATGGCCTTTTGGAGTGTGCCAGAACTGACCTCAGGGATTTTACTGGATGGTGTGTTGTTAGCTGCCCTGGGGTGGCCACAGCTCACAATGCCCTTGTGCGCAGTGGAATGAAACACTGCCCGCTCCTGCCTGATCTGCAGGTCTGATCATTGTGATCCATAAGCTCATAAATTAGTGGCTGGATTTTTAGAAGTAGATCTCCAGGCCTTTCTAACTAGTCCACCTGTCTGGTAAAACTCCAACCCACCCCGCACCCTCAAAATCACTACCAGGGAGTCCATGCTGACTCAGTGATCCTACAGGACAGGGTAGAAAAGCCCCCTGTGAATTTCTGATACTGATACTCTTTACAGGATTAGGAAGACCCATCTGTCTCCCATTTGTCTCATAGCACCAGCAAAATCTGTTCACCATCATAGCAACACGTAAGCCTGAAGTACATTGGCCAGAAATCGAACCTTAGGTCTCCCACCTGGAAGGTGAGAATTCTACCACTGAACCACCACTGGGGGCTAAGCCAGAAGCACTCCCTTGACACGGGTTAAAAATATTCCTACCCCTGAGCAAGTGCACCACAGGGTCTCTCTGGGTACCATGGTGCAGGCAGCTTAAGCACTGCCACTGGGAGCGCAACCTGTACTGAACAGCCCCAAGTGTTTAGAGCAACAGAGGGAACTAAGACTCTGGCCTTTTTGGCATGCGAGAAGGATATGAAATCTGTGTGCATCCGTGCGTGCATGTGTTCGTGTGCACGCACGTGTGTCTGTGTTACCCCAGAGAGTGGTCATAGCAGGGTGAACCCTCTTCTTCGTTGTAAGATGGTGCAGCGTACCTCCCCCTGGAGAGATATCAGTGTACCTCTGGTGACGGTGCAGTCCAGTGGCTCCCCTTGGCTAATTCATCAAAAGCAGGGTTGGATAGGTTGACGGCAGCCCGGTCATCAGCCAGCTCCTTGGAAGAGGCTCCAAAAATGGCACTAGTTGTGTTGCTGAGAGAGGAGGTTGACTATTGTGCCTAGAGGTGTGAGGTTTACGTTTATGACCCTCTTTCTGTTCTGTGAAAAAGCAGATGGATGCCTATTAAAGCATCCCTGAGGTCAACAGCACTGATCATCATTCTGATAAGCGTGTGCCTGTTGTGGCACTGCATCCCCTTCTCAGCCAAATTCAGGAGTCAGCGTCAGCGTGCAGGGCTAGTGACTCCTTCTGTCGCTGACTTCTGTGACTGTTTAGCCCTTGCTAGGGTTTCCACATAAGCTAAACTGAATGCAATGTCTATTTTTAATTTGGCTTTTTGAGGGTTTGTTTGTGGTCAGCCCCCTGTTTAACTTGCTTTCCTTTTTTGTCATGCATGCCTACCCCCGGGTCTTGTAAGCCGTGACCCTACCATGCACCTGGAACACAGACAATGTAACTGAGAACTGCCTAGCCACACGTGCTTACTCAGAGAGAGGGACGGCAGGAGGGAGAGAATTTTGTCAATCCTCCCAGGATTTATGCATCCTAGCCCAGCCATCTCTTCTCCAGCCCTTGTTTGAAAGAACCCCTGTGGCAAAGAGGGCTGCACTTTCACTGGCCTGTGAACTGCAAGGTGGGCAGTTTGAAAGGAGCCACTCCATGGGTGAAAGATGAGGGTGTGCACCCCTGTTAAGATTTACAGCCTGGGGAACCCACCAGGCAGCTCTCCCCTGTCCCGTGGGGGCTCTATGGTAGGGCCTCTATGGGGGGTCTCTATGATTGGGACTGGAGTTGGCTCCCTGGCAGTGAGGTTTTGTTTCAGAGTCCTTTTCTCTTTCACTCCCCTTGTTGTCTTAGGACGTCACAAGTAGGTGTGGAGAGAATTTGGGTGGAGCTCACCACAGGCCTGGTGGTATTTCTAAAAAGCAGGAAAGAGCGCACCAGCCATAGGGATACTGTAATAACTGCAGTACCCCAGGCAGACTACACGCATCTTCAGGCTTAACAGGGGAAATAGGTGGGCGATAAGATCCTTTAGTTTCAGTGCAAGGAGCCCTGGTGGCACAGTAGTTAAGCGCTCAGCTGCAACCTAAACTGCGAGATGGGTGGTTCATTTCCTAAATGATCAGTTAGGATGAGGGCGAGTGAAGGACTAGTGACTAAAACGTAATGAGCATCCCTGGATTTCAGCAAGCTCATTTCCTCGTGGCTGCTGGCTGGTCTCTTGGTTTCGTCTTGGTTTCTTCTGACCTGTTGGTGCTCTTCATCTTAATGCTGTGATTCATGCCCGTGAATGTAGCCCTGATCATTATTTGGCCCCCTCCCCCCCTCTGTCTGTGTCGTTGCCACTCCTATTGAGTTGATTCCATGTAGCAGAATAGGATTGCCCCATAGGATTTTCTTGGCTGTAACCTTTATGGAAACCGATCAGCAGGTCTTTCTCCTGAGGAGCTGCCCAGTGGATTTGAACCGCCAACCTTTCAGTTGGCTAGATATGTCCTCATTTAGGAAAAGGAGCCCCTTTCAGAGATAGACAAGTCTACGTAAGAATGGCTTGGACTCAGACCTTCTTTTAAAAACTCCATACAGAGAACAAATAGGACACTTTCACTCGTTTGAGGCTGAGGTGTTGATTGAGTGAAATGTCTTAGGTCCAGGCAGGAGAATAAATGAGAAAGATCAAGCCAAGCTTTAACCTAAGGACTGTGTACCTTTTGAGATGCAGGTGAAAGCCATGGCCCTCACTTGTTGTCTATTCTGCATTGTCCACTTGGGTTCTGACTCATAGTGACCCTGGACTCTGTTCAACAGAACAAAACCCGGCCTGGTCCTGCACCATCCTCACCCTCGTGCCTCTGTTTGAGCCACTGTGTCCTTCCATCCCATTGAAAGCCTTCCTTTTTATTATCCACCTGTCACACACGATGTCCTTCTCTAGGGCTGGTCCCTCCTGATAACGTGTCCAAAGACGTGAGACAGAATCCTGGTTTCCAACAGCATTCTGGTTGTACTTCTATGAAGAGAGACTTGTTTGCCTTCTACTAGCCTATGGCACATTCAAAATTCTTCACCAACACCATGATTCAGATGCATTAACTCGTCCTTTGTCTTCCTTGTTCATTATCCAGGTTTCACATGCATAAGAGGCATGCCACAATGCCATGGCTTGGGTCAGGTGCACTTTAGTCTTCAAAGTGACATCTTTGCTTGTTCACACTTTAAAGGCCTCTCTCTCACTTAGAAGTCACGTTTGACTAGAGAGGGCATTTTCTTCTATTATATGTTGGATTGACTGCAAAAAGGGCAACAGTCATTCCAGCCTTGGAATCTATGTGCTGGCAGTATGACTTTGCTTGCTGCTCCTCCATCTAGAAGTGGAATCAGTTTTCCCAACTCTTGCCTCTGGGCTTGGCCCCTTGTAAGTGATTTTGGCTTGTAGAATGGTGGGAGGTGATGACGTGATGAGGCTCCGGCCTTAGGAAGTTTACACACCTCGGTCTGCTCTGTGGAATCCACCTGGGCACCTTGTGTCTGGGTTCCCCTGCTGTGGCCCATAGACTCTTGTCACTCCGGCTGACAGCCATTGTGTAGTCACTCACAGGAGGGAGGCACCCCGAGAGCAGACAGTGACTGCAGATAGGTAAGCCGAGCCCACACCAACTGATCCAGACTCATGGGCTTGTGAGCAATAATGGACCACGTTTTAAAGGACCATGTTTTGAAGTGGTTTCTGAAACAAGCAGTAATGGGTACTCCTACCCCTCCACCTTACTGTGGCGGCTTGCCTGTTGCTGTGCCGCTAGAGGCTTTCCTGCCAGTAGTTCAAATGCCAGTAGGGTCACCCAGGGTGAAAAGGTTTTAACAAACTTTTAGGCTAAGGCAAACTAGGAAGAAAGGCCTGGCTATACACATCTGAAAATTAGCTGCTGAAATTAGCTGCTACAGATCACAATGGCGCATTGTGTGATGCAGTACTGGAAGATTAACACTGTAGCTTGGAAGGCGCTCCAGATACTCAGTGACCCCAATAATGGGCTTCAGCACACCAGTCATTGCCATGGTGGTGCAGGGCAGGGCAGCACTTTGTGTTACTGGGCATGAAGTCACTCTAAGTCAGAGGCCAACTGGGCAGCAAGTAGCCCCAACACCATCATCCATCATAAACACTTCATGTAATGCAGCAGGAGAGATGCCGTCATTGGATGGAGCCTTGAAGAGGTTATTGTTGATGGTGGACTAAAACAAACCCCCCCAAAAACGCCATCAAGTTGATTCAGACTCCTGGTGAACCTACAGGACAGGGTAGAACTGTCCCTGTGGGTTTCCGAGACTAATTCTGTATGGGAATGACAAGCCCCATCTTTCTCGCAAGGAGCTGCTGGTGATTTCCAATGGTTAACCTTGCAGCTAGTCGCCCCCTGCTTCACCACTCTGCCAGAGGCAGGCCTCGATTCTTGTTACCACCAGCACTGCTGGGAGGCAATACCGATTCCCTAGGCCTGGTTGCAAAGCATTCAGTGGGAAGATCTACAGATGATGGAGTTCTTGTGGTTAGCTGTCATGGAGTCAGTGCCAGCTGATGGCCACCCTCCATGTGCATAGCTTTTGCCTTTCAGAAGCAGATGACCAGACTTGTCTTCCAAGGCAACTCTGGGTGGGTCCTAACTGCCCACCTAGTAGAACTCAAGCATTGAGCCATTTATGCCAACCAAGGTCCTCAAGGAATCTGTGTTGTAAATGCTCAGATGAAGGATGGGAACGGCACTTAGCCTTCTGGTAGAAAACCCAACTAACTATGGAGGAGATAAAAGGCAGTCGGCACCCAAGGGCAGAGCTCAGAGGGTGAGGAAAAGGGGAGGAAAGGAAACCGGAAAAACAGGGAGGAAGTGGAATAAGTGTGGCATTTTGATGGCGACACAAAATGTGTATTGTTGAATGTAAAACTGATGATTTGGTCTGTAAGCCTTTAAACTTTGTTTAAATAGATAAGGGAAAGTTCTGGTGTTTGGCCAGGGTTGAAATCGGATGGTCTGGTTGTCTGCAAATCCCTCCACTCATCAGAGTTGTTACTGTGTTGCACTTCCCTCCCCGGAATAAACTTTCTAATCACCTGGGGGCAGAAGCATTCTGTATGGGGTGGGAGGGGGAGGGAATTCCCAGGTGCCGGTTTATGACTGGGATGGTGTATTGTTTATTATTGTATCTCCCAGGGGGTGGAAGATCATTTGCATTTAAAAAATAAATCCTAGGTACTGGGATTTCAAGATCTTGTAGTCTAATTGGGGGAGGGCTGATCAGAGATCCATCTTTTGTTAAGTGTTACACTTCCTTTGTTTCAGACAACTGATCTATAGGCCTTGCTTTTGATTATTCTGCTCCATTGGGCTGAGATGGCATATCAGATTTTTCTGAGGAAAACTGAGACACAATGGATTATGTAACTTCTCAAATCACATCTGTCGGCCAAGGCCAACTGAGATTAGCATCCTGTCCTCGTGGTTTTTCAGCTTTTGCATAGCAATGGACTTGACATTGCATTGTTTCACAAAATGCCGATCAGGATACCATGGCCTGTTTAGTTTATACCTCAAGAAGCCCTACCCACCTGGTACTGGCACTCTGGCAGGAGTGTCCAGTAACAGGAGATTTCCACACAGGTTTATGGACCGTAAACTGGATTACAGGACATTTCTCAATTGAATTTCGTGGACTGGCTTCATTGTTGTTGACTACTGACAGAGTCAGGGTGGGACCTGCTTGGGGCCGCCCAGCGTCCTAACGGACTTTGTGAGCGCTCAGCTGCGGTCTCCCAGCCTCATGTTCAGTGAGTACTCATACAGGCTCCCTGACAGGCCGCGCAGATTGTCGGTTATCTGAAAATGGGCTGAATTAAACAACGCGTTTAAACTTGTGATTGGAGGAGGCATCATATGATCAGAGCAGGCATTTCTAATGGCATGTTCGTCAAATGTTAACACACAAGCACAGCTTTCGGGAACATACAGGGTCTGCTACAATTAACGTATAAGCTGGTTATCGGGCACAGGTCCTTTGCTGACAACCTTGACCTAATACACTCTTGTCATCTGAGCCCTGATTTCATGGTCCCCTTTTCCTGTTGCTTAGCACCAAGGGCCACATCCACCTGGCTTACCACTGAGAACCCAAAGCCCGTAACAGACTGAATGAATAGCTAATTGAGCGGGTCAGTACTAAGATTATTACAGCCTCTGGCTCTTAAGAAAGCAGGTGGGGTCTTTCCCAGGTGTCTCTGCTCTTGAGCCGGGCCGAGAAGAGTTAATGTTCTCTGTCTGCAGGAGCAGCAGCTCTGGTTTGCAGGGATTTCTGCCCAGCGTCTGAATCGCATTCTTCCTGCTACTATAGCAACAGGTTGTGCAGGCCTGTGTGCAGACAACCTCACTGTTTGGCGAGGGGACAACGGGTTTGTTTTGTTTTTTTTCCCTAGGAGTTTCAGTGAAGCAGCTTCTTTCCGAAACAAAGAGGCCAACACAAAGCAGGGGCTAAGAATCAGGGAAAAGGCAGAGCAGGCTCATTGGGAAAGCATTTCCAATCTTTTATCCCCTGAAGCAAGCGGGAGGTGAGGGGTGGAGAAGGAACTGAGGTTTGATCTGTCATCAGTAGCATCCTTTTCTTCCCTTCTTAAGGAGGCCGCTCTCTTGGGAGAGACCCGCTGGCAATATTTGGAAAATGTTTTCCTAGTCCCATAGCCTTGGGAGAAAGACAGGGCTTTCTATTCCTCGAAAGAGCAGAGCTACGGTGTCAGCAGCTCAGGGGCAGTGCTCCCGTGTCCTATGGGCTTGCTGTGAGTCGGCATCCAGGACAGTGAGGGTATGTGGCCATTGCTTTAAAGAGAGCCATGCGCCTGTATTTTTGTCCACGTCCTTTGGCAAATTTGGAGATGACAGATTGGACCAGGGTGTAGGTGTAGGCCCTCTGTGTTTACCAGCCCTGTTCATTCACACCGTACCTGAGGGATTTACTGAGTGGGAAAGCTAGCCAAGAAGGCAGAATGGAAGTGTTAATTGCCACTTAGTTTAGTGATGTTTTAAAGAGAAGACAAAAACTGAGGAAAGTTGCCTGGACATTATTAGATTCACAAAGGCATCAAGGGCACTTTCGAAAATGTGCAGTCCTTAGAGATTCCCTGTGTCAGTTAGATCTCTCTGGGGATCCATAAACCTCGGTCCTTGGCTCCGCGCAAGAAAAAATTCACACCGAAGCCTGGTTTGTGATCCAAGTGAGCTTTATGAGTCTTAGAGGTTTCAGGTTTACACCGGCACCTGCAGGGATCCTACCGAACGTGCAGCCTGCTAGACGCTGCTCGCAGAGTCACAAGGTCGATTCCGGGCTCCTGCCTTTTCAATAGGGAGGCGTGGTGGACGATCCCCAGTCCACCCATTGGCTGAATTGAATTCGCCCGGCCTAGGGGCCAATCCAGGTGCAGCTCCCACCCATGCGTATAGGCGGGAAATCTGACCCTCTGAGCATGTGCAGTGCGCCACTCCTTTGTTCCTGTAGATCGGCCCTCTGGGCCTGCGCTATGGATGCCCCAGTCCCTGAGCTAGACTACCTAACATCGCCTCAGAGAAAGGTAAGTTAAGGCAGCTCAGGTGTGTCAATCAGCACGTAGGGCCAATTGTGGTTTTTGTTGTTCACTGGATGGAGCCAGTAGAATGTCAAATCACTTTGGCTTGAGTAAGGCGCCCAGGTGGCGCTGTGGTATGGCATTGAACTGCTAATCACAAAGGGGGTGGGCGGTTCAAACCCACCAGCTGCTCTGAGGGAGGCAGATGAGACTCTGCTGCGATTTACAGTCTCAGAAACCCAAGGAGCGAGCAAGCAGCTCTCCTGTGCCCTGTGAGTCGGGAGTGATTCCGGGCAGTGGCTTGGGGTGGGTTTATCCCATCACCACACAGTAAGTACCATGGCCGTTTCACCTTTGTCTTTTCACTCTGCCTGGTTCACTCTTCACTCCTAATTTTACAAATCGGTTAAAAATACCTGAGCATGTTGGGCCTTTTTCCAGAAGCAGCACAGACTCTTTGAAAAGCTCCCTTTGAAGAAACCCTACCCCCAGCCCCCACCTACTATACACCATTTGATTATGGGTCATGCCCGTCATCTTTCATAGGGACCATGTTATCATAGACGTCAAGTCCCCTGTGATCCCGGAAACCCCCATTTATGTTATGTTCTTGTACAACGAGCATTAAGCAGGAGCCAGGGCCCTGGGGTGTGAGGAGGGGAATGTGTGGATCTCGTCTTATCCGGGAGTGGCACTGGGCCCTTCACACAGGGACTTCATTCCATTTTACATCAAATGAAAGACTTCAATGAGATCTTAGGATTTCTTCCTTATCTCTCCCCTCACTTTATTCAGTTGCTTAAACAGGGTAAGAGGTTTTGCTTTGCTGAACCTCATAGTAAGCAATGCCCAAGGCTGCTCCTTCCCAAGCACCTCTCCTGGCCTGCTTAACTCTTCCTCTCTCCAGTATTCCTTCCTCCTGGAAGTCTTCCCTGATCGTCAGGCCAGATCAAGACTCTGGTATACCGATCATTGTTTTCTTCCATCACAGTTGTTACAGTTTATAATTATGTATTTTCTGGATTAAAAAAAGTCCACTTCCTCCTGAGCCCTGAAACAGAATATTCTGTGAATTCAGTGCTAAAGTATTCCCTTTACCGTTTTATCTGCCTAAAGGGGCTCTGGTGGCGTAGTGGGCTGCGAACTGGGCTGCTAACTACAAGGTCAGCTGTTCGCACCCATGCTCCACAGGAGAGGGAGATGAGGCTTTTTGCGCCCATAGATGTCCAGCCCTGGAAAGCCAGAAGGGCAGTTCTCCTCTGGCCTGTCGCATTGCTATGAGTCAGAATTAAGTGACTGCCAGTGAGTTGTTTGCCTATATGAGCAATTCCGTAAATATTTGCTCAGTGACGGAGATGCTGCATTCGGCTTTGTGGAGGGTACAAAGAGGGTTACGTCAAAAGCTCTGCCCTCAAGAACCCGAAGACTCTCTGCCCTCATTTCTCTTCTCTTCCCTTTCCATCCACACCCCAGGCCCCAAATAGTCCCCATTTTACTAACTAAACTAAAACCTAGACCCTTGTCATTGATTGGATTATTTTTTCCCTTTAAAAAAATCATTTTATTGGGGGCTCATACAACTCTTATCACAATCCATCTATACAACCACTGTATCAAGCACATTTGTGCATTTGTTGCCATCATCCTCAAAACATTTTCTTTCTACATGAACCCTTGATACCAGTTCATTTTCCCCTCCTTCCTCTTCCTCCCTCATGAACCCTTGATAATTTATAAATTATTATTTTTTCATGTCTTACACTGACCGACGTCACCCACTTTTCTGTTGTCCATCCCCCTGGGAGGGGGTTATATGTAGATCATTCTGATCTGTTCCTCCTTTCTCCCCCACCTTCCCCTTCTAGTATTGCTACTCTTAATATTGGTCCTGAGGGATTTATCTGTCCTGGATTCCCTGTGTTTCCTGCTCTTTGATTGGATTATTAAATGGGTCTTTATTGTCTTGATTGGGCTGATTGATCCTTTAATACAGAATCTGTGAATTATGGGGCCCTAGAAGGAAATTACTAAACGATAGTAAACAAAAGTGTGCTGAATAAAAACCTTAGTGCAGGAAAGAGAAGGGAAGGGTGGAGGGAGGGAAGGAGAAGAACTAAAAGGCCAATGAAAAGCTGTCGATCAGTGTTTCTAACTCAAAGGGTAATAAAGGAAAGAAAGGGCCAGATATCTGTCAAGGTGCATATTGAAATCAGTAACAATGGAAACATTCATACTACGTGCTTAAACAAAACAAATTTACCTCCATCGAATCAATGCCTACTCATAGCAACCTTGTAGAACAGTGGTTCTCAGCCTTCCTAAAGCCGCCACCCTTTAATGCAGTTCCTCATGTTGTGGTGACCTGCCCCAACCGTAAAATTATTTTCGTTGCTACTTCATCACTGTAATTTTGCTACTGTTATGAATCGGGCGACCCCCGTGAAAGGGTTGTTAGACGCCCCCCCCCAAAGGGGGTCGTGACTCCCAGGTTGAGAACCACTGCCGTAGACAAGGTAGACTTGTTCTTGTGAGTTTCCAAGACTTCTTTTCTTCTTATCCACTGGTTAAACTTTGACCCATTTATTTATCATCATGAATATAATCTTGCATCTCCTCAGGTAAAAAAAACAGCAGTAACTAGTGACTAAGGCATTCCATGGAGAGACTCACTTTGTGGGGTGTGGAAAGCCCTGTCTTCCTCCCAAGGAGAGGCTGCCAACTTTATGGTTCACAGCTCACGACGGAGCTGAAAGCCTCTGGTCAGTTTGAAGTGTGGATCTTGTGGTGAGCAGCCCACAGCCTAGCCCGCCACACCAGCGGCTCTCCACCTTCCTGCCGCGCCCCTTCAGACAGTACCCCCGGTGCTGGTGACCCCCAACCATCCAGTCATTCTCGTGGCTACTTCATCACTGTCATTTTGCTACTGTGATGAACGGGTGAGCCCCAGGGTGAGAGCGTCCCTTCAGTGAGGCACCGAGAGGTTAAATCATCAGGACCTTTGAGGCTTTGCAAGCAAGGGCATGTCTTAGCTGTGGTATTGAGTCGAGATATTAAGTTTGCCACCCTGAGGTTATATGTGCACACACACAAGGGGTTAACTGAATGGGACTCCAGAATCTTTTTTTGCTTTAAGAACTAGAAAAAATGCCAGTTATTTATTTAAAGGACTGCAAGTTCGTGTAAAACTGGAGCGGCCATTCTGAGCAATGCAGGCAAAGGATACCGAAATCAAAGCCAGTCACGACCCGAGCTACCTTTAAACGCCGTGTGGCAGTTTTATTCAGACAGCAAGACGAGTCAAGCCTCTGGAGGGGAAGCAAGAATTCCTTAGGTTGGAGGTGGGACCGGTGTTCGCTGGCCAGGTGCGGGCTTGAGTTGATGGAACCAGAAGATACCGCTGCTCTTGGTCTTGTGGAGTTTGCACTTTGCAGCAGAACTTGCCTGGCCGGGGGTAGGGGTGGGGAATTTTCCTAAGGATTTCAGCTTCAGAAAGCTGTCACCAAGTTTACGGCCGTGGCGTCCATTCCATCTCCCAGCATCCCTACAGGACAGACTAGAACGGCCTCTGTGGGTCTTGGAGGCTGTAACTCTTCACAGGAGTAGAAAGTCTCATCTGCCCCTTGTGGAGCAGCTGGTCGTCTCCACTGTTGTTGACCTTGTGACTGGCAGCCCGACCGGGTATCCCGTGTGCCGCCAGGGCACCTGTCACAGTTTATCGTGAGAGCTGGTGTGGCTAGAGTCTGGGGAGGTGAGAGGTTTTCTTCGGACTCTTCCCTCTGGAGAGCTCGGCTCTAATGGTGAAAGGCAGTCTTTGTCACCGATCCCCTTTCTCACCAACACGTAGACACCAAGCATGTCAGTAGAAGGCTGCATTCTCTTCCCAGCCTGAGCCCGAGCCAGACAGTGTCCCTCCGAAAGCCATCTCAGGCATATGGACTGCCTAAGCAATCACATGTTCCCTCCTTTTTCCAGAGAGGAAGAAATTTTAGCCAAGAATGCAAGGTGTGCCTGTGTGGATTTTAAGCACACACACACACACACACACACACACACACAGTCAGCCAGCATGGTAGATATCTCTTGGTGGTCAAAGAACTGGAAATATATGTCTCACTCAACAATATGAATTGGCCACTTCTTCTATAAAAATACACATTACAATGATAACATGCAGGTGTAAGATGCTTTCCTGCTGTAAGCAGCCTCTGGATTTCCAAAGGGATGTGCCTCGTTCTGGACCCGTTGGAAACAAATGATTTCAGCCATTTCAGCTAAATGCTTTGTCAAGCAAATCGTTTTCTCTTCAGTGGCAACACCTCTCTTGATTTCAGAGAAGTGAAATTTTCTTCTTCCTTATATGGCGTTGAAAATAATATCATACGATTCTGAAGAAAAGCAAATAAAATAATTTAAGATTCCCTCCCCTCCCAGTGTCTGGCACATAATATGTACTTTAAAAATTGTTATTGAATTTAAATTGGCACCTCAGAAATATTTGGTCCTTTCTTTGCCCCTCCCACATTAGAACACTGTGGACAGTTGGCACTTCTCAATATCATGGAGTTCCTGTGGAGTTTGGGGAAAGGCAGAGAACCAGGGAGTCATGAGAGATGGTTGGGTAGAAACGAGGGTCATGAGGACCCATGCCCACGTTCTTCTACTGCCCCCTGTACGACGACTTTTTCCAGTATGCATACTGCTGCTTCACCTGTTGATGAGCTACGAGGTGTGACACAAAGGGGACTGTAAACTCAACACTCTCTTCCCACGATTGGCGGTCTTAAATTTCACGGTCACTTTCCCCTGATCCCCAAGCCAAAATCCCAGCTTAAACCAATAACACAAACCGAATGCCTAACACTTCGCAAGAAGTCATGTAGTTGACCTGATCCTGGAAGAATGAAGTAGCCACCAAGCCAGCTGGTCCTTAGAGAAAAACAATTCTAAAGAAAAACCCCTTTTAAAAGTCCACGAGCAGGTCAGAGTTCCAAGTGTACGAGTGATCCAAGCACTTGGGACTGTCAGGCTGTGTGGAAGGAACGTGAGTCACTGGACCAGGAGAGAGGGCATGGGGAGAGGAAACAGCTTTCCTGTCTCCCTTCCGCTGTGAGTGCAGCTGAGCTTCTCTGACCTTAGTTTCCTGATCACAAAATGGGGTCTTGAGGATTATTTTTTTAATTAAATAATTTTATTGGGGACTCTAACAGCTCTCATAACAATCCATGCATCCATCCATTGTGTCAAGCACATTTGTACTTATGTTGCCATCATTTTCAAAGCATTTTCTTTCTACCTGAGTCCTGATATCAGCTCTTTTTAAAAATTTTTTCCCTTCTCTCCCCCGGGTGTTGAGTATTAAATGAGTGAAAAGATCATGAAATGTTTCCACAGATAATTTTGAAGCCCCCTCATAAAACATCGGGGACATCTTAAAAATGGCTGCATTGTCAGTTTAGATTCTTGGCTACCCCCATGTATGTCACAGTAGAACTCTGCTCCCTGGTCTTTCAGTGGACGATTTTTCAGCAACAGATTGCCAGCTCTCGCTTCCAACGCACCGCTCTGTGGACTGTCAACCTTTTATGTAGCCAAGCCACTAACTGTTGGCACTACCAGGGACTCCTGCATCCACCTGGGAAACCAGCACATAATGAACGATGCCCAGTGGCTGTTAGCCATATTAGCTCATGAGTAGCACCTGTGTACTTACCTGCTTGGCACCCTGAAGGCACCGTGGTTAAGGTCCCAGCTGCTGACTTAGAAGGTTAATGGTTCAAACCCACCAACTGCTCCATGGGAGGAATGTGAATGGCAGTCTGTTTCTGTAGCTTTGCCAACCCCCTGTGGCAGTTCTACCCTGTCATATTGGGTTGCTATGAGCCAGAATCGACTTAATGACCCTAGGTTTATTTTGGGGGTTTGTGGGGTGAGGGATGTCATTTTCACTATTTGGAACACTGAGAATTCTCAGTCCTATGTAACTTTCTCCTGTAACTAACTGGCCCATGCTCACATGGTGAACAGAGCGAGCCAGGATTAGAGGCCACGTATACTGACCCTTCTGTCTACAGGCCGGCTTAGTCTGGACAGTTCATACACTAGAGATAAGCGACCCATTTTGAAGATTCACAGATCTTCTATCATTGCCATAGGTAGGCTTGTTTGTCATGTGCTATTTCTCTTACCTATCACATGAAGGGCAGGCAGCTGCCTTGGTAACGCGTGTAAGGTGGGACTGCATAGGAGGATAAGTCTGAGAATTGCAATTAGTGTTGCAGTTCATTCATGTACTGGGTTATCCCTAATAAGATGTGTTTCCACAGGCCTCTGGGCTCATGGCACAGCTCGAGACAAATGCTCTCAGCAAGTATGACACTGGTCTTCTAAGGAGAATGCCTTCCCCCAAAAACAGTCCAATCAAAGCAGCGGCTTCTGAAGGGATCTGTTAGGCAGAGAGGTGCGCTCAGAAGATTGTGCTGTTTCTTGACATTCCAAAGGGGGTCATCTTGATCCATTTTCTCAAAGGACACAAGGTGATCCCCGGGGCTTACTGTGAAGAACGTTTAAGACACTTGGAGACTGCACTGGTGAGAAAAGGGCCAGGGAATTTGCATTGAGAGAATTGTTTTCCTTTCCCATCACGGCACTTCATCTGCTCTTCTGCAGGGGGTAACATTTCCATGAGAAATGTTATCCCCTCTACCCTACAACTTGTACCTTGACATTTTAAACCCTTTTACCCCAAAACTCGGAGATCATTTTCAAACAGGACATAGTTTGAATCCATCAAGAATGCCCAAATTATCATTTTGATGTGGTGCAAGTGGAAGAGTTTAGAATTCTTCCAAGAAGGATTAGATATGTGTATAGAAATGTGTAGATCTGGAGGGGCTGGCCCCAATCCCAACTACATGGACAGCCCCGTCCCCCCAGAAGAATTTACCTCAGCAGACAGCACTGAAACTACAGCTCAGGGAGAGGGACATGTCTGATCAGAGCACCCAGGAGCGAATGAAGGGGGAGGAAGAGAGAGTGGAACACATCCTGGTCCACCAAGCTTTGAGGACGATAGCCCTGCTCAGAGCAGCCAGTGTACAGTAAGGACCATATGGTTGGCCCCACTTCAAGACACGGCATCTCTGATGTCCTCACTGAACCATAGCCCTACAGGGGACAACACTGGAGACAGTGTGGGAATTCCACCCGATCTGATCCCACCACACAGAGGCAAAACACTAAGGGCGTGGAACAGAACAAAGGGAGCAGAGCAAGGACGTCCCGAAGGAATACCAAAAACAGACTTTGGGGCCAGAGCATGGCGTCCATCAGAATCGACTGCAAACTACTCCTAAAGGTCAACAAGCAGACCTTGAACAATTTAGAGGCTTTTCTCTTTTGGTCATTGTTTTTGTTGTTGTTGTTTTCTTTTCTTTTCCTTTGTTGCTTTGTTTTTCTCTGTCTTGTTTTTTGTGCATATTATTATCTCTGCAGGTCTATCTAAATAAGATAGATGGGATAAACAAAATGGAGAAGAAAACGGGACCAACGTTTGGGGGCGTGTGCATGGGAGAGGGGAAGGCAGGGGAAAGGAAGTGGGTATTAACAAACCCAGGGACAAGGGAACAGCAAGTGATCCAAAATCAATGGTGAGGAGGGTGTAAGAGGCCTGGTAGGGCTTGATCAAGGGCAATATAACCCAGAGGAATTACTGAAACCCAAGTGAAGGCTGAGCATGATAGTTAGACAAGAGGAAAGTGAAAGGATATAGAGACAGGAAGTAGGAGACAAAGGGCATTTATAGAGGTCTAAATACAGGCATGTACATATTTATGACAATGGGGAAATAGATCTATGTGCACTTAGTACCAAGGTAGCAGATGGACATTGGCCTCTACTCAAGTACTCCCTCAATGCACAAACACTTTAAACTGGCATTCCATGATGCTCACCTTCCCAAAATGATTGCTAAAAACAAAGTGGGTGCATAAGCAAATGTGGTGAAGAAAGCTGATGGTGCCTGACTACCAAAAGATATAACGTCTGGGGTCTTAAAGTCTTTAAGGTAAACAAGAGGCCATCTATCTCAGAAGCAACAAAGCCCACATGGAAGAAGCACACCAGCCTGTGTGATCACGAGATGTCGATGGGATCAGGTATCAGGCATCAAGGAACAAAAAAGTCATATCATTGTGAATGAAGCGGAGTGCAGAATAGAGATCTAGAGCCCATCTGTAGGCAACTGGACATCCCTTTACAGAAGAGTTGGTGGGTTAAGAGACGAGCCAGTCAGGGTACCGTGTAGCAACGATGAAACATAACTTTCCTTTAGTTCCTAAATGCTTCCTCCCCTCCCCCATCATGATCCCAATTCTACCTTACAAACCCGGTGAGACTAGAGCATATACACTGGTATAGCTCAGAGCTGGAAACACAGGGAATCCAGAATAGATAAACCCCTCAGGATCAATAATGATACTAACAGCGATTCTAGGAGGAGAAGGGGAAGGGGGGAAGTAAGAGGGAACTAATTACAATGATCTACATATAATCCCCTCCCTGGGGGACAGACAACAGAAAAGTGAATGAAGGGAAACGCTGGACAGTGTAAGACATGACAAAATAGTAATTTATAAATTATCAAGGGTTTGGGAGTGAGGGAAAAATGAGGAGCTGATTCCAAGGGCTCAAAGAGAAAGAAAATGTTTTGAGAATGATGATGGCAACAAATGTGCAAATGGGCTTGACATAATGGATGGGTGGATGTATGGATTGTGATAAGAGTTGTATGAGCCCCCAATAAAATGATTTTAAAAAGAAAAGTGTATAGACCTAGATGGAGGGACTGTGGAGAAACAAAAGGCTTACTGTTGGATAGTTTTCTTTACTAAAGGTTTCTCTGGCTTTGTAGGAGTCCTTTTTACTTACCTGCAGATACTTTTTAAAAGCCGCATTGGCACTTTAGGATACTAGGTGGGCTGCTAACCCAAAAGGCATTGTTTCAAACCTACCAGACATTCCACTGGGGGAAGATGGTGTTTTCTACTCCCCTAAACCGATGTACAAAATTCACTATGACTCAGAAGTGACTCAATGGCAGTATGCTTGGTTAGGGTTGGGTATATATTTTCATCTTTCACATGGCTCTCCAGTTCATTGTTTTGTCCATTGATGTCTCCTCAATGTCAATGTCACGGCCTTCATTTATTTTGGTGGCTTCATACTGTTGTGGAAGAAGGGTAGATAGAAGCTATAAGGTGGCTTTCTTTGATTTTTAAAGTTTGGAGAAATGCAGGAGTATTTGCTCCAACCCTTTCACTTTCCAGACGTAGAAATTCAAGCTCAAGGAAATTAAATGAACTCTCCCACTGCGTTAGTCTGGGAAGACTATAGAAACAAATCCATGGACACATATATGTGTGTAAGAAATAGGTTTAATATACAAGAGCAATTGAACATTGAGAAAGCATCCCAACCCAGTCCAGTTCAAGTCCATAAACCTGATATTTGCCCATATGTCCGATACCAATCTATAAAGTCTTCTTCAGACTCATGAAACACATGCAGTGACACCGAATGTAGAAGATCACAGGCCAGTGGGTAGAAAGTCTTTGGATCCAGTGGCATTGGAAACATCTCAGCGCTGGTAGAGATCGCTGCCTGGCTTCTCCAGTACCCAGGGCTGCATCACAGTGGGTCCATATATCTTGTCAGCTGCTATGTCTCCCAGGGTGTGGCAGAGTCTCCCACCTCCCAGGAGGAAGTACTGGATTTCCAAGAATTCTCAGGAGGCCATGTTCACACAGAGGCCTCATTGGCTGTGATCTGATTGACAGGCTAGTCTCCCTCCCCCGCCCCTCGCTATATTATTAATCCTTAAATTGACACTAGATTATGGAACTACCACAAGTAGCATGTCTTTCACCTTAGATAAATGGTCTCTTGGTCCCCTGAAGAGTGACCAGTGCAGGTACGAGGAGACTTCAAAAAGATGGTGGGGAAATTCCATTATTTTTCATTTTATTTTTTACATGCGTTTTGCAGCACCTTTGTAAGACCATCTGGGAGCCATTGTTCTGAAATCTAAGAATGATGTTCATATGGAGAGGACCTCAGAGAAGGGAGTTGTCCCTTTGGCCCAGTCTTTTTTCATCTTTGGCACATTATCCCTGATTTCCCTCTGCATAGGAAATGAGTCTGTCTATCATGTGAAAGAGGCAACGATGACAGAATGAGCAGTTCCTGTTTTTCCCTCCAAAGGATAACTCGCTCCCCAACCTGTGCCCTTAACTGCAAAGTCACGACCCAAACAGAACCAGATTCCTGAGCTCCATGCATGGCCCGGGGATTGACTAAAATAATATTCCACAGTGAATATTCAGCTCGCTCTCCAACTCCAAGGAAGGGTGAGATCAAGGCCTCGGTATTCATGAATAACATTTTCAAGGACAAGTGATTACTATTTTGAATGCTCCGAACTAAGTAAAACATGTAGATAAACGTGTAGATAAAGTTAGATTGAAAGAACTTAGCGCAGATACACATTCAAGATCTAATGGCATTTGTTCTAACCAGGATTTAGCTAATTCTAATGTTATCCAGGCTAAAGTCAATTTTTCTCCCAATTCGTAGATTGTTATCTTCTTATTTGTTCAGATCCAGTATTTGACATCTCCTTCTTTGTAAAATATAATGATTTCTCAGGCAACTGCTGCGTGCCAGACACCATCATGGGTGCTTTGCATAAGATCTCTTGTAAATTGCATAGATCTGTGAGGTTGGTTTCTCTTACTGTATTGACAAGGAAACTGAGGCTCAGGGTCAGAGTAACCATTCTCTGCTTTGGAGGACCCATCTTGGTCTTGTAAGGAGGAGGGCAGGCCCCAAGGTTTTAGGCAAACTCCTGGGAGAGGTTATTAGTCCCGTTGCTGAGCCAAATAAAGCCCTATTAGAAGATTTGTCGATTCCACCTGGCTAGAAATACTCCAGAAACTGACTCATCTGAATTTTAAAGAAGCCAACAACTTTTTAGACAGCTTTTTTTTCTGTTCTGTATTCTCCCATCATCCCTCACTGCCTGCTTCTGAATACAGGCATAGCTCAGAGAGATTGTGGGTTTGGTTACAGATTTCTGCGATAAAGCAAATACCACGTTAAAGACAGTCACATGACTTTTCTGTTTGTTTCCCAGTGCATAGAAAAGTTATGCTTACACTCTACTGTGGTTTATTCATGGCACGATAGTAACAGGAAAAAAAGCTTTCAATTGTACGAGACTTAACCAAATGTAGCACGAAGTGAGCACATGGTGTTGGAAAAAATAGCCCTGGTCAACTTACTCAACACAAAGCTGCCCACAAACCTTCCATTTGTAAAAGATGCAATTATCTTTGAAGTTCAGTAAATTACGAGGTATGCCTGTAGAAACATGTTCTCTGTCTCTCTGGTGTTTCTGTTGCTTTCATTTCTCCTTGCACCCAAAGCCTCTCTCTTCACTGTCTGTTCCCACCCCCTGGCCCCGGCCCCACTTCTCCCTGCCTCCAAGGAGTTGCTAGGGACAGACTCAGAGTTACAGCAAGAGTGGCTAGCCCAGGCCATGCTAGACACCAACAAGAACAGGTATGACTACATGTCTGAACTGTAACTCTTGTGTTTTTAACAATAGTTTCTGAGTTGGAAACTGTAGCAGGTAAGTAAGATAGTAGGTAAGTGAGATCTTTGCATAAATCCAGCGGCAGGCTTGGCATTTTCTAATAGTGACGTCTATGCTGAACGCTTTTGTTTGGGGGTGGGAGTGGAAAGGAGGGGGTCCCTTCAGAACCAATTTGTGTTCCACAAGCAATGCTCTTTCTGTAGCAATAATGGGGAAAGCCGGACGGTTGCTAGGAATCAGAATCGACCCAACGGCACTCAAGAACGTTGGCACTCCACCATCTGCTTTACCAACCAACTCAGCAGGTGGCCTGTGCAGCGCCCTTCTTGTGAGGACACGAAGCTCAACTGGGCTTACATCGAGTGTCCACGAAGCCACATTAGCAGCTAGCATCCAGGTTTTCCAAAGCCCAGGCCCTTCACCACTAGGCCAGAGCCCCTTTTGTTGTGGAGGGAAACAGGATTGCACAAGTGTACTCGTCAGCTTGGACTGCAAGTGAGTTTAGATTGTTGTGAAAACTTAAAATCCAACCTAGCTCACAGATTGAAGGTGTGCCACCACTTAGGTCATGCTGAAGACACGCTGAAGGCTCCGAGCAGACGTCCAGCAGATGGGAGCCAGAAATGCCTAATGTTATCATCTATCAGTGGTGCAGTATACCCAGGGCTCCTCAGCTTAGGCTTATTGGGAGGTATCATTTCTGATGGTTTCGGTTTTTTTTTTTTTTTCGTTTCTCATTAATGTTGGCCTCTGCTCATAGATTGTGAAATGTGCAGGGCTGTGGAAGTGATTGCCAAGAAGATTTCCCCAAACACCCATCATGTTACAGCGGTCGGTGATTCTGGGCTGTGCGTCCACCCCAGGGCTGTTATTCTGGATAAATAGTTTCTTTTAGAAGCGCTCCTTGTTTGAATAATATTCCACCCAAAGTATTGTTTGCGCTTCTGCTTAAGTAATCAGTGCTCATTATTATAGCCGCTCGCTGAAAAGATAGTAATAATTATCACGCTTGGGCACAGCTGCCGAGTTGCCTTCGCCCAACCATTTGTAAAGGGGCTAATGGCGCCCTGTGCCTTTTGATTGTCTGCTTGATTGCAGAATGCCCAGTTTGGGTTGGATTTCCCCTTCTTCGTTTGCTTAAGAGCTAATAGGGTGAAAATACCAGTCTCTCCTAGTACAGCTGGTATCAAGACAGAGCCAGCTCTGGGGTAACTGGGCTTTTTTTTTTTTTTAACATGCTGAAGTCACACAAGGATGAGAGCTGTGTTCTCAAGAAGGCGTTAGATCAGCCCGGTGTGGCTGATCAGACTGCGCTCTGGTGTGCTTAGCGTCCTCTGTAAATAGCGAGAGGTTTCAGGTCAGTGTAGACAGTGACTGAGGAAATCAGGGTCTTTGGCTACAGACCGGTTATTGGAAGAGAGTAGGCTCTGGAGAGTGGAGAAAGGGAGGGGCTTACAGAATTGAATTCCAGCGGAACAGCAGGCGTTGGACCTGCTCTTAGGTCTCTGGCAGGGACTCACAGATGCTTCTTCTGAGTGCCCCTAGATTGATGGACAACCGTTTTCCCTTGTGCATTTTCCTCAAGGGTCTAATTCCAAGGGCAGCGCTTTGCTGTGGTTTCAGTGAGCACCTGTGGCTGACAGTCCCACCCGTTAACATCTCGTGACGTAAGTCCCTAAAAATGCACCCGAAGGCCCCAAAATTATTAACCCTGAAAGGAAAAACTTGTTAAATTATCTCTTCATTAAAAATGAGAGGATCTTGACCAGAGCACATACATTGGTGCAGATTAGAGCTCTCGGCACACGTCATCGAGGACAGATAGACCCTTCAGGAAGAGTAATGGGAGTAGCGATACCAGGAAGGTAGGCCGGGTTGGGGGAGGGATGTATATACCTCCCACCCCCCAGGGGGATGAACAACGGAAATGTGGGTGAGTGGAGACAGCGGACGGTGTAAGATATGAAGACAATAATAATTTGTAATTTATCAAGGGTTCACAAGGGTGAGGGTGGGGGAGAGAGGGAAAAGAGTTGATACCAAGGGCTCAAGTAGAAAGAAAATGCTTTGAAAATGATGACGGCAACTTATACACAATCTGACTGATACAATTGATGTTTAAATTGTTGTAAGAACTGCAAGAGCCCCCAATAAAATGATTTTTAAAAAATCAAGCAATGTATTATTACATTGGGCAAATCGATGTACAAGACTTCTTTAAAGTGTTAAAAAAAACAAAGATGTCACTTTGAGGATTAAAGGACACCTGACCTTAAAAAAAAAAAAAGCTGTTCATTAAATGCAAGCCAACACATGGGAAGAGAGATTTGCAATGTGGATCGCTAACAACGAACAAATCAGAAGGAAACAGGATGATCACCTTGTTGGGAAAAGCCTTAAAGAGAAGATATTCAGACAGCCACCAAACATATAAAGTATATATACCCCGAGTAATCATCAATAAAAGCCCAACTAAAACCGCAATAGGCTACCACTACATATTCAAATAGTCAAAATAATATCTAAAATGAAAATGGCTAGTGTTGTCAAGATTAAAGAGCAAACAGAACTCAGACTCTGCCAGGGGGTGGGTGCAGGATATAAGTTGACAAAGTTTGCCTGCCTACTGACAGAACCAAGAAAACACATGCATGTGTGCAAGGGCCCTGCACCTACCTCATTGCGTTGTTACCTGAGATCGTTCATATAAAATGTTTAAAACAATGTCCCATACTCAATCAGCACACCGAGTGGTTAGATCTATACCAGATAGGCTAGAGAGATGCAAACAAGTATTAAACCGTGTCCCCAGAGAACTTATAATTAGACGAGACACTTGAAAGGAGTAGATTTCCTTATAAGCGAGTATTGGCAAGTTCTGAACGGGCAAACAGGTTAATGTAAGCTAGAGTGTTGCGGACTAAACTGGCCTACATGTTGAAGCCAATGAGGGTTTGCAAGGCTGTTCAGCAAACACTGCATAGGCTGCAGGTGAGAGTTTAAATTGATACAATCTAGATGTCTACCTAGGGACAGGTCATTTCCACTCCCAAGTATGTACCCAAGAAAAAGGATAGCGCTTACCTTTGGTAGGATGAGTGATGGGAGGAAAGTATAGGAGACCTGGTTCTTGATCTGAGTGTTGGTTACAAGATTGTTTTCAATTTGTGAAAATGCATGGAGTTGTAGATTTACATACACTTTTTATAAGTGTGGGAAAGCAATTGCACAAATTTACTTCACATCTTAGACTACCAGTGAGTTTGGGCTATTGTGAAACTTAAAATCCAACCTAACAGGTTGAAGGTTGAACATTTATTTACAGGCGTTCTTGTTGGTCTCTAACCAGGGCTAGCTATCCGCCACTCATGCTGGGCTTCAAGTAGATTAAAGGAGCGATGCTTTTGAAACCTGATCCATATTTGGGAAATTGGACACCAGGACATTATTTAATCACAGTGAATTTCATTATCTTCAACCATAAATGATATTACCTCCTATTAGGTGGTCATGAAAATTAAGACAATAATGTATGAAGAACATCTAGTCTAGAGTAGGGCAGTAAAATAAATTATGCATCTGATGTACTAATTGCAGTTGTTGTATGCCAGTGAGTTGGTTCTGAGTCACAGCGACCCCATGTGTTAGAGTGTGGAACTACCACAGCGGGGGTTCTTGGCTGTAATCCGTACAGAAGCAGATTGGATGATAAACTGAAGCAGCTCTTTTGTGTGTGAGGATCTAGAGCCTTTTTCGGGGGTTGTTTTGTCGTTGGTAAAATGACCTCATGGCATTATTTCTGTTGTGAATGGGCCCTGTCACAGTGTGTCAGTGTGGTGACACAGTGATCCGCCACTGGGCAAAGGGCACTTCTGCTGATCAGAGCTCCCATTGCTGTGGGCCCTCGTTCCCTTGTTCAACCGTGACCACATCTGTAGGAGGGCAGTGGCTGATCCACGTGTGCACTCCACAAATACTGCCAGTGCCTGTAATGCCAGGCATTGTGCTAACCTGCAGGAAATACATAATGATGAATGAAAAGAGGTACAACGTAAGATAAAATAAAATCTTGCCTTCAAAGAAGCATATATAGTCTGGTGATAAGGACAAGTTTCTTCTGAAAGACACCATTATTCCCTTCTTTCTCTGTTACCCCACTTATTAGAACATGTTGCTTCTCTCATTTTAAGGCTCTCTTTCTCTACTTTGTACATGCATACACACACACACACACACACACACACTCACAGTGCTACATACTGCACATCACACTGAACTAGATTCCTTATCATCAGACCAGGTGCCATTTGGCCGGGCTCAATCCAAGTAAAAGGAATCAACTCACAGTGTAAATGGCAGTAACTTACATGAATGAATTAGTCACAGAAACCATCTATTAAGTGTGTGTTACACAGAAAGCAGGATGCTGGGCACTTGAGTACATTATTCATGACCCTCACAGTATCCTGTTGGACCTCATCATCCCCATTTTATTGGAGAGGGATGTGAATAATTTGTCACACAGCCTGTTTGTGGCACAGCTGGGACACAAAGCGGGGTCATTCTCCCTTGCAAGCCTGCTCTAAGATACCTCATGTGTCCCTATCCTAGAAGAACTATTTAGAGTGATGAATCAATGATGCGCAAACCCCTCTGCCTCTGTCCTCCAGTCAGCTGTGTACACAGAAGCCCATGTGGTTTGCCAAGGCATTCACTGTGGTCTCTAACACCACAGGCACTGTCTTGCTGTAAAGGGTCCATTTAACTAGAAGTGTCCATCAAGAGCCAAGTCAGCCTTGCTAACAACTTCTGAGCTCTTCTTGGATTAATCCCTTTCTCTGCAGTAGCACCAGCCTGCCGTGTTATCCAAAGGGATGCTGAGCGTATTTCATGATCTATATTAAAATCTTGGATGCAGGCAAGCTTTACAGTCACGCCTCTATGTACTGAGAATGTTCTGGCCTATTGGTCCTATCTTAACCGGACTGCCTCGGATTAATACTTTGCCAGCCTCTGCTTCAGAGGTTTGAAGGCAGATAGGGAATCTGATATTGATAAGAGTGAGCATTGCTGTGCTGATAAGGGGCATACGTCTCGGGGAATTTTTTTTTAACAAAATGTCTCTGTTTAATGCATAGAGACTATAACTGATACAATAGTTTATCAGGGATGTGGGGGAGGGGATTTGGGGAATAAACAATGAATGGGGGAGGAGAGAGGGAACCTTAGCACAGACTGTAATGGTGTCTATACGACTCTTTTTAAAAACGATTTAACTATGGAAGTGTATGATATGTGAATATTACATCATGAAAACTACTAAAAAGAAACCCAACCAAACTTGACCAGTAGTTACCATGGGTGAAAGAGGAAGAGTTTGTGCTTAAGGGACATGCTGAGTTTATGTTAATGGTGGTGGAAAACTTTGGAAAAGGTTAACAATAATGGTTGTACCACAGGAAGAGTAAAAACAACAGCACTGAATTCTACATATAGACGTTGAATTGTGGATGTTTTGTTATATATATTTTGCCACAATTAAAAAAATAATTACATGAATAACAGTAAGTGCAAGGAATAAGGGGGAAAATGTCACTGTCCATCGTAGCCACTGCTACTACTAGGTCTAATGTTTGAGCCACAATGTCATGGTCTGTGTTGTGGCTAACACCATCCCCAGGTGAGGAGGGACACCACATGCCAGCGAATCACTAAGGGTTTAGTTGCTACTCTAGTTTTTCAGCCTCAGGGGCGCCTTTATGTCACTGTATTAAGAGGAGAGACTGATGGGTGATTGACACAAATTTATAATAGCAGCTATGTGTTGGAAGGATGACTAACACCAGTTGTTTGCTCAAGAACTAAAAGTTCGTAGAAATTGAGTTTCTTCCTCAGGGCAGGAAAGTACTTGGATCAACACAGGTATTGTTTCAATTTCTTACAACAGTTCTTCAGGTTGTTGGGTAATTTTATTTAACAAATGTGAATACTCAGCAGGCATCCAAACAGGTGCAGCTAATTCCAAATCTTCTGCTCCCTCCTCAATGTATTTGGGCATTCTCTTGTGTTAAGATTACCCATTGGCGATGTCAGTGTCTTTGCTGGTTTGACTTGAGCCAACATAGGCAAAATTATCAGTCATTTCCATTGGGGGGTTCACATACCACTCCTATGTGCAGGCATCCCCTGAGTTACTACAGCCAACTTACAGACCATCTGTACTTGCCCTGTAATGTTACATAGACTAAATTCTCCATCGCGATCACCTATAGCCTTTACGTCATTGCAAAGGCTTCAAGCTTTTTCTTGCAGCATGCCAAGAAAAATCCACTGTCTGTGAATTTATTTCAATTCACAGGGAGTCTACAGGGTTTGCAAGGATGTCAGTCTTTATGGTGCAGACGTCCAGCTTGTTCTCCTACTGGTTTAATCACCGACCTTGCAGTGTGTAGAGAATTGCTTAAGCACGGTGCCACAGTAAAGTGAGACCCACGAAGGATTGCGTGCACCTACTCTGACTGATCCAAACATTCTTCAAGGCACCTGAAAGGATCTCATTTGTAATCTGGGGCTGGGTTGCCTGTTTTTTGTATTTGTCATTGTTTTCATTAGCTTGACCTTGGCTTGTGTATTTCTTCTGCTAGACTCTGAATTTAAGGCAAGGTTAGGATCTCATTCCTTCACTTTAGGTCTGTGACTGTACATGGCAGTGTTGTGTAGTGAACGGTCTTAAATTTTGGTGTCACATTGAATTAAAATCTATTTTTACAAACATATCTTCCACATGTAGCATACTGCACAGCCTGCTGGAATATAGTACTTGCTCAGTAAATAGTAAATGAGTAAATATAATCTTAGGTGTTATTTTCCCAAGACTCACCATAAAACCAAAAGCTATTGCCATTGAATCAATTCCATCTCATGGTAGATTCACACACTAGAGGGTAGAACTGAGATGCATAGGGCTGTGGTGACTGCAACTTCTACAGAAGCAGATGGCAGGGATTCTGTTTTCTAGCACAGGTGGTGGATCGGAACTGCCAACCTGTAGGTTAGTCGTTGAGTACAGACCATTGGTGCCACCCAGGTACCAAAGATCCATGCATATCTTTAATTATGAAGACAAAAGATAATGATATCTAATTTCTGGGACTGGTGCGAGATCAATCAAATCAGGGTGTGTGATTATGACTTTGTTCAACAGGGCTTTGAGATGCATAATGCTATATAATTTGGAACACATAGAAATGGTTCGTTAATTTTATTGCTATTATAGCCCGTTTCTCTGATAAAATTTTGCACAGCCATTCTCCTATTGATGAATATTAGAAGTATTTCCAAATTTTGACTATTATGATAAAAAGCTGCCATGAAGCTTTTTTGTCCAAGTTTTTTGTCAACCTTTAAAAAATTTCTCTTGGGAACACACGTGAATGGAATTGCTGATTTATAAAGCAAGTGAGCATTTCCGTGTATGAGCGACTGCCAACCTGTTTCTCCAAATTTTCCCCAGGCCCACTTGAGTCCAACAGTTAATTTACAGACACTGAGCTGTTCTTGTTTTCAATTCTCCTTCACAGACCTTCTTAGCAAAACAAATGTTTCTTCATTTGCGTATCCTTCAGAATCGCCATTTCTTTTTCCCATCTACCTAATAAAATGATTAACCCCAGTATCCAATCACTGTCATGTGACAGTTGTGTGTTAGCATCTGTAGAACCTGTCCCCTGAAATGTGGTAGAATCACACAAGCTCTTCCGTAGGGAGAAAAATCTGTAGCGATATACCACCGAACAGACAAATGGTAAGACTGGGTACTTTGTCCCTTAATTGTTTTACATATGTGTGTTTTCTGATGTTCCTTTATGAAGCATAGATTACAAGCCCAAACCGATTTCCATCTGACCAATTTCAGCTCATAGTGACTGGAAGGATAGAGTAGACCCTCCCCATCGGTTCCCAAGGCGGAAAGTCACTCCAGAAGCCGCCTGCCACATCACCGTCCTCCAGAGCCACCGATGGGTTAGGAGTGCCAGCCTTTGTGCTAGCCACTGCGGCCTTACTCACAAAGTCCCCTCGGATGGAGCCTGGATCACTTGTGCATTTAAAGACAAATAAAAAAATAAATGTTTAAAGTGCCAAATACTTTTTAAGATTACAAAACAATAGACTTTAAGCCTGTTCTCAAATCTTTCTCAAATTATGTGATCTTGATTGGATTCAAGTACCGTATATACTCATGTATAATCCGAGTTTTTCAGCATATTTTAAATGCAGGGTTTTTTTGTGTGGTACCTCGGCTGATATTCGGGTCAGGTGCCTCGGCTGATATTCGGGTCAGTTTATACTCGCATATAATACGGTATTTCCCAAATCTCGGTTGGCAACTTATTCACACACTACTCAATGGTGGGTGGCTAAGGTCCTCTTCCTTCCTATTTACTTTCTTTCCTTCCTTTTTTGAAGCATAGCAGAACACATGTATGTGCACCATGTCACGTACCCTTCTGTGACATTGATGACATCTGTCAAGTTGTACATCCATACAGTCTTACCTGCTCCTCTTCTCTGTTGGTCCTTCTGTCATTTCATTTCAGAGAGTGCTCTTTTTTTCTTCTGTTCCAACTTCACCCTTCTTCACAAAGCTCTCAGTGCAGGGCAGTAGACTTCTCTTCCCCAGGGACTTACTAGTCAGGGGAGGGAAATGAACTCAAGTAGGTCATGCCAATGTGTGTCATGAGCCAGGAACAGTTCACGGACTTTAGCCCTGCTGGGGAGTTACCTGACTCCCAGCAGTGTCTGAGTCCTGGGTGGCTTTGCTCAGTGGTAATTCTTTCTAAACTTGACTTTTAAATTCTGGCATCTTTGTTCCTGAGGAAGCAGTCAAGGCATTAGGGACCTGGAGCTAGAAGCAGCTGCTTCCAACTGGACTGTGAGTACAGTTCGGGGGTGTGGAGTAAAGGCTGTAACTTCCAGGAGCTGTGCCTTGTTTTTGTGGAACAGGAAGGAAGTCATTATCTGGTGAGCCACAAATCTTGGAAAGAAAATGTATTTCCTTTCCAGAAAAGGAACTGTTACTATCCTGCAAACAGTGACACATCCTCACTGGAGCTACAGACCCCACATGGAACCAGGCTAAGGTCACTCTCTGTCAGAGAAATCACTACTAGTTCCCTCCCTGACAGTCACATATTTCTGATGCAGGGAATGTTTTCTGCTCTTGCTTTCTTTCTTTCATCATTTTATTGGGGCTCATACAATTCATCACGATCCATACATACATCAGTTGTATAAAGCACATTTGTACATTCGTTACGCTCATCATTCTCAAAACATTTTCTCTCCATCTAAGCCCCTGGCATCAGCTCATTTGTTCCCCTCCATCCCCACTCCCCCCTCCCTCATGAACCCTTGATAATTTATAAATTATTATTTTGTCATATCTTGCCCTGTCCAAAGTCTCCCTTCACCCGCCTTACTGTTGTCCGTCCCCTAGGGAGGAGGTTATATGTAGATCCTTATAATCAGTTTCCCCTTTCCACACACCCTCCCTCTACCCTCCTGGTATCGCCACTCTCACCCCTGGTCCGGAAGGGATCATCCTTCCTGGATTCCCTGTGTTTCCAGTTCCTATCTGTACCAGTGTACATTCTCAGGTCTAGCCAGATTTGTAAGGCAGAATGGGGATCATGATGGTGGGGAGGAAGCACTTAGGACCTAGAGGAAAGTCGTATGTTTCATCATTGCTACACTGTACCCTGGCTGGCTCCTCTCCTCCCCTCGACCCTTCCATAAGGGCATGTCCAGTTACCTACAGATGGGATTTAGGTACCCATGCCACACACACCCTAATTCACAATGATATGATTTTTTGTTCTTTGATGCCTGATACCTCATCCCTTCGACACCTCGTGATCACACAGGCTGGTGTGCTTCTTCCATGTGGGCTTTGTTGCTTCTGAGATAGATGGCCGCTTGTTTACCTTCAGTCCTTTAAGACCCCAGATGCTTTATCTTTTGATAGCCAGGCACCATCAGCTTTCTTCACCACATTTGCTTATGTACCCTTTGGTCTTCAGTGATCGTATCGGGGAGGTGAGCACACAATGATATGACTTTTTGTTCTTTGGTGCCTGATAACGGATCTATTTGGCACCTCGTGACCATACAGGCTGGTGTGCTTCTTCCACGTGGGCTTTGTTGCTTCTGAGCTAGATGGCCACTTGTTTACCTTCAAGCCTTTAAGACCCCAGGTGCTAAATCTTTTGATAGCCAGGCACCATCAGCTTTCTTCACATTTGCTTATGCATCCGCTTTGTCTTCAGGGATTGTGTCAGGAAGGTGAGAATCATGGAATGCCAGTTTAATAGAACAAAGTATTCTTGCATTGAGGGAGTACTTGAGTGGGTCCCAATGTGCATCTACTACCTTAATACTAAACCTATAAATATGTGCACATAGATCTATTTCCCCATCCTCATATACATATATTTACATATGTACATGCCTTTATTTAGACCTCTATAAATGCCCTTTGTCTCCTAGCTCTTTCCTTTATTTCCTTTGACTTTCCTCTTGTCCCACTATCATGCTCTGCCTTCATTTGGGTTAGAGTAATTACTCTCAGGTACATTACCCTTGATCATGCCCTACCAGGCCTCCTACACCCTCCTCATCACCAATTTGGATCACTTGTTGTTCCCTTGTCCTTGGGTTTGTTAACACCACTTCCTCTTCCCCTACCTCTCCCATGTCCCCCTAGAACTGTCAGTCCTTTGTTTTCTCCTGTAGAGTGTTCATGCAGCCTATCTTATTTAGACACACCTGCGGAGATAATAACATGCACAAAAACAAGACAGAGCAAAATAAAGCAACAAAAGAAAACAAAACAACAAAAAGCCAATGACAAAAACAACAAAAAAGAAAAGCCCGTAGTTCATTTAAGGACTATTTGTTGGCCTTTAGGAGTGTTTTCTGTTTGATTCTGATGGAGTGCCAAGTCCTGGCCCCAAAGTCTATTTTTGGTGTTCCCTGGGGATTTTGTTGCTCTATTCTCCGTGCTGTTCTGTTGCACCCCCTTAGTGTTTTGCCTCGGTGTGGTGGGATCAGATCGGGCTCAATTCCTACACTGTGTCTCCAGTGTTGTCCCCTGTAGGAGTATGGGTCAGTGAGGAATGTCATTTCTCATAGTAGAGCCGGCCATATGGTCTTCTCTGTGGATTGGCTGCTCTGTCTGCTCTTTCTTAATACTTAATGTGCCTACCAGGCAATCAGTCTTTTCATTGCACTTGATGAATTATTGAAATTAAAAATTTTTATGTTGGGCAAGATGAACACCCTGGGAATAATGTACCCTTCTCTTCTTTCATTCATAATAAAAATCAGTGACACGTTTAGCATGTCATACTTTACAAATGGCATTACTTGATCTCGTTTGGTCCTCATGACCATACGGTAGTGGATAGGCCCGAGTATTGTGAGCCTGTAAAAAGTGAAACGTGGAGAGAAATTGAGGGGCTTGTTAAAGACTGCTGTTAGTGTATTGTTTCAGATTCATAGCAACCCTGTGAGATTAGACCCGAAAGATCAACGAAGATCCAAGGACACCAGGTTGCAATTTCAATCTGGGAATCCCAACAGGGAGTGTTGTGAACTTGGACCTTCTGGGCTCAGATCTTCACTCCACCTTTCTAGTAGCTCTGTGATCTGAGTGTCCCCAGCCCTAAAATAGGGGATCGCAATAGAACCCACTTATGGGTCTCCAGGACCGAATGAGATACTGAGATACAGTTGGGTCTCTTCTTTTTTTTTTTCATTCTTGTTTTTGAATTTTATTTTATTGGGGGCTCTTACAGCTCTTATCACAATCCATACTTATATCCATTGTGTCAAACACATCTGTACATATGTTGTCATCTTTCTCAAAATATTATTTTTCTGCTTGAGCCCTTGGTATCACCTCATTTCCCCTTCCCCAACCACCCTCCTTCCCCAATGTCCCCTTGATAACTTATAAACTATTCTTTTTTTCCCCCATCTTACACCGACCACTGTTTCCCTTCACCTAATTTTCTGCTGTCCATCCCTCCTCTTCTCTTTCCCTCCTAGTATCGCTGCTCCCCTTATTGTTCTTGAGGGGTTTATCGATACAGATCATTCTTGTTATTCGCAGTAGTAACTAGTTCTATCAACTCACCAGGAACATTGAATTAATTACCAAATACTGGCCCATGGCTCCTTGGAGAAATATAGGCTTAGGATCCAGCCAATATCTGGTCAAAGCTTTTTCATCAACAATTCAATACATAACATTTGTTTTATGAATGCTTCTATTTAAAGGCACCAGTTAATATATATTGCTGTTTCATTAACAACTAACTCGACACCCACGGCACCGCTACTTATGCCTGAACAGAACTTGTCGGACACACCCGTTTTCTCTGTGAGGCATGTCAGAGCATCCTCGTGCTTAAGAACACTGGATAGCACTTTAGCATGATATTTGGGGACCATTGTAAACTGTAAAATTTCCAACCAAAAGTGCAAAAAATCCGGATGGCAGAAACCACTAGGAAGACATTTGTTTTCAGTAGAATCACTCAAGTAACTGGTCAGAGTGTTGGGTAATATGTCCCTACGATGCTGCACGTCATGGCATATAGCCTTGCAAGCACTAGCTTTGGGGTGACAAAGATCTTTTAGGGAGTAGGCAAACTCACAGATAAATGTCCACAAATGAAGATCACCCCAAAGCAGAGCTTCCTGGCGTGCCATAAATATATGGTTAGTGAGCCTCAGCTGTGCTGCTTGCTGCTTGCTGCTTACTGCTGCTGCTGCTGGTGGATTATTTATAATACATCTTTTTCCAGCCACCTCCCTGCCTGGAAACCCGACTCTTCCAGACATCACCACTACAGGCACACTGTAGAAGTTGCCCTGAGCTCCAGGGGTTTTCAGAAGCTGGAGAATCCAATCCCCAAATCCGAATACATTGAAGAAAAGCTCCCATCCAAGAGACCTTATACGTCAGGCTGGTTTTGCAGTGGTGCTGAAGACCATGGTGGCTCCCCTCATTCACACCCCTGCCCCTCTTGATCGGTAATCTTGAGCATGTCTTGGGTCGAGCACTTGCATTCTTTAACTATTTTAGGGATGACTTACTCTTTGTTTAACAACTTTTAGCAAACTCACGCTGGCTGGCCCATTTGCCACCATCTGCTCTCGAATGCAGGATAGACAGGCCTCTCATGCTGCTCTGCAGTGCTTGCTCGTGCTCACAAAGCCCTTGAAGAGTCAAACCTTTGTGTTTTGTGCCTCGCAACTAAGGTTCTTTCTTCAAGGTAGCCAATGAAAACCCCATGCCTGTGTCCTGTTCTTGACTCTGGCATATGTGCAGAGAAGAGAAGGAACTACATAACCCTGAATTATGGTTTGCTGAGTTTCTAGCTGTTGAGGAATTTAATCTGGTTCCCTGGAAATGCCCTCAATATAGGACACACAGGTCACCATTTTTAGAGTGAAAGGGGCATGTCTGTCAACCGATCATGATGTGTCACAGCGAAGCTATAAGTTGTAAATTTGAAACTAGAAGCTCTGATCCCATTACCTCATATCTTTCTACTGAAGACTTTAAAGGTCAGCAGGAATCAAATTACTGTTGTGCAAATGTGCCCAGCTCTTGAACACTGGTCATTCTTTTTTTATTTTTTCCGGTTGAAGTAGCTGTTCTTTTTTTTTTTAACATTTTATTAGGGGCTCATACAACTCTTATCACAATCCATACATATACACACATCAATTGCACAAAGCACATCCGTACATTCTTTGCCCTAATTATTTTCAAAGCATTTGCTCTCCACTTAAGCCCTTGGCATCAGGTCCTCTTTCTTTTTTTTCCCTCCCTCCCCGTTCCCCACTCCCTCATGATCCCTTGATAATTTATAGATTGTTATTTTGTCATATCTTGCCCTATCTGGAGTCTCCCCCCCATCCCTGTCGTCCATCTCCCAGGAAGGAGGTCACATGTGGATCCTTGTAATCAGTTCCCCTTTTCCAAACCACTCACCCTCCACTCTCCCAGCATCGCCCCTCACACCCCTGGTCCTGAAGGTATCATCCACCCTGGATTCCCTGTGCCTCCAGCCCCCATATGCACCAGTGTACAACCTCTGCCCTATCCAGTCCTGCAAGGTAGAATTCTGATCATGGCAGCTGTGAGGAGGAAGCATCCAGGATCTGGGGGAAAGCTGGAACACTGGTAATTCTTCATCAAGCATCACACTTCCTTATATTTTCTTATATTTTCCCTCCCACTTTGGTGGTCTGATAATAAAGACATCCACATACTTCCCTCACCTGACACCTTGCATTTACAGTAATAGTAATGGATCTGTATGACTAATTAGTGACACATATCTGGCAGTCACAGCAAGTGCCAGGGTGCTAGGTACGAGTAACACTGGTTGCGATGATTAAGGCTGTGTGACAGCTTGGGTTGGCCTTAGTTCTCTGTGGTTCCACAGTTGTGTAATGACGTGATTTGGTAATTATGGAATGATGTCATCCATATTATGATCAATGTGGTTCTCTTCTGTGCATAACACCCACTTTCACGTAAGACCCGGTACTTGGAACCTAGCCATGTCAACAAGTACAGAGGTAGTGCAGTGTTCTTCCCGTGTCCTCAAATCCTTTGGGCAAACCTAATGCTCACCCAGTCAGTCAACAAGTACGTACACCATCGTCCTCCCCATTGGTTGTTTGGAATGTCCCATGAAAATTCTCTTCTTAGCATATTAAACAACAAATGTTGACTCTTAAAACTGTGCAGAAACAAAAACCTGTCTATGCAGAATAATGTCTACAGACATGGTGTGCTCCCAAGGTGTGTGCATTGAGTGAGCCAGCTGGAAGCAAGCATACTATGACGGGGCAGTGCCCAGTCATTTCGGGGTGACAGCAGATCTAGGTGATTTCAAAAGTCTTTATAGTTTTTTGCACTTTCAAATATTCTAAAATGTGACTTCTTCCCCCAAACTGTAACTCAGGTTTTATCTCCGAAGCATTTGTTTGAGAAATTGATGGTGAGCACATTTATAGAATTAGTACACTTTTCACATTTGAGCGCATCCGTTCCGGTGCCTTCAATTCTGAATTGTCTTCATCTGAGGCAAAGAATCTCACCCCTATAGTCTTGGGGACAGTTCAAGCAGGTGATACCCGTGGGGTCTATATATTTGAAGATATAAGAGCATTCTTGCCCTTTCACTCTCCCCTGGTCTCTGATTCCTTGAGTCACGTCCTTTCTCAGAAGCACTTAGGTCAGTGGTTCTCCACCTTCCTAATGCCACGACCCTTTCATACAGTTCCTCATGTGGTGGTGACCCCCAACCATCAAATTATTTTCGTTCTACTTCATCACTGTCATTTTGCTACTGTTCTGAATTGGGGGACCCCCAAAGTGGTCACAACCCACAGGTTGAAACTGCTGACTTGGAGTCTCTGGGAGACAGTTGAAAAGGCCACATGATCTCTTTGATTTGGAACTGAGCCTCTCACCCAAGATCATAGTTGGTGGAGAATGGTTTTTGGTTTCCTAGATCTCAAAAATAATTCTTATTCCCAGACTGCCTGCTGCTGCAGATTTGTGCTATCCTCGTCCTGGTGGCACAGGGTGTTACGTGGTGGAACCCGAAGGCTGATAACTGCAAGGTCAGCAGTTTGAACCCACCAGCAGCTCCATTGGAGCAAGATGAGACTTTCTGTTTCTATGAAAATTGACAACCTCAGAGCCCCCAAGGGGGGCAGTTCTACTTTGTCCTGTAGGGTCACTGCGGGTGGGGTTCGACTTGGATGGCAGCGAATCTCTGAAACATATCAGCTGTCCGTCTTGGGGTGGGACAAAGTAAACAGCATGAGAAACTGTAGGATTTGTTTAATACTTAAAACTCCTTTAATGGCGGAATAGTAATTGGAAGCCAAACCCTAAAGCAATTGAGTAATTTGAATGTTTAGAAGCCTGATTACATCTGCCATTTCAGTGTACTTCTGACAGGTCTGTGGAGCTAGAACCAAGGTTATGTTTCTTCTGCTTGCTTGGAAGGAAATGACACTAAGAGGCTGGCCCACATCAGCAACTTTGTGCCAGAGCCAAGACAAGAAATAAAACCTGTGTTCTGTGGTTTTATCAAAGGCCTTCCTAGGCTGGATGCTTCTTGCCTAGATCCTCAGAGCGTACTGGAGCTCTAAGGAACAGTCATGAAAATCATGATAGCGTTGTTAGATGCTATCATGTCATTTCTGCCCCATAGTGACCTTATGTTCTGGAATTCCCTTTCTTCCCAAGGTTATCCACGGTTTGCTATGCTCCACACAGTTGAATGCCTTGACATAAAACGCAAGAAAACATCTTTCTGCTATTCTCTCCTTTGAGCCAAGATCCATCTGATATCGGCAGTGATATCCCGTGTTCCATGTTCTCTTCTGAACCGTTGACAGCTCCGTGTCAGTCACTGCCACGGTTGTCGTTGGGTGGTCTTCAGAAGTCCCCGGTGTGTGATGTCAGTGATACTGTTCTCCAGGGCCCGTCCTCCAGCGCGATCTCCGACAAGGTGCTGCTGCCATTCATTAAACCTTCGGTGTCTGGCAATGTTTCAAAGATACGCGTGCGGTTTTCAGTGGCTCCTTCCTCTGCAGGGGGAGCCCACTCCTTCTTCCTGGTCTGTTCCTAGTCTGCACACTCCACTGTAACCTGTCCACGTTGGGTGACCCTGCTGGCGTTTGAAACACCAGCAATATGGCTTCCAGCATCATCGCAACACACAGGCCACCGCAGTATGACACGGGATCATAATCGTAACGTCAAATACTCATGTAATGGTTACTGTGTGTACTTTGTGTACATTAAGTCAGATATTCCCCACAGTTTGTGGGCACTACTCTTACCCCCATGTTATAGTTGAGGACGTTGAGGCCAACCGTGCGTACGAGCTGTGATGTGGAGAATATGCAGGGCACGAACAGACTGGAGCCTCCGCCCATGCTCTTGGCCACCTGACAGTGCTCCTCATGGCTGCTTAGAGACGTCCTGCTTCCCAGCTGTTTATTGGCCTTGGGTGACCCAAACCAACGATGGCAGTTCTTTTGAAGCATATCTTTGTTACCTTGAGCTGCTACCACCAGTGAGTAGATTTTAAAAACAAATTTATTTTCCCACAGATCTGATGGCTGAAAGCCAAGTTCAGGGTCTCAACTGTGTCGGTTCTTTATCTGAACGTCTCTCCTGGTTTCTGGTGCATTCCGGCAATCCTCAGTGAATGGAGTCCTTGCAGGATGGTCTTCACAGACGAAAGCTGGTGTCCTGATAGTGAGGTCGCATAGTACTTGGCCTTGGGAGCAGATCCACCATATTTTTACGTCAGTTTTGTTCATTTCTGCTGAATGGAAAGTTTAATTTGAAAACCTGCTAGAAAGCAAGATGGTGAATTCGATGTTTACCTGCATTTCAGACACCAGGGAAAATCCTGAGCAAGGCTGTAAATGTGGCCGCTGGGGAACTGCGGGATTTAACACTGAATTGTTGGGCTTAAACAGCAGTGCTCAACCCGTGGGTCGCGACCCCTTTGGGGGTCAAATGATCCTTTCACAAGGATCGCCCAATTCATACCAATAGCAAAATTATAGTGATGAAGCAGCAATGAAAATAGTTTTATAGTTGGGAGGTCCCCGCAACATGAGGACCTGTATTAAAGGGTCATGGCATTAAGAAGGTTGAGAACCACTGGCTTAGAAAATAATAGACCTTCCTCCTCATCAAAATACCTTTTCCTTCTGGCTGAAGACTAGTGCCCTTGTCCTGGTTCTCGAGCCCACTCGTGTAAAAATAGTGAGCTTGTAGTCATAGTCTCTCCCCCTCCTCCTCCCTCCTTACCATGCATGCATGCCTGTGTGCGTCTGTGTCGACTTGCCAAGTGTCTGAAACACTCCTGGCAGACTACTCATCAACAGTTTGATCACATTTCTCCACCGGTTTCGCCATGAGCCTCCAATATACATATGAAGGGGGCTTCAAAAAGTTTCTGGGAAAATTTCTTTCTTTATTCTTTGATCATTTTATTGGGGGCTAGTACAACTTTTATCACGATCCATCCATGTGTCAAGCACATTTGTACATTTGTTGCCCTCCTCATTCTCAAAACATTTGTTTTCTACTTGAGCCCTTGGTATCAGCTCCTCATTTTTTCCCCTCTGGACTGTATAAGACATGACAAAATAATAATAATTTATAGATTATCAAGGGTTCATGAGGGAATTTCTCTTTTTTTCAGTCCATTTTTCCTTACATTTTTGAAGCTCCCGCATATGTTTATTTATAAATATAATGTGCTAGACATGTATCTGTGAATAGTAAACAGTATGTGTTTAGTTAATGTGTTGTGACATATAACACATAAGAAAGAAGTGTTCACAGGATGAGTTTAAGAAAGAACAGAAGCAGCAGCACTGCCGTTCGCCCACAGCCCAGGGACACATGGTGCACATCTCCCGGGGTGGACTCTCTCACGCAGGGGTTACTTGTCAAGGCTGTAAAACACATCTCCAACCTGACCGCCTGCTCCAGAGGCAGCTCGTGGTACCAGAGGGATAAGAGAAAGTCGGATGTTCCGTCTTGACCAAAGTGAGCTCATGACTTTCACTCCCCCGATGCAGTGGATTCTAGTGCTGCTCTATTGTATTCACAACTGGCTTTGCGAGTGTGCACGTGTATACATACCTCCGCCTTTCAGAATATGCCTTGCAGACTGGACCCAGAACGCCCATGCCTTTGGGACATTAACTCTGCAATGATTATGGGGAAACTCAGACTGATGAAATGATTGCCTGAGACCAATATTCTTCCTGGTTTCTCCATCCTGCTCCTTTTATCTTCCATCCACCCGCCTCCTCCTCCCCCCATCAGTCTATAAGAATGTCTCCTTGGTTCTTAGTAACTCCTAGGGGCCTGCAAATGTACTAAAATGAAATCAAGTGAATTATTTTTGTTATGTTGTTGGTATGTGCGGTCAATTGGGTTCTCGCTCATAGCGACCTGTTGTCCAATAAAACGAGACACTGCTCGGCCCTGTGCCATCCTCACAATTGCTGTTATATGTGAGCCCATTGTTCGAGCCACTGCGTCAGTCCATCTCCGGGGGAGCCTTCCACGTTTTCATTGCTCCTCTGCGTTAGCAAACATGATGTCCTTCCCTGATAACGTGTCTAAAGTTCATGAAACGAAGGCTCGCCATCCCTGCTTCTCCGGAGCATTCTGGCTGGACTGCCTCTGAGGCAGACTGCGCCTCCACGTAGACTTGACCAGGAGCGGCCTGCCTGCTGCGTGGGTACATGGGCTGCATGGTTATTTTGTTACTGTGTCATCATCTTCCCTGGAAAATCTATGAAAAGGAATATGCTTTGGTAACAGGGGACAGTCCATGGGGGTCCTTTCAGCTTGCAGGGATTGCTGCTCCCCTTTCTAAGGAGACCTCAGCACCCCTGGTTGCACTCCTTCAGTTTCTCCCAGAAACTCTACTGTGACCTAGCAAAGGTGGCAAGTGGAAGAGACTCCGGAGCATTTGTCGTCCTCCTTCCCTGAGGAGGCTGGGTGGTGCTGTGGGCCACAGGAGGGGCTGCCAACTGTACGATGACATGACCAGCTGCTCTGAGCGAGAAAGGTGAGGTTTTCTACTCCTTTTAAGAGTTGCGGTCCTTCAAAGGGAGCTGTGCGTTCAAGAAGTAAGAGAGTGTTTTGAAACTGGTTGTGGTGTCAATTGTACATACTGCTTGATGTGATTGAACTATGGAATGATGTGATATTTATATTAGATCCATTAAAATGGTTCTCAGAGGGGAAAAGAGCGTAAAAAACCAGCTTCATTTATGATTGGCCACTGATGACTCATAATGCAGGTGTAATCTGTTTGTCTGTTAACCTGTGTGAAACAAAAGCAAGAGGGTAATTAAAACATCTGCTAATTATTCTTTTAGGCTGTAGACTCTGCCAGCATTTAGCTTTTTCACATATCCCTTCATGTGGTGAAAAAGTTTCAGTCTCTAATATTGTGATCATGGCTCATTATTTATAAAATATTAAGTTGAGAAGCATGGGGGAAAAAAAGGTGTAGTGTGGAAACCCAGAGGGGCCGTTCTGCTTTGTCCTCGTGGACCGCTAAGATTTGGAAGTGACACAAGGGCAGTGAGTTTGGTTTGGTCTTTTATTCTCAACAGGCACATGTGTGCGCACATGCACATGTGTGTGCACGCGTGCGCACACACACACATCATATGTGAGAGCACCTAGCTGTATTCCTTTGCCCTTGCCACCCACCCCAGACCAAGTTTACAGAATCAACTTTAAAGAAACAATAGTTCCTATCACTAGCCTCCAAGGTTCAAAATGATCAGACTTTGAACCTGGTCTACAGTGGAAGGACCCTACTAACTTACTGGTTCAGGTTAACGTGTGACCGTTCAAACAGGTGAGGCTGGGCAGCAGTAAGGTGCCTGTGGATGCTTGTGGGAGGGGGGAATGGAATTGCTAGTACGTAAAGCCTGAAGTGGGAAGAGGGGTGAAGTTGAAACTGTAGGGGACATAGGAGGTTTGCGTGCTGAGACTGAGGCTCCGATTCCTGATTAAGTGGCATGGGTTGGTTCTGATGCAGGTGGTCCATGGCCCACACAAAGGAAATGAGACGTAGAGACATGACTTATGAAGAAGATGGGGAATATCAGCTGAGTCGAGACATATAGTGATTAGTCAGATTCGGTTAATGCTGGCTAACAGACAGCCAATGATTAAAGGTAACAGAGAGGAGTTGCCAGATAGAATCATCACTGAGACTGAAACATTATGAGGTGGATTGCTCTCGGAAACACTGACATCTTAAGGCTGGCTTTGTTGAATGTTACTCATCCTAGTCAGGAGGATATTCAGCCTTTATTCTTGATGCCTTGTAAATCTGCTTTTTCTCTCTGCCTCCTATTGACGGTAGAGCCGACACAGGGAGTCTTTGCCTCCTTGGCAGTTTCAGCATCTGAGGATCATCTTACAAAGCCTCCAGCCTGACTGGACCTGCATACCCAAGAGTGATGAGGCATGTAGCAGCCAGTATCCCCAACCACATGTAACAGCAGGGTTCAGTCCTTTCTCACCCCAATTTAGGATTTACTGAATCACCAGAATGTGGGAAATTGGGATTTCCCCCACCCCCTTAAGTATTTAGGAGTTCCTTCGAGCTTACATGCATCTTGGGTTGTTGCTGGGCTGTATCCTCACCCAGTGGCTGAGTGAAGAACATGTGAGACATTGGATTCAAAAAGTGAATTGGATTCAAAGCAGAAGACAGTCCTAGTGAGCCGATTGTCCTGGCTACACTGTAGTCCTGTGCCTGCTTCTCAGGACGTCACCAATGCCCCGACAAGCTGTGTCTTGCCCCTGGGCCGTAGCCTTGGTACTTCCTGGGCATAAGAACTGTGATCAAATAAAAGTCAGGACTGTTCTTAGGTGTCACTCCATTGATTTCAACTCATAGTGACCCCATGGGGCGGATTAGCACTGCCCCACAGGGTTTCATAAGGACTCCTCTTTATGGGAGCAGAACTGGGCCCTGCGGCTTCCTCCTGCAGAGCCGCTGTGTGGATACGAACCACCAGTCTCTCAGGGAGCAGCAGGGCTTACCTGCTGCACTCCTTTAGGAGAGAGGAGAGAGGGCCCTTTTCCCTTGCAACTATCAGAAGTTCTTATAATCCCTTTGGGGTACTATTTTCCTTTAAATCTACTTTGTATAATGCCATTTAAGTTTGAGTAAGGAAACTTTCACAGCCCACCCAAAAGGGTTTGAGCTCTGGAAATCTCACTGTTCGTGCCCTTGGGCGAGCTTGCATATGGTTGAAGAAGGGAAGAAAGCACAGGAGGGCCTTTTGCTATGAAAAAACAAAAACAAAAAAACAACCCACTGTCATTGAGTTGATGACAACCCATAGGACAGCGTAGAAATTCCCCCGTGAGTTTCCGAGACTAGTATTTTTATGGGAGTAGAATGTCTTATCTTTCTCCCGAAGAACGGCTGGTAGTATCAAACAGCTGAACTCGCAGTTAGCAGGCCAACTCATAACCAATATGCCACCAGGGCTGTGACGGTAGAAAGTAAATAAACTAGGTTAAATCCTTAGCAAGTCTCACCACTAGTTCAGTCTTTCTGAGATACCCTGATAATATAAACTATTAAGGGACTAATGTATAAAGCAAAATGCTGAATTTTCAGTTTATTAATAATGTCAACATTTAACTCCATCCCTTACCTATGACCTCTATTGGGAACTTGGAGTTGGTCTTGTCAATCAACAGCAAGGGTCTGCAGTGGGCTTCTGCCCAGGTTGAGAACTGGTCAAATGGAAATCTTATCTAAGACAATGAGAATCTTCCATTAGAAAAACCAGTTAAGCCAGGAAATGCATGAGAGTCTAGGTCAAGCTTTGTTGTTAGAGAAGAAACCAAAGGCAGGGATCCAGGGGTTGAATCTTGGGGACAGCCTGGAGAAGTGGGCAATGGTTAGAAAAAGGTAGAAATTTAGAACAAGAGAGATAAGTTTGGTTAAGGACAAACAAGATGTTGGAGATATTTCTGGGCCATCCAACAAACTAAAAAGTGTGATGTTTGTTTTTCTAAACAAAAGAGAGGTGACATGTATTGGAGCAGCCTGTCTTGATCTAAAAGAGGGAAATGGCCAGGGAAGCTGGACCAGTCATGTCTTTGTCTAGACCTCCATAAATGCCCCTTGACTCCCAGCTCCTTCCTCCATCTCCCTTGACTTTCCTCCTGCCCCACTACCATGCTCTGTCCCCACCTGGGCTACAGCTATTACCTCTTCTCTACGCAACCTTACCCTTGATCATTCCCCACCAGGCCTGCCACTCCCCCCTCACTACCATTTTGGGTCCCATGTTGTTCCCTTGTCCCTGTGTTTGTTAACACCACTTCCTTACCCCCTACCCCTACCCCACCCCAAGTCCCCCCGGAACTGTCTGTCCCATTGTTTTTCCTCCAGATAGTTCATCCAGCCTGTACTATTCAGACAGACCTGTGGAGACACTAACATGCACGAAAACAAGACAGAGGAAAACAAAGCAACAGTATACAACCAGACAACAAAAACAAACCACTGACAAAGAACGAAACAAAACACTTCACAAAAGAAAAGCTTGTAGTTAGTTCAAGGATCGTTTGCTGGCCCTTAGGAGCATTTTCCAGTCCAGTCTGTTGGGGCACCACGCCCTGGCCCCAAAGTCCACTTTCAGCATTCCCTGGGGACCTTGCCACTCCATTCCCTTGCTGTTCTGCTGCACTCCCCCAGTGCTTTGCCTCGGTGTGGTGGGATCAGGTCAGGTGCAATTCCCACACTGTGTCTCCGGTGCAGTCCCCTGTATCGCCCTTAGTCACTGAGGGGCATCATTTCTCATAGTGGGGCCAGCCATGTTGTTCTCTCTGTGGACTGGTGGACCAGTCATTTCAAGAAGGTGTTTAGTACTGCTCTATTGGTTTTCTTAGCCCATAAAACATGGAAGGTAGAGTTGAATATTCCTGATCATTTCTGTCAGGTAAGGCGTAAGTGGGTATTTGACATACTGGTATCTTTGGGGACCGATGAAATGGCAGAGGGGACTGTGTCTCCACTCCTCCAGCTGCACAGGTGAAAAGGAAGGAGGGTCCAGCTCCACACCAGCCCAAGCTTGTGGCTGATCCCCATGAAGCCAAGGTCACACATGCCTCCACCTTCTGTCTCTTATGCTGACACCAACTGACCTTCCACGACACTGACCGCTTGCTTAGCTATTGTGTGCTCATTTCTTGCAATGGCTGTTCCGAACTCACAGCCAGTGCTCCCAGGTGGGGAGCTTTTTAGGGAAGTGAACAAATCAGAGTCAAAAGCTTTGAGGCTGCGGCCCTTTAGCGCGCCTCTTCGCAGCCGTGCCAGCTGACACCTCTCTCTCTCTGGTTCTCACCTTCTCAGCCACTTGACTCCTTAGCCTCTGCCCAGATTTGGCAAGTGTTACAAAGTCCCTTAAGCGTTACAAAGCCCCTTTAGCGTTGATAAATGCCCACAGGGCACCCCACTCTGCCAGCCATCCTCATGCCTAAAGGCCCTTCGCTTTACTCTTTCTGTGAGCCCGGTCTCCTGCCTTATGCTGCTGCCTATGGTACTTCTGGTGCGCTCTGCTGGGGCTCTTTCTTGATGGTTGTGGGATTCTCTGGTCCTGCTCTTGTGAGACAGCGCACTTTATACCCAGCAGAACAGCAAAACTGACCAATCCTCAAGTTTGCATCTCCTGCCCCTTGTTTGCATGCCTCCACCCAGTCCTCTGATGGGACTTACAAAGTCTGGCTAGAAGAGCCAGTCATTTTGCTTTGCCACAAGGATGTTTCTGGCCAGATAATTTTAGCAGCATCAAAGCATCCTCTAGCGCTGTGGACAATGATAAAGACACATGCCCTCTGGCTCTTAGTTCCCCCCCCCACCACCACCAATATATTTTGATGATAGACAAACAGCTAGCTTCTGCCATTGAGTCACCTGTGACTCTTGGGGACCTATGTACCACAGCGCGATACCGCTGGTTCTGCATTACCCTCATTATCTCTGGTATATTTGAGCTGGCATGGTGGAAGCAGTTGTTTCGACCCATCTTCCTCATCGTCACTGGTCCTATCACCAAGCCTCCTGCCCGCCTACAATGATTGATCCCTCTTGATGACATGTGATCAAGCAAGTCAGACCGTCTTCTGTTCTGATCCATAAGGTTTTCATTGGCTACTTTTCGACGTAGATCACCAGGCTCTTCTTCCCAGGCTGTCGTAATCTGGGAGATCTGCTGCAACTTGCCCACCATAGATGGCCCTGCTGCCACAGGGCATTCCAGCAGCTTAGCTCCCAGCTTCACAGCAACACACACGCCCCTAGAGTTTGATAAGCTGACAGATGTGTGGTGGGACAAGTAGGCAAGTGTCTGCTTCGTTGGGGTCAAATGAACAGCTAGCTCCTTTGATAAAAGTCTTGATGAATTTCTTACAACTCCTTCCCATCTCTCTCCCAAACACATGTACACATCCGGAGATGACATTTCCCCACTGAGCACCCAAAGGAGCGTCTGTGGATGGGTATTGATCCTTGTTTCTTTAACTCCTTTTTCCCCGTTGAGCAATGTTCTTAGGAAGTCATGTGTGCAGAAACATTTTGCCAATCTCAAGAGGAGAAAAACAGATTTTATTACTATGAAGACGTATGAAGGAAATACTGAAGTAATAAAAATTAAAAGTAGGGCTTGACATCTGATCTCCTCTTGGGTAGTTTATTTAAAGACTGAGCCTCTGTCTTCTTAGCAGCCTGAAAGAGGTCAGGCTTTATTATTTCGGACTCTCCCCGAGTCCTACACTGCTGCGTTCTTGTTCTCACTTCACAGATTGCTCCACAAGGGTTCGGTGCCGACTGTGTGTCTGGAGCCAGTTGTCCTGTTTTAAATATGTGTTCCTGTGTAACAGTGACGGCCATTTCCTGTCGAGAAAATAGCAATAATCGAAGTTTATTTGCTCTCGCCACTGTTAATAAATTCCATCTCTCAGTTCTCAATAAAGTGTATACATCTGTTACTATGTTAACAAGGTAACAAACGTAATATCTGCACTGTTCAAAATACAACTCTCACTTCCCCACCCCCACCACCATAGTGTTTACTTGTTTTTCAGTTTGGTGTTAGCCACCCTTACAATGAAATACTTTAAATAAATCTGTTGGGAACGAAGTCGTAAAATAAACTGGAGTCTAACGGTAAAAGAATCCACCATTGCTCCGTACTTTGCAGCAGGGAGTACGTGGATGCTGGGAATGTGTGCTGTGCTCTGTGGTGAGAGGGCATCTAATGCAGGGCTTTTGGGTCGCAGCAGCCCAGCTCCTAAGACAAGCAATTTGGACTTGGTAGCCAGTAGAAGAGATAGCCATTAAAATAATGTTGGAGTTTTTGTTTCAGTTTTCTTTTTAATAATTCTGTAATATGGAACTGATGGTTAACTTTGTCCTGTCCATTCTATTGCCAACTCATAGTGACCCTACGGGACAAAGTCACCTGCTTTCTAAGGCTGTCACTCTTTACAGAAGCCACATGTCTCTCCCATGAAGTGGATGGTAGGATCAAACCACTGACTTCTCCATTAGCAAAGTGCTGAACTTCTGTGACCCGAGGGCTCCTATGTACACGATGAAAATTAATGTCCTTAATAGATAGCAAGAGTATGTAAATCCTCAATAGAACTGCACAAAGGGATAAAAAGAACACAGTTTATTAATAAAGAAATGTAAATGTCTAAGAACTAGATGAGGAACATGCTGGTGCAGTCACTAAAGCACTTGACTGCTTTTCAGAAGGTCAGAGGTTCGAACCTCCTAGCCACTCCCCAAAAAAGATGGCGCCACCTTGGATGACTGCGGAACACGTCTGCTCTGTCTTCTGGGGTCCCTGCACCACAACAGACTTGACAGCTGTGAGTTGCCCTTTAGGGTTTTAGAATAACTATTTAGGGAAAAGTTTAACCTTATGAAACATTGCGATACAAATTCTCTAAGTATCAGTTAGCACGTATGTATATAATATGCAAATTAATTAGTTCCTAACATTTTGATGTAAATCTATTTGTCTTATGGAGAGTATGAGTTGATTTTGAAAGTTTGACATCTGTATTCATTTTTGAAAATAGAATATTATGTATTGCTTACAAAATAAATAATAAAAGTTCAAAATATATCATCTTTATTGCTACTTCCTTTTAACGAAAAAACAAACCAAAAAAAGCTTAGTTATTTTCCGTGTTGATTAAACTGTGATTAGATGTGTCCTAAGATAGTTATAACTGGAAAGGCCTGTTCTTGCTAGTTCACTTTTGCCTGTTTCTTACTGGACAAGTTTACTGGCTTAAAAAATTGTTATTTTTTTCCTTTCTCTAAGGTTGATTGGTTAGTCATTAAAAAGAAGAAATATTTAAAACTTTTACAAGCAATATAGTATATTTTTTAGGAAGAATATGTGTTTAAAACCTTTAAATTTACCTCATGCTTCATGAGATTTTTATTTTCACATAAAAATAGTACAAAATAATATATTCCAAAGCATATGTGTATTCTACATATTATCTGACAGGAGGATTGTATTCAGTTCTTTAATGAGCTTAATCTTCTTCCCAATTAGCTAGTTAACATTTATTTTTCTGTAGTAAATTGTTTGGTCTCTTATTCGTGTCGTTTGTGATACTGTACCCATTTTTGTTAAGGATACTACTTACCCTTGTTAAATATTGACAGCATTAACTTTTTCTCGTATGTGATATGACTTGTGCTCCCAGGGACTGTCCATACAGTGAAGCCTCTGTTTAATATGTGAATGTCTCAGACTTTACTATTAAAAGGGGCTCAGAGACTCCATGACCTACCTGCCATAGAAACTATTAAGATATCTTTCAGTCATCAAATGAAATGTAGGGCAAAATCAAGAGCTCACAAATTAGGAAAATAAACAAGCTCACTGCCATTGAGTCAATGGTGACTCATAACGACCCCCTGTGGGTTTCCACAACTATAGCTGTTTCCAGGAGTAGAAAGCCAGTCTTTCTCGCAAGGTGGCTTCACGCTACAGACCATGCCGACGCAGCCCATTGCGTAACCATTGCACCACAAAGAGAGAAGTCGGTATTGATAAGGAATACTTTCCCTAAATCTTACTTGGCAATATTTGGGTTCACTTCATGAAATGGTTAGTTTATTTCTTGGGAACTGCCGATCAGCTTCTGCATTTTACCTCTAAAGGGTTGTCCCTCCCCTTGCTTTGAAAGCGATTTCACAGGAAAAACAGTGTTCCTTTTCAGAACTCTGACTTACATCCCATCACTGCCCCAAAGAGTGTATCTGCTTTTTAATATGGGAAATTTGACTGTCACGGTAGAGAATTTTGTAATAAAATCTTTCTAATGGCTGCCAAAGAGAAAACAGAATCCTTAGAAATGAATTTAGTTCCAAAGTTCACCCTCCAGTTCTAAAGACACCCCCATTTAAATGGTACTATGGGTGTTATGCTTTTAGCACTGGCTAGGACCTAGTGTGACTTCAAATGACTTGGTTTGAAAGAGAACTCACTGTAAGAAAATTGTCTTCGGTGGAGACAAGCCTTTCTTGGTTTGAGAGGGGATGAGGAGAAATGTTATTTTGGGGACAGATTCCCAGAAGAAGGGCATCCTTTGGCAGCAAGTACAATAGGCTTCTGCAGAAAGCCGCACTGTAAAGAAAAAGAACATCTTTTTCAAGTAGGGAGTGGGGTGTGCTCTCAGGCAGAGAGGATATCCCCAGCACCAGGGGCGGCCAGCAAGGCACGGTCTGAGAGCAAACATCCATTAGAAAAGATCTATTGGGCTGCTCTCCTTTCCCAGTTCCCTCCAGGCGGCCTAAGTCTCTGCTCCAAAACAGTGAAGACTATTTCACAGTGTCCGTTTCGCCTTCATTACACCCACAATGACAAGAAATGAAATACAGATCCTACAAGCCTGGGTTGTTTGCCAAACCCCTTCCTCTGTTTTTCCAGACAGTCAATCACTTCTGCGTACCCAAGCGTGCTGTCTTGATTTCATGGAAGCGGGTGCTCATCTTAAAAGTGTTGTGGAATTCCTTTATCGTGCTGTCCATTTGGAAATACGCGCTCCCCATTCTGTCTGCTGGGTAGGTGCGGATCTGTATGGAAGTGTTGGGCTGTGTTTTCAAACTGACCTTTTCAGTGGACGGCAGTGCTGTCTGGATAAATATACAAGGGGATCTGGGCAAACCCAAACTCAGCAGGGCTGCCTTGTATTTCTGCTGCTCACATGGTTCCGGTCTTTGCCAGGGTGCGGGCCGCCTTACCCCTTTTCTACCGCTTTCGGTGGAAAAGATTTCAATTTTCCTTCTCCAATAGGTTTCCTGTCTTTGCTTAGTGTTCTCTGCTTTGCTCCTTGGGTTCTGCTACCCATTGTCAAGTCCACACAGAACTCACAGACACCATTCACGATTAAAGGGCTTGTTAAAGAAGTTAGCAGTTGTAATGCCAGTGAGAGATGCTCAGGGGAGCTGTTTATCAGGACATGGACCAACGTTGCTTCAGATCTGCTAATAAATGCCCCAAGGGGCATATTACCCTATCAGAAGCTTCCACCCAAAGGCATTGCGCTCAAGCTCCACGGGTCAGCCAACCTAGCCCCCTGAATTATGTATTCAGGGGTCAGCAAGTTCAACTCCCCCAATCAAGTGCTGATCCCCCCACCCCACCCCCCACACACTGCACAAGCCAGCCTCCTCCAAAAAGAGCGCTCAGCTGTACTTGCTGGGCGGGTTGGGGAGTCCACCTCTCTGTTCTGTGCTCTCTCATTCTGCGGCTCCCCTAATGATACAGCTGGCTTCTGGATTCAGGAGCCTCCCCGTGCAGGGACCTCAAGTTCAGAGGATACACTTTACTCTTGGCTGTTGCTGGTAATGAGATCCCTCCTCCTTCTCAGAGGACTCATTTTCTACACAGCAGGGAATTCCAGTCACAATTACTCATAGGTGAATCATATCAGTCTCTTCCCCCGCCTTCTTAACAGGCCCATGCAGGGAAAGAAAGGGCATTTGGTGGGAGTTTGAATTTTGACTAGAAGAGTCCCATTAAATAATTCACTGCCCCTCCATTCCCTCCTTACACAGCTTCTGGTTTTTGCAGGTTTTACTGTACTTGGAATTGTGGTTGACAAGCTAACCGTCCCATCCACCTACATGCGATGATTTGGCATTGTTGAATTTTCATATACATATGGTTTCGCAGGTATCAGGGAATGCCGTCATTTGAGTATACCTTTCTCTTTGATTCCAACTGACTAGCAGTGGGAACAGAGGGTGGGATGATGTCAGAAATCACTACACACATTGCTCCAGGATAGCAAGTGTTGCAAAGTTTCATACCTCCCATTCCATCCGCAGTACTTTGAGTGTCTACACCAGATATTTGTTTTCTGTGCCAGCCAGAGATAAAAATTATCTATTTGGTTTTCCTAGAAAGACAATTCTTGTGGTCTACTTTTTAAAAATCAGCCATTGAAAACCCAACTGCGTCTACTCAGAGTCAACCCTGCGGTAACCAGTTACTCATGGGCCTACAAGGCCATGAGATTCTTTTGTAACTTGTTGAGTTTGCACCTTTCCTTCAGATCTTAGCCTTGAAGGTGCTGCTAGTGTGAAGCTTTCTAGCATCACCTTTGGCTACAAAATGAAGTGCTAATATGCAAAGTCTTTTGATGGGAAAAAGAAAGTAAGAGATTATATCATAGGTATTTCCTCATGTCGCTGTATGCTTTGTTAATATTTTAACAGCCAAGTGTTACTCCATCGGGAGAAAGACAGGGCTTTATGCTCCCATAAACAGTTACAGTCTGGGACACTCACAGCGGCAGTTCTACCCTGTCCCATAGGGTCACGGAATTGGCATGGACCCGATGGCGGTGAGCTTGTGTGTGTGTGTGTGTGTGTGTGTGTGTGTGGTTGATTATTCCACTATGTGGCTTAATTTCTTAAACATTCATCCAACTGTTGAGGTTTAAAATATTTTCCTTTTATGCTGTTCTAAATAATATTAATAGGACATCTCCAAAGGATTTGTTTCACAATTTTAATTCCTTTCATTAAGGAAATAATTTAGGATTACTAAGTTATTTAACATATGTAAAGTCTTTAGTACAAAATTCCCAATCAAGTTTCAGAATCTGTAACAATTTACAGTCTCATGAAAGGTCCACTTAGTTTCCATGTCACAACACCATTAACCTCATTGAGAGTAAACTTTAAATCTTCATTGTATTGAAAAATGTTTTGAGTTTACTTTGCATTTCCTTGATTTTCGGTGAGGTTCTTTTTCATATGCTCATTACAAATCTGCCGTTTCTCTTTCGTGAGTTGACGGTTTACATCCTTGTCTCACATTTCTTTTTGAGTTTTTGTCTTTTGCTTATTGGTTCACATTAACGCACTATAAATTTTGTCTTTAGTATTTATCACATTTGGACTAAAAGGCCTCCGGTTATACTATTATAGTCATAGTATCATTTACAGCAGAACTGGTTTATCCACCGAGATCAGCTTTGTAACAGGAGATGGTTTTCAGTATTTGAAAATTAAGAATATGCACCTCCAAGTAAAGAAAACATTTCTTTTGGAACTTAAAAGTGTATAAAATCTAAATTATAACTGACCTTGGTCCTACCATTCTTCTATCTTGGTATAGCCATTTTTATATATTTAATTTATTTTGATGGCCCTCCTATTGAGTCTCATCTTACTCATCGGGACTGTATAGGGCTTAAAAGGATATATATCTTTATAAAGCAGATATAGATCATCTTTTACCTGCCAACTGGCTGGTAGGTGTGAACCATCGGCCTTGCATTCAGCAGCCTAATGCTTATCGGCCAGTGTCACCAGATGGGCTAATTACAAAATTCGGAGATCCGGGCACAGAGTAAGTACTTGAGACAGGCGATGAGTCGCTTTGATTGAAAGTTACTGGATTCCAAGTAAATGTCTAGTAACCTCTCCTCACGTACATGTGTTCTGTTCAAACAACAGCCCCTCATCTATTCTCCTCCTTCTTTCTTTTAAGACAATTCCTCCTCACTCCAGGAAGATGAAGAAGTAGAGATGGAGGCCGTCAGTTGGCAGGAGAGCAGCCCAACCATGAACGGGCATCCTGCCGTTCCAGGGACCTCTGCTCATTTCCCCAGCTGGGTCACTTTCGAAGACAATGATGTCAGCTGCCCTTTGCCACCGGTCACGTGCCCTCTGAAGCCAAACGCACCACCTCTTGCGTCTGCGCTCCCAGAGGTTCATACCAACTCAACGGGGTCTTCCAAGAGGGAGCGTCCCAGGAGCACTTTGGTGAATTTCTCTAAAGTCCAGAAGCTGGACGTTTCTTCCTTGAACCGCCCGCCTTCCATAACGGAGGCTCCCCGTTGGAGGGCAACGAACCCTTTTTTGAATGAGACCCTACAGGACGTGCAGCCCTCTCCGATTAACCCTTTCAGCGCTTTCTTTGAGAAGCAGGAGAGACTCTCCCAGAACAGTTCCGTTTCTGGCACCACAGGCAAAGGCCAAAGAGATTCCCTCATTGCCATCCACCAGGAAGCCATCAGTTTTGATGGCCCCAGCAAACACCGGGCGCACCTGCGTGCAGTCGAACAACTCAAGCAGCTCCAAATTGATGATCCTGACCACTCGGGCAGTGCCAGGTTACCAGACGACGACCCAGTAGCCTGGATTGAGCTAGATGGTCACCCACCTGCCCCAGCACTGTCCCAGCCCCGGGATGGATGGCCAATGATGTTGAGGATCCCCGAGAAGAAAAACATCATGTCCTCCAGGCACTGGGGCCCCATCTTCATCAGACTTACAGAGAGCGGTCATCTGCAGCTGTACTATGAGCAGGGCCTGGAAAAGCCATTCCGGGAGTTCAAGCTGGAGATGTGTCATGAGATTTCCGAGCCTCGGCTCCAGAACTACGATGAGAATGGCAGGATCCACAGCTTGCGGATCGATCGCGTGACCTATAAAGAGAAGAAGAAGTACCAGCCCAAACCCGCTGTGGCCCACACAGCAGAGCGGGAACAGGTGATTAAGCTGGGCACCACCGACTACGACGACTTCCGGAGCTTCATCCGTGCCGTGCAGGACTGTCTCATGGATCTGCCCGTGTCGTCCATGGACTTGAGCACCGTGGGCTTGAACTATCTTGAAGAAGAGCTCACAGTGGATGTCAGAGATGAGTTCTCTGGCCTTGTGAGCAAGGGTGACAACCAGATTCTCCAGCATCAGGTCTTGACTCGGGTCCACATTCTGAGTTTTCTCTCAGGACTCGCAGAGTGTCGCTTGGGGTTCAATGACGTCCTCGTCAAGGGCAACGAAGTCGTTTCCCGGCAAGACATCATGCCGACCACCACCACCAAGTGGATCAAGCTCCGCGCGTGCCGTTTCCATGAATGTGTGGATGAGGGTGCTTTTAGCAGCGCGCGCGTTATTCTCTTCAACCCTTTGGATGCGTGCCGGTTTGAGCTAATGCGGTTCAGGACTGTATTTGCCGAGAAACACTTGCCTTTCACACTCAGGACGGCCGCAAGCATCAATGGGGCCGAGGTGGAAGTGCAGAGCTGGCTTAGGATGTCCACTGGCTTCTCCTCCAACTGTGACCCTCTCACTCAGGTGCCCTGCGAGAACGTGATGGTCCGCTACCCTGTGCCCAGGGAGTGGGTGAAAAATTTCCGCAGGGAAAGTGTCTTGGGGGAAAAGTCTTTGAAAGCCAAAGTGAACCGGGGGGCAAGTTTTGGCTCCACGAGTGTGTCTGGTTCTGAGCCTGTAATGCGAGTAACTCTGGGAACTGCCAAGTACGAGCATGCCTTCAACTCCATTGTGTGGAGGATAAGCCGATTGCCTGACAAAAACTCAGGTAGGTAGAGGCTTTCTTCTGGGGAAACTATCATGTGAATTGATCCCAGAAGAATTGGGATCAAAGTTCTCAATCCTACTCCTGAGAACAGCATTTGTGTGGCAGGAACAGTGATGGAGGAATGAGACCAGAAAAGTTCACTGTCTTTTCACCACCTTATTCATTCATACTCTCAGTGCCACCGACTTCATTCTGACTCATAGCAACCCTAGAGAACAGGGTAGAACTGCCCTGTGGGTTCTTGAGACTGTAACTCTTACGGGAGTAGAAAGCTTCATCTTTCTCCTGTGGTTTCAAACTACTGGCCTTGAAGTTAGTCCAATGTGTAACCAACCACAATATGACCAGGGCTCCTATACTTTCATAAAGCCGTATTACTTTTCTCTGCTAAGCAGAATTCCAGGGCAACTTATTAATGCTTATATATTTTTTAACTTAATTATTAGCTCTGGATTCTGAAGAAATATCTGTCTGTCTATAATGGGGTATAGGTAACAGGCCAACATATGGCTCAAAATTTTAAAAAAGACTTAGTGTCATCATGTCAATGCTGACTCACAGCAACCCCCTGTGGGTTCCCAAGACTGTAACTGCGTCCAGGAATAATAAGCCCCATCTTTCTCCCGAAGAGCGGCTGGTGGTTTCAAACTGCCGACCTTGAGGATCACAGCCGAACTCATAACCACAACACCAGGGCTCCTAAAATTAGGCTAGTCATCTGTAAAATACATGTGAGAAGGGAACTTTATGATTCCAGCTACACTGTATAAGGCCTGTGAATCATAACATCTCAAACTCAGACTTTGGCATGCGGACTTAGGGGTGGAGAAGAAAAGTGTCCCCTGATTAGACTGAACAGGACATGAAGATCCAAAAGGACCTAAATTCTATCAGGAAAAAGGTGAAGGAAGGGATGTTTTATCTAAACCACCACCACACATTAAAGAAAAACCAAACAAAGCATCAGCCCCACTGGCCTGCTCCCAGCTGTCATCAAGAATGTCTGGGAGGGGCTTCTGTGCTGGGTGTTTCGGAAAGGCAGTGACTTTCCTTGTGGGTCCACTGAGCTTTAGGGAGATGACAAACCTAGAGAGCAGTCTAGCCAGTATGAGTGACTGAGAGCAACAATGCCCATGTTCCTCCGGGCTTTTAAAGCACCTCTCTCCCTGTTTATTGTAAATGTTATCCATCAGTTCCAACTCAAGGTGCCCCTGCAACATTCAGCAGAAGGAAACACGGCCCGGCCCTGAGCCATCCTCACAATTGCTCCGCAGCCACCGTGTCAGTCCGTCTTGTTGAGGGTCTTCTCTTGTTCACTGCCCCTGCAGGGGCACACACAATCCCAGCAAGTAGGGAGGGTGAAGTTCTCACTGTCTCTCTTCTGAAACGGGCACACCCCCAAGGAGGCATCGTCAGCTGATTGATAGGTCACATGGTATTTTCAGTGACCATCTGTGCATGAGAATGCTGGACAATATTTAATCAATTTCAAAGAAGAATTGATGCATTTGAATGATGTTGGAAAATAATGTTGACTATCCCGTGGACTGCTGGAACAACAGATACATCTTTCTTGGGAAGAAATACAAGAATACTCTTTAGAAGCAAGGAAAACACCAGTTCACGTACTTCGGATTTGCTCCCAGGAGGGCCCAGTCCCTGTAGAAGGGCAGCCTTCTTTGTAAAGCAGAGGGTCGGCAAAAAATAGGAAGGCTGATCCACATAGTGATGATCCACATAGCTGATCCACATAGCGATGGCCTGAGCTGATCCACATAGCGATGGCCACAGTGAGCTGATCCACATAGCGATGGCCACAGTGAACTCAAACAATGCTCGTTGTGAGAACGGTGTAGGCGGAGGCGGTGGGTCGTTTCATTGTCTGTAGGCTCACAATGAGTTGGAACCATCTCAACAGTAGCAAGTGGTGACAGGATGTGCTGGTAAGAGGCGGTCCAAATGTGGCCACCTCTCTAGGCACGAATACACACCAGGCATGGCGGGGCAGGCAGTTGGTGTAGTAAGGCAATTGCAGAGATGGTTAAACCTCTGCGTTTGAGGATCCTTTTGCCAGCCCATTGCTATACTAACTGAATGGTTAAGACGAGAAGGTCTTTCTCTCTTGCTTTTTCTTTTCTCCTGGAGTTCACGCTGCTTTGTGTTGTTTTGTTTTCTCGGTGGCAGCCACAGCCACGGGGCTGGCTTGGCCAAGGCCAAGGAAAAGGAGACACTCTGAACTCCTCCCCTTTGTTACCAGAGCCCTTGGGAAAAGAGGGCCAACCTCCGGGTGGGGAAACGATATGATGAGAAAATTGGTGGGTGGCTTGGGACAAGGAAAGCGGGTGTCAAATTTATACTTATTGGAATTTTTAGCTCTTCTTTCTAAGCATGATTCAAATGACTTCATTCTGGGTTTGTTGGATTGTCAAGCCGAAAAGACCCTTGGGATTAAGACCCAGGAGGATATGACTCATCTAGAGTTCACATGGTTTCACCCAGAGGTCTTTCCACTGTCCTATCCGATGACACCAACTAGACACAGCGTGAAATAATTCCCACGAGAAGACTAGAGACCTGCGGTTTTCCCAATCAGCCACATACACACGATCTCAATTGTTTTGAAGTGCTTTTGCTGAAATATTTCAAAGTGCAACACGAGGGTTATTCCTTATAAACAAAATAGGCCAACTGACTAAGCAAAGACGGGCAGGGGTGGGGTGGGAAATGTTGGTAGGAATTGATAGCTCGTGGTTTTCTTGGCTGCATCTCCATTCCTCATTGAACAAGCAGGCTGCAGCAGGGACAGTGCAAGAGCAATTCTGAGAAACCAGGACCCAGGACTAATGGGTGTCTCCTCTGGGTACGGCTACTGGGATAAATCATGTCATTTTCTGTCCGTGGGAGGGCAGGATACTTTGACTGGCATGGCCACCAAGTTGACTGGCCGTGCTGGGAAGATCAGTTCCCAAAGGAAGAAGACGAGCCTTAATATGAGACGGGGAAATAGCAGCTCTTCCGCAAAACCCTTTCTTGTTTTGTGTAATTTTGGTTTTATTTTTAAATTCCAACCCATAAGGCACTTAACTGGCAAGACACTAATTTGGTTTTAATCATTTTCTAATTTAATTAGTTATCTTTTTAAAAAAACATTTTATTGGGGCTGTTAAACTCTTATCTCCATCCATCCATCCATCCATCCATCCATCCATTGTTTCAAGCACATCTGTATGTTGCCATCATCATTTTTAAAACATTTTCTTTCTACTTGAGTCCTTGGCATCGGCTCCTCATTTTTTTCCCTCCCTCCCTCTCTTGTGAACCCTTGATAATTTATAAATTATTTTTTCATGTCTTACACTGACCACTGTCTCCCTTCACCCACTTTTCTGTTGTCCCTCCCCTTGGGAGGGGGTTGTATGTCAATCATTGTGATTGGTTCCCCTTACCCCCATCCCCATCCCGCTTCCCTTACCCTCCTAGTATTGCTACTCTCAATATTGGTCCTGAGGGATTTATTTGCCCTGGATTCCCTGTGTTGCGAGCTCTTATCTGTGCTAGTGTACATGCTATGATCTAGCTGGATTTATAAGGTAGAATTGGAGTCATAATAGTGGGAGGTGAGGGGGTGGGGGTGGAAGATTTAACGAACTAGAGGAAAGTTGTGTGTTTTGTCAGTGCTATACTGCACCCTGACTGTCTCATCTATTCCTTGTGGCCCTTCTGACAGGGGATGTTCAATTGACTAATGGTGGGCTTTGGGTCTCCACTCTGCCCTCCCCCTCATCACATCAATATGATTTTTTGTTTTTGTTTTGGGTCTTTGATGCCTGATACCTGATCCTATTGACACCTCATGATCACACAGGCTGGTGTGCTTCTTCTATGTGGGCTTTGTTGCTTCTCAGCTAGATGGTCGCTTGTTTATCTTCAAACTTTTAAGACCCCAGACACTATATCTTTTGAGAGCCGGGCCCCATCAGCTTTCTTCACTACATTTGCTTATGCACCCATTTTTCCTTCGGTGACCATGTCAGGGAAGGTGAGAATCACAGAGTGTCGGGTTAGTAGAACAAAGTGGTCTAGCGTTGAGGGGGTACTTGAATGGAGGCCCAATGACCATCTGCTGCCTTAATACTTTATAAATAAATATATGTCCATCGATCTATTCTCCTATCATCATATATAAATGTATCTACATATATACATGCCTGTATTTAGACCCCCACAAATGTCCTTTGCCTCCTAGCTCTTTCTTCTATTTCCTTTTACCTTCCTCTTGTCCCACTATCATGTTCAGCCTTCATTCGGGTCTCAGTAATTCCTCTGGGCTATAGTGCCCTTGATCAAGCTCCGCCTCCCCGGGCATCCTATGCCCTCCTCACCATTGGTTTTAGATCACTTGTTCTTTCCTTGTCCCTGGGCAGCAAACCCTCTCTCTAGTGCTTCCCAGTACAGTCAGTCGGGAGAAAGAGGAGGCTTTCTACGACCATGAGATTTACCGTCTCTGAAACCACGGGGCACCCTACCCTCTCTTAGAGGGGTGCTAGGGGTCAGAATTGTCTTCATGGCAGGGAGTTTGGTGTGGGTTTTACTTTGTGAAAGGCTTTTTTAAAATTCAGGACAGTCTAATATTTGGGGATATTTCTCACTTAAAACTCTCCCATCATTATTGCTTTTTATATTGTGGTGACTCATTATTTTCAGTCTTGTACTGCTTTTTGCCAAAGGTACCCTGTTGTCTTAATTCAGGAATTTGATCGCACCCTTTTCTAGAGAGTCCCCAGGTGTGCAGGATCTGAATTGCAGTCAAATTGCAAGTTCACAGCCCTTGCTGGTGGTCACGGTGCCCAGCTCCCGCCCTCTGCATCCAATGATTGGTCTGGATTGTTCACCTCCCATGGAAGCCCGGGGCTGAGCTCTTCTCCACGTCCACGGAACGGTGCTTTTGCATAACCCTTAACCCGCTGACCACAGAGGAAGCTGGCCCGAACCTCCCATGCCTCCATCTCAGAGTGGCCACACAAACTCAATCACGGGTGGCCCTGACCAGCAGGTTGGGTGGGTACCCCTGGCCTTCCTGGCACCCCAAATCTGCAGCCACAGCAGGATCTGTTTTCAAGTCCATCTAAGTCACCACCTTGAATCCCAACAAGGCTGTTGCCCTGAGGCCCAGGTCAGCAACACACACACACGGTTCCCTTCTCTGCGTTCCCCAAGGGTCTTCCCGCCCTGCCCTCAGTTTATCCAAATCTGAGGTGGCGCCCCGAGAACTTCAGCTGTTTTCACCACAAGGAAATAAAGCACTCTAAACGGCATAGAGCATCCCTGTTGGGCTAACCACAAGGTTAGCAGTTCAAAACCACCAGCCACTCTGTGAGTGAGAGATAAAGACTTTCTATTCGAGATTTACAGCCTCAAGTCAGTCAGTGTGCAGTATAGCACTGATGAAACATACAACTTTCCTCTAGTTCGTTAATGCTTCCTCTCCCCTACTATCATGACCCCAATTCTACCTTACAAATCCAGCTAAACCAGAACTTGTACACTGATGCAGATAGGAGCTGGGAACAGGGAATCCAGGACAAATAAACCTCTCAGGACCAAGAATGAGAGCAGCAATACCAGGAGGGTAAGGGGAAAGGTGGGGGGAGAATGGGAGAACCAACCAATCATTGCAATTCCATTCCTCCTTAGAGCAGGTGTGGAGAAAACTGTCACCTTCCATAGAAAGAAAACTCTGGATTTTGATGTTACATTTTGTCAACTGCGTCAAGGAGGAGCTCATCGTCTTTGGGCTTACTTAGTTCATCACCAGGAGTGAAACTGTACCAGCTTTCAAGGTGGACGCTCCTATCTGTCCACCAGTTCTCCACATTGAGTTTTTGAAGTAGAAATTAGGAGAGAATGTTGCTTTCATAGTTTGCTGTGCATGAGAGGAGGGGGTGGGTCTTGTAGAAAGAAAAGATAATCATCCCAACAAGTATACAATTGAAATTAGATTAAAAAACTATTGTTTATATTATAAGGAAAACTCCTTTTTTTCTGTATTTGAAGGGTATTGAAAAAAATCCATGGAAAAGTAGGATGGAAAGATAATAGAATTTTCCCCTCAAACTTTTGGAAGTTCTTTCATATTTTGAAGTGATCTGACTCTATGGAAATAGAGGTGAGCTGACCTTTCTGACACCATCGCAAATGTGGTGAAGAAAGCTGATGGTGCCTGGCTATCAGAAAATACAGCATCTGGGGTCTTGAGGGCTTGAAGGTGAACAAGTGGCCATCTAGTTCAGTAGCAACAACGCCCACATGGAAGAGGCAAACCAGCCTGTGTGATCATGAGGTGCCAATGGGATCAGGTATCAGGCATCAAAGAACAAAAAATCAAATCATTGTGATTGAGGGGGAGTGTAGATTGGGGACCCATCTGTAGGCAACTGGACGTCTCCTTACAGAAGGGTCATGGGGAGGAGACGAGCCAGTCAGGGTGCAGTGTAGCAATGATGAAACATACAACTTTCCTCTAGTTCCTAAATGCTTCCCCCCCTCCTGCTATCATGATTCCAATTCTACCTTACAAATTCGGTTAGACTAGAGTATGTACACTGGTAGTTAGGAACTGGAAACACAGGGAATCCAGGACAAATGAATCCTTCAGGACCAGTGGTGAAAATGGCGATACCGGAATGGTGGAAGGAAGGTGAGGGTAGAGAGTGGGAACTGATCACAAGGATCTACATATAACCCCCTCCCTGGGGGGTGGACAACAGAAAAGTGGGTGAAGGGTTATGTTGGACAGTGTAAGACATGACAAAATAATGATTTATAAATTATCAAGGGTTCATGAGAGGGTGGTGGCAGGGAGGGAGGGGAAAAAATGAGAAGCTGATACCAAGGGCTGGAGTAGAAAGCAAATGTTTTGAAAATAATGATAGCAAGAAATGTGCTTGACACAATGGATGGATGGATGGATTGTGATGAGTTGTACGAGCCCCCCAGTAAAGTAATTCAAAAAGAAAGACATGGAGGTGAGTTGAAAGCATAGTCAGAACCCCAGCTGAGTTTTATTACCAGATCTACCACCTGATGGCTGTGGGACCTTACACCATTTACTCAGAACATTTAAGGCAGTGGTTCTCAACCAGGGGTCACCCATTTCATCACAGTAGCAGAACTACAGTTATGAAGTAGCTGCAAAAATAATTTTACAGTTGGGGCGTCACCACAACTGTATTAAAGGATCATGGTATTAGGAAGGTTGAGAACCACTGCTTTAGGGGAATCCTCAACTCCAAAACAGGATGGTTAAGAATGAAATGACTTGATTTTTAAGTGCTTAACATAGAACTTGGCATATAAAAAGTGAACAGTAAATGGTGAGATCACATCTGTGATACATAATTTTTTAATACAGAATCGATATATTTTGAAATAATGTAGTTTTATTAGTACTGTATCTTAAGTTCCTTTCCTAAAAACCAGCAGAAGCATTTTAAAATCATTTTTAAGAGCACTCTTCTCAGAAGTAGCTACTGAAATATGTTAAATTAAAAAAAAGAATATGCTAACTTTGTGAAATAGAGGGAAACAAATACTTGGTTGTGTGTAATATTTTCCTGGGAGAGGGTGCACATGTGCTCATTTTCTGAGATTAAAAAGCCCAGGCCAGACCAATAGAATTGGAATCGTTTATTTGGGGAAACGTAGAAACAAGGAGGCTGTTTCAGTTATAAAACTAAATCGAGGCCATTTCATGTTTATCCATAGCTCGTTGCTGGGAGGGGCTGCTCCTACCCCTTCCCTCTTAAGCCCTGTCACCCTGCAGATCCGGGGCTGGGCACCAGGTGGTTCTTTCAGACAAGGTGAGATGGGATTGCTCAGCAAGTCTCTAGCGCTGGTCAGAAGCAGTCCACTTTTCTTCCTTAAGCCTCGGTTTCCTTATCTGTCGACTGAAGAGAGCATTAGAGCCGCAAAGAATTGTTAGACACAGTCGGGGAGAGAATACGAGTAAAGCGTTTAGCACAGGACCTGCCACTGGAAGTTCAACAGCCATTTCCTGTGGGGCTATGAGTGGAGATGGTGTTGCCATGGTTTCCGTCACTGAACTAAGCTCTCTTCCCCCTCAGAAACCACCCTCAGGCGCACGTCAAGCCTTAAGTCTGCAGTCCAAGAACTGTGGAATTAATCCTAAATTTATAGAATTATTGAGTCACAAAAATTATGACTATCAGCATAAACCAAGAGGGGGTTGTTTACAGAGAGACTGAAGAGTTTAAAAGGAGTCCTGTGGCAATGGGGTTATGAGTTGGCCTTTTCTAACCACAAGGTCAGCAGTTCAAAACCACCGGGCAGTTCTACTCTGGCCAATGGATTTTCTCTGAGTTGAACCCTACTCAGTGGCAGTGAGTTTGATTTTTGTATTCAAAAGGTTTAAAATTAGGAAAGGTGTATGTCAGTGTTACATCCTTTCACCATACTTATTTATCCTAGGTATAAGTAAAGCATCCAAGAAGCTGGGCTAAATGAAAATGGGGCATCAGGATTAGAAGGTAGCTTATTAACAGTCTGTGAAATGCACATAGCTCAGTCTTGCTTGCTGAAAGCAGAAGAGGACTTTGAAACACTGTTAAAAATCAGAGACTGCAGCCTTCGGTGTAGATTGCAATTCAATGAACATAAAACAAATATTCTTACAACATCATGATGAATGGAGAAAAGATTGAAGTTGCCAAAAGATTGCATTTTCCTTGGACCCACAATCCATGCTTAGGGAACAAGCAGTCAAAAAATCAAACAACAGATTGCTGTGGGCAGATGGGCTGCACAAGACGTCTTAAAAAAAAAAAAGTGTTTAGGAACAAATGTCATTTGAGAACTAAGGTGTGCCTAAGCCAAGCCAAGGTACTTTCATGTGCCTTGTGCACATGTTGAAACTGGGCAATGAATAAGCGAGACCATAGAAGACCTGGTGCATTTGACGCTTGGTGACGAATATTGAAAGTGTTGTGGACTGCCCGAAGAACAAACATCTGTTCCCGAGAAGACAGCATGATGAGGCTTTGTCTCCAGCACTGTGGACATGTGATCAGAAGGCTGTCCTGCTTGGTAGAGTGTCCTCGGAAAAGATGATTGACTGTGCTGGTGGCGCAGGCGCAGGCAGTGGTTTGATCTGTCTTCCATAGGGTCATTGTGAGTTGGCTCCATGATACCAATCGCCAACAGTGTCATTGTCCCATCCCCCCTTCTCCGACCTCCCCCCAGATCCTCATGTTACAGGTGAGGACGTGAGCCTGGGAGAACCACGAGTTTGCCTGGGGTGTCTGTCACTTACAGGAGATGGACGTCCAGCCCAGCGAGTCTGACTGCTGGTCCACTCTTCCACCCAGCACATCACGTGAGTCTCTAGCACGTGTGCTGCTTATACGGCTTTTGTCGTGTGCGTACACCATTCACCTGCCGAAAATCGTCTTAAAAACAATGATACGCTAATGATTCAGTGAATCTTTCCAAGGGGACTGGTGGTTTCGTTCCAGGAGGCTCTCACTGATGTTCTGGTTTTGTTTTACGGACCTTGATTCATTGCTGCTGTTGACAGTGTTCTCCGGAACATACCCGATGGACTCACCCCTCACGGACAGCTCGGGGGCACGGGTTCCGTCTTCGAGTCCTGCAACTGATTCTTGCCCTTCTTTTCGGAATTGTTCCTCCTCCATCTCCAGGCCCTTAGTTAAGCTAAGCTGTTGTTTGCTTCTAAGGGACCACGGGATGTTTTTGGTCTAAGGTTTAAAGAGTATCTCATGTCATTAATCCAGCCAGAGGAAGGAAAATGACACTAGAAAAGAAAGTCAAAACTAGATAGTCTAGTTTTGATAGAAGAAAGACCCCTAGGAAAGGCAGTTGCACAGCCCAGAGCAATGAGTGTGCAGATGTGCTTTACACAATTGATGTATGGATGGATTGTGATAAGAGTTGTATGAACCCGAATGAAACAATTAAAAATTTTTTTTAATTCCACAGCCCAAAAGAAGGCCTTGTAGTAAGGAACACATGCTTGATGACTCAGTGGTGTCCTTCAGGCTTTTTGATGACAAACATCATTGATGTTTTATTAGGTGGTAACTGCCAGTCGCTTTTTCCTTTCTCCCGGCCTGCAGACCCTTTTGCTTAGTACTTACGTTGCATTCCGTTTTCACCCTGAGCTGAGCTGAGGAGATGCGCCCCGTTTCTCAGGCCATGGTTTTATTGCTAGGGTACCAGGCTCCTGTAATCAGATAGTATTCTTTCAAAGGGTACAAAGGCACACACAGCTTATCTTCTGACTGAGGCAAACCCTCAGCTTGGCAGTGGGCACTCTGAAAGACTGGCAGCGGCAGGGCTTGTGGGTACTGTTAAGGAGTCCCTGGGGGGGTGCATTGGTTAGTGTGCTTGGCTGCTAACTGAAAAGTAAGGGGCTCCAGTCCACCCACCTCCGAAGAGGTGACCTATTCAGAAAGGTAGCCATCACAACGCTGGGACATACCCCCATACTGAGGGACATGCGGTTGGAACTGACTCAATGACAACTGACTGGTTGGCTGGTTCTTCCTGAGGTGGCTGCCCTGGCGTCTCTCTCTCCTGGTTCCTCCAGAAAGAACCTCATCGTTTGATTCTTTGTTTTCCTTTCATAGCATCTGGTCACCCACACTGTTTCTTCTGCCACCTTGAACTTGGCTCTGACCGGGAAGTGCCTTCCAGATTTGCCAGTCACGTGGATGTCGAGTTCAGCATGCCCACAACCTCTGCTTCCAAAGCCGCCGTCCGATCCATCTCGGTGGAAGACAAGACTGATGTGCGGAAGTGGGTCAATTATTCCGCACACTACAGCTACAAGGTAGCCTCCGGGGGGTTCTGGTGAATGTTCCTGACCCCATTTGTGCCCGACGCTCCTCTCCCCCTGTGAGCTTGCTTTGACATGCTTGCTGCGGTTGCAGGTTGCTCTGACTGCTTCAGAGGGTGTTCTCCGTGCGTAGCTGTGCATGAGTCTGCAAGAAAGTCTTTCTGTCCTCGTGAACGAAAGCCGAGCAATGGAATAAAGGCACTTGTACTACAGAGCCGTGAACTTGGCAGTACAAGGGAATGTCAGGAAAAGGTTCACTAACTAGAGTAGCGCTATATACAGCTCGCACGCACGTGACCGGGCTGTAGGCTCTTGCTGGACAAAATGCCAAAGCCAACTGTTTCTGTAACAATTGGGAGCTCAGGCTGCGCGACACATCCACCAGCATGGGCTTTCCCGGCATCGTAGAAAGTGATAGAATACTGATTCTATCCCCAGAAGTTAGAAATGCAGCATCAGATTAAACGCCAATGGGGAAAAAGACGCTATTGAAGAAGGGTTGGGGTTTGTTTGTTTGTTTGTTTTTCGGCGTGGTTTAATAATTAATTGTATATTCACAAGAGCACCCTTTCATTTTGCTCAATGTGGTAATTTACTTTTCCTCTTAAACGCTCCCTTAAATTGTGTGGGCTAAAGGGTTTAAACCAAAGTGGACCAAGACTCCATCTTGTGGTCGGGAACAAAACAGCATGGCCTTCAAATGGGGCTCAAGTCAAGCAGCCTGACAGGTCCGAGGGTGGTCCAGGTGGTGAATGGACCCAACTGCTAACTGGAAGGTTGGACGTTTGAGTCCACCCACGGGTACCTCAGAAGAAAGGCCTGGTGAGCTACTTCTGAAAGATCAGCCATTGAAAACTACACCGAGGAGGGAGGGGAAAAAAAAAAGAGGACCTGATGCAAAGGGCTTAAGTGGAGAGTGAATGCTTTGAGAATGATTGGGGCGGGAAATGTGTGGATGTGCTTTATACAATTGATGTATGTATATGTATGGATTGTGATAAGAGTTGTGTGAGTCCCTAATAAAATGTAAAAAAAAAAATGTACGAGCCCCCAATAAAATGATTTTTTTAAAGAAAAAAATTAATTAATTTTAAAAAAAAAAACTTCACCAAGTGCAGGGCCACACAGACACACCTGGGGTCATCATTCATCAGCATGGCCTCTGGGGCCCTTTGTCTAATCCAGCGTGAGAAACAGAAGGCAGTGCTGAGAGCAGCCGCCTTCACTGAGACTTAGTTCAGGTGTGCCGCTTTCAAGGCAAGAGTCATTGATCAGTTCCCTCATAATTACAGCCGGAGTATTCTGTAGCTGGAGGTAGAACTCGAAATACTCCAAGGACCTTAAAAAGAATTGGAAAGGTGTCAGCCATCAATGGCAAAGGAGTTCATTTGTTAAATTTACGTGGTCAAGAAGGCCTGCCGCCAGCCGACATTATTGGGGTATGGAAGTGAACAGGAACTGCCCCTATCCCTACAAAGCCAGGTCACAGGGGAGCCCCACCCATGTACAAGATATGGTGGGAATGTTCAAAGAGAGCACCTGGTGAGCCAAGAACAGCTTCACAGAAGAGATGACCTTTGGGCTGCTGCATGGCAAGCAGCGAGGATTTTCCAGGCAAAGCATGATGGAGACGGCTTCTGGACCAACCGTACCAGCTCTGATGTACTCAAGGCCAGGAGTTCCAGCACAGCAAAAGCCAGAAACACTGACAGTGGTACAAGGAGTCTCAAGGCTTCTCCTCTCTTGGCTTATTTATTTGTTTACACTGCATTTCTATTCTAATGTTTCCCTCCAATCTCTATTCCTGACAGGTGGAAATTGAGCAAAAGAGGAGTTTGAAGTCTGACTTTGAAGGAGATGAGATGGAAAATCTCAAGGAGTGTGGGATCCAGTGATGGAGCTCCACTGCAGGCAACCTTGACCCCAGAAGAGTGACAGGATCACTTCCCGAATGGCTGATGTTCCAGTCAGTGCCTCCGGGGCGGCTTCAATGTTGGGAGCAGGGGATCAGATCTCCCCGGAGTTGCCTGTATCATGGGAAACCCAACGTGGCCTTTGAAAAGGCTAGTTGGCTCCATGATGCCTGAATCTCAAGGTTCACCTGCCTTTCGGAGCTTCTTGTACATTTAAGCCTCCTGTCTCAGCCCTGCTAGCCCAGCACTGCTGTGTGGTTTGTGGTACCTGGTAGGGTCAAGAGATGAACTTCCCACATCAGTGTTTGGCATAATTTCCATCTGATGTTCATTGTCACATACAAGAATTTCTGGAAAACGTAGCCTTAACAAGAATCTCTGTCTGTCATTCGCTCTAGAAAGACTCAAAATAGGTGCCCCCCCTCCAAATTTCCTCATTTGGTTCAGTCAAATAGATGGTAAATGTCTTCAGTCCTTAATGGAAACTGTGCAACCATCTTGCAGGCAGTGTGCGTTCTAGAGTGTCTGGATTGAAACACCCCCATCATCTTTCTAAGGTTCAGTCCCCAGGCTTGCCCTCTGGGTCATGAACACTGTTGCTGTTAGGTGCCATTGAGTCAGTAACAACTCACAGCGACCCTGCGGACGACGGAATGAGACACTGCCCAATTCTCCACATCCTCACAAGTGTGTGGAGCCCCTTCTTGCAGTTACTGTGTCTCATAGAGGGGCTTCCTCTCTTTTGATAACCCTGTACCAAGCATGCTGTCCCACTGCAGGGACTGGCTTCTCCTGATACCATGTCCAAAGGACACGAGACAAAATTCCCTGTTCTCGCTTCTAAGTAGTATTCTGGCTGTACTTCTTCAAGACAGAGCTGCTGGATCTTTTGGCAGTCCGAGGTACTGCCAGTGTTCTTAGCCAACGTCCTAATGTCATATAAACATTAGAAACAACGGCCCAAGAGGGTGCTCTTGCCAAGGGTGGCTGTTGAAGGGAAAGTAACCCTGAACTTACTGTTCTTCAATCTGGGAAAAAGGGATATTCATTATAAGATTCTAGTAAGTTCAACTTCAGGCTTAGGATCTCCTCAAATTTATATTTTAAAATGCAGGCCATTTCTAATTCCTGAAAGAAAGAAATATCCACATATTATACCTCAGGCATTTGGGGCAGGGGAGGGGGCAGCTTGTTGGAGATCTTGTTATACCTCTCCACCAATAGAGAGTTGTGTGTAAGGTAAAGTTGAAAGGAGTTTAGGCAGAAAGGTCATTTTTAAAGCTGTTTTAAAGGTAAACTTGAATGAGCCTTTCCCTCAAATTCTGAGTTTGAAAATCACGGTGTTGTAAGAGATCTAAAAGGCAGAAGACTAGTCTAGAATTAAGGGGGAAGCCATGTTTTTCTAGTGCTCAGAACACTGAATCCTGATTGCAAGAAGAGGCGTTAAGTCTTTTACCCCCTTTTTCTGTCTCTGCTCACAGTTTGTATCTACTACTACTTGGTACCTTGTTGCTTTCTCCCCACCCCCACCCTACCCCACCCCAGAAATGACACAGGCCATCCCGAAGGGGATACACTCACCTAACAATCTAGCTACCCACAGAGCGAGAAGACAGGGAGCATGATGACCAAATGTGTAGCTGTCACAGAAACCAACAAGCTAACTAGTTAATTGGCTGACAAATTTGGATTCCTTTATTCAGTGAGCATCCATTGAATTCTAATCACACACGGACACTAGTATATACAAATTCCTATGCTTTTTTTTAAATATCTGAACATAAAACTAAAAGGATCAGATAGAATATGTATTGAGATATCCCGTGTTAATCAGTTTTCTTTTTAATTATTTTATTGGGGTCTCATACAACTCATCACAATCCATACATACATCAATTGTATAAAGCACAATTGTACATTCATTATCCTCATCATTCTTAAAACATTTGCTCTCCACATAAACCCCTGGCCTCAGCTGCTCATCCTTCCCCTTCCCTCTCCCTCCCCCGGTACCGGTTTTTAAAAGGCAGCCCCGTGAGTACACAGTGGATTGTGTGTGTGTGGTTCTGCGTGTTGGTGAGAAGAGTATTAGCAACACTCGGTGTAAGAGCCGTTCCTGTCTATTGCTTTTTTTCCTTTTATAACTTTGCGTTCCATTTTGAGTCAGGAGCAGAACATAACACTCTAAAAGCCATTGCAGTCAGCTAATAGAAATTCACCAGCCTGAACTCTGCTGTGGTTCATTCACATCTGGATGGATGTGGGGTTCAATTCTGGGAACCAGATCTTAAGATAGACATGAGTTTACTGAATATGTCCAGGAGCAAGTGGCTCGGCTGGAATGGTCTGACTATGCAGGAAACAGAATGATTCCCCAGAAGAACAGAGTGTATACCTGGGAAGGGAGGTGAAAAAGGAGTGAATGCTATAATCACTGATCTATCATAGAAGGATTAGACGTAGACTGTATAGGATTAGAGGGGGCTACAAAGGCCATTTACAGAAGACAGATACTTGTTTCAGTGTAAGAAAGAATGTTCTGTTAAGGGTTGTTCAAAGACGAATGGACCTAGTAAAATGTCCTGTTTCTGAAAATGTCCAAACAAAGGCTAGAAGGACCTGCTGTTCTGGATGCTGTGAAAGGGACTTTTACATTGGGTGTGGACTCCAATGACGCCTGCTCAGTGCAGATTCAGCCCGAAGAGGAATAGGATTCCGTGATCTGGCTGCCTTTTTCTCATTTGCGTGGCGTTTCATTTTCTGAAACACAGCGAGGACTCCAAAGCACATCCCTCCCCTTTTTTTATCAAAGGCCCTGAAGATCCTCCTTGGAGAGCACTCAGTGAGTGGAACAGTTAGCCTGATCAAGGTCATTTCAACACTTTCCTTGACCTGCCTAGCTCAGCACCTCACAGATAGATCTCCACCTCACCTGCAAGCATTGCAGAGCAGTCTGCTGCTGTTGGGCCTTCACTTTTTGCCTTGGTTAATCCCCGTGGCCTTTTCACTTCCACCTACACTTCTGGAACAGCCAAGAGGGGAGGAAACCCCGTCTATCTACGCTCAGCAACCATATCGTTCTTTTTAAAGTGCAACCGTTGTAATTCAGCAAATTTGTTTTACCTCTTTTTCTCTTTTTTTTGGTCGAAAACTGATCATAGGTAGCAATTTGGGGTCTGGGAAATAAATATTGTGTATTTTGAGACTTACTGTTTTACTAATAACCCACCTTGTAAAATGCTGTTGGGCAAAACTTTGTACTGTGTAGGCCCTAAAGGATTTGGCGTGTGTGTGTGTGTGTGTGTGTGTGTGTGTGTGTGTGTGTGTGTGTGTGTGTGTAACCACTCATCAGTGTTATCAATAAAATGTGAAAATGCAGGGTCAGCAGTTTAAAACCATCAGCCCCATAGCTATGAGTCAGCATCCACATGATGGTGGTGGGTGAGTTTTTGGTTTTGATTATATATTAAAGTAGATTGAAGCAAAAAGAAAATGAGTTTAACAATTCATCTTGTTACTCTTGAACCTCAGTGAGGCAAATATTAGTGACATGGTATCAATATCTCTCTTAGTTCAGTGTTTGCTTTGCAACTTGACAACAACAGGGTAAGAAGTGTATTCGTGGTGATATTTCAGTCAAGAAGCTGTAAAGCACTTTGTGGAAGGTCATCAAAATCTCTGTGCTCTCTGGTAAAGATAGTACTTGTCATTGTTTTGGGGTTTTTTAAATCAAAAACGTTTATTTCATTTATATTAAATATCTGGCAAATTCTGCGCCGCCCCATCCCCCTCACACCCCCACCCCTCACTTAGCTCCCTCTCTCTGCCCTCCTGTTTTGTTGGCAGGCTTCAAAATCCCTGTGAATATTTTTTATTTAGAACATTTCTTGGACCTGGGTGTAATTTCTTTTTAAATCCAGTGGGCAAGGACAATAGTGTATTTCCCTAGAAACTCGTGTTCCCAAAGAGTGTAACCCACAAAGGCAAGCATATTCTTTGTTTTTCTAATACCTACTACAAAGCTTGGAATATTAGGGGCTACTCCACCAATGGAATTTTTTTTATCCCAACGCTGTGTATTTAATTATTTTTACAAAACAACCTTATCATGTTCAAAGTACTCTTCATTATTACTTAATACATTTGTCAAATATGCGATTCTATTCTTGGTAACATTTTTCAAACTCATCTGTTTGGATGGCTGATAGATACACTTCCCTCCTTTTTCCCTTCACCTCTTCTAAATCCTCAAAGTCAAATGTAGAGAAGTCAAGTGAGTAAGGTGCATGAGGGCAAGAGAGGCATGCTGGGCTGTTGTTTTTTTGCCCAAAACTGGCACATGGAAATGGCTGCTTGAACAGGTGCATTGTCATGGTGGCAAAACTAGTCCTCCGTCTGCCACAAGTCAGGCCTTTTTTGGTCACACACTATTACACAATCTTTTCAGAACCTCTAAATGGAAAGCTTGCTGACCAGTCTGACCTGGTGGAATGAACTGCATTTGCATTATGAGTAGTCATTTTCATCCATTCAGGAAGTTGACGGACTGCCAGAAGGAGGTTTGTCATCGATTGACATTTCACCTTTTTTGAAACGAGAAAACCACTCGTACACTTGAGTTTTTCCCATCGCTTTGTCCTTGTAACCGATGTTCAACATCACAACAGTTTCTGTGGCATTTGTCCTGAGCAAGAAACAAAATTTCATAGCTGCATGCTGTTCTCTTAAATCAGCCATCACAAAAAACAAGGTTCAAGCAAACCTTTTACAAAAACTTCGCTGTGCCCAGAGAGACTTCCCAGGCGATGGCCCTGGGTGCACTTACTTAGAGCGAGTTGCTGGACGCTCACCTAGTGGGAAAAATGCATACTACAAAAGTTCTACCCAGTGGAGTTTTTTTCTGGGTATATCTGTATATAATAGGTTTAAGCCTCCTAGATCTTTGCTGACCAGGCAAATATATATTAATAAAATGAAGGTGAAATACTAGATATTCAATAAGTATTTGCTGAAAGAACAGTGAGTCTTGGATGAAGAGTACTTAACCCTTACTTGCTGTGGGATAAACACTGGATTGCTCACCTCAAGGTCAGCAGTTCCCACCCAACTGCGGCTCCAAGGAGAAAGGCGAGGCTGGTTGTTCCTTTACCTTTCCAGAACCCTTACAGAGGGTCATGTGAGTCCTCAGGAGCCCTGAGGGCATCGTGGTTATGGGGTGGGCTGCACAAACCACCAGAGGCTCCTGGAGAGAAAGGGGTTTGCGCTCCTATAAAGAGGTACAGTCTCAGAAACACAGGATCTACTCTATAGGGTGGCAATGAGTCGACGTTGATGCCATGGCACTGACTTTGGTTTGGGTTTGGTGAGTCTAAAATGTTTAATGGCAATAGACTTGGCTTGACTACCATCAAATAAACCACTGTCATTGCGACTCTGGCATTTCCAAGACTAAATCTTGACCGGAACAAGCTGCCTCTCCATCTTTTTCTCTAAAGAGTGGCTAGTGAGGTTGAATCATCAGTCTTGTGGTTCACACTTCAACACATAACCCCACAGTGCCCAGGGCTCCTTAAATCAAGTAAGTCCATCTTTTCTTTCCCTGAGGACTTAAATGGTTTCCTATCCCTTTTATTCCTGTCTCCACAGCCAACTCTCAGCACTTCAGTACTTAGTGTGCTGACCTTCAATGATAACGTACCATATTCACATTGAGACACATCATTGGCCTCCGGAATACGTTAGCACAGATGCTGTCCGTGGCCAAGATTATTGAGTCAGCTTTGTACCTGTAAGTCAAATCTATGGGCCTGAGAACAGAAGAACGCACTTGATACTGCACAGCCAGTCTGCATAGGTTTGCTCGCTGTTTTCCTCCGCATGCATCCTGTCCCCATAGTGAGGTGAAGTTCTGCAAGAGTAAAGTCGAAATTCGTGAGATGAGTCCTGACGTTGGAGCTGATTTAGATGGCATACTCAGTTCAGTGGTGAGAAGCCATCAGAGAATGTGACATAGACAACAACAGGTTTGGGGGATATTCGGATGTTATGAGTAGAAAATTCCCCAGTTGAGATGATAATTTTAACTCACCAGAAGGTGATGCTTATCCGTGAATTCCAGCATATCGAAAGTGTAGGGCAGTCCGATTGCAAGTCTAAGATTTGAATTTACAGGAATTCAAATGAAACTGCCAGAGCATTAATTTTTCTAAGTGCTCTCAAAGGAACCCTTTTTAGTAAGATTCATTGCCAAGTCCCGTCTAAACCAGGACAGTTCTTTCTATAAAATTAGCCATGGCAGCCACGCTAAATTCCTGAAGGTATTTTCTAAACATTACCAGTGTCAAGTGCCAATTCCCTATTAACCAGAGTCTTCATCATTTCTTAATTCTGCTCTTTGTAAATGAAGCTTTTTAGATCATGCTTGTATTTGTGTAAATGCATACATCATGAAAGATGTCTAGGCATCGGAGAAAATGTGTACATGAATGCTGGTTTTCTCTGCATTAGGTAATCAGGACTACGGGTTTTCACATTTCTTCTGGTGTGCCTTATTAGCATATGTGGTTGAGGTCACCTGGTCCTTTTCTTCAAGAAAACGCTAAAAGAACATCTCTGAACCTACCATTGTAAGCCAATAAAGGCTGTAACTACTCACAGCAACATGTTTGGTCATGCCAAAAACATGTGACATGATCATTGTACAAGGGGGCTTCAGAAAGTTCATGAGCAAAAGGGATGGAAAGGTAATGAGATTTTTCTGAGGACCTTTTGAATCCTCCACCCATGTAATAAAATGTCTTAAGAGAACAGACTCACAGGCTAGAATTTCAATTTAGAAAGACAACACGTGAGAAACCACAAATATAGAATTAGCCCCCAAACCTCAAAATACTTGAACCTGAGGCCTGCTGTTAGCGCCTGCAATGAAGAAGCTCCAGGAAGCACTGCAGGGATGAATGGTGAATTTGATTCAACAGTATTCAGCGACTCTGGTCAAGGTCCTGTGCCAGCAGCAAACACTAAACACAAGAATACTGGGTCTTTGTCAATAAAGTCATGGGTGGTGATCCAGAATAGCTTTGTTAAAGACAAATTTGGGGTCTTATTGCTTCTTAAAGAAAACAAACTTTAAAGGATGTAGTCATGTTGAGTGACTTACCATTCTCCCAATTGGCTTTCAATTTCCTCAGCTTAAAAAAAAAATGAACTTGGACTAAGTGTTTCCCTAGGTTCCTTTCAGCATCAGCTTTACGATTCTTTTGCAAAAATATCCTTTAGTGCCATTGTTAGTGATACTTACATCAATATTGCTTTTCATGTATACACAGATTTTTGAAATAATTATTCTGGTTTAGATATTTTATAGCCTTAACAACCATGAGATGTGAGAATTAGGGCAAGCATTTGGGCCATTTTTTTCTTCCCCAGGCCTCTCCTTTCTACTGTCTGTCCTATGCGGAGGCAACAGAAGCACAGATATCCCCATCATCCTATTTGTGGTAGCTTCTGGAAACAACAACAAAGATCCAAAAGGGCGTTGAAGATAAGCTGTCCCCCTGCACTGGCAGTTTGCATGGGGGGGACTGCACAGGTCTCTGAGATGAATGACGTAGAACTAGTGTCTACCCAGAAACTGAAGAGCCACCTTCAGATAATCACAGACGATACCCAGGTCGTTTTACACAAAGATTTGCAGAAACTGAGGGAAGAACTCTGTAAACATACAGGGACTCCACTCTGTAGCTTTAGTAAAACCAAGGGAGATAAACAGACTATCGCTCCCATCCTTGCTCTGACCACACAAAAAATGTAACAAAAAGTTTTAAAAATAGTGTCACAGTTACAACATCGCATCTCGTGGCATTTTGAGTATTTTAGTCTATCTTCTGTTAGTCCAACGTGGGGCATCGATTCCAGTTGGACCGTGCAAGGAACCCTAGCGCCCCCTTCCTCGTTCGCTCCCATCAAAGCTCCGTGCTCTGTGAGTACTGCCGCGCCACGCTGTGACAGACGCCTTAAGCACGGCCAGCACGCCTCCACACACTTTAGAATCAGCAAGCACAGGCAAATCCCATGGAAGGTGTCCTGGGACAGCGGGTGTGCAGCCAGATACCACAGCAGCCTATCAGACCACCAGGCTTCAGGATTTTGAGTGGAGTGGTGGCGGTGAGGTTCAAGGGGAAGGAACTACGTGAGGCCTTCCCAACCTAAGCCAAGCATTTATTCAACCTGTGTCCACTTGCCAATGGACTGTGGAAAAAGTGTACTGTATTCAAGATTCCTCAGAATCAGTGTTTCTGCCTGAGGGTGGTTTAGGAGCACATTTTCTGACCCTTCCTCTTTGGAACCCCCATAATAACTTTCTAAGTATCGGGATGGATCAACCAAAGACTCCGTGAATGACTCAACTGATCCAAGGCTTGCGTTTTTCATCATCCATCCTCATTTGGTGTAACTTCTTGCACTATTGGGATTAATCGTATGTAAAACTTGTTTTTCAATATGTGCCTCTGGAATAAAGTCTACACACTGGCTAACTGTAGCAGTGAGGTTTTGTTTTCAGTTGTTTGGTTGTTTGTAATCTAATGCCTTTTTTAGGCTTTGAAAGTGAACTCTTAATAAAAGTTTGTAAGCAAAGTGGTCCAATGTGAGATTTTGTGAGGTCAGGCAGAAATAGTCAAGTTATTATTATAAGGACCCATCGCTCAATTAATGGTGATTAGCAGCTCACATATTAAGCAGTGGCCTCTATTCACCATAGTTTAATTTCCCATCTGTGATTCAGTCAATTCAAGGCATTTATTGCACTCTAATGTACCCATTGTGTGATGGGTGAGAAGGGCACGGTTCTTTGGAGAGCTTACGTTCTCCTTGGTGAAGAGGAACATGTGTTCTTGGCATATTGTCAGCACTCAACCAATCAATGTTCAACCAACTAGTTGATGAGTCCAAGTGATTCTTGTCAATAAAAATATAGATGGGAAAAAAAGCTAGAATAGTTGGGAAGTGTTCACGAGAACAATGATTCTTCTGTGAGACCTAGAGATGGGGAAACTGGTTTAGTGACAGAGGAAGTAGGGCTGGAAAGAGGAATGCAAGTGTCTGTTGGATTCCCTGGAGACCAGCTACAACCAGAGTAAAGGCTCATGCACGTCAAAAGGGAAGATCAGTGGTTAGAGACCAAGCTGAGGTCAAGTTTGAATTCAGCCTGAGTCTGCGCGCAACCAGATAAGTATTATGTAATCACTGTAGACTCTTGCCTAGAAAACATTATTCTAAAAAGACTAGTCTGATCACAGTGTACTTTGGACTAGAGCAAAGCTCAAAGTAATCCAGCAATCAGAATGTATTAGTTTCCTAGAGCTGATAATAACGAATTACCATAAGCTTGGACACTTAAAGCCACAGAAATTGATTAATCATGCTGCTGGAAGCCGAAGTCCGAAAGTCAAGATGTCTGCGAGGCTTGGTCTACAGGAGACGTTCCTTGTCTCACCGAACTGCTGCTTTCTTGGTTAATATGGAAAGCATTTAATTACATCTCAAGCAGGTCAAAGACAAGATGGAGCCACATCGTCATGCAAGACCTTTAAAAGGGGCACAGCAAACTCATAAAAGTATGATTGATGGTAGATCAATAGGTCTGAGTTACAGGTGGGAACAGAACCCTGATTAGGACAGGGACATTGCGCTAGCAGAGCTTCTAAGAGTGGTCCTGGGCCTTCCAGTGCAGGCAGTCAGGGCATGCCTTATGTCTTAGCCAGCTTCTGTTGGCTCAAGGTCGTCTTTGACTTGTGGCTATATCACTCCAATTTCTGCCTCCATGGCCACATCACCTCTTTTGGGCTGTCTCTTCAAATGACATTTCACAATGGATTGAGGGTCCACCGAGGGAACGCAGGACTATCTCATCTTCATAGGCCTAGCTGTTATCACTGCAAAGATCCACATCAAGTCACATCCACAGCTGCCAGGATAAGGATGTGGACATTTCCTCTTAGGGGGCCATAATTCAACCTGCTACACAAAGCAAAACTGACCCCCTTGCAAAATGTCACACAACCGCTAAGAGAGAACTCACATCGGTTCAGTGGTCCCATGCCATCATGGAACTCAGCCCTGGCCAGAAGAGACAATTTCATCGCCTAATCGGTGTGAAATGGGTTTGTTGCCAATCTCGGGTATACAAAAGCTAAATAAAAGAGAACAAGTTTCTTAAACTATAGATTCTAGAGAAAATTTATTTCTTCCCATTAGCCTTCCCTCGCTGACTCCCCAAAGCCTTCTTGAACAAGCTTTTGAGAATAATTGGCTAGCTTCCACATTGTTTTTTTAACTTTCTAGTGTTGTCCTTTCTTTTTAACACCCAAGGGGAATAATTACCCACAGCAATTGTTGGGGGGGCAATTGCTCCCCCATGTTTCTTTGGATTGGGGAGAGCAAGTGTGGAGAATGATCGGATATAAACACGGGACATTAAGTGTCCTTATTACTTGACAGCTCTCATTCCCAACTCCTTCCTACCATCTCCGTGAACACTCCATCTCTGTCCCTCCATTCTGGAGCGGCTTTCGGGATTCACAAAATAGAATAACAGGAGCTGACATTTAACAATTATCGTACAGGTGGCCTTTGGGGTTCCAGTTTGCCTATGCTCCTTCATGTCCATTTGATTGCTTGTTTTTGAATTTCTCATACACAGCAGTTTGCTTCCTTGTTGCCTGTTTGTTTTTTCTTTCCTCCCACCCCACTATCATGTGTTCACCCTTTGTTTGCCTCTCAATAATTCCTCTCGGGGACATCGCAATTGATCAAACATCCCCAGGGACCCTACATCCATTTTAGATCCATTGTTTTTCCCTGTCCCTGATGCATTGGCTCCCCATTCCAGATGAGGATGAGGCTTTTCACTCCGGCGAAGATGTACAGTCATAGAAACCTACAGGGGCAGTTCTACCTTGTCGTGTAGGGTCACTTTGAGTTGGAATTGACTCCGTGGCAGTGAGTTTGGAGCTGGTATTTAGGAGTCCCTACATGGCGCAGTTACTCTGCTGGAACCCGTCCCTACATGGTGGTTACTCTGCTGCACCCATTGCACCCATTATTTTAGATACACTATCTTTTTAAATAAAGGTAGCCGCCTCTCCCCATTCTGCAAAACCAAACCAGCTGCCCTGGAGTCAGCTTCTACTGGTGGTGAAAGTGTTTCAAAGTTGAACTGCTCTCTGTAGGGGCCTCAGTGGCTATCCTTTTTCAGAAGTAGATTCCGATGGCTTTACCCCCCCCCCCCCCCCCCCCGCCGATTCCAACGGGAATCCCTCAAGAACCATCATTTCCTTGAGTCCTCACCTGAATAAACAGAGCCCACTCCACAAGTCCTCAAACTGAAACCCTTCATAAAATCCCACCTTCGTTGAGATTTCAGTTATAAAACCAATATTTTGATTTAAGATTACTTACATAGCGAAGTACACAAAAGCATAACTAATTCTTCCCTAATGGAAATCACTGTGAGCAAGAATTATTTTTTTTGTTTCTTCCTTGAGGATGTTGACAGTCATCGCTGCTCAAGGTCACAGTCGTCTGAACACTGTGCTCCAGCAGCTCAGGGTCTCCTTGGAAAGTCTCTGGGATTGGTTGTGCAATTGTTCCCAAGGTTTTACTCACATGACTTGTTCAGATGGGATGGCATCTGCTATGTGAGTGACGATGACGAAGGGTTCATGGAAAGCAAAGGAGGCAAGCACTTAATGAGCAGGCTGAAAGGAAAAAAAAAAAATGAGGCCAAGGAGGAATCATTGATGGCTAATCTGGTTATGTTTCTGCTGTAGGCAATCAATCACAAAGCCAATGTTAAAAGAAGCTATTTCTCTTACTATCAAAATATCAAAGAAGTGGTTTTTTTCCTTTTATTTAAAAAAATCATTTTACTTGGGAATCTTACGGCTCTTATCACAAGCCATTCATACATCCATTGTGTCAAGTGCATTTGTACATATGTTGCCATCATCATTCTCAAAACATTTTCTTTCTACTTGAGCTCTAGGTATCAGCTCATTTCCCCCTCCCCCACCCTCTCTCCTTTCTTAGTGAACCCTTGATAATTTATAAAAAATTTTCATTGGCTTACACCAACCGCTGTCTCCCTTCACCCACTTTTCTGTTGTCTGTCTCCCTAGGAGGGGGTTATATGTAGATCATTGTGATCGGTTCCCCCTTGCTCCCCCACCCCTTCCCCTTTCCCTCCTGGTATCATTACTCTCATTATTGGTCCTGAGGGGTTTATCTGTCCTGGATTCCCTGTGTTTCCAGCTCTGATCTGTACCAGTGTACATGCTCTGATCTAGCTGGATTCATAAGGTAGAATTGGGGTCATGATAGTGGGGTGTGTGTGTGAAGCCTATGTAAGACATCAGTTTTAGAAGCCCTAACAAAGTATGAGGTTTGTTAAATGAAATAAAAAGCGACATAACCAAAGAAAAAGAGCGAAGCACCAGGCCACCCCACAAAGGTGAATAATCACTTGCAAATAAACAAATAGGCTCAATTCTGTCCACAATGCTTGACTCCCTTCCCAAAGAAAGTCCAGAGCAGGAGTTCCTGCTTGCCCCTGGCCATGGTCCTGTTGGTGAATGTTCACTATAGCAAGACAGCATCCTCAAGCAGTGGTTAGAGCTTTGAAGCAAATGTGCTCCTCATCTTTAAATCCCAGTATCAAATGCTATCAACCCTGAGACGTTCTCTTTATAAAGCATTGGGCCCTACCCAAAGGACAAAGCTCATGTACCTTCCCAAAGAGATGCTACCTTAGCATTTGAGTCTTCTAACCAAAGCCCCAGATGTCACAAAACAGAGACAAGCCAACCTAATGTGCTCTGTACAGATTCCTGATCCATATATCCTCTCCCTAACCATACAGCATAATAAATGGTTGTCTTAGAACAGCATGTTGTGTGACATGGTCATATTAACTGACATTTATATATTCAATGTTTTTATATTTTATATTGGAAAACTAGTTCTGTGAAACAAACCACCCAGTGGCTTAAAACAGCAGCAGGCATTTTTTCTTAGAATTTAAACATCTCTGACTCATTTTCGGGTTGATCAACCTAGGCCAAGCTCCCTCATGTTTCAATTTTGCCTGGCAGCTGTATGCTGAGTTTGACAGGGGCAATTTAGTTAGGATAGATTTGTTCCATGTAGTTCCATATGTGCTTTTGGAAGATCAGGCTTACCTGGTTTATCTTAACTGCTAAGCCTCCCCCTTTTCATTGATGGCTTTAAATCTGGTTTGTTAGGCTGGATTTTTTGTTTCTTTTTTTCCCCAGAATACACAATACATTTTATTTATTTATCTATTTATTTATTTATTGGGTGTTTTCTTTTTAAAAAAATCATTTTATTGGGGGCTCATGCAACTCTGATTAAAATCCATACATACATCAATTGTGTCAAGCATATTTGTACATTTGTTGACATCATCATTTTCAAACATTTTCTTTCTACTTGACCCTTGGTATCAGCTTCTCGATTTTCACCCTCCTGCTTCCACCTTCACTCCCTCATGAACCCTTGATAATTTATAAATTACTATTTTTTTCATATCTTACACTGACTAATGTCTCCCTTCACCCACTTTTCTGTTGTGCGTCCCCCTAGGAGGGAGTTATATGTAGATCATTGTGATCGGTTCACCCTCCCTCCCACCATCTTCCCATTCCCCTCCTGGTATTGCTACCCTCATTTTTGGTCCTGAGGAGTTTATCTGTCCTGGATTCCCTGTGTTTCCAAGCTGGATTTTTCTAGAGAAGCAAAACCAGTGACATTTATATACGCATAGAAATTTATATTAAGAATGTAGCTCACACATTTGTAGACGAGTTCAAGTCCATGCAGGTTCCATATGCCAAGCTAGAGTAGTATAGCTTTGGGAGCTGATGAACCCAACATCAGCAGGTAGAGCGCAGCCTGGTGGCTATAGAGGTAGAAGAATCCAAGGTCAGGTTTGTGACTAGAGAAGTGAATAACTCCAAGGTCAGAAGCAGGCCTCTCATGACTCTCAGGATCAGAAGGCAATATGGCAGACCATTGGCTCAACTGGTATTTGATTAACTAGATGCAGGATCCATATTGAACCAAAAGCCCATTAAGCTTTCCCACATGATCTGTATATAGGACAGAGGCCACTTTTGTTTAATTGTATCCGGGCTATGACGTAAGGAAGGATGTTGCATTCCATCCCAATCTTATCCATTATGGAGGCTCCCAATTGATGGGTATTGATTATATTGTTAGGTCAGGACATGGGGAATTACTAGATGTTAACTATCAAACCACTAAAGATCCTGGCCCAGCCAAGTTGACTCAAAACGTTAACTATTGCCTCTGAGGATGTCATTCTCATGTAAGAGCAGCACGAGAACAAGAGTGGAAGTGTGCAAAGCTTACTGAGGTGTAGATTCAGATGGCCCACCAGCACCTCTGGCATGTTCTGATAGCTAAAGCAAGTTACATGGGCAATCGTTGATTAAAGGAGTGGAAAAGCGTACTCCACTATTTAAAGCATTGGAAAGGTACACTCAAAGATGTACCCATAGGGAGTATTAAAGGTACACTCAAAGATGTACCCATAGGGAGTATTAAAGGTACACGCAAAGATGTACCCATAGGGAGTATTAAAGGTACACTCAAAGATGTACCTATAGGGAGTATTCGAGCCATTAATGCAACATATCACATACTTAGTCTTTATAATTATTAAATAAGTACCACCATTATTCGCTATTTAATCAATAAACCATAAATAATGGGAGTTTCTGGTGAGATGACTATTCCCTTGGCTGCCTCATCACTGTAAACAGTGTAAAAGGCTAATCTCTCAAAGATGGTGTAACTCATCATTTTAACTACCAAATCACAACCAAGTGCACATGTACTGGGTCATCCAGTATTTCCACCTTGAACTGACTTCTTCCTCTCCTCTAATGGGCACTCCAAATCAGTCTAACAACACGGCGGCGCCTGTCTCCGTTGATCTCAGATACCATTAGTAGTCCAGACACCCTTTTTAGTAAATGAGAAAATGGTGTAGGAGCAACCCCTGAGCTCCTTCAGCCTCAGGAGGGAGGAGAATCCAATTACACACAAGCCAAGACCAACGGCCATTGGCAGAAGCCATGCACACCTCCAGCCTCTATCCTTTCTGACCATATCCTGGCACCAACCATCCTCCCCTGGTGCTCTACTTCTCTACTGAGTGTGATAAGGCATTGCAATGGCCACACAGCACTCACAGACAACGCAACACTGAGGTTTATTAGGGAAGTGAGTAGGCTACCCTAAGGAAGGACCAGCAAACATTAAGGATATGGTCTTTGGAACAGAGGAGCGCCTCTTTTAAGCTAGTAGCTACATCTCTCTCTGGTCACAGCCTCTCAGTCCTGTGGTCCTTTTGCCTCTGCCTTGTTCCGTGGACTGTTAAGCCCACTGCTCTGTCCTGGTCTCAGTGCTGCAGCATCTGGTGCCTCTACTGCCGTTCCTAATTCAGACAGGGATGCTGAACATGCTTTGCTGGGGTCTCTTCTTTTTGATGGTCCCAGGATTCTTCCTCTCTGCTTCTGAGATGGCTCCCAGAGGAATAGCAAAATGCCGGTCCTCTCTGAATGTGTTTCACACAAATCCTATTTGCATGACTCCAGCCATTTGGTAGGAGTTACAGAGTCATGGATAGAGGAGCCATGCAAAAGCAATTTCACTTCACCACACCAGAATAGCCTGATTTCTATGAATGTAACCCACCACCCTCTGAGCCTTAGGGTTTACTATCAATATTCTTTAAATGTAACATCATCTCGATACATTCCTTTCACTTCCAGGCCCTGCCTGAAACCCAGTTATCCTTTAAGGGTACTGCTTCCCAAACTGTCCTCTCAACACACACTACTCTTTCTCTTGCACCGTAAACTTCCGGACTTGAAGACGAGACCAGTGTCCATGCAGTCTAGTGCATCTTCATAAATTATTCTCCTCCTTCCTCTTCAAAAATGGAAATCCATTGAAGTTCATGATGTCAGACTCTTTGTCCTGGATGTTGCTATTCCACTCAGCTCCACATCTTCACTAAAGAGTTCATTGGGTGGCTCTCTCATCTTCCTCCTCAACCTTCTCTTTGTCACCACTCTTAACATATAACCAAGCCAATGCTGAGACCTTCTAGTTCCTTGACCTCCTCGCCTTGAGTGATTTTTCCTTCCTTACTCGTGATGATGACTCCATTTCTTCAACTGCCCATTCCTATGGTCATATGTTTGCCCATTAATCCACTCCCCTCTGACTACCAACCTATCTTTCAAAAGTTCTCTTTATCTAATATCTCAACCCAGAATTGTGTTATATTTATATACTTCTCATTCATGGAGTCTATCATTAGTTTTCATTATTCATCACTTCTACAGAGATACAATTCCCCTTTTTATCCTCTTAGGCTCTAAGGTCCATCATTAGAGTCACTCACTGGAGAGTCAGGGCAAGTCATTTCCTCCCGAAGAACATGAGCCAGGAATTGTATGCATCACATTGCACGCCCTTTAGGGTCAAACCGTGTCACATGGTGACACCTACCAGCCAAGGAGGTTCAACAAGAATCGTTTCTTGTTGAAAATAAATAAATTAATAAAAATTAAAAAATAGTCTTTTGTTGATCAGACCAGCTAAAGCTTCAGGCATTTCTTACCAAAAAGACATTCTTGTCATCCCCAGTAACGATTTTGGGAACAGTTCATGATCTTCGCCACATTGGGTAAGCGCAGCTTCCCACCTGTTCTAGGTGTGCACCCTAGACCTAGAAAAGCCCCGGGAGAAAAACCCACAGACATCATTCTTTCTGTAAACCTCAGTGGGAACTTGATTCTGTATAATAATCTTGTGTCTTCATGAATGATTCTCCTCCTTCCTCTTCAAAATCTTAAATCCTTGGAAGTTCACAATATCAGACTCCTTGTCCTGGATGTTCCTTTGATCATCTGCCATCGAAGAATGATTATTTTGTACCCTGCCCTCTTTCCTCAATCCTCCAACTCCTTCCTACCCACTGTCCTCCACTGATAACCTCAGCTTGTTTTGTATTGAAAACAAAGAAAGCAAGCAACCACCTTTTCTTCCCACCGTGGGTTGTACCAAGCTAACTACATAGTCCCACATCAATTTAAACTTTCTTTGTCTCCTCCTTTTCGCCTTTCAAAGTCAACAAAACTCACTGTTCACAGCAAAGGCCAACTCCTCCATGTGGGGCCTATCCCTCTGGCTTTTCACAAGGATTGATGCCTGTCATAAGCATTTAAAAATGTTTTATTAGGGGCTTATACAACTCTTATCACAATCCATACATACATCAATTGTGTAAAGCACTTCTGTACATTCTTTGCCCTCATCATTTTCAAAGCATTTACCTCCACTTAAGCCCTTTGCATCAGGTCCTCATGAGCCCTTCATAATTTATAAATTATTATTTTGTCATATCTTGCCCTGTCCCATGTCTCCCTTCACCCCCTTTTCAGTTGTCCGTCCCCCAGGGAGGAGGTCACATGTAGATCCTTGTAATCGGTTCCCTCTTTCCAACCCACTCTCCCCCTACCCTCCCAGTATCGCCACTCACACTCCTGGTCCTGAAGGTATCATCCGCCCTGTATTCCCTGTGCCTCCAGCTCCTATCTGCATCAGTGTACTTCCTCTGGTCTAGCCAGACTTGCAAGGTAGAATTTGGATCATGATAGTTGGGGGTGGGGTGGGGTAAGTATTTAGGAAGTAGAGGAAAGCTGTATTCTTCATTGGTGCTACATCGGACTCCCCTAGCCCCCTCTGCAAGGGGCTCTCCAGTGGCCGACAAATGGGCTTTGGGTCTCCACTCTGCACTTCCCCTTCATTCACTATGGTAAGATTCTTTTGTTCTGATGATGCCTTATACTTGATCCCTTTGACACCTCGTGATCACACAGGCTGGTGTGCTTCTTCCATGTGGGCTTTGTTGCTTCTGAGCTAGATGGCTGCTTGTTTACCTTCAAGCCTTTAAGACCCCAGACGCTATCTCTTTTGATAGCCGGGCACTATCAGCTTTCTTCACCACATTTGCTTATTTACCCGCTTTGTCTTCAGTGGTTGTGTTGGGAGGGTGAGCATCATAGAATACCAATTTAATAGAAGAAAGTATTCTTGCATTGAGGGAGTACTTGAGTAGAGGCCCAATGTCCTTCCACCACCTTAATACTAAACCTATAAATATAGGTACATAGATCTATTTCCCCATCTTTATATATATATTTGCATATGTACATGTCTTTGTCTAGACTTCTATAAATGCCCTTTGCCTCCCAGCTCTTTCCTCTATTTCCCTTGACTTTCCTCCTGTCCCACTATCATGCTCCGTCCCCACCTGGGTTTCAGCAATACCTCTTTGTTACATTACCCTTGATCATGCCCTACCAGGCCTGCCACATTCACCTCACCACCAATTTGGATCACTTGTTGTTCCCTTGTCCCTGGGTTTGTTAACACCACTTCCTTACCTCCCCCACCTCCCCCTATCCCATTCCTCCACCCCCCCACCCCCGCCCCAAGAACTGTTGGCCTCGTTGTTTTTTCTCCAGCTTGTTCATCCAGCCTATCTTATTTAGACAGACCTGCGGAGATAACATGCACAAAAACAAGACAGAGCAAAATCAAGTAACAATATACAACAAACCACTGACAAAGAACAAAACACAACAAGAAAGAAAAGCTTGTGGTTAGTTCAAGGACCTTTTGCTGGCCTTTAGGAGTGTTTTCCAGTCCAGTCTTTTGGGGCACCACGCCCTGGCCCCAAAGTCCACTTTCAGCATTCCCTGGGGACCTTGCCACTCCAATCCCTTGCTGTTGCGCTGCACTCCCCCAGTGCTTTGCCTTGGTGGGATCAGCCCAGGCGCAATTCCCACACTGTGTCTCCAGTGCTGTCCCCTGCAGGGCCATGGGTCAGTGAGGGATGTCATGTCTCTTAGTGAGGCTGGCCATGTGGTCCTCTGTGTGGACTGGCTTCTCTAATTCAGGTCATCGTCCTCAGGGCCTGGCAGGCCAGGATGTGCTCCACTCTCTCCTATTCTCTCCTGTGTGCTCCAATCAGATATGTCCCTCTCCTGGAGCTGCAGATTCAATGCTGTCCTTTGAAATACATTCTTCTGGGGGGAGGGGCAGGCATCCACTTAGTATTTGGTACTGGGCAGCCCCCCAGACCTCTCTACTGCTTCCCTACTCCACACCAGAATGTTGCATTTACACCTTGGGGTACTGGGTTGAAGTCTGGTCCCTCTTTCCCTGTGGAGATATAAACAATACCCTCCCCTTGGGTGGGTTAGCGCCTCATGCCCCCGCTACCCATTTCTTCCTTATTTTCATCCTTTTTTTTTTTTTTAAACTTTCCCCACCTCCTCCCTAGTTGTCTACCATGTGCATCCCTGGATTTGATCTGGGCCTGTCATAAGAATTTTGTAGTTTCTCACGTACCATGATTATTTTCTTTTCCTGTTGGAGTATTCCCATCAGCTCGGAAATCATCTCTAATAAATCCCACTACCAATCACAGATTACACTTCTGGGTATAAGCTTTCACATTAAAGCTTCTCCAAAATGTGGTCCCTATTCGTTCCTCCCATTTTTCTCTCTTCTTATTTTCCTCTCACTTCACTCCATTTTATCTTCCTCTCAGTTACTACCCTGCCCTGGAATGGCCTATGTCAATGTTTTCTACCTTATCAAACTCAAGGTCATTTAAAAAATCATCCTGAGTTCCCACGCTTCATAGTAGCATTTCACACTGTAAAACACTCTCTTTCCTGCAACACTGTTTCCTTGGTGTCCCTGTCTTGGCCACCACCCACATTCTCTTGGTTGGCATGTAAATGTTACATCATTGCTGCCCTTTCTGCAGCTCCATGCTCCCACTGTCAGAATCTCTTTCCTTTACCAGATCTTGTACATTCTCATGGTCGTAAATACCTGTATATGCTCAACAATTCCCAAGTGTTTATCTTTAGGTCAGCAATAAACACATATGGAATTTATTTGACTTCACCACTTCAGTGTCCAACGAATATCTAAACTTAACTACCCAGAACTTTCTCATCCAGAATGTGTTTCCTCTCAGCTCCCCCAATTCTAACAAAGCACACCCACATTATCCCCGTCCTCGAAGGGCTGCCTAGGAGGAATCTGTGAGACCTCATTGTTCTGAAACCCCATGTCTATCACAAGGCAAGTCTCCATTCTTTCAGAACATAATTCGGATGCTTTCTAATTTGTTTAACCTTGACTCTTCTCCTTCAAATCCCTACAATGGCTTGATGCATCATGTTTTACTTGTATGTTTACTGTCCGTCTCACTGACCTCAGAATCTTCACCAGGGCAGGGAATTTGGTCTGTTTCATTTTGTGCTGTTCCCTGATAGCCCAGGACAGTGGTTCTCAACCTTCCTAATGCCGCGACACTCCAATATCATTTCTCATGTGTGGTGACACCCCAACCATAAAATTATTCTTGTTGCTACTTCACAACTGTCATTTTGCTACTGTTATGAATCCAGTGACCCTGTGAAAGGGTCGTTCAACCCACACAGGGGTCACGACGCACAGTTTCAGAACTGCTGGCCTAGAATAAGGTCTGATGCTCAATTAATGTTTGTTGATTGGATGAAAAGTATCATGAGCACCAGATATACAAAAAAAATCATTATGATTTTGAAAAATGGGAATCTGTGAAAACTTCAGAAAATATAAATTTCCATGTCTTGGGAATTAATCTTTCTTTATGTAAGAGAAGATATGCAATAATAAAAAATAATGTGCAACAAGCCACATGGTGAAAATGCTTGACTACTTTCTTTTGAAGGTATATATTAAAAAATGATATCAAATATTTCATAAAGAGAGAAGATGATGGGTAAACAGGGGGGAAGTCTGGTTTTATAAATGAGTAGTATAAAAATGATAATCAAATTTTAAAAGACTAAGCACTTTTTTTTCTGGAGAAATGAGAAAGGAGATTGCTCTTAACGTTATAGGAGAGCTCTGTGGGACTTTTATAAATTTAAGGAGAAGGAAGGAACAGTCTATTGAGTTAGATAAGTTGTGATGATCAATAAGAATGCACACATTCTAGGACAGATCTAGTCCATTTCTTAGGGCTAACCCCAGTGGAGACGTTAGTGGCTTGAACTTACCCACAGTCAACTCAGAAAAAAAGTCTGGAGATAGCTTCTGGAAGGCTTCAGCCTTGAAAGCCCAGTGGGGCACAGTTCTACTTAGCGTCCGAGTGAACGACACTAGCAACTGGCTTTTATCCTACAAGAAATAGTGTCAAAATGCATAAAAGTGCAAGCCTAACAACAATGGTGGCAGCGATGTTTATAACAGCAAAAAGGGAAACAGTGCAACTGGGATTGGTTTAACAGATTATGGGATTGTCATATCATGAAATTCCATACAGCCATGGGGCACCATAGAAACCGCTAACATTTTACTGGCCTAGAAAGAAGTTTATGGTAGACTGGGTCTGTGACAAAAAGTCAGCTCCCTGCAAAATGTAAGGCGTGAATTCATTTTTTGTTAAAATAGGAACTGTAAAAAAAAAATAGGAACCGTATTCATATATATGCACCTTCACACACACAGACACACACACACACACACACACACACACACACGGCCTGTAGAACCCTGGTTAAAGTGCTCACTGCTAATCAAACTCACCAGCCCCTACTTGAGAGAAGGATGTGGTAGTTTGCTTCCATGAAGATTAAAAATCCAAGAAAGAAACAAACAAACAAAAGCCCAACACCAAACAAAATTTCCTCAAATAGATTAAGATTAAAACAAAAACAGCCCACTGCTGATAATAGATTCCCACTCATATACCTTTGGGACAGAATAGAACTGCTCACTAGGGTTTAGAAAACTGTAATTGTGATGGAAGCAGATTGTATTTCTTGAGCAGCCAGTGAGTTTGAACCATTGAGCCCTTGGTTAGCAGTTCACCCATTGCAATTCCACTCTGTCCAGTAGGGTTGCTGTGTCAGAATCAACTGTATAGAGCTTAACCACATATAGTCTAAGTAAATATTACTTGCAAGCATAAGAAAAACCTAGGTGTGATTGAGTTCTGTGGCTAAAGAGATAAGATTACTAGAGCCTCATGCTTTATTCAATCTAATTTTTATATAGTGGTCTTTTTAATTTAACGTTTTGTTGTGGTTGCTTTACTCACAAATAAATTGATTTTAAAATGTCATGATTGGTTGAGATTAAAATGAAGTAGGCCGCATATCAGAGTCTAAAAACATGGAGGTCTTGAGAACAGCCTATATGTGTTGATCACTATTCAATCACATTAAAAAAAAGAGAAATTCTGATTTTATTATTTTTATCCTTGTAACGGTGGAAGCCTGCATCTATTATATGCTCATTGAACAGAGGCTTGTTATAATTGGCATTCCATAATGACTGCCTTAGGAAGCTGAAAGCAAAACAAGGGAAGAGAGAAAGAAGAAACGGGGTGGATGAAAGCCAGCGAAGAGGTGGAGGAGAGTTTAGAAAGGCAGGACTTGGATTTGATTGTTACTTTTAGCTAAGATCAGAAAGAAATATTTGGACACATGAATTAAAGAAGAAAATTGGAGATGAATCCTATCCTTTGAAAATAAAGCCATTATTAATGACCAATTTGACTAAGGAGGGTACAAAAAAGGAGTCCAAGGAGAAGGGGTCTCCTGGACCTGGGCTCAGGTGTATTTTATCATAGTACTGATTGTGCTTCACCTCACACACTTTACACTGTATCAGAAAGCTGAAAAGCCTGTCGTTTTAATTTAAGATTTATTTATGAGTGGTAATGCACTCTAGACTTGAGCAATTACATTACATGGCTTGAGTAGAGGTTTCTATAAAGCCTTTCACTGTAAATAATCTGAGTCATTTAAACCTCAGAATATAAATAAAATGGCCAAAAATAAATGAACTCAGAGTACTATATGTTTCATTTCAAACTTGCTTTCCTCTTTGATTCTTAATTTTAGAGCTGAGATTAAAACAACAGCCCAAAGGTGCTCTCTTAATTGGTACACTCATTTCAAAATTGCGCCTTGAACCCTAACCTTTGGTCCACAGCTCAACAGGCTCTAGCAGACAAAGATTTAATAGCCTCACCGTGTAATTTTCCATGCCATTGACTTACATTGCTGCTGTTCTACCTCACATCGACTGAGGACCTGTTTTCCACTGTGCGAAGGAGCTTTCCATAGATTCCCTCTTAGTTCTCACGGGCCTCTCTAAAGTAAATAATGTTCAAACATCATTTGACAGGTAAGGGAGGTGATTTAACTTGTCACTGGTCAGAGCCGGGACCAGCTCTGAGGGCTATTAAATTTCACAGTTCGCATCCTTGAGTACTTGCAATCTCACTATCCTTTTCAAGTGAGGATTTTATTTTTTTTCTTCTTAATTTATTATGCAATGACACTGCCACTGGCAGGACTTATTTTTCTATCTATTTAAGAGGAGTCCAATAGGTTAAAGACAAAGAAGTAGCCTTCCAAATTTCCTAACACTAGCAATGGTCATCGCGCTGTTTCCTTATTTTATAAAGACCTTCATGCTGGGATTTGTCAAGCTAGACTAAAATATTTGGATTCTAGAGACAGTGGCTAGAAAATGACCGTTTTGGCCAAATTCAATAATTAAGTAGGTGTAATTTGGAACAGAAAGCAATGTAGAAACCAGTTATTCGAGGCACTTAAAGAAATGTTTTTTAATGATGCTTTTGTGCAAGCAATTATATTTAATTGAGACAAAGTATATTTTAAGTCTCAAATGTCTATACTTGCAAACTAAACACAAACCAAACTCATCATCATCGAGCCAGTTTTGACTCACAGTGACCCTTTAAGACAGAGTGGCACTGCCCCTTTGAGTTCCTGCGACTTTAAATCTTTATAGGAGGAGACAGCCTCATCTCTCTCCTGCATAGAGACTGGTGGGCTTGAACTGCTGACCTTGTGATGAGCAGTTTATTGCTAGCCCACTATGCTTCTGTGGCTCCTTTGCACACTCTAGATTTGCTTTCTTTTTTTCATTCCAAACGATGTTTTCCATATTGTTAACGGTATTTTCCATATTGTTTCCTATTTAGAAAACTCAGGGAACAACACCCTCTGGCTTAAACCCTCATAGAGTCTTGGACTAAGGACTTTTTAATCTCTGAAACTGACTCAAAGAGTCTCCAACATTGTCTCCTGGGAGACAATTTGTGATTTTTCAAAAAATGAGGGGAAGTGTGGAGTGGAGATCCAAAGCCCATCTATCTGTAGGCAACTGGACCTCCCCTTACAGAAGGCTTGTGAGGAGGAGATGAGTCAGTCAGGGTGCAGTATAGCACCGATGAAATATACAACTTTTATCTAGTTCTTTAATGCTTCCACTCTCATGATCTCAGTTCCACCTTACAAATCCAGCTAGACCAGCGCATGTACACTGGTACAGATTGGATCTGGAAACACAGGGAATCCAGGACAAATAAACGCCTCAGGATCAATAATGATAGTAGCAATACCAGGAGGGTAAGGTGAAGATGAGGGAGAAAGGGGAAACCGATCACAAGTATCTACATATCACCACCCCCCCGGGGGGGACAGACAACAGAAAAGTAGGCGAAGGGAGACATTGGACAGTATAAGACATGAAAAAATAATTTATAAATTATCAAGGGTTCATGAGGGAGAGAGGGAAAAAATGAGGAGCTGATACCAAGAGCACAAGTAGAAAGCAAATGTTTTGAGAATGAGGCCAACAAATGTACAAATGTGCTTGACACAATGGATGTACGTATGGATTGTGTTAAGAGTTGTACAAGCCTTTTTATTGACATACACTTCATGTACAATTCAATGGCTTAACGATACTACAAAGAGTTGTGTAATCTTCACCACCATCAATTTTGAGAGAGTTTAGGTTTTTAAAAAACCAAACACTGCCATATAAACCCACTATTATTATTATTGCTTCTGTTATGCAGAGAATACAAAGTGGCAAAGTTCTGCTTTAAAAAAATTTACTTGTTTAACACTCTATTATTTTTTGTTTCTCTCCATCTCATTATTACTTAATCAGTGGCATAGTAGCTCCTTGTTGGGCTGCTAACCACAAACCCAGCAATTCAAAACCACCCGCTCAAAAAAAACCAACCCACACCCAATGCTCCAGGAGAAAGGTGGGGCTTTCTCCTTCCAAGAGACCGACAGCCTCAGACACTCACGGGGTGGTTCTGTTCTGTTGGCTCACCATGAGTCAGAATTGACTCCATGGCTGTGAGTTTTGATCCAAACCCAGTAACTCAGAGTTCTGATTCTTACTCTTTGGATTGCACTCCTTGATTTTTTTGGCAATCACCCATGTAAAAGGAAAGCCCGGTCCTTGGTCTTCATGCAGACAGAGGTCTTACTTCCTTTCTGGTCTGAGATATATGATAATCTTCCTGAACCTTTCCTTTGAAAATCTCTCCTACCTCTGCTTATAACCTTACTCCCAGAGACAGCAAGGTTCTAGTGAACGCAAAGCAGCCCATTTAATTCCAGTGTCAGTAATAATTCTCTACTACAATGTAGTCGGTAGATTAAATACAGATTTACTGGACCTGCTAGGATTATTAAAAAGTTGTCTATGTAGACTTTTCAGTGATATCAGAAACCTCTATCAAGTTGAAGCCATATGAGTGGGAAGATAACAGAGATCTATAAATCAAAAGATCATTTGGCATGAGAAGAACATTTTTACAAAACTCCCTGAGCAACCAATCTTATACATGTCTCCATTTTCAATTGTCCCAAATCACAGCTGTAATTTAAAAAGAAGCCTGCATAGCTGGGAAATCAGAGAAAGAGGAAACACATGTAATTAAACACAGTGCTTAATATTAATTACATTTATAACAGAACACCTGGTCTTCTTGGGAATACTGATACTTTTGACTGAAGAAAAGAAGCATCATTGGTTGTAAATTATGTTTATTTTGTTAAATGGGAAATTTCAAACATACATAAATGTCAGTAGAAGAGACCAATAAACCCATAAGTACCTGTTATAGGAACTGCCAACTGAGAGCTCAGTAGATGGACCATACTGGCAACTCCACTGGCGAAAGATGAGGCAGTCTGCTTCTGCGAATCTCAAAGTCTTGGAAACCCTCGAGGAAAATTCTACTGGGCCCTGAGGGGCCAGGGGTTCCACGGTAACCAGTTTGTTAATGGGTACCTGTTATAAATCGAATGTCTTCCAAAAATACACATTGAGGTCCTGACCTTAAACCAGAGAAACTAAGTCCATTGTCTCCAATTCTTGCTGCGGGCTAGTCCACGTGTTACAGGGCAGAACTACTCCACAGAGTTTCTGGACGGATCTTTTTCATTGTTAACTTGTTATTGGGAATTGGGTGAAGGTTTACAGAGCAGGTCAGTTGCCCACTCCCAGTTGATGCACATTGTAGTTCATCTGGTTACTCTACATATTGATTGAGCCCATGGCCTGGCGTGTGACTTCATCTCCTTACTTTGGGTCTGTTCTTAGGAGAGGCAAGCTCCTGGAAAAGGACGTCATGCTTGGAGAAAGAGAGGAAGACCCTGGACGAGATGGATGGACACGGGGGCCACAATAACGGGCTGGAACTTAATAGCCATTGTGAAGATGGAGAAGAATTGGGGAGCATTTGCTGTCTTGTGCACAGGGCTGCTATGAGTTGGATCTGAGGCGGCAACACTTAACAAGAACCCTGGAACGATGGAGCCTAATTAACAACCCGCACCGAGGGGGAAAGAGAAAGAGAGTAAGTGCCTTATTTTAGGAAGCTAGCTAATGGAGCACCGAACAGAGCAATGCTGTTTAGTGGATGCTCAAAGTATTTCAGTGACCCAGCAACACATGTGAATTTTTCAAACTATTAATCACATATAACCTGTGGGCTATAGTCCTCAAAATGCTGGGCAGGCCACACAAAATAATGAGGATACAAAATGCAGTGAGTACACGAGAATAATTCTACAGTTCATTATCTTGACATCTTTCCAGATGACTGCCTCTTACTAATCTTAAACAATGACCAAGAAAGCTGGAATAGGTCATGCCAACCTTAATTAAGATTCAAATAGTAAGTCACCCTCCAAACTCGTTTGAACCTTTGGGAAACAAATCAAGTCTAAGATGAAATAACTAAAGCATAAATGGCAAGTACATAAATGACCTCAACAACACTGACTATATTAAAACAAAGCCAGTGAAAATGAACGTGGCTGAATCGTGCTCACACCTTGCACTCTCACTGATGCCCATCGATCCCTGTTAGGGAACATCACTTATCCCATGTTGGCCTGGTTTCCTATTTTTTCTTTCTAACGCTTCCGTGCTTTCTTCATGGGGGAAATGCTGCCCTTTTGATCTCAAATGGTTGATTCTTTTAGGCGTTCAGATCTCACTAATGTCCTTGTTTTCCTAAACGACCCATGGTTTGGTTGAAAAGATGAAACTGCCATTTTTATGGAAGTCAGTGAGGCTTTTATTCTGCAGCACTCTGGGTGGGTTGGAACCAACAACCATTAGGGTAGCAGATGATGGAAAACGATTTGTAATTACACCAAAAAACAACCCCCCCCCCACACCAATCTCTTGCCAGCTAATGGAATCTTTTCTTACTCACAGGGACTCTAGAGAACGTGTCTGTAGGGAGTGGCTACCTATAGAGCTGTGAGATGGTGCTGCAAGGTCAGCCATCTACATGGTCAGTGATCCACAAGGTCATAGCTCTGAAGGGTCAGGAGTTTGAAACCACCATCTCCCCCACCCTGGAGAAAAACCAAGACTTTCTACCCTTTACAGTGTTAAGTCTTGGAGACTCACAAGGGGTAATTCTAGTGTGTTCTATAGGGTCAGTATGAGTAGGCTTCAACTGGAGGGCAGGAAGTTTGATTTTTATAGCATTTCCAGAGGCTAAATTCTTAATGGAAGAAGACTGCCACAAAATGGAGCATTTAACACTGGCCCACCAGATCTCCTTTGAAATAGGGCCCTGGGAAATAGGTTTTATGTTAATTAGGCTATACTGTGAGTAAATTCAACTTCAAATGGATCTTATTTCAGAAGAGATTAGCCACTACCACAATAGTACCTTCTGCTTTAGAATACCCTTTAAACCAGTTGCCATAAACTTGCCGCTGATTACCCCATAGGGTTTCACAATGGCTGATTTTTTTTTTTGGAAGTACACCACAGCAGCCATGGAGTTCACCACTCCCACTGCTGTGAAGAGCAAATATCGAGGATGGCCCTAATCACCTGTCTACAGTACTCTCAATGTTAACCAAGGGCAAAACATTTGTTCATTTAGAGTTGGAGAGAACAAAAGGTGAAGGGATGCTTGTGCAGAGAGGATTGTATGCATATGTTTGGAGGCCACACGGTCTCTTTACATTCAGGCAGGCAGTTGTGTGGTCAACTGTGAAGCAAGAGACTGCAGGCGAGTGGATGGTCATCAGATGGTGTCAGGAGCAATCTCAAGTTTTGTGCCAATTCACAGATCCATCTCTGAACCTTACTGAGCTTTTCTCCGGTCCCATCTGCCAGGTTCTGGAGACTGCAGCGTTCCCTCCCTCCTCCCGGAGGATGCCTTAGGTAGTTATTTATCTTATAGCAGTGTACAATTTTGGCATTTTGTTTTGATTTGCCTTTTGGGGGCAAAGTCCCTCATTTCATGCCATGCCTCTCAATTCCTAGAGACAAGGAAGCCGCACCGCGTAGAGTGCCCTCTAAACACAACATTTTCTGTTGCATGTGAACTTTTGATACAAAGCAGAATTTGCAACTGCCCACCCAGCACAGGCACTTCCAGACCCCTTTCTCAGAGTGATGTGATCGGTCACTATGTGTTGGGTTTGTGGTTACATTTGCATGTTATTAAAAACCAGAAGAGGCGATCATGTTTTCGGAATACAATGGTGGTGTTTTTGTTTTTAGCACGTCCACGGTCGTGAGAAGTTATTTAAAGTACGAGAACTAGTAGGGGCCAAAGGTTTGGGGAACTTCGCAATCGTACCGGGGTGTGTGTGTGTGTGTGTCATACGCCTTGGCTGGTTTCTGCTACGGGGACGTGAAGATCGACATCCAAATCGGCCTTCAACCCTTTTTACAAAAGCAGGGAAGGTCCGCCCTCGGTGACAAGTCGTAGCGCCGCAGGGCTTACAGTCAGATCTGGGTCCTCGCACGGAGAGATGACTCCGCACTTGACATTCTACCCCGAAACCGTGCGCACCACAGGCCGGGAGGACCCACGTGATCGGTCCACCCCCGCGGCTATTCCTCCCGAGGCAGTCGCCCCCTCCCCGCCCCGTAGGTCTTGCAGCGCGGGACGGCGCGAAAACTCCGGGCGAGGCGGAAGCAGCAGGCTCCGGACGCCGAGGTGGCCGGCACTCGCGCCGCCCCACATCGCTCGGCTCGAGCGCGCTGCCGCGGACTTCCGTCCGAGTGCCAACCACGTGATCACGCGATACTTGGGGAAGCGGCGGCCCGACTACACTACTCCAGCCCCCGGGCTCCGCCCGCCCAGCGCCCTCCACGGCCCGTGACGACGGCCTCAGCCCCCGGCGCGCGTGCGCACGCGGCTCTCGCGGTGTCTCGCGCTCGGCCCCGCCCACCGCTGCCCCCGCCTTTTCCGCCCCTCCCTCCCTCCCCTACGCCCTGTCTCTCGGCGGAGCGGCGGCGGAGGCTCGCGCAGCTCGTTGGCTCGCTATATAAAGGGGAGAAGCAGGCGGACCGGACGGCTGGAGCTGCAGCCGGTGGCGGCAGCGGTGGCCGGTGGTTTCCCTCCTTCGCGCGGGGTGGGGAGTGGGCAACGCCCCCTGGACCCTCGCAGGGTCGTTGCCTTTTTTTTTTTTTTTTTCCCGAAAGGCGATTCTCGAGGTTTTTAGCGCCGGGAGGAGTTGCCCCCCTCCTCCTGCCCCTCTCACCGCTCCCCTCTACTCCGTCAGGATCCAATTTTAAGATTTTTTTTTCGCCCCCCCCCCAATCGTCCGGTGACTTGGTTCACCCTCCGGGTGTGTGGAGTTTTTTTGTTTTTCTTCTTTGGTTTTGTTTTTAATCTTCTTTTCCTGGGGTTCTCCCCCCTTCTTGTTTGTGTTGTGTGTGGAAATGGCGAACTCGGCAAACACAAACACCGTGGTAAGGACGTGGTTCGGTGGCCGGCGGGGGCTTCGTTCCGGCGGCAGCAACGGCCGGTCCGGGCGGGGGCGGGGACGGGGACGGCGGCGACACCGGCCTCGACGCGCCGCCGCGGCCCCCGCTTCCCGCCTCGGGCGGCCCGGGCCGGGCGCGGGGGGGCGCCGAGGGCTCGCGCGGCGGCGGCGGCGGGCGGGGACGGGGGCTCGGGCGGGCCGGGCTCGGAGGCGGTTGGCCGGGGCGAGCGCGCGGCCCGGTCCCGGCCCCCGGCGGGAGGAGGGGAGCCGCCGCGGCCCCCCTTGGCGAAGGGGCTCCCCGAGCAGCCGCCGCACCAAAACCGCGCCTGGGGAATGGGGCGCGACCCCGCGACGTGCCGCGATCCACTTTAATGCAGTGGGAGGCCGCTGGCCCCTCGGGGGGCCCGCGGCGGCTGCCTGGCCGGGCGGTTTTCGGACCCTTCGCTGGGGCCATTTTACGTTAGCGCCCAAAGGACGAAGGTTGCAAAGTACTTTTAGCTCGTTTCCCTCCGAAACGGGAAAATGGCGAAGGGGAAGCAAAACCCCCATCGCCTCTGCGACCAGCAAACGCACCGAAACCGATCCTGAGTGCCGACCGTGCCCCCGGCTTTCGCCCTAAAGTGTGCCGACTGTGGGGCCCCGCGTGCCCCCTTTTTGGTCCCTTGCGATCACGTAGGTTTGCAAAAAGCAGTCACATCCATAACCTTGCCAGCCCCCCATCGCAATGTGAGCACTGGCCCACCCGACGCCTTCTTTTTATTGTGACCCTCACACACGTCTCTGCCCGGTCCCGAAAGCCGCAGCGCAGCCCGCGGCCGCCCGACACCGTACCGTTGGCGACTCAGGTCGATCCATCATGGCTGCGGCCGCCTAGCCTGCTTTTCAGCCCCTGAGCCTTGTGGTCCTCCTCCCTTTGGCTGCCCTGTTTATATAGAGCCATTGCCGCTCTCTAATATAGACTCTGCCAGGATGGGAAGGTGCTTTTCAGGCCTACGTCACCGCCTCTCCATTTAAACACCAGATCCGGCTTTAAATAGTGAGAGCGGCTGCGAGCGGGGCTGGGAGGTGCGTGCTCCCGAGGCGAGTGGCTGGCGCGTGCCGAGCTTCGTGTGTGCCCCCCACCCCCGCCGCCACCCCCACCCACCCCCAGCCCCTGAGGCCGCCCCTGAACGGCTAACCGAGGGGGGGGGGGGCTGCCTCCCGAACCCCACATGCCCGTTTGGATACAGCCGCTCGAGTGGGCTTTCTTTGTCTGCCAGGGGGAGATGTGCCGGATTTCGGTCGGCCTATTCTATACCTGTAGACACAAGTAATATTGCTCGCTTTCTTTTAAAGAGAATTTTCATTCGGATGGTTGTATTCCAAGTGGGTGCATTAATGTTTGGCTGAGAATATAAGAGTGCTGCTTTTTGCATGAAGTGCCAGCGACCGAGGACTTGATTTGGGTAGGGGTATTTGGTGGATCGAGTAGTCTTTCACGAAGCATTAGAAATACACCCCCCAATATTTTCATTGTGTTTGGTTTTTTTATTGTTTGTATATTTGGCCGGTAGACAAAGGAAAACAGCAAGGGTTTCAAAGGAATTGGGGATTTGCCCGATTATTCCCCAGGCTCGGTTTTTGATGAGTGGCTAACACTTTGCTGTAGGATTTTAACGCTCACCGTACATTTATCTGTATTATAATTTCTAAAATACGCCTTCCATAATTGGCAAAAAAAAATGACAACATAATTTGCATTCGTGAAAACGTGCTATGCATTTTAGTGTATATGAAATTTTTTTCAACAGTCTCGTTTTTCTTTCAAAGCCTAAACTATACAGATCTGTGATTGAAGATGTTATTAATGATGTGAGAGACATATTTCTGGATGATGGAGTAGATGAACAAGTTTTGATGGAATTAAAAACTGTGAGTTTGTCCCTTTTGTCATACAGTTTTCAAAATATTTTCTTGATCTAAATGTTCATCCACAATTCTTCAATAACATGAATGTTTGCTTTTGTTTCGGGAGACAATGCAAGTTTAGTGAAAGGGGGATTTGGTTTCTAACGCTTGGATTTCAAATTCCACCCAACTCTACCAAATACTCTTCTTCTGACTTTGGGAAAGCTTTTCCATGCTTTACTTTTCTCTAGGGTAATAATTAGCTTATCCCAGAGGCTTGTTTTGAGGATTAAATGCCATAACCATATAAAATGCTTGGCATAATATTTGGCAATAAATGAGCGATTATTAGTGATTAACACTATACATTTTATTGTTGAATTACTAGACATACTATTAGCAGCTTGAAAATTAAAAAAATACTTTTATTGTTACCTATATATATAAACTGTTGCCATGTATGGGGATTGAGTAAATTGCACTATAGAAGAATTTTGGGTTCTGAGTCAGATGCTTCATGTGACCAAATGTTAGATTTTTCTCATTTTATTTTTGGGGAGCTGACATCTGTCTATTGGATTTCCTTGGATCTAAGGCACAATAAATACATATTATCGTATTTGTGATTTTCTGATACAATGACTCTTGAAGTGAAGTTGACTGTGGCCCAGTTGCTTAGAACACTGGCTCTCAAATGTAGTCCTTGTACTCCTGGAAATTCCCTTGAGTCCCTTTCAGGAGGTCAGCCAAATGCCAAGTCTGAATAACCAAAATCTGTTCATCATTTTTTCCATTAAAATTGTGTTTTTGGAGAAAATAATTAAAATGGCTAAACGGGGGAAAAATTAAAATGGCTAGCTAAACTCATGACTCATCTGTATGCATTAAATGCTGTATTCTTTTAAGCCATTTCTTACTAAAAGAAAAAAGTTAAGTAAGGATCCTGCGAACAAAATTTGTGGTTTGCTGCTTTGTAAATACTCACAGATTAATGAATGCTAAAGGATCTTTGTTATGGTCTTCATTATCCACACAGCCACGATATGGAGTGTATTTGTAACTTGTTATTAAGTAAACAAATCTCACCAATTATTGTAGTGATAAAACATGTTCTTAGAATGTTTAGACAAAAAAAAGAATGTTTAGACATCGGTGAGCAACGTTTCTAGTGTTTTCAGTACAAATCTGCCCTTGTGAAAGAAGGAGCAATAAATAGATTTCAGCATTGAAAGTCTAAATATTCCAGTGAGAGAATGTCGCCTGTGATACAGAGTTGCAGGGGCAGAAGTAACTTAAACTCTACCCCAGGGGTATGAGTAACAAAAGAATAAGCTAATTTTGATATGTAATGCAGAGTGAACATTTTGCAATTCTCTGATGCTTTAATGATTGTCCTTGTATTCTGTAGCTTTGTGATCTTGATAGGAAGTACATTTTTAGGTGTAGGAAATTAGGCCCAAAGAATTTAAGTAGTTTAACTCAGACGGTTCACTATTTGTACTTGCTTTTCATAATGAAAATATAGGAGATTGGTTTTTCCTTCTTGCCCTAGTACAGTGGGTTGCCACCCCTTTGGGGGTCGAATGACCCTTTCACAGGGGTCGCCCATTCATAACAGTAGCAAAATTACAGTTAATAAGTAGCAATGAAAATAATTTTATGGTTGGTTGGGGGGTCACCACAACATGAGGATCACGGCCTTAGGAAGGTGGAGAAACCACCCTAGTAGAATCAAGGTATTGGTCTCTAAAGAGACCAAATAGCTCCACTTGTGCTTTTTTCCATTGAGCTGTTTAATATAGATATATATACAGACATATACATATACACACATACATAAATATTTTACCAAGCATGCAGTTGTTTTTAGTTAGTGGATAATTTTAAAGACAAAACCTTTGAACCCTCCCTCAACTTTGAATTCCCAGTGTTTACCACAATGCCTGCCTGACACATGTGGTTGATACTCAGTAAATACTTAGCAGGACTGTTAAAACAAAATGTTTCCAGACTCTTTTTGTTTTTATTTATTTATGTATGTATATATGTAAGTGTGTTTCCAGACTCTTAACTGAGCAAAGTACTTAATATTTTTGGATTTTTAAAATGGGACGTAATTTATCCTGGCCAATAATTAGAGTTAAAAATAAGACTGTTAGACTAAATGAGTCTGTTAATCTATTTCTCAAAAGTACATTTCTTCAGGCCTTAATTGAAATCTCCACAATGTGCTGCCCTAATTTTAACATTTGGGCAGCTAGCACTGTGATAGAACTTCCTGTGATGATTGGAGTGATCTATGACTGTGCTGTTTAGTGTGGCTGCCACTAGGCTATTGAATAAGCACTTGAAATATGACTGGTAGAACTAAGGACCTGAATTTAAATTTTCACTTCCACTAAATTATCATATTATATTGCACCATAAAGGTTTAGACATTCTTACTAATAAAAACAGACATTAATTTTGCATTTTATAGTTGATAAAGGGCTATTATTTGTTCTCCCTCCCCTTCATTCTTTTTTTTTTAAAGAAAAACATTTACAAGCTTTTATCAAAAGGTGAGGTTGTGAAGAATAAAAGGTGAATTAAGAGTATATGATGAAGGAATCAATGTAATTTGAGGGTTAAATATAGCTAATGTATGAAAGGAAAAAATAAATTTCAGGCTATAAGTTATTCTTGGACCTGCAGTCTGTTTTAATGTGTGAACTATGGAACCTAGAAACCTCCAAACAAACAACAAGCCCACTGCCAGTGAGTTGATTCTAACTCATATTAACCCTATAAAACAGTAGAACTTCCCCTGCGGGTTTCTAAAACTAAATCTTTACAGGCGTAGAAAATCTCATTTTTCCTTCTGCAGAATGGTGTTTGAACTGCTGAGCTTGCGGTTACCAGCCCAATTCATAACCCACTACACCACCGGGGTTCTTCTAGGGCAGTGGTTCTCACCCTTCCTCATGCTGGGACCCTTTCATACAGTTCCTCGTGTGGTGCTGACCCCCAACCATCAAATCATTTTCAGTGTTACTTCATAACTGTCATTTGCTACTGTTATGAATCGGGCGACCCCTATGAAAGGGTCGTTCGGGGCGGGCCCCCTAAGGGGTTGCAACCCACAGATTGGAGAATCGCTGCTCTATGAGACTTAGAAAATACATAATAAAAGTCCTGTTTTCCAAGAAACATGTATATTTGACGGTGAAGTGTGTTTTTGTATTGATGTGTGAGAGTGAGAATGAGGGGACTGATAGTTTAGGAATTCTTTTCCAAGTGAATGATAAAAATCATCCTGATTTCTGTACTGTCAGAGATACTTAAGTTGAATATAACTAACAAACAGTATGGTAATAAAACCGACAAGATGAGAGGATTGTCCTCAACTGGAGGCAAACCTGACATTTAGTCAGCCTGTCTCTACACCAGTTTTTTTTTCCCCTCGTAGCACTATTGACATGTGGACCAGGTAATTCTTGTTGATGGGGATGTCACAGGAGGATGTTAGCAGCATCCCTGTCCTCTCCTTTCATTAGGTATGAGGGGCATCCTGCACTGTGACAAGCCAGAGTGTTGTGGACATTGCCATTTGTCTCAAAAACTGCCCTTGGTTGAGAACCATAGAAACTAGTTAAATATAAATACTTGGACCTTAGAGTCTTCTCTGGAGGTATTTGGTAACTTTTAGTATGAAAGATAATCCACCTGATAGTTTATATTGTTGTAAGAGAATGTTGTGACACAGTTGATGATTGGGAGCATCTTAACATAGAGGGTTTGATTGGTACATGGTTGAGACAGGATGAAACACATCTTGGAAAAATAACTCATTCTGTTGTAGAGTTCCTTTCCAACTTCCAGTTAATAGAGATTGTGTTACATCTTCATTTCTTCTTTCCTCTCTTCATCATGTGAGCTCCTAGCTGCCATCAAGTTGTTTCTCTGGGTGACTTTGTGTTATGAACAGAGTAGAAGTATTAAGATATGATTTTCTTGGCTGCAGTTTTTTATTTTTTATTGTTTGTTTGCTTTTTTATTACTTTTTACAACATCCATATATGTACTTTTATCATAAGCTGAGTGAAGGTTTACAGAGCCAAGACCATTAGTTTTACCTTCAACAATTTATATACATTGTTTCATCATACTCATTGCAATCTCCTCAGTATACCGCTTTGTGTTTCCTGTTTCTATTGTTCCTTTTTCTTAACCCTTTGCTTGTTTTTTTTTAATCATTTTATTGGGGGCTTGTTTTTAATCATTTTATTGGGGGCTCGTACAACTCATTACAATCCATATATCCATCCATTGTGTCAAACACATTAGTACATTTGTTACCATCATCATTCTCAAAACATTTTCTTTCTGCTTGAGCCCTTGGTATCAGCTCCTCATTAACCCCCTCCTTCACAAACCGGTGGGTTTCTGAGCCTGTAGCTGTTTATGGGAGTAGAAAGCCCAGTCTTTCTCCTGTGGAGCTGCTGGTGGTTTCAAACTGCCGACCATGCAGATTGTAACTCAGTGAGTCACCACTATTCCACCAGGGCTCCTTCAGCCAGTTGTAAGGGATAGGAAATACAATGGAGCATTTCTGCTATTCTTTTTTGGCATCTCAGACTGCCTTGTCATGGATGGGTTTCTGTCTGAAGTTCATTTTTTTAGAACTGCCTTAAGTGAAAATCTCTTGATGGACTCTCTCAGTTCAAGTTTATCTGAGTTTACTGAACATGTCTTAATTTATGCTCATGCCTCAAAGTTTTCCTGGGTACCCAGTTTGGGGCTCAACAGTTATTTTATCGAATACTTATAAGACATTCTGCCATTTCTGGCTTCCTTTGATAAAGGCCCCTGAGAATTATGATTTATTAGATCTTTTCTTTGGTGTTCTGCAATTTCACTATGATATATCTAGGCATAATTAAATTACTGTGTTTTCATCTTGCTTTGGGAGTATATTTGTGCTTTTTAAATGAGTATGCCTGCATTTTACTGGTTCTAAACAATTTTTAGCTATTACCTCTTTATATATTGCCTTTGTTTCCTTCTTCCTGTTCTTTCCTTACAGAAATCGCCATTTAAACATAAACTAGGTGCTCATTTTATCCTCTTAGTTTTTCCCAATTTTTAGTCCCTCAGTTGCAGTCTTGTACATTCTTTGGTTGTGTCGTTCTATCCCTTTACCCAGCCCCTATTCTTTTTGAATTACATATACTTTATTTTTTTTAATGTTTTATTAGGGGCTCATACAACTCTTATCACAATCCGTACATACAGCAATTGTGTAAAGCACATCTGTACAATCATTGCCCTCATCATTTTCAAAGCATTTGCTCTCCACCTAAGCCCCTGGCATCAGGTCCTCCTTTTTTCCCCCTCCCTCCCTGCTCCCCCTTCCTCATGAGCCCTTGATAATTTATACATTATTATTTTCTCATATGCTCCATTTGGTTAAATTTTAAGATCTTTTAAATCATCCCTGATAATTACTCATTGTTTGCTTATCTCTCTAATGTCATCCTTTTTCTGGGCTAGAAATTCTGAAAGACTCAGCTGCTTTCACAATACCTTTATCTCCTGGTTAAAAGATACTAGTAATTGCACTTCTATGATGAAATCAAGAGGCCTGGTGGTATAGCAGGTCAAGCAGTGAGCTGCTTGAACCCACTTTCATTGAATATACACCGGCTCATACTCACCATAAATAGGACAGAGTAGAATTGCTCTAAAATTTTATGGGAACTGGCAGCTGCATCTTTCTTCCGCACAATGACCGATAGGTTTGAACGACATTAGCTTAGTTTAGCTCAATGCTAAGCCCACCAGGGCTCTCTACTGATGGTATAGTCTGTCTCTGAGAGTTGCAGTAGTTGAAAAACGAGGGATAGGAGGAGGCTATAAAATCATAGTGTTGGCTTGCTGGTCTTAGAATCGGAAGGCATAATTACTTGATCTTCATCTCTGACAATGCAGAGGGTTTTTTTCTGTTTAGATCCAGGAAGTGCTTCCGTTCTGGCATTGTACTGCCCTTCTTGGCTTTGATGGAGGAGTCATGAACTCTGCTTCTGTGCTGCCCACAGGCTGGTTATGCAGGTCACTGCTAATGGGTACCCCTTTCCCCCCAACATTGTTTCTAGGGAGCTGTCAATGTCAGAATTAGTGTTAGGACCTATCTTTAACTTGGGAATAATCACCAGGATAAATCCAAAGCTGGCTTCCATGACATACTTCAATTCTTAAACTCTTTTAGTCAATTCTGATACCAGTTGTTCTTCGCACAGCACACTCTCCTCTGCCGTCCTTGATAATTCCTTGCAACCACTGCACAAATTCACAGACTTTACTTAGCATTAGGTGCATTAGGTTTATTAAGGAAGTAACGAGTGCACCCTCAGGATCGGGATCTACAGGCTATAATTCAGAATCAGGAAGCATGGAAGCAGTCTCCCTTCTTCTCCATAAGGCAGTTCACTCAACCCCTTTAGGACAGGGTCCTCTGCCTCTGGGCCCCTTCTGGACCTCTCTTTGTCTGAAGAGAGCCCCCTTAACCTGTGGTATAGCTCTTTTATGAAGGTCTTTGCTCACACTCTTCCTCACTTCTCCTCCTCTTGCTCTTCTCTCTCTTCTCACCTCCTTCCTGCTTTTTGACTAAAACGCCTTGGATTGGCTGCATGTATGAGGAGGCTTTAGAAAGTTCCTGGAAAGATTGTATTACTATCTTCTCATTAAATTTTTTCATGAAGTTAAAAAAAATTCCTCTCTTGCACTGTGCACAATTGCTTGTCAATTTCAAGTTAAGGCCACTTCTAGCACATGCTGATCAACCCATTCTTATTAATCTTCAGGCATGTCATTTGTCTAGTAAGCTGTAAATAAAAATTCACTTCCATTTAGCCCATGTTGACTTATGGTGACCCTGTAGGACAGGGTAGAACTGCCTCTGTGAGTTTCCAAGACTGTTAACTCTTTATGGGAGTAGAAAGCCCTTTCTTTCTCCTGTGGAGCTGCTTGTGATTTTGAACTGCTGATTTTGTGGGTAGTAGCCCAACTGGTAACCACTATGCCACCATGGTTCCTTTAGTTGGCTATGGTCACTTGCTTTTGCATAGTCTCTAGTTATTTCATTTGCATACCTTGATTGACCAACCCCTGCAGGATATACCATTCACAGGGCAAGCCACAGCCCAGGGCCAGACAAAAAGTCAAGTTGTTGACAACTTGTCTAGGAAATGTCACTCAGCCAGAACAAAAGTAGCATATCCTTAGGGTTAGAAAACTCAAGGAAAGGTACCTCCTCTCACATCTTAGGGGTAAAAAACTTTTCTTAAGCTGTTCCCCCACCTCCCCCAAAAAACCAAGACAAAAGCCACAAATAGAAACTCTCATTTAATCACCCAAAGCCCAAACTCACTCACAGAGCCCATCTATAGGATGGATTAGAACTGTCTCCCCCCCTCCCCCCCATTCCAAGATTAGACAGGAGCAGAAACTCTGGTGAGTTTAAATGCCTGGCTTTGTGGTTAGCAGCTCACTGCTTGACCCGCTATACCACCAGGCCTCTTGATTTCATCATAGAAGTGCAATTACTAGTATCTTTTAACCAGGAGATAAAGGTTTTGTGAAAGCAGCTGAGTCTTTCAGAATTTCTAGCCCAGCATAGTCGGGAAGCCGCACAGTGAGATAATCTAATGACATATCTCAGTGTGTACACTCAGGGAATGCATTTTGACACGTCAGTAAGTTGTAGTGACATGGATTTAGGCTTCTTGTCTTTCCCTATCTCATATGCAAGAGCTTCAAAAAGTTTGTGAAAAAATTCCATTATCTTTTTTTAATTCCATATTTCCATGAAGACAAGTTCTTCAATTGGTGATGAAAGTACTTGAACTGATTCTAAGGCCATGAACTGATTCATACCCTTAAAGAAACAGTACAGTTTAGAGATTAGGAGTTTGAACTAGGACTGGGAGTCAGATGAAACAAGCAAGACCCCCTACCCTCCCCCAAACGAAAAACTGCTCATTACCATTGAGTCAGTCTGAGTCATTAGCAACCTGACAGGGCAAAACAGAACTGCCCTTGTGGGTTTCCTAGACTGTAAGTAACTCCCCCTCATCTTTCTCCTGCTGAGTGGCTGGTGGTTTCTAACTGCTGGCCTTGTGGTTAGCAGGCCAGTGCATAGCCCACTGTGCCACCGGGGCTCCTCAGCGAGACCCTAGGGTACAAAATTTAAAGTGATATTCATGCTCAGGGTCATGGCCATGGCTGGGACATTGGAGTCAAGACTGCTCGAGTTGTATCGCAGTTTTTTCACCACTAATGGTAATTGTGGATAAATTACCTAGCTTCTCCATGCCTGAGTTTTCTGTTCTGTAAAATATGGTAATAACATTTTTTGGCTTATGATATGAAAATATGATTCTTTTTGTTTGCATGAAAATAAGTCCACATCTAAAGTTCTTAGAAAGTAGCACTGTAAGAGCTCAATAAATGTTAGCTATAATTATTCGAACATGATATAAAATACATCTGAATCATTTTTGAATAGATGATAAAATTTTGCCATATGTAATTTCAGGGACCTGGGTTGCCTTACTAGATTAAATAACTACTGTGTTTAGGAGAGGGGCAGTGCTATAAAAATCAGGAGGAGAAAGAGCTCTTCAAGTAAAATAGAAAACATTCTTGGTTATTTTCAAAAGTATTACTGTGATTACTGTCACTAAAAAACACATTGCTTAATATAAACTGACAAAGCAGAGTACTTTTGGTAAATAAAATTTTAATTGTATTAAAAGTGAAATTGAAGAGAGATATACTAAACATTCAACAATAAGTTTTCTAGTATTTGATTAGCTTGCTTATATCATAATATTTTTATATTCCTCTCAGTACCTAGACTAGCATCATGGCACATGGTAAGTATTATTATCAGTGGCCTATCACTCCCGTACCCCGCCTTATCCCAGAGCTGTTGGAAATGCGTGGGACCATATTTGTTTGTCATCTATTGAGCAGTAGTCAGGAATGTTCTCTTTCCTCTAAGCTATATTTCTTGTAGGACTGTCCTGTGCAGTAAATATTTCCTCTGCCCCCAAATTGCCAGCATCCTTATAGAGAAACACTATTCTGAAATAATAGGGGTTTTGTTTTTTGTATGCCCCCCCCTTCTTTTTTTAAATGAATGTTAAATGCCTGCTAAGCTTTTAGTTACTTTTGTTTGTTTTGCTTTTATTCATTTTGTTGTCTCTTGAGTAAGACTGTCTTAAAGGAGTTCATACTTTGGTACAGCAGTTCTAACAACTCCTTCACAGAGGTTGCCCAATTCATAACAGTAGCAAAGTGACAGTTTCTAAGTAGCAATGAAAATAGTTTCATGGTTGGGGGGGTCGCTACAACATGAGGAACTGCTGTATTAAAGGGTCATGGCATTAAGAAAGTTGAGAACCACTGCTTTAGTAGGGAAGGTATACTTCTAACAATAACAAAAAGGTATACTCTAACAATAACAATAAAAAGCAAATTTACTATGATAAATACAAAAATAGAAATGGCTCTGAAGTGCAGAGGCAGTCCAGTAGAGGGGTTTGACAGTATACTAATTTGGAAATTGTGACATACACTGCAGGCGTGACAACATGTATGCTACATTCAAGGAACTACAAGTAGTTTGTTACAGCTAGAAAATAGGGTAGAACTTAGCAGTGATGAATGAAAAGGTAACATACTAAGAAGCTTTGTCTTTGTAACGTGAGAATTATCTGTAAGGCTGGTTACAGGCTAGAGAGTCTGCTTTGGTGTAGGAGTTGTATGGAGATCCGGAATCTTTTTATTTACTTATTTATTATTAATTGGGAGTTATATGTATCATTCCATAGTTCAATATGTCAAGCGGAATTGTAAATATGCATTCTAGGTAGATATATATGGCCATACTATGCTATCGGCTCAGTTTTCTAAGTAAATGACATCGTATTAGTAGATTTTTAAAATAAAATTCAGAACACAAGACTAGCTCATTGCCATGGAGATAATTCTGACTTGAAGCCACCCTACAGAGCAGAGAAGAACTGCCCCTGTGGGTTTCTGAGGCTGTACAGCTTCTTCAGAGCAGAGAGCCTTATCTTTTTCTCCCACAAAGCAGCTGCTGGTCTGTGGTTAGCGATCCAATGTACACTAGACCACCCACCACCAAGCCCCTCCTTAGAGTCAACCTTGTGCACGTGCTTGGAGCCGGAGCTTTTCCTGATGTGTCAGAACTCAAATGAGAAGAAACCATGATAAACATCCATCAATAATTGGAACATGGAATGTCTGAAGTAAGAATCTAGGAAGATAGGAAGCTGTCAAAAAGTGAAGTGGAATACCTAAAGATTGGTATCTGTGGTGTTCATGGGCTGGAATGGACTGATATTAGCCATTTTGAAAAGGACTATCTCATGGCTTACTGTCCGAAGAACAACAAATGTTATATTCACAGTCAAAAAGAAAAATTTAAAAAATTTAATCATTTTATTGGGGCTGTTACAGCTCTGATAACAATCTATATATCAGTTGTGTATCAGGCACATTTTAACATAAATGTTGCCATCATCATTTCCAAAACATTTTCTTTTTACTTGCGCCTTTGGTATCAGCTCCTCTTTTTCCCGTTCCTCCCCCACCCTCGTGAACCTTTGATAATGTATAAATAAATTATTTTCATATTTTACATTGTCCTCTGTCTCCCTTCACTCACGCTTCTGTTGTTTGTCCTTCTGGGGGTGGGGGTGGTTGTACGTCAATCATTGCAATTGATTCTCCCCGCACCTTCCCCCTACCCTCATGGTATGACTACTCTTAATATTGGTCCTGAGGGGTTTATCTGTCTTGGATTCTGTGTGGGGTGAGCTCTGATCCGTAGCAGTGTGTGTGCTCTGGTCTAACCAGATTTGTAAGATAGAAATGTGATCATGATAGTGGAGGGAAGGAAGCATTTAAAGAGCTAGAGGAATATTGTATTTCATTGGAGCTATGCTGTACCCTGGCTGGCTCGTGTCTTTCTTGTGACCCTTCTGTGAGGGGATGTCCAGTTTTCTACAGGTGGGCTTTGGGTCTCCATTCTGACCCACCTCATTCAGATGGAAATGTTGGTTTGGGTCTTCTGATGCCTGGTAACATGATCCTGTTGACACCTTGTGATCACAGGGGTTGGTGGGCTTTGTTGCTTCTGTGTTAGATGGCTGCTTGTTTAAACATTTAAGACTCCAGATGCTATATCTTGTAATAGCCAGGCACCAACCGCTTTCTTCACTACATTAGCTTATGCATCCATTTTGTCTTTAGCAATCACGTCAGGAAGGTGAGCATCACAGATTGCCAGGTTATTAGAACTAAGTGTTCTTGTGTTGAGGGAGGACTTGAGTTAGAAGCCCAGTGTCTTGTCTGCTACCTTAATACTTAACCTATAATTAAATGGACACAGACCCTATATACCTATCGCTATAAATACATTTCCACATGTACATGCCTATGCTTATTCCTCTATAAATGTCTTTTGTCTCCTAGTTCTTATCTGTTTCCTTTTCCTGTCCTCCTGTCCCACTATCATGTTCAACCTTCATTCCACTCTCTACTTGTTCTTGGCTGCGTGGCACTTGATCAAACTCCACCAGAAAAAGAAAATTTCCAGATATATTCTGAAGTATAATGTTGTCAGTGATAGGATAATACACATATACCTACAAGGAAAATAATAATCACTGCTATTGAGATGATTCCAACCTACAGGTCCAAGGGCACTGCCTCTTTCAGTGTGTGAGACCTTCCATCTTTCCAGGGGCAGGCGCCTCCTCTCTCTTTCTCCCAGGGAGCAGCGTGTGGGTTCAAACTTCTCAGTACACAACCTATGAGGCCATTAAAGTGTCTGATGCTTACAAGGAAGATCATTTAAATATAATTATTATATAAAATTACCAACCACCAAGACATGGGAGAATTATCCCGGTGTTTGCGGTATGAAATTGATCAATCAAGATACACTGAAAGCTTTGGAGCAAAAGTACCAGGAATTGAAATGTTAAAAAGCTGATGGTAGTGTTCACTCATCTATGCCAAGAAATATGGACAAGTACCTTGCCATCCAATTGGAAGACACGTTATTTGTGCCTATTCCAAAGAAACGTGACCTATAAGATTATGGAAGTTATTGAACAATGTTATTAGTAGCAGGTGCAATTAAACTGTTGCTGCAGATTATCCAGTAATGGCTGTAGCACTACATTGCTGAGGAGCTGCCAGAGGTGCAGGCTGTATTCAGACAAGGATGTGGCACTTAATATCATATCCGATGTGAGATAGGTCTTGGCTTGAAGCAGAGATGTTTCCTCGTATTTTATTATCCTAAAGCATTCAACTGAGTGGATCTTAACAAATTATGGAGAGCCTTGAGAAAAATGGGAATTCCAGACCACTTCATTGTGCTCATGTGGAACCTGATACCTGGATCAGGAGGTTGGTTTTGCAAACAGAACATGAGGATACTTGGATGTATTTAAAATCAGGAAATATGTGCATCAGGGTGTATCCTTTCAACATACTTGGTAAATCTGTATGCTGAGCAAATCTTCAGAGATGCTGGATTATATGAAGAAGAATGTGGTATTGGGATTGGAAGAAGGCTTGTTAACACCTACATTATGCAGATGACACAACCTTCCATGCTTGCTGAAAGTAAGGAAGACTTGAAGCACTTGCTGTTGGAGATCAAAAATTGCAGCCTTCCATATGGATTACAACTTGGTGTAAAGAAAACAAAAATGCTCACAATTGGACCAATAGGTAACATGATAATGGAGAAATGATTGAAGTTGTCTATGGTTTTGTCTTGTTTGTCATGGAAGGAACCAGCAGGAAGACAATCAAAGGACACAGTGCACTAGGTAAATCTGCTGCATAAGACCTATCAGAGCAATGAGAAGTAACGATGTTACTTTGAAGATTAAGGTGCACCTGATTCAAACTATAGGATTTTTAATTACCTCATAAGCCTGTGCAAGTTAGACATTGAATGAGAAATACTGAAGAAGAATCTATTCATTTGAACGATAGTACTGGTGAAGAAAATTGAAAGTAGTGAACTGACAAAAACACAAGCAAATCGGTTGGGGAAGAATAGCCAGAGTGCTCCTTAACAGCAAGGATGGTGAGACTTGGTCTCAGGTACTTTGGGCATGTTCTCAGGAAAGTCCAGTCCCTGGAGAAGGACATCATGCTTCATACAGTAATGGGGTTGGAAAAAGAGGAAGACCCTCTGTGAGAAGGATTGACACAATGGCAACAATGGGCTCCCAGAGAAGGACCATTTTAAGGATGGTACAGGGCCAGGCAGTGTTTCTCCTTCCATTGTACATACGGTCACTATAAGTAGACCATTAGTAAGGCTTTAGAAATGGCTTACTAGTATTACAGCTCTTTCAGAATTTGTCTAGCAGGTTTTCTGGTTTTCCCGGAAAACCCCCACACACCAGTAAAACAGCTATTTAACAAAAACAAAAAAAAGAAAGAAAAAAAAGAAATGGCTTACTAAATAGACACTTTAACGAAGCTGTCAAAAATATGGTGACATTGTTATCAGTATGTTGATACAAATCTAAAATTTTTAGAATGGCTATAGGCCCCAAGAAGTTAGAAAAATTCCTTTGCAATATGGCAAAGAACTGCTTAAAAATCTGGTAGGCACCTCCATTGATAGAAGCAGTATTCCAAAAAGCAGACCCTGGCGGAGAATGCAGAGTATATGTGGGAGAGCACGTGCACACTGCGCACACAGCCCTTCTTGATACTCCTTGTATACACACTGACTGTTGCATTTGCACTTTCAAGCAACACTGACTTTCTTGGACAATTTTCATAAAAGGTTAAGGATCTAGATTTAACCCTAAACCCAGTAGAGAGGAATTAAGGAAGATAACATAGCTGTGAATATTTTCTTATCCTGTTTACCTGTTTTCTTTCGCTGATCCTTTTCTCTGTCATACAACATATTCTGTGTTGCCATGAGGAAATGGCGATGATTAAGTAGTAAAGGAAGATGGTCAATCCCTGGCCGAATGGCAGGAGGGAAATACTAAGTGTTGGAAGGGTGGGAAAATCCTCCAAGACGGTGCTGCTTCCTTTTAGGTGGGTTGCACACATGAAGAATTAGGCTTCTCTAATGGAAGGACTGGATAACAGTGGTTCTCAACCTTCTTCCTGCCGTGACCCTCTAGTACAGTTTCCTCATGTTGTGACCATCCCTTCAACATTCATCAGTGTTCTAATTGAGAAAAGGGGAATTTGTGTTTTGTATATGTTATTTAAGGAGGGTGGATAACTGCTAACCAAAATATCAGTAGTTCAAGCACAGTAGCCACTCTGGGAAACAAAAGATTGGCAATTTGCTTTCACAGTGATTTACAACCTCTGAAACTATGGGGCATTCAAATCCGGCCTGAGAATTGATTTGATGGCAGTGTATTTGGGTTTATATGCTATTTAAAAGGAAAGATTCCCCCCCCCCCCCCAATAGCATGTCATTTAAAAAAGAACAACTTAGTTGAAACTGCCTCCCTAAATCATGCCTTCTAATTAAGAATTACTGTCCAAATTAGGTAATATAAAAAAAGCACATAAAAATTTTCTTTGCAAGATATGAGGATTGATACTTCAAAAATTCATTTTCATTCTTCAATAAAAATGAGATGAGATTGATTTTTGTGGCTGCACTAGTTTTTAAAATGAAAGGATTACATAAACACAAAGACTTTTAAGAATGTTTTATGTCAATATGTCTGAAGTCATCTCCACCTTTCACTTATAAATATTTAATGTTCTGTCCCTTAGTTGTGGGAGAATAAGCTAATGCAATCTAGGGCTGTAGATGGATTTCACTCAGAAGAACAGCAGCTTTTATTGCAAGTACAGCAGCAGCACCAGCCTCAGCAGCAGCAGCACCATCACCACCACCACCATCAGCAAGCCCAACCACAGCAGACGGTACCTCAGCAAACACAGACCCAGCAGGTCCTCATTCCTGCATCGCAACAAGGTGAGACTGGGTTTGTTTTTTCTCCTAGAACTTGGAAATGAAATTTTCTCTTTTGAAAGAAGAGAAATACTCTGGGTTTCTTGGATCTTATTTTAAGAGATATTTTGAGACCTATGGAGCCCGGGTGGTGTGATGGTTATGAGTTGTACTGCAATCTGCAAGGTCAGGAGGTTGAAACCAGGAGTCACTCCACGGGAGAAAGACAGGGCTTTCTATTTCTGTAAAGCGTTACCATCTTGGAAACAAACGCCCAGGGGCAGTTTTAGCCTGCCCTATATAGGGTTACGAGTCAACATCGACTCACTGGTGATGAGTTTGGGTTTTTGGTTTTGAAACCTGTAAAAACCAACACTTTTTTGCTCCCCTTTTGATTGGCAGAGCATGTGTACTTATGTGTAGGTAGGTAGATTTATAAAATATGAAATTTAATTGATGAATTTTTTTTTCGCTTTTTTGATGTAGTAATGTTAGAGAAGTTAAGTTATATGAATATTTCTTTACAGAAGACTGTTAGGGATTTTCTAAAAAAAATCAGATCTACAAAGATTTATTTAGTAAAGGTTTTATTATTTTATAAAATAGTGATCTATTTTATGAAACTATTTTATGGACCTGATTTATTCCTTCAAAAAAATTCATGTTAACACTGGAAGTAAACCTTTCCCAGTCTGAGCACTCAATCCTGTAGTAATTTCTGTAAGTCTAAATTGACTGAATATTGTTTCTTCATAATGAAGAGGGAGTGTATATATATATAATTTTTTAGATAATTTGGCTTATAGATAGGAAAAGACTGTCCATAGTACTTTGCACTATAAAAAATGTTATAAATAATGTTTCATTGGAGGCATTAAAAAGTTTAGTGAAGTTAGCTAACTCCATTTTATAGTGGCGTAAAACCTTGGCCATACATTGGCTAAGAAACATGACCCTTCACTTATAACAAGAATTTTCCTTCACCACAAACATAATCAGTGATCAAACTTTTGGGGCATGGATAGTAAATCTTTTGAAGGATTATTAAACAGGAACATGAAGGAAAATGAGAAATCCACATTAAAGCAAGTATTTACTTATTTCTCATCTATAAGTGTATTTTAAGACTTGAAATGGATAGTGATAGGCAATCAAAAGGTCCGTGTGGGTTATTTTACTATTGACACCAGATGAGGCTTTTAATAGCTGACTTTGATCTGTAACCCACTGCTGCCCAGCCCTTTCTGATTGGCATCAACTCGACAGGGCAGGATAGAACCGTAGAGTTTCTGAGACTGTAAGTCCTTAGAGAAGCACTCCGCCCCATGTTTTGTTTTTTTGTGGAGTAGCTGGTGGGTTCAAATTGTGAACCTTTTGGTTAGCAGGCCAATACTTAACCCATACCAGGGTTGCTGTTTTAATCTATTCCTTACATTAAATAATAAAATCCTTTTACTTTGTAATGATGACTGTTCCTCCTATTGCCTTCAGACGTGGCACTAGGGTTTTAGGTCATCATAAATCAAAAATTGATTTTCTTCACTCAGAGAATAATAGGATAATGGGTTTTATCTGACTATTCTCTGAAATTTGCGGAATCAAACAGCTCCTTTCACTCTTACACGAGGTTCTCATTATTTCTGGTATGTATTTTTAAAATATCCTTGGTATATAGCTAATGATTGTAGTAACTTATCAAATCAAGAGAAAAGACCTATGTCAATTTTTTAAAATGGAGGAACTTTAAAGCTCATTCTTAGTGAGTTAGTAACTCCTTCCTACAATGGTATCATTGTATCAGTTAAAAGTTCATGCTGACTAGAATACATTGTTTCAGAGCTCCCTGTTGATTTGAGGAAGTACAGAAATACGTATATTTAAGGTGTCAGAGTTCCACAACACAGATAATCTCACTACTTCACATTCCTAAATTCCTGGTGTTCCCCAGGAGAGAGTGAGTATATCACAGCTGTTGTCTTCCATAACATCTTAGAATGTTCTGGCATATCAAATGGCTCAATACATCTGAATGCAGAAAATGTGAACAACATGAAAAAAGAAACATTGTGTATCTTTTTGTGTTTGTGAGCTAGCCTCATTAATTCTTTCTTCCATGTGTGTTTTTGTTTTGTTTTGTATCAGCGGCACCACAGGTTATTGTTCCTGATTCTAAACTAATACAACATATGAATGCATCAAACATGGTAAGATTCAGAATTAATGTACTTTCATGGTATATTTTAACTCAAGTTGTGATTAAGTTTATGTGTGTCGTTTATTAACATGAAGTTTGTTCAAGATGTGAGCAAAAGCAGCATTTTTACTAGCTTCCTAAACAGTGTATTTAATAGCAAATCTAAAGTTTAGCTTGGCATTTAGACACTAAGGTTTATAAAGTTAACTAATTTAATGAAAGAAAATGAGAAATCCACATTAAAGCAAGTATTTACTTATTTCTCATCTAAGAGTATATATATATTTTAAACATTTTATTAGGGGCTCATACAACTCTTATCACAATCCATATATACACATACATCAATTTTATAAAGCACATCTGTACATTCTTTGCCCTAATCATTTTCAAAGCATTTGCTCTCCATTTAAGCCCTTTGCATCAGGTTCTCTTTTTTTTCCCCCTCCCTCCCCGCTCCCCCTTCCCTCATGAGCCTTTGATAATTTATAGATTATTATTTTGTCATATCTTGCCCTATCCGGAGTCTCCCCCACCCCCTTCTCTGCTGTCCGTCTCCCAGGGAGGAGGTCACATGTAGATCCTTGTAATCGGTTCCCCCTTTCCAACCCACTCACCCTCTACTCTCCCAGTATCGCCCCTCACACCCCCTGTCCTGAAGGTATTATTTATTCACCCTGGATTCCCTGTGCCTCCAGGTCCTATATGCACCAGTGTGCAACCTCTCCTCTATCCACTAAGAGTATATTTTAAGACAAGAAATTGATAGTAATAGACAACCAAATGGTCTCTGTGGGTTATTTTACTATTGACACCAAATGTGGCTTTTAATAGCTGATTTTTATCTGTAACCCACTGCTGCCCAGCCATTTCTTTTCTTTTTTTTAAAATCATTTTATTGGGGGCTCATACAACTCATCACAATACATATATCAGTTGTGTAAAGCACATTTGTACATTCGTTACCCTCATCGCTTTCAAAACATTTCCTCTCCACTTACACTCCTGACATCAGCTCCCCATTTTTTCCCTCCCTCCCTGCTCCACCCCTTCCCCAGGAACCCTTGATAATTTATAAATTATTATTTTGTCATATCTTACACTGTCTGATGTCTCCCTTCACCCACTTTTCTGTTGGCCGTCCCCCATGGATGATGTTATATGTAGATCCCTGTAATCGGTTCCCCCTTTCCACACCACCCTCCTCCACCCTCCTGGTATCGCCACTCTCACCACTGGTCCTGAAGGGATCATCCGTCCTGGATTCCCTGTGTTCCTAATTCCTACCTGTACCCACTGTACATCCTCTGGTCTAGTAAGATTTGTAAGGTAGAATTGGGTTTATGATAGCTAGGGAAGCATTTAGGAACCCGAGGAAAGTTGTATGTTTCATCATTGATACATTGCACCCTGACTGACTTCATGTCCCTGCGGCCCTTCCGTAAGGGGGTGTCCAGTTGTCTGCAGTTGGGTCTTGGTTCTCCAATCTGCACTCCCCCTCATTTACAAAGATTTGATTTTTTGTTCTTTGATGCCTGATACCTGATCTCTTCGACACTTCATGATTACACAGGCTGGTGTGCTTCTTCTATGTGGGCTTTGCTGTTTCTGAGCTAGATGGCCTCTTGTTTACCTTCAAGCCTTTAAGACCCCAGACGTTCTATCTTTTGATAGCCGGGCACCATCAGCATTCTTCACCACATTTGCATATGCACCCGTTTTGTCTTCAGCGATCATGTCAGGAAGGTGAGCATCATGGAATGCCAGTTTGATAGAAGAAAGTATTCTTGCATTGAGGGAGTACTTGAGGGGGAGGCCCTTTGTCCATCTGCTACCTAAATACTGAACCTATAAATATATGCACATAGATCTATTTCCCCATCATCATATATAAATGTTTTACATATATACATGCCTTTGTTTAGACCTCTAAAAGTGCCCTTTGCCTCTTGAACTCTTTCCTGTATTTACTTTCCTCTTGTCCCACTGTCATGTTCAGCCTTCATTTGGGTTTCAATAATTCCTCTCAGTTACATTACCTTTGATCATGGCCGACCAGGCCTCCTACACCCTCCTCACCACTGATTTGGATCACTTGTAAAACACAGACTCACTAAAACCTCTTGACATTTCATGTTTAAATTGAGGCCCAAAATTACAGGTTAAGGATCATCATAAATTTTAGAAGTATCTCTTAGCCTACATAAATAGCACTAACACTCAGTATTGTTTCATTGTTTGTTAAGTCACTTCTGTGTGAGTAATGGGTCTTCAATCACAAAGCTCATCTGTGGTGTTTCTCAAGCAGATCACAGGTCTCCCCAACTGAGCAAATGACTTCCTTCTACACATACCCGCTGCACAAATTCTTACCTTGACTGAAGTGCAAATTTCTACATCATCTTTGGAAATTGATAAGGATTAATAGGAATTGTGATTTAAGAGTTTTAAAGTATCTACGGTTTCAGTTTTACTTGTATTTCCAGTTATTGGAATCAGTTCCTTTGCATAAAAGTTACAAAATACCCTGCCTGTCATTTATCAAAATGAGCTAGTATTTAAAACATTTGCATGTCAACTTTTTTTCCCCCTTAAGTCTCAGGGCTCGGCCCTATATTCACTTAGTGTTACTAAGAGTGTTTCCCAAGGAAAAATGTCATGTTACAACAGAAATTTTGATAAAATCACCAGCAGCAGGCCCTTGTCATTTCAAAGAACTTTAAATATTGTGGACTTCTGCATTGAAATTATGATTAAAGAGGGGCAAAATCAGTAACCCATCAGAATTGATTTGGTTTCATCAGTTAATTTCATGAGTTAATTCTGATTCACGGAAACTCAGTTTGTCAGGGTAGAACTATTTCCTATGACTTTTTAGTATTTGAGTTTTCAGAAGTAGTCCACCAAATCTTTTTCTGAGCTATCTCAGGGTGGACCCAAACTGCCACACTTGTGGCTAATATCCACCCAAGGACTCAGATTGCTTCTAAACAATACTGTACTAGAACAGATTAAGCTACCTTAATACTGAACCTATAAATATATGCATATAGATCTATTTCCCCATCATCATATATAAATATATTTACATATGTACATGCCTTTATTTAGACCTCTATAAATGCCCTTTGCCGCCTAGCAATAAAGGCTTAAGTCAGCAAAGTGAATTAGAATTTATGTATTGTTTAGCGTTTTACTGTCATGTTTTCAGTGTTGCTCCATGTATTTTACATGTGAAGCATAATCAAAATGAACTCTTTTCCAAGAAATTTGTATTATTCCCAATCCAAAGAAATCCATTAAAATAATTTTGATTTTATTTTTCCCTGATGGCTCTGTGTGCTTTGTATGTGAACCTACTGAAAATGTGTCTAATTCTATGAAAATGTGAGATCTGAGTTGCCATCAAATCAGTTTCACCGATTCATGGCTACCCTCTAGGACAAAGTAGAGCTATACCCCTCCCATCTCCCCCTGACCCTCAGGTTTCTAAGACTGTGATTATTAGGGAAGTAGACTACCGTATCTTTTTCACTTGGAGTGGTTTGTGGGTTTGAAGTGCTGACCTTTTGATTAGCAGCTGAGTACTGAACCACGGTGCCAAATGTGAGAACGTTGTCTTTGGCTAGGTTCTTCACAGCAAAACCAGTGAAGCTTGTGTGTGTGTGTGTGTGTGTGTGTGTGTATACACATACACACATATATACAGAGAGATAGCTTAAGGAAATGGCTTGTATGAGTGTTGAGGCTGATAAGACCAAAGTCCGTGAGTAATACATATATTGGCCTGGAAGCTTCTCTTTACTCAAGTAGCTGCAGGGGCTGATGAACCCAAGATCACAGATCTGATGGCAGGCTGCTTCACTATCAGTGGAGGTCACCAAAGCCTAAGATTTGACAGGCAGTAAAGTAGGCTGCTGGCTCAAATCCGAAGAACCCAGAGTTCAGATTGTGATAAGCTGTACACAAGCTTTAGATCAAGCAAAAAGCTAGAGCGCTTTGTCAGAATATCTGTAGATGTTGAATGTGAGCCACATCCCTGTGGAAATTCCATTTTAGTCTCTTCATGCCAGATCTCAAGGAGCCCTGCTGGCTTAGTGGGCTACATGTAGGGCTACTCACCAAAAGGTCAGTAGTTTGAAACCACCAGCATTTCTGTGGAAAAATGGTGAAGCTTTCTACTTCCATAAAGACTGACAGCCTTAGAAACCCACAGAAGTTCTACTCTGTTGTATAGGGTTGCTGTTAGCTAGAATCAAGTCAGTGGTCGTGCATTTGAGTTTAAAGCGTACTAGACCTCATGGAGGGGAATCATGCTGACCATACCAGGGATATTTGAAAAGTTCAGGGGAAAATTCCTTATCTTTTAATTCATTTGAACTTTTTGAAGCCCTCTCATAATATATCTTTTGGGGAATGACTACACCATTAGTGTGAAACTTAAAATCATGGCTCACAAGTTGAAACACAATCTTAACTTTCACAATCCTTTAGATAGAAGGCTGTTTGAGGGAACTGACTGGAAAAAGAAGCCCTGCTGGTGCTATGAGTAAGTGCTTGGTTGAAAGTCAAGCGCTTGGTTATTGAGTGGTTGAACCCACTCATGGCTTTGGGAGACAGATGAGGCAATCTACTTCTGAATGCCTTGAAACTGTGGAGCAGCGCTTTAATGCCCTAGAGAGTTGCCATGGATAGGCATTTCCTTGACAGTGGCAGGTATAAAGCAGGGCCCTATCAAACCAGCTCTGCAAGCTGTCTTATGAAATGATTAATTTCTTATTCATGTTTGGCTTATTATGCAAAATACAAGGGGGGTTTTTAGTTTTTCTTTATGGGTGTTAGGTATATCACTTAAATAGTTATTGAGCAATTTAGATGTATAGATGGTTTTCAGGTGATTATTGTGATGCAGATATGCCCTAGAGATCCCTGGGAGGGTAGGGGTATCCCAGTGATTTACTTCAGAAAGAATAGAAAGCCTTACGGGGCAGATCTGTTCTGTCACATGGGATTACTTTGGGTTTAAATTGACTTAATATCACATAACAACAACATGATCCTATAGAAATTACTGTGCCATTTTGCCAGCAGAGGGAGAGCTATTCTAAAATAATTATACCAAAACCAAACCAACCTTAGATTAATCGGATTGATGCCAACAGGAGGGAACTGTCCCTGTAACTTTTCTGAGACCGTAGCTCTTAATGGAGTAGAAAGCCGAAATGGCTGGTGGTTTCAAACTGCCGACCTTGCAGTTAGCAGTCCAACACGTATCCACTGCACGATCAGTGCTCCTTTCCACATAATTATAAGCACTTAATATTCTTAGATGATATTTCTCAGTAGTGATTGAAATGTGTTCCTTAAATGTAAATTGTTTTTATTTGACTCTTTAAATAAGATTTGTTTAAGCTGGGCAATTAGGAACTAAAGATGAACCTTGGTAGACTACAACTGAATTCTAGAGCCATAGTGGGAATTTTTCAAGTCCAAGGTATAAAACCAAAAGCCAAATTCAATGCCATCAAGTGAGTTCTGACTGTTTGGGATGCCGAGAGGGCAGGATAGAGCTCGCTGTGGGTTCTGAGATTAACTCATGACAGGAATAGAAAGTTCGTCTTTATCCCCCAGAGTAGCTGATTGTTTCAAACTTCTGGCCTTGCAAATCGCAGCCTAGTGCATAACCACTGTGCCCCAAGGGCACCTGTAGAAATTGTGAAACTGGTCAGGTGGCTCCAAAAAGCATATATTCTTGGAAAACTGTACCTAAGCCCCAGACCCGATCATAGTATCATTAACCAACTTTAGTATTGTTTTTGAAATTTTGTTAACTTTTCTAGCATAGCATCTCCAAGACAGTTTAGTTTAGTTTTCTTTCTGTACTCTTAGCCAAACATCGCTGTATCTAAAAATGTCTGGTTTATGTTGCATCTGTGAATAATTGGAGTATTCCAGAGAAGTCGGGAGGAAGAAAGGGAACTCGGCTTAAACACAGTTGCACAAGGGGCTTCAAATTTTGGTGGGAAAGTTCCTTGAAACTTTCATACAGTAATATGTATAGAAATTTGTCGAGAACATTATAAAAATAGTATTAAAAGACTTATTTGGCAGTGGGGGGGGAGGGTAAACAAAGGAAAAAACTCCAGAAATAGGCAATCAAGGATGTGTATTAAATGAAAAATGATCAAATTCACAGTATTATGAAGGTATTGCAAGAAGTTCATGTGGAAAAAATGGAACTGAGAGATAGGGGACTTTGCACAGACTTTTTGAAGTTCCTTCATGATGCCTTTCATCTCTTCATAACTGAATGCCAGATACTGGCCTCATTTTAAAACAAGTTAAAGTTGGCAGTTTAAGACATTAGGGCTTTCTTGGAGTTAATAAACCTTCAATATGTTTCACTTAGAATATAATTATTGTTTTTGTTGTGGAATCTTTTTAAAAAAAATCACTTTATTGGGGGCTCGTACAATTCTTATTACAATCCATACATCCATCCATTGTGTCAAGCACATTTGTACATTTGTTGCCATCATCGTTCTCAAAACATTTGCTTTCTATTGAGCCCTTGGTATCAGCTCGTTACCCTCCTCCCTCACAAACCCTTGATAATTTATAAATTATTATTTTTTCCCGTCTTACACTGATCATACCTCCTATCGCCCACTTTTCTGTTGTCCGTGTCCCAGGGAGAGGGTTATATGTAGATCATTGTGATCAGCTCCTCTTATCCTCGTGTATAGCTACTCATTATTGGTCCTGAGGGATTTTTCTGTCCTGGATTTCCCTGAGCTTCCAGTTCCTGTCTGTACCAGTGTGCATCCTTTGGTCTAGTCAGATTTTTAAGGTAGAATTGGGATCATGATAGTGGTGGGGGTGGGGTGGGGAGTATGTTTCATTGTTGGTATACTGTACCCTGACTGGCTCATCTCCTTTCTGAGACCTTTCTGTAAGGAGATGTCCGGTTACCTACAGATGGGCTCTGGGTCTCCACTCTGCACTTCCCCTCATTCACAATGATATGATTTTTTGTTCTTTGATACCTGATACCTGATCCCTTTGACACCTGTGATCAGACAGGCTGGTGTGCTTTTTCCTTGTGGGCTTTGTTGATTCTGAGCTAGATGGTTGCTTGTTTATCTTCAAGTCTGTAAGACCCCAGACGCTGTATCTTTTATAGCCAGGCACCATCAGCTTTCTTCACCACATTTGCTTATGTACCTGCTTTGTCTTTAGTGATCATGTTGAGAAGGTGAGCATCATCGAATGCCAGTTTAATAGAACAAAGGGGGGTTCTTGTATGGAGGGAGTCCTTGAGTACAGGCCCAATGTCCATCTCCTACCTTAATACTAAACCTATAAAATATATGGACATGGATCTACTTCCCCATCATCATATATAAATATATTTACCTATGTACATGCCTGTATTTAGACCTCTATAAATGTCCTTTGCCTCCTAGTTCCTTCCTTTCTTCCTTGACTTTCCTCTTGTCCCACTATCATGCTCAGCCTTCATTTGGGTTTCAGTAATTTCTTGATGTGGAATCTTAAGAATGATCATAATGTAGTCCATGTTCTAGGGAGAAACATGGTTTTCTATAAAGGCATGTTGGTTTTAGCATAAATTTTAGATATTAAGAATGCCTCAATTACATTATTTGAAAACAAAGAATTGTGGGTAAGGAAGCAAAAACTAGTTTTTTCAAAATATGCAGCGTTATTGTGACCATGGATGAAATTTTTATAGAGCACATTCTCCAGGAAAAATAAAACAAAATCAATTGAATTGATTGGGATAATTATGTAGGTCATTTATGCCTTGTCGCCTTAATTGTACCATTTTAAAAATGGGACTTAGTGCTTTTAGAACTCTTCATTTAGGAGCCAAGTCGATGGCACCTAACAACAGCAGCAACGAAGTTAACAATTTCAAATACTACTAAATCTGCTGAAGGACCAACTGAAGTGCTCTTATGCACATGGTGATATGAATTCAATTTTCCTTTCTTTTTAGAGTGCTGCTGCTACAGCTGCGACCTTGGCACTCCCTGCTGGCGTGACTCCTGTTCAACAGATCTTAACAAATTCAGGTAGCAGGACAACCATTGGTATCACTCAGAAAATTTTACCCTCTGGCGTTTATGGGTTTTTTTTCTCAAAAGTCTGAACATCTGAACATTTCTTTGATCATTTGTTATACTCTATTAAATAATGTTATTTAAGGGTTAAAGCACATGAAACTGATCATTGTTGAGCGTGCAGTAGAAAAAATGAGAATTGTACTTTAATAATAAGAATTTTATTGTTTAATTTATGCTTTGTGATTATATAGAAATGCTTATTAGGTCTCCTTAAACACAGTATGCAAGATAACTTGATAAGTAATAATGCTAAACTTGATTCATTTGAATTAATTTGTGATACCAGGCTAAATTGTATATTTTAAGAGCAAATCTATTCTATACAAAGTTGCTCGGCATAGAGTGACAGAAGACCAATGCTTACTTTGTGGTTTTTGATATAATAATGTTTGCATGAATTTTAAGTGTTCTCTGTTATCTTGATTTTTATATCTCTTTATGTGTCCAAAGTTTACCCACCAAGCCCTATATTTAACATCTGATTTTATTAAGAACAAATGAAGTCCTACATAATTTAAAAATATAGAATTGCTTTTTTATTAATTCATGATTCTGGGTTATCTGAAGCAACAGATTGGAGAGATTTGGTTTGACATGAATAAGCCAGTCATTCTATGAGCTTTATGTAGCAGTGCTAATTGGTTCAGCAAATATTTACTGCTTTTAAGCAATTTTGAAGAAGTTTTGAAGGTTATACCATGATTCAGATATTGCATGAAATATTATGCTTTTATTTCTGAAAGTGTTCAAGCAAAAAATGCCTTAAAGGGGTAGGGTAATCTTATTACTCTGTCTTGGCTTCTAAGATGTCAATAAAGATAATTTATTTGTAAATATCTTTAATGAGATTTTATAATCCATTATATTTAACCAGATTTTATAATTTGTTGATAAACCTTATTGCAAAATAGCTGGGTAAGATAAAACTGGAAAAGAAAATAATTTAAGCAACGCATTTGAACATTGTGGCTCCTCGGAATAGGTTCGGATTATAATTTACTGAGCGGGCATGATGGCCCTTAGGGCCCTTAATAAAGTCGGTCGTTCAGCTTCTCACTTTATTATTTCTAGGACTTGTGATGATTTGATAATTCATTATGAATTTAATTACATTACGTCCCTGGGTTTCAAACCTTTCTGCCCTTGAATGTAGTATGAATTTGCCCTCACTTTGAATCAGTAGCACCAACACCTTCACTCGATTGCATGCTCAGCGTTTAAAGCATTGAAAAGGCTTTGCTAGTATTGAAGTAAGGCTAGCTAACAGGACACACCGGTTCCCATTTAAAAACCTACTTCATGGACGGATCTCATTAGTAACCTGGGTACTATTACCTGTATTAGGGAATTTTGGGGGAATATTGTCTCTTTTAAAATGGTAACCTGGCTGCATACTTTCTCTTTAGGCCAACTTCTTCAAGTGGTCAGAGCAGCCAATGGTGCCCAGTATATTTTTCAACCTCAGCAATCAGTCGTTCTACAACAGCAAGTTATACCACAAATGCAGCCTGGCGGAGTACAAGCTCCTGTAATACAACAGGTAAAAGAATCAGTGGTCATTGTGGAATTCTTTTTGTATGAACTTCTGAGTCGGTCCATGGCTTTACATACATAGATTCTTCAGCTCGCCTCCAATGCTGCAGATCCCACTTTGCTAAGTTGCTCATGTATACACACCTCAGCGTAACTCAAATTCGACATATTTAAAATTAGATTTTTGTCCCTATTCATCCTTCATCATCATCTTGAACCTTTTTTGTTTGCACCACTCTTTATCCAGCTGCTTAACTAAGTCATTCAGCATTCATGCAACAAGCATTTGCTGACCACTTCGGGTCTTTACAAGGAGCCGGGGTCTTTGATCGCAGGGTCTTTGCAAGGAGCAGGGACTTAAGAATACATAAGGCAGTCAAAGCTCTAGTTTCATGTGCTTATATATGTTCTGGAAGAGGGTGGTATATAATCTTCTTTGCCATTTTCCGAGGTATTAGGAAGTCCAACCAATTCTTATAGTTTCTTTATTTCACATGCTTGTAGTCGTCTCAATATGTTTTTTGGGGAAAATATTTTTTCCTTAGTCTTTTTGTTTATGCACTTATCATTTCTTAGTGAAATCCTGTGTTCTTTTCCTAACTGATTCTCAAGCCACTGGGCAGATGTCCCTGCCAACCTGACCACCATTCTTTTTAGAGTTATCTTTCTACAAATGTTGGTACCTTTAATAATTCCCTATCATAAAATATTTAAACAACTCAGTGTGATTTACCAGGTCTTTTTTAAAGATCTTGTTTCTTTGAGCCTCACAAGTTTAGTTCTTGGCATGCTTCTGAATGGTTACCTGCTCCAGTTTTTGTTTAGATCAAAGTTAATAATATGTTTACCTATTTGTATGCCAGGTTTATACTATTAAACTGTGCAGACATTGGCAAAAGACGAGCGATTGGTTATTTTCCTGAGGAAGTTTAGTACTCGACAGAATACAACGTGTAATATCCAAATGATGATAAAGGCCCGAGGAAGAACATGAATCCTTCCTCCTTACAGCTTTCCAAAATTACATGTTACTCTCACTGGATTCACCAGATGTCTTACTTTCTAGAAGCTGTCGTACTTTACCTTTGTCGTACTTTACTTTGACCTTCTCCTACTAGCTCTTTCTACTCTTTCCAAACACGCAAGGACACCCAAACAAAAAAGCCTCGCTCTTCTCAGTACAAATGGAAACTCAAGTGTTACTCTCTGAGAAGGTCGTCTGCATTAATTTGTGTCCCACACCCTGACATGATCAAAAAGTATTTTGTCAAAAGTGCAAGATTTTCATGCCTGCTGGCGTACAGCAATGGCCTCGTGAGTATCATCCAGCCCCTGTTGGCCCCTATATTTGCTGGATTCATCCAGAAATGGCAGGCAGCTGCTGCAGCTGCAGCCTTCAGTCAACTCTACTTTCCCTTGGAAAGTCTTAACTTTTTCAGCTTCTTGGGAGTACTTTCAGCCTATCATTCACTAGTTGCACTTAGTTTGAATCTCTCGGTGTTACTTAAAATTTACACTTTTACACTAAACACAATGAAGATACATGAGAACCACGAGAGCTCACTTTTTACTGCATTGCTCAGTTTTCTGAAGAGGCATGAAGAATGATTAGCATCATAGGTATTTTTTTAAAAAAATCTTTATGTGAGACCTTTGTAATTCATACCCACGTTGTTCAAGGTCAACTTGTTTTTGCTCAGAAATTGCATAGTGAAAGGAAATTTTAGTGGATCAGTCTCACAAATCCATTGTCATAAGCTTTCTTGGTTCCAATCTTTATAGAAGCAGATTGAAAGACCTTTTTCCCCAGTACTGACACCTTCAGGCTAGAAGTAAAGTGCAGAGCGGTTGCGCCACCTAGGGACTTCAGTGGGTCTGTGCACTCTGGTTGCTCCGCGTTTAGGCCTGTTTCTGTGTATACACTTCTGAACTGGAGCCTCTGGATTGGAGTCCCTTCTTCCTAATCTGTGGTTTTCTGTTGCCTTAGGTACTGGCTCCTCTTCCAGGAGGAATTTCACCACAGACAGGTGTCATCATCCAGCCACAGCAAATCTTATTTACAGGAAATAAGACTCAAGTTATACCCACGACGGTGGCAGCCCCTACGCCAGCACAAGCACAGATAGCAGCAACTGGCCAACAGCCACCACAGGCCCAGGCTGCTCAGCCGCAAGCTCCGTTGGTGTTACAGGTTGATGGAGCAGGGGATACATCATCTGAAGAAGATGAAGACGAAGAAGAAGATTATGATGATGATGAAGAGGAAGACAAAGAGAAGGATGGAGCTGAAGATGGGCAAGTAGAAGAAGTAAGTTTCTAGTAAAAGATTTGAAATAGCAACCCACTCAGCCATTTCCTATTATAGTTAGTGTCAAATTGCTGGATTCTTGTCTAATTTCGAAGAGCTCTGGCAGTGCTATGCAATGTATGTCAGTAAAGGTAGTGTTACATTGCTCTGACTGTGGTGAGATTATTTGGTTGTTCTACTGTATTTTCATAAATTATCCAAACATAATCACTTCTCATAAAACAAAATCTTTGCAGAAGCTGACAACCTTATTCTCTTTCTCCTATGGAGCAAATGGTGGGTTTGAACTGCTGACCTTGCAATCAGCAGCCCAACTCTTAACCATGATGCCACTGGGCTCTTCCATAGAGAGAGAGAGCTACCTTATTTAAGAATGTTTTTTTACTACGGTGCAGAAATGGCAGGGGAGTTCTGTATGTATGACCTTCTGACTTTACAAGAAAGTATGAGAACAACCTTGAGCGTTATTTCACTGAGCAGGAGCTTAGACAAATTTCTGTACCTTCCACCTTTGCTTTCCTATTTTGATACCAGCCTCTCCTCCTCTGCTGGGTTCTATAAATTTTTGCCATAGATAACACAGAACTCATGGGCAATACAGATAAGGGATTTGTATTATAGGAGAGTAACAAATATAATTCTGGATCAGAAATGCTCAGCTCTTCAGTCAGGTCAGTTCAAAAGTATAGACGTAGAGCTGAATTGCTCCTTAGAAGCAAGCAAGGTACTTCTCATGTACCTTAGCCTTGCTCTCAGCAGGGACCCAGTAAGAAGATGAGGCTGTCTCCTCTTAGAAAGATTTTGAATGTTTTGTCAACCTGAAGGGACAGTTTTATTGAGTCAGAATAGACTTGATGGCTGAGTTTCGTGTTGGAAGCAATCCGTGGTGAAAGGATGCTATGTTTGGTAAAGGGTCATTGAAACGGCAGAAGACCCTGGATGACGGGGATGGGCACAATGACTACAGCAGTGGGTTCAATCATGTTAATGTTTTTGAGGATGCTTCCTGACGGGGTAGTGTTTCATTCTGTTGTTTGTAGGGTTACTATGAGGTATAAAAGCAACTTGAAAGCTCCCAACAACAATGCAAGCAAACAAACAAAATGCATGTGGATGTTCAGAGCAGCCTTATTTAGAGTAACAGAAAAGCTGGAAACAAATGCACATCTGATGAATGGACAGATGTATAGCCATACAATGAGTTGTTACTCTGCCGTGCGAAAGATGAAGTGATAGTATATATTAATAGCATGCATGAACCTTGAGAACAGTTTTAAAATGAAGACACAACTCAATGAAAGAAACCAGACATACAAGGCCACATACTGTATGATTCTAAGCAGTCATCAACAACAGTAGGCCCAAATACAGCACAAAATTGTGAGGGCGGCGGCGTTAGGTGTTTGCTTCTTGGTGTGTAGGCTTACTGTGCGGCTGAAGTGACTTGGAAGTCCATAGCAGCGCTCGCCACTTGTAGGCAGTGTTTAGCACAGCCCACATAGAGCCACAGATGGGTGGACAGTGCCTAGTGTCTCGGGGACAGAAATGAGAAGTAACTGCTTAAATAGGTAGGATTTATTTTGGATAGGATGAAATTCTTAAACTACATAATGTTGGTTGCACTTTGATTTTGTGAGGGAACTTTTTAAGATACTTCATTTATTACAAATACCACACTTAACCTATTAATATAGTTGGTCATTTTATATTCTAGTTAGGTTTTATGTTGACTTTAAATTCTGTTACTAATATATCCTTTATATTTTAAGCCTAACTGCTTCAAAGGGTTTATGGGAAACCATAATGAAAAGATAATGTGCTTTTTTACATGGACTTTATGAAGTCCCTTATGTGCAGCCACCATGACCCTCACAATGGTGGTGGTGGTTAGGCGCTGTCCAGTTGGTTCCAACTCAAAGTGACCCTGTGTATAATAGAAGGAAATACTGCCTTGACCGGTACCAGACCCACAATTGTTCTTATGTTAAAGTCCATCGATGCAGCCACTAGTGTCAATTCATCTTATCAAAGGTTTTCTCCCCTTTTTTTGCTGCCCCCCCCTACAACCCCCAGCGTAATATCCTCCTACAGGGGCTGGTGTCTCCTGACAACATGTACGAAGTACGTGAGACCAAGTCTCACCATGCCTGCACCCAAGGAGCACTCTGTCTGTACTTCTTCGAAGAAAATATTGTTTATTCTTTTCAAAGTCCATAAAACTTTTGATGATCTTCACCAATACCAAAATTCAAATATACCAATTGTTCTTCAGTCTTCTTTATTCAATGCCCAACTTTCACATGCGGCAAGGCTGATTGATTGGCAAATACCTTAGTCCTCAAAGTAACAGCATTACTTTTCAATGCTCTGAAGAGGTTGCTCTGTTTAGTAGATTTACCAGTGCAGTGTGTCCTTTTCTCTTTTGACCACTACTCCCCTGAACATTCATTGTGGATACAAGCGAGACATAATCTTAGACAATTTCAATATTTTCTCCATTATTATACCGTTACCTATTGGTCCAATTGTGAGGATTTTGGTTTTCTGTACATTGAGTTGTACTGCAAACTGAAGGTTAGAATCTTTGACCTTCAACAGCAAGTGCTTCAAGTCCTCACTTTGAGCAGGCAAGGTTGTTAGCGTATGCTGGTAATAAGCCTTCCTCCAGTCTTGAAGCTCCATCTATTTCAGATAGTCCGCATCTCTTGATTTTCTAAGCATCCAGCTGGAATGAGTAGGCTGTGGTATCCCAGTGGTAGACGTGCTCGTTTTTGTTCAGAGTCCTCATTCTTATTGTAAAGACCTAGGCCAGCCTGCTAACCTATCTCATAGCTTTTCTCCTTTTTTCCACATCGATTTCCTTTTTACCCTGTTTCTGGCACATAATGTCATTAGCCCATTATGTCTTATTTCCTTAGGTCATTTGAAGTGGTTACTATAATTCTTGTCCTCCCTTGCACCTCTCACCTGGTATTTCTATTTTTAAAAGAGAAAAGAAAGTTGAATTTCTTTTCAGATTTAAAAAGTTATAGAGCTTCACCACATTTGCTTATGTGGTGAAGAAAGCTGATGGTGCCCGGCTATCAAAAGAGATAGTGTCTGGGGTCTTAAAGGCTTGAAGGTGAACAAGCGGCCATCTAGCTCAGAAGCAAAAAAGGCCACATGGAAGAAGCACACCGGCCAGTGCGATCACGAGGTGCCAAGGGACCAGGTATAAGGCATCATGCAAAAAAAAAAAAAAGATATAAGTGTGTGTATGTATGTGTATATGTATATATATACCATATTAAATGAAGGGGGAAGTGCAGAGTGGAGACCCAAGGCCCAAGTGTCAGCCAATGGAGGGGTTTAGGAGAGGAGATGGGTTAATTAGGGTGCGAGGTAGTACCGATGAAGAACACAGCTTTCCCCCAGATCCTGGATGCTTCCTCCCCCCAACTACCATGATCCGAATTCTACCTTGCAGGGCTGGATAGGGCAGAGGCTGTACACTGGTGCATATGAGGGCTGGAGGCACAGGGAATCCAGGGTGGATGATACCTTCAGGACCAAGGGTGTGAGGGACCATGCTGGGAGAGTGGAGGGTGAGTGGGTTGGAAAGGGGGAACTGATTACAAGGATCCACATGTGACCTCTTCCCTGGGAGAGGGGCAGCAGAGAAGGGGGGAAGGGAGACTCCGGATAGGGCAAGATATGACAAAATAACGTGGTATAAATTACCAAGGGCACAAGAGGGAGGGGGGAAAGGGGAGGGAGGGAAAAAAAAAAAAGAGGACCTGATGCAAGGGGCTTAAGTGGAGAGCAAATGCTTTGAGAATGATTGGGGCAGGGAATGTATGGGTGTGCTTTATACAATTGATGTATGTATATGTATGGATTGTGATAAGAGTTGTATGAGTCCCTAATAAAATGTAAAAAAAGAAAGGAGAAAAAAATTAGGGCAAAAGTTACAGAGCTTACCATTTTAATTGTGTTTAGTTTCTTGTTGGCATGTTAACAGTATTACCTAACTGTTAAATTCCATTGCTACTTAATATTAAGTTCGTGGTATATACATGCAGTTGACATTTGCTTGTTCTCAAAGAACAACCAGGTGGTCATTGTGATTTTTTTTTTTAACTTTCAGAAATTTAGGGCACTAATACATGAGGTAGGAATAAGTATGTTCATTTTCCTTTATAGGAGCCTCTCAACAGTGAAGATGATGTGAGTGATGAGGAAGGACAAGAACTCTTTGATACGGAAAATGTCGTTGTGTGCCAATATGACAAGGTAATAGCTCGTCCTCAGATTGGGAGCAGGATTTCTGTATGTAGTTTCTTCCATAGTCCATCCTTGGTCTTTTGTTCACACATTTGGATAGCTGATCGATGCCTCTTTTTTCCCCTTCATTTCCCTGTAAACAGTGAATGAAAATAAGTTACGAATGAAATTGTGGACATTGGTTGTGTTCTTTCATTTTTCAGTTTACACTGTGCTGCTCAACTTTGTCAACTTGGGTCATTTTAAACAAAGCTATTTGGGACTTGTCACTCAATAATAATAGCTAACTTAGTGGGAGAACTCATTTCCATTTAAGCCTGACTGAACCCCTCAAAGATCTAAGATTCCCTCAGTGGGGTAGACTACAAAGAGACAGTATTTAAAAAAAATTTTTTTTTTATCATTTTATTTGGGCTCTTAGAACTTTTTTACAATCCATACATCAGTGGTAGCAGACATATCAGTACATAAATTGCCATCGTTCTTTTCTAGACATTTACTCTCTATTGAGCCCTTGGGATCAGCTCCTCTGTTCCCCCTCCCTCCCCCCCGTGGCCCCTTGATAGCGTGTAGATTATTATTTTCATGTCCACACCGACTGCTGTCTCCCTTCCCCGCTAGTTTCTGTTGTTCTTCCCCTGGAGGTTGTGTGTGTGTGTTTATGTGCCCTTCATTGCGATCTGTAGCCCCTTCCTCTCCACCTCTCCCCCCCTTCCCCCTACCCTTTTGGTATCGCTGTTCCCATTCCTGTTCCTGGGTTCCATGTGTCATGAGCTTTATCTCTTGCCTATGTACAAGCTCCCATCTAGTCCAGTGTGGGAAGCAGCACTGGGGTCACGAGCATGGGGGGTGAGGAGGCCTCAAGGGATCAAAGGTATATTGCGTGACCCACTGCACCCTGTTGATTTGTCCCCTCCCTGCAACCCCTCTATGGGGGCATGTTCCACTGTCCACAGATGGGCTTTGGGTCTCTGCTCACCAAAACGTTTTTGTTTGTTACCAAACTTCTGATGCCTGTTACCTGGTCCTGATGACACTACATGATCACACCGACTGGTGCTTCTTCCATGTGGGCTTGTTGTTGCTCTACTGGATGACCGCTTATTTCACTTCAAGCCTTTAAGACCCCAGATGCTATATCTGTTAATAGTGGGGCACTATCCGCTGTCTTCACCACATCTGCTATGCACCCGTTTTGTCTTCAGCTGTTGTGTTGGGGTGGGGGTGGGGGTGAGCATCACAAAATGCCACTTTGTTAGATCAAAGTGTTCTTGAATTGAAGGGGAGGGTATGGGCTGAGTCCCAAGGCCCGTCCGTGCCCTCAGTGTATTGCCTTATAAATATATGTACATAGACCAATACCTTTGTTTTTGTGGGCTAATGTATTTAAATAAGTACACATCTCTTATTACCTCTATCTGTAGCTTTGCTTCCTAGAGCTTTCTTCCGTTTCCTTGAAAACAAGGATGGATTTGTGAAATGAAGAACCAAGAACTAACACTTGTTTTGGTTGACTTAGCGACTTTAAGGGTGGTAAAAGTAGGACACTAGCATGGAAAGGCTAATTACTACCACATCTTTTATAAATAAAGGTCAAACCAAAGTGATTGGTTAGAATTGTGCTCCCTATAGTGATACATAGGACTGAAGACCTGAAAATCAGGTACAAAGTTGTGACAATAAGCTCGATGGCCCTGAATGTCCACACTAGAAGATTATTGTTGGCATTTAAGAAATCAATTCCCCAGTCATCTTGAAGACCACTAAAGTAGAATAGAGATAAAATAGTTCATAGAGATAACGATACTGATACTTTCGAGGCCAGCACCACATTAGAAGAATCAGCAGGGTAGGTGTGATGTTGACGATTAATTGGGGAGGAGAAGAAGAAGGTCATGTTATAAACGTGATGTCAGTGCTCAGGGAAAGTAGTGGTGTCCTGTGGTCAGTAGACAGAAGGCTTGAAGAAAGAACAATTGGTAAGGAAATACTAGACATAAAAAGAATTCTGGAGCAAAAGCAAACAATTCTCCAGAATGCCAGGATCCAGGAGTGCTGTTTCAAGTGTTTGCCAGTATAAAATTTCCTATGACCTAGGCACCGGTGTTTATGTAAACCTGGTAGAGAGGAGACATTTTTGAGATAATTGTTGATTATTAAGTTATTCAGTGAACAGATGGGTTAAAGAGCTGGGAAAAATGTTAATTGTGGATAAGCTAAAACAGTCAGTTTTTGTTACTTGCTTTCTTGATGGTTGTTTTTATTTTATTTTAACTTTGTGATTATTTTGTTTTAGATACACAGAAGTAAAAACAAATGGAAGTTTCATCTCAAGGATGGCATAATGAATCTTAATGGAAGAGATTATATATTTTCCAAAGCCATTGGAGATGCAGAATGGTGAAGAGTTGCTTTTTTTTTTTTAATAAATAAAACAACAAAACAAAAAAATTAAAGTGGACGGTTTGAAACTTGGGACATTTACCAACCAAAACTTAACTTCTGCATGTCAGAAAAGTGCAGTAGAAGCAAGGCGACTGGAACAAAGCGATGTTGACAACAGACACTACTTCTAACGGGCAAGCCATGGAACTGTAGCCCCTGCGATTGTTGGGAGTGGGAGGGCTTAAGGGTTTTGTGTAGGAGAACCTTAATTGTCCATTTTAAATACAGGTACCTGTCACCGGTAATTAGCATGTAAAACTGTCTATATTCCTTCCTGCAGCTTAATTTAAATCATAAGACACTTGTTGAATGAACTGAAGAAGCTTACCTTTTGATAGATGGATTTGAAACTGCTTATTGTGTGTGGTTATATTTGGTAAAAATTGCGTGTGAGCTTTTTACAAGAGGGTAAGAATTATGGTGACGAATTTTAATTCACTTGTATACGGAAACAATTTGAAACTCTCATAATAGGTCTTAAGTACTTTTCCCTGCTATTCTCCCTCAGTAATTGATACCTGTCTTCCTTTTTTGCTTTGTGAAACATCGATTACAGAATTAAAGGAAGTTAATCTGTGATCACTTTTAGTTTGGAGCAACAGCAGACCCAGAAATGGATATTTATTTTAATTAGGTTTTTATATGTATATTAAATGTAATTTAAAGACTTGTGTCTTGCCTGAATTGAGTGAGATTAAATACTAACTTTGATTTTCTCACCGGAAACTTAACTTTCTTTTAGTCTCACACCTTTAGAAGAAGCCCCAAATTGATTCCTCAGGAATACAGTTTTCTTCTGCAGGGCTTTTCTGTTTAGTTGAAATTGTATACAACTATAAGCAGATCAAGATTTTTCTTGTTGGGCTGAAGTGTATGCTTACATATCTGTTCAGTTTTTGCACAAAGCCAAATATTTAGATAGTACTCTGCATCGATTGAAGCGTAGAGCAGGTGGGAAGTCCTGGAATTGTATTAGGATGGCAATTATAATAGTTTATTGTGTTGACTGGGAAAAAATGGGAAACTTACTAATCGAACAAACTTTTAAAACAACTTTGTAATCTGAGGAGAAATTTGGGGAGTAGGAAGGAGTGGGCTACTAAATTTTACCTCTTCATTTGGTGGCCCTTCCAGGCCATTCATAATAGAGACATGGACTCCGGTTTGCACACTGAGGAAGATGCAAAGAACTTTGATTTGTATATTCAAACAGAAATTATTGTGTATCTTAAGAGCAGCATATCTGTATTCCGTAAGGCACTCTAATGGACAACCTGGCAGCGTGGTGTTCATTGTGAACTTGCCTCCTGGGGGCAGGGACACGTGCTTTCACCTTTTGTGTTTGTAGACCTGAGTCAACTTTTTATGGTTTTATCTTGACAAGATTCATATTTTAAGTTACTTGTATATATATATAATATATATATATTTTTAGTCTTCCATTTACTTTCCTTTGTGTGTTACCAGAAGGAACACATAAACACTTTAAAGTACATTGCAAGGAAAAAAACTGTGAGCTATTATATAGTATATTTTCATTTTTTAATACGAATCTTTAAACTTCTCAAAAGGCCTAATAATTTTTTGTTTGTTTTTTGCCTACTTCCTATCCCATTCACCAACTCTGTCCCTTTTAACTTATGTTATTTTCTAAGCTTTCTTGTAAATGGTGGGTAGTTAAATGCTAGTAGTTAAATTTTATTTAGATGCCATGACTGAGAATACAGTTTGTATTTTAATTGTATCAACTCTTTGTGGAGATTTGTTTACCCCACTACTCTGAAGGCACACACCATGTTTTAATTCCTGGGACGGGGGAGAAATGGAGGGAGAGGAGGAGTCCCAGTTCTGTTGTTCAGTTGCCCTTCAGTACAGTTGCTCGTAGGTTTATATTGACCCAGTGAAGAAGTCGGTGAGCTGAACTACCTATACACGGCTAAGTCGTGCTGCAGAGTTGAGGCAGCGCAAAACTTTTGGCTATCTAGTAGCTCTTGTGCTGCTGAAACTTGGAGTACCCTCTATGTAGACAAGCATTTGTAGTCATAGGAGCCTGTTTGTATCCCCCCCCTCCACACACACACACACCCACACCCTACACCCGCCCCTAAACAGGAACAACCACTGCTTTCAGAATGACTCACCACGGTTTGTTCGTTTCAAGGGGAAACAATCTGCGAATCGCATCTTAAAATGTCATGCTTGCCAAACGTACCTGAAATTCTGAAAGCCCAGTCAACACTGCATACCCACTTGTGCTCTTACAGATGTATTACTGAATTGTGCTTCTTTGCAGTCAAATAGCATGTTTTTGTTTTATTATAGCGACTTAGTGTAAGAATGTCACTTGCTTTTATTGTACTTGAATTCTTAATCATGCTTTTCACACTGTATTTAACTAAACATTTCTTTGGGTTCCATAAAAATGTCATTCCTTTGAAAAGCAAGGAATTCCCACTTTCAGAGTTTTAAACTGAAAGTTGTATTATCCAAACGGGGGTAGGAGATACTAGCTCAGACTTGGTATTATAGAAAGAAAAGTTTTCAGAGAAGAATATGTTTAGATTTGCACAGATGGTGATGGCATCGTAAACCAAAAACCAAACCCACTGCCAATCAAGCTGATTCCATTTGGGTTTCCATGACTGTAAATCTTTACGCAAACCACATCATTTCTCTGCGGATCAGCTGGTGGGTTTGAGCCCCTGGCAGCCAAGCACACTGTGGACGGCATCTTAGGAGCAGTTAACAGTAATGAGCAGTGTGAAGGAAAAGTGGGCAGACGTGATCAGAAGAGGTGAATTGTGCCTTTCAGTGTACACACGCTTGTGCGGCGGTTCCTGGGGAAGCAGACCACAGGAATGCTGGGCATGCCGCAGATGGCCCAGAACAGCTCTTTAATGTGCAATTCATTTCTATAGTAAAATGTCTGTTATATGAAAGGTATCCTTATATTGGGTTTTTATATTTTTAAACATTCGCATTTCTTTTTGTTAATTAAATGCCATCATTATATCACATTTACATCGTTGCTTCTTTAAGATGAAAGACGCCTTGATGGTATTCTTTCAGGAATGTGTCAGCATTTGACCAGTGTGTGTAAAGAGATTCCCAACAATGTTCTTGAAGAGCATATTTCTAATAGATTTCTGGTTTTAGAAAACAAGATCACAAAAATATAGTAGCTTTTGTATAAAGATTTTCGTTTGCTAGGGAAAATAAAGGGATTTGGCTTTTTCCCTCTGGCTTTCTGAGGAGACCGAGGAGTTAGCGCTAAGTCAATTTTTATTTTCTCACAGCAATAACCTCACCATTCTTTTCAGGGGGGAAATAGACCTTGTGTAAGAAAACAGACATAATTTTCTCTTGGGACTACTACCCTTTATTACAGCATTTTCTTCCACTTGAGAAAATTCCTGTATTTCTAGGTTATTTTACCTTGACCCTTTTTTGAGCTTTTGTGCAATGTAATGATTTAGTGATCTGTGCTAGTGTATTCAATTTACATCATATGTCTGCCTCCTTAGCTGAGTCAGCTGTCTCTGATTTCAAACACATTGGTTAAAGGAATAGTAGTTTTTATATATGTCCCTTATGGGTCAATTTCATATAGTTTTACATTTTAATCCACTATTATGCTATGGCAATTATTCTGAAGTTTATAATTTTCTCCTTGTAAGCCTGCTTTTAGTCTTTTTTTGTTATTTTCTATGGTTTCAGGATGAACACACAAAACATTTTCTGTGGTTTAAGGAAGAACACATTTTTTTCATTTAAGGAACAAAAGAAACTTCTTCTGTTCCGGGAAGAACTACATTAAATTAGTAACTGAGAATCAATCACCTTCCATGAAATCTGTCCAGTGTGCATCAGAGCTGTAATTGAGGGGTGGGGGTGGGGAGGAGGACGCTGATCTTTTGCTGTTCTGAGCTACTATTGTCAACTGCTGTTGTACATACTGTTATGTGTAAGGGCGTAAATATATTTATTATGTTTGTAAAATTCATTCTGCACAATTGCAGATCGAGGTTGCTCTTCTGTGATATACAGGATATTATGTTTTAAAAGGCCATCCTTGGAATACAATTAGAGAATTTAGTATTTTGATGTACTAAGACCTATTTTAAGTTTAATATTTTACCTTTGCAAAAACTTTAATTAAAGATGTTATTTAAAAAAGAAGCAATGTTGCTTGGTTTGCTTACTAGTGTATCACATTGTTACATAGAGGTCACTGAATGACATACAGTCTAGAAAAGGGAAATGATTTACATTGTTAATGATAAGTTCCATTATCAAAAACAAGGTTATCATTAAATTCTATATAGTTAAGTAGTGTGGGGTGCCTTTCTGAATTATTCAAACTGTTACAAAGTCTTACTAGTGTTTTAAAGAGTGTTTTCAGAACACAGTAATTTAAACTTGACTAAATTTACACTAACAATGTGTAACTAATTTGATGTGATTAACCTTGTATTAATCGAATATTTCTACTCCAAACGGTCACTTAGGGTGAAATTATTCGACTTTTCTTATTTTCATGTTTAGCTAACTCATTCCCTCTTAGGACAGAGCTTGTAAATAATTGCATATTAATTTGATTAAGATTTGTATTGCATATTGAATATATTTTGTATTTTAGAAGATATTAAGCAAGTAGCAAGTATTTTAATTTCATAGGTAATTCAAATGAGTCATTGAGAGAAGAAAGCTTGTCTTTTTTTGTAATTTTCTAATCCTATTACAGACTATGTAGGAAACATGCAAATTTTAACTATTAAAACAACCACAATAAAAACTATTTTATGTATGCCAGTAAATCTTGTATTTTTGTAGTTTTAATTCAAGTCTCCTCCAGTGCTGATGTTAAACCTTTTTGGCCTAGTTTCTCCTGTAAACTCATTGAAAGGGTTCTGAAAAGGATATGAAGTGTAATGTGTGTAAAACTCTTACAATGGTGCCTACTTCATGGTTAGCATTCACATGCCATAAGCACTTGCCTAGTTCAAAGTGGCGTGAAATACCGGAATGGGCAAAATAGTGAAAGGTGGTGGTCAGAGTGAGAAAGGCAGTGAAAGGTTTGATTAATTCTGAAATAAACATGGTCCGGATTAGCTAGTCTGAGCTAATCTTCCCAAAAGCTAAAACTACAGAGCACAACTCTTAATATTTTAAAAGTCAAATGAGTTTCCCAATACTAGTAGATTTTCCTCTATTTATCGATAGAAAAAACATCGAGGTGGTAAGTTATCGAGGCTGTGGACGCCTCACCCTGATTCTGACCTGACTTGCTCTTCTATCACTTGGCAGCCCTTTTATGGAAGTAAGTGACTTTGGGGTCACCTTTCCCACCCTCCAGTGCACGAAGGGGGAGGGCAGATCACGTCTTCCTTCTCGGAAATTAGGGCAAAATACATAGGAACTCAGCTCACCCATGTAGTGATCTGTGATTCAGAGATAGTGATCCAGTGCTGTTGTGCTTGGGGACTTGGAAAGCATGCTACATAAAAGAGAAAACAGGCTCCGTTTTCATGCCTGGTGTAGACTGGATTACTCACTGGCCTTGCGCTTGTTGCCGAACCTGACTGCCTCACACACCAGTGAAGACGCAATGAGGTACGTCATGCACATGCCCTTGACACCTGCTGCTGAAATATATATAGACCTACCCACGGATTTTAGTGGGGAACACGGTCACAGGATGGAACTCTCAATTCTGTGAGATTTCATTATTGCCACCGCCTCCTGGCTTTTGATGCTTCTACAGATGGAGTTTGTCAGTGAAAAAGTTCTAGAAGCTTCATCTTAGTTTGGCACGACATGGGAAATGAATTGTTTTCTTGAAGCAAGAATGTCCTGAATCCTTGACTTCGCACTTTGCCTTCCTGAAGTTTGTTCATACAGTAGTTGTCTACTGGTTGCTTCTAGAACATCCCATTATCTTAATGTGACAATAGCAGGATTTATGCCTCTATGCTCCTGCCTACCCCTCATGTTTCGGAGCCCTGGTGGCTTAGTGGTTAACCATTGGGTTGTTAACCTGGAAGTCGGCAGTTTGAAACCATCATCCGCTTCTTGGGAGTTAGCTGAGTTGCAGGCTCAGAAACGCACAGGGATGGCCAGTTCTACCTTGTGTCTATGAGGCAATTGGTGGTGGTGAGTGGTTGGTTTTGTTTTAACGCTCATGTCTCTACAGTTTTCCCTAGTCACTGCTATGTGATACTTCTAATCCTGCTTCCTTAAATTTCATTAAAGACTTCACTGTATCAGAAGCTCAAATTGAAATGCAGGGCCCCTCCATGACTCCCTTCTTGATCTAACACATGCAGTGTACCAGTAAAATTTGCTGGTGTTAACTATGAACATACCAGTAGGTCATGATTCTGACAACTTCGTGTGTTTCATTGCTACCTAGTCTAAGCGCACATTCATAGTGGCATCAGGGTGTGTTATTTCTCTCTTGTCCAAGCTGCTTCTCACACTTGCCATAGTTAAAGTAGGGAGCAGCAGACAGTTGGCTCCCATAACTGGAGCTCAACTAAACACAGGACGGGGAGGGTCTTGCATGGTCTTACTGTGCTGATCCAGACTGTAGGTTTGTCTTCTCTCACGCATTGTCTTCCAGCCGATACCAACTCAATGACTCAGCACAGAGCAGAACAAGGTTGTGACTATGTACAGGAATGGAAAGCAGTTTGAAACTCCTGCAGACTGCTGACCACGTAATCAACAGCTCTGCATATGACCCACTAGCCCACCAGGCTCTTTCTGAACCCATGCCCATGTGGAATTCCTGCTGCCGCACAAGTAGCAACCACCTGGTTTGTGAGATAGCATTGAAGATCTGTATGCAAAGCTCCGAGATGCACCCCCCAAACAGTGCAAAGAGCACAGGCTTTGGGACCAGATTGACCTGGGGTCACGTGCAAGGTGTTCTCTCTACTCTCCCTTAAGTTCCAGGCCCCTTGTTTATAAAACGGGCATAATGATAGTTATCTTGCATCATCCTTAACCTAAGAGTTCATGTAAAGTGTTAAAAAACCAACTTTTCATCGTTTCCAATTTATGGCAGCCCTGTATTGTAGAGACTGTGTTGTCTAAGGATTTTGTAGCTGTGACCTTTCACAAGCAGACTGCCAGGCCTTGCTCTACAGGTAAGCTCACTCTAGATGAGCTTAAACCACCAACTATGTGCTTCATTCCAAATATTGCTTTGAACAACGGTCCACGATTGCCTGTCTCGATCCAGTCCAAGACCATGTCGATTCAGGAAACTTTTAAATGTATCCTGAAGCAGGGCACAGAAGGAAACGGCCTTGCTACTTCCAAACTGCTTTGAAAATCCAGATAAAATCAAGGAAGTTACATACATAACTTCAACTATGTGACACAAGAAGCAGGTTTTCAGTTGATCCCCCTCTGATGATGCGGGATCTGATTTGATTTTCAACATTTTCTGTAATTTTGTCTTGTTCTTATTTGGGTGTATCTCAGGTGTTTTGTCATTGGAGCTTGCCCTCTTGAAGTTGTGTTATATATTGTTCTTTGTTTTGGTATATGAAACCCAGGATTGATGAACCTATAGGAACAGCAAGTAGAATAAGGTGTTTTTTGTTTTTTTTTTGGGGGGGGGTTGTTTAGGTAGTCAGAACAGGGACACTAGGGTGTCCACTGGTCACGCTCCAAAATTCAGGCTTCAAGCCAGGCAGGGGCAGTGCACCCAGGTGGGCAGTACACCTGAGTGGGCCCCAATCTGGGCCAGGTGAGCTTAATTCAGCCAATGGGGTCAACCAGTACAGTCAACCACGCCCCCAACCCAGGGCTGAAAAAGCCAGAATCCACGTGCAGGTGCGAAATGTCCTGAGGGTACCTATGTAAAACCTGAAACTTCTATCCTGTGTAAAACTCACTTGTATCACAAACCAGATTTCGGAGGAGTGAATCCTATCTCGCAGGAAGCCAAGGACCCAGGTATTTCCACCCGAGAAACCCAACAGGGGTGGTGGTCCAGTGGTGAAGGAGTGGGGGTAGCCAGGGAGATTATGTCCAGGAAGAAAAGAATGCTTGCAAACTGATGGCGGTAGCAATTGTGCAATTCTGCTTGCTGTGATTGAACTATGGAATGATATACGTATTAACTCCCAATTAATAGTAACTTGAAAGAAGACAAGAAATGCCTGATGTACACAGGGTAAAAACAGAAGCAGGTTTTGCATGATAATGGGGAAAAATAAGCAAGTTTTTAAAATAATCACAGGAAACAATTGATAACCTGTACTTTTCCGGGGGTTACAGATCTCTGTCCCTGGAAACCTTGTGTTCGATTGTAAGTCTAGATGGGGGATGCGTCCCACCTGACCACTTGTCTTAACTGGCTTTGCTTATCACCTTCCAGAGTTGGAACCACCCTACTGATGAGGCTTAAAAGGAATTTTTATTGAAAGTGGAAGGGGGCGGGGGAATGGAATATTTTGGACTTTCAACAATAATCTTAATTTATGTTCGTGGAATTTTGGTTAACAGTAGGCTAACTCGCCCACCTCCTCTCTCTCCCTGGTACATTCTAGATGCTGAGAATATTTTCTGATACTAGTATATGTGAACTTAGAGTTCTTCTGGCCTAATCTAATTTCACAAATAGGCCTTAACAACCCAAAGAAGTGCTATAAATTGAAGGCAGTTATTACACAACAAATAAAAACTAGAGCCAGAAGCGGACACCCTATGCCTAGTTCCCTTTTCACTAGCTAGCAGCAGGCAGCCCACCGGCAGTACTGTTGATGATCAGATACTGTCAACCTGCTTTTAACAGTATACAAGGCTTTCATGTTTGTTTCTGCAAAGTACTCAGTACTCTTCTAATCAACTCCTTTTCTATTTAAGCAGAGTTGGTTACTGTTATTTGCGATCAAAAACTTATATGTATGTATGTATGTATGTATATATATATATATATGAAATAAATTTGGGAACGAACCCACCTTTAGTACGGAGTTCATATGAAATGGTTTATTAATCATGCATAGGAGTGTGTGCTGCACAGCTCAACAGGTTCGTGCTCAGTTACACATCTGCACAGTATGCAAACACTTTCACATGTATCTATTGAGTAAACATGGTTCTTCTTTTTCATCTTTATTCATTTTTATTTCATATTTACTATATCACACCAGAAAGCATATCAACTGCATATTCAGGGAAGTCAGTTTACAGCAAAAGTGAACAAGGTAATATGTTTTCAGAAAAGTACCTCAGTAATTCAGTCAACCACTGATTCAGTGTTCATACTCCTTAGGTATTTCAGAAAACAGAAAATAAAAGTTCTTGGCTGTTCAGCAAGAAAAAATCAAGTTGAAAAGACTTAGGAGGGAAGAAAGAGGAGCTGATAGCAAGGGCTCAAGTAGAAATAAAATGTTTTGAAAATGATGCTGACAACATATGTACAAATGTGTTTGTTAGAATTGATGTATGGATTATTGTAAGAGCTGTAAGAGCCCCCAATCAAATGATTTATTAAACAACAACACCAACAAAACCACAAAGATGATGAATAGAAATCAGACACCAAGGATCTGCTTGGTAGGGATACACATTTACATTTATCGTCCCACGTATAGTCTTTGAAAATGAAAATCTGTACACACAGTAAGGCATCACCAAGAAGGAAGAGCCAAAGTGTCAGAAAGTGCTAAGGCCAGTAGGCCTGTAACCACTGGTAGAAATGTTACAGACAACTATTCACTGTGGACTAGAGTGTTGTAATTTTGAGGCGAAGGTAAACCCAACAAGAGTGAATACGTTGGTTTAAATGATATTTCACTTTTTTGTCACTATAACTGGTTGATTTTAAGCAAAACTCTAGAGATGATAAGGCATGTTCCCTTACGAATAATCTTTCCTTCCCCCTTTATCTTTAACCCGTTCTTCCCATTAGACATCATCCTTCTACAACTAACATCAGCTAAAGCCGTAGTAGCACGTTTCAAAATGAGTTACACTTGTGGCTGGCTAATAACCTTTCAGCTGTATTTTAGGGCGTGTTGTTTTCATTGTTGTGGTTAGGTGCCATGGAATTGATGCCAACTCATAGCTACCCTATGTACAGCAGAATGAAATGCTCCCCAGTCCTGTGCCATCCGCACAGTTGTCCTCTTGTTTGAGCCCGTCAATGCAGCCTCTGTGTCAATCCATCTCGACCAGAGTCTTCCTCTCTTTTGCGCCCTCTCTGCTTTGCCAAGCATGATGTCCTTATCCAAGGGCTAGTTTCTCCTGACAACATGCCCAAAGAACATAAGATGAAGTCTTGCCATCCTTGCTTCTAAAGAGCATTCCGGCTGTACGTCCAAGACAGATTTGTTCGTTGTTTGTTCTTTCTGAAATTCACAGTACTTTCAGTATTTACCACCACCACTGTAATTCAAATGTAATGATTCTTCTTCAGTCTTTTTCAATGCCCAACTTTCTCCTGCATATGAGGTAACTGAAAATTCTATGGCTTGGGTCATGCGTACCTTAGTTCTGAAAGTCAACTTCCTTGCTTCCCCCCATCCCGCAACAGTTTCATTGGCATATAACCAACATATCCAGTTAAATACTTCAATTACGTCAAGGAGATTTGTACAATCAGCACCAAAATCAGTTTTAGAGCATTTTCTTCATTATTGGACTCATTGTTATTAGTTCCCCGCTTCTCCTCAACCTCCCCTGCCATATGCCAAAGAACCATTACTCCAGTTAATATTTCTATAGATTTACCTATCTTGGATTTTAGATACAGGAAAACACTAAAAAAAAAAAAAAAAACCCTTACAATGACAAGGTAAAACATAAAAACCACAAATGAAAAGAAAGCAGAAATTATTAAAAACTAGGACAAATTTAAATGGATCATAAGCAAGAATAAGTGACAGTGTGCTAAATTTTAGCCTAACTGTATCTGCAACAATCCACTTCCCAGTGTGGACCTTCATCTCGTGGGCCTGTCCACGCACAGTCTGTCTGCCTTGGGGCTGGCTCTTCAAAATCTGAATACATACCCCACACCCTAACTAAATGCTGTTTTCATGTTTTTAAATACACCTTTCAAAATGTGCTTTATATACAAGGAAAGTGGCTCTTCGCCATAAATTCCCAGTTTGTACAATTAGGGGAACTTTCCTACACTAAACAATCAGACCAATTGCTGTGTTGTTGATCAACACAGCAAACCCCATGCGTGCCAGCGTGGACGCTGCTCCATGGGGATTTCACAGTGCAGACTGCCAAGCTTTTCTGCTGACACACTTCTAGGGGGGTTGCAATGCCAACTTTTCAGGTAGAAGTCAAGCTCAACCATTGGTGCCACACAGGGACTCGCGAACCCTGTGTATGGGGGTCTCGCGCGCAAATCTTTGTCGTAAAGTGCTGCCTCAGAGCACTCCTTTGTACAACAGAACAAAGCACTCCCAGTCCGGTGCTATCCTCGCAATTGTTGTGCTTGAACCTATTACTGTAGCTACTGTGTCGATCCATCTCCTCGATAGTCTTCCTCCTTTTTGCTGACTCCTGCATTAGCAAGCATAACATCCTTGCCTAGGGACCAGTCTCTCCTGATAGCATGTTCTAGTATGTGAGATGAAGTCTTGCCATCCTGGATGCTAAGGAGCACTCACCTGCACTTCCTTCAAGGCAGACGTTTTGTTCTGTGGCAGTCCATTTACCTTTTGGCGTTCTTCCCTAACTCCCATGCTTCCTCTGTGTTTCCCACTTTGGTCCTCAGTAATTCTCAATATATCTCAGTTGCATGAATCATTAATTTCAGACTGAGGAAGTTAATTGGGAGGTCCAGCCCCACATCCGGATGGGTCCTAAGGGGGCTGTTGTGTAATTGAGGAGTACATTAAAAAGACATGAGATGAGGCATACAAGGGCTCACCTCTTTCGATGGAGACTGGAACCAGAATGAGACAGCAATGTACTCTCTCATGAGCTTATATAATCTCGGGCATGCAAGTCATGGTAAGCACACATGTAAGAGGAAGGGATTGTATTAGAGGAATGCACATATCAGGAGGGGGACAAGCTAGGGGTGTACACATAACAGGAAGGGTTGGTACTAGAGGCATACACGTGACAGGAAGGTACGTACGTAACAAGATGGGCAGGGTCTAGAATCAAGATGGTAGTCTAACCTTCGTCGTCTCTGAGCTGGCTTGACCTTACGTGTCTTTGAACTCTTCTCCAGGGGAATAATCTATGATCCTTATCAGAAAAGAGTGGGCCAGACTTAGGGTTAGATGGTTTGGTTTCTTTGGATGGCAGGGAGTAGCCTTCAAGCACTTGACCTTCAAGGGTGTAGTAAACGATGGGGGCACCTTGTAGGGAATAATTTTTACTTAAGAGAATGTGACTGGGATGCATCTCCAACCCACCTATGTAAAGGTCTCCCTGACAGGAGCCCCGGACCCCCAGACTTCTTAATGAGTTAGTGTTGAGTTTGTGCACATCTGCTCTCCCCGGTTCTGTTTACCACAGTTAATAGAGTTCTTTAATTTTTCATCACTAGCTTTCATGCTTGGTGCGTACATGTGAACAACAGCAGATCTTCCTCGTAAGTACATAGCTACTGTCCTATCACGCACAGCGGTGTAGGTTTGGATAAGTCTTGAGACCTTCTTTTTGACAGTAAATGCTCTGCCAATCTGCTTGAGATTGTCTTTCCCAGCACAGTAAATCATGTGAGTGCCTCGTTCAGAATGGCCCGAACCAGTTCATTTCCGCTTACTTACAGCTAGCGTATGTATCTTTTTGGGTACATTTCATTTTTGACGGCTTCCAAGTTTCCTAGGTTCTAACTTCGTACGTTTCATGGTCTGATTAGTAATAGATGTCTGCAGTTGTTTCCTCTAATTTTGACACTCCACGGAAACCTGTCCCCCACGGGTGTCCCTGCGGCATGTGAAAGACCAGTGCCATCGTTTCCAGCACCACAGCAGCATGCAAGCCATCGCAGTGCAACGACCTGACCGATGTAGGGTAGTGTTCTCAGAGGATTGAAATGAAAAGAGATCGCTGAAAGAACTTATTCAGACAACTCTTCCCCATGGGGCAGAAAGAAATGTTTGGAAATACAGTCTTGGATGAAGGGAAGGAGAGAGAACAATCGTTTTGTCAGGATCCAGTACTTTGCTCATTTCACACAGCCCAAGGGTAGTTATTTTTATTCCCATTTTACAGAAAGGTTGACTTTGCTTTAGATAGACCAAGGAATTGCCTAAGATCACCTAGTGAAATAACAGTAAAACTTGCCAGGCTTGTCAGAGTCTGGTTCAGAGCCCATCGCTTGCATAACCAGGAGGAGGTAGGTCCCTCCCCTTCCCACAGAATCAGCTAAGAGGCAGCCTGCTCCCTGGCTTCTGCCCAGGGAGGTCCTTCTGGAACACTTATGTCTTCACCACTCTCCACACTCACCGCTCTGAAGAGACGGGGGAGCAAATAAACCGACTGCTGGGACCTTGATAACAAAGCCACCCTAGAGCGCGGTCCTGTGCCCACGGGACCAGCACGGTGTTCTGTTATGGCTCTAACAGTGTTAGGTTAACCAACGTGAAGGGAGAGTGTACACTTCCAGAGCGGGGAAACGACCCTTCTTGTTGGCCTGCAGGAGGATGGTGTACGCTCAGTTCGAATCACCTCTCTGCTGATAAACCTCACCATGATGGTGGCTTATTCCCATCAGAGTTCCCTAATGCAGTCAAAGTGACCTCTCTTCTGAGGGTTTCCCAGCAAATGCAGCAAAGATATAGAGACCCCGAGCCCAGGGGGGCCTTGAAACACCTCATTTTCATTTTTAAATTTAAGTGGGTGAGCGTGGTCGCCCAGATTGCTTCAACTGCCTACAGGTAGAGAAGTCTCAGGTAGCTTTCCAAGGCCACTGTTGCAGCAAGGGCACCAAGGAGAGAGTGATGGGAGCAGTCTGCCCTGGGAGCTTCTGCAGGTGGGAAATGGTGGCAGGGAAGTGAAGCCCAAGACTAAAACATTTGGTGTGCTTTTTATTATTACCAGGTGGTAACAATATCAATTATGACGCACACATCCCTACCAACACACACACACACACACACACACACATATATATATATGTATATGTATATATATATATATATATATATATATATATAGAGAGAGAGAGAGAGAGAGAGAGAGTAGAGAGAGAGAGAGAGAGAGAGAGAGAGAGAGAGAGAGAGAGAGAGAGAGAAGAGAAGAGAACTCATTGATACCCAGTTGATTCAGACTCATACTAACCACCCAGGACAGAGCAGAATTGCTCCTCTGGGTGTCCCAAGCCGTACATTTTCATAGGAGCAGGAAGTCTCTCCTGTGAGTTCAAACTGCTAACCCTGCGTTTAGCAGACCAGCATGTAACCTGCTGTGCCGCCAGGACTGCATCTTCTCCCTGTAAGGGGAAAAAAAATTAATCTGAGTTCTAATTTCAGGTTTAATTGCAGTGGTTACTGTTGAGTTTTAATAAATATATATTCAAGTAAGCACACTTTTGTTGTTTGTGGTGTTAGGTGCTATCAAGCAGGTTCTAACCCACCAAGGCCTCATGGACAACAGAATGATGCGCTGCTCACTTCTGACAGTCCTCCCAAGTTGTTGCTACTGTTGAGCCCATTGTTACAGCCACAGTGTTAGTCCAGCTGGTTGAGGGTCTTCCTCTTTTAATTGACTCTTTACTTAGTAGAAGGAGCCCTGGGGGTATAGGGCACTAAGCTTTGGGCTACTTACTGCAAAATCAGCAGTTTGAAACCACCAAATGCTCTTCAGGAGAAAGATGAGGCTTTCTACTCCTATAAATATGTACAGCCTTGGAAACCCACAGAGTCAGTTCTATCCTGTCCTAGAGGTTTGCTATGGGTCAGAATGGACTCATTGGTACTGAATTTCATTTTACTTACTAATCATGATGTTGTTTTCCAGGGACTGGTCCCTCCTGATATCATATTATGGTAGTTACAGAATCTGTTGTCAATTTGAGACTATTACAAGTGAAGGGGTGGATTTAGCCTGTCAATCAGGTTACAGCTGATGATCTCCTTTGGAGGTGCTAAGGAGGCGGGGCACACACTGGCTAACTGAGAGACATTACTGGTGATGGGTCTGATGGAGCTTCGTAGATACAGCCAGAGCCCTGGAGCTGAAGGAGCCATGTGGAGAGCCACGCCAGTGCTGAGATGTTTCCACCACCACTTGGTCCACAAGACTTTCTCCCCACTGACCTGTGATCTTCCTGCATTCAGCATCATTGCATGTGTTTCCTGAGTCTGAAGTGGAATTTATAGATTGGTATCAGACTTATGGGCTAATATCAGATATATGGACTTAATCTGGACTGGGCTGGGATGTTTTCTCAATATTCAATTGCTCTTGTATATAAAGTTCTTTTTTTTTTACAATAAGACCTTTTATTTGTCAACATTAAGTCTGAATTTTAAACAGATTCTTGAACTGGTGGCCCATAGCCATCATCTCGTTCCACGTTTGCACCTGTCTCATCTCCAGTAGTTTCTCCAGAACTTCCACCTTCACCTTGAAGCTCCACGAGTCTTCCCAAGTCAAACTTGGGCTTCTTCAGCATCCTTACCTTTCTGACAAACACATCATGGAGAGGAAAAAGAGACCTGTGAGCCTTTTCTGTGTCTTTCCCAATGCTGTCTGGAGTCCATATATTGACCACTTCTTTCAAGTTACTTGTCTGCACCTCTCGGGTCAGGATTTCCATAATTTTCTTTCTGATTTGGTGGACCTGCTGGTGCTGAGCACAAAAGTCTTCCGAATCTGATTATTGCGGGTTTGTTTTTTTTTTTTAGTAAAGCCAACACAGAACAGACGCAGCATACACCCATCGGTAGTCTTGACATCAACATGAGCCTCCATCACGGTCTGCCATTTTTGGACTGTGGAGCGCACCTTGTTCCGAGTAAGATCCACACCAGGGGAGTTGTCAGGCAGTGTTTGCCCTGAATGTCCTCAGTAATTAGCTTGAATTTTCTAAAGGCAACTTCATCATTTTGCAGATCAGCAAGGCCCACTTCAAAACTCGACCCTGGAGGCCATCAGATGCAATTGTGGTTCCTTGAGTCCTGGTGACTAGTGTTTTCCGAATATTTCTTACACTGAACATAGCGGGTGCCTTCACATCATACCAATCTTTCTTAGAAAATGGATTGACCACTTTCTTCTTAAGGCCTTGTGTTAGTCTGGGTACTTTAGAGAAACAAGTCTACAGAAACTCAGGTAGAAGAGAGAGTTTAAAGGTTAAGTGCACATCAAGAAAACATCCCAACCCAGTGCTGCCCAAGCCCGCAAGTCCAACACTAACCCATTAACCCATATGTCCGACAGCAATCCACAAAGTCTTCCTCCACCTCACAAAACACATGTAATGATGCCAACTGCAGGATGAAAGCCGAGTCAGTGAATGTGTAAGCATGTCACTGCTGACGGGTCTCTACACGGGTGATCCAGCACCCATGGCTGCATCAGGGTAGGTCCATGTGGCTTCTCCTCAGGGATGTCTTGTAGGAAGTGAACCTTGCCAGCTGAAGCAGGGAACTGGCTAAGGCAGCTGCACCCTGGCCCGACCATCAGAAAGTAATAGACCTGAGAACTAGAAAGGTGAGGCTCACTGAGCCATTTATTCCTCATCCTTCAATTAACCCCACATGTGTTTATCAGCCAGGTTGGCACAATAAACTAACTGCCTCACTCCTTTTTGGCCACCTTTTGTAAGGCTCTTGGTCTTGCTGACCGCCATGGTGCCGTGAAAGAGCCATAAGGGAAAGCTCTTTTTCATACACATATAAGTGTCTACGAATTTGTTTCTCTAGTCAGTCCAGGCTAACACACACACACACACACACACACACACACACACACACAAAGTATGTGAGATGAATTCTCACCATCTAAGAAGGCTCCCTGGTGGTGTAATGGCTTACACGTCGGGCTGATAGCCTCAAGGTCAGTAGTCTAAAACCACCAGCTGTGCTGCAGGCGAAAGAAGAGGTTTTCTGTTCTCATAAATATTGACATCCTTATAAACTCAAAAGGGGCAGTTCGACTTTGGCCCATAGAGTCACGATGAAGTTGGAACTAACTTGATGGTCAGGAGTTTGGCGCCTTGGTTTTGGAAGGAGCAACACAATCTGTTCATTCTTCTAGGTGTGCATTCTGTAGTGAATAGTCTTCACTCACACCAGCAGTCAAAGTCACGGACTCTTCTTTAGTCATTGTACAACCCACTGAAAAGAACATGGCCTGGGTCATCAGGGGCTCCTTAGTCTTCAAAGAGTGGCATCTTCAAAAGTGACATCTTTGCTCCTTAATACTTTAAAAAAGATCTTTCGCAGCTGACTTGCCCAATACAATATGTTGGCCGATTTCCCCTCTGCTGCTTCCAGAGGTCCTGAGTGGGAATCCAAGTACCTGCAATCCTGGACAGCCTTCACTTCTTCTCCATTGGGCATGACCTTCCTTATTGGTCCAGTTATGAGGATTCCTGTTTTCTGTACATTGAGTGAGATCCATACGGAAGGCTTTCTTCTTTGACTTCCATCAGTAGTGCTGTGAGCTCTCCTGACTTTCAGCAAAGAGGGTTGTGCCATCTGTCTGTTGCAGTTCGTTAGCGAGACTTCCTCTAATTCTGATGCCAAGCGCTTCTTCATATGAACTCAGTTTCTCAGATTATCCGCTCATCCTACAGGTTGAATGCAGATGGTGAAATGATACAACCCTGACACACGGGAATGAAAGGCGGGGAGATTTTCATTTCTTTCAGTCCGAGAAGTGCAGAGCATATGCTTCCCATTGGGTTTGCTAACTCCAGGTCTTGGTACGTTTCATGACTGTACACGCTTTGTGTTCTCGAACTGCCCTGTGAAATCGTCTCCCCAGTTCTTCAGCACTTCTTCCTTGCTCTTTGGAGACTCGATGTTCAGTGTTCTGTCCTCTTGAACACAGGGGTCAGTCAGTCAGAGCCGCCTCGACAGCGCCTAACAATAATACGTTCAGGGGCAAGTTTGGGGGGCTTTCCTGACATCTTCTTTCTCTCCTGTCTTTGCAATGACATATTGGTCTCTCTGTGGATGATCCCGATGTCATCCACAACTCCTCCGGTCTTCAGTCATAGTGCTCAGAAATGTGCCAAGCCTGTGTTTGAGATGATCTTTAAATTTGCTTCTCTCAAAGGCGTGTCTTAATTTTCTTCCAGTTCCCCTTGGGGATGCATATGAGCAATCGATAATCTGTTCCAAAGCTGGTCCTTGGCCTTGTTTTGACTGATAATATTGTGTTTCTCGACTGTGTAAGCAGGTGATTGTATTCCTGGGCAGTTCATCTGGTGTGGTCCACATGTATGGTCACAATGCAGAAAACTTACATCATCTATGGAAATAGAAATCAGGACAGTGCTTGCTTCCATGGCGGGAGATTAACTGGACAAGGCAAGCAAAGGTATTTCTCAGGTAATGAAAATGTTCGACATCTTTGCGGAGGTATTGGTTCATTTAAATGAACACTTAAAATCGATGCATTTTTCTGGAAGCAATTAGACTGCAATTAAACACGTTTAAGTGGAAATGATTCCTCCTACACCCGCATGTTCTTTGGAAGTGGTTCAGAGTTGCTCACATTCCCTCCTGACTCAGCTCTGGGGGTAGCATCTACTTCGGTATTAAAACAGTAGAGTAGAAAGAAATATTTGGAGCATGTGGTGCCGTGAGTTACTTGATATGGCTCCTCTAGCCCTGGTCTTTGTAACTCCCACAAAATGGCTTTTCCCTGATGGGTCGGGTAAGAGAAGGTGGAGGAAGATGCGGACATGTGATATGATTCAGGTGTGCAGAATTGTTAACAGGGTGGTGATTGTAAGCACTTAGAACTCTAGCAGGGGGATTTGCCAGTCTGTCATCCCACTGGATTTAAAATAGCCAGATCGGAAGTGGGGTGGGATGGGGAATCTCACCACCCTCAAGAAAGAAGAACCTGTAATGCAGTGTATCCTTAGGACCCAAGATCCTGGCACATGGAATCTTTTAAATTCAAGAACAGAAAGCTGTGACATCGGAGAAGTGGCAGAAATAGAACCACGAGCCAGGACATTTCACAGAGCAGTGGGCTTCCTGACCTACAGAGTGCGTCAAACTGAGGGCCTCTGGGCATGAGGCTGGCTTGTAGAGTGGAGCACACACACACAGCCTGAGGTAAAGATTTGTTGACACATAAAGCTAGAGAGGAGGGCCTTCGGGCTGAGGATGATGGCAAAGTGGCTAAAAGAGCATTATAATATTGTCCAGGCAGAGCAGAGGCCAAGAGGTCATGGGGACTGAGAGCCAAAGGCCAAAGGGAGGACTGTGTGGGCCTGGCTGGGAAGAGGCTGTCTTGACTGAAGATCCGTGTCTTGAGCATTTGGGATGCTGAATCGTTACCTGTTACCTTCCCTAATGAAGCCTGTAATTATAAGTCCTGTTAAAGTTCTGTGTGGCAATTTCAATGAACTCTGGAACCCTACTGAGAAATAGAGCATATTGTGGATGTGATAACTGGTATGAGAATTGGTAAGGAAGGGCAGAGCGTGGAGGAATGTCTTACCTCAACTTTATAAGAACTGGCCTTGGGCCGATGCTGATGCTGTTCCTCCTTGCCCTCTTGTGAATTCAGAGGGGGCCCAGCACCACTGCAGTGCAGGCTTATAAGAAAAGACACCGAACTGGAATGATTCAATTCTGGACTTTTACATGATTACTACGTGACATTAGTCATTACATGGTAGAATTATTGCTTTTTATGCAAGTGATCCAGGTTTGATTCTTGGCCACTTCATCTCACGAGCAGCTACCACCTGTGTGTCTGTGGTGGTTTGCGTGTTGTTATGACGCCAACTCTGTCTTGGGGGAAGGACAGCCAGAAGGTTCTTCAAAGGCAAGGACGGTGAGACTTGGTCTCCTGTGCTTTGGACATGTTGTCTGCAGAGACTGATCCTTGGAAAAGAACATCATGGGTCGCAAAGTAGCGGGGCAGCAACAAAGAGGGAGACCCTCAAGGAGGTGGTTTGGCGGCAGCAGCCACAGTGGGCTCCAGCAGAGGAGCAGCTGTGAGACTGGCCCCGGACTGAGCACGGCCACACTCTCTTGGACATAGGGTCCAGATGATTCAGAACCTCATGCTCTGTTCTGATAAAGGAAGAACAGCTATCTAAAACAAACATAACTAAAAGTGAACAGTCTTGGGTCCTCTACGGGAGAGATTGGAGAGTAGTGGTTTAATCCATGCAATAGGAAGGATCCTTGAAGACATTAATGACTGAGGTTGTCATGTCATATAATGATCATGTATGTTTGTCACAGCTTCATTTGTGTTTGGGGTTGGAGATAGGAAAAAAGGAAGTGTTTTGGGTGTGCAAAGGCATCTTAATGTGTTTGGGGTAGACAAAAGTAGACCTGTAAGATAAGGAGTGGAGAGAGAAATTACTCTGGTGGTGTGGTGGTTATGCATTGGGCTGCAATCTGCAATGTCACCAGTTTGAAACCACCAGCTGCTCAGAAGTCGAAAGATGGGGCTTTCTACTCCGGGAAACAGTTACAGCCTCAGAAACTCACAAGAGCAGTTCGACCCTGTCTTACAGAGCCACTATCACTCTGTGGTAGTTACATAATCTCATGTCAACTTGATGAATGGGGTAGAGTCTAGTCTTTAAATTAGGTCACAGCATGATGATGCCTCCTTGGAAGAATGATCTTCTCATGAGAATATTTGAAACTTCCACGCTTTCTCCCTGGAGGATGGTTCCACTCTCTGATTCACTTTCCAGTTGAGGAACCACATAGAGACCCTTGCCAGCGCTGAGACCACTGCCACTGGCTCCACAAGACTTTTCACCCACCAGCCTGTGATATTCCTGAATTTGCATCATTGTATGTGCTGCATGAGACTGAAGAGGAATTCATAGACTAGAATCAGACATATGGGCTAATATCAGACTTATGGACTTGATCTGGACTGGGCAAGGATGTTTTCTCAACATGCAATTGCTCTATGGTATAAAGCTCTCTCTTACACATACATGAGTGTCCCTGATTTTATTTCTCTAGTCAACCCAGACTAACACAAACTGACTGTCAGTGTGTTGAGTTAAGTTTGAGTTGAGAAATGGCAAGAGGCAGGGGAGAAGAAAAGTAATGTCTGATCCTGCAGCTGTATGGCAGGAGTATGGAGATTCCTGAGGAAAAGAGCCATGAAGAAGGGGCTATGATGTGAATGGCTGAAGGATTTTTGAGAACAACAATATGTCATATTTAAAGACAATGAGGATATGAATCTCTGATCACAGGTACTCCACCTACCTACATCCTTACAAATCTCCTTCACTCTAAAACTTAAAAAAAATTCTTTGAAATATTTAAAAGGCTTGCCATCATGGTGGCAATGATGCCATGCAAAGAAGAAAATCTCAAAAATAATGAGAGGGAAAAGTCCACTTATGCCAACTGGAACTCAACAGCAGATAGCAATTGTTAAACACATCTCATGTCTCTGGCTCTCTTAGTCTATGACTCTTTAAATAACCCAGTGTAGTGTCCTTCGGATTTTACAGAATGGAGAACTGGATCACAGAAAGATTGTGTTTCTTGGTGGAATCCGATTGGGCCCAGTCTGATTCTAGAGACTTACCATTTAAACAATGAGAGCAGATTTTCTTTTACATAAAAATATGAACAATGGCCTAGTACAGTCAAAGAAAATAAGTCAACCCAGAAATCACTACCCAACTAACAAGATTACTTGAATGAGATAAAGTTGTTTTCAGATAAGACACACAAGTGTTTACCAATCATGAGGTCCTGGTTGAGAACTATTAGAGTTACAAGATTTTGGATCCAACAAATCAGAAGGAGGATGAAAGGAGAAATGGAGATCCCCCCTCAAAAAATATCAGTAAATGTGGCTAAATTTAAATATTGAATGTAAGAAAAAAATTAGTGTGGAAAAATTTTTAAAATAATTTTATTAGGGACTCTTACAACTCTTATACATCTATTGTGTCAAGCACATTTGTGCATTTGTTGCTATCATCATTCTCAAAACATTTTCTTTCTACTTGAGCCCTTGGTATCAGCTCCTTATTTTTTTCCCTCCCTCCCCCACTCTCCCTGCCTGCTTCATTAACCCTTCATAATTTATACATTTCCCCCTGCCATGTCTTACACCAACTGCTGTCTCCCTTCACCCACTTTTCTGTTGTCCATCCCCCTAGGAAAGGGTTACATATAGATCATTGTGATCAGTTCCCTCTCTCTCCACCCCACCTTCCTTTTACCCTCTTGGTGTCTCTATTTTCATTGCTGGTCCTGAAGGGTTTATCTGTCCTGGATTCCCTGTGTTGTGAGGTCTTATTTGTAGCAGTGTACATGCTCTGGTCTTGTCAGATTTGTAAAGTAGAATTGAGGTTATGATGGGTCGGGGGAGCATTAAAGAACTAGAGGAAAGTTGTATGTTTCATTGGTGCTATATTGCACCCTGACTGGCTCGTCTCTTCCTTGTGAGCCTTCTGTAAGGGGATGTCCAATTATCTACAGATAAGCTTTGGGTCTCCACTCCTCACTTCCACTCATTCACAATGATATGATTTTTTGTTTTGGGTCTTTGATGTCTGATACCTGATCCCATCGACACCTCATGATCACACAGGCTTCTGTGCTTCTTCTATGTGGACATTGTTGCTTCTCAGCTAGATGGCTGCTTGTTTACCCTCAAGTTTTTAAGACCCCAGATTCTATATCTTTCGATAGCTGGGCACCATCAGCTTTCTTCACCACATTTGCTGATGTACCCGTTTTGTCTTCAGTGATTGTGTTGGGACAGTGAGCATCATGGAATGCCAGTTTAATAGAAAAAAGTGTTTGTGCATTGAGGGAGTATTTGAGTAGAAGCCCAATGTCCATCTGCTACCTTAATACTAAGCCTATAAATATATGCACATAGATCTATTTCTCCATTGTCATACATAAATATATTTACATATGTACATGCCTGGATTTAGACCTCTATAAGTTGCTTTGCCTCTAGTTCTTTCCTCTATTTCCTTTTACTTTCCTCTTGTCCTACTATCATGTTCAGCCTTCTTTTGGGTTTCAGTAATTCCTCTCGGTAGTGGGGACAACCTTCTGGTCCTCTCTGTGCATTGGATGCTCTGAGCAGGAATATCGTCCTCAGGGGCTTGGTGGGCCAGGATATGCTCCACTCTCTCTTCCTCCCCCTTCATTTGCTCCTGTGTGCTCTGATCAGACATGTCCCTCTCCCTGAATTGTAGTTTCAGTGCTGTCCTCTGATGTAAATTCTTCTGGGGTGGGTGGGAGTGGGGTGGGGTCCATGTAGTTGGGTTTGGGGCCTGCCCCTCAGACCTCTCCACTGGTTCACTGCTTCATGCTGGTATGTTGCATTCATATCTTGGAGCACCAGGTCGAAGTCTGGTCCTTCTTTCCATGTGGAGATATAAACAATACCCTCCCCTTGGGTGGGTTAGTGCCCTCTTTCCTCGCTACCCATGTCTTTTTTTTTCTTTTTCCCCTCTCCCTTTTAGTTGGCTACCATATGTATCCCTGGATTTGGTCTGTCACCTTCCATACTACCTGGACCTCACCCTAGGAATGTTTGTATACAGTAATTTCTTCCCTATGCCCCTTTGCATTTTTTAAAGCTTACCTCATGTTGTATTTATCTTTTTGTGCTTGGCTTACTTTGCTTAGCATAATTTCCTCCAGTTATTTCCATGTGGCAGTGTGCTTCATGCGTTCATCACTGCTTTTTAGGGATGCATAGTATTCCATTGCATGTATGTACCACAGTATTTTAATCCATTAATCTGTTGATGGAGATTTGGGTTGTTTTCAATTCCTTGCGGTTGTGAACTGTGCTGCAATGAACATTGGAGTAAAGGTATCTGGCCATGGTTTGTTTCTTGCCTCTTCTGGGTTTATGCCCAGTAGGGGGATTGCTGGTTCTTATGGCAGCTCAATTTCTATCTTTTTTAGATATCACCAAATTGATTTCCACAATAGCTGTACATAACCAAAGGTCCACCAGCAGTGGAGGAGAGTTCCTATCTCACCACAGCCCCTCCAACACTTGTTGCTTTCTGAGTTTTTCAATGGGACTATCTTTGAGAGTGTTAGGTGTTATCTCATTGTTGTTTTAATTTGCATTTCTCGTATGACTAATGATCACGAACATTTTCTCATATGTTTATTGGACATTCGGATTTCTGCCCTTGTGAAACTTTGGTTCAGGTCTTTTGCCCACCTCCTCAGTGGGCAATTCATTTTTTTTCTTTTTGGATGCTAGCAGAGTTTTCTGGATTTTAGTAATAAGGCCTTTGTCTGATGTGTCATTGCTAAAGATGTTTTCTCAGTTGGTGGGCTCTCTGATTACTCTCTTGGTGAATTCTTTCGATCTACACAGGTGTTTTATCTTCAGTATATCCCATTTGTCAATTTGTAACTCATGTGTATTTGTGTCCTTCCCTATTTCTGATAGTCTGTATACTCCCTGTGTCAAAGTTCTCAGGTTTGTCCCAATTCCCTCACTTATGGCCCTAATGGTTTGGCATTTTACCTGGAGGTCTGTGGTCCACCTTGAGTTTATCTTGTGCATGAAGTGAGATAAGGGTCTTGCCTCATTTTTCTGCAGCTAGATATCCATTTTTTTCCAGCACCACTTTTTGAAGAGGGCATCTGCTTCCCATTTGATATTTTTTTGGCCCTTATCAATAATCAGTTGTATGCTGATTATTTTATTTCTGGGTTTTCAGTTCTTTTCCATTGATCTGAGATCTGTCATTATAACAATACCATGTAGTTTTGACCACTGTGGCTGGTAAAGTCTGGTAAAGAAAGCTCCCCTACTGTGTCCTTCTTCTTGAGGAGTTTTCTGCTAATTCAGGGCTTCTTTTCTCTTCATATGAAGTTGGTAATCCGCTTTTCCATTTCTTTGAAGAAAGATGAGGGTAATTGTATCGGAATTGCATTAAACTTATATAGTGCCTTGGGCAGAACTGACATCTTGACTCTATTGAGTCTTCCAATCCACGAGCATGGGATATTCTTCCATTTGTTGAGGTCACTCTTGGTTTCTTGTAATAGTGTTCTGTAGTTTTCCTCACATGGATCTTTTGTTCTTTTAGCCAGGTGTATCCCTAGATATTTCAACTTGTGCTTGGCTACTGTGAAGGGTACCGACTTTTTAATCTGCTCTTTTATGGTCTTATCCAATGTGTATGGCAGTCCAATTGACTTCTGTTTGTTGATCTTGTATACTGCCACTCTGCCATAATCCACTATTGGTTCCAGTATTCATTTTGTGGAGCTTTTGGGATTTTCCATATATAAAATCATATCATCTGCAAATAACAATAGTTTTACCTCTACCTTACTCAGGTGAATACCTTTGCTGTCTCTTTTTTTGCCTTATGCTGTTAGCTAAAACCTCCAGCAGGATGTTAAATAAGAGTGGTGACAAGGCTGGGGTCTTAAAGGCTTGAAGGTGAACAAGCGACCATCTAGCTCAGAAGCAAAAAAGCCCACGTGGAAGAAGCACACCAGCCAGTGCGATCATGAGGTGCCAAGGGACCAGGTATAAAGCATCATGCAAAAAAAAAAAGATATATGTGTGTGTGTATGTATGTGTATATGTATATATATGCATATGTGTATGTATGTATATATATATATATATATATATACCATATTAAATGAAGGGGGAAGTGCAGAGTGCAGACCCAAAGTCCAAGTGTCGGCCAATGGAGATCCCCTCATAGAGGGGTTTAGGAGAGGAGATGGGTTAATTAGGGTGCGCGGTAGTACCGATGAAGAACGCAGCTTTCCCCCAGATCCTGGATACTTCCTCCCCCCAACTACCATGATCCGAAGTCTACCTTGCAGGGCTGGATGGGGCAGAGGGTGTACACTGGTACATATGAGGGCTGGAGGCACAGGGAATCCAGGGTGGATGATACCTTCAGGACCAAGGGTGTGAGGGGCGATGCTGGGAGAGTGGAAGGTGAGTGGGTTGGAAAGGGGGAACTGATTACAAGGATCCACATGTGACCTCTTCCCTGGGAGAGGGACAGCAGAGAAGGGGGGGAAGGGAGACTCCAGATAGGGCAAGATATGACAAAATAACGATGTATAAATTACCAAGGGCACATGAGGGAGGGGGGAAAGGGGAGGGAGGGAAAAAAAAAGAGGACCTGATGCAAGGGGCTTAAGTGGAGAGCAAATGCTTTGAGAATGATTGGGGCAGGGAATGTATGGATGTGCTTTATACAATTGATGTATGTATATGTATGGATTGTGATAAGAGTTGTATGAGCCCCTAATAAATTGTTAAAAAAACAAAAGAGTGGTGACAAGGAACATCCTTGTCTGGTACCCTTTTCAGTGGAATTGTGTTTGTCTTTTCTCCATTCTCACATTGACTGTTGGTTTTTCATATATAGCTTGTATTATCCTGAGGAAATTTCCTTCCATTCCTGTCTTCTTTAGTCTCTTAAACAGGAATTGGTTTGGATGTGGTTGAATGCTTTTTCCGCATCTATCAATATTATCATGTGGTTCTTATTGTTTTTCATGTCAATGTGGTAAATGACACTAATGGTCTTTCATATGTTGAACCATCCCTGCATCCCTGGTACGAATACCACTTGGTCATGGTGAATGATTTGTTTTATATACCTTTGTAGTCTATTGACCAGTATTTTGTTAAGGATTTTTTCATCGATGTTCTTTAGGGATATTAGTCAATAGGTCTCGATTCTTGTGGGATCCCTACCCGGTTTTGGTATCAGAGTTATACTAGCTTCATTAAAGGAGTTTGGGAGTTTGCCGTCTTTTTCTGTGTTCTGGAAGAGTTTGTGTAGCATTGGTGTTAGTTCTTCTCTGCATGCTTGGTAGAATTCTCCAGTGAAGCCATCTGGTCCAGGGGATTTTTGTTGGTAATTCCTGGATAACCTTGTCTATTTCTTTTATTCCTGTGGGTTTGTTGAGTTTCTTGGTATCCATTGGGGATAGTCTAGGGAGGGATTGTTTTTCTAAGAATTTGTCCATGTTTTCCAAGTACTGTGTAATTATCCTTTGAATTTCATTAGGGTCTGTTGTAATGTCCCCTCTTTTACCCACCACCTTGCTATTTAAATTTGTTCCTTTCTTTGGTTAGTTTGGCCAGAGGTCTATCAATTCTGTTTATCCTTTCAAAAAACCAACTCTTAGCTACATTTTTTCCCACAGTTTTCTTATTTTTCCTCTTCTGAATCTCAGCCTTGATTTTTATTATTTATTTTCTTTTGCTATTAGCAGGATTATCCTGCTGACTATGCTCTAGTTGCTATTCTGTTGATATTTAGTTGATATTTTGTGCCAGCATATCAATCATAAGTCTTTCTTCCTTTTTCATGCGTGCATGTATTGCTATGAAACTTCCTCTATAACCGCCTTTGCTCTGTCTCATAAGTTTTGGTACATTGTGTTCTCATTCGCGTTGGTTGCTAGAATTTTTCTAATTTTTTCTCTGATCTGGGCCAGTACACACTTCTTTTGCAATAGAGAGTTATTCATCCTCCAATTGTTTGATTTTGCTTTGTTCAATTTCCTTTTGTTGATTTCCAGCCTTATGGCACAGTGGTCAGAAAGAGAGGTCTGTATGATATCAATGTGCTTAAATTTGTGTAGATTCGCCTTATGCCCCAGCATGTGGTCTATCTTTGAATATGTGCCATGTGGGCTTGAAAAGAATGTGAACTTTTTTGTATTTGGGTGAAGAGCTCTGTAAATATATACCAGATCAAATTGTCTAATTGTAGTGCTTAGATCTCTAGCCTCCTTGTTGAGTTTCTTTCCATGTGATCTGTATTTCTCAAAGAGCAGTGTATTGAAGTCACCTACTATAATTGTTGACCCTGTGAGCATGTTCTGGGGGTTAATCAAAGACTAAAGCCTTGAGCCTGGCTTTACCTGAGGAATCTTGTGGTAAGAGCATTGGGGGCTCTGGCGTGCCAGGGGCAGGGCTGGGCGGGTCATGCCATGGGGGCAGGGGTGAGCATGTAGCCACCGCTGGCGGTGGCTGGGCTCTGAGGGGCAAGCCAGGTGGGGTGTGAGGGGCCACATGTGGGGGACATGGAGGAGGAGGGCAAGAAGGGGAAAAAGGTAAGAGTCGGTGGGCCCAGCACTGTGGGCCCATCCTCCAGGGGGCTGGGGTGGTGGAAGTGGAAAACCTGGGCAGGCGAGGGCTGGGGTCAGAGGATGGAAGAGGATTCTGGAGGCAGGGGCCCTGGAACCCCGACAGGGAGGCCGAGGGATGGGTGGGTTCCGAGGGCTGGGTTCGCGGTCTGATGCCCCCCAGAAGAGGCTCGGAGATGCTGGTGGCTTGGTGATGGGTCCGTTCATATGTTGGTGAGAACTTCATGGGTCTGTGCATATGATGGTGCACGTTGTCGAGTGGCTCCTGGGTTAGATGCACTGCCTGTCTGCACGGGAGGAGGCAACTACTGAGATGGTTCCCAGGCAAGCCTAGAACCGCCTTGGATTTTAGAGGTGCGGGGGGGGGGGGGATAACGTGGGGCTAGATGGCTCGAGGAAAGAGGAATGTATGACTCAGTTTCCAAAGAGTACGAAGAAATTCAGGAACCAGGGAGAACGGGCCCTGGACAATGGAATTCGGTGGGCCTGAGTTGAGGCGCACTTGGGGCAAGTTGCTAGATGGAAGAGAGAACGCCTTACCCCAAGCCCCAGTCAAGTTCTTGGGTTTGGTTTAAAAAATTTCTCCTTAAAACAGTAAATTACTCGCTTCTAAACCAAGGAATCTTAAACGACCTCAAAATGAACCCTGGTAAATAAATAGACAGGCAGCGTTGTCAATGACAGGCTGCAGGAAGGGGTTGTGTGACTGAAGGGACTGGGAAACAGAGATGGGAACAGTTAGTTCATGCCGCCCCCCTCCCCACCTCCACACTTGCTGATATTACCAGTTGAGTTACTCTAGTGATTTCCATTTTGGCTGTTAGATTTAGAACGTAGTTCAACAGGCTTGTCATGTAGATTTTAATATGTGTCTTAATTACAGGCCTAGAATAATCAATAAAGAAATACAGCTTTTAGAAGCAACTAAAGATATATGGGATAAAATATAATAGAATGCAAATTGATTTTTAATAAAATGTATCCTTTTCCAAAAAAAAAAAGAGAGCATTGGGAAGTTCAGAGGGAGTCCTGGGAAAATCAAATGCTTGATATGCCCAAAGTAAGTTATTAGGGCTACAATAAGCACCCTTGTCTTGTGTCACTTCAGCAATTTCCGCTCTTTGCCTGTGGCAGCAGGCCTGGATTCCGTGGTCTTGTCCCTTTTTAGAGAGGCGGCTTGTTTTCAAATCACCTGAGCAGTTGTGTAATGATGGAAACAGGGTGCAGTACATCATGCCCCAATTCAACCCTCATCTGGTAGAATACACACTCTTGGAGAGCTTGAACTGAAACAAGGCACAGGTGTGTCTCATAGAACGCGGGGAAGGCGGTGTTTTCTCAGACCACGCTGGTCCCTGGAACACACATGTGCCTGACTTATAATTCTACTATGGACTGAGGCAAGAAGGCAAAGAGGCGTAACCGAGTTTTAGGCCCATGCACTATCCAGCTGCTGTTTTGTATTTGCTGGTCTGTGAAATCAAGGCTGTGAATCCAAGCGTTTAGTATTAACATACAGTGCAGGGTGAGAGGCGGATGTCAAAAGTGAGGGACACAGGAGCCATGCTAGTAATACTCGGGGACGGCTGCGGAGTGAACCTTCCTTATGCTCCTGGTGTACAGCTGTTAGAAAGAGGTTTCATGTGTGACATCAGTCGTCTGTGAACATGTTATGAGGCCCCGAATTCTTGGGCAAGAAGAAAGGTGGAGAAAGGCCTGTTTTTAAGCCATTCTAGGTTGGAGGATGTGGTTCATGTCTCATCTTAAAATAACTTACCCTCTTTCCTCCCCCTCCTTCTCTTTTTGTTCCATTGGTTGACAAGGACCCTTCTGTTTGGCAAGCGCTTGGTCTCATCCATTGACCTGAAAGACTTGCTGAGTGTCTGTAATAAGCACTGAGTGACTCAAGTATATTTCATTAAATTCTCCTTCTTTAGTCCTAAAAAAATGTCGTGTATATCCGGTAAAGAACAGAGGAGCTCTGGTTTGAGGTCACGTTAACCTTTTCCACTTTTGGAAAAGAATTCAGACCTTGCCACATCGCCGAGCCTGAGGCTGCTGGATCCATTCCATGGTACTCTTGTAGCAATCATCTGCCCAGCAACCAGATTGACCTGGGACACAGGTGAGAACTAAGATATACAAATAGGACAGGTAACTAGGTAAGGTAGCTCTCAATCTCACAGGGAAACAAGGAAAAGAGATGCTCTTGTACTTACTCGACACATCATAAAAGTAGTTTCCTGATATCAACACATGCGGTGTTAAGCTGACCATGAAGTGACACCTCCACATGGAGATGTATCTGAACTTCAAATTTTCTGTTTCTTTTCTTCTCCTAGTCTTCTCTTTCTTCAACCTTGGGATGCAGGGCCTTGATTTTGTTCAGGGGTTGGTACTATACCTCATGGTTAATGCCATTGGATTAATGGAATCACTAATCATTAATGGAGTCAGCTTAGCTGGTGCGTGAGCCAGTTATAGAAGTAAAAAGTAATGCTTCCCTCCCCCCACTATCATGATCCCAATTCTTCCTCACAAGTCCATCTAGACCAGAGGATGTACACTCATACAGATAGGAGCTGGAAAAACAGGGAATCCAGGACAGATGAACCCCTCAGGACTAATAATGAGAGCAGCAATACCAGGAGGGTTAGGGGAAGGTGGGGGAGAAAGGAGTAACCGATCACAGGGATTACCCACCCCCCTCTCGGGGAGAGACAACAGAAAAGTGGGTGAAGGGAGATATCAGACAGTGTAAAACATGAGAATATAGTAATAATTTATAAATTATCATGGGTTCATGAGGAAGGGAGGAAGGGTGGGGGAGGGAGAGGAAAAATGAAGAACTGATCAGAGCACAAGGGAGCAAATGAAGGGAGAAGAAGAGAGAGTGGAGCGCATCCTGGCCCACAAAGCAAAAGCATTGAGCATGATATTCCCGCTCAGAGCAGCCAGTTCACAGAGAAGATCATATGGCCGGCCCCACGGCATCCCTCACTGACCCATAGCCCTACAGGAGACAACACTAGAGACACAGTGTGGGAATTCCGCCCTATCTGATCCCACCACACTGAGGCAAAACACTAAGGACGTGCAACACAACAGCAAGGGAACAGAGCAACGCAGTCCCCAGGGAATACCAAAAATAGACTTTGGGGCCAGGGCTTGGTGCCCTAACAGACTGGACTAGAAAACACTCCAAAAGGCCAAAAAATAGTCCTTGAACTTACTACAAGCTTTTCTTTCTTGTTATTTTGGTCATTGGTTTGTTGTTGTTTTGTTTTATTTTGTTGCTTGGTTTTGTTCTGTCTTGTTTTTGTTCATGTTATTATCTCCACAGATCTGTCTAAATAAGATAGGCTGGATGAACAATCTGGAGGAGAAAACAATGGGACTGACAGTTGCCAGGGGCATGGGAGAGGGGGAGGTGGGAGGAAAGGTAGTGGTGTTAAACCCAGGGACAAAGGAACAACAAGTGATCCAAATGGGTGGTGAGGAGAGTGTAGGAGGCATGGTAGGGCATGATCAAGGGTAATGGAACCAAGAGGAATTACTGAAACCCAAATGAAGGCTGAGCATGATAGTGGGACAAGAGGAAAGTAAAAGGAAATAGAGGAAAGAGCTAGGAGCCAAAGGCATTTATAGAGGTCTAAATAAAGTCATTTGCAAATGTAAATATATTTATATGAGGATAGGAAAATAGATCTATGTGCATATAGTCATAGGTTTAGTATTAAGGTAGTAGATGGATATTGGGCCTCCACTTAAGTACTCCCTCCATGCAAGAACACTTTGTTCTATTAAACTGGCATTCCATGATGCTCACCGTCCCGACACAATCGCTGAAGACAAAGTGGGTGCATAAGCAAATGTGAAGAAAGCTGATGGTGCCTGGCTAGCAAAAGATATAGCATCTGGGGTCTTAAATGCTTGAAGGTAAGCAAGCGGCCATCTAGCTCAGAAGCAACAAAGCCCACATGGAAGACGCACACCAGCCTGTGTGATCACGAGGTGCCAAAGGGATCAGTTACCAGGCATCAAAGAAAAAAAACTCATATCATTATGTGCTCACCTCCCTGATATGATCGCTGAAGACGAATGGGTCCATAAGCAAATGTGGTGAAGAAAGCTGATGGCGCCTCCTATCAAAAGATACAGCATCGTGGTGTGATTCTGTCCTGCGTTGCCGTGTATAGCGATGGCAGTGATCTACTTCCGTTTTCTGTCTCTCTCACCAAAGTGCGTGTCACCATCCCATGGAAGATTTGATGAATATGGACATGAGCCCCAACATGATCCTTTTGGTTGTGAACTAAAAGCTGATAAAGATTATTACTGTAAAGTGGATAATGATGAAAATGAGCACCAATTATCTTTAAGAACGGTCAGATTAGGTGCTGGTACAAAGGATGAATTACATATTGTTGAAGCAGAAGCAATGAATTGTGAAGGCAGCCCAATTAAAGTAACACTGGCCACTTTGAAAACGTCTGTACAGCCAACGGGCTCTCTTGGGGGCTTTGAAATTACACCGCCAGTGGTCTTACGGTTGAAGTGTGGCTCAGGGCCTGTGCACATTAGTGGACAGCATTTAGTAGCTGTGGAAGAAGATGCAGAGTCAGAGGATGAAGAGGAGGAGGAGGATGTGAAACTTTTAAGTAGATCAGGAAAGTGTCCTTCCCCTACAAGCGGGAACAAGGTTCCACAGAAAAAGGTAAAACTTGCTGCTGATGAGGAAGAAGAAGATGATGATGAAGATGAGGATGATTTTGATGATGATGAAACTGAAGAAAATGCTCCAGTGAAGAAATCTATACGGGATTCTCCAGCCCAAAATGCACAAAAATCAAACCAGAATGCAAAAGACTCAAAACCATCAACACCAAGATGCAAAGGTGAAAAATCCTTCAAAAAACAGGAAAAAACTCCCCAAACACTGAAAGGCCCTAGTTCTGTAAAAGACATTAAAGCAAAAATGCAAGCAAGTATAGAAAAGGGTGGTTCTCTTCCTACAGTGGAAGCCAAATTCATCAATGATGTGAAGAATTGCTTCCGGATGACTGACCAGGAGGCTATTCAAGATCTCTGGCCGTAGAGGAAGTCTCTTTAAGAAAATAGTTTGAACAGTTTGTTAAAATTTTCCATCTTGTTTCATTTCTGTTGCTATCTGGCCGTCCTTTTTTATAATGCAGAGTGAGAACTTTCCTTGCCGTGTCTGATAAGTGTCGTCCAGGTTCCTTTACCAAGAATGTGTTGTCTGAATGCCTGGTTAGTTTGTGAAGATGGCACTCTACTGTCTGCTGGGTTCTCAGTCTGAATGGAAGGTTATGATAGGACAGAGTAGGAGCAGTGTCAGACAAATGGAAATGGTGGGGAGACAAAAATATACATGTGAAATAAAACTCAGTATTTTAATAAAGTAAAAAAAAAGATATAGTGTCTGGGGTTTTAAAGTCTTGAAGGCAAATAAGCGACCATGTAGCTCAGAAGCAACAAAGGTGTCAAAGGGATCAGGGATCAGGCATCATCAGAAAAAAAAATCATATCATAGTGAATGAGGGGGAGTGTGGGGTGGAGACCCAAAGCCCATTTGTAGGCCACTGGTTATGATAGGACCCTTACAGAAGGGTCTCGGAGAGGAGATGAGCCAGTCAGGGTGCAATGTAGCAACGATGAAACAGAAGTTTCCTCTAGTTCATAAATGCTTCCTCCCCCCACTATCATGATCCCAATTCTACCTTACAAATCTGGCTAGACCAGAGGATGTACACTGGTACAGACAGGAACTGGAAACACAGGGAATCCAGGGCAGATAATCCCTTCAGGACCAGTAGTGTAGGTGGTGATACTAGGAGGGTGGAGGGAGGGTGGGTTGGGAAGGGGTAACCGATTACAAGGATCTACATATAACCTCCTCCCTGGGAGATGGACAGCAGAAAAGTGGGTGAAGGGAGATGTTGGACAGTGCAAGATATGACAAAATAAGAATTTATAAATTATCAAGGGTTCCTGAGGGAGGGGGGAATGGGAAGGGAGGGTAAAAATGAGGAACTGATGCCAGGGGCTTATGTGGAGAGCAAATTTTTTTAGAATGATGAGGGCAATGAATTTACAAATATGCTTTATACAATTGATGTATTTATGGATTGTGATGAGTTTTATGAGCCCCTAATAAAATATTTTTTAAAAAAAGAAAGAAAAATGAGTTGCTGATACCAAGGGCTCAAGCAGAAAGCAAATGTTTGAGCATGATGATGGCAACAAATGTACAAATATGCTTGACATAATATATATATGGATTGTTATAAGAGTTGTATGAGCTCCCAATAAAATAAGTTAAAATAAAATAAAATAACCCCTCCCATCCCCCACTCCCCAAAAGAGTAGAATCTTCAAGGGGCATTGTAGAAATGACCCAATTGCCATGAGATCTGGGTCTCATCAAGATGGATCCTGAGGTTCAGTAAAACACTGGAAGTTCAGGAGGTATCTCAGGATCTGAAGCATTAGTTTGGCTAGTGTAGGAGATTAAAGTACTGAGGAAAGAGCCAGTCAGTGGGAAAGATTCCCCTCAGGACTTGGCAGTCCACTTCCCCGGTCAAACGGCTACAGAGGAGAGCATCTGACAGGAGACTGAGAAAGATGCCCAGAAGATTTCGGTATGCCCAAATAGAGTAAAGTATGAATAAGCAGCCTTTTGTAAGGCTGGTACTTGAGTGATATTACTTTCTCTTGATTTCTCTCATTCCATGAGTTTTTAATGAAACTTTCTTTAAATATTCCTGATCTTGGCTAACTGCTGTTGTACCCTAATGCTAGGCTCCACCCTGTATCTGATTATTCAGTAAACAAGGCATTATAAGTTTTCTTACATGTACCAATCGTTAGTGAAATTTTTCTCCATCTCAAAGATTCTGCTTTAAAATATAGCTGGCAGCGGACTCTCTCAGCTCATAATATCTTTCTACAGAAGCAATGCCTCGTTTCAAATCGACGACTCCTGACAGGAACAGGATTCCCAGGAAGCAAAGTCAACCTGGCTGACTTGCTAATCTGTCATGAAGAGTTTTGCTTGACTTTCATCACCGCTGGGGCAGAAGCCACGTGGAAATGTCCCACAGGACAAGGAAGTCAGCACAAAGGAGGCCATGCTTACCTTGCTTGTTGTGCAAGCCATCCATGGTAACATCCATCTAGAGCAAGGGTGCCTTTGAGCTGTGTGCTGGACCAGTCCCGTGGATTAGCCGTGACCTTGGGAATCAAGAAAGGGGTCCCATGTCTGTGACTGGGCCAGAGTGTTCCAGGAGCAGGCCCCCTCTGCGAGATCCTGAAGGAAAGGGGATTCTTGTGCAGATGGAATTTAAGATAAAACTTCACAACTAGAGTACCTAGTTAGCCCTTAACCCCAGGGAAAGCTGAAGAAGATCTGAGGCAGCCAGAGCCTCAGTGGCAGTCACCTCTAGCTGACAGCCATATCCATTTATCCGCCTCTCCCCCAAACCCATTTTTAGTTGTCTTTGATTCATGGTGGTCTCATGGGTTACAAAGCACCACTGCTCTGTAGGATTTTCTTGGTTGCCATCTTTAGGCAAGCCAATCACCAGTCCTTTCTTCCACAGTGTGGGGTTTAGTGTTAAGAGTATAAATGTTTTGTTTCATCTTCCTATTTACATATTATCCTTGGAGATATGATTAATTTTTCAGTGTGCTGTGAGTTGAACTAGTTTAGAGGGCACTGGTATAAGGTATTCCTTGTCTACTCCAAACCTTGAATGATCTGGATTTAATTTCTTTAAGGAAACATATTAAAGTCACCCTTGGAATTGGGTATCTGAATTCTAGAATTCTTGCAGATTAACATCAGAAAATGAAAATAGGGTCAACACTAGAGACACTGTGGGGGGGACAGCACTAGAGACACTGTGCAGAAAGTGTGCCCGGTGTGCCCCCAACACAGCAGGGTGATACACGGAGGGAGTGACCCAAGACAGCAAGGGGAGCAAAGTAACAAAATCCCTGAGAAATCCTGAAAATAGACTTCTGACTCAGGGGACAGTGCTTGGCACCTTATCAGATGTGATTGGAAAACATTCATAAGGATTAGCAGGCAGACCTGGAACAATTTATAGGCATTTTTTGTTTTGTTTCCTTTTGCTCTAAATCTGTCTAAGATATAATAAGATGGGCAGGATAAACAATCCTGAGGAGAAAACAACAGAACCGGCAGTTCTGGGAGAACATGGGAGATGAAGGGGCAGGGAGGGGGACCTGGAAAACTTAGGGACAAGGGAAAAACAAGAGATCTAAAATGGATGGCCAGGAAGGCATAGAATGCCTGGTTGGTTTTGATCAAGTGCAATGTAGCCAAGAGGAATTACTGAGAGCCGAATGGAGTGCTAGCATGATAGTGGGACAGAAGGAAGGCGAAAAGAAAAAGAGAGAAGAACTAGGAGGCAAAAGGTATTTATAGAGATATAGGTATAGGCATATATATGTAAATATATTACTTTAATGATAGGGATATTGGTCAATGTACATATGTTAAGTATTAATATAGCAGGCAGACTTTGGGCCTCTACCCAAGCCCCCCAACCCCAAACACAAAAACACTTTGTTCTAATAACCTGGTACTCTTTGATACGCACCTTACCAACATGATTGCTGAAGATAAGACAGTTGCATAAGCAAATGTAGTGAAGAAAGTGGATGGTGCCTGGCTGTCAAAAGATATATCATCTGTGCTCTTAAAGGCTTGAAATTAAACAAGCAGTCATCTAGCAGGGAGACAACAAAGCCCACATGGAAGAAGCACTCCAGTCTGTGTCATCATGAGGTATCCACAGGATCAGGTATCAAAAGATCCAAATGAGGGAGGTCAGAATGGAGACTCAAAGCCCATCTGTAGACAATTGGACATCCCTCACAGAAGGGTCACAAGGAAAGGGTGATTCAACCAGAGTGCAATACAGCACTGAGGACACACAACTTTCCTCTAGTTCCTGAATGCTTCCTCCTTCCCACTATCATGATCCATTTCTAACTTGCAAATCTGGCCAAACCAGAGTACGTACATTGCTACAGAAAAGAGCTCTCGACACACAGAGTCATGACAGATAACCCCTCAGGAACAGTAGTGGGTGTTGTGATACCATGAGGGGTCGGTGGGGAGAGGGAGAAAGGGGGAACTGATCAAAGGTTGGATATATAAGTCCCCCCCACTCCCCACCAGGGGAATGAATAATAGAAATGTGCATGAAGAGAGACAAGGGATGGTGTAAGATGACACAAAATAACAATAATAATGTGTAACTGAGCAAGGATTCATGAGGGTGGGGGAGGGAGGGAAAAAAAGAGCTGTTACAAAGGGCTCAAGTAGAAAGAAAATGTTTGGGAAATGATGATGGCAACATATGTACAAATGTTCTTGATACAATTGATGTATGGATTGTTATAAGAGTTGTAAGAGCCCCCAATATAATGATTAATAATAATAATAATAAAACCTTAAAAAAATTAAAAAAAATGAAAGTGGGGAAACAGCTGCTAAAGTACCTTGAGTTAAAATGGTTTTCTCAGCCTGAGGGCTAGTGGATCGCAATGTGCTTGGATACAGGTGGCTGCAAGAGAAGAACCCTGGAGCGCTGGAGAGAATGCCTGCTTCTTAATTCAGAACTGAAAGTTCTAAATGTCTGTAGGTAAAATGAGACCACTTCTACTCTCTTCAGTTGGTAGTGTATGCCTAAAATACACCTCATGATTCATTGCATGACCGTCTCTTCCTTTATGCTCTTTTCATCACATTACTCCCTTGATTAAGTCAGTGCCTCCACCTGAAATTGAATCGTGTGTAGGCACACCAAGGCCGGAGGACGACGTCTCTGCTTGGAACTACTAAAGCACAGAGAGGATTGTAGGGTTGACAATAGCTCCTGACATGTTGCCCCCTTACTGGAGCATACTGCAGCAGAGGACAATACTGGGGACACAGCGCAGGGAGAAAGTGTGGTCTGAGTCCCTGCAGTGGGCCAAACGAAGAAGAGAACATAACAGATTAGCTATGGGAGCAAAGCCAAGCCACAAAACCCCTAAAGAGCCCCCCAAAATAGACCAGTTTAGGAGGGGCAGCTCCTGGAATTCCCAGGACCAGTGGGGAGATAGTCATAAAGGTCCGCAGGCAGAAGTATGCTTTTTTGTTTCATTCTTTCTTCTTGTCCTTTTCTTTTTTCTCAATTGTTTGTTTTCCATTTGTCTGGTGTGTGCCATTGTGGGTATGCCTACACATAAGACAGGCATGGGAAGCAAACTCAAGGAGAAAGCAATGGGACAATGGTCCTGGAGGGGCTTGGGGAGAGAAAGGTGCAGGAGAAGGGTGAGGTGGACAAACAATGCCACAGACAGGGGAACAACTAGGGAATAAAAATCAACCAGGAGGATATAGAGATCCTGGGGGTGCTGGCACAATTACAATCTAGCTGAGAGGAAGTACTATGAAACAGAAGTAGGGTGAGCATGATGGTGGGGCAGAAAGAAGGGAGGTAAAAGGAAACACAGGAAGGATCTAGGAAGCAAAGCTATGGATAGAGGTATAAGCATAGGTGTGTCCATATGTAAATACATTAATTCATAAAATAGAGGTATTGGCCTATGTACATATATTTATATGGTAATACACTGAGGGAGTAGATGGACTACGGGTCTCTGCTCATTCCATCCTCAATACAAGAACACTTTGTTCTAACAAATTGGGAATCCGTGATGCTCACCCTCCTGGCACAATAGCTGAAGACAAAGTAGATACAAAAGCAAATGTGGTGAAAAAGGCAGATGGTGATGGCTATTAACAGATATAGTAGGCTATTAACAGATATAGTATCTGGGTTCTTAAAGGTTTGAAGTGAAACAAGCCACCATCCAGCAGAGAAACAACAAGCCCACATGGAAGAAGCACACCAGCCTGGGAGATCATAAGGTGTCATCAGGACCAGGTAACAGGCATCAGAAGACCATTAATGAATAAACAAGCAAACAAACAAAACCATATGGTTGAGAATGAGGGGGATCAGAGCAGAGACCCAAAGCCCATCTGTACAATGGAATATCCCCCACAGAGGGATCACAGGGAAGGGGTGAGTCAACGAGAATGCAGTAAAGCACTGGTGAAACACACAATATGCCTCTGATTCCTTGAGGCTTCCTCACCCCCCCATTACCATGACCCCAATGATGCCTCTTACTTTGGACTAGACTGGAGCATGTACACAGGTGTAGATAAGAGATAGGAGCACATGATACATGCAACCCAGGAGCAGGAATGGGAATAGTGATACCAGATGAGTAGGGACAAGCAGGGGGAGAGGGGGGAAGAAGGGGGAACCAATCGTAATAATGGGCACACACCCCTCCAGGGGGAAGGACAATGGAAACCATGGGGGAAGGGAGACAGTGGTTGGTGTGAGATATGACAATAATAAGAATTTATAATCTATCAAGGGGTCATGAGGGTGGGGGGGAGAGGGTGAAAAGGGGAGTTGATACCAAGGGTTCAATAGAAAGTAATTGTCTAGAAAAAATGATGGCAACATATGGACAACTATGCCTCATACAATTGATGTATGATTGTAATATGAATTGTAAGAGCCCTCAGTAAAATGAAACAAAACAGTTTTTAAAAAATTGAATAATGTGCAATCTATACAACTTTATGCTAAATACTTTGATGTTCTTGATCGTGTATTGAAATTTTCTGCCTGGCCTGCAAAATCCCGCTGTGATCTGGTTTCAGGCTACCTGTATTTGTCCAAGGTGATGGTAGGAAGCAGATGATTTAATCAAAGGTTCAAAATTAGGAGAATTTAATGACTAGATGATTTACAGAACGGTGAGTCGGGTGAGCGAATCAACCAGATGGTGAAACACCCAGGCTTTGGCCACACAGAGCTGCAATTTCAACCCTGTTTGGAAATAGTGTCTTTGAAGATGTCATCAATGAACCTAAGTTCATACTGGAGTAAGAACAGTCTTAATTAACCCTATATGACTGGCGTCCTTGTAAAAGAAAAAAGTAGATTGAGACAGAAGAAGACTGCTGTTAGATGCTGCGGTTGTACACCAAGGAACACTTGTCGTTAGCAGGAGCTAGAGGAGAGGCATCGACAAGCTTCTCCCTCACACAACCAGAACATGGCTGACCCCTAATCTCAGACTGTGAGTCTGTAGAAGTGTGAGGCCATCCACTTCTCTTGTTTAAAGTCACGGGCGTGGTGGTCTTTGTGTTATAACACACTTGGGAAACTTGTGATGCCCAGGCCGGGGGTCTCCAAACTATAGCTCGTGGATAATTTCCAATACACTGTCTGTTTTGTTTTTGCGTTGTTTTACTAAGATAGAATTTTTGTTGCATAAAAATAATCTTAAAATCAATTTTTAAAAGTCATTTACATTTTATTTTAGTATTATTTTTGAAATCATTTTATTAGGAGCTCTTACAGATATAGCATTCCACAGTTCAATTACATCAAGTCATATTATACAATTGCTACCACAATCAGTTTCAAAACATTTTAGTTCTTGAACTCCGTGATATCAACTCCCTGTAAGCCATTGGATTTTAATATCCTTAAAATGTTGTCCAACAACTGTTATTTGTATGCTAGTATTTACCACTACCCCATTTGTAATGCTGTGATGGCTTATACCACTCACACGCCTTATATTCAACTTATATGCCACTCGTGTGTCAGTTTGTAATGCCCTGGATCGCAGTATTTCAAACCACACAGTATCCTCTTGTTCTGGTCACAAAACACTGCGGATCATAACAAACTATGAAAAACCTTGGGAAGCTTGAGAGTTTCTGAACTCTTCATTGTGGTCATGCGGAACCCGTACATGGATCAAGAGGCAACTGTGTGAACAGAGCAATGGACACTACATGGTTTAAAATCATGAAAAATGTGTGCAGACTTGCATCCTCTCACCATACTTATTCATCTGTAAGCTGAGCAGATAAGCACAGAAGCTGGCTTACATGATAAACATGTAATTAGAACATCAGGATTAGAGAAAGGCTTATTAACAACCTGCTGTACACAGCTGCCGTAACCTTGCTTGCCGAGAGTGAACAGGACTTAAAGCGCTTGCTCATAAAGATCCAGGATCGCCGCCTTTAGTAAGTATTGCAATTCAATGTTAAGAAAATAAAGTTCCTCACCACTGGACCAATAGAGAGCATCACATTAAAGAGAAAAGACTGAAGTTGTCAAGAATTTCATTGTGCATGCAGCCACAATCCACAGATTTGCACTGAGCAATATTTTGCACAAGACCTCTTTAAAGCATTGAAGAAGAAGGGTGTCACTGTAAGGACTAAAGTATACCGGACCCAGCCCATGGTATTTTCAATCACTTCCCATGAATGTGAAAGTTGGTCAATGAATAAGGAAGCTCGTGCAAGAATTAATGTATTTGCATTTTGGTGTTGGCAAAAATATGGAAAGTATATGAACTGCTAGCAAAACAAATCTGCCTGGGAAGAAATACAGTCAGCATGGTCCTTCAAGTTTCAGGTCAGCAAAAAAGAGCAAGACTCTCAATGAGATGGATTGACACGGTAGCTGTAACAACGGGCTCAAACAGAACAATTGTGCGGGTGGCCAGGGTTTCGCTGTACATAGTGGCACTATCAGCTGGCTCCTGCGCAAGGAAACCACGTCACCACCATGATTCCAGTATGCTCCTATCGCTCAAAAAAGAAACGCCAACCTTGCTAACAGCAACTCACAACTCCTCCTCTCTCCCTCATCCCTTGGAAACCAATAATCCACCTTCTGTCTCTCTGGAGCACCCCAATCGACCCGTCTCCAAGTTCTTTGCTTCTCTTTCTCTATCAGCTCCAATCTGCTGCTGTCCCCTCGCATGCATTTTTCACGTCAGTTATTAGACTTGGTTATTTATCATTTTTTTCTATCTTTTATTGATAGTCTATATTTTCTGAGCTATTTTCTCATGCTTTAATTTTTTTAGTTCTTTTGCTTTTTGAATTAATTTAAAAGAGCTGATTTAAAGTCTTTGTCCAGAAAGCCCAAAATCTGTACTTCCACAGCACTTTTTTTTTTTACTTTTCCCTTGTCTTTTATTTATTTTTTAAAGATCATTTTATTGGGGACTCTTACAACTCTTATAGCCTTGTATACATCAGTGGTAGCAGACATATCAGTACATAAATTGCCATCGTTCTTTTCTAGACATTTACTTTCTATTGAGCCCTTGGGATCAGCTCCTCTGTTTCCCCCTCCCTCCCCCTCGTGGCCCCTTGATAGCGTATAGATTATTATTTTCATATCAACACCGACTGCTGTCTCCCTTCCCCTCTGGTTTCTGTTGTTCTTCTCCTTGTGTGTGGTTATGTGTCATTCATTGAGATCGGTAGCCCCTTCCTCTCCACCTCTCCCCCCCTTCCCCCTACCCTTTTGGTATCGCTGTTCCCATTCCTGTTCCTGGGTTCCATGTGTCGTGAGCTTTATCTCCTGCCTATACCTATGAACATGCTTCCATCTAGTCCAGTGTGGGAAGCAGCACTGGGGTCACAAGCGTGGGGGGTGAGGAGGCCTCAAGGGATCAAAGGTATATTGCGTGACCCACTGCACCCTGATTGATTTGTCCCCTCCCTGCAACCCCTCTATGGGGGGATGTTCCACTGTCCACAGATGGGCTTTGGGTCTCTGCTTCAACCTCTCATTCTCATCAATGCGTTTTTGTTTGTTTGTTGTTTGTTATGAAACTTCTGATGTCTGTTGCCCAGTCCTGATGACACCACATGATTGCACCGGCTGGTGTGCTTCTTCCATGTGGGCTTGTTGCTTCATTGTTGGATGACCGCTTGCTTTGCTTCAAGCTTTTAAAACCCCAGATGCTATATCTGTTAATAGCAGGGCACCATCTGCTGTCTTCACCACATTTGCTTATGCACCCATTTTGTCATGTGTATGGGTAGGTGGTGGGGTAGGTGTGTGAGCATCACAAAATGCCATTTTGTTAGAACAAAGTGTTCTTGTATTGAGGGATGGTATAAGCTGAAGTCAAAGGCCTGTCTGCAGCTTCAATGTATTGCCTTATAAATATATGTACATAGGCCAAACCTCTATTTTTATGGATTCATGTATTTACATAAGTACACACCTCTGTTAATACCTCGATCTATGGCTTTGCTTCCTAGAGCTTTCCTGTTTCCTTTTGCCTCCTCCTGCCCTACCATCACTTCCCCCTTCTTCTACCTCTTAGTACTTCTTGTCAGCTAGAGTGGGGTTGCGCTAATACTCACAGGATCTCTACATCCTCCTAGATGTTGGTTTAAATTCCCTTGTTGTTTCACTGTTCATGGCGCCAACCCCTTGCTCTACCCTTCTCCCCGTGTCCTTCTTCCCACAAGACCCTCTGGGGCCATTGGTCCCATTGCTTTCTCCCCAGCTTCCCTCCCATGTCTGTTCCATGTAAGTAGGCAAACCAGCAATGTCCTGGTCTGAACAATAGGAAAACATAAAGTTGAAAAAAGAAAAGGGGAGAGAAAAACTCCAAACCTACATTAATCCAGGTCTGTGGTCCTGGAGGCGATCTTGGGACTCCCCCTCCCAGCCCGAAGTCCATTCTTGGTGCTCCTCAGGGGCTCTGCCACAGGCCCGTTTTTAAATTGATTTTCTTTCCTTCCCTGTGTATGGCCATCCTGTTTCTTTACATGTTTTGTAACTTTCTGTTGAAATCTGTACATTTTAATTAATTTATTTTATTTTTAAAATTTGCACATTTTTATTATTATGTGTCAACTCTGACAATCATATATATTTTTTTCCTTTAGATATGTTGCTGCTGATGATTTTTGAGGTTGGTTTTTTTTTTAATGACTTTTCTGAACTAATTTTTGGGTGGCCCCTGAAGTTTCATCAAGTTAGCTGTCAGCTAATAATTGGGCAAAGATTTCCTTAAATTCCTGGACCATCAACAATAAATATCTTATCTTTGTAGAGGGACTCTGTGTGCGTGTTGAGGCATGCCTTCCATACTTAGCCAGCTGCTTACAAATCTGTCCGAGCCTCTGTTTCCTGTTTTTGCAATTTCAAGGTCAACAGGAGGTGAAAACCTGGGGTCTTCTCGGGTCTTCTCTGAGTTGTGTATGCAGTCCTGAACGTGCTTGCAGCTTTGTAGATTCATAGGAATTATGTTGGAGCCTTCAAAGTCCTTATGAAAGACTGTTTCTCAAATTCTCCTCCCAAGAGTCTTGGCTCATTTTTTGTTTGCTTCAACTTTCATTCATCACCTCAGGCAGCTAATATCAACTTCTAAGTGTTTTCAATAAATGCTCCTCGGGAAGATGTTTTAAATGAGACAAAATAATGACACTGCTTTTGAGCTGGTCCTCTAGGAGCCATCAGTCTGGTTTGTGAATGAAATCAGTTTGGTTCCCTCCAACAGCAAACATGATGTTGTCAGCTGCCAAGGGCCAAGAGATAGCCTGTCATCATAGGCGAAATGGAGACCAGATTTATTCAAGAAATTCTGTGTTTATTTCTGCAAGCATCTACAGAAGGACACAGCCAGGTTTCTGCGTCGGAGCTGTTTCAATGACCCAGTGAGAATCAAATAAGTTATATACTGCACATGTGGCAGATTGGGGCTGAGGGTAGTTAAGTTCTGTAATCATCAAAGGACCTTCAAGCAATGGGACAAAAGTGAGCACGGTTCATGGGAAACAGTTTACATTTTGGCAAGGAATTATCAGAGTATTAATGGATACCTTCATCACTCCAGGAGGGGCCAGGCCTGTACCCACTAAGGTTTGGGGTTCATTGTTTATCCACATGGCCCTGCCTCCCCCTTCCTGATGTAGGAACATCCTGAACAATTCACAGGTTATCATGTTTTAAAAGAGATTTACTGTTACAACCCGGGTCCCTTTTCCCAAACGAAATCTCAACAAGCTATGTTATATTTCCAGTGTTGGGTTAACATCAGAATAACTCTTTCTCTATCAATGGGGCCTCTAATTTTGGTAGCTAATGCTCCACTTGACTACAGTAAAGGAAAATACAGAAACTAACTATTCTTACTGAAAACCAGCCATTGAAAAACAAACAAAAACAGTGCTGCCCGATGGCTACAAATCTTTAGCTAAGTTCCAGATTTTTTTTTATTGTTGTTGCCATTTTTGATGGAGTTCCTTACTTCACCCGTTAGTGGCTGTCACTAACAAGTCGATATTTTAAATAGGGTGTAAAGATAGATATCAGCAAAACATGCGCTGTTTGGTAAAGGCTTGATGAAGGTGAGGGATTTTATTTATACAGATGTCTGGGGGTGGAGGTGTGGGGGCAGGGGATATTCATGACAGAATGCTCAGGAAATAGTAATTGCCTGACCAGTGAGTCCGTTCGGTGTGATCAAGGAAGGCAGAGCAGCAGGGACAAAGCACGTGCGCAGAAGTGGGAGGAGATGAAAGCCCAGTGGAAACTCGGGACTTCTTGGAACGTTGTAAGGACTGTACTCGGAGGACAATGTGGTGACATGTAAAGAGTCGATGCAAAGGGGAGACCTCATCTGGCTTACGCCTTAACTAGGCTGTTTTAGCTAATCCGTTGAGAACAGACCAGGGCTTTGCACACTTTTTCTGTAAAGTGCCAGACAGTAAATATTTTTGGTTTTAGGAATGAATCTTTGTTTTTTGCTTGTTGCAGTTTGTTTGTTGCAGTTTTTGTTGCAACTGTTTAATCCTTCCCCTGTTGCACAATGGCATAGACAGTGCATAGCCAAATGGGCAGGGTTGTACTCCAATAAAACTTTCATTATGGACATTGGAATTCAAATTTAATTTTTTTTCTTACACTTAAAAATTTTACATTTCTACTATTTTTTATACTTTTAATGTTGAATTGGATGAAGGTTTGTTGAGTAGATCACCAGCTTTGCATTCAATGATTCATACACATTCTGTTTCTGAGGGGATACCCTGCCCAAAATGAAAATTTTTTCAAAGCTACTTATTTAAATTTTTTTAAACAAAAATTCCATTGTGCACCAATTTTATCAACATTTCCAGCTCTTCTAGAAGACGTCCAGAACAAGGTTTGTCATCAATTGCTATTTCACCTTTTTTTGAAACAGAAAAACCTCTCATACACTTGAGTTTTCCCCATCACACTATCCTTCTAAGCTGTGCTCAACATCACAACATTTCCTGCGGCATTTTCCCTGAACAGTAAACAAAATTTCACAGCCGCACCCTCTTCTCTTAAATTGGCCATCACAAAAAACGAGATTCTGGTTTTACAAAAAAAAAAAAAAATCACTGTGACCAGAGAGAACCTTCCCAGGTGACGACATTGGATGCACTTAACTCAGAGCAAGTTGATGGATATTGCCTAGCAGTATGAAAGCTCTGCACAGTGGGGGGGGGGGTTCGCCCAAATTTTTTGGTGGTGCCCCCCTTGTATTGTAATCTCATTCATTATAATACGCTCGAGGTAACATTACCCACCCTACCTCCTCTCTGTGCTTCCTGTCTGTTTGTCCTTCTTTCCTAACTCTTCTGAATTCTGTCCCCTGGTACCCAGTAGTCCCTTACTGGAAGATGAGTGGCCCTCACTAGAGTTCTTGTTCTCTCTACAGACCTGTCCATTGTCTAGCTGAAAATTGTGCCACAGAGGTGAGTTCAGTTCCAGGTCTGGAGGCATACCAAGGATCATACTCTTGGGGCTTCCAAGAATCTCTGCTTGGTCATTTTCAGGATTCCAAGTTTTTTTATCCTACCTTATAATGCGATCCCTTTGAGAGCAGTTGGTAATGATAGCTGGGCACCATCCAGTTCTTGTCTCAGGATTTTAGAGGCTGATGTTCACAGAGTCCATTAGTCCCCTGGATGAAGTGCGTCCATGAGCCTTTTATTTTTATCACTCTTCTTTTCTCTAGACAGGGTGTGGCAAGTAGTTGTACCTTAGGCTGCTCATGAGCTTTTAATGTTGCTATTTGCCAACGTGGAATTCAGAATGTTGTCTTAAAGACTGTTATGCCAATTGACCTTTGTATCCCCAAGACTATGACCCTGAGCACTCAGGCTCAGCAACATTCCCACAGTGTTTCGTTGAGTCTAAGAAGTTTTCATAACGTTGCCCCTATTCATGGATATGGTTGTAGTGAAGGTCAAATATCTTCTGCCAAACTTATACATTCATGGATATATATGTGTACATACATACATATACATATATATATATATATATTCTCACTCTCCAACCCCCTCCCCATCATTCAGCCTGTGTCTATACATGCATCTACTCGTAGACTGCCAAGTTTTCAGGACTATAGGTATGTAACAGTATTTTGCCTTTAACTCTTGTACTTCTCCTAGTGCCTCCGTCATTTTCTGCCAGTCCTCTCTTGTTGTAGATTGCCTTTACCGTCACCCAACTGCTTGAGTTCTACTTGACTTTCTTTCCATTTGGCATTTATGTAACTATAGGAGGCCTCATTTTTGCTTTGTAATTGTCTTCAGTACAAATTGATACCTCCGGTTCCAGATTTTCCGACTTGTAGGTTGGTTTTACTTTAGCGGGTTTTATATCTGCATTAAATCTGCATGAAGTTGTCATGTATGACAATCTCAGGTTGTTGCCAATGGTTGGCCTTTTGTCTGAAGAACATCTTTTAGTATTTATTGTAAAGTTGATCTGGTTTTTACACATTCATTTTCTGTTGCCATCCTAACTCTGCTGTTGTAGTCGAGAGCAGTTTTGCCGAGTTTGTGACCTCACCAGATGTCAAGCACAGGAATCAAATTGACTACATCTGCGGGAAGAAATGATGGAGAAGCTCAATCTCAGGGGCCAACCGTAAAATAGAACTTGCTCACATGCAAGTTCAGGTTGAAGCTGAAGAAAATGGGAGTAAGTCCATGAGAGACAAATCATGTCAAGAGCATATTTGATGCATTGGATTATAATGTTGAGTTGGGAGATGACATCAAGAATATGATACACGAAGAAAGCAAAAGGTCTTTAAAAAGACAAGAAAGAAAGAAAAGACCAAAGCACATGTCAGCAGAGCCTATAAAACTTGCTCAACCGAGGCCCAAGTGTCGGCCAATGGAGATCCCCTCACAGAGGGGTTTAGGAAAGGAGATGGGTCAGTCAGGGTGCGAGGTAGTACCGATGAAGAACACAACTTTCCCCCAGATCCTGGATGCTTCCTCCCCACAACTACCATGATCCGAATTCTACCTTGCAGGACTGGATAGGGCAGAGGTTGTACACTGGTGCATAGGGGAGCTGGAGGCACAGGGATCCAGGGTGGATGATACCTTCAGGACCAGGGGTGTGAGGGGCGATGAAAGGGGGAACTGATTACAAGGATCCACATGTGACCTCCTCCCTGGGAGATGGACGGTAGAGAAGGGGGCGGGGAAAGGGAGACTCCGGATAGGGCAAGATATGACAAAATAACAATCTGTGGATTATCAAGGGCTCATGAGGGAGGGAGGAGCGGAGAGGGAGGGGGGAAAAAGAAAAGAGGACCTGATGCAGAGGGCTTAAGTGGAGAGCAAATGCTTTGAGAGTGATTAGGGCAAAGAATGTACAAATGTGCTTTATACAATTGATGTATGTATGTGTGTGGATTGTGATAAGAGTTGTATGAGCCCCTAATAAAACGTAAAAAAAGAAAAGAAAATGATTAGGGCAAAGAATGTACAGATGTGCTTTATACAATTGATGTATGTATATGTATGGATTGTGATAAGAGCTGTATGAGCCCCTAATAAAATGTTTAAAAAAAAAACTTGCTCAAGAACGTAGAGTAGCGATAGTGATTGGAAAAATAATAAGGAAGTAAAAGAGCTGAACAGAAAATTCCAGAGTGCAGCTCAAGATAAAGCACTGAGATGAAATGCGTGAAGACTTGGAGGTAGAAAACTAAAAGTGAAGAACATATTCAGTATAACTCAAGCTCAAAGAACTGAAGCAAGAAATAGGCTTCGAGTTGCAAAATTGAAGGATTCCATGAGCAATATGTTTAATGATGCAGAAGCAATAAACGAAGATGGTGTGAATACATGGAGTCACTATACCCAAAAGAATAGGCTGACATTCAACGATTTCAAGATGTAACATAGCATATAATCAAGAACTGGTGTTACTGAAAGAAGAAGTCTAAGCTACATGAAGGCATTAGCAACAAATAAGGCTCAAGAAATAGGAGGAATATGAGCGGAAATATTTCAACAAACTGATGAAGTACTGGCCACACTCACTTGTCTATGACAAGAAATTTAGAATACAGTTACCTGGACAACTGATTGGAAGAGATCTATATTTATGCCCATTCCAAAGAAAGGTGACCCAACAGAATGAATAAATTATAAAACAATATTATGGTACCACATGCAAAACAAAAATTGCTACTGATAATTTAACAATGGTTCCAGCAGTTCATCGACAGGAAGCTGCCAGATATTGGAGCCAGATTCAAGAGAGGACATGGCATGTGAGATAGCACTTTTGACATCTCTTGGCTGAATGCAAAGAACACCATGCAGATGTTTACTGGTGTTTATTGACTATGCAAAGGTGTTCTACTGTGGAGGTCATAACAAATTCTGGGCAATGTGGAGGGGAACGGGAGTTCCAGAACCCTTGACTGTGCTCATGTAGAACTTGTCCACAGACCAAGACTCAGTGGTTTGAGCAGACACGTGAACGCTGCCCAGGTTACAATTAGGAATGGTAAATGTGAGCACTGTAGCCTTTCACCATACTTTGAAATCTAAACACTGAGCAAATAAGCTGAGAAACTGGACTACATGAAGCAGAACGCAGCATCTGGATTGGAGGAGGCTTGTTAACCTGTGATATGCAGATAACCCAACCTTGCTTTCGGAGAGTGAAACACACTTGAAACACTGATCAGCACCACAGTGCAGCCTCAACACGGGAAAACAACAATCTCCCCAAGTCGGCAAATAAATAGCATCAAGATAAACACAGAAAAAATTAGAATTGTCATACTTGAAGCCACAACAAATCCCCATGAAAGCAGGAGTCAAGAAGTCAAAGGACACATTGCACTGGGAAAATCTCCCCCAAAATATCTCTGCAACAGATTAAAAATGCAAAGATGTTACTTTGAAGACTTAGGTGTGCTTGACTCAGGTCATGTTATTTTCAATTGCTTCATGTACATGGGAAAGCTCGCAACGATTACGAAGGTTAAGAATCCATGTCCTTAAATTATGATGTTTGTTAAGAATATGAAATATACCATGAATTGCTGGACTAAAAAACAAATCTGTGTTGGACAAAAACTCCTTAGAATTGAAGTTGGTAAGAATTCGCTTCATCTACTTTGGACATGATGTCAGCAGGGACCAGTCCCTTGAAAAGAAAATTATGTTTGGCAAAATCTAGGGTTAGTGGAAAAGGTACCCTTAGTGAGACGAACTGACACACTCAGTGTAGGAATTGGTTCCTACATAGCAAGACTGTGAGGATGGTACAGGACTAGGCAGTGTATTCTTTTTTAGATAGGTTTGCTGTAGTTGTGGCTAACACAGTAGCATCTAACAAGTGCCGTGTTGTGCTTAGATTTTGAGTAAACCAACAAATTCAGCTGTGTCTTTCAATTATCCTTTAGATTAGGACAACTCTGAGCACATATAAAGTTATGATGCAGTCCAAGCACTCAATCCCCCTGACTGCTCAACAAAAGTTTGGAGGATTGAATCTACCCAGAGATGTCTTGCAAGAAAGGCCTGGTGATGTACTCCTGAAAAGTAAACTAATGAGAAATCCTACAAAGCACCATTCTACGCTGACAGGCATGGGATTGCAAGGAGTCCGGGTCCAAATGGCTGGAACTGCAGTGTTGTTGACGAGTCTGTAAGACCGCTTTTTGTGTCCGACAGAGTGGAAAATCACCGCAGGCAGGTCTGAGAATTTGGTGCACGCTTTAGAAAAAAGCGACAGATAATAGTAAGCACGTGTTCTAAGAGACAGCATGCATACAAACAGGAAATTGGTAGCCCTTACAATCATTTTTCAGATGATTGGGGCACATGATAACAAATCCCAGGCACATATTTGTTTATTCTATATTAGTAGCCCCTCTAATATAGAACATTGAACCAGTCCTACTACTATACTTTACCTATTGATCCAGTTGTGAGGATTTGGGTATTTTACATTGAGTTGTAATCCACAGGAGCCCTGGCGGAGTGGTTCTGAGTTGGGCTGCTAACTGAAAGGTCAGCAGTTTGAAACCACCAGCACTCTCCAAGGGGAAGGATGGGCCTCAATACTTCCATAAAGAGTTACAATCTTAGAGACCTCCAGGTCTACCCTGTCCTCTAGGGTCAGCTTGGTGCCGAGGGAAGGAGGGAGCGTAAGAGCGGCTGGGTGAGCAATCGAATGAGTGGGTGTGAATAATCCATCCTGAAGCCTGCGATCCTTGATCTTCATCAAGTTCTGGGAGTCCTCCTTGCTTTCAGCAAGCAAGGATGTGTCGTAGCATATTTCAGGTGGTTAATTATCCTTCCTCTAATCTTGATGCTGCATTCTTCTTCATATAAACCAGCTTCTCTGATTATTTGCTCAGCACACCGCTTCAATAAATATACGAGAGTATACAACCTTGACATATACCTTTAAACAATAATTTTCAGCTGTGCAGTGTGCTCTTATTCTATTTGCACAACTATCTCTTAATCCATGTACAGGTTCTGCACGAGCACCGTGCACTGTTCTAGAATTTCCCTTCTTCTCAAGGCTATCCATAGTTGGTTATGGTCCAGGCAATCAAATGCTTTTTGCATAGTCAATATAACACAAGTAAACATTTTCCTTGTATTCAAGAAAGATCGACATACTCTTTGTAATCAGGGGTTTCTCTCTTTCTCTGCTTTCAGCTAAGCGCCATCTGAGAGCAGGAATGTTATCCCTTGTTCCATGTCCACTTCCGAATCTGGCCTGAACCTCTAGTAGCTTTCCTTGTCAATGCACGGCTGTAACTGTTGTTGGAATGATCTTAAAATTTGAATTATGATGCTGGCAAAGAATTTTGAAAGCACCTTGGATTGCCAAAAGAACAAACAGATCTATCTTGGAAGACATACAACCAGAATTTTCATTATAGGCAAGATGCATGTGTTATCAGGAGAGACCTGTCCAGAGAAGGGCGTCATGCTTGGGACGGTAGAGAGGTAGGAATAGAGAGGAAGGCCCTTGACAAGATGGATGGACGCACGCTAAAGTGAGCCAAGGACATAGATAAATCAAGGATACATGAATGGATTTTCAGTTCTCACTTGATTGTAGCTCGAATGTAAGAACAACTAGTTCTTATGTCATGACTCTGCTCTGTACTTGCCCTCATGAGAGATCACTGAAGATGTGGGTGTTACAGCAAAATGTGCCGAAGAACTCAGATGGTGGGTACCTGGCTATCAGTAAGAAGAACATTGGGGTCTAAAAACTTGTCACAAAACAAGCAAGGAGGTTGATAGGTTCACAGGGAAGAAACCACCAGCCTGTGTGATCCAAGGATTGTAAAAAACTACATCTAAACCTGGAGGAAGGAACTGTATCAGAGCTTTAATTCCAAACACCTGGTTTTTGGATTGCTATGGATGATAGAGGAAGCCCCCAATCCATTGGCAGGGTTCCTACATCAGTCCCCTCTGAGCATATCATAGGGATGGGAATAGTCTTAATATCAGACAGAAAGCACTGTAAAGTGGATTTTAGCAGATGCAGTTAGGCTGGAATGCAGCATCTTGTCATTTGATCTCCCTTTTTGACACATTTTGAATTTATTCCATTTTTGTAATATTTTCTGCTTTCTTTTCAATTGAGGTTTTTCTCAGTTTCCTTTGGTCGTTTTGCCTGGTCAATTTTAGTTCCCTGTCTTTGTTTTTTTGTAGATCAAATTTAGGATGGGTGAATCTATGGGGACAATAACTGGATTGGTAATTACCTGAGGGCATGGAAGGAGAGGTGAGGGGGGGATGGGAAGTCAACATCAATTTGTACAAAAAGGAAGAAAATGTACTTCATTTGATTGCAGGGCTCCTCTTAATATGATTGAATTACTGAACTGTGTTTGCTAATTATATCCCAATAAAACTATTTAAAAAGATGGGTTGACACAGTGGCTATAACAATGGGCTCAAGCAGAGGAACAATTGTGAGCGTGGTGCAGGACCGGGCAGGGTTTCATTCTGTTGTACATAGGGTTGCTATGAGTCCGAACCAACTTGACGACACCTAACAACAAGTGCTCTTCTTGCTGTACTTGGCATCTTCTCACTGCTGACGTCTGTGATGATCATTCTTGAAAAGTGCCTGAAGAGAGCCTAGATATACCAGTACCAACCACCACTTGATAGTTCTTTTTGAGGCTGATATGATGGGCATGGAAGTCCACTTTCTACGGCCTGGAGGAGGATAATGGGTTACGGTAGAGGAGTGATCTAGAACTCGGGTAGCCTGAAGGGGAAGGTGTAAATTGAAGGCTCTTTAAATCGGAAGTCAGAGTGTGGCTGTAGGGTGAACCGGTTTGGAGGAATCCTTGGGTACATAACTAAGATGACCAGACGTCCCGCTTTTGGCGGGACAGTCCCGGTTTTTAACAATTTGTCCCGGGTCCTGCGGCGTTTTAAAAAAGTCCTGATTGGAAAGAAGGCACGACAAGCTAGGGAACGGCGGGAGAACCGGAAGGGAATATACGGTTTTCGGCTGCCATGCGGCTATTTCACCAGGATATGAGTTATATATTATTTTTGTTAATTTTATCATGCTAAACTTTAGTAATAACAAATAATTGTTGAGAACTGATTATCGAGAACTGCTTATCAACGTTCACATTGTTGATCAGTTGTTAAAATTCGACCACCATTGTTTGGACTTAATGAACAATGGCATTTTTTGGCATTGGCAACGACGAAAATATTTTGTAACTGTCTCGCAGACCATACGCATGTGACTGCGTGCTAGTGCCAGTTAAGCAAGTAATGTCAACACATCAGCTATTCAGATAATTTAGGTAAGCAATCTATTTATTTATTTCATAAATACATACATTTTCTTAAATTTAGCAGATAGTACTAGTACTCATATTATTTATATTTTATAGTGGCGGCAAAAAGTCTAGCACCGCCCTTGAAAGTGACATCTATGACTTACATTACTGCAAAATCAGAGAAAAAATAATACAAGTTAGTATTGTTATTATTTAGAAAGAAATATAGGATTAAAATTTAAATAACTTAAAATATAGTTACTTTATAACAATTACATTAATTTAATTTATGAACTAACAAAATATGTTCATGTAATTATGTACCTACTTGCTGTGTTTTTTAAGCAATATGTATATAATAATTTATAATATAATTTAAAAAATTTTTAAAAGATTTTTAACATAATGAGTAAGAAAAGAGGATGCAAATTCAACGATGATCTAAGAAATGAATTTCCTTTTATTAAAAAAAAACCCAAAGTGATTACATGGTAAAATCTGAGAAATGTAATGGTGAATTTTCTATTTTGCATGGCAGGGAGAATGATGTTTCAAAGTACTTGGAGACACGGAAATATAAAAGATATTTAAATACTGCTGCATCTTCCTCCACAATACAGGAATTTTTTTCAGAAAACAACTTGTGGAGACGAAGAAAGGAAATTAGCATTAGCAGAAGGACTTATGTCTTTCCATGCTATTAATCACAATCATTCCTTCAAAAAGTCAATGAACCAAAAATTTGTCTGTGCTAGAACAAAATCCGAGGCAATTGTATGTAATGTACTTTCTTCATATGCATTTTCAGAATTAAACAAAAATCTAGAAAAAATTAATTTTATATCCATATATTCTGATGCATCTAATCATAAGGATATAAAGTTATATCCAATCATTATTAGATGTTTTGATTCAGAAACTGGAATAAAAATTAGACTTTTAGATTTCGTTTCTGTGCCCGGTGAAACTTCTGAAATAATTTTCAATTCCATTAATAATATTTTGGGAAAAAAATAATTTGAAACATAAAATGATTGCATATTGTGCAGACAACACAAATGCAAATTTTGGAGGAAAAGCGAGAAGAGGTACAAATAATATTTTTAATAAATTAAACAAAAACCTTAATCAAAACATTATTGGTGTTGGTTGTGCAGTGCACATAATTCCATTTAAACAGCTGATGATTTGTTGCCCGTAGATGTGGAAAATATTGTTATTAAAATATATTCTTATTTCTATATATACACTATGCACGTTGAAATGCTTAAAGAATTTTGTGAAACTATGGAAGTGGAAGTATCAGAAGATACCTTGGATACAGTAAAACATGCTGATTAGCTCTTTTGCCAGCTGTCGAAAGAATTTTGAAACTATATGATTCTTTAAAATCCTACTTTCTATCACAGGATAGATGTCCTAGAATTTTAGAAGAGTTTTTTGAAAAAGAATCTTCAAAATTTTGGGTAGAGTTTGTACATAATCAAGCAGCTCTTTTTCAAAATGCTATACAACTTATTGAAGGTGACAAAATTTCGATAATTGAAGTAGCAAATGAAGTTAATAATTTAAAATTTCAGTGTCAAGAGCAGTTAGAAAATAATTTTCTTCCATTAACTATCTGTAATGGTATAAGCCAGCTAGAAGAACAAGGTGCAATAAATTGTGCAGATATCATGAATCATGTTAAAAGGTTCTCTAGTAATTGCAGAGATTATTTAGAAGCATGGACAGTACATTACAATGACATTGAGCGTTTTCATTGGGGTACATTAAAACAAGAACTTAATTGGAATGATGTGCAAAAGTCATTTGATCATATTACTCAAAATTTCCCATATGGTAATATTTTGGAAAATGATCTTTTTAATGAGGTATCATTATTAAAAATATATATTGATAAGGAAAAGGTTAAATCTTGGGCATCAGCAAAAAATCACACTAGAGAACAAATGGTTAGAAGTATTTCATCATTTTGAAACAAACCATGTTCCGTACAATAATGCACTAAAAATTGTGGAATACACGCCGTCCTTACCAGGAACTAATGCTATGACTGAACGCATTTTTTCTACAGTAAATAAAGTGTGGACATCAGAAAGATCACAATTAAGCTTTGAGACTTTGAAAGCCATTTTATGTGTGAAATATAATTTAACAAATTCTTGTGAAAAATTTCATGAACTTTTAAGCAACGACAGCAATCTACTAAAAATATTCACTCAAATAAGAAATATGCCAAAGAATAAAATAATACAATACATAATTTTAATGTATTATATTTGTAAATTGTACTTATGTTGAAAAATTTAAAATATTACAATACTATTTTTGCGTTCTATGAAAATGTTTGTTGCTCCATATAGACCAAATTTTTAATCAAGAACCCCCCCCGACATACACCCCCCCCCCGACCAATGGTGTCCCGCTTTACCAATGTTAAAATCTGGTCACGTTAACATAAGCTGATGTAAAAAGTCAAAGACTTAGGAGAAAATAACGTCTTTCATATATTGCTCCTGTAGATAGTTGGGCAACACCAATGAAAACGACACTGAGCAGTAGTTTGGGTGGCAGTGGTGTGTGTTCGTATTTTCCCTCTCACTAGAGCTAACTTTCAGATGTTGAAACCTGGAGTGATGTCAGACATCTCTTTCACCTGGGCCATGACCTCAGCTGGTCAGGCTAGCTCATTTCTCCGACATTTGTTGAAACTATTAATACTTTCCCTAGGACCCCCTCTGTCAGAGTGCTTAGGAGCACTGTGAGGAATCCGAGAAATATCTAAGTGAAAACACGGTGAGATAGTTTTTCATTATTAATAAATCATAGGTGTCCCACCAGTCTTTTGACTGTGCCTAAAATGTCCATTAGAATTCTAGAAGCTTGTCTAGAAGGCTTCATTTGATGTCTGGGAAACTAAGGTGTAATGAAATTAAATTTGTACCTAAGATTTGCTAAAAAGAAACAGGCATAACACTAGGCTTGCTTTTCGCACATTTCACCTCTTCCCTTTCTTATGGCCCTTGGTGAGAAACTTGGAAATCCTTCTAGAAAACTAAAGCTCTTTTGGACTTTTTTTTGCAATTCCTCTCCTGTTTTGAAAGAGAAAATGGAGTCACAGGAATAAGTGGGTTTGTCAAAATATTATCTGCCTAACAGGCAGATAGGAAGTGCTGGTTTTGATGGTTAGGTTTCTTACATGATTCTAATTCCATTGTGGTAAATGATTAGTACATGATTACATTGTTTCCAAACGGACCAGTGTGTTTCTAGGCAGCATCTTCTCTGCTCGGAGTGGTCCATCAACACGAGGCACGCGCTCCCATCTCTCAGATTGTCACCACATCCTTCATCTGTTGCTGGTGCCGTTCCTCTTAGTCGCGGTGCAGTTTGGTTTTGTCTCATTTGACACTTCTCCACCGCAGTGGAATTTGCCAGAAGACAATGGTAAACGCTGAGCGTCAGTCCACCCTATGGAGCTGGGACATCTTTTAAACTGCAGTGTAGTGCTGCTCAGAAGTGTATCTTGTCCCTTTAGCTCTTCTGAGCTCTTCGACTGTGGTACGGTTGTTATAACAGAGTTTTTTCCCCCCAAAGACTGCAAGCAATTATGACTATATGTTTTCTAATGGTTATGACTTTCAATTCTTTTGATTCACCGAACCCCCCTGCCCCCCTACTTTCATTGTGCTACCCGTAATTGGAGGCTTCTGCTGTGTCATGGCTATTATCCGTTAACCCGGGGTCCGTAAACTTTGGGGATATGTGGAGAGACACTCATTTGAGTACTGTGTGCATTTAGAAGTTTTAGGTTTTGAATTCTGTGCCACATATCGTGAGTAGCCCGAGGCTTTTAGTCCACAGTAACTTAGGTCCTCTTCAGAGCGGAGAGCTGCCGGATGAAGTGACCGTGGGAGGCTTTATAGATTCACTCCCTTTGGGAGGGCACTATTTAACCCCCTACTGTCACTACGAAGCAGTGCCTGGACAGTCTTTTCTTATGTTCCCTTTCTTTTACTTCTCACTGCCTGTCTAGGAATCATAATCCAATTCCCCTTAGAGTTCTCCCCCATAGAGATCATTTATAATCAACATAAAGTGATATGAATTGATCACTGATGATTCATTTGTTCATACGGCTTTATCAACAAATGTGTCTATTTTTTTTCCTGTCCTTACTTTTAATGCATATAACGGTAACCCTCCAAGAAATCCACAAAGTACAAAAAGCAAGACTCTGAGAATCAGGGCAAGCGTTTCATAGGGAGAAAATTTATTTCCTACCGCAAATGCAGTATGTTCCATTGGAGTTGCAATTCTGCTGAAATCACTCTTCCAGGACTCTGTTTCCAAAGCACTAGGTCAGCTATTCAGTATAAGAATACATTATTTATCTAGGCGAGACATTTCAGTGTCACAGGTGAGAAAGACACCCCAAAGGTAACATGCTTGGTTAAACTGTTAGGTACAAGTGAGCTGATGGCTAAATCACGGTTTTAGGTGTGTATGATACCTGGAGCAACATGTGCACATCTCAGTGATAACTGGGAGCAGGCACATCTCTGCAGAGATACCGGGTGAGTCGCAGGAGACCCCATCTGGGGGCCCATTTGGCTCATTAACCTGGATCCACCACTTGAACAATAAAGGGATTTCATTTCCTAGTGAAGTTCACTGAGAAGTAGTGCTTGGGGATTCTTTTCTAGCAGGAAAGAAAAGGGCTTGTCTTTCTGGAAAAAGGAAACTGGTGGTGCAGGGGTGAAAGCACTCGGCCACTAACTGGGAAGGCCGTGTCTGTTCTTCGGGGAAAGGTATGGCAGCTTGCTTCCATAAAGATTTACAGTTTTAGAAACCCTATAGAGCAGGTCTCGTCTGTCCTATAGGGCTGCTCTGACTTAGAATGGATTTGACAACAATGAGTTTGGTTTGGGGTTTTCTGTGCAGATCATCAGGAGAATATATCTATAGCTATAGATCCAGCCTGTTTGACACAGAGCAAGATTAACGGGGAATACAGGATCTATGTTCAGTGGTCAGCAGGGCTTGAAAAGGCTGAATGGCGCCACAGAGAAGAAGCCACTCTTGAATAGTGTTGTGAGATGGAAGGAGGCAAGATCCTTGAAGACAAATCTATGGAAGTGACGCTGGACAGCACAGCAGTAACTCTAAATAACGACATTTGCAAAACTAACTTGAATTCTATTATATGAGTAACAACTCGTGTTGGTGTCTGTGTTGTGCCTGGTAATTATAGGTTTATAAACTAGTACTTGACGAGCGATTCAGATCCAATACAACATGGTCACGCAATTGAATTTTTGGCTCAGACATTATAACCACAGAAACAGGAAAAAATTCTTGGGGGCTTCAAAACATATGTGGAAAAATTCCAGTTTCTCCAGAACTTCGTAATGTTTCCTCACATCTAGGTTCCAAAGAGACCAAGAAGTTCTATAAGATGGAAAAAACACATTCAACTCCCTGATTGCTTTTCTTTCTCAGTGTCCTATGTTCTGAGCGAAAGGAATAGTCTTGGAGTAGTAAAGCTGAAGGAGCCATTGAATCCCTTCACTTGCACAGAATTCTGCTGCCCAGAGATAGATTGATCTGTCCAAGGCCCCAGGGTAAACTCCTGTGCAGACTACTAATCAATGGATTATGCAGTGTTCTCTGCCCATAACTCACACTCGTTGCTACTTAGAAATACTTTCTAGAGTTCATGTCCTTTGTGCGATGGGTCTAGCCAAGAAGAACAATCCTTAGTTCGCTAGGCCACGTAAGCTGAAATCCTGTCTGCTTTTCCAGCCAACAAATAATAGTGGGACCGCTTCAGGTAGATTCTTGTGAAGAGATAATTACACGTTTCAAAGAGTTAGAAAAACAAAAACAAGCACTCAAAACTAAGACCTTCCCTTCCTTCCTGTCTCATAATAACTCTTCCTTGTTCGATGTCGGATTGCGTTGCTTGGCTTTTCAGTTTCAAGCTACTTCAAACTCTCTTTGGATCATGACGTTGACCCGAACCAAGACGGGCTCTCTTCTATCTTGTAGTCACCAACAAACTTTGTAGCACTTGTCATTCGCAGCAGCCGTAGGGTCAAATGCTGTGTAAAGCCGAACAGCTTGTTGTTGCTATGGCTCAGTTGCTATTTACTGAACATCTCACACGGCGTCGTCTCTGGATGTAGTCACTAAACAAACCTTCCAGAGCATCAGTTTTGATAGCATCATGCTTCAGGTATGTTGGTAGCACATTCTCCTTCTCCAAGGTGATTATGAGAAGAACACAAGTCACTTTCTAGAGAGAGCCCTGGTCCCATGAAATCTCTGCCCAGGGTTAGGTTGGTTCAGCCATGCATTGTTTGCATCCTTGGAACGTACGCTCAAGAAACCAGTCTTTTGTTAAGTCCCCCTACTACGGCAAGTTGTGTAGGGCCAGCCTACAAAACTGTTTGCTTATACTCTTCTGAGATTTGGTTCTGCTTATTTGTTTGGTGGGAGTTTTCAATCAGTTCATAGTCGTCCTGCATGTTGGGCAGGCTCTGTCTCATGTCCTGGATAGCCTTTTGGACTTGAATACCAGGGCCGTCCTTTGGAGAAACTCTCTGGCCCCTGTATGCTTGAGCCTGGCGTTTACAGATGCCAAACTTGCTGAGCAGGATGAAGACGTCCCTCTGGAAGGCCTTGGTGAAAATCGCATAGAGGAATGGATTGGCACAGGAGTTCAGTGGATAGAAGAGAACCAGCAGTATTTTGGAATTGGTCACCGTGATGAGAGGCTTGTTCATAAGAGCTGACAGAGCATAGAATGAGATTGGGGCCATGCACATGAAGTCCGTGAAGATCAACACAGCCATCCTCTTGGCAATCTTAGTATCTTGATCCACTGGGTTGTACTGGGGGTTTCGGACTGTCATGTAGATCTTCACGTAACAAAAGCACACGATGATGAAAGCAACTATGTTGAGTAAGAGAACGAGGACAATGTAGGCCAGAGCAAGGGGAGTCTCCGTGTCCATGGGCAGGCAGATGCTGACCTTGGCATAACTACTTATTCCCACCAAAGGCAGCAGGGCCAGCAGGAAGCAGCAAACCCAGCCGCCAACCATGATGGCATATGCGTGTCTGAGGCGGAGCTTCCGGTCCAGGCGCATGGCAAAGGTGATGGCGTACCAGCGCTCCAGGGTGATGACCGTCAGTGTGTACACTGACAACTCACTGGCGAAGACGGTAAAAAACCCAGCTGTGTTGCACCCGGGGCCTGTCTGCCAGTCGATGGCGTGGTTGTAGTACTCAGAGTGCGTGTAGAGGTCGACAGAGGCAATCAGGAGCAGGTACACGCCCATGCAGAAGTCCGCAAAGGCCAAGTTGCACATCAGAAAGCGCGGAACTGTCATTTTGTAGTGGCTGGTGAGGAGGATGAAGAGGACAAAGACGTTGCCCAGAAGGGCCAGCAGACTCACAAACCACACCACGATTCTCAGGAACTTGTAGCCCATTATGTCTTCGCAGGGGTTGAACTCATCTGACTTGGGGGTACACACCATGTCCTCATTGCCCCCACACACGATATAGTCGTAATGGCTGTCAAAGGCCTGAAGGGTCTCTTCTTGGGGGTTTTTGAGCTCCTGCCCAAAACCAATCATCTCATCCTCTTGGTCCTCAAAGAAGACATAGTAATGGGAGTTGCTGGATGCATCCTGGAGCTTGGTGTGTTCCTTGTACCCAGCCCTGCTGTCACCTGGGTCCTCCTCGTATTCCTGGTAAAAGGGGCCAGTCAAGGCGTTCACCGATTTCTTCTGACGCGGGCTCCGAATACTGCTCTCGTTGCACATTAAGGACTCAAGGATCCTGCAAGGCAACAGAAACAAGTTACTCTCTGCTTCATAAAGCCTGTCAGCGGTCCTGGTAGCACCTAGAAAAATATGCAAACTCCTGATGATGGTCTGTAGGATTCTCTACCATCCGATCATGTCTGCCTCTCTTACTTTACCTCCAGCGATTCCCCTCTCTACAGTGAGCCAATGACATCAGCCTCGTTTTTCATCTGCAAGGACTTTGAGAACAGCGGCGATCCTTTTAAAAGTGTGGCTGTGGAGTCTGCCCACTTACCTTAGCAACTGGCTCTGCTGTTTCCTAGCCGTTACAGTTCAGCAGGAGTGATGGGGTGGTACCAGCAGTTAAGTATTCAACACCTAGCTCAAGGACAGAAGATAGGCCTGGTGACCTGCTTCCCAAAGGTCACATCTTTGAAAGCCCTATGAAGCAATTCTACTCTGCACACATGGGGTTGCTATGGGTCAGAGTTGACTCCTAAAAATAACAACAACCATTTTTTCATTTGTAAAGTGGAAACATGAACCTATCTATTTCACACACGGAGATGCTGGTGGAGAAGATAGGTTTATATTGTAAGTTCTTTCAACAGCACCTGGTGCATGTGAGCACCATATAGAAGCCGGCTACTATTGTTATTCCAATTCAGGCCTTTGGAATGCCATGATCCCTTTGTCTGAAAAACTCATGGTCACTTCTGTTCATATTTAGTTCTAATTTCAAATCCTCCTCCTTAGGGCTGCCTTTCCTGACCCGCTTAAAGAAATTATCTTATTTTCCTGTTCATTTCCTATATACCACTTCTGATATTTTCTCATTTGCTTATTTGCCTTCTGATTTCCCCATTAGGATGTAAACTCCATAAGAGAGGTGTTTCTATCTATCCTGTTAATTGTAGTTGCTATCCACAGTGCCAGAATAGTCAGACATATAGTAGGTGCTCAATAAGGATTTGATTAAAAAATGGATAAATGGGCACACTTGGACAGACATGCTGATGGAAAAAGACTTTTTCCTAGTCTAGCAGACCCACAACCAGTGAAATCTTTAACTTGTTTCTGTTACTGAGCAGATTTGGTTCCCTTACTAGGTTCTGGTAAAATGCCCATTGGACCGGCTATTCCAACCTCTTCGGCAGGCAAGCACAAGTATGGGTTCTGTCCGAGAGGCCACCTTATCCTCCCACCCAGCCCCTGTTCCTCTTCTGCTCTCTGCCACAAGTCATCAGGATAGATTCTACTATCACCATCCCCACTACTATATCTTTTTAATAGAGACTTTTGCTCATATTGACCTCCTTCCCACAGTTCAACTATCTTGTTTGCTTCTGCTTTTACCAAGTCACAATTCATGGCTCATTGGAACTACGTGCACAGAAAGTCAATCGGCAAACACTCAAACCTAAGTTAAGAGGGAGGGAGTGGACAAGAGACGCATGAAGGTGGAGCTGGGAGAATGGGAGGAGGTGTGCATGAGACATAAAGAGGCGAGAGGCCATTCTTCCTTCACAGTCTTGCAAGCAACCTAGCAGGAAAATAACGCATTTGTAATGAATAGTTACAGAGAACGTATAATATTCTAGGCATTATGCTTTGCCGGTTGTCCTCGAGCCACTTCTGACTCATGGTGACCCCATGTGTGACAGAGCAAAACTGGGCTCCACAAAGTTCTTGGGAGCTGATTTTGTAGCAGGTTGACAGGCCTATCTTGCAAGGCCCTTCTGAATGTACTTGAATCATTAATCTTGGTTAGCAGCCCAGCCCATGAACTGCTTCCACCACCCAGCGACTCTGGCATTGTGACAGGTATTGTCTATTCATTTTCTCATCAAATGTCCTCAAAATCCTTATGAATCCTCCATTCTCAGTGGATCAGGGAAGTTATATAACTTGGATAGGACAACACAGCTAAGGAGCGAAAGAGCTGGGGCCCAAACCCAGCTGATTCCCAAGTCCACGTGCCAATAACCCGAAACCCACATTGTCAGGTCTGAATGGATCAGATTCTCAGGTGGAGTGCTTGGGTCCTTTGTAAGCTTGTCCAATGATTGTGTCATATACTTGTCTAATATGTGTTGTAGCTCAAAACTCACTGCCATCGAGTGGATTCCAACTCATAGTGACCCTATAAGACAGGGCATAACTGCTCCTGTGGGTTGCTGAAACTCTAATTGTTTATGGGAGTAGAAAGCCTTATCTTTCTTCCGAGGAACAGCCAATGATTTTGAACTGCTGACCATGTGGTTAGCAGTCCAATATGTAACCCACTACACTACCAGAACTCTTGTATGTGTCATAGCTGGAGACCAGAGATGTAACTTGCAAGTCGCAGGTCATAACTGCCCCACGGATTGCCTGTTTCTGTGGATGCTCTGATTCTTGTCTACCTCACTGTCATACCACAAAGCTTTTCCCCAAACCCAGAGATTAATTCAACTTTCAGCAAGGCCTTTGTCATTTATACCAGACCTACGGCACTTACCCTCGGATTTTCTTCTGATTCTTAAAAGCGCAGCAATGACTGGGATAAGAAAGGTCAGCCCGAGTGAGGTGCAGGAAACTCATGGAAAGTGGGAGTTTCTTTAAAGCCCAAGTGTTTCTTGCTATCAATTCCTTCAGGGGCTCTAGGCCTTTGGATGGCAGGGCCGTGACACTGGTATAGGAGACATCCCTGCAAGGGAGAGAGCAAACCAAACAGGCAGGGGATGAGCATGCAGGGACTTAAACTCCCAGTCCGAGCGTATGGGGAGACAGCTTATTCTTTTCACTATTGAATGTGTGCTCTGAGTTCTTAACGTACAGTCTCCGATCTAAGGATGAGTCATGGGGGGAGCACAGATAGGAGATAAAGACTCCGCTTCTCTCAGGAAGGGGTGAAAGCGTTTGTTGCCATAGTTTGAAGCGACCACAGTGACTTAAATGGGGCAGCTATCAGTGAGGTCCCTAGATGGTGAACAACGTACAACTCGTTACTCTGTAAATTAGTGTTTTGGGTCTAGAGATAACCCTGGCACATCTTCCAAATCCGCTGCCATACAGATCCCTAAGCCATACACCAAACCCAGACCCAGGTGTCCTTGGGGTGACTCATGCGGTGGTGGGGGTTGTTAGGTGCCATGGAGTGGGGTCTGACCCATAGGGACTTTGTGCCCCAACGGAACGAAAGACTGCCCGGTCCCGCACCATCCTCACAGTGGTTCCTATGCCTGAGCCATGGTTGCAGCCGCTGCGTCTGTCTGTCTCCTTGAAGGCCTTCCTCTTCCTCGCCGCCCCTCTACTCTACCAAACACGACATCCTTCTCCAGGGACTGCTCTCTCCTGACAGCACATCCAACGTGTACAAGAGAAAGTCCCCAAACCCTTGTCTCCAAGGAGCACTCTGGCCGTATTTCTTCCAAGACAGACTTGTTTAACCTTTTGGCAGTCCCTGGGACTCTCAGTATTCTTTGCCAGCACCATGATTCAAACGTCCCTATTCCTCTTTGGTCTTCCTTAGTCAATGCCCGACATTCACGTGTATATGAGGCATAGTCCTCAAGGTAACACTCTTGCTTTTCAATACTCTAAAGTAGCCGTTCTCAACCTGTGGGTCGTGACCCCTTGGGGTGGGGGTGGGGTCAAATGACCCCTTCACAGGGGTCACTTAATACCTCCTGCATATCAGATATTTGTATTATGATTCATAACAGTAGCAAAATGACAGCGATGAAGTAGCAACGAAAATAATTGTATGCTTGGGGCCGTCACCGTAGCATGAGGAACTGTTTTAAAGGGTCCGTGCATTCGGTAGGTTGAGAACCACTGGTCTAAAGAGATCTTGTGAAGCAGAGTTACTTTAGACCTCTTGACTTAGGCCTCCATGAGCATTGATTGTGGAGCCAAGCAAGACAAGTTCCCCTTTCCCCCATGTCTCCTCATGCTCCCTGTTGGTCCAGTCTTAAGGATTTGGGCGATGCTCACTTTCAGGAAGGGCGGTTGCATGATCGGTGTATCACAGGTAGTTGATAAGCCTTCCTCCAATCCTGATGCTGCATTGTTCTTCACAAAATCCAAATCCAGTGATTCTTTTGCCCAACATACAGATTGAAGAAGTATGGTGAGAGGATACAACCCTGAGGCACACCTTTCCTGATTTAAACCATGTGGTGTTCCCGTGTTCAGTTTGGACAGCCAACTCTAGACCCAGGTGCCAGGCACGAGTTCCGCAGGAGCACAGTGCAGGGTCATGAGCTGCCCATCGGTGTCAGAGGGGAATGTGCTCCAGGGCATTTTCAGTGGTTGAATTTTTGGGAAGTGATTGCCAGGATTTCTTCTAAAGCGTTTCTGGGGGGACTTATCATTAGCAGTGAGTGAGCAGGTTAGCTATTTGCCCCACTCAGGGCCTCCTAACTACACCCAGACTTCCTGACTTCTAATCTCTGGTGATGGGAGCCTGGGAGAGATGAGCTGGTCCCACGGTTTGTCTGAATGTCTTCAAAGAGGATGTGCCAGGCGGTCTCTAGATGAACTGGGAGGATGCTTGGGCAGGCATGTGGAAAGTAGGTGTTAGAAACTTGTGTGGACCTTAAACAGCTGTCACAGAATGGGTGCTTGGCATGTATCAAGTGCCCAAAGTAAGTACATATCCTCGTTGCCCCAGTTTGGAGTATATGTGACCTTTAACTAAAAGCAAAGCCCCTGAGAATTACAGCTACGGCCCCTCTCTTGACTTGCATATCCACCTGCTTCTTTGGCTGCCTGCCAGGCATCTCCAACTTAGCAGGTACATCCAACACTAAGGTTTTATTTCCTCATTCCAACCTATTTCTCTTCTCCTCCCCTCAATATTTCTATCCACCCAGTTGCTCAAATTAGAAACCTGGGAGTCACTACCACACTGGATTCTCTTTGTTCCCTTTGCACTGCCAGTGTTCCATCGAGCTAAAGATGAGTGGATTTGAACTTCAAAATTCATGTATTTTCATATCTAATGTAAGTGTCCTTATTCAAACTAACACCATCTTTTGGTTTAATAGCCCTTTTAAAAATTAAGTTTTTATTTTTAATTTATTTTAAAAATCTTTTTTGGGGGGCCTTAATAGCCCCTTTTGTCTACAATTATTAGCATATACAACTGTGCTAATCCTAGATACATATTTGTCAAGTGCCGAAACATATGACACATCTTCTAACGGTAAAGTTGTTGGCGAAAGAAGCCCAGGTCGAAAGAAATCACGAGACCAGAGAGGATAACTTCAAGCTATTTGAACTGTGCCTTCTCTCACGCACTCAAATTTTTATTTGACCACTTTGATTCCAGGATGTTCTTTTCTAAGAAATACCTTCCAAATATAGTTGTTTATTTTTTTCCCGACTGAAAAGAGTAGAGAAAGTTGCCATCAGTGTTTAAGGGACCCCATTCTTCTATGGACCCCGCCATAGGCATGGGAGTTGACACACTGGATGACCGTCCTTCCTGTGGATGACCCTGATGTTCTCCTCAAAGAGCTCCTCAAACGACGGGCACTGGACTTCACGACCATTTGTCCCTACACAATGGACGTAGGTGTGGATTGTGATGAGAGTTGCACTAGCCCCAATAAAATGATCGAAAGAATATTTGTCTCTAACAATATTTACTCACAAAAGAAAATGTAGCTACGCTGGGTCCGGGCAGACCATTTGCAGTCTAATTGGCAAGGTGGGGGAAACCTCAGGTTAAGTGTCTAAGGAAAGTTAAAGGGCCTTGGGGAGAGCGAGTCCTGTCGCGCTATATACGGGGCGGGAAGATCAACTTTTCTGACGCCAGCAAAGAGCCTACGAGCAGTTGAAGTTGTAGGAAAAGCAAATTGCTCCTCAGAAGAGGATTGCACGGCTCTCCTTCCTATGACTACACTATTGAATGACAGGCTTTTGAATGGTATGCCAATCAAACTTTTTAAAAAATGCAATGTGAAAAGAAAGAAGCAGCAGCAATTGTGAGCCATTGGAACAAGGTTCATTTTTGTGAGCTATTTTGATCTGATCATCAGTTAACACAAACTTTTTAAAAAACCGTTTTATTAGGGGCTCATACAACTCTTATCACAATCCATACATACAGCAATTGTGTAAAGCACATCTGTACATTCATTGCCCTCATCATTTTCAAAGCATTTGCTCTCCACTTAAGCCCTTGGCATCTGGCCCTCTTTTTTTCCCTTCCCTCCCTGCTCCCCCCTCCCTCATGAGCCCTTGATAATTTATAAATTATTATTTTGTCATATCTTGCCCTGTATGACGTCTCCCTTCACCCCTTTTCTGTTGTCCATCCCCAAGGGAGGAGGTCACATGTAGACCCTTGTAATCAGTTCCCTCTTAACATTAACTTTTGATGAATGCAATCGCAAATTAAGTCAACACTAGTTGGCTTGCCCATGTTGAAAGTCTCCTTTCTGTTTGCTTGTAATAAAGGCGGGTTTTCTAAAGATCAATTATGCCAATGTGTTGTCATTATCGAGGTGCAATCATATCAATAAATTGGTACATAGATGCATCTAAGAGTAGAGAGATTTGTTTCCTAGTTATAAGTCTATTTAATTAATTTGTTAATACCAAACTAAAAATAATTTAAGGGCTTAGGAAATGGGAATTTCAAGAGCATGAACCTTTCTAATAATTTATGTCTATTTAAATATATGTTCATGCAACAGATATTTTTTGATTGCCTACTAGGCTTGGGTACAGCCCTGGGTGCCGGAGCTACATAAAACAGGCCAACATGTCTGATTTTCTGTTGGTTACATCCGAATAGAGAGAGAGGTATAATTAAAAAACAAGAAAAGCCCAAGGCATATAGTATGTCAGTACTGTGCGGAAGAATAGTCAGAAAGAGGGAAAAGATAAACTCAGAAGTAGAGTCACAACTAGAGATCGAGACGGCTTCAGTGTGGAAATAGTTCAGCAGCAAACTGCACGAGGCGAGAGAAAGCGCCATTGGATAGCTAGAGCAAGCACTCTGCAGTTGAAGGGGCCTGACCTCTGTAGGTATGGATGCTTCTCATGTGTCTGGGGGATCAAGGAGACTGCTGTGACTGGAGCTGACAGAGTGAGAAATGTTGGATAGATAATTTGGAGTCAATGTCATGTATGGTCTTGTAGGTCATTGAAAGAATTTTTTTTAATCAAAGCAAGGTCAAAAGTCTTCAGAGCAATCATATAATCTGATTTATATTTTAAAATGATCGATCTGACTACTGGTTTGAAAGTTGACCAGAGGCAGCAAAGGGAGAGCAGAAATAATTCTGAGAAGATGGCTTGGACCAAAGTGGTAATGATGAAGATGCTGAAGATGTTTGCTGTTTGGATAAAAGGTGTGGCCAATAGGCCTTTCTGATAGATTAGATACAGGGTCTGAGAGAAAATGGAATCAAGAATGATTCCAAGATATCTGGCATGCAATGAAAAGAATTGCCCTGTCTTGAATTTGTTACTGAAAATAAGGTAGGTTTGGAGGGAAGGATCAGGGGCTTCATTTGATTTATATTTTAAAAAATAATATTTTTTACCTTACTGTTTTTTACAGCAGTATTTTTATTATTTATTTTTCCAAAGCCATTTTCTAGGGAGTTAATAAAGATAACATATTGTTCCACAATTCAATCACTTCAAGCAGCATTGTACAATTGCTACAATAATCAGTTTCAAAACATTCTCTTCCTTCTTGAATTCCTTGACATCCACTCGTCCCAACCCCTCCCTCACTGTACCCCCAGGAGCCCTAATTCTACTTGCTGTCTCTATAGGGTCATCAATCCTGGGCTTCATATACCGAAAAACAGAAAAGCATAAAGCAAACATTCAAGAGGGTTATCCCCAATGACAAAATATATCTGAGATAAGTCCCAATATGGAACACCCCTCCTCTAAACCCGCCCCCCCAAAAAACAAAGCAAAACAACACAGAACATTGGAAGCCAGATCAGGCTCAACATACATGAGAGGTGGGATCCAACTGACAAGCTTTTAACGTTCAAGTCAGGTTTATCATTTTGGTAATCAATTTCGTCCCATCTCTCTCTTATGGATTGAGGCAAATAATTTTTGACTTATCAAGTTTGAGATGTATAAGAGACATCCAAGTGGAGAGGTCAAGTAGGCAGAAGGTTAGGGTTGTCTGACATGGAGACATTTAAAGTTACACGAGTAACTATGAACGAACATAGAGATAACTAAAAGACTGAAGATAGGGCCCAGGGCCCTCTGATACAAGAAGAACCATAGAGGAAGAAAAGGAAGAGCCATAAACACAGCCTTGGAAGGAGTGGTCAGTGGGGTAGACAGAGAGAGAGAGAGAGAGAGAGAGAGAGAGAGAGAGAGAGAGAGAGAGACAGAGAGAGAGAGAGAGAGCGAGAGAGAGAGACACCAAATGAACTTCTGAAATAGAAACTGAAAGTGTGCATTTCACTAAGCAACTATGAAAGTCCTGTGATTTTAAAGAGAGTGGTGTCAGTGGAATAAGAGGAGGTGAAATCCTGACTGGGGAGGAATTAGAGACGATGTAGCCAAAAATTTTAAAAGTCGTGCTTTACACCAGCCTGTCCCGAATTGATCGCTGAGGACAAAGTGGGTGCATAAGCAAAAGTTGTGAAGAAAGCTGATGGTGCCCGGTTATCAAATGATATAGCATCTGGGGTCTTAAAGACAATCAGATGGCCATCTAGCTAAGAAACAACAAAACCCACACGGAAGAAGCAAACCAGCCTACCCTAACAAGAACGCTGAAGACAAAGCAGGTACATATGCAAATGTAGTGAAGAAAGCTGATGGTGTCCAGTTGCCAAAATATATAGAATCTGGGGTCCCATAGGCTGGAAGATAAACAAGGAGCCATCTTATTGAGAAACAACAAAGCCCACATGGAAAATGCACACCAGCCTGTGAGATGACAAGGCATCGAAGGGATCAGGTATCAGGCATCAAAGAAAAAAAACAACAACAAAACAGCATTGTGAATGAGGGGGTGTGCAGAGTGGGGACCCAGGGCCCATCTGGGGGAAATTGGACATCCCCTTGCAGAAGGGCTGTGGGGAGGTGATGAGCCAGTCAGAGTGCAGTGTAGCAGCGATGAAACATAATTTTCTAGTTCTTAAATGCTTCCTCCCCCCAATTATCATGATCCCAATTCTACCTTACATATCTGGCTAGACTGGAAAATGTACACTGGCACAGATAAGAACTGGGAATACAGGGAATACATTACAGATGAACCCCTCAGGATCAGTGGTGAGAGTGGCAATATCGGGAGGGAGGAGGGAGGGTGAGGGAGAAAGGGGGAACAGATGACAAGGTCTACATATAACCTCCTCCCTGGAGGATGGACAGCGGAGAACTGGGTGAGGAAGACATTGGAGGGTATAAGATAGGATAAAATAATTATTTATAAATTATCAAGGGTTCAGGGGGAGGGGAGAGCAGGGAGAGAGGGGAAAAATGAGGAGTTGATACCAAGGGCTCAAGTAGAAAGCAGGTATTTTGAAAATGATTATGGCAACATATGTACGAATGTGCTGGACACAAATGATATATGTACGGATTGTGAAAAGAGTTGTATGAGCCTCTAATAAAATGATTTAAAAAATAAAATGTCAATATAACTTAAAAAAAAAGTCTTGCTCTATAGGGGTATAAATAAACAGGCCAGGAGATAGACATGAGTATGGAGTTGAATGAACATGTAAAAATTATGAATATTTTACTAGTTATTTTTAAGAGAGAATAAAGATTTTAAAATATAGCATCTAAAAGTGTTTTCAAATGTCAACAAATATTTAATCAGCATTTTAAGAAGCATAAAATAGTTAGGATCCAGGCAGACCAACATATGGTAGGTAGGTAATATATCTCTTATTGCTGGTAGCCGTAGAGTGGGCTTTGAGTCACAGTGACTTTATGTAGAAGTGAGTGAAATGTTTCCTGGTTCTGCAGCATCTTCATGACCCTTAAACTTACTATTTTGGCGACTGTGTCAATCCAGCTCATGGAGGATTTTCCTTGCTTTCCCTAATGCTCTACTTTAACAACTGTGATGAACATTTCTATTGATTGGTCTTTCCTGATCATGTGTCCAAAGTCAGAGAGTCAAGATCTCATCATTGTTGCTTCAAAGGAACCAATGTGTTTTAATCTATAGGTTCAAGAAAAATTGTTTTAAGGAGGGAGTAGCGACAGCATGTTTAAACATTGATGGGACTAATCCAGTAGACAATGAAACATGGCTGATGCATGGTTGAAGGGGTAGTAATACCCTTGAGTTGTGGGGGAAGGTGATGGTCTTAAAGGGATTTAAAAATACAGCAGGTGGGACATAGAATGTGGACACAGATGCTGGAAAATGAGAATATGAGGAATTTTCTTCTGATTGATTTTCTTCTCAATGAAATATATATCAAGGTAATCAATTGGCCATAGGAATGGTGGAAAGAAATAGAGGATTGAGGAATAGGGGGGAAAGTATGGTGCCGGCATCTGGAGGAGAGAGAGTGAGTCGGGAAATGAAATGTGATGGCCGTGCTGTATTAGGGTTGATTTGTGTGAATGATTTAAAGCGAAACATGCCAGGTTCGGTGGAGTGTTGGATTTAACCAGGCTGGATTTTGCCAGGCAGGAATGACTGATGAGGACAAGGCAATTGGTTGGTTGTGTGTATCAGTCAGTAATTGTAATGATGGAGTGTTGGATTTCAGCTGCATAAGAGAGTGAAGACAAGGCATTTCCTCATAAGGCCACAAGGTTGAAGAAATCCATCATCGGTGGGAAGGAAAAACCAAAGAAAGCCAGTTGGATATGTGAGGTTGAGTTTTGGAGCATCTCTGGTCATTGGTCTGACAAGACGATCATAGAAGTGAACTTGGAGGATGAACAGAAAGAAAGTTTACTCGAGGTGAGCAGAGAAGAGGGTAGAGTGTAGGAAAGATCTATCTGGATCGTGAAATAACCAAGAAGTTTGAGAACAGTGGTACCAGCGGCAAGAGTCATAACGAGCTAGGTGTTTAAACCTTCACAAAATGAAGCACAGTGGCTTGGAGCTCATGCGCAACAACAAACCTGGCGTTGTGTACTAAGTCTGATTGCCTGGGAGTCAAAGTTGGAGAGATATTCGGAAGGAGGCGGGGCCAGTGACCCGAGGGCAGCAGTGAGGAAAGAGCACGTCAACCGAACTCCGTTCTATAGAAACTGTCCGTGCTCCTCCACGGAGAGCCAATAATGAGCATATTTCAAAAGGATACATTCGACTTGAAAAGCTGTTGATGCCCACCAGATCAAGGAAGTGTCTTCACTTTGCGCAAATGGAGATGGAATCGCAGCATGAATTTGTGTTGCTCGTCTTTGTTCCTTAGCTGCCATGCACTTGTTTTCAGAGAACCCATAAGGAGAGATTCTTTTTCTAACTTTAATGGCAACACAAACAGCCGATGAACAGCAGAGGAAGACTGTTCTTGCTCCGCTCATTGCTTTGGCTTGAAATCATTCACCACTCAACTCTTTACTGAGTTTCTGCTCGGTGTGAGGCAGTGTTCCAGGCACTGGGATTACAGTAGTGGGGAAAAATGGGGAAAAATCCCTCCTCTCATTGCATTGATATATTATTGGAGGGAGACAGAGGATAAACAAGTAAGGAGATTTCTAGAATGGCAGGTGGTCTCTACCATCTTGGAGAAAATTAAAGGGAGGAGCGGGATGACGAGTGACTGAGCACATTGCAAAATTTTGAATACAGCATTCAGGGTAGACCTCAATGAGAAGCTTATACTTAAGCAAAGACGTGAACGAGGTGAAGGAGCAACCTCATGGATAGCCACCTTCTTGGCAGAGGGACCGCTTCTGCAAGATGATGGACATGTCTGGGGTGCCCTGTTCTGTGAGGCTAGAGTAAGTGATGAAGGAAGAAGGGGACCAATAGCACAGGACTTTGAAGGATATTTGCGATGGCTTTGTTTTATTCTGTGCTAAGATTTTAAACATCATCTTAAGAACATGATCAACAAAAGTTAGAGAATGACAGTACCTATAAGGATAATAATATGTAGAAAAATGAGGCGCTGATGCCAGGGGCTTACGTGGAGAGCAAATGTTTTGAGAATGATGAGGGCAATGAATGTAAAAATGTGCTTTATACAATTGATGGATGTATGGATTGTGATAAAAGTTGCATGAACCCCCAATAAAATGATTAAAAATAATAATATGTAAAAGGAATTGATTTGACTGTATTTATATCTGTACTGCCTCTATCTATGGTCAAATGAATTTGGGTGACTTACCTAATATCTCTACACTGAAGTTTTCTCATTTATAAAATAGGGGTAATAATAGGAATTATAACACTTACTATTTAATACCAACAATCATGAAGATGGCAGAGGACTACACAATATATCATTCTGTTATACATCAGATCACTGTGAGTCCAGACCAACTTGAGGGTAACGAAGAACAACTGGAAATTAAAGTCTCAAGAAGATACACTGTTTGTGAAGAACTTAGCATATGGCTGAGGTTTAAAAAATAGCTGCTATTGTTCATTTAAAAAATACTTTCTGAAGATGTAGAAGATCACAAAGTACTAAGCTTCTCTCAAAGTCTTTGATAGAATGATAAGGAAATTGCTTTTGTTTTGCTCAAATATCACTGTTCTCTTTTCTTCCCTCTGAGCGTCTGCCATTACGTTTCATAGAAGTCGAGAGCATCCATGGGCTACATCATCCCAAGGAGCTATTGTTTCAGCTGGACACCTGCTGCGACGAGAAACTGTCCGTGCACTGGAAGCGCGCGACAGCACCGCGACAGGATGAAATGCTGGCAACTCTCTGCCCACAGCCACATACCGAAACACAGACACACAACATGTCCTTCTCACTACGGATTCCCTTCTCTCTCCACCCGAACAAATACAAACGGACCATCTCCAGCAGCAATAGGCTCGAATTCCTCCCCACCTATGAAAAAAACAAGCCCACTTTCTCTAAAGGTGCATGACTTCTTTTAGATTCAGAGACAAAACATAATTAGCCAAATGTATTCTAGAGGCTTGGTAAAGATAGTCTGTTAGAAGAATTCAGTACCCAGGCATGTTTATGTGAGCTCTAATTGTCTACTTCAAAAACAGCTGTGCATAGACTTCAGGCTCAGGGGCCAGGGCTTGGCCCTGAACCAGACCCACTCTGAAAGCATTCACAAGGGTCATCAGACAGACCTGGAGCTATTCATAAGTTATTTATTGTTTTTCTTCTCTTTTCTTTTTCATGTCTATGTATATAAGAGAGGCAGGATAAAAAATCCTGAGGAGAAAACAATGGGACCGACAGCTCCAAGGGACAGGGAAGAGGAGGAGGTGGGGAAACAGAAAGGGGCAGCCAACACACCCATGGACAAGGGCACAACAAGAGATCTAAAATCAATGATGAAGAAGGCATAGAATTCCTGGTGGGGTTTAATCAAGTGCAATGTATCCCAGAGGAAGTACAGAGAGCTAAATGAAGGTTGAACATGATCGTGGGATAGGAGGAAAGTAAAAGGAAATAGAGGAAAGAACTAGGAGGCAAAAGGCATTTATAAAAGTATAAGCATAGTCATGTACATATGTAAATGTATTAATATATAGCTATAGGGATATAGGTCTATGTACATATGTTTGTAGGTTAAGTATTATGGTAGCAGATGGACATTGGGTTTCTAATCAAGTACTCCCTCAACGCAAGAACACTTTGTTCTAATTGCCTGGCATTCTGTGATGCTCAACCTCCCAACACGATCACAGAAGACAAAATGGGTGCATAAGCTAATGTGAAGAAAGCTGATGGTGCCTGCCTATTACAAGATATAGCACCTGCGGTCTTAAAGGCTTGAAGTTAAGCAAGCGGCCATCTAACAGGGAAACAAAAAAGCCCACACGGAAGAAGGAAGCACATCAACAGGTGTGAGCACAAGGTATCGACAGGATCAGGTATCAGAAGACCCAAAACCACCATTTTGTTGTTAATGAAGAGAGTCAGAATGGAGACCCCAAACCCATATATAGACAATTGGACATCCCTCACAGAAGGGTCACAAGGAAGGTACGAACCAGTCATAGTGCAGTAACACCGATGAAACACACAACATTCCTCTAGTTCTGTAATGCTTCCTTGCCCCCTTACCCCCCCCCCCCCACATATACTATTAAGATCCCAGTTCTCTTACAAATCTGGCTAGACCAGAGCATGTACATTGGTACGGATAAGAGCTCTTGACATAGAGAATCCAGGACAGATAAACCCCTCAGGACCAATAATGCAAGTAGCGATACCATCAGGATATGGGGGAAGGTTGGGGGACAAGAGGGAGAAAGGGGAAACTGATCACAATGATCGACATACAGCCCCCTCCCCAGGGGAATGAACAATAGAAATGTGGGTGAAGGGGAGACAGCAGACAGTATAAAATATAAAAACAGAAATAATTTATAAATCATCAAGGATTCACGAGGATGGGAGGGTGGGAGAGGGAGGGGAAAAAAGTGGAGCTGGTACCAAGGGTTCAAGTAGAAAGAAAATGTTTTAGAAATGATGTTGGCAACATAAGTACAAATATGCTTGATCAATTGATGTATGGAGTGTCATAAGAGCTGTAAGAGCCCCCAAATGAAATGATTGTTTTTTAAAAAGCTGTATGTTTTTGTTTATGGATTATGTATTGGAAAATGTAATCCCAGGGTGATGTATCCCTATCATCAGTTAGGGATAGTCCCAGTATGGCCTAATGAATTGTAAACTCATGAGTAAATCTTGCCACAAAATTCCTCCTTCATCATTTACTCCAGCGTCACAGAACAGGTCACCCCAGATGTGTTCAACATCTTGTAGCAGAGATCTACCAAGAAGGTAGCTATCCACGAGGCTTGTTCCTTCACCTCCTTCAAGTCTTCGCTTCAGTGCAAGCTTCTCATCGAGGTCTACCCTGAATGCCCTATTTAAATTTGCAATGTGCCCAATCATTCTTTATCCTACTTCCCCCTTTAATCTTCTCCAAGATGGTTACAACCATCTGGCATTCTAGATATGTATTTACTTGTTTACTCAATACATGGTAGATTTATTTATACCATGTTACAAAAGAGGAATAGTTAAAAAAAAGGTTCTTATTTGATATTTGCTTTTAAGAATTGTTTAGGGGTCTGGGCTAAATAGTGATAATTAGCTAATAAAAATATTTAGAAAACCCTCCAAGCTTTGTCAACCATACAGTCCAAATTCAGCAACTATCCTTTTATGTTCTCTCAGTTGATCCAGGTAGACACCCTCACTTAAACAATGAGTTAATATTAGCAAAAACCCCAAACTCGCTGACACTGAGTTGATCCTAACATGCCACAATCTTATATACGGTATCTGGAAGCTACAGGTCTCTTTGAAAGCAGATAGCCTCCTCGTGTTCAGTAGGAGCAGTTAGTGGGTTCGAACTGTGGACTTCAAGGTGAGCAGTTCAATGCTTACCCAATGGTACTCTCGGGGCTCTTAACTTTAGCAAACTTATGCCAAAATAAACAGTCAATGGATTTGTGAATTCTTTCTTTCTTTTTTTTTCTTTTGTGTGAATTCTTTCTTAAAGAAGAAAAGTCATACTCTTTGGCATGGTATAATTATGAAAACATCTGTTCAGATAGAATCTCTTGATATAAATTAAAATGAATTGTCTTTGAAGACAGTATATTCTCTTGCTTTGGAAAGCTAATAATATTAATTATTATTATTAGTTTATTAACTGCAGTTAGGTGCTGTCTAGTTGGTTCCAGCTCATAGCGACCCTATGTACAACAATGGTAGCATTTGTCCATGACTAAGAAATAAAAGGGTTTGCATGACTTTGAGGCCCTTTACAATAATCCTATCAAGTCTCTTCCACTGAGAGCCAGCCAACTACGTGGGTACTATGAATTATCTCTCAATATGTGTAGACCCCGGCTTAAAAGTATTGGTCTTCGCCAACTTATGAAGTTATGATGTGTTCAGTTATAGCTATCTGCCTTCTTTTAAAAATTTTTGGAAAACTTATCACTAGTAATATAGACTACACACATTGTTGTAGTGTGTAATTGGTTAATATTATCATTTTCAGGTGTTAAAAGATTGGACTTATAAAGATATTGATAATAAAAGGCAATATTAATTAAAACTAGAAATACAAAGGAGATATTGGATTTAGATCAGAACTGATTTACAACAGAGGCACCAGAAAAGAAGCCCATCATAAATTGAGGACAATCAGCAGTTCTAAGAAGTCGATTCTATTATTATAACTCTCTTGCAAGAGACTCTGCTAGTAAGAAATGCTACTAATCAATACATTAGAACATCTTGAAAAAAATGTTTCCTAAGTTGTTAACAAATCTTCTCTGGTTTAAAGAGTTTTAGGCCTGGTGTAGCCAACCACCGTGTTCTTGGCAGGATGCCAACATGTACATAATCCTGGAAGGGTAACGTCACCTCTTTCTCTTCAAATTCTTCAGTTACCTCCCTTCAAGCCTTTGCCCACTCCACCAGGGGATTGCAGGCTCTCCTTGGCTGTGCGTATGTGGTATGTGTGCCTGACGGGGGAGGGACGGACCACTTCAGCTGCTTCCTCAACAACTTGGCTCTCTTCCCATGGGTCTGGCGTGGTGCCCAAGCTGGAACTGAAACAGTCTATTTGTCTAGTTGAAATGTATTTCACAGTCAGTAAGCAGATCAGTCAAGCAAATGGAAGTCTTCTGGCTTTGCCCTCTGGGAGGTGCCCTTTCTCCCCCAAAATTGCAGATTCAAGGCTTACACTTGACCGACACTGAAAGGGAAACAAGCATCTTTGGGCTGCTTAGGTCTTTGGAGTTCAATTTTCCTCCCCTTTTGAGGGAGGTCCAGGGCCTACCACATAGCCAGGATGTGTAGATGGGCATCTGGACAGTATATCCAGCACTAACGTAGTCAGAGCTGGGGGTTGATAGAAGCAAAGGGAAGAAGGTATGAAAGCTTGGTGATGAATTAAAGACAACCTTTAACTGCAATGGGATACACAATGCACCAGCTTTACCTGCTAAGTCAGATCCAAACATTCCCTACAAAATGATTTACAACACCTTTCAAATAACTCCCTTATCGCTGGACTCCATTACACATCTCTCAGTGGTATCATACTGCGTGGTTTACATAGTGCTGTGATGCTGGAAGCGATGCCACTGGTATTTCAAATGCCAGCAGGATCACCCAGGGCAAACAGGTTTCAGTAGCGCTTCCATACTAAGACAGACCAGAAAAAGGAAGCGGTACTCCACTTCCGAAACTTTGCTATGAATATCTGCTGAACGTTGCTGGGTAGATGAAGCCCTTTCGTTGGAAGGGACTGAAAATGTGACTAGGGAAGAGCTCCCTCCTCAAAATAGAGCTGACCTTCATCACGCGGAGAGCGTAACGCGTCTCGAACCTTCATTTGTGGACGGGCATGGTTTAAAACAAGAAGAAACTCTACCAGGCGTGACAGACTGTCAAAGAAAACACACTCACTGTCAAAAAAGCATATTTCAAGATCTATCCTGGTGGTGGGGGGGGGGGGGAAGGAGGGAAAAAAGAGGAGCTAATACCAAGGGCTCAAGTAGGAAGTAAATGTTTAGAAAATGATGATGGCAACTCATGCAAGAATATGCTTGATACAATTGATGTATTGATTGTTATAAGAGTTGTAAGAGCCCCCCGAAATGATCTTAAAAAAGATATCCTGAAGTATAGTGCTGTCAGTGATAGGATAATACAAATATGCCAAAAGGAAGATAAATCAATAGACTATTCTAAAATTTTATGCACTAAACCCTACTGCCAAAGATGAAGAAATGGAAGATTTGTACCAACTTGTAAAATCTGAAATTGATTAAATATACAATCGCAGTGCATTGGTAATCACTGGCAACTGGAATGTAAAGGTTGGAAACAAAGAAAAGGTGTTGATAGTTGGGTAGTATCTCTTTGGTGACAGAAACAACACCAGAGATTGTATGAGAAATTCTGCCAGGTCAACTGACTCATTGAGAACACATTTCAAAAAATTAAATCAACAATTATACAGATGGACCTTCTTAGGTGGAATACACACAAATCCGTTCAACTACATCTGTGAGAAAAAACAAAGGTGAAGGTCAATATCACCAGTCAGAACAAGGTCAAGGCTAATTGTGGAACAGACCATCCATTGCTCATATGCATGTTCAGGCTGAAAGATGTACAACACTAACATAAATGAATGAGAACCAAATCATGACCTTGAGTATATATTACCTGAATTTAGAAACAGGATCCAGAAAAAGATGCGGGACAAGGAATGTGATCTCAAGAGTAAAGTTGTAGCGAAGACTGACTAAAAGTCAGAAAAGCCGTGAGATGACACCAAAGACATCCTACCTGAACAAATAAAAAGGGCATTCAAAGATGAGGAAAAGAAGGCCAACGTGGCTGTCAGAAGAAACTTGTTCTTAAATAGGGCGTGGCTACAGTGAGAGGAAGAAATGGTGACGTGAAAGGACTGAACAGCGATTTCCAAGGGAAGCTTGAGAAGACAAAGTAAAGAGTTTAGAATGATCATTTCAAAGACCTGGAGTTAAAAACCAAGAAAGAAGCTTCCAGGTGTGGCATTTTCCAATATGAAAGAACTTTAGAAAAAAACGTAAGCCTCAAGTTGCGTTCGTGAAGGTTTCCATGGACAAATGTTGTTTACAGGAAGCATCAAAAGATGTAAAAAATCCAGTCACTGGATCCAAAAAAATTATTTGAAGTTCAATTGTTTCAGGAGGTAGCAAATAATCACGCGCTGATGGTATTGAAGGATGAAGCGCATGGAAGACATAAGCAACAACAACGACAAGTTCCAGGGATCGACCGAGTACTGATCGAGATGTTTCAACAAATGGATGTAATGCGTCCAAGGCCTCGCTTGTCTGTGCCAGCGTTTCCGAAAGTGGATGATATCACACTCCGCAGGCACCAAACTCTCTAAGGGGCTGCAAAAGCACATACCTACACCTTCCCCTGGATTAGAAGCTAGAGTACAAACTTAAAAAACTCTTAAAAAATCATTTTATTGGGGACTCATACAACTCATAACAATCCATACATAAATTGACCCCGGAACATTTGTATATATGTTGTCATCATTTTCATAACGTTTTCTTTCTACTAGAGAGTTTGGTATCAGCTCCTCTTTTCACCCCTCCCTTGCCCACCCTTCCACCCTCGTGAACATTTGATAAATTATAAATTATTAGTACAAACGTTTTTTTCCCCAGGGGAATGGTTTTTCTCTGAAAAATGTTGTGGGAGGCCAAATAAATTTGTTAACCTATGGTCTATGCCAAGAAACTTGGTAGACAGCTACTTGGCCAACTGACAAGAAGAGACCCATAAAAATAATCTAAAAATAAAAAACAGATTCATAAATGTGCCTTTTCCAAAGAAGGATGAATCAACAGATTGCACAACTTATTGCTCAATATCACTAATATTTCATGCACATAAAACTTTGCTAAAGATAATTTTTAAATGGTTGTTGTTATTACATTGACATTGATGGTATTGAAGGACTGCCAGATATTCTAGCAAGATTCAAAGAAAGTGGTTACTAAATAGAGGGCATTGGAGAGATGAGTATAGAAGACCAAAGGCATCTATCTGCTTTGAACAGTTAAAACTTTGCCCTCTGATACATGCTGGGCCTGATCTGGTTTTCAACATTTTCTGTATTTTGTTTTGTGTTTGTACGTTCATATTAGGGTATATCTCAGAAGTGTTATGTCCTTCGAGGTCACCCTCTTGAAGTTGTTATATGTTTTCCCCCCTGTTTTTTGGTATATGAAACCCAGGATTAAAGAACCTATAGGGACAGCAAGTAGACTAAGGGTTTTGGGAGTTGGGGGTACAGTAATACTGTGGGGGGGTAAATGGGAGACAATGTCAAAGAGTCCAGGAAGAAAAGAGTGTTTGGCAGCTGACTATGATAGCAACTGTATAATTATGCTTCATGTGATTGAACTATTGAGTAAGATGAAATATGTATTAACTCCCCATTAATGATACTTAAAAAGAAAAGAGGATGGTGAGGTCTTTTCTCACCCATTTTTGACATGTTATCAGGAGGGACAAGTCGTTGAAGAAGTAGAGGGTTAGTAACACAGACGATCAACCAAAAAGCGGGAGATCGTCAACTAGATGGGTGGACACAGTGGTGCAAGACTGGGCTCCAGCACAGAGCGTTGATGAGGGTGACAGGACCGGGCAGGTGCGTTCTGTTGGATGTAGGGTCTCTCAAAGTTGCAGGAACTTCATAGCACCTAACAACAGCAGTATCCTTCGGAACTCAATGATTTTTTTTCAGTTTTCTGAACCCATCTTTTCTCTCTCTGTCAGTGCTCTATCCAAAGCCCCCCTCAAATACTACAACCTTTAAGAAGACCTTTGAGGATCCCATTATTTAGAAATGTTAACTTGAGTCTCCGAATCTCCCTTATATTTAAATGTATAATTACGTATTTCTATTTCTCTTGAATTGACTGCAGCTCCTTTACAAGCAGAGCCCACCCCTTTTTCATCCTTATAACCTTCACGGAGCTCTGGAGACGCTCCATCAAATGCTGACTGAATGGATGAGTCAGTGAGCACCTCGCACGCGTGTTTTGGACGAGTTCTTTCTCCTTAGGAATGGAAGGGAGGAGGGAAGGGGAGGGTAAACTTTGGGCAGTCGAGTGTGGCAACCAGTTTCCATCCAGTTGATTCCAAGTCATGGCAACATCCCGGTGTCAGAGCAGCACTGTGCCCCGAGGGCTTCCAGATGGCCACGTCTTTCCTCCAGGCAGCTGCCGATGAACTCTAACCTCTGGTTTCCCTTTAAGAGTGAAGCATGTTAACCCTGGCACTACCAAGGGACTCAGGGAGGGTGGCAGTTGGGACTGAATCAATTTTTGTTTGGGTCAAAATTTTGTCTAGTAATCAAAAGATAGAAAATCCAATTTTTAAAATGAGCAAATAGTAGAGCTGCCCAAAAAGACTTGTATGGGTTCCCCAAAGTACATGTGCATCCAGTAAACATGAAAAGATGCTCAACGTTGTTACTTGTCAGAGAACTACAAGTTGAAGTCACAAAGCACCCAGGAGAATCAGTGAGATCCCAGAGGGCTGGTCAGAATGACACGCTGCTCTTTTGCCCCTGGGCATATGAAAGAGAATAACCACCTTTGGAAAACCAGTTCGGAGAGATGTAAGCTTACACACATGACTACCCTAGGACCAAGGCTCGTATATTTCTGTTCAAGACTAAAGTCAAAGTCTGTGGTGGCTGAGGCTGGGAGTGGGGCATGAGAACTTTCCAGGCGGATTAAAGTGCACTTAAGTTTCGACAGTAGTGGTGTGACAGTTTTGTCAAGCCTTACCAAACTGTATACTAAAAATTGGGATATATGACTGTATATAAGTTATACCTCCATACAAAAATATTTTTGTCCAGGAGTTACCTAAGAAAAATCACATACCCAACATTCCTGTGGACTCCAGGCCTGCTGTACAGAATCGGCCATAATTTCTCGGCCATAACACAATGGGTTAAACTGCTGGCGTTAACCTGGGTGAAGTGGAAGGTAGCAATCCCCAAGGGGCAGAGGAGAAACCAAAGGGTGGGCGAAGGGCAACTCCTGGGAGGGTGGTTAGTCATTTTAGTTGTTGAATATAAAGTTGAAGATTTGAAATATAACCCCCTACTGAATTTGCACTAAAAATTGTTAGTAAAATGAAAAATTATGGTCTTCTGAGAATAATGAAAAGTCAAAAAGAAAAATGTAAAAGGCTTATTTTCTCTTAACCGAGATGGCAGTGCCAGGAGCTTGGGATTTATGAAGGATTAATTGGATCAGCTAATAAAAACAACAGTTTATTTTTGAACTTTATTTGCTGCTCATTGTAAACAAAGAGTCAATGACATGACCACAGAGATTTTCCTTTTTAGGAGAAACGCGTAATAATCAGTGGGACTATTACAATACATGTGTTCTCAGCAGGAAGCTACCTGCTTACAAAATGGGTTATGTAATTCAGACCCTAGCGACCGTCTGTTGTCACGAAGGCATTGCATTTCTGTGGGGTTTTTTTCCTTTGGGATTACAGAACCAAGCGCTTCTCTTTCCAAATGAGATGAAAATAAAACAAGGTAATCAAAAATGGAAAGTATAAAGATGGAAACTGAGATCGTATATCTTGATTAAAATGTTACTGAGTAAGATATGTTATTAAACAAAAATTTAAAAGGTTTTGTTTGGCTTCTTTTTAAAGTAGATTAGGAAACTGATCTTCTTAGACATTGCACTTGCTTTAAATTAGATTCTGTTTTGAGAAATGACCTTGAAGCAAGGTAGTAAACTAAGTGGGCAAGGCAAAGGACATCCTTTAGACTTGGGATCCCTGAGCTGAGAAACTCTTCAACTGAGGGGAAGGTTGGTGACGAGACCATTCACCAGAGTCGCCTGGCACAGAGAGAACGCCACCCGGAGCTGGCACCTTGAATGTGGACGGGTAGCCCCCTCCTACATGACGGGAGAATACATTTCTGCTGGCTAAAGACGCCCATTAGTGGTATTTCCTTATGGCAGCACCAGATAACTGATATGAATGTTTAGTGTTGAAGTTCCTATGATATACTTTCCATAATAGGAATTCCTGAAAGTTCCTATTATATAATAAAATCTATTCCATCTCACAGTCGTGCACAAACCTCCACTGACAGAGCAGTAGTGGCTGTACATGACGTATCTGTAATTTTTCCACAAGAGGGACTCTACAACAGACGAGGGGGTGTCTGATAAGGCATCGAGATGACATATTCGCATAGGGATTTCTGAGTCTAAAAGATTATGGACATTCTTCCAAGGAGCAGCCTATACAGTTGGGCAGAAAAGCATCAGAAAGAGTTTTTACTTAAGACAACAATATCTCCTACCACAAACATTAGCTGCTTCTTTTAATTTGCAGGGCCTTTCCATATCAAAGACAAATATTCTCTTGTGGTCTTACTCACAGCAAGGTTGGTCCACTGTGTACTCCTCCAAAGGCATCCTTGTCAATGACTGTCAGATGTTTATTCTTGTTTAAGTAACTAAAGGAAGAAAGGTGGGGGTGGGGGGAGGAAGGTAGGGAAGACACAGAAAAAAGAATCCAACAGAGAGAAAGACACACACACAGAAAGAGACGATGAATGAGCTGAGGTTAAGCAATCACGCCAAGTTAATACAAATGCCAAAATAATTTAACCAAGTGTCTGTAGCTCTGAATTGATTAAAAAAATTTGGAAAATGCCTTATTTCTTTTGCCTGAAGCATTCGCAAGTCTGGATTTCAATCGTAAGAGATCTGTATGCATTAATTTTGGCAGAGGCTTTGAAAATTGAGCGTATTTATGGTCTTGTTTGCATATCTAGATTTCATCAAAGTGCCTAGATTCCCTATTCACATGACCAAAAGAACTGTATTTTTCAATCCTAACTAGTATCAACTAATTTAATTTTTCAGCATCGAATTAATATTCTAATCTCTTCTTGATGACCCGTTTTAAATCAGGAAAATGCAATGAAGGTAGTCAGGGTGGTAAGTGGTGATTAGGACTGTGAGAGACTAAGATTTTCCCTTTTAGGCTAGGGATGGTAGATTTAGCATCCAAGAAGTGTTCATAGTTAAATTTCAGATACATAATGAATAGTTTGAATATTTTAGTATCACTATGCCCCATCCATACTTTTGAGACATTCTATGAGAGTTATTAAGGTTGTGTGTCAACTTGGCTGGGCCACAATTCTCAGTGGTTTGTCTATTATAATGTAATCATCTTCCACAGTGAGATCTAATATATGGTAATCATCTATATAATGACATCTGATATGAGCAGCCAGTACATTGAAATGGACCTTCCTCTGAGATGTGCCCTGCTTCCAGATACTCTGGAAAACCATACATTTTTTTTTTCTGAATCTGGATCCCACATCTGGGTCATCTTCTGACCTCTGGTTCTTTAGCCCAGAGTCAGTGCATGCCCTGATCCTGAAGTCATTAGCCTCTGCAGCCTGTCAGTCAACTTCTTGCCACCTAACCTATTCACTGTGCATCCAGTCACTTCTGCACCCACCAGGCTTTCATCTGACCTGCTGATTTTGGCTTCATCAGTCCCTGTAGTTCCATGACCAGAAGAAGCCTCCAGCCTGATATCAGAAGCATGGCTTTGGAATTTGCCAGCTTCGGTAATTTCATAAGCTGTTTTCTTGAGATAAATCCATCTGTGCTTTGCTGGTTTTGTTTCTTTCGAGGACCCCGTCTAAAGCACATTTCTATATGAAAATTTATGTACTAGGAAAACATCCTAATACTAAAAAGATTTTTGTTGTATTTCATTTGGTGAACTTATTTTGCAGGATTTAGGTAGGTATGACTATAGACTCTACCTTTGGTGAAAGAAAGTTGATGGTCCCCTGGATCTTTCCATTCTGAAAATACACTGGGTATATGGGGGTGACATATTTTGGAAGTAATTTAAATCGCAGAATGGTTTTGAAACATAAAATTTCCTCCAAATGGATAAAGCTTCCAAAGATTGTGAAACTTGTTTTTGCTTTCTAGCTTTTTTAAAGGAGAAAAAGTATCTGAAAAGATAAGCCCCTGTTATGAATTATTCTAACGTATACATTGTTGTTGTTATGGCTAATTCCCAGGTGATGAATTCCAACCCCTAGAGCTCCCTGAGGTGCAGAGTAGAGCTGCTTCATAGGACTTTCCAGGCTGTGACGTTTTGGAAGCAGACTGCCAGGTCTGTGTTCCAAGGAACCTCTGAGTGGATTTGAACTGCCAATTTGTGGTTAGTAGTCCAGCCTTTAGCCATTTATGTCACACAGGCACTTCATACGTGTGTTTTTTTCTAGTCTATTTCAGAGTTAATGAGTAGACACCAATTGGTAAAAATGAATACAATGGTTGTCCTAGGTGACGACTTGGGATCAGGATTCCTTCTTCAGGAACCCCACACAGCATTTTCTTCACACTGCTCATCACAGTTTGACATTATTTTATTTACTGGTTTACTGTCTGCCTCTCAACTAGAAGAAAAGCTACATGTCTTATTTATGGCTGTGTCCTCAGGGCCTGAAGTCAATGCTTCCTTAACTATGAAAGTCAGCTCATCAATACATTTGTCCTTCAAGAGAGTGAGGGGGGTTATAGCAAGTGCTAAGTTGATCCACATGATTGCTTTAAAGAAAAATAAATTGAGAAAGGAAGAAGACTCAGCATATAAGGTCAACTGGCCTTCTTGACAGTGATAGGAAGTTGGCTTACAAATACCCATAATGCTCCATTTAGGTAGTGGTTGCATATAGAGCTTCCAGGGCTTTGATAGGTCTGATATGGAGAAGGTCAAGGAAGCGCCCATATGTACACAGACCCAAGTCACTAGCTGGTACAAATGGTTAATATGCTTGGCTGCCAGCAGGTTGGCAACAAGCCAAAGGCACCTTGGGAGAAAGGCCTGTTGATCTATTGCAAAACAAACAAACACTGGGAAAACCCTAGTGTTCTACTCGGCCATGCATGGGTTTTGTCATGCAATATTCTCCATCGGAGACTCCACTTGACCACTGTTGGACTCTCTTTCAACCAATGATGTCCCCTGAGTTCCTTAATCAGTAGTAGCTGGAGTCTGGCAGCGCTGCCATCCCTGGTGGTGGAGTGGGTTATGCATTGGGCTACTGACCTCAAGATCAGTAGTTTGGAACCATCGGCTGCTCTGAGGGACAAAGATAAGGATGTCTACTCTCACTAAAATTTAGTCGCCGGAACCCCCAGGGGACAGTTCTACTTTGTCCTATAGGGTCACTATGAGTCAGAATTGACTGTGGCAGTGGGCTTGGGTTTTTGGTTTGCAGAAAACAACAACTGGAGAGAAGATCTTGAACAAAATGATTTTGTAAAAAGATAGCTAAACTAAGCTCCAGCATAACTGCTGCTTTGGCCTGTATCTCTTTGTGTTCTTTGGACAGTTCAGTTTGCAGATCAAATCATGTTCCCAGACTGTTGGAAATCAAGGAAGAGCTGGTGACCTCATCTCGATTTTTCGTCTTCATCTCTGTCCGCTGCACTCAAAATCCCGGCTCGCTCTTATTGCTAGAAATTATTATAAAACTAAATAATTGCTCGTCCAATTCTGAAATGTTTTCATCGGATATTTAATACGTCCCTGAGGATAAGGAGGTTGATAAGCATTGTGGTGTACCCCAAAACACTGCTGGAGACTTCAAGCTGGAAAAGCCAGCCAGAGTCCAGGAGGAGAGAGGGGGATGCAGGGAGGTGCCACCAGATTGAATGGAGATGAACTGGACCCTGGGAGGGGTACAGTCTCTAAAACCAACACCTGACCTCGTAGAGATAATTAGGTGCTTAAAATGAAACTGTCAACCCCCACCTTAGCAGTTAGGAGGGCTGGGTGACTACTGAGCTTCTTAACCTTCGGTGCTTATAGATTGCTGCTCCTGTGTTTGCTCTGAATCCACCAAGGTCGGGTGAGGTTAGCTGCCCTTGCGTTGGCTCCAACTCAGAGCAACCCATGAGCGCAGAGGAGCCCTCTTCCGTAGGGCTGCCAGCTCTGTGGTCTTTGGGAAGCAGATTGCCAAACGGTCTTCCTAGGTCCTTTTAGGTGGGTTCAAGCCAGCAAGTTTTTGGTTGGTAGCTGAGTGAACTGTTCACACTCCCTTACTGTCCAGGTAGAAAGTGCTTCTTTCCATCAACCCCATTTATCACAATTTCTGGGAACGCCAGTCTAGCTAAATTTACGTCTTTGTCATAATAATGCTGACTGGTCTGGCATCCCCATCCATTAAATAAAGTTTGGCTGAATACAAGTCATGATAAGCCCTCTAGGTACCTATTCCAACACAACCACAATGAAAGAAAACCCTAACTCACTGCCAGAATCCTACAGCGACCCTATAGGACAGAGCAGAACTGCCCCTGTGAGTTTCCAAGACTGTTCCTTTTACAGGAGTAGAAAGGCCTGTCTTCCTCCTAACCTACTCCAGGCAGTGATTATTTAACAAGAAAAGGGTCCATGTGTGTCAAAGTAGAACTGTTTCCATAGGGTTTTCACTGGTGATTTGGGGGGAAGTAGGTGTTTTCCAAGGAGCCACTGGGAAGAATTGAACTGCCAGCCTTTTACTTAGCAGCTAAGTGTGCTAATCAGTCACGTCAACCAGGGAGTTGACTGTTTCATAGACTATTGTAATCTGTCTCTTGCAAAGACAAATGAAATACCATAAAACCCAGAGTAGAAAGGGTTGGAACCAAGATGAAAGTGTGGACTTCTTGAAGACCAGGATTCCTCAATACAAGAACTCTTCCCTTCTCGAAAAAGAAGGCAGATTCAGCTCTTCACTAATTGGGGTTTGTATCTATTTGAAAACTTAGAAGCAATGACAAATTTTCTAGAAAAAAATGTTAGATTTTTGTGTAGGGAGGTGCTAGGATACTGTCCTTTGATTGAAGTGCTGCATGGAGGTAAGTATTGCTACTAGATTTCAGTTCATACCTACATGGGTTTATACCAAACAAAATGTACTTAAATATTTCAATCAATCAATGGGTGACTACAGACAGGCACTCTCAATCATACACTTGTCTTAGATTCCAGGGAATCCTTAGAAAAAATCCCAATAAAAATAATGACTTCCAAGGAGATCTGCTGAGGAGTTAAATTCAAGGCAGAGTGGTTAGCTCAGAGGACTTTGGCATTTGTGGGGTTTTTGTTGTTGTTTTTAATTCCAAGGGGGTAATCTCGATAGACCCACTAGAAGCACACAAGACCAGCCTAGGAACTTTTTAGGAAAAAGTTTTAAGGATATTTAAACTGCATGGATGGAATCAGGCCACGCAAATGGCATCAGGGAACCCCTCTCCCCAACCCCATCATTCCAAAGCTACATGCTCATTCTTTGTGGCCAGCAAGGGATTTCCTGTGAGAACTTTGTTGGGAAGTCGTCTTCTAACCCTAATATTGACCCATCAGACTTCTTGTTCTCTGAGCTCAAAGATCAAATCAAACCTACAGCCATTGAGTTGATTCCAGCCCACAGCAATCATACACACACACACACACACACACACACACACACACACACGGTATACATATAAATATAGTTTATGAGGCTGTAAAACTTTACAGCAGTATATCATCTCATCTTTTTCCCCCCAAAAGGACAAATTGTGGGTTTGAACCACCAATCTTGCAGTGAGCAACCCAACTAACTTGTATTGCTTACCTAAAGATACCACCTGGGCTTCTTCTCAAAACACTAAGATTGAAGCATGTTGAATTCTTTGGGGAAGAGCTGTTATTAGGTGCCATCGAGTCAGTTTGAACTCATAGCAACCCTATGTACAATAGAAGGGAACACTGCCTAATCTGCTCATTTCCAGCCATTGCTGTGTTGGAGCCCGTTGCTCCAGCCACGGTGTCAGTGCAACTCAAGGAGGATCTCTCTCTTGGTGCCCCCGAGAGCATGTCCAAAGTCTCACTTCTAAGAAGCATTCTAGCTATAATTCCTTCAAGACAGATTTCCTTGTTTTTCTGATAATCCACAGTGTATCCAGCTTTCTTTGCGACAAACATAATTTAAATGTATCAATTCTTCAATCTTCCTTTTTCAGTGTCTACTCTTTGTCATATGAGACCAATGAAAATACCACGGTATGGGCCAATGAAATCTTTGCTCTTTGCATTTTAATGAGGTATTTTCCAGCAGATTTGCTCAATATAAAACATTGTCTGATTTCATTTTGAACAGTTTTATTGGCATATAATTCACATCATTGTTTTATTTTTTTTACTGTTGTTTAGAAAGGGTTAGAAAGCTGGAAATAGCATCTTCAGAAGTGTTTTCACCAAGATGGTAGATATGAAGGAAAATAATAGTTTCACATTTTGATTTTTTTATTTAATGAAAGTGTTTAGGATTTGCTAGCAATACTTTCAGACATACCCTTATGTCTCTCATAGTGAACTCTGTGAGTACAGACTGCCCGCTCTACGTGAGAAAAGACGTCTCCTTCTGTAAACAGTTACAGGCTGAGCGACCATGTGGGGGAGGTCTATTCTGCCTTACGGAACCTATATGACTTGGAATTGATTCGATGGCAATGGATTTTGTTTGTATGTTTTGTTTTGTTTTATTGGGGCAGGCATATCTCATAGTCACGGGAGAATCATGCCGTCGGAAAAGAAAGGTGGTCATGATCGAGCAGTAAAAGAATGCCCAATTGGCAATCTCTAGGCGGGGAGTGGCTAGCACCCCTTATGATGACACCTGGGTGCTTGTTACTTTCTCTGTGCCCTTAGCAAGAAGCACATATCTCCATTATTATACTACCACCGAGTATACACAGTGCAGTTCACACTGATCCCCACTGGACTCACTCTTGGAACATAGACGTCATTCCAAAAAGGCCTGTTGAATGAATAGATGAAAGACCAGTGACTGGCATCTCTAGAGAGAGGCCCTCTCTGTATGATGTGTAGGTAGGAAAGTGATCTATGTTAAAGTATGTCAGAGGGCAAGTGTTGCATTGAGGCAAGGAACCCTGCAATTGTTTGTGTGCTTTGCACTCCAGGGAGTGCTTGGGCCAGGTTGGCCTAAGGCAGCCCCTTGGACCAGCTTCTCCAGAAGACAAATGACCTGGCTGAATTTCAAGGCACCTGTCTTCAGTGTTTGACAGAGCTTACCTCCCTGAACAGAACACAGCCCCCCTCTCTCTAGCATTGTTTCCTAAGAACAAGATGACCTCCCCGGACTGAACACAGTCCCCCTCTCCCTAGCATTGTTTCCTAAGAACAAGATGACCTCCCTGGACTGAACACAGTCCCCGTCTCCCTAGCATTGTTTCCTGGGAACAACATGATTTACTAACAAAATGTCACTTGGACCGAAACTTGTAACCGCAGCACAAAGAACCTCCCTTCCCCTTACCGGCTCATATGCCTTTAAGCTCATGCCCTATATAAGTCCCATTGCCTCACTGCCAGGTGCGACTTCCCTGACCTAACTCTTTGGGTTGCGGAACCTGCCCGGGGGCTCAAGATGTCCCGTCTCTTTCTCTGCTTTCTCTTCCCTCCCAGTAGTTCTTTCCCTGCCTCAATAAAATCTTTCTCAACTTCACATTCCTGGCTAAATGCTATCTGTTCTGTGCCTCCATCTCCAACCTTTCAGGGAGTTTGGCGATACATTTCCGTCTGAGATGGCATTTGGACATAAGAGCTTTACAGTTCCGCCAGAAGGAACCTGAGTTGGCACCAGTTGCGAGGCTCACGTGGAAGCACTCAGGTGGGATGCTTGCTGTATGGGAATCTTTTTGGTATCAGACATCAGGAGGCCTGTTGACAAATGGCCATGGGTGAGAAAATGCTCAAGCTTTCAATAGGTAAAGGTGAAAACCAACCTTGGAAAAGAGTCTTCAAACCCTTAGCCCACGAGAAGCAATAGTCTGCTTAACCTATAATCTTCTCTTATTCTTTCTCAGTGCTCCAAGATGTGGGGTGTTATTTCTGATCAGCTCATGTGTGATGATAATTAGCACATTAATTTTGTTGACTTTTCTATTCAGAATGATTAGTGTCTTGGTAGGTTTTTAGCATATTAATATGCGATCTTTTTCCTGCTTAATTATTCCCTCTTAGATAGCAGTAATTTACAAAATGCTGACAATATGAAACACAGCGGAGAGCATTAGGCAGCCCACAAAAAGCCGAAGTGGAGGAGGGAGCAAAGGGCAGTATTTATCCCAGACATAAGTCCCAGGTGGGCCCAGGATAAGGCACAGAAAGGCATTCTGAGGCACCACAAATTTAAAAGGTGCCTGACTGAGGCAGCAGAGAAGAGGAACGGTGTTTTGACTGATGCTGCTGTGTAGTCATTGTTCTTTGGAAACTGGGGAGGGGTGGTGGTGGTGCAGTTTAGAGATTGCACCTGGGCACTTGGTTGTCTCTCTCTGCTATGCCCTGGCAAGAACAGCAGGTCCCCAAGCCAGCTTGTGTGGAAAGAGACTCCAACAAGGTTTGGACCATGTGACTTAACTTGAGACTGCCTGAGTAAAGTTCAACTTCCATTGAGCAAGTGAAGTGATGCTTGCCTTATTATAAACTTCCCATCTGAGTAAGGACGACGTGTTTGGTTTTCGCCATCTGCTACACTTTTTCATGAACGTCTCCTGGCTTCAACAGCTATGGAAGCATCATGGCTTATTCTCAATGTGGAATTTGTCCCAAGTAGTTGCAAATATATTCTTCAGTTAAGCTTTAAAAAATGAGTGCAAATAAGGCCAAATCTGCCAGTTTTGGCAAATTGGCATTAGGCTGATGATGGAGGGGTGGGTAATAGTTTTTTAAAGAATTTTTTATGATATACTCAGATATCTCAGACCCTAAAGATATTTGACCACTCTTCTAGAGAATTTACCAAATTGTTGAAATGCCACGTGAAATCCCTGAACACTATTAAGATCATTATAAAAGTTTGATGCATTTATTTTCATGTATATTCACACTCAATCCTGCTGTGTTTATGGTATTTTACATTCTCAGATGCAGCAGTCCTACATTATCAACCCAACACAAATGCTCTTTTATTATGACTGACACATTTTGACCTCGGATTACTCTCCACGGCAGCTCAAGTTTTGTTCTCCTCCTTGATTCCATAAGGGGTCATCATCTTGAGTTTACCTTGGACTTACAATACATTTCACTGAAGGCTGAAATCCTGAAAAACGGAGTCTCCATCAACTAGGAACCATAAACTTAAAAGAGATTAAGGAATAGATTGAGCATTACTTTAGAATAAGAATAGAATTCCAACACTGGATGCAAACTCTTACTTGGGTGGGGGCAGGGGGTGCGGGGGAGGGGGAGGCTTTGTTTTCAATTGTGATCCGATCTGAACTTTCTAAGCCTAAAATATTTTTCTGCAAATGCTATCTGGCACTTCAGACAATTTTTTTTTTGCTGATCTCTGAGCTGCACTATTAAGAATGAAGAAACAAATGATCTTTTTTTCCTACGTCTTTTTATTGGGGCGTAAGTTGACAGAGTGAACTGGCTTTCCATTCAACAATTCTTATGCATTGTGTTTTCTGATGCTGAACTGATCGCAGTTCCCACAGGGTGCCAGCACTCTTCCCATTTCCATCCTGGGTTTCCCGTTTACTTCCCTTTGCCCTTCTTTGTCACTCCTCCTGCCCTCTGAGTGTTCTCTCTGGACAAATGCAGATTTCTGCATTTGATGATATGTGCTCCTTCTAAGGACTGTGTCCTTCCCGGTGCTGGGGTTCACCTTAGAGACCTAGAATTTGGATGCAAGGTAAACCCTGGGGGTGAATTCAGTTCCAGGACTACAGGTTGGCTAAAGGTGGTCTACAGGTCTTGTTTCCCCCAGTCTATCAGACACGGTCTTTTGTTGTTATTTCACGTTTTGGTCCAAAGACTAATGATTTCCTTATGTCTTTGCCTTTTTTCATCCTTCTTGGCTCCAGACAAGGAGAGGTGATAATTGCACTTTAGATAGCTTTCACGACCTTTCGACCCCAGTCACTAGGTTATAGAGCATTGTCATTGTGGGGACTGTAGTATGCCACTTGACCTTGGTGTCCTCTGAGACCTGAGACTAGCATTCCAAGTCCCCAGGCCCAGTCAATTATTCCTTCAAAGTTTATGGTTACAGTTAACAAATTTTTATAATGTTGCCTCTTGTATGTTCCAATATATTTATGGATACATCTGCAACACATCTAAAGACATGTGTAGAAATAGCCTCTGTCCAGCCGGTATGATAGATTCCAAAGTTTAGAAATCTGCAGTTAAAAGATAATGGAGCTTTTCTACCATTTCTTTGAAGTGCCCTGCATATTTGTGAGCACTGTCCTATTTGCCTTCTTACCTCCCTTTAACTTGAGTGTCAATCTATGTATCCACTTGTAGATTATTGCTATGATTGGTATTGGAGGATTGGGTTTATGCTAATGGTTACCTTTGTTGTGTTTAACTCTTGTCATCACCGAATATTTTCCTTTGTTTTGATGTTTTGTGTTGACCTTCCCTTATTGTGTTTTGACTTTTCCTTGACCCAAAGAAATAAATGTCTATTCTGCAGTTAGTTATTTACCCTCCCGTCACCTTCTACCCCTGGTAACATTCACAAAATGATTTTTTTCGGTCACTGTAAACCCTTTCTTGACTGTTTACAACAGTAGTATTATACTGTATTTTCTCACTGATTCCATTCAGCACTATGTCATCTACATGAATACTTTTATGAGCGGTCTTGAAGATTCATTGTTCTTCACTAACATTGTGTAGTCTTCCCTGTGTGCATGACCAGGGTTTGTTTATTCATTCATCTGTTGGCATTTTTTTGTTCTTGGGACGAATGTTGCCATGAACATGGTTGTGTATAATATCTGTTGGTGTTAAAGTGCTTATTTATCTAGGATACATACCTAGTAGTGGAATTTCTGAATCATACAGTATTTCTATTTCCAATTTTAAGGTAAGACCAGGCCATTTTACTGTCCCATCAGCAGAGGATGACCATTCCAGTCTGTCCACACTTTGACCAGCTGTTTTGTTTCTATTTGTGGGTTTGACTTTGCTGCCAGCACTGGGGTAAGAGGACATCTCATTCTGATTTTCACCTTCCTAATGGCCAAGGAAGCACTTAATGACGAAGCTCAAGGACTCCGCCTTCCTTATGGATTCTAACTCATTCCGAAACCATGACTGCTGGATTCATAGACAAGAAACAAACAAACAAACCCCACACTGCCAGTGAGTTGATTCTGAGTCATAGTGACTCTATAGGACAGAGTAGAGCTGCTCTTGTGGGTTTCCAAGGCTGTAACTGATTGGGGAGTAGACAGCCTCATCTTTCTTTCACGGAGTGGCCAAAGGTTTCGAGCTGCTGACCTTGTGATTAGCAGTTCAATTTGTCACTCACCACATCGCTAAGGCAATTTGAAAGCGACTTTAAAAATCAACTACATTTGCGAAAGGAAATGGGAAGGGTGCTGTCACATGGTGGAAATAAATCATGCAAATGTTTTAGGCTTCGTTTCGCTCACATGTAAAATGTGGCGCTTGGACAGGAAGACCGGTCAGTACTCCACAGCAGGGGTTCTGCCTTTACTCTATGTTAGACTCACCGGGGGAGTCTTAAAAATCTTCATGGTTTGGTCACAAGCAGTCCAATTAAACGTGAATGTTTGGGTTAACGTAGGCATTGGTATTTACAAACCTAATACAGTTTGTAGTCAACATTGCCGTCTTCTGCAGGAACACACAAGAAAAAGAAACAAGATTGCAAGCAGAGATCCTAATTTTAGGCTCAAAAACCCTTTGCTTGTTAAAAGGCTAAAGTTTTAGGGAGGAACTCCCTTATCCAAGGTTCTGGTCTTTCTTATTCAGCATTCTGGAAAGGCAGCTCGGCTTTCAGCAAGAGTCAGCTGGACAGCTGAGGTTAGGAAGTCATAGGATCAATTTTTCTCTCCCTGATTGAAGGTTTCTTCACCACTCCCACCTATGCCCCTGCCTGGGCTACTTATGTGGTTCACGGAGCCCTGGTGGCTAGTGAGTGGTTACGCATTGGCCAGCTAACCACAAGGACAGCAGTTCAAAACTCCAGCCCGAAACCACCAGAGGCTCTGTGGGAGAAAGATTATCTAAAGCTTGGGAAAATCATGATTACATCATCAAGCAAAAAAGCTAATGGTATTTCCAATCCGAGATGTATATTTTGGGCTGAGTTGGAATACTTGCTTTCTCTCTAAATGCACTAGAGCGTTTGATATCACAGCAAAACCCACACCCCAAACTCATTGCCATCTATTCCAGTCAGACACACTGTGACCTGAGAGGCCAGTGAAGAACAGCCCCCGTGGGTATCCCAGGCCTCGCTGAAGATCTACCGGACCATATTCTGCCTCTTAACGAGATCCCTCTAGTGGCTTGCAATGTTCAGTAAGTTTGAGAAATGTTAAGGCCTTCAGATTTATTAAATTATAAAATAATTACGTCTGAATTATTGGGGAAAAAAGGGCTTGCAAGAATAATCATGCAACAAAACACTATAAAAAATGACCAGGCAAGTTAGGAAAAGAAAAACCAAAAAAGGTCCCCCCACCCCCACCCCCAGCTAAACAAACAAATATACACACACACATCCCAAATTAACTTCTGGAAGTAAAACATGTAATTATTAAAATATGTGTTGTTATCGCAGCTGACTTTTACACATGGTCTGTTCTTTTGTTTGATTTTCTTTTCTTTTCCACGTGTGATCTTTGATTGTGATCTTAATTTGCAAAATAAAAACCTGGGCACTTGCACTGGTATTCTTTTTTTTGTAAAGGATTTGTATTGATTTCTGCCAGAAATCAGTAGATGCTATTAGTACGAGATCATTCCATCCTTGGGCCAGATTTCCTGGCTCAATGCAGGTGTCTCAGGTTCACATCACCCTCAACTGCCACGTGCCAAGTGCCCAGTTTCCTGGCACTACTGACGCTGGTACTTGCCCATAAGGAAACTCCTCCCTTTGGGAATTTACGGCCTGAGTTTTAGATCCTGGCTTGTTCATTTGTTTCATTTCCCTCTCTTGGAACTATGTAATAACAAGCATATTTTCTCTATGCTCTAATTATTTTGTAGTGGGAGTACCTTAAGAATCAACTAGTCTACTGTATGCGAGAAGAAGACACTGTAACATGCTATTTTTCATCCTCTGGCTATTAGAAAAAAGGGTAAACCACTCTGGTTTAGCCAGTCAACATGCTCACAGACCCAAAGTTTAAACTGGCACCGACATTGGGACCAGAAAGACCTGAAATAAAAGTATAGCCACCCCAGAAACCCAGGCCAATGGCTATCTTTTTATGGCCAGCATTCCTTTCTGGGCATTGTTTATTTTTTGAAAGGACAAAAGTTGTCTTTTCAGCTGGTTCTGAGTTAATCACATATCCATGACACCTTTCTGGAAAACGTGTCAGCTAAGACTTAAAAAGATACCCAGCATTTTGAGTAGCTTTGGACTAAATTAAAAACACTCCTCCGTTCACGTACCCTTTTAACATGGACCTACACACACACCCAGACACCCATTTCTACAAGATGGTTGCAGATGACACCATGGCTCTTCTCTGGATTGAGGCGAAAGCCCTGTGCTGTTTGTCTATGAACGCCGGTTTCTTGCCAAATTCCTTGGCCCCGTTTTCAGCTGTTGCTTACACTAATTCTGGGCATGGACAAGAGGTAGAACCCCGCCCTTCACCTCTAGTTGCCTGAGATCAGCTTGTGTGAAAGGCTCCCTCTGTGGTCTGTCCTGGAAAGCATCCGGGTATCTCCTGAAATCTGCAGGCAAGTCATCATTGCATCACCTTCGGGATGGGGAGTTGCAGGGCCGAATACCTCCTTTCCCTGGACTACCCAAACCAACCGTGCAGAGGTTCTTCCCCATTTGCTTGTCCCCGTGTGCTGTAACCCCACTTTTAGTGCCTAAAACGGTGAAGGTTTTTCACTGTCTGACATTTTGTGGGTATTTCCCATACTCTGTCTACTTAAGTTTGTCTTCTCATACCGAATTTATTTCACAAAAGCTTTACCAGCATCGTTTTAGAAAAGAAAGACTCAATTCTGACCATCCCTCTTTGAGCGAAGGAGGCCGGCAGCTTCTGTAACTACCCATGACTTACACCGCATCCAGCTTTGTCCCATTGAAAGCATGTCCCTGGATTGAAGTGAAGCCATTGTTGTAAAGTTTCCTGTAACCAACAGAGAAAGGCAACACAGTGACCTAGGAGGAGTGGTTCTGGGCCCTGCTGGTAGGGTTAGGCTTCATTTCTTAGGATCAGCAATGTATGAAGGTTCTCAGGGCTCATATACAAATTCTACAGGAAAATGGTAAGTCTTGTATAAATGAACATTTCATAGTTAGAATGCCCGCTCTTCAGAATTAGCTCAGAGTAGTGCTATAGGATGAGTGTTGGGCTGCTAACCTCCAGGTCAGTGGTTCAAAACCAGCTGCTCCATCGGAGACAGATGAGGTTGCCTACTCTCGTAAAGATGTACAGTCTGAGAAGCCCGTTATCGGGTTGCTGTGAGTCCAAATCGACGGAGTTGGTTTGGTTTCTGAACAATTAAGCTATTTCTCAAAACTGGATTCACACCGTAGACTAAAGGTTTCTAATATTAAAGATTATTTCAAAACGTCCCATCTGTATTTGCAAGCAGGGATTTCAGGCAAGAGTTAATTAGCTCAATGTTAACGCCTGAAGTATTCATAGGTCTTTCAGGACTGATCGCACAGTGGAGATCTGGCGAGATAGGTTCTGCTCAACTTTGAAGCTATGTGAGCAGCTCCCTTCCTTGTATTGAAGGAAAACTGATCAAAGACAGAGGTCACACCTTTAAATGCCTACAAGCATCAACAAGGTCATCTAAGTGGGCAAGCAGACTGTCTATAAAAGACAACAAGAAACAGCATGAACTATGGCTAGGAGAAGTCCAAGAATAAAATGTAAGAACGAAAAGAGGACAGTGTAACCTAGGTAGAGATCATGAACTTCAACAACTATGCGCGTGCCTTTTTTAAAGAATGTAAAAGCAATCTCCTAGAAATGATAGTGGAGAACTCATGCTAACTCTCTATTTCTGATCTGAGGTTCTCTTCCTTAGATGCCTATGGATTGCCGACTAGGCATTGTGCGAGTGTGTGGCACAATAAGCGGGTGTCTAGTGAGAAGAATGCTGAGGACGTGGGATCCTCCATTGGAGGAGAATGCTGAAAGAGACGTAACATCCTGTAAAGAGATTGAACATGTAGAATTTATGGATTTACCCACGGTGGGTGCTAGATGGCATAATGAAAACTATCTCGAGGAGGTAAAAAGTTTGGGACCGAGCAGGGTAAGATCCAGGGCATTGCTTTGCTGTCAGAAAAGAAACAGTGTCACGAAGGAGACCCCTTTCTTTTCAAGAGAACTCTCCTCTTGCTGCAAGAAGAATTAGCTGGAATGTTTTACCAGGATAGAGTCCAAGAAATTGATGTGAATTCATAGGGGCTAGACTGTTAGACTTGGAGTTGCTTAGAAAACAGTCCCTGGAAGGGCTATGTGAAATCTTGGATTGTTTTTATGGGGGTTATTTCTAAATAATCTGATAAAGAACCATTACCAGCAGTGTGACCAAAGAAAGAGAGGCAGAGTGAAAATCCATAGTCCACTGGCCCGAGCTTAGGCTGTGCCCAGTTCCTACAGAAGTATCCTTGCCTTGACTTGTGGTTAATTTAACGAGAGGACTTTTCTACTAATTTGGAAAGCTGACTTATCTTTTATACTTCTATTAGATCATCTTTACTAGATAATTTCATGAATTTCTATCATTACTTGGGTAGAAAACATCTTGTTTGGAACAACTAAAAAGTAGAACTCTTTCAAGCTGTGAAATCAACACTATCGTTGATTCAGTATCATCCTCACAGAGGTTTATACTAGTTTGTGATGACTGGGTTAACATGTAAATACAGAGCATGTGTAAAGGACAAAATAGCACCATTTTCTTAAAGAGTTTGAGAAAACCATGTAATCCTCAGGTTATTTCTCTATTGAAAGAAATTCTAGACAAAAGAAGGCGATATTAAAAAAGCCTGCAGCTCACATCTGGCCTACTGCCTGGTATTGTAAATAAATTGGGATCGGAACTGGTCATACTCATCCATTTAAATATTGTGTATGGCGGCTTTGACTCTATAGTGTCGGAGTTGCTTTAGAGCCTGTGTGGTCTATAAAGCCTAACTGGCTTATTACAGGGAGGAAAAGTGTCAACCACTCCCACAAGAGAATCCACTACCACCAACCATTGTCATTGAGTTGATTCCAAGTGATGAGGACCCCATGGTTTCAAAGAAAAATGAGCGCCATAGGGTTTCTAATGCCAGTTTTCAGAAGTAGATAGCTACGTAATTCTTCCAAGCTACCCCAAGGTTGTTTCGAACGACCAACCTTTTGGTTACCATCCAGGTGCCCAACCATTTGCACTACTCAGAGATGTCTTTGCTTTTCTACCTGAAGCCTTTGTGTAGTCTATATAGTAGACGGCACTACTCTTATTTAGATATGAAACCCCTTGATAAACTATAGGGTCCATAGTATAAGTTAGTATGGTTCATGGAAATTCCTCCTAAAAAACCCACTGGAGCTTTTCTATTCCTCCCAAATTTACCATCTTGGAAACCCACAGGGGTAGTTCTATGCTGTCCCACAGGGCCCCCACGAGTCGGAATTGACTCCATGACAGGGAGTTCGAGTTTTTGATCAAGTTGATTCTGATTCATATATGTTTTCTAAGACTGTACGTCTTTATGGGAGTAGACAGCTTTACGCTCCTCTCGTGGGTTGGCTGGTGGTTATGAACTGGCACCGACCTTGTGGTGAGCAACTCAATGCCTACCCCACAATGGCACTATAGTTGTGGGATGGCCTGTGAGAATGTCACCGTAACAGAAACAAGCATACAACGGTTGGCTCGCGGGCCACTGGCAATACTTACAGTGTCAAGGTTTCATTGCTCAGTCCCCGAAAAGCGTTCACAGGAACTGAAGTCATGTAAGGATTGTCTGTGATTTCACTGCAAGAGAAAGCAACATACATATTTGGAGAAAACAATACTTTATCCAGTGTAGGTCTCTTCTTGAATGTATGCACTTAGATAGTTAGCCATACACAGTCTCTAAAACGTCTTATCTCTTTTCAAGATTCGCCCAACTTCCTAGCCACCGGGGTCTCAGAAGTCCAATGGAGTGGTGCCATCCATTAGCCTCAGAGGTAGATCCTCAGGGCCCCCATTGTGCCACAAGTGAGTGAGACGTGGATGTGGGCTGACGTGCCTGTCTTAGTCCTTATCTACAACAGGAGCAGGTGGGCCTCGGAAGCCTCTGAATTTGCAGTACACACACACACACACACACACACACTATAGCAACGCGAGTATTCTAAGCATAGGAGAGCTGTATGAAGGTTCAAAACTAGGGATGGATGGATTTTATTTCAAGAGCGTGGCTTAAAAGTCCTCTACTTGCGCAGGCAGATGCTGCTGCAGAAGGTTTCTGTCCTGGTTTAGTTTCTGGAGAACAGTCTATGTTTTGAGTCGAGCACTTCTGTAGCAAAGAAGTGTGATGCCTTTTTGTTCTGGCATAAACTCCAGAGTTTGTATTTTTCCCCAACCCTCCGCTAACTCTGCAGTGCTAACTACACCTGCGATTCTCTCTGAGAATGTCTTTTCTGTATGATTAAACCAAAAAAGCAAACTCACTGCAATGGAGTCGATTCCAACTCATGAAACCAAGTCAGACTCAATTTCATCGAGTCCATGCTGACCCACAGCAAACCCATAGGCAGGGAAGAACTGCCCCCATGGGACTGTAACTCTTTACAGGACTAGAAAGCCCCCTCCTTCTCCACAGAGAGGCTGGTGGTTTTGAACTGCGCACCTTGTGGATCAATGGCCAAGTCTAGCCATTATGCCACCACGGCTCCGTCTTCCAACTCACAGGGACCCTGGAGGTGTGACTGAGTAGGACAGTTCGTCTGTGTTAACAGATTTGGTGAAGAACACGTGGCTTTCAGTCAGAAACCACAGCTGGTAGTTTGAGCATCACTACTGAGTGCTCCTTGGGATTGTGCTGTCTTCTTCTTTGTCAGATGGAAAAGGTATCCTTCATTTTTGACTATCATGTGGTTGGGAGAAGCGACTGTGATAAGGCATGTGAATATGTTTCCGATGCTATTAAAGGTCATATGAAAAATATGTACTAATCATTCTCATCATTACATTTTCCATCTATTCAATCACTTCCACCAGCAAACACACATGCCCTAATTTCTCTGATTAAAAACTCACAAACACTTCTCCTCCAGAGTCAAACTACTGAGACCTTTTCTGCTCCCCTTTTATAATAACCTTCTCAAGTGTTTGCTAGGGTCACTCTCTAGAATGTTCTCCTGCAATTGTCTCGGGAGCCTCGGCCAACCAGGCTCCTGTACCCCCAGCACTCTGCTGTCACTTTCCTCTCAGAGCCACCAACGCTCCTCACTCCTCAGTCCAAGTTTCCTTTCTCAATCTTTGCCTTCCTTCATCCATCAGGGTGTTTGTCGTGACTGAGCACACCTTCCTCCTCGAAACATCTGCCTACTTGGCTTCTACTAACCCTCGTGGCCACACCCTCGTACTTGTCAATGACCCAAATAAACAGAGAACCACTGCCAACACAGAATGCGTATCTACTTACAGTATAAAGAAGACGTCCGTGGAATACACTTTGGTCAGGTCAGGAAACACTTTAAGTCCAGTGTTGAAAATGCCACTAAATGACAGGGGAAAAAAGAAGGGAAAAGGACACAGTTTAGGAAATCAATATGGAAAATGTAAGTCATAGCTGTGAGTATGGGTTCTGAAGTTGGATTGGAGTAGCAGTCAGCAGATTCTAACTGTTGGGTGAGACAGCATTTCCCCAAAGACAAGGGTACAATCCAGCCTACCAGTGTCAACACATCCACTCTGCTTACTGGGATCTGGGGATTCTTTACCAAATGAGAGTAGAAGGAGAAGTAAGCATTTACATTTCTTTCTCTGTGTGCACGTTTGTGAGTATGACTTTAATAGGATAGTGCTGTGTGAAGAGGGAGAAGAAGAAGATGGGGTAAGAGGGCAATGTGATGATTGGTTAGCATCCAGGTGTTTAACTCTTTATAGTACCCAGAGAATGTCTTTGACTTATTAACTGAAACCCTTTGGTAGTCTATAAAGCATAAGGAATACTCTTATTTAGATGTGAGGCTTCCCCTTTCACATCCTACATTATATTGTGTTCAATATTGTGCAAAGAATGGCCTCTCCACCTGGGAGATCTGTGGCAGCAGTACCAATTGAAGCATAACACATATTTAGAGAAAGAAGGATTTCATTTAAAGACAATAGCTTAACTCTACATTTGTGCCAACCAGAGCAAACTATTAAGATTAAAAAAATACTTAAACAGAAGTACAAAACTCTCAGGTTCGTAATGCCTCCTGCATTCAGTTGGTCCTACATATGTTGCAGCTATTAGAAGGTTGTCAGTGACTATTTTGAGAGGGATGGTGCACAATAGGGCGAGTTCTAGGCACCCAGGAAAGCTGTCAGTAGCAACCTGTCATTCTACGGAGGTGTCTCATACGACAGGTGGAAGACTTCACTCCTTGCAGAGGGGTGCGCAGAGAGTTTGAAGAGGAAATGGGAACCAGGTTCTCAAAATGAGAAATGGAACATTCTAGATAATAAAGGGGAGGGTAAAATTCTGGGAGATATATTTGAGGAACAGCAAACTAATTAATTCAACTGAACTGGTGTTCATGTGTCAGGGTTGGGGGTTGGGGGTGGGGAGACAGGCCTAACTGGTCAGTGGAGTATAGAGAGCGAAGGTCTGGGAATGCCCGATGGGGGAACTTGGACCAGAAACTCTATTTTTCAAAACCTAAGAAAGTCTTCTTTAAAAAAAAAATTAGTATATTGAGCTATAATTACCACATCATTCAATAGTTTAATCACTCTACAAAGGTTTTTGCATCAAGCTTAGAACATATTTTTTCCTTCTTGCACTCAAAGGTGTTGACTTCCCCTTTCTCCCTCTCCCCCAGGTAATTATTATTTCAGTGACTGTCTTTTTTTTTTTGATCACTCGTTTAATTTCCCAAGGAGCCCTGGTGGCACACTGGCTCCATGCCTGGCTGCTAACTGAAAAGTCAACCACTTAAATGGACTACCTACTCCATGGGAGCCAATTCCTGGAGGTCCAAGCCCATAAAGAATACAGCCTGGGGAACTTCGTGGGGTAATTTTCCTCGGTCCTATAGAATCACTGTGAGTTAGAATCAACTGGGCAGCACACACAACATCAATTTCTACCTAGAGCACCAAACACTGTAGGGGTTCCTCACTGGTTCCTTATCATTAGTCTCCTATAACAGAAGATCTCTTGCTTTTTCTAGGCACTAGTCTATAAAGCGCCTTGAAGGCGGGGAAAATGTTCTCATCTTGTGTATTTCCCACAGAGCCTTGCAAATGACAGACTACCAGAGAGTAGTTATTGGATGATTGAGATCCTAAGTCCATAGGAGCGGTGATCACTTTGTGCCCTCACGAATTCTTATCACCCTCTCAGAGGTCCTCTTTGGTATCTCTCACCAGTCGCCTTCTCAACCCACCCACATCTCCCAGTCACACCTCAATACGAAACTGCTTGTAGTTTTGCAAATAAGCCATCTAATTCCTTATTGCTTTATCTTGTTTATGTGATTTTATCCACCTGGATTGCCCTCTACATTTCCATTTCTACCCACCACTTAGTTTCCTGAATAACATCTTTTCATTCTTAAAGATTTATTTCACAAACTTCCATCATCTTTCAATTTTATTATCTGAAAATAGAATTCTGAAGACCCCTCACAAATGGAATATATATATATATCCATCCCAAAAGAGAGAGAGAGAGAGAGAGAGAGAGAGAGAGAGAGAGAGAGAGAGAGAGAGAAAGAGAGAGAGAGAGAATTATTTTACCTGATTTTGGGAGGACCTGAGATCATACACAGCCATTTAACACATTTTTATTCAGCACCTACTCTGTGCTAGCAGCAAAGATGGAACAGAAGGCTAGAAAGTGGAGCTCCCTGCTCCTGTGGAGTTGCTGTCAGCTCATAAGGGGCCACCAAAGCAAAAAACACCCTGGGAGTTGTCCCTCCCTGTTTCCTCTTCTCTTCTCTTTCCCCCCTCTCTCTCCCCACCCTCTCATACACACACACACACAGATTATATTTTATCCTTTGTGACTTCTTCTAATTAACAGTTATTCTAATACCAATTTGATACTCATTTCCCCTAGTCATATAAGAACATTGGGGCTCTGTGGGCTTTTTGCATATTCATTGTTCTGGCTTATTCCATTTGATGGCTAACTAGATTCCATTACCTATCAATTCCATTTTCCCACTAATCTTCTGAAGTGCTCCAACCCCTTCAAGGCCAGATTTTGGATTTTCTCCCTCATGCCTCTTGGTGCTCTCAGCCCACTGCTGACTGTAAAAATGCTTATAAAACCTGTCACCGGATGTTTTTCCTTTGAGTGACAACAAAAGTGGGAGATAAGTCATAGGGTATGAATTGACTCTGGCCATTTAATAATCAAAGGACCCTGGATCACAACTTCCGGGAAGACAAAAACCAAGCCAAACCTGTTGCTGCCAAGTCGATTCTGTCTCATGGCAACCTCATGGGTTACAAAGGAGAACTGAGCACAGTTTCCGAGCTGTGAGTGTTACAGAAGGCATTCACTGGAAGGGTTGGAACTGCCAACCTTTAGGTTAGGCGTCAATGCCCTGGCAGACAACAGCATTATAATTCTAAAAAAAGAAAGAGTTGGATGACAGAGGAGTTAATACTTTACTTACAGGAACTTCAGGAGGGGGAGCTCTTTGAGGGCCTCAGGGTCTATGTAAGTTAAGCTTCTGGTATTCCGAATCTCTCTGTAAACGATAACAAGATCACATTAACGATGACACATATCTCTCTTCTTCTTCTTTGAATTCAAGATACAATGACATCAAATAGGCTTCACTGTACATTTGCATGATATCCCTGAGACCGTAACCGGCGGAGACTCAATCTCATAAACTCCAGCTCCCCAGAGAGCGACAGTGATAAGCCAGCCCTATTGTGTCACTTTGTCTTAATTGGATCAATGAAGAGCCGTTTTCTCCCTTTTAGACGTAGACAGAAAAGAAGGACCCGCCCAATGGATTGTTGATGACAGTCGCAAGTGTCCGGCCAAGGAAAGCGGTTCTGGAGTGGAAGATGGAGGGGGTTATATGATGGCTGGAAGCACAGCAATGATGGCGGGGATTTTTGTCCGGTGCTACGTCAGATGCAGTGAGTCTTCACAGTTCACTTGGGCTTATTTTGCAGTGTCATTAATTTGAGTTTTATAGTTATCCCATATGCAGTGGGATAACCTGTGTGTCCATACATGGGTTTAGATACAGGCTGCTGTTTCTGTTAGGTGCCATAATGCCGGTTCCAAATCACTAGCCATGCTAGGAACAGAGTGGAAACCCTGCCTGGGCCTGGCCATTCCCACAATGGATCTTGGGTTTGAGTCCATTGTTACAGACACAAAGTCGTTCCATCTTTTGCCAGTTCTCCTCTTTTTCGCTGCAAGATCACTATACATTCCATTCCATCTGATTGAAATTCCACTTCCAACTTTCCTAGATGCACACTTTATACATTCCACATTTTGATTATTAATATATGCTCACAGTTGTTTGTTCTCATCCCGAGTCATGTTCATCAGCAGTCTTCAAAACTTTACCCACATCATTTTTGTCAGCTTTACTTTGAGAAGGTAGATTTCCCTCGGGCATATTTTGAATGTCTTCTGACCTGAGGGGCTTATCTTTTCATACTACATCTGACAATGTTTTGCTACTATTCATAAATACCCATTAAGCTTGGCATTTTGACTTACGAAGTTGAGTCTGGAATAGACCTTAGGCAGAGGGAGGGAAAACAAAGGATAGATTCAATTGAGAATTGAAATAATCTCATAGCAACCCTATGGGGCAGGGTAAAACTGCTCCTTTGGGACTCCAAAGCTTTTAACCTTTTTAGGAGTTTGAGAGTTTTATCTTTCTCCCGAGGAGCTGTTGGTGGGTTCGAACCACTGACCTTGAGGCTAGCAGCTAAATGAGCAGCCCACTGCCTCTAGGGTTGCTATTAGTTGGAATTGACTAGATGGCAGGGAGCTTATTTTATTTTTTGGAGAAATTCTATTGCCATACATCTTACTGTCTACATTGATATAGACTCTATTCCATTGTCTCCATCAGCATAATTTAGTATTCCAGGAGACTATTGAAAATAACTTTATTATTCTTTATTGGACTTTCTCAAAAGATCCATCAAAGCTTACATAGAAAGTATCAACCTTTGACATCTCAATCCTTTAAACCCTTCCACTCAAAATCCTTGCCTCATGGTGTCTGCTATAGTATTATATCACAATCTTTAGGAATAGGATTTTTCCTTAGACAGATGCTCTCTACACCAAAGTCTTAACTGTGTCCTGTTTATAAGCTGAAAGCCCCACAGCCCTCTGCCCTGAGTATAGTTCACAACGATTCTGCCTTGCACCTCCGAGCAACTTCCGCTTGCTCGAATGCTGCTTGCTTTCTCTGTGGTGGGCAACGCGCTCCTTCCCAGAATTTTCTATTTGGGGAAGAGAGTTCTAGTTACTGTTAGAAACAACCAAATATAAATTAGCCAGTAGAGTTCAGAAATCCTCTGAATGGAATTTGCATTCGGGAAAGTTTCTCCACAACAGAGAATCGTTGGACCAGCAAACCTGGGTCATTGGCCCCAAAGAATATCACAAGCAAAGACTGCAGCCCCGTGGGGTCAGCTTCAAAGGGACACAGAATACTGCTGTGGGTCACAGCGGCCCCAGTGAGGCTGGCAGCCTGGGGTCATGGCAGCAAGGACAGAGGGGGAGACACACCAGAAGAGAGCACTTTGTGGAGGGAAAGGAAGAAGAAGAAACAGAGAGAAAGATGCACAAGAGATACCACAAAAGAACATTTCTTTCTTTTGCTATTGCAGTTGCTATTGCGTTGATTCTGACTCATGGCAACCTTAGAAGCTAACTCCTTGAGCTTTTATGGGGCGGTCCTCTACTACCCCTTGGAAGCAAAGTCTGTTTCCCGTGGAGCGTCTTGTGCATTTGCAACATTGACCTCTCAGTTGGCAGCCAAAGCACTTAAATAGTGCACTTCCAGGGTCTCTTCTCAATTGCCTTACAAGTACCTGAAAAACCAATCTGCCGAGTGAAAGAAGATTGGCAGGGGAAAGTGGGCTGCCAGTAGTTTTCTTCAATGAAGATAAATGCAGATGGTATAACTGCTTCCAAAAAGCAAGCAAGGAGTCGTGGAGCTAAGGAACCAGGAGTTCTGGTATAAGAAAATAAAAGAAAAAAGAAAAAGACAGAACAGTTGCCACCAAGTTGACTCTGACTCACGGCGACTCCCTGTATGTCAGAGTAGAACCATGCTCCATAGGAGTCTGTCAGAGGGAGAGTGGCAGGTCTTTCTTCCGAGGGGCTTCTAGGTGGACTCCACTGCCCACCTTTGGGTTAGAAGCTAGCATCACCCCACGGGCTCTTCTGTAAAGAGAAGGTGGAGAGAGGAGTCCAAGTTTGAAGGAAGGTCAAGCATATCTGGGTGAATGAATTTAAATCACACCATCTTGGGTTAACACTTGTTTACAGTCCAGCACTCAGGAGGTTAGGTTTACTTGCAAGAAGCTAAAGAGCCTAGAGAGAGCAGACCTGTACACCACTGTGGCTCAGCAGGCCGGCAGGGAGAAGCCTTCCAAGAGAACCTCAGGGAAGAGCTGGGGATGGTGGCGCCTTCAGCAACTTGGACCCTGGAGTCACGGCATGAAGGAGGGCCACCTATCCTGTTCTACTTAGCAAGAAATAATCTGTAGTTAGGTTGGAATATTTTGTCTCTTTCTTTTAATAAATAGTTTTTTTTCAAATAATAAGAGACATATTAAACATTATGTGTATGTGCCATGAAGTACATTTCAGCTCATAAGTTCTCTATAGGACAGAGCAGAATGACCTCACAGGGGTTTCTAGGCTGAAACCTTAGGGGAACAGATCACCAGATATTTTCTCTATGAAATCTCTGGTAGATTTGAACCTCTGACCTTTCTGTTAGCAGCTGAATAAATGTGATTAATCACTGTGCCACCAAGGCTCCTGGTCCAAACTCTCCAAATGAGAAACATATTCTTCACCATGATAAGTTCTCGTAGATAGGTTTGGAGCAAAGAAAGGGAGACATTTCAATTTTCATTAAATATTCTTCAAAAGAAAAAAATGTAACAAGATGCAGTGTACAATGCCAAATGGAAAAAAGCTAAGTGGCACCTAATTTATATAAAACAATTTTTTAAAGTGCAGCACCAGATTTGGTTGAGATTAGTTGGCTATATTAAGGAAATGTTCAAAGATCTTAAAGGTTATTGATTGGAAATGCTCCACTCGGGAAGGTTAAAGGATAAAAAGGGCCCAAGTACACTACTTGATCCGGGACAGCTCCACAAGGGAGGAAGTGAGTGAGCCAGCTAGGGGAGGCAGCCATGAGCCCCCACCTTGGACTTTTGATACCAAGTATAGCTCTTCTTTCTTTTTCTCAGTGATATTGAAAAGAGATCCAAATCCGTTGCCTCTGAGTGGACCCTGACTCACAGCGACTCTTGTGGCCGAGCCAAACTGCCCTCACAGGGTTTCCAAGACTGTTTGGTGTGAACAGCAAGCTACTTTCCTTTCTTTCTTCCATGCCACAACCGGTGGGTTCGAACCGCAAACCTTACAGTCAGCAGCTGGCCTTAACCAGTGCCCATTGGGGCTCCTTCCAGAAATAACATAAATACCCATTATTGTTTGATCCCCTTCACTGGGTTTCAAATAGCACGACTCTTTAGAGGAGAATCGTGCCCATCATGCCCAGCATGTGGAGTTGGCTTCACCAGGATGAGTTGGCAAACAAATCGCAGGGGTCAGGGGGTCGTTTTCCTTGGACCCATGACAGTTAGAGTTCGTGGAAGAGGGCATACTGTATGGAGGCAATCTGCACATGACCTTTTTTCAAATGTCAAAAGCAAAGACTCACTTTGAGGACTAAGGCGCACTGACACGGCATGGTGTTCTCAATCACCTCACATGGGAAAGCTGAAACTGGACCAAGAAGACCAGGGGAGAATCGATGCGTTTGAATTACGATGTTGGCAAAGAATATTGAAAGTGCAAGAACTGCCAGAAGGCCCAATAGATCTGTCTTGAAAAGAGTAAAGAATTGTGAGAAACAGAGGACTGGGAAAAGAGTGTATGTGGATGAATTCTGTGTTCTCATATGGAAAGAAGGCTGGGAGGCCAGGATTCTGGGTGGAGGGAGGCCTTCACACTTGTGAGTTAGAGATGAGTCCCAATCATAGTCTCGTAATTAAGATTAATCCCCACAATATCCTCCCATAATAGTGCCACCTTAAAGTAGCCATCCGACCAGCAGTTTGTCTATCAGAGTAGGCATGTTGCTATTGCTCTCAGTGCTCAGGGGATGGCCACTCCCCTTGCTTCCCCCCAGCACAGGGGTTAGGGTTTGGGACAGGCCGCTTTGTTATGTACGTGGTTCCCTGTGATTAGAGGGGCCTGCACGCCTCCAGAGTACATAAGGCGATGTTGAGAATACACTCTCTCTCTGCTCAGACCTGGAGCCATGCCGGAGGCGAACATGCCACAACTTTTGTCTGTCTTTTACTTTTTTCCCTTCAGTTACACACTAGTTCCTCGCGAGGCGGGGTCTCACAGAGACTAACTCCTTAGAAGTGAGGCTAGCAAGACTTCATCTCCCGTAGTTTGGATACGTGATCAGAAGAGACAAGCCCCTGGAGAAGCGCATCATGTTTGGTAACGCAGAGGGCCAGGGAAGAAGAAGAAAGGCCCCTAGGAGTTGGACTGACACCGTGTCTCCAACACTGGGCTCAAGCCTAACAGTAATTGTGAGGATGGTCGAGATGAAGTAACGCTCAATTCTTTTGTATGTAGGTTCGCTGTGAGTTGGAACCAACTGAAAGCACCTAACGACAACATTTAATTACAGCTATCTGGTGTACATTCTGCACAGCTTTTAATTGGGTGACACATGGCCTTGGAAAGAAACACAATTGGGTTCAAATTCTAACTCAAATTTGTTAGCTGAGTAAATTTGGGCAAGAAGATTCATTCCAACATAGCCATTCGCTAGATTCAATTTTAATTTCAAATCGTGCATCAATTTGTTTTAAATCATGTGTGTGTGCTTTTAAGTGTCTACAATGTAGAAAGAACAATTACTTTGACTAGCTCTGTTTGCTCTAGTGAACAGAGAGAAATCCCTTGCTTTTCGGTAACTTTCTACAGCATAGGATCTCAGATGTATTTGGCTCACAGCCCCCTTTTCAGAAGAAAAAAAAAAAGCATTACTCCCTGCAATTAAAAACATGTGGTCTTCGGTCCCTCTTGATAACGCGTCCAAAGTATATGAGGTACAGTCTCGCCATCCTTGCTTTAAAGGAGCATTTGCGCCTGGAAGTGGGTGCTAAAGCGCGAGGCCTACATCTGTTCGCGTGAGACTGCTGAGAAAGATGACATAGGGGAAGAATGTCGAGCGAGGGGAAAAGAGGACACAGGACTGCGCTGTGCGGGAGCCCAGCATTTAGGAGCAAGGAGGGTTAATACAGCGCACAGGAAAGCAGTAAAAGTAAGCGTGCCCGGTGTGCAAGGAGGACCATCAGGAATGTGGTGTCGCAGAGGCTAACGGAAGACACATGGATAAGAACGGAGTGGCCCATGCTTTTGAAGTCTCGGTATGACTTCGTAAAATGCCCAGCATCAAACGGCCTGTGGACTCTCAGGGCTTGTGGCTTTCTCGGAGGCGCAGGGAGCTGTGCGTCTTCAGAAGGCCAGCTCTGGATGGCTACCAGAAACAATTTCAACGCCTGTTTCCTACCACCCCAGTTTATATCACGGGACCGTGGAAAACATGACCGGGAAGCCATCCCAGAGGAAACAGCTAGGTTTTCGCAGCAAGTTGCAAAGGCGTTGGTCTGATGGATAGTGGAACTGTGGCCCACAGGTTCCTCAGGAGCCTCACTGCCAGGCCCGAAAGGAACAGAGAGGAGAGCTGAGGAAGCAAAGATAGCTAAGAAGCAGAGCACTGATGTTTCTTTGGAGACTTCCCTATAATTACATAATCATAAAATGTGCCGACATTGACAGGAAGTACTCTTTAATACCTACCCTCTACATCAACAGAACATGGTCAAGATCTCTCGTTCCTGCATAAAAAACAACAAAGCCAAACCAAACCATTGGCATCATGTTGAATTCTGCTTAGTTGACACTAGGTGTTACTGAGTAAAACGCTCCACCAGCTTTTCCTGGCTGTAATCTTTCTAGAAAGGCACCCCGAGGCTAGGCTGGTCACAGTAAGGCATGTCCAAGAGCAAAAGAAAAAGACTTGGGGTAGGCTCCTTGAAAGCTTAGAAACAAAAAACCAAACCTTACTGCCAACGAGTGGATGCCAACTCAGGGCGATCTTTTTATTTATTTACTTTTAATCGTTTTCTTAGGGGCTTATATAGCTCTTATCGCAATCCATACATCAATTGTGTAAAGCACATTTGTACATTCATTACCCTCATCATTCTCAAAACATTTGCTCTCCACCTAAGCCCCTGGCATCAGCTCCTCATTTTTGCCCTCCCTCCCCGCTCCCCCTTCCCTCATGAACCCTTGATAATTTATAAATAATTATTTTGTCATATCTTGCAGGGCAATCTTAAAGGGCAGGATAGAACTAACTGCCCCTTATGAGTTTCTAAGACTGTAATAGTTTCCATGAGCAAAAAGTCCTGCCTTTCTGCAGCAGAGTGGAGGGTGGCTTCAAACTGCTGACCTGCTCTTTGATAGGAAACCCTGTGGGCCAGCTCTATGTCCTCCAAGGTCTCTACTGAGCTGGAATCAATTTGAAAGCATACGACAAGGTATAGAGCAGCGGGTCTCCACCTTCCTAATGCTAGGACCCTTTCATACAGGTCCTTATGTGGTGGTGACCCCCCAAACAGAAACATATTTTCATTGCTACTTCATCACTGTCACTTTGCTCCTGTGAAAGGGTCATTCGACACCCAGGTTGGGAACCGCTGGTGTAGAGGCTGATCATCAGTTCTTCCAGGGCTGCTGGGGGCACTCCAATGGCCAACATTTGGTTAATTAAACGCAAAACATTTGTGCTACCCTGAACAAAGCACAGGGCTTTAATCTTACCCCCAGGATTCTAGGAAAGGGTGGCCAGCGGTTTGGTGTGTCGATTAAACAAGAACTCTTATATTGATATTTGGCTCCATGCCTTATTTCTACAAAATGATTCTCAATTCTTGAGGGCAGGAGAATGACTTTTCTGTTGCTTGTATCATGCAAGGAGTGCAGTGAATTGTTTTAGGCTGTTGTTGATTTAGTGGGATAGGCTGCTCACCCCCAGGTTGGTGATTCAAACCCAGTGGCTGCCTGAAGGAGAAAGATGAGGCTGCCTGCTCCTATAAACTTTCAAAAGCTCAGAAACCCTGGGTAACCATTCTGTTCGGCCCTGTAGAATTGCTACATGTCAGAATGGACTCCAGGGCCGTGGGTTTAAATAAATGCAGTAAACATGGAAGTGGCACCCACTTCAAATTTCTCATTTGCCCTTTACACAGAGAAGAAATTATTTTTCAAAGAATTGCATCCAGTACACAAGTGGGTTTCCAATAGTTCCTGGATAAATTCCCTTATCTTTTAAATCTGCTTTTTAATGAAAAATTTGAAGGCCCTTGTGTATTATTAACATTTGAAGAATGGCAGATGTTTCATTCTCCTATTTTTTTTTACAGCAAAACAAAAGCAAACCAACATCAGGAACTTAAATAGTTAGAAAGTATAACTAGAGCGGAAGAATAAGTCTGACATTAGAAACCACGTAAGGAATCCCCCGAGGGGGTGCACCGCTCCCGGAGGTACTGCAATACCAGGTCGATGCGTGGAGTGGACGGAGCAAGCTCCTAGTCCAACTCCCTGCTCCAAAAATCCATTTAATATATTGCCCTCGGATAGAGGACGTATCAGATATTAAACTGATAAGAACAGATACTACACTTGATCTTAGCCAAAAGGCAGAGAAGCGATCATTCTCCTATTTTATAAGACTTTAGGTACCTAATAACTCAAATATGAAGCATATATCCTTTTAAAGATTCATCTCTATGCATCTTTTAGTTATGGTATTTAATAAGTTCTTTTGCTCTAGAAAACTAATACTTTGGCTCAAAGAGAAATTTTATATTTATAAGAGGACTGCTATCAGTGGGAACCATTCCGAGGAAGATGACGACCATGAGATGAAAGAGCTGCCTTCAAGAGCGACAGGTTGATGAAGGGCGTTCTTACAAATGGGCAGCTGGCAGTCTGGGGTGCGTGAGCATCGTAGCAGAGTAGTCTGAGTTAGGAGTTAGGTGACTTGGTTTTGAATTTGTATAACTTCACTGTGATCTACCATTTAGTTTTCTGGGGCTTCGGTATTTTCCTACTTTCTTTGGTCTTAATTTACTGTTCTTTTTATAAATTATTATGGAAGGATTATTGAAAGATAGGTAAATACTCTCTTTTTCAGCTTTCTGATCTGCCTTTTTCCGACCATACTTTCTGAGTGTGAAACCTCAGAAACATTATGGTTTTAAAACATTATATTTTAATTTTATTTTTCTTACTTTTATTGAGGCTCTTACATCTCTTATCACAATCCACACATTCATCCAGTGTGTCAAGCATATTTGCACATATGCTGCCCTCATCATTTTCAAAGCATTCTCTTCCCACTTGAGCCCCTGATATCAGTTCTCCATTTCTTCCCTTCCCTGCCCTCCTTCTCGAACCCTTGATAAGTTATAGATTATTATTTTCATATCTTACATCATCTCCATCACCCCTCATCTATTCATCTCCCTGGGAGGGGGTTCTAGATTGATCCTTGTGAATGATTCTCCCTTTCTCCCCTGCCCTCCTCTAAGCCTCCTGGTATCTCTATTCTCATTGTTGGCCCTGAGGGGTTTATCTATCCTGGATTCCCTGTGTTTCGGACTCTTGTCTGCAGCAGTGTGCATGCTCTGGTCTAATCTGACTTGTAAGATAGAATTGAGGTCATGATAGTAGAGGGAAGGAAGCACCAAAGAACTAGAGGAAAGTTTTGTGTTTCATCGGTGCTATACTGCACCCTGACTGGCTCATCAATTCCCTGTGACCCCTCTATGAGGGGATTATATTTTTATTTAGTTTAAATACCTAATATAATTTCTTTTTTGACTCGCAGTTACTTAGTCAAGTATGCTGGTCAATCAATATGTTCTAATGTTTGTAAGCTATTGACACTTGATTTTGTGGCTCTATATAAATCAGTTTTACTTATCTATGTACACATCCATCTATTATTTATTCGTTCTTTTATCATTCAGTTTTATTGACATATCATAAAGTTTAATAGTTAGTCATATCAAGAAGAGTTGTACCATTACCACCACAGCCAGTTTTAGAACATTTTCTTCATTCTTCTACTCATTGTTCTCAGCTCCCCTCTTCCCCTCAACCTCCCCTGTCTTATCTCCCAGGAACCATTAATCCAGATACTGTATCTGTAGATTTACCTATCCTGTATTTCACATAAAGAAAAACATGCAATCAACTGAAAAGAATAACAAAGTAAAACCGATAAAACATCAATCAAAAGAAAGCAGAAAATATTCAAAACTAGAACACATTTAAATGGCTCATAAGGGAGATCAAATGGTGGGGTGCTCAAGGCTAACCTCACTGCACCTGTAAGAGTCCCCTGTGCCCTGCATTCTGCAAGGTCACTCCCATCCCCGGTCCAAGGTCAGAGGGAGTTCACCAGGGGCTGAATTCACATGCATTGCCCTTTACTGTTGTTTTACAAAAGGAAACAGCTTTGAAATAGGTCCAAAGGGAGATCAAGTGACATGATGTTACATCTGCCTGTAAAGTCAATTTTAATAAATATTCCATGTAAGTATACAAAGGATGCATTCTCCTGCTGAATGCACTGTTTTATACATCATTAAGTTATTTGTAAACTATTTTTTAGATATTCAATCTTTATTAGTTTCTTGTCAATAGTATTATTTACTTTTTGCTATGCTTATTTTGTAGGTATTGATTAAGATATATGAATACAAGCTTTCACTACTGGTTGTGGATTTGCCTATATTTTCATGCTTATAATAATTTCTGCTTTTCATTATTTGAAGCTATATTCTTAGTATATTCACATTTATAATCATTTTATCATTTGGGTGATATAATTTTTCTATCATGAATACTCCCGGTTTATAGATGGTGAAGCTTTCTGTGTTAATGTATATTGGTATAATCATCTCAACTCTGTTTTGGTTACTGCTTGCATGTTATATATTTTATCCTTTCACCTTTGACCTTTCTATATAATTACATTTACATTATATCTCCTGTAAACAGTATACAGTGAATTTTTTAAATGAACGAATCTGACAATCTTTGTATTTTAATTGAGGCATCCCATCCTTGCACATTTAAAGTAACTGATACAAATGATAAATCTACTCTTTATGCCAGCCTTTCTTGATTTCTTATCTTTCTTTGGATTAACTTATGTTTATTATCCCACGTCCGTTTCCAGAAGACTTAGTAGTTATCTATTCTTTTACGATTATTTTGGAGAGGCCCTGGTGGTGCAGTTGTGAAGCATTTGCCTGCTACCCAGAAAGCCTGGTGGATAAAACCCATCAGCCACTCCATGAGGACAAGACATGGAAATCTGTTTCCATAAAGCTGATATAGCCTTGTAAACCTCATGGGCAGTTCTGCTCATTTCTTGTCTTTTTATTTTTTCCTGGTCTTTAAATATATATATATATATATATATATATATATATATATATATATATATATATATATATATATATATATATATATATATATATATATATATATAAAAATATATTATTCTATTCACCTTTTGATTAGTTTGGTAGTTTTCTATTCTATTACAAATTCTCTTTGTTGTTACCTGATGGATTAAAGCATTTAGTCATGATTTATGAGGTTTAATATAAATGACCACCTCTGCCACTTCTCAGACAATTTAAAGACCTTAGACCACGCTTTCTCCCCTGTACTTTGAATTTTCACATGATGTCCTTGAATTCCATGTATCCAGAACTCCTAGTGGTAAGTGCTGTTACTAAAAGGTCAGCAGTTTGAACTCATCACCACGATGTGGTGGCTTGCTTCTGTGAAGATTACAACCTTGGCAACCGATGGGTCAGTTCTCCCCACCACCGGGCCACCAGGACTTGGAATTGACTTGATGGCAATGGTTTTATGCAGGAAGTCTCTGTTGACATAGTTCCAAATGCATGGCCTTCAATTACTATAGTGTAGTTACATAGGAACAGTCTCCCCACACTATGTTCATGTTGCACTTACCACAGTGTATTACCTTAACTTTGCTGGCAGCTTGTCAGCCCACAAATCTTGATGTAAACATCAGATACTCATCCTGATAGGTGACCAATCACACCACCTCCTTCAGAGTCATCGGTGATTGATCACTGTGCATTGGTTATTTGGCTCATTCACAGACAGCAAAGCAAGCAGTTGTGTTGCCTCTGACTCCCAGTGATGAAATCATGGGCATATTTTAAAAATGGATTACTTAGAGAAGGAATTGGCCAACAAAGGTGAAAGTAGCAAATGTGGAATGTGATAGTGCTGGAAGGGAAGTTTGGATCAAATGTAAATGAGACTTTAGAGAAATAGCTGCTTATGGGAATGCTAACACGGCCACTGTGTGTAAGACTCTGGTTACACAATCAGAGAACTGTCAGGAAGGCAGCTGCTAATTGAGAAAAATGGTTATTAAGTGGCTTCTTAAAAGTAGGAAACTTGATTTTATTCTTTATAAGCTGTGATATACTAGGGAAATCAGCAGTTATTTCTAAAGCGTATTGTCTCCTGTACCTGTCATAGAGCTACATGTTTATATGCTCTGTCTCAGTGAGTATTTTAATGATCATGTGAAGTTGGAACACTTGTTCTTTATATTAAAAAAATGATAACACAGAAGAAAGGAACGATCACATCATTTGTCCAAGAGACAGAAGGCTGGGGTTTGAATTGAATGAGAACCAACTCTGACCAAACTCCTCACCACCGTGGAGTCGATGCAGTCAGGGATCAAGGACACCTTGCTGTGGGTCAATCTGCTGCACACGGCCTCCTTAGAGTGTGGAAAAGTAAGGAACTTACTTTGAAGACTCAGGTGCAGCTGACCCAAACATGGTATTTTCAAGTGCCTCATAGGCATGTGAAAGTTGGACATTAAATCAGGAAGGTCGGAGAAGAATCATGCATTTGAATGGGGAGAATCTTGAAAGGACCATCGACCGCCAACAGAACAAAACTGAAAACAAATCTGTTTTGGAAGAAGTACAGCCAAATGCTCTTTAGAGGCAAGGAGGGAAAGACTTCATCTCACGTACTTTGGACCTGTTCTAAGAGAGACCAGTCCCTGGAGAAGAGTATCGGGCTTGGTTGAACAGAGGGGCAGCAGGAAAGAGGCAAGCCCTGAACGAGATGGCCGGACACAGTGACTGCAGCAATGGGCTCAAACATAAGAACAATTATGAGGATGGGGCAGGGTTTTTTTTTTTAATTAAAAGATCATTTTATTGGGGGTTCTTACAGGTCATATAACAATCCATACATCAATTTTATCAGGTATATTTATATATATTGCCATCATTGTTTTCTAAACATTTACTTTCTATTTGAGTCTTTGGTATCAGCTTCCCCTTCCCCCCTCCCTCCCCCTTCTCCTCATGACCCCTTGATAAATTATAAATGTTTCATATCTTATACTGACCTCTGTCTTCCTTCCCCCATGGTTTCTGTTGTTCACCCCCTTGGCTGTGTGTGTGTCTGTGTGGTTGTGTCGATCATTGCCATCGTTCCTCATTTCCTTCCTCCTCTCCCCACCTCCCTGCTACCTTCCCGGAATCGCTATTTCCATTCTTGTTCCTGGATTCCATGTGTCCTGGGCTCTTATCTCTTATCTGTACCTGTGTACATGCTCTGGTCTAGCCCACAGTGAAAGGCAAGACTGGGGTCGTGATGCGGGTGGGTGGGTGAGGAAGTATCAAGGTACCAGAGGAATATTGTGTGTTTCATCGGTTGTTTCATTGGGGGTATACTGCGCCCTGGTTGACTCATCCCTTTCTTGTGACTGTGTCGGGATGTCCCATTGTCGACAGATGGGTTTTCGGTCTCCACTCCTACCTCCCTCATTCACATCGATATGATTGTTTTGGGTCTTCTGATGCCCGGCACCTGATCCCATGGACACCTCATGATCACACAAGCTGGTGTGCTTCTTCCATGTGGGCTTTGTTGCTTCTCATCTAGATGGCCTCTTGCTTAATTTCAAGCCTTTAAGACCCCAGACACTAAATCTGTTGATAGCCAGGAACCATCAGCTTTCTTCACCACATTTGCTTATGCACCCACTTTGTCTTCAGCAATTGTGTTGGGAAGGTGAGCATCACGAAATGCCAGGTTGTTAGAACAAAGTATTCTTGCGTTGAGGCTGGGCTTGAGCAGAGGCCCAAAGTCCGTCTGCTACCTCAGTGTATTGCCATCTGTATATAGGCTAATGCCTCTATTTTGACGAATGAATGAATGTACACACCGTATGTTTCTACCTCTATCCATAGTTTTGTTTCCTAGACCTTTCCTCTGTGTCCTCTTCCTTCCTCTGGGGCAGGGTTTTATGCTGTTGTAATGAGGGTTGCTGAGAGTTAGAACTGGCTCGGCACCTAACAGACATGGACCAACTCCAGAACCACTGTTCCTAAGCACTTTCCTATTCTAACCTCACTAAATTCCAATCTTTCCTAATTAATGGGAAAAATGGTTTGTAGTTATCTCAGAATCTTGCCTATTCTCTGGCATCGTATTGGTAGTCAGTAAATATTTATTGATTCACCGGCATATATAAGAATAAATTTACAGACAAGATAGTAATAGAATAAAACAGCTCAAGAGGAGAACATCTTCTCATGGTGTCTTTCAGTTTCCAATCATGGAACTGAGAAGTAATTAGGACGAATGAACAAAAATTTTGGAATGAGGAAGATTTAGAATTTAATTATAAACAGATATCTTGACCCATGGTTTAAAAACCAGCTCTCATTGCCATTCAGAGACCCCAGATCATCAATGGTGATGGCCATCACTGGAGCCCCTGCTTCCCTGATAATGGTACTTACATGTGAGTCATTTTACTCAGATTGTAGAAGGATCGAGATTCCAGACGTTGCAGAGTTGTGTCTATTGATAAGTAGCTGAATGTCACAAAAAATATAAGACAAAGTAGGAAGTCAGTAGGGTTATGAATGTCAAACATACTATTAATTATGGTGTCATTTCTTTGTCAGGGGCTTTCCAGATGGGGCAACATCCATAATGCTCATGGTGTCTCCTTAAGTTAAAATTAGCTACTCCTATGTTTTTATCCCATGACACCTGATGATTCCCACACAGTAAGTCACATGTATCCTCCAGATATTGTTCAGATATCACTTCCATCAGATAGTCTCTTAAGTCAGATCCCCTTAATATATTCTCTCCGTACCACAAGTTGCTCCTCTCACTAATCATAACCGTGTGCTTGATTGTCCAGTGGTTTATCAGTGGTCTTTGATTTATGTTGTATCACTCACTACTTCTCTGAAATGAACTCCTTCTATTTTTGCTGGCCATTGAACTCTAAAAATAAGTGTTAAGTAAATGTATAAATGAATGAATAGATGAGTTATTTAAAAAGCAAAAAATGCTAGGGACAGCAGAGAAGGGGGGAAGGGAGACTCCGGATAGGGCAAGATATGACAAAATAACGATGTATAAATTACCAAGGGCACATGAGGGAGGGGGGAAAGGGGAGGGAGGGAAAAAAAAAAAAGAGGACCTGATGCAAGGGGCTTAAGTGGAGAGCAAATTCCTTGAGAATGATTGGGGCAGGGAATGTATGGATGTGCTTTATACAATTGATGTATGTATATGTATGGATTGTGATAAGAGTTGTATGAGTCCCTAATAAAATGTAAAAAAAGAAAAGAGGAGAAAAAAATGATTAGGGCAAAGACTGTACAGATGTGCTTTATACAATTGATGTATGTATATGTATGAACTGTGATAAGAATTGTATGAGCCCCAATAAATTATTTAAAAAAATGATTAGGGCAAAGAATGTACAGATGTGCTTTATACAATTGATGTATGTATATGTGTAGATTGTGATAAGAGTTGTATGAGCCCCTAATAAAATGTTTTAAAAAAATTGTAAAAAACTAACAAGAGAAAAAAATGCAGAGCTTTTGAAAAGAACATAAAAATTAATAAGAAGGCATCTCTAACAGAGCACCTCATAATGGCATGAGGTTAGAAATATGGTTTCGGAAAGGATGAAGAAAAACCCAAGACTGTTACACGGAGCATTCCAAGGAATGGCAAGTGCATGTTCCTCTGAGACTTTCCTTGAGTTGGAATAATGCTAAAAGTATGATTCACCTTGAATTTTGTAAGCAAAAGATAATTCAAGTAAAAGCTTTCAGTACTGGAAAAGAGAAAAGAATAAGGAATACAGCCTGTCAAGAATATATAAGGGTCGAAGTTTCAAATAGCCTCCTCAAATTCCATCTTGTACTGAGAATGACTAATCCTATCAAAGCAATGACCTTTTTTCCTCTTTGACATTTGGGGAAAGTAATGATCAACAGATGGTCTCCACTAGTAGACATAGCAGCGATTCATGATCAGTCCTGGCCACACACTTGAAAAATCCATGGAGCTTTTCAAACATACTGATATCAAAGGTTCAGTCCAGGATAATTAAATCAGAGTTTATGAGGTATGGGAAAAATAATATTCATTTTAATAGCTTCCAAGATGATTCTATATGCAGACAGGGTGGGTTGAGCACCACTGATCTAGAGCTTGAATTGATTCTGCAAGCAAAATATTTTCACTGATATAATGTGTAAAAGAGGAGCAATTAGGACAATTCCAAACGGACTTGTTTTTCTGTTTTGCATTACCTGTTTTCTAAATAATTATCCCTTGATGTGTCAGACTTTCTAAACTTCTAAGGTCTAGTGGATAACAGCATTATCTAAACTATTTTAATCCAAGCACGGTGCCTCCAATGTAGAGAATACTGCAGAAGTCATTGACAAGAGTTGCTTTGTTGCATGGAGACGGAAGGTGTATGAAAGAGATGCAGCGGTGTCATCTGAAGAGCGAGATTCCTTCTGAAGGCGGTCAAGTTGTTTTCCTAACTTTGCATAGTCTTTGCTCCACAATTGCCTGACTTTCCCGGTTTAGAAGACTTAGCATTTCTCTGGGTCTCAGTGGAACGGTCATTAGCTCATATTATAAGGGCGGGAGATCCACTTTCTCCAGACTAATGGCACCTCCTTAGAGGGGTGCTACAGCATGGCTGTAGAAACAATATGTTACAGCCATTAAGTCAATGCTGACTCATAGCGACCCGTGTAGAACTTCCTGTGAGTATCTGAGATGGTCTCTGCTTATGGGAGTAGACGCCTTATCTTTCTCCCTTGTGGATCAGCTGGTGGCTTCTAATAGCTGATATTGCAAATTGCAGCCAAACGTGTAACCACTACACCACCAGGGCTCCCATAAATAAGTGTCATATACCTGCTCAAAATCAGACAATGGCTCCACATTGTTCTTAGGAAAGAGTTCAGATTCCTTCACATCACTCTAAAGATCTGGGCTTACCACAAATTTTATTATTTTTTTTGCTGTGACCTCCCTCTCCCATACTCAACTCCAGCCTTAACAAAGTGAATGCAGTTTCTCAAAGAGCCCAGACATTGCTCCTGCTTGGAACTTTTAATTTTAACCAGTTTTTAAATTGATCAGGCAGATCTCAATCTATGTGTCATTTGATTTCCCAAAGCTCCCTGTAGCTTCTCCCATCACCACTCCCTTAGGAAGGAAACTCGGGTTTCCATGAGTGTTCTCTGTTGTCTGTGGAGCACCTAGCCAAGTGCTAAGCACAGCATTGCTCAGCAATGTTTTGTCGAATAACGCAATGGCAAGCTACTAGTGTCCACGTGGAGACACTAACTAGGCAGGTGTATAAGAGAGATGAAGGACGGGGAGGAGAACTAAACAGTGGTGTTGTTAAAAGGAGAAGGAAAATTAATTTAGGAGGAAGGTGATGTATTATTTTAGATACTCTGTATTTGAAGTGCCAGTTGACCCACCAAAGTGGTGATGTTCAGAAAAAAGTTTATAATACAGGCCTGAGTTGTAGGAATGAATATTTATTTTGTGAATCAACTGCCTTAGGTAAAAGCTCATCCAAAATAGAGGAAAGGAGGGGGGAGCGGGGAGGAAGGGGGGAAAACGAGGAGCCGATTCCAGGGCCTTACGTGGAGAGCAAATGTTTTGAGAATAATGAGAGCAACGAATGTACAAGTGTGCTTTATACACTTGATGTATGTATGGATTGTGATAGGAGTTGTATGAGCCCCCAATAAAGTGATTTAAAGAAATAGAGGAAAGAACTAGGAGGAAAAAGACATTTATAGAGGTATAAGTATAGGCATATATATATGTATATAGATTAATATATAACGATAGGGATATAAGTTTATGTACATATATCTATGTTAAATATCAAGGTAGCAGATGGACATTGGGCCTATACTTAAGTCCTCCCTCAATACAAGAGCACTTTGTTCTAATAACCTGGCATTCTGTGATGCTCAGCTTCCCAACACGATTGCTGAAGTCAAAATGGGTGCATAAGCAAATGTGGTGAAGAAAGCTGATGGTGCCCGACTATCAAAAGATATAGCGTCTAGGGTCTTATGGCTTAAAGTTAAACAAGCAACTATCTAGCATATCTAGCAGGGAAGCATCAAAGCCCACATGGAAGAAGCACACCAGCCTGTGTGATCAGGAGGTGTCAATGGGATCAGGTGTCAGGTATCAGAAGACCCAAAACAAACAATCATATCAAGGCGAATGAGGAGAGCTGGGAGGGGAGATGTAAAGCCCATCTGTAGACAGTGGGACATCCCCTTACAGAAGGACTACAAGGAAGGGACAAGCCAGCCAGGGTGCAGTAACATTGATGACACATACACATTCCTCTGGTTCTTTAATGCTTCCTTCCCTCCCCCACTCCCACTATCATGACACCAATTCTGCCTTACAAACCTGGCTAGACTGGAACATGTGCACTGGTACAGATAAGAGCCCTCAACACAGGGAATCCAGGACAGATACATTCCTCAGGGACAGTAATGGGAGTAGCAATACGATGAGAGAAGGAGGAAGATAGGGGTGCCGGGGGGAGAAAGGAGGAACTAATGAACAATGTATAACACTGCCCACCCCAAGGGGGATGAACAACAGAATCATGGGTGAAGGGAGCACGGATGGCGCAAGATATGAAAATAATAATAATTTCTAATTTATCAAGGAGTCATGAGGGTGGTAGGGTGGGGTAGAGAGGGAAAAAGAGGAGCTGATACCAAAGGCTCAAGGAGAAAGAAAATGTTTTCAAAATGATGATGGCAACATATATACAAATGTGCTTGCTACAATTGATGTATGGATTGTTATAAGAGCTGTAAGAGCCCCAATAAAATTATTTAAAAAAATAAAAGATCACCCAATAGGAGTAGAGTATATAGGAATTAGGACACTAACAAATAAAGGACTGGTACTTAAGGAATTTATAAAAATAAGGTAAAATGACATAAAATGGGAAGTGAAGAAGGAGGCTGCGGAGCAGACCCAGTGTAAGATGTTAAGAAGATGGATGAGAGGGTAATTAGAAGCAGGCTGGAATTTAAAACTAAGGCAGCATCAAAAACTGCAAAGCGATTCAGTTAGAGAGATTTCTCAACCTTGCACTATTGACAGATTGGACTGGAAAACCTTTGCCTTGGGGAGGACTGTCATATGCATGGTGTCCTCGACTAACTGAATATCAGTGGTACCTTCTCCAGTGGTGACAACCAAAAGTAGCTGCAGACATTGCCAAATGCTTGGGGTGGGGGTACACACTCATGCTTGGTTGAAAAGCACTGAGACGACATAATAGAAACCCCATAAAATGGTCATGAAATGAATAACGTTCCCTAGAAACTGCCTAGGCTGCTCCTGGTTTTGTGGTGACTTGGTGTGTCTGAATGTACTTGATTGCCTGTTTGGAAGTTACATAATCGCCTGTCAACTTGAGCAAAGGGGTGGAGTCTTGCCTGTCAATCAGGTCGCAACTTGATGACCTCATTTGGAGGCCAGACCCAGTCTCTCTGCCTTCCCTTTCCTGCTGTTGAGGCACTCTGAAAGCTGCATTCGGCAGGCATCATTGTGTGTGTTATGTACGTCTCAAGAGGAATTTATGGACTGGTATCAGACATAGAGGCTAATATCAGACTTATGGACTTGATCTGGACTGGGTTGGATGTTTTCTCAATATACCATTGTTCTTTGATATAAAGCTCTTTCTTATACACATATAAGTGTCCCTGGATTTATTTCTCTAGTCAACCTGGACTAACACTGCCTGACATGGGGAATTAAATGAAATTGAGACCTAATTCACTTCATAGTTAGATGTTCTCTGTCAGCCCAACAGACAAATCCTTTTCTGCTCATTGAGAGTAGAGAGCAATTCACTTTTTGAAGGTTTAGGATTATTCCTAATTATTTCATTTATTCCCTTTCTCTTTATGAGCAAGGTTGGAAATCATTGACCACTTCTGTGACACATTTAAATGTTTGTATTAGTAGTGAAAGCTATACTAAAGGTTGCCTGCATTAGAATAGATACGTTGGAGATAAGTATATAAATCTGTCTCGAGAAGAAATTCCCAGCTAAGGTTTACATCCTAAGAAACATTAAAATACAGCAAGAATCATAAAATTCTCCAGACTAAATGAATTCAAATTTTCTTTATGTTTAAAAAATAATTTAGGACTTATAGAGTGGAAATGTAGCAGAATCAAGTAAATATATTTTTATATTTCATATACACTAAGGTTACATGCCATTGACTTATAGTGAGTACAAACAACATAAAATAAAACATTTTATTATACAGCACATGCCTCAATTATAAAATCACATGTTATAATTGCAAATTATCTTCAAAAGAATTACTTACATCCTGGAAATATTGGGCAGATTTGAAAATGCATGACTGGGAATGGTCTTCAAATGGGTCTCTGTAAGTTTTCTATTGAGAAAAACAGAAAGAGTTACACAACTAGAGTTTTAGTCAGAAAAACTCACCTTAATTACAAAGAACAGAGTACAAAACTCAACAGTCCTTGAAACATAGATTTCATCATACACAATCAGTCGACATAATAGTCTATGAAAACACACATTATTTTCCTCAAGAAGACAAATATTCAATCCCAAAAGTAAACCTTCCAATCTGCTCTTTAAGTTAGTAAACAGCATACCTTACCTAGTCTTTCTAATATCCATTCCATTTGTTAACTGAAGAGTAGCACACTTTATTCCCACAGGACAGCATGACTGCAGGATTTTTATCATACACTTGCCAATGAACGTGTCTTAGAATCTCAACAAAATGGATGTTAAGCACAATGGAGAGGAAAGAACTACAATCCTTTTGCCCAAACAAAGATCTCTTCAGTCATCACTTTGCTCTCCGTATCCACTTGTTCATGGCTAACCAACGAGGAACATTCGCAGGTTCTCACATCATGGACAGAGATGAGGCATCAAGTTTGCGGTCTCTCTTTCAGTCTGTTGGTTGTATTTTGTTTCTGATATAATTCAGAAAAGCTGAGATTCTTTTCCTCATAACCCAAGAGCCAACTTGATGCATTCTTTCTATCTCAGATATTGACTGTGTGGTACCCCTTCCCTATTCACTATTGGATAGAATTCTAGAAGATAAAAGGTCTGCACCTGTCCTAACTCACTTTGCCAATAGAGTGATGTCCCACCATGCTACCATCTTCCCCAGGAATCTGTTTTTACCATTTAAATACCTATAGTCACCTATCTTCCATTTAAAATCTTATTTACAGATATTAGAGTAAAATTGAGAGTCTCTTCTTGTCTACAGGGTTAGTTTTCAACCACCTATTTTTCTTGAGTTAGATTCTTTCTTACTCATTCCAGCCAAGAAAACCCTCTGTGACCCTTATATAAGGGGACTTCAAACACTGTGTGAAGTGCAACTATCTTTTTGTTCCATTTTCCATGAACTTTTTGAAACCCCCTTGTACTTTGTCATAGGCAGCTGCTGCGACTTGAAATTGACCAGGCAGTCCCTAACAGCAACTACTGGTGCTACCTTGGGTTACTCATTGTTATAGAGATGGAAATGAGTCTGTAGCTCGTCTAATTAATGCCTCAGTGGGGCATCTTAGTTTATGAAAGGATCTGGTAACTTCGAGCAGTGAGGAAGACAAGTGAACGACAAAGGGTAGCTTGCCAATTCTTGGCAAGCCCTGGTGTTTTGCTATGAAATCCAACGTTGCCTCAATATGATAACAGAAATTTAGTTTCCATAAATTGTTCCTGTTCTCCTTTCCATGTATATTTCCTTGGTTGGGTTGATTAAAAGTCCTGTCTGTCCAGATCCAGGATTGTGAAGTTTAAAAGATGTGAAGAGAGTAAGGTGTACTAACATCCCTGTAAAATTGGGTCACGCCAAAGGAAAACAAAGGGTAAGATAAACACCTGTTGGGTATTATCCACAAACAAGATAGTCGATGCTGCCAGAGTCTCACCAAAGAAACCTCACCGGTGCACACAGGCCAATAAGGATTACGTCTCTCAGAGCAGCTGCCTGGTAGTACTAACAATATGATATGCATGATAAACTAAGCAAAAAAAGGAAGGAGGCAGCCTAAATTGCCAGAAGTTCTAGCCTGAAATTAAAATGAATGATCTGTTTGCTGAGTGAAATGAGTTAGGATCATAGTAATTATAATACAATTTGGGACAGAAGACAACTTTAAGTAATTCTAAATGAATGAGCTATGAGCTAACGGAATGTCAAGCTTTCATATAAATCAACCAACTTTAATCCTAATATAGCGGCTCATCTATTTAGTCCTGGATATATCTAATAGTAATGCAAGCATAATCTAGGAAAAAATTAAACTTATTGTTGAATTTATTATTATTCTAAATGTCATGATTACATTTGGTATAACTTACCTTGACTGTCTCTCTAACATCCCCAAGATAGCTTAGTCTTTACTCTTTCCTGTCTTTCAAAATGTCATAGACCTTATTATAACATTAATAATCAGCATTATGAAAACATTTAGAAAAATTTTCATTCTAAGACATCTATTGCTCTTTAAATGAAAACAAAACTAATCAGCTAGGATATGGGGCCTTGCTAATTAAATATGGAAAATGCCATACTTATTGGCAGAGTCTTTGCTCAATTCCCCCCCTAGTTTCCACAGCACTCTAGGATGAATATCATATTATGTGATTTCTTGCTGACATGAGCTGGCCCTTGGAGTCAATAGCTGCTTAAGCAATAATGCTTATTGGAGATTTTCTGGTTGGTTGTTTTGCAACAATGTTGAGGTTCAGAGTGTTTGTGATCCACCTGATTTGCTTTCTCTTCCTCCCATCTAGTGGGAAACAGCTGGGTGTTCCTTCTGTTTTCCACATTTTCAAGAGTTTACTTGCATTCTTTACAGTGAAAGGAATTTGTGGTTTAATAAAAAGTCTCTTATGACATTGTAATTACTGCTTTAAAAGCAGGGGCCATAAGGAAAGCAAGGGAATGAGATTATATACCCCAATGTCTTATTTCTGTTTCAGAATACTTAAAAAGATGCTGTGGTTCATAGACACAGGAAAACATAGGTCAGTTCACCCATTTCTATATATACACAAATCGGAGACACTGATTACATTCCTTCAAGAGTTCCCATCCATACCTTCTTTTTCCAGGTAGCTCCTTCCCTACTTTTGAGGAGTCGTGGAAAAGGAAATGTACACACCTTAGCATAAACTCTTCTGCCAAAAATATACGAAAGGCTTCACGGTGTTATACTACTAGCCTAAATTAGCATCGAAATAGTATTTGCTTTATGTAGAAATACACTAGGAACTGAAGAGGCTGTGTTTTGTGGCTCAGAATAAGAAAGTAATGATTATTCTCTCTAAAATATAATAAAAACACACAAAATATGCCTTACACAAATAGTACAAGTATTTATTATTAGTGAGTAAGACACCATAAAATCCATCAGGAACAATGTGCACAGTTATATAGCTTCCTATCAGAGGTGGAGAACACATTTATTTATTTATTTATTTATTTTATTTTGGCTTTCCTTATTCATTTTCTAGATTTTTTTACATTTTATTAGGGGCTCATACAACTCTTATCACAATCTACACATATACATACATCAACTGTATAAAGCACATCCATACATTCTCTGCCCTAATCATTTTCAAAGCATTTGCTCTCCACTTAAGCCCTTTGCATCAGGTCCTCTTTTTTCCTCCCTCCCTCCCCTTTCCCTCCTCCCTCATGAGCCCTTGATAATTTATAGATTGTTATTTTGTCATATCTTGCCCTATCCGGAGTCTACCTTCCCCCCCTTCTCTGCCGTCCATCTCCCAGGGGGTAGGTCACATGTGGATTCTTGTAATCAGTTCCCCCTTTCCAACCCACTCACCCTCCACTCTCCCAGCATCGCCCCTCACCCCACTGGTCCTGAAGTTATCCTCCACCCTGGATTCCCTGTGCTTCCAGCTCCCATATGCACCAGTGTACAACCTTTGCCCTATCCAGTCCTGCAAGGTAGAATTCGGATCATGGTAGTTGGGGGGAGGAAGCATCCAGGATCTAGGGGAAAGCTGGATTTTAATAGTTAACTTGAAGTTCTAACAGGAAAGTATGGTGTGGAAGTTACATGAGGCTATTTAACTTGTGGTAAAAAGGTTATTTTTTTTACCATGATCTACTTGAAGCAAGAATGATCAATGAAGATTTGACTTCATATAATTTTTTTAACCTCACTGAGATTTATGTTTTACAGATGTCTCCATTTGGAAGATATAAAGTAGAAATGGCATAGTTGCATATAAAACGTCACTGATTGACTCATGGATATTGCAAATGAAAAAAAACGATTCGATGTGAAGTACCTTCTTTTTTGGTCTTGCAGTAACAATAGGAGAGGATGATCTCGTGGATGCCAGTAAAGAGAGTAAATAATTTTCTTATTTTCAAAAAGTAACAGTCAGAGCAACTTAATTTTCACACTCATATTCCACGATCATTGGCTGATTGCAGTGCAATTTTATCATGTATTTCTGGTTTTCACTCAACAATATGTTTAACAAGGTTTTGAAAGTTATAGACATATAGCTTGCAAATGTGTATGGCCATGTATGGGTAGGTTTTAATTTTTATTTTATTTTTAATTTTAAAAATAATTTTATTGGCACATAAACCACATATAATACAATTTAATGATTCAATCATATTAAGAAGAATTGTGAAGTCATCACAATTTCAAACATTTTCTTCTTGTACTCATTGTTTTTTTTTCTTTTCTTTCTTTCTCATTTTAAATCATTTTACTAGGGGTTCATACAACTCTTATCACAATCCATACATACATCAATTATGTAAAGCACATTTGTACATTCATTGCCCTCATTAGGCTCAAAACATTTGCTCTCCACTTAAGCCCCTGGCATCAGGTCCTCATTTCTTTCCCCTCTCTCCCTGCTCCCTCCTCCCTCATGAACCCTTGATAATTTATAAATTATTATTTTGTCATATCTTGCCCAGTCTGACGTCTCCCTTCACCCACTTTTCTGTTGTCCGTCCCCCAGGGAGGAGGTCACATGTAGATCCTTGTGATCAGTTTCCCCTTTCCAACCCGTCCTCCCTCTACCCTTCCAGTATCGCCATTCATGCCACTGGTCCTGAAGGTATCATCTGCCCTGTATTTCCCGTGTTTCTAGTTCCTATATGTACCAGTGTACATCCTGTGGTCTAGCCAGACTTGCAAGGTAGAATTCGGATCATGATAGTGGGCGGGGAGAAAGCATTTAGGAACTAGAGGAAAGTTGTATATATCATCATTGCTACATTGCAACCTGACTGGCTTGACTCCTCTCAGAGACCCTTCTATAAGGGGATGTCCAGTGGCCTACAAATGGGCTTTGGGTCTCCACTCAGCACTCCCCCCCCTCATTCACTATGGTAAGATTTTTTGGTTCTGATGATGCCTTATAACTGATCCCTTCGACACCTCGTGATCACATGGGCTAGCTGGTGTGCTTCTTCCATGTGGGCTTTGTTGCTTCTAAGCTAGATGGGCACTTGTTTACCTCCAAGCCTTTAAGATGCCAGATGCTATATATTTTGATAGCCGGGCACCATCAGCTTTCTCCACCACATTTGCTTATTCACCCGTTTTGTTTTCAGCGGTTGTGTCGGGAAGGTGAGCATCACAGAATGCAATTTAATAGAAGAAAGTATTCTTGCATTGAGGGAGTACTTCAGTGGCAGTCCAATGTCCTTCTGTTACCTTAATACTACACCTGTAAATATATGCACATAAATCTATTTCTCCATCCTCATATATAAATATATTTGCATATGTACATGTCTTTATCTAGACCTCTATAAATGCCCTTTTCCTCCCAGCTCTTTCCTCTATTTCTCTTGACTTTCCTTCCATCCTACTATCATGCTCAGTCCCCACCAGGGTTTCAGCAATTCCTCTTGGTTACATTGCTCTTGATCATGCCCTAACAGGCCTCTCACACCTTCCTCACCACCAATTTGGGTCATTTGTTGTTCCCTTGCCCCTGGGTTTGTTAGCACCACTACCTTTCCCCCCACTTCCCCCTCTCCCATGTCCCCCAGGAACTGTTGGTCCCATTGTTTTCTCCTCCAGATTGTTCATCCAGCCTATCTTATTTAGACAGACCTGCAGAGATAATAACATGCACAAAAACAAGACAGAGCAAAACCAAGCAACAATATACAACAAAACAACAATAACATACCCATGGCAAAAAAAAAAAAAAAACCACAACAAGAAAAGAACGCTTGTAGTTTAGTTCAAGGATAGTTTGTTGGCCTTTAGGAGTGTTTTCCAGTCCAGTCTGTTGGGATACCACGCCCTGGCCCCAAAGTCCACCTTCAGCATACCCTGGGGACGTCGCCGCTCCATTCCCTTGTTTTTCCGTTGCTCCCCCTTAGTCTTTTGCCTCGGTGTGGCGGGATCACATCGGGTGCAATTCCCACATTGTGTCTCCAGTGTTGTCCCTTGTAGGGTTATGAGTCAGTGAGGCGTGTCATGTCTCCTAGTGGGGCCGGCCATGTGGTCCTCTCTGTGGACTGGCTGCTCTAATTGGGAGCATCGTCCTTATGGCCTGGTGGGCTAGGGTGTGCTCCACTCTCTCCTCCTCCCCCTTCATCTACTCCCATGTGCTCTGATCAGATATGTGCCCCTCCCAGAGCTGCAGATTCAATGGCGTCCTTTGAAATAAATTCTTCTGTGGGAAGTGGCAGGTGTCACTTAGTAGTTGGGATTGGGGGCCAGCCCCCCAGACCTCTCCACTGGTTCCCTACTCCACGCCAGAATGTTGCATTTACATCTTGGAGCACTGAGTTGAAGTCTGGTCCCTCTTTCCCTGGGGAGATATATACAATACCCTCCCCTTGGGTGGGTTAGTGCCCTGTGCCCCTGTTACCCATTTCTTTTTTATTATTTTTTTTTTCCTTTCCTCACCTCCTTTTTAGTTGTCTACCATGTGGATCCCTGTATTTGGTCTGGTCCCTACCATATTACCTGGTCCTCACCCCAGGAATGTTTGTATACAGTAGCTTTTTCCATATGCCCCTTTTGCATTTTTTTAAAAGCTTACTTGTCCTTTTGTGCTTGACTTACTTCGCTTAGCATGATTTCCTCCAATTCTTCCCATACAGCGATGTGCTTCATACGCTCATCACTGCTTTTTAGCGACGCACAGTACTCCATTGTATGTATATACCACAGCTTTTTAATCCACTCGTCAGTTGATGGAAACTTGGGTTGCTTCCAACTCCTTGCAATTGTGAACTGTGCCGCAGTGAACATTGGAGCACAGATGTCTGGCCTTGGTTTGTTTCTTGCCTCTTCTTCGTATATGCACAGTAGGGGGATTGCTGGGTCTTATAGTAACTCGATTTCCATCTGTTTTAGATATCGCCAGATCGATTTCCATAGTGGCTGTACATACAAGTCCATCAGCAGTGGATGAGTGTTCCTGTGTCCCCATAGCCCCTCCAACATTTGTTGCTTTCTGATTTTTTGAATTGGGCTACCTTTGAGGGTGTTAGGTGGTACCTCATTGCTGTTTTAATTTGCATTTCTCTTATGGCTAAAGATTGAGAACATTTTCTCATATGTTTGTTGGCCATTGGGATTTCTGCCCCTGTGAAACTTCTGTTCAAGTCCTTTGCCCACCTCTCAAGTGGGCAGTGTGGGTAGGTTTTAAATGCTCAAGGTTGCATGTTCCCACAACCACTTCTATTTGATAAGCAGTTGTTACTGATGAGCCTGTATGACTGTCCTCAGCTGAGAAGCTTGGCTCATCTGGTTTACCACAGCTAAGCTTGTGGTCCAGAAATACCAAACTTCCCAGGTGTGGGTTGTTATCCTGGCAATCAGGCTGAGGAATCATTTGTGATTCTGCTTCAAGTTTGTTTGTTTCATGTTGGTGCTATCTGCATTTTGAAGGGCCTCGTTTGTATTTGATACCTGATCCAATGAATCAATTGGTATTTTATTAGGATGTGCCAGTGATTGAAACAGGATTAATCACCATGAAGTCAGAAAGTACCTGTGTTAGTCTGGGTACTTTAGAGAAACAAATCCACAGAAACTCATGTATAAGAGAGAGTTTTACATAAAGGGTAAGTGCACATCAAGAAAACATCCCAACCTAGTGCTGCCCAAAACCACAAGCCCAACATTAACCCATTAGCCCATATGTCCAACACCACTCCACAAAATCCTCCTCCATCTCAAAAAATAGACACAATGATGCCTACTGCAGGAGGAAAGCCAAATCAGTGAAAGTGTCATCATCTCAGCGCTGGCAGGAGTATCCACTCAGCAGCTCCAGCACCAGGGCTGCATCGGGGTAGGTCCATGTGGCTTCCCCTCAGGGATTTCTTGCAGGAAGTGAGCCTTGCCAGCTGAAGTAGGAACTGGTTAAGGCAGCTGCACCCTGGTCCGACCATCGCAAAGCAAGAGACCGTAGAACTCGAAAGGCGAGGCTCATAGAGCCATTTATCCTTCTGCCCTTCAATTAACACTACATGTGTTTATTGGCTAGGTTGACACAGTAAACAAACTACCTCAGTACCTGTAGTATATTTTTGTGTTATTGAGTTGGTTCTGGCTCATATTGACCCTCTGTGTATGACAGGACACAACACTGCCCAGTCCTGAACCATTCTTCCGATTGTAATATTTGAGCCCATTGTTGCCACCACTATGTCAATCCATCTCACTGAAGGCCCAGAGAAATAGGGCAAAGTCTTGCTATCCTCCTTCTATGAAACATTCTGACTGTACTTCTTTCAAGGCAGATTTGTTGGTTTTTCCAGCAGTTGATGCTATATTCAATATTTTTGCCAACATCATAATTCAGAGACATTCATTCTCTGGTCTTCTGTGTTTAGCATGCTGCTCTCACAGACACAGGGGGGTACTAAAAATACTGTGGCTCAAGTCAAGTGCACAGTAGTCCTCCAAATAACAGCTTTGCTCCGTAATACATTGAAGAGGTCTTGCGAAGCAGATTGGCCCAATGTAACATGTCATTTGATGTCATGACTGCTGCTTCTATGAACACTGATTGTGGATCCAAGTAACATGAAATCCTTGATAACTTTGCTCTTTTCTCCATTTATTATGATGTTGTCTTTGGATCTAGTTGTGAGGATTTTTTTTCTTTTTTACATTGAGTTGTAGAGCATTGGAAAACCTAACAAAATTAAAGAGTCGGATTTCTTCACACTAAAGTAAAAATAGTCAAATAGGCAAATAGTTAATATGTCAGATTCTAGTTATACTTATTACTTATTTTCTAACCTACAACTTCACAATATGTAAATTATGCATAATTTGTACAAACTCCCTCTTTGTGTACTACCTGTGAATGTTAGCTAAACCAGGGGAGTGCACAGACACCACGGGGCTTAAAATCGGGGATGGAGACCTCCAGGCATCATTCTATCAAGCACCTGGGATTTTCAGCATCTAAACAGCAATTGGACATATATTTAATGGGACATGAAAACAATATTAAGAACTGTATAATGTTGTTTTGTTTAATTTTGACTGGTTGAGTTAGAAAAGAGCTTGGAATTTTAAATACTATTTCTGTGGAATTATTTCAAAAAGTACTGTGAGATATCAATAGTGAAAGATATCAAATTATCGCTGAGATATAATTACATACCACCCAAAGGCCAAATGCCCCGTGAATTATCATTTGGGGACACATGGCATTTGAGTTTGGGCTTTAGTTCTTCTGTGTGACTTGAGTCTTAAAAATCCAAGAAAAAGTTTGACAAATTTGGAAATTGTCCGGTGTAGACTGATGTTCATGTGGTTGGTTCATTAGTCCATTGGACTAATTGCATATTCAATTGGCTTTTGACAGGGAGAGATGAATAATTGTACCTTAGATGGCCAACTAGTTTTTTTAAGGGCTCTTATAATTCCTATCACAATCCATACATCCATCCATTATGTCAAGCACATTTTTACATATGTTGCTATCATAATTTTTAAAACTTTTTTTGAGCCCTTGGTATCAGCTCATATCCCCCCTCCCCTATCCTCCATCCCTCATGAACCCTTAATAATTTATAAGTTACTATTTTTTTCATGTCTCCTGAGCATTGTGATCAGTTCTCCCTTGCTCCCCCTCCCTCACCTTCCCCTTCCCCTCCTGGTGTCACTACTCTTATTATTGGTCCTGAGGGGTTTATCTGTCCTGGATTCCCTGTGTTGTGAGCTCTTATCTGTACCCGTGTAAATGCTCTGGTGTAGCCGGATTTGTAAGGTAGAATTGGGGTCATGATAGTGGGAGGGAGGAAGCATTGAAGACCTAGAGGAGTGTGTGTTGGCCAACTAGCTTTTAAGTCTTCAGTTGTTACTCATTAAAGTAGGAGGTTCTGACAATTAACCTTGCTGTCCGTCCACTGAGACTAAGGCCCCATAGGCCCAGCAGCTCACTCCCTACAGGAGTTTGGTTATGTCTACGATGCTTTCATAACTTGTGCCCTGGATGCTTAACTACGTTCATGGACACAGTTGTACCAAAAGTAAATGTGGTTGTTAGATGCCATAGACTTGGTTCCAAAACTGCCTGGTCTGTACCTTTCTCACAATTGCTTTGCTGAAGCTCATTGTATAGTTATTGTACCAATCCATCTTTTCTGCTTTTTCCCTGATCCTCAACTTCATCAAGCAAGATGTCCATTTCTAGAGACTGGTCTCTTCTGAGAACTTCTAATATTTCATAGTTCACCTATTTATAAGTGTTCTTATACAACTCTCCCATATTTAAGTCAACTGTACTCTTTTTAATAGACTCTTTTTGCAAGGCAGAATTGGGATCATGATAGTTGGGGGGGAGGATGCATTTAAGAACTAGAGGAAGGCTGTGAGTTTCATTATTGCTACACTGAACCCTGAGTGACTCATCTCCTCCCCACTACCCCTCTGCAAGGGATGTCCAGTTGTCTACAGATGGGCATTGGGTCCCCATCATGCACTCCCCTCATTCACGATGATATGATCCCCACCACCCTGCCTTTGTGTTTTGAAACCTGGTCTCCTCAGCCCTTCATGATCACACATGTTGGTGTGCTGCTTCCATGTGGGCTTTGTTGCTTCTGGGCTAGATGGCCGCTTGTTTACTTTCAAGCCTTTAAGTCCCCAGACGCTACAGCTCTCAATGACTGGGCACCATCAGCCTTCTTCACCACACTTACTTATGCACACATTCGTCTTCAGTGTTTATGTGGGGAAGGTGATCACACAATGATGGTTTTTATTCTTTGGCGTCTGCTACCTGATCCCTTCAACACCTCGTGTCCACTTAGGCTTGTGTGCTTCTTCTCTGTGGACTTTGTTGCTTCTGAGCTAGATGGTTGCTTGTTTGCCTTCAAGCCTTTAAGACCCCAGATGCTGTATCTTTTTGATAGCCGGGCACCATCAGCTTTCTTCACCATGTTTGCTTATGCACATGTCTGTCTTCAGTGATCATGTCAGGAAGGTGGGTATCATGGAATTACCGTTTAGCTAAGCAAGGTGCTATTGTATTGAGGTAGTGTGCACGAGGAGGCCCAGTGTCCACCTGCTACCCTACTACTAAACCTATACATCTATGCACATAGATCTATTTCCCTCATAATAATAAATATATTTACATATGTACATGTCTGTATTTAGACCAGAGGATGCACAGCGCTACAGTTGGGATCAAGAAACACAGGGAATCTAGGACAGATGAACCCCCCTCAGGACCAGCAGTGAGACTGGCCATACCGGGATGGAAGAGGGGGTAGAAAGGGGGAACCGACCTTGGGGATCTACATATAACCTCCTCTCTGGGGCATGTGCAACAGGAAAGTGGGTGAAGGGAGATGCCGGGCAGTGTAAGATAAGATAAAATAATAATTTATAAATTATTAAGGGTTCATGAGGGAGGGTGGAGCAGAGGGAGGGGGAGGGAAAAAATGAAAATGAGCTGATTCTGGGAACCCAAGTGGAAGGCAAATTTTGAGAATGATGAGGGCAATGGATATATAAGGCTGCTTTACTTAATTGATGTATGTATGGATTGTGATAATAGTTGTATGAGCCCCAATAAAGTGATTTTTTAAAAAAGAGGTGCAACAACTCAGAAAAAAAGAAATTAAAATTCTAAAGACAAGAAAAAATAGACTCTTTTTACCTTGTATTAGATTATATTACATTACACTATACTGTATTGTATTATATTATTTTTCCATGGCTCTTCAGCATAAGTTTTAGTAGCAGAATAATATTACATCTAATGGATGTTTTTAGCCAATTCTTTGTCACTTATCCATATTCTTTTGCTATGAGTAATGAGCCTGTACTTTAGATTTGTTTTGTTCGGGTTTGGAGTGAAAGAGCAGGAAATGATTTTACAGGAAATCCAAGGAGTAGGGGATTTGTTTGCAAATTTCAGCCAACAAAATAATAGTCTTTTGGTTTACATAGGTACTTTAGAGTGTTCTACTGAGCCTGCATAAAGGATACACAGAGATGTATCAGAGAAGTGATGAAGATGTCTAAAGTTTGAGTACTTTTGAAATGCTCTTTCAGCTTCTGAGAGAAAATAATTATAGTCCTTCCTTTTATCAGAGTAGATATTAGGAAAGAAAATAAAACAGACCAAAAATATCTTCTTTCTTATAGATTTTTTCATATGCTTTAATAAAAACATAAACCCACCCCCTCCCTGGGAGACAGACAACAGAAAAATGGGTGGAGGGACACTTTGGTCAGTGTAAGACTTAAGAAAATTAGAATAATCTATAAATTATCAAGGGCTCTCGAGGGAGGGAGAGAAGGTGGGGAGGGAGGGGAAAATGAGGTTGGTGCTTTGTAGTATCATGCATGTCCATCATTTGCACCCCTCAGGATCTCGCATTATTGAACAGGTTAGGTATTTTACCTAATGATCTTCCTCACCAGAGCCCTGGTGGCAGAGTGCGCTGTGCTTTGTGCTGTTAATCACAAAGTCAGAGATGGAAAACACTAGCCGCTCTGCAGGAGATGGAGGTTTGCAATCTCAGAGAATCCTAGGGGCAAGTCTTCTTTGTCCTTTTACAGAGTCCATGAGCCAGAATCAACTTGTTGGCGATGGGTTTGTTTTTTTTGGTGGCTAAGAGAGAAAAGATTTTGTGTGTTTTCAAGCCTATGGCTTGTAGTAGGGCAAGGGAGCAAAGGTATAGAAGCAGTAAAAAGGAAATGTGAGGATTGGGGAGGGAGGGGCGGAGAGGAAAGTGAAATTAACCATATTCCCCTGCCTCTAGGAAATTATGATGGACTAAAGGTTGCAGGAGCTCTGGTGGGAGAGTGGTTATGCACTGCGGCCTGCAAGTCTGGCAGTTTGAAAACACCAGCCAGCCTCAAGAGAAAGATGGGTCTTTCTGCTTCTGTAAGGAGTTAAGGTCTTAGAAACCCACAGGGACAGTGCTTACTCTATCCTGTAATCGTGTCGCTATGAGTTGGCATCTACTTGATGGCAATGAGTGTAAGTCTGGTGACTGACTTGTCGAATAATCGAGGTATCAATTCTACCTTGGACTCAATAAGCATTGATGAATTGCATCAACAGCTCTGCTATTGGGGGAAGACAGTTGTAACCTGGAAGCATTTTGGATCAATTAATTCCTTTTGCTACTTTTCTGGCAACTTTTCGAAAACCCTTCGCACACCTTTAAACATGTGAAGGGTACATTATGAATCATGATAAAGATGTGTTAGCCTGGGTTATCTTCCTGCATTCTGCATCACTGCACGTGACTGCTTGAGACTGAAGAGGGGCTTACGGACTGGTCTTGGACTTATCAACTTGAGTTGAACTGGGCTGGGATGTGTTCTCAATTACTCCTTGATACAAAGCTCTTTCTTAGTCATATATGAGAGTCACTGGATTTGTTTCTCTAGTCAACCCGGCCTAATAGGGTGAGGAATGCCTAATACATAGGCTTGCCAGGAGTTACAATCAATTCAATGGCAGTGGTATTTTGTTGTTGTTTTGTTAACTATGATTATGATAATCAGTGAAATTATATGTAACTTAACTTAGAAATTTAAAATAAATCGATGGAGAAGAAACGCACACTAACCTAGGTCCTTTTATATATATTTTCTGTAAATTAAAAAATTATCTGAACCAATTGGTGGATATGAGTGTGGCCCATCTGGCAAACTGTTCTAAGTTGAGCTACATGGTGATCCAAAGATTTGACATTTTTCTAAAGAGGACAAAATAGTACCAATATCTTGGGAGATAAATGAGCATATATCTTCCCTCAGGGACCCATCGTTCCTGCTAGTTGTCTGTTACTTTCTTTGTTTAGACTACCCAACATTGAAATATCCAAGCCTTTATTCCATAAAAATAACTTGCTAGAATTGCCTACAAATAATTTTACGGTGTACAAATACTTAACCCTGTACTTTCGACTATAGTACAGGGTGAGTGTGCTGGCTATGCTGATTTAGCAAGCAGCCTCCATATGCCTCAGTTGTCAGGAAGAGCAGTCTCTGAATGTTTAAGAAATGATGCTCACTGGTCTTAGAAGCTTAGTACCTACAATTACTGAAGCATGTTGATTGCAACAGAGAGGACAGTGGAGGGCGGCTCAGACCAACCCAAGCAATAGGTCATGGCATTCCAATGTGAACCTTCAAGAGCCCTTTAAAAAAGAACAAAGCACGCTTACAAGAAACTCAATTGCCTGCTCTCTGAAGCCTATACAGAGTAGACGGATTTCTAACCCCTTCCCCCACCCACCTTAGCTAGTCTAAAAGACCACAGAGAGCCTATCTTTCACTTCATTTCAAGAACAAAATAACTACCTGGTGCAGGGTCTTCTTTTGTATTTCAGAGCCCAAGCCTTGCTCTTTGTTCCTATTGTAAAAGTACCATTGACAATAGTTAAGACGTCTTGAGGCCAGGGTGAGGTGCTCAAGGGTATCTATGTTCTGTCCGGATTGTCTGAGTAACTGCCCATGTCACTCTTAATCTGCTTGAGTTCAGTTAGGGTCAAAGGCTTATGAACTGTCCAAGGACTTTGAAGGGGGGCTTTATAGGGTCTTTGGTACGTTTGGAACAGGAGTCTTTACAGAGGGAAAATGCTTGATCATAAGGGACCTCCGCCCATTCTCCTATCCTTCACACGTTAGATTCTGGCTGTATTAGGGGAGAGAGGGAAAGTGTGCTAAGCTTTGGTCAGGATTCCGCATCACCTAGCAAGGCTGGGACTAGAAGGAGTTGCAGAAGAACTCTAGTTTCTGCTTCGTTAGCATCTGTGGGTCAAATCTAGACCAGTAGACAGGATGCAACATGAAGGGGTTGTCCTGAGGGACAGACTCCTGGTTGCCTATCTAGAAAGCACACAACCAAAAGGTTAGATTGCCCTGCATCTCGGGGTCGTACCTAAAGGTCCAAACCTCTGGGACCTGGGGTCGCAGATGGATACCTCCTTCATCCACGGCTGGGTCAGGACCCCGCCTTAATTGGCTGATTTGGTCCTGACTGTTCTCTAGCCAGCAAACCATACAGTAAGGTACCACTGGCTAATGAGTGGCATTTCGGAACCTATGGAGGGGGTCACTGGCTTGAGTGACCCACCAGGAACCTCCAAAGGTAATGGGGGACCTGTCTAATGGGGTAATCTGAATGCAGTCACTCTTACAAAATTGGAATCCTTGACTGCACATATATTAACCTAGGGGATTGTACCAAGGAGGTGAATAGCCCGGTGGATGGGCCTGTCCTTTGTGCGGAGGCTGCAGGCAGGAGATAGCTGTGCTTAAAAGCCTCTAGAGTGATCTTGGAAACAACAGGGCTGACAATTGTTCAGTGACCTTGCTTTCAAATGCCTCTTGCCAAAGCTTTCCCAAAGGGAACAAAAACAATCTGACAGAAAAACAAAGACCCAAACCCCAAACCAAACCAAAGCTGTTCGTTTGTAAACTGGAGAAAATAGGTTTGGAGTAACCAGGGAGAACCCACACCACACCCCCCACAAACACACCTTTAGAGGAACCAGGGGATCTACAAACAGGGAGGGATCTACCGTGGGAACTGGGGGGATTGGGGCACTATCAGGAAAACCGAAAGGGGGCTGGGAAGCCAGACCATGAGGGACCAGAAGGGTTGGCTAGCCAGGAAGTCCCCACCCTGTGACCTTCTGGTTGGAGCAAGAGATGCCATCTTGGTAAGGTCAGCAGAACATCAAGTATTCAGCTATCCTGCAGGGGGAAAAATGATAGAAGGGGGGCTGGTGAGGGGGGACTGAGGGAGAAAGCATGGGGAGTGGGGATCCTGCAGAGAGACCAACTGATTTAAACAATACTGCAGGACAATAGCACAGGTGAGTAGCAGGTGGGGGTTTACCAGGGAGGCAGCAACCCAGAGTGAACTGTGCCCGAAAGGCAAGGGAAGGTGGAAGGGATCTCAGGAGCAGAGTGCAGAGCCAGCGGGCATCAATCTCCGGGCTGCACTGTGGGGAAACAATGCATTAGAAGGGTTTGACCTGGAGGCAGGGATCCACAGGAGAGCAGGGAGGCAGACATGCAGGGGGATGGGGGAAGGAGGTCCAGCAGTTACTTCCCAGAGCACGTTTTACCAATAACCACACGTGGTGCTGGGAAAACTGGGCTGCAGGGCAGCTTCCACTCTCGGCAGCTCAGGGGGCAGGATCGGATCCTGTCGGGTGTGCAGCCAAGTCCGAGATACAGTCCCATCTCCCTCCCACAAAGGCTGGCAGTTTCAAACTGCCGGTCTCAAAGTTTAAGTCTAACACTTAGGAAGTTCCTGGGCCACCAGAGGTTCTCAAAGGTGGTGAAGTGAAGTCCAAATCGAAAAGTGCACTGAAAGAGTGGAGTAGAGGTCCGTGCCCCTGGCTCCAGGAACAGGGAATTTGTCCTGAGCTGCTTAGCTCAAAGATGGAGTCCACATTGTGTATCCGAGTCACGGAACCAACTATGTTAGATTCCTGGATTGAGGTACCCTCAGTTCTTCACTGTGCTGAACAAAATCACGCAGAAGTACTTTCGTAATCCAAGTGAGTTCATATGAAGAAAAGGGAATGTTTCTGTTATTAGAGTCTCAAAAAGTTACACTCTATTTTTGGAAAGCATGACAGGCCGTGAAGAAAGCACGCTGGGATTCACGACTGTGCACGAGAAACCATGTGGAAAGAACACCTGAGTGGGAGCATGAAACCCATATGTGTGGAACTGGGGAGTCCTTGGCAGCCAAGAGGGGTGCCCTGCGGTGGAGAGACGACCACCCTCCGCCGGCAGCATGCACCTGAGCAAGAGCACAGTAAAAATGAGACTGCAGGCCTGCAGCCTCTCTATTTAAGCCCCCTGGCTGGAGAGGTGTGGCTGAAGGTATGGGTTGATTTTATGGGCTGAGCTTAGGCCCACCTGTGTGGTGTCATATGGCTGGGCCTAGTCTGTGCACACTCAGTTTGGAGTTCCCATAGGTGCCTAATGGCTGCCTGATGTCTTTCCAGCCCCTTTGCGGTGACCCTTTGCAGGCATTGGAGAGACAACCCCCAGTAGTCCCTAATCTAGCTCCTAATGTTCCCTAACCTAAAAAGGCCGACAGGAAAGCCACACTATCATTGCAAACCATCTGGCCACTGACAGCGCTCTGTCCTATGCGGCCACTCAAGAGGAGAGCGGTCTGCTGGCCACTCTGCAACTGCTAACTGGCCTGGAGCAGCCCAGCCGGATGGTCCAGCAGCGAAGGATTGCTGCCACTGCTCTGGAATGCCGGTTGTGCTTGGATGTGGCAGGTGGGCCAATATATATATATTTTTTCTTACTTGGGCTGTCTATTATCACCTAACCTCCTTCCTCAGACTCCAAGGAGTAGCTGCCTCCACTGTCCCTGGAGATGGCAATCCTCAGGGAAAGAAGAGAGAATTAACCAACACTTGAAATTAACCCTCAGGAAACTGACACAAGAAACTCAGAAGAAGTGGAAAGATGCACCTCAATAGCCCTCTGACCTCTCGGAATTGCCCCACAGCAACCTACATGCTTAAGCCCCTATGGAGTTTTATATGGGAAACCTTTCCTTGTAACAGATTCTGAAGTGTCCTTGACACAACAATACGCTATAAGCGTAGCCCAATGCCAGGTGGCACTCCCTCAGTATGGGCGCATCCAGGCCCAAGAGGAGGTAGAGCTACGCCCCCGGTCCCCCTTGTGCTTTCCTGGAGACCTACAAGGAGGGGTCCCCCAATTCCTGCCTCCAGCCAGTCTGGAAGGGTCCATTCCCAGTAATTCTTTCTATCCCCACTGCCTTTAAAGTTCCAGGAACTTTACACCATTCTTGGGTAAAATTGTAGCAGCCCTTGTGACCGGCTCGCCCAGACAGATCCATGAGGAAAGACAGATACATGTGTGAACCACTGGATGGTTAAGATGGTGCTTCCTTGGCACCCCAAGACAGATAGTGCTCTACAGAAAACCTCACCACACACCCACAACAGTCGTTACGCTACTAGATGCTTTCACAAAGTCCCCGCGTCTAAAGGAAACTTGCACCGATGCCTGTCAGTCCAGGGTCAGTAGCTCCTGAGATTTTTTGAAGTCTTTCAGTGAAACTAATCCACACTTCCACGGGCACTGGTAGCCCATAGCCTTGACCTTAGCCGCACCTAAACTGTTGACCTGTTGTGTTTCTTCCAGGAGCCAGGAGGTTACTAATGGCATTGGGCCAAGATTGCCAACCCCGTCCTCACCCACCATGGGCCCCCACCCCCTGCTCATAAGGAGGAAGGGTGTGAACTAACCCCCCTGCCCCCTTCCCACACACATCATGTCCATTTTGACAGCAGAAAGCCAGAGATGGTGGTGGCCCAGTTTCCTCCAAAATTTGGGTCCATAATTCCTTCAGCAGTGGGGAACATAGCTGAGCGACAAATGGGGGTTGTGTCTTCAATGCCTGCAAAGGGCCACAGCAATGAGGTAGGAACGAAATCAGGCAGCCATTGGACACCTAAGGGGAAATCCAGAGTGGGCATATGCAGACTAAGCCCCCAGTACAGGTGAAACTTAAGCCTAAAGCTACAACTCGGCACCTACCTGTGCCTAACCCAGCCAACGAAGTCAGTTAACTCCTTCAACCACGCCTCCCCAGCCAGAGAGGTAAATGCACAGGCCTACAGTCTCTCTTTGACTCTGTTCTTGCTCAGATGCATGCTGTAAGTGGAGGGTGAGGTTCCTCCTGTTTGCGGGGGCAGGCATGTGCCTGAGTGCCCCACCCAGGGCCAGCTCAGGGGCCTGCATGTCCTCTCTTGGCTCCTTTGGGTTTGGGCTCCAATTCCTGTACAATTCCCATGTGTTTTTTTGTGGTTCCCATGCAGTCTTGCATGTTTACCAGAAAAGACATGTATTTTTGAGACTGAAATACCTGAAACTACCCTTCTCCTCATAAGTCACTTGGATTATAACATGTGCTTCTGCTGCATGTGTTCTTTAAGCACTGTAAAGCAAAGAACCAAGGTACTCCAATCCAGGAACCTAATACTTGGAGCCCACCCAGAGGTGCCTTGGAAGAAAGGGCTGGCAATCTGCTTTTAAAACTCAGTCATTAAAAACCTATGGAGCACCGTGTTACTCTGATATACAGGAGTTCCATCTATGTTGGAACTGACTGAATGCAGCTAGTCATCTTGTTATGTTCGATGTAGCTGTCCCTGCTCCAGGCGCATACAACTACATGTGCTAGCCCCTGAACTATCTTATACTTTGGACATGTCAGGAGAGAGAGACCAGTCCCTAGAGAAGGACATGCTTCATAATGTAGAGGGTCAGAAAAAGATAAAAAGGAAGGCTCTCAACAAGATGGATTGACACTGTGGCTGCAGCAAGGAGCTCAAACCTAAGAACTATTGTGAGGCTGGCAGAGGACTGGGCTGTTTTGTTCTATTGCACAAGGGCCTCTGGCGCTGGAGCCAATTCAGCAGTGCCTAACAAGCAGGCAGCAGGCACTCAACTAACACTTCCTACATACCGATTGTATTTCATCTCATGACATTTCTATGAAGTTTGTCCTTTTAATCTTCTCTTTATCTCCAGAAAACAAAAAACAGATCCAGGATGGAGATCTTCCTAAGCTCCACTCCATTGCCCATGACTCAATGCCAACTCATAGCACCCTGATACAGAGTTTCCAGACTGCAGATATTTAGGGAGAAGACAGTCCCATCTTTCTGCCATGAAGATATGGCTGGAACGGGAGCTCTCAAAAAGGAAATCTGTTAAATAAATAGATAAACCAAGATATCATTGACCTTAAAGTCCATGCTGTTACATTCAATCAATCAAAATTTGTTTGAGCAACGATCGAAACTCATTGAGTAGGTATCTGAGATTGTTTCTGGGCCAGTCTATTTTGACGTAATATGAAATAATTAAAAATAGAAATAAATTAGTCTGCTCCTCAGATTCAACCTATATCCTATGGTGGAATGAAATGAAGATTTCTTTCTCTTTTTTTTAAAGGAAGATTTCATTCTTGCTTGCTTTTCCATTTCTGTCACTCCATCTCTCTATCCCTCTGCCCCTCTGTTCACTTGTCCACTCACCTTCCTGCCTCTCCCTAATCTGTCTGAGTTGTTTTCATGACATGGTAAACCCAAAAAGAGCTCTGGGAGATTTTCAAAAGACTTACATTGTTACAACAGTTACATAGTTACAATTACCAGGTAAGTGCTTTCAGCTGTACTATTACAAGCTTCCTCTCAAACATACCAGCCACTTATTCTCAGTAATATCCATATTCTTGAGTCATTTTCATTGGCAGAAAGCTGGTAGGAAGAAAAGCAGCCCTGTTATTCAATCACTTCCAGTGCGGAGGGTAGCTTTACATTTTATTTCAAATATGACTTTAAAAATAAGTCTTTCAAGCACACCAGCCTGTGTGATCATGAGATGTCGAAGGGATCAGGTATCAGGCATCAAAGAACAAAAAATCATATCATTGAGAATGAGGGGCAGTGTGGACATCTGTAGACAACTGGACATCCCCTTACAGAAGGGTTGCCGGGAGGAGACGAGCCAGTCAGGGTGCAGGTTAGCAATGATGAAACATACATTTTACCTCTAGTTCTTAAATGCTTCCTCCCCCTAACTATCATGATCCCAATTCCACCTTACAAATCTGGCTAGACCAGAGGATGTACACTGGTACAGATGGGAACTGGAAACACAGGGAATCCAGGACGGATGATCCCTTCAGGACCAGTGGTGTGAGTAGCGATATTGGGAGGGTAGGGAGTGGGTGGGTTGGAAAGGGGGAACCGATTACAAGGATCTACATGTGACTTCCTTCCTGGGGACAGACAACAGAAAAGTGGGTGAAGGGAGACTTCGGACAGGGCAAAATATGACAAAATAATAATTTATAAATTATCAAGGGCTCATGAGGGAGTAGAGAACAGGGAGGGAAGGGAAAAATGGATGCCAGGGGCTTAGGTGGAGAGTGGATGTTTTGAGAATGATGAGAGCAATGAATGTACAAATGTGCTTTATACAATTGATTTATGTATGGATTGTGATAAAAGTTGTATGAGCCCTAATAAAGCGATCTTTTAAAAAAGAGGTTTATATACAAGAGAAATTGAATATTTGAGAAACCATTCCATCCCAGTCCAGATCAAGTCCATAAATCCGATGTTAACCTTTACGTCTGATATCAATCTATAAGGTCCTCTTCAGACTCACAAAACACGAGCAATGATGCCGAATGCAGGAAGATCACAGGCCAGTGGGTGGAAAGTCTTGTGGATCCAGTGGCCGTGTAAGCATCTTGGCACAGGCAGGGGTCTCCACATGGTTCCTCCAGTTCCCGGGGCACAGGGTCTATCCGTGTAGTGCCATGTGTCTTGTCACTGGAGTGTCTCTCAGAGAGTGAGCCAAGAGAGTTTCCCACCTCCAAGGAGGAAAAAGTATTCCCAGAATCCTCAAGGGAAGGCCATGTCCACACAGAGGCCTCATTGGCTATGCAGTGATTGACAGGCTAGACTCCATCCATTCGCTTGTAATTCTCTCAAATTGACAATAGACTACATCACTACCACAAATATAAAGAAAAAAATTAAAGTTTCTGCTTGCAATATTGAAGGATTCTATGGGAAAATATTGATGTAACAACAATAGAAAAACCAAAACTCACTAACATTGAGTCATTTCTTCTTCAAATTGACCCTACGTAGGATTTCCAAGGCTGCAAATCTTTTACAGGAGTAAAAGCATTAGATGGTGTGGATCATCACAAACTATAATTGACATTTAAAAGAATGAGTATTTAGGAAGACTTAATTGTGTTCTCATGGAATCTGTGCATAGAACAAGTGGCAGTCATTTGAAGAAAACAAGGAAACACTGCATGGTTTAAAATCCGGAAAGCTATGCATCGAAGTTGTATTTTTTCACCACACTTACTCACTCTGTATGCTGAGCAAATGATCTGAGAAGATGGCCTATGTGAAAAATAACACAGCTTCAGGTTGGGAGGAAGGCATATTCACTACCTGCTCTGTGCAGAGGACACACCCTTATTTGCTGAAGGCAAGGTGAACTTGAAACCTTTACTGACGAAAATCAGACTGCAGCCTTCATCATGAATTGCAACTCGGTATTAAAAAACCCAGTATCCTCACAACTGGACCACTAGATTACATCACGAGAAATGGAAAATAGATTGAAGTTGTCAAAGATTTCAATTCACTTGGGTCCATAACCAACATACATGGAAGTAGTAGTCAGGCAATCAAACACATTGTATTGGGCAAATCTGCTGTACAAGACCTCTTTAAAGTGTTGAAGAGCAAAGATGTCACCTGATCCAAGACATGGAATTTTCAATCTGCTCATATTAATGTGCAATCTGCGCCATAACTAAGGAAGGCTTCAGTAGAATGGATACATTTGAAATATGGTGTTTGCGAAGAACATGGAAAGTGCTAGGAGAGAGCAGTTGCAGAAAAAGGACATCATACTTGTAAAGTTGAGAGAGAAAAGACGAAGACAAGATGGATCGACACAGTGGCTGCCGCAACGGGCTCAAGCATAACAAAGATTATGAGGATGGTGGAGGACTGAGGCGTGTTTCGTTCCTTTGTACCCAAGGAGGAGCATTTTCGTCAGAGGCAACCATAAATGGCAAGGACTGAAGTCAAAGCAAATGATAGCATTGTCAGGGAAGTTCAGTGAGCTGAGCAAAGGTGTGGTAGTTACACAATCTCAAGTCAACTTGGAGGATAGTAAGAGTGAAGGGGTGGAGTCTAGCCTGTCACTCAGGCTACAACCTGATGATGCCTCCTTGTGGGCATGGCCTTCTCATGAGGATCCTGGGAACTTACTCTTTCTCTCTGGAGCCAGGTCACATTCTCTCTGCTTCACTGTCCTGTTGAGATGCCACAGTAAGAGAGTTGGAGGAGCCATGTGGAGACCCTAGAAAGAGTCCTGGAGATGCGTCCACTGTAATTGGATCCACCAGATTTTCACCCACCAGCCTGTGATCTTTCAGCATCACATGCTGTGTGAGTCTAAAAAGTAATTTCTGGACTAGTATTGACTAACAAGGGCTAATATCAGACGTGTGGACTTGATTTGGAGCGTACTGGGATGTTTTCTCAATATTCAATTGCTCTTTGATATAAAGCTCTCTCTTATCCTCACATGAATGTTTCTGGATTTGTTTCTCTAGTCAACTTGGACTAACACAACAGGCTACAAGGTAGGATGCAAGAAGGGAGATGGAGAGAGATTGAAACTTGCCCAAGGTGGACAAGTCTATCCCAGTAAGTGGCATGTTGTCTGTGCACTCAGCATTTTGTAATTCTTTACTTTTTATTTTTATAATTAATTTAAAAATATTTTATTGCACTTTCAGTGATGGTTTACATAGAAGTTTAGGTTTCCATTAAAATGATGAAAAATACAACTTTCCTCTAGTTCCTAAATGCCTCCTCGTCCCCCCCCCCCCCAACCGTCATGATCCGAATCCTACCTTGCAAGTCTGACTAGACCAGAGGATGTACACTGGTACAGATGGGAACTGGAAACACAGGGAAGCCAGGGTGGATGATCCCCTCAGGACCAGTGGTGAGAGTGGCGATACTGGGAGGGTGAACGGAGGGTGGGTTGGAAAGGGGGAACCGATTACAAGGATCTACATGTGACCTCCTCCCTGGGGGACATACAACAGAAAAGTGGGTGAAGGGAGACATGGGACAGAGCAAGATATGACAAAATAATAATTTATAAATTATCAAGGGTTCATGAGGGAGTGGGGAGTGGGGAAGGAAGGGGGAAAAAGAGGACCTGATGCCAGGGGCTTAAGTGGAGAGCAAATGTTTTGAGAATGATGAGGGCAACGAATGTGCAAATGTGCTTTACATAATTGATATATGTATGGATGTGATAGGAGTTGTATGAGCCCCTAATAAAATGATTTCAAAAAAAAATTAGGAGCTGATACCAAGGGCTCAAGTAGAAAGCAAATGTTTTGAGAATAATGATGGCAACAAATATACAAATGTGCTTGATACATGAATGTATATATAGATTGTGATAAGAGTTGTACGAGCCCCCAATAAAATGTTTGGAAAAAATGTTTAGGAAAAAAAATGACCACAAATTGCTTGGTGACATTGGTTACGTCCTTTTCAATGCCTGAACATTCTCATGACTTCAGCTTGGTTGTTCCATGTCTTTCCTTCACTTCTAAGCCAGTCAGTCCCAAAGAATTCTCAGTAGCTCCTAAAGCAACTGTAGAAGGGATATTGACTAAATGCTTATGGAGGTCTGAGCAGTGACCAGTGTGCAAATTACTCTCTAACTTATTGTTTTCTATCTACCCTTGACTTACTCTTCAGTGCCAAGGTTCAAAGTCCAGGGCACTTGAGGCTACTTGTTTGAAATGCATCCCTATTCTTCAGTGTCCACCCATTTGGAGTGTCCCTGGGAAGTAAGGCTTTTCACAGACCCACCGATAATTTGGATGCATGTGGTCCTGGGGCCACCCTTTGAGAAATACATCCTGGTGTCCCAGAAAAGGCTATCTTTAGCTTAAATTGTAAAGGGTGCTAGGTTTTACAAAATGTACCACATTCCCTCCTCCCCATTTCTGGTGTCTATGGGCTGTCCTGGGGTTACTTAAAGTTTCACTGGGGCTCCTCTGACCCTGGTGCTAAGTCATGTTCTTCCATGATCCAAATGTACCATCCCAGAATGCTTGCAGAATATCAGAACTAGGTGACACTGGTAATGGGAGTGAAAGTGGGGCATTGTTCAAAGTCAAGACCCTTGGCTATGGATTGAAGCGTATCCATCAAAATGATATGTTGAAAGAGCTTTTGGCGTTAACATGAGATCTTACGGGAATCCCACTACCAACCGGTTGTAAGGACTCCAACCCACGGTGACCTAAGTGTGTCAGAGGAGAAATGTGCACCATAGAGTTTTCAATGGTTGAGTTTTTTAAAGTAGATTTCTAGATCTTTCTTTATAGCTACTTCAAGGTGGACTCAAATAGCCAACCTTTCAGTTAGCCTCCAATTACCAATTACAAAAAATGTGCAAAAGACGGGTTCACCCTATACACGGGTCAGTGGTACCCCAGCCAGATGTAACATCTCGTGGGTGATTGCCGTTCCTCCACTGTTCATTCAAAGCCCCGCTGACACTGCAGGGCTTTGAATGTTTGTTTACTCACATCTAACCAATCAGAGCCGTCCTATGATGTGATCGGCTCCAATTTGCAGAAGCACCCTTAGTGATTCACTTATGCCAGCAGCTGAGCAGGTAAGGATGTGTCTGTGGCTGCGCTCCGTCTCTCCCCTCTGGTCTCTGTGTTAATTCACATCCTGCATTTCCCACCCTAGGCTTATACTTGAGTCAGTCAGTTTTTCTGGTTTCCCAGGTAATAATTAGGTCCCTCGGCTTATACTTGGGTCGGCTTATATTCGAGTATGTACGGTACTTTAATTGTTTAGATCACCCAGGTAGTATGTACAGAGACGGAGAAGCCACATCTTAGTCTTAAGGTGTGACTCCTTATAAAAGAGAAGACACAGAGTATGGATGTCAGGTGACAGTGTAGCTGAAAACCAAGAAACTCCTTGAGGTACTAGGAGTTAGGAGAGAGCAATGGATCAGATTCTGCCTCAAAGTCCCAGAAGAAACCACATGACTGATTTTTGATGTTGAATTTAAACACTCCCAAACATTTCTGTTCTTAAAATTCATGCTGTTTCTGGTGTTTTCTTCTGGCAACCCTAGGATACTAATACGCCTTCCTTTCTTACCTGTGTAACCAAGGGGCCCTTGCCAATCCACTTACTGTGTGTTGAAGCCTGTGGCTTCCTTTCCTATCTCCTGCTGTTTCCATCTCATCTGCTTTTGAAATATGAAGTGATAGTCACATGCTGGTTTCCAACACACATCAAGCACTGTAACTAGTCTGGACAAAACGAACCAAAGCCCTTGCCAGTTTAAAAAACTGTACACTTGAAATTTAATATAAATTTTAAATTGACAATAATTACTGAACTCTCCTTTTGTTCCTCTTGCCAAAGCACAGCAATTTCTCCATCATTTCCCCCTCCAACTGTCCAATGTATGTGCCAGCCTCAGGTTTTCAGAGCTCCGCCCCCCCTTTCCATTGAGCTTTCTAGATAAAGTATAGAACTTCATGGGGGAAAAATCCAACGCTTATTTAAAGTTTCTGAAACAAAAGGATTTAGCTTGTTTGCAGAGTATAATTCCTAGTCTTAAAAAAAGTGATTTAGAGAGGTTTTTAGTTTATATGGAAAGGCTCCTCATGATCCTAATACTCAAAACCAGACCATTTCTGTGTACATTTCACATCAAAGGACTCAAAAAACTCCAGCCTCAACACTGAAGTAGCCAGTCAATGGAACTGAAATGAAAATTAGGATCAGGTGAAGGTTTATTTTTAAGGATGATTTGATCCGAAACATGATTAAACTTGAAGTATAAATTCACTTCTTGTTAGTTTCTTGCTATCATGAAAGTTGTCCAGAATTGTCTATGCGAAGAACCAGGCCTTTGGAAAGCATTTAGGAAATTACTTTTTGAGATTGGGTTCAACTAACACACCATGACTAATGGCTGAAGGAAATGTGATGTGTCCAAGTCATTTTATGCCTCCTACTCCGAGTGGGAATTAAACCCAGGACAGTCTGCTAGAGTCAGTTTGGTTGCCAGCTCTGCTCCCACCCACTGAGATTGGGTAGTCAGCGCATGTTGAAGAGTCTAGTTGCATTGACCATCCATGCTTTTAAAGATGTGCATGGATGAGTCCAGAAGAGCTGGGAAGGATTGAGCTAAAGAGGAGGTTGTGGAGAAAGAACCAATTTGAAGACTATTTCCCAGCATTCTCCCTGGCATTGCCACATACATGATTTTATATCCCACCAGATATAAACTCCACACCACTCACAATTCTGACACCCAAGAGACAAATATTTGTTATGTGGCATCATGTAATGTAGAATGGTCTTCCCTGGGTATCTACAAATCAGCCAAAAGGCCTCAAAAGTCAGGGATTGGCTGCTGATGCCTATTTACTACTCTTTCGAGTCTGACTCCTAGACTCAGCCATTTACTTATCTTCTTGGGAAACCTCTCTGCAGAAGATCAGTCTGACATTGAGTTCACTCCTCCCCACTGAGAGTAAATGAAAAACAGCTCCACCTCACAAAAGGACTAGGGAACTTTGACAGAGAACAGGTCTCCAACCAGATTTTGGACGGAAAGAACTGAACCAACGAGATATTTTATGAGTGTTTACTTGTTGCAATTTAAAAATAAACGATGGATTTCGAATAACCATCTCTCATGGGTATATCCATTTTAAGCCTAAATTGAGGATTGGTCTACATTTCTCTCCCCACCCCCCAACAAATCACTACAAATAATCCCACAAATATCATCATCCGTAAGGTTAATTCATGGCGATCCTTTCATCAAGAACTAGAATTCTATTCCATCCCACATCATTCAAGTCAATATAAATGATGCCAGACCACTAAATAATGTGTTCCTGGACACTAAAAACAACCCAAACCTACTGCAGCCCAATGGATTCTGACTCCTAATTACCCCATAGAACGGGGTAAAACTGCCCCGTAGGGTGTCCAGGGCTCTCAATCTTTATGAAGTAGATTGCCACATCTCTGTCCCATGGAGTGGCTGGTGGGCTTGGACTGCTGACCTTCTAGTAAGCAGCCGAGTGCTTAACCACAGTGCCACTAGGGCTCCCTAAAGGTGGGAGTAAATATCAAGCCGTCAGCCACGTATGTGGTCTGGTCTAAAGAGCGAGTTTGGAGGGTGGCATCCAGGCGCCGGAGCTCACCAGCTGCAGCGCTCAGGAAAAGCACGTATTCTCTGAGGGTGCAGTTCCCAGTGCGGCGACAGCCTGATTAATACAGTCCCTGACTCAGACTATACAGACAATGACGAGTGGCAGTGCATTGTCATTGACTTAAAAACTCCTCTGGACAGAGTGTATTTGTGCACCTTGGTAGCCCAGTGTTGAGTACCGTCGCCCGTATCTAGCAAGTCCTTTATGAACGTGTGTTCATCAGAAAAGAAACATCTAAGTACACCCAAATCATGCGTAGCTAATAAAATTCTTCTCTTGAGGCAAATGGGAAAAGAAATCTTAATTCACATTTTCAGGGAAATTTTAATGTTGAACTACAAAAATGAATTTTCCTCCTAGGAGTTAAGAAACTCCACTGGCATTGTAGGTTAGGCATTGTGCTGTGAATCCCAATGTCAGTGGTTCGAACCAGCACACTAGGAGAAAGATGAAGCTGTCTGCTCCCGTAAGTAGTCTCATGGACCTTGATAAGGTTGATGTGGGTCAGAATCCACTCGATGGCAGTGGGTTTGGAATTATTTTGATTGAAGTTACACCATATGACTAAAGGTTGTGATTGATATTCCTTTAGGACATCAATATTATCTATCATCTTTGTATTAGCAAGTTATTTGAATGAACTAATAAACAAACATCTAATAAAAATAATCAGAAAGAAGGGAGAAAGCACAATATATAACTATATCAGGAATTCAAAAAAGGCCATAATTATAAATACTGTTTCAAAAAGGGAAAATAGCTTGACTATGAATAACATTTCCTCATAATCATTAAATAATAAATGAAATTGATATCTCTAAAATATATGTACCTAAGTATAAGTATCTTGACTAGACAAACAAATGAATTACCTCTATCTTCTATTAGTACAGTGGTTCTCAACCTTCCTAATGCTGTGATCCTTTAATACAATTCCTCAAGTTGTGGTGACCCCCAATCATACAATTATTTTTGTTGCTACTTTATAACTGTAATTTTGCTACTGTTATGAATCATAATATAAATATCTGAGATGCAGGATGTATTTTCATTGTTACAAATTGAACATAATTAAACCTAATTAAAGCATAGTGATTAATCATAAAACAATATGTAATTATATATCGTGAAATATTTATGTGTTTTCCAACGGTCTTAGGAGACCCCTGTGAAAAGGTCACTGTTGAAAACCTGTATATAATAATATCTGAATTAGTATATCTCTCTATCTCCATCCATCCCTCCATCCTTCCATGCATCCATGAATCACCTCTTAGATGGCCCCAGATACAATGGATTTACAATTTACCAAGCCATCAAGAAATTGATAATCCCGCCTTCTAAAACAATTTCAGAAAATCAAAGGGAGAGAAAAAAAGAAAGAAAAGTTTTCCAAGTCATTTTATGAAGCTAGGATAATCTCTAAACCAAAACGATACCTGGACAGGACAAGAATGGAAAAAGCCAACACAGTCACACTTAGTTCCCAGCTTCTGTTGGCTGCAAGCGCTCATCTGGGACTGGGACTTTGAAGAGTAATGAAACTGATGGAAAGCCAGCTCATTCTTCCTGGAAGTTATGTCAGTGCGAGGGTAATGGAGCCCGTGCTGGCGGCCAAGTGGCAGTGGTCGTGTAATGGTATCCTCAGCATCTTTCTGATGGAAAAGATTCGCACGATTACAGCTTAATCTCTGAGTTTCTGTTACTTCCAACTCCCAGCCGCCATGGATACTCCATATAAGCATCACCTATCGAAACATGGTAAATATCTACTAGAGAAACTAGGATTATTATCATGCAGGGTAAGAAGACAATGGTATCACTGTTAATCATTGTTTGGAATTCCTAATCAATAAAAAATGATCTAGTCAATGCTGACCCCCTGTAGGTTTCTGACACTGTAACTGTTTACAGAAATAGAAAACCCAGTCTTTCTCCCAAGGAACTGCTGGTGGTTTTGAACTGCCAACTATGCAGAACGCAGCCCAACACATAACCATGACTCTGACAGGGCTCAGGGAAGTTAACAGGTGACCACAAATCAGAATAGTAAGCTGTTAGGGATACAGGCTTGGTCTACCACAGTGGCTCTCCTCGGCTAACAGCAAGTCTCTCTCTGGTTTCTCCGACTCTCAGTCACACGGATCCTTGGCCTCTCCCTTGTTCTGTGAGCTAGGACAGCCATCGGCTGTCCTGCCTCACATTCTCATGGTCTTAGTGCTGCTCTTCTCTGTCTCAGGGTCTCCTTGTCTCAACCTCTGAGGCGTCTGCTCTAGGTCTCTTCCGTTTGGGGAGGATCTTGAACATGCTCCAATGGTGACTCTTCTTCCTTGATGGCCCTAGGCTTTCCTCTGCTTCTGAGATGGCTCTCTTATACATAGAAGAATGGCTTTGATGGATCTGTTGTTTTTGTCTTGTATCAGACCACATCCCCAAGGAAACAAAGGGTAGTAACAACTCACATCTTCTAAAGGTGGAGACTCAGAACATATTCCACCTTAAATTTGTCCATCACAGAGAAATCTCTCCCAAATGGGATTATAACCACTAGCCTAGAGGCTACAGTTTACATAAGAGTTATATAATGAAATTTCTCTTCACCCAGTTTTTAAAAAATAAATGCATATTAATTCAGTGGGTAAAATATTAAATTCAATTAAAAACTATCAACTAAAATAAATGAATAAGTAAACAATGAGCAGATAGTTTCTAATTTGGTCTAATCTCACCAAATTGAGTTGAAAATTACGAATAATTAAAACCACAACATAATTTTAAATGGTAATTGGCAAGAGGATTCTTAAAATTCAGGTAAATTTTTAAAAGCTTTATTGTGAATTGGGTGAAGGTTAACCGAGATCCTCAGTTTAACAGTCAACAATTCATGCACATTTTGCGTTAACTCATCCGTTGCCATTCCCTCCCAGTACCCTAATTTATCTCACTTTCTCCGTGTTAGTCTGGGTACTTCAGAGAAACAAATCCACAGAAACTCATATGTATCATAGAGAGTTCTATATAAAGGTTGAGTGCACATCAAGAAAACATCCCAGCCAGTGCTGCCCAAGCCCACAAGTCCAACATTAGCCCATATGTCTGACACCAATCCACAAAGTCCTCCTCCATCTCACAAAACACACACTATCACGCTGACTGCAGGAGGAAAGCCGAGTAAGTGAATGGGTAAGCATCTCAGTGCTGGCAAGGGTCTCCACACGGCTGCTCCAGCACCCAGGGCTGCATCGGGGTAGTTCCATGTGACTTCTCCTTGGGGATGTCTTGAAGGAAGTGAGCCTTGCCAACTGAAGCAGGAAGTGGCTAAGGCAGCTGCACCCTGGTCCGACCATCACAAAGCAAGAGACTTGAGAACTAGAAAGGCGAGGCTCACCGAGCCATTTATCTCTCTGTCCTTCAATTAACCCCACATGTGTTTATCGGCCAGGTTGGCACAATAAACTAACTATCTCACTCCCATTTCCCGTTCTGTTTCCATTTCCCCTTCTTTCCTAACCCCCTGAACTTTGCCCTTGGGTAAATGCTGCCCTTTTGATCTTAAAGGGTTGATTATTCTAACAAAGGGGCGAGTTTCGTACCAGATCTTCAGGGTGCCTAGGGACCATAGTCCTAGAAGTTCTGCCGTCTTTATCTGACTAGCAAACTAGATCTCTTTTATGATTTTGAATTTTATTCTACTTTTTTTCTCCCATTCTATCCAGGACCTGATAGTGTGATCCTTTCCAGAGCATTCGGTAGCGATAGCCAGGCACCACCTCATTCTTCTGGTCTCGTGTTGTGGAGAATGATGTTTGCATGACCCATCAATTCTTTTTTTTTTTCTCCTTCTTTTGAGCATTTTATCGTTCTTTAGGTGAAAGTTTAGCCAGCACATTAGTTTTCCATTCAGTTTATACAGAGATTGTTCCATGACATTGATTGCGGTCTTTGCAATGTTAGCACTCTTCCCATTTCTACCTGGGGCTCCCTATTCCTCTGGTTCCCCCACCCCTACCGACATGACCCAATAATTCATTTTTTCCATGTGCCTTTTGATTTTTGTCACACTTTTGTCCTCTGGACCAGGAGAGGCAAATAGTTGTATCTTGCATGGCTGTGCAAATTATCCTCTACTTAACCAAACATGACTTGAGGCAAAGTCCTGCCATCTTCATTTCTAAGGAGCGTTCTGTCTGTACTTCTTCCGAAACACATTCATTTGTTATTTTGACAGTTCATGTATATTCACTATTCTTCAAAAATACATCATAAATAAAATACAGCAATTCTCCAGTCTTCTTCATTCACTGTCCAGCTTCACACACATATGAAGCAACGGAAAGCCATAGTTTGGGTCAGATGTACCTTACACCCCTAACTGGTATCTGTAATCTTCAGCACATGGAAGTGGTCTTGTGCAGCAGATTTGCTCGGTGTAATACATTGTTTGAGGTTTTGACTGCTGCTACCATGAACATTGACTGTGAACCCAAGTAAAATTAAATCCTTGAAAAAAAAATTAAATCCTCGATAACTTCAATCTTTTCTCAGTTTATCATGATGTTGTTCTCTGTTGGTCCAATCAGGAAGATTTAAGTTTTAATTACAATGAGTTGTAATTAATACTGAAGAATGTGGTCTTTCATCTTTAACAATAAGTGCTTTTAGTCATCTTGGCTTTCAGCAAACAACAGTGTCATCTGCATAACACAGGTTGTCAATGAGTCTTTTCCTAATCCTGCTGCTATGTTCTTCTTCAAATGGTCTAAATTCTCAAATTATTTGCTCAGCACACACACTGAATAAGTATGGTGAAAGAATGTAATCCTGATGCACATCTTTCCTGATTTGAGACCTTCAATATCCCTTTGTTTTATATGAATGCTTGTCTCTTGGTTCTGCCTTGTTTTCCATAGTTTATCATTCACACAGCCAAATGCCTTTGCCTACTCAATAAAACACAAGTGGAACACTTTTCTGATATTCTCTGCTTTCCTCCAAGATCCTATAATGGGATGTCAGCAGTAAAATTCCTCATTCCAAGTCTTCGTCTATATCTGGCTTCAAGTTCTGTTAGCTACCGTTTGATGTGCTGCTACAACTGTTTTCTAATTATTTTCATCAAAAATTTACTTGCATATGATATTACTTGCATGTGATATTGTTTGATAGTTTCCATATGCTGTTGGATCAACTTTCTATAGAATGGGCATCAATATGAATTTCTTCCAGGTGGTTGGTCAGGTCACTATTTCCAAATGTCTGGGTATAGATGAGAGAATGCTGTCAGAACTACACTTGTTAAAACATTTCAACTGGTAATTTTCCAATCCCTGGAGTCCCCTTTTGTTGCCAATGCTTTTATTGAAACTTGGACTTCTTCCTTTGATAGAATCTTGATCATATGCTACCTCTTGAAATGGTTGAATAGCAACCACCTCTTCTTGGTACATTAATTTGGTGATAATTACTAATCATTTTCTTAGAGGTCAGTGTTTGGGATGCTTATGAAAATACCTTGTCTATCTTTATGAATTTAAAGCATTCCATGATAGAGTATCTGCATAGAATATATCCAATATGTGGATACATGTGACCTTCAAGTCAAATACCCTTTGAAAAATCATTTAATAACATAAAAACCTAAGAATAAAGTTACATATTTCCTACCCCCCAAATTACAAGTTTAAAGCAATTAAACTGATAATTGTTTTAATAATCTGAAACAAATAAATATAAGCCATCACTCTGAACTGACATTGTAGAGCTCTCAAAAATATATATTTTTTCACATAATCATATTTAGCTATAGGTCATATACTTGTAATTATATAAAACTATATATTTAAATTTTTGATTTTAATTAATCTGTCAGCAGTAAAATTATCTATCTACTGCTTGAGGATGCCTTTTGGATAAAATGCAACTCCATACTATATGGGTACATTGCTCTATGCCATGGTTCTCAACCTTCCTCATGCCGCATCCCTTTCCCACAGTTCCACAGGTTGTGATGCCCCCTCCCAAACATAAAAATGTTTTTCATTGCTACTTCATCACTGTAATTTGCTACTGTTATGAATTGGGCAACCCCTGTGAAAGGGTTGTTTGACCCCAAAGGGGTCGTGACCCACAGCTTGAGAACTGCTGCCCCATAGTATAGATGAGTATGCTTCTGTAGTCATTTAAAGTGGCTGCAGCAATGGGACTGGCAGAGGAACAACTGTGAGGATGGCGCACGACCGGGCAGTGTTCTCTTCTGTTTTATAGAGGGTCGCTATGGGTCAGAATGGACTCGATGGCACCTCACAACAACAACAACCACAACCACTTCAGAAAGGAAATCCACTTAAAGAACAACCAATTAGTGTTCTGGTAACTTGAAGAGGAAGTTCATTACTTATAAAGTAATTGGAGCTTTCAAGTATCTTTTAAACATTTAAACCTGACATAGGAAATAAGATCCCAAAGCAAACTCCCCAAACCCAGTGCTGCTGAGTTGGTCCTGTCTCATAGCAACTCTAATAAGTCACACACAGAACAATCAGCAATCCTTTGCCTTCTCAGATTAGTTCTTTGTGATGAAGACTAGAGGTCTTTGTTGCCACTCAACACTGATTTCTTTTCTCCTCATTTTACATCTTCAGGCGGGTGGCATTTCTGCGCATGTATTATACTCAGGAATAAAAGTAAAACACATAGAGCTGACATTCAAGGTAAAATTTGCGTTACATTTTACTTTACCTTTTAGTTTTAGGGAAAAGTGCCGGGCTGCTTGTGCTTTGTCAGATATAAATAATCAGCAATCAACATAACTATTGAGTACTGAAAATGGAAGCAGTAAATTGCTTTCAATTCTTTGTCATCAATGGGGGCGGGGGTGGGGGAAAGATCCCCACAAGCCTCCAGCAGTGATCCTGAATACAGAGTAAGTGGTCTGCGCAAGTTTGAACAGTATTACCAAGCCAACTTGCATGACATCACTGCGCATTAACAATGTTAGTTTTTCGGTAGTCTCTCAGTTCAGGGTGAGCATCAAGGTTGTTAAAATTATAGGCTTGGTTTGATCCTATGCAATCTTGCTTTTACTCTGTTCTATGCATTCAGGCTATGTCTTTGTATCAGAACAGTACTTCTCATTGATGCGGAAAAACAAACTCAAAGTCTTTTAGTAAATAATGAGTCCACCCCTTTGGTTTTACAAACAATAAATGTAAAGTTTATAACTCTTCAGTGGTTAGATGAGGTGTGCACAATGCCTTCCTCCCAAAGATAATGGTGTGCAAAGGTGGAGGGGCAAGAGTGACTTTAAAGCAGAGAAGCTTGGCAAACACTATCTCAGCCAGGTGATCAAGGTTAACACCAGTAATATCAGGTCATGTGAATACTATATATCTTTAATGTAGTATGATGAGAATAGTCAATTACGTCTATAGTCTTCCTCCCCAAAACTCATGCCTCAGCCTAAATATGAGAACACGTCAGACAAATCACAATCGAATGGCACTCTACAAAATAACTGACTAGTATATCCCACAAACTGTCAAGGTCACCAAACACAAGGAAGATCTTGAGAGACTATCACAGTGAAGAGGAGTCTTCAGAAACTTGATGACTAAATGCAATGTTGTTTATTGAATGGGATTCCAGAACAGGAAAAAAATTAGGTAAAAACTAATGAAATCTGAATAAAGTGTGGAATTTTTTTTTGCTAAAAATAGCATATCGTCCTTAGTTCATTGATTATGTATGGCCGAATGTACCATACTAAAGCAAGATACTAATAGTAAGGGTAAATGGGTATGAGGTATAATGGGAACTCTCAGTACTATCTCCACAACTTTTCTGTGAAATCTAAATGTTTCAATATGGAAAGTTGATTTGAAAAAGCAAAGTACAAAGAGGTGGAGCAAGGCAGTATATGGATCAAAAGACTCCAGGTGAAGCTGGGTATACCCTTTCCTCTGTGGTGAAATTATTAACCCTTCACCATCCTTTGCTGTTTTGTAAAATGAAGACGGTGATGTCTGCTTTGCTTATCACAGAGCTACGATGCCATCTGTAGAATTAATACATGCAAAAACGATTTAATCAAAGGAGTTATTACTAAGTGTTTTCCCCAAAGTCCCACAGCTATTTTAGGCAAAGGTCAAATTACTAAGAATTCATTTCTGTTCTTAATCCAGGTGGTTTGCCAGTCATTCCTAGCTGACTCCAAGTTCAAAGACTTGTAACTAAGTCTTATTATAACCTGTCGGTTCCTCTGAAGGCTATTACTTGATGCTTTCATGTCAATTCTGAGTCAAAGCGGACAAAATAGAAATAGGTGCCTTAGGGTTTTTGAGAGTAAATATTGATAGGAGTTGACAACTTCATCATTCTCCTGCTGAGTGGCTGGTTGATTTGAGCTACAGATCTTTCGGTTAGCCCTCAACGGCTGACTTACTGCTCCATTAGAACTCCGTCTATTACGACAGCATCTTAAAACTTCAAAGAGTTGCCTGTGGCAGAGTGCAGCATGTGGCTCACCACCACATCTTGACAAGCAACTCTATCAACAATGTTGCGGGACAATCCATATTATTTTGGCATATGAAGGAAATATGCTGTCGATTTGTCAACAATGAAGAAAAAGACATGAACAACAATATCCTAGGCATTAGTGAGCTGAAGTGGACTAGTGTTGGTCATTTTGAGTTGGACAATACTATGGTTTACTCTACTGAGAAGGACACTTTCAAAAGGAATGATCTCACATTTATCATAGAAACAAACAAATCAAGATCTGTCTTGCAATACAGGATTTTATTCTTTCACCATGCTTATTTAATCTTTGGCCCAACAATAGGCAGGTCTAAAAGGTGAATGGTAACGATAAGAGCTCAGGACACATGGAATTCAGGACAGAAAAACCCCTCAGGAACAATAATGGAAGTAACGATGCCATGAGGGTAAGGGAAAGGTCGGGGTAGGAAGGGGGAACTGATTGTAATGTTTGATGTATAACTCTCCCACCTCAGGGTGACAACAGAAACAAGGGTGAAAGGAGACAGTGGTCAGTAAGTTATGAAAATAATTATAATTTATAGTTTATTGAGGGTTTTGGGGGGTGGGGGAAGAAAAGAAAAACTTTTTTTAAAGGTGAACCATAAAAGCACGGAATTATGCAGTCTTTCAGGAGATGGATGAAGCTTTCCATTTCAATAAAGAGTCACCATCTTGGAAATCCACAGGGCAGTGGTTCTCAACCTGTGGGTTGCGACCCCTTTGGGGGAGTTGAACGACCCTTTCACAGGAGCCACCCGATCCATAACAATAGCACAATGACAGTTAGGAAGTATCAACAAAAATAATTTTATGGTTGGGTGTCACGACCACATGAGAAACTGTATGAAGGGGTCGCGGGATTAGGAAGGTTGGGAACCACTGCCTTAGGGGCAGTTCTACCTTGTCCTGTAGAGTTGCTATGGATCTGAATGGACTGGCTGACAGTGAGCTTGGTTTTGGACCCACTTTCCTCTTTAGAACAATCAACTATTTGCCAAAAGATGAGAGAGAGAAGATAGGAAAGAGAGTAAAGAAAGACAAACAGAAATGAGAAACAGGGAGGAAGTGGGAGGAAGGCTCTTATATTGAGCGGATTGGTATCCAATGGCATGAAACAAAATGTCTACGAGTTGTTGGAAGGAAACATGATTTGAGGATGGAAATATCCTTAGTCAGAAGGCTAAGTAGTTTTAAAACCTGCAGCCTACCTCACTCAGATATCTCTTTCTTCTAGTTGGCCAACAAACCTTGACTAGACTTCCAGTACCTCTGAGTCAAAACAAATTAGAGAAAAGGGAGATACCAGCATCTGTAGTTAGAGAATTATGAGCGAGCTGGAAAGAACAGCATGAACTTTTGCTAAGATCACTCTAATCAGGAAACAGAGCAATAAAAGAGACATATGAACTGGGACCAGTACCGTGATTACTCATTTGTCTCTGGTAAAAAAATAGATTTTTAAATATCATGCTAAAAGTAGACATTTACCTGGTAAGAGAGTTGTGAAGATATCCCAAACAAGAAGCACAGCATGTGCATAACTGTGACATATGAAGCCTGGGAATCAATCGTAAGTGCTATCACGACAAAGGCCACGGGTATCTGGCCCACCGCTGTCTGCCACACGCATATCGGTTGCCATCAAGTCATCTTCTACTCATGGCGACCCTGTGTGTGTCAAAGGCGAACAGTGTATCCTAGGATTTTCAATAGCTGATTTTGGGGGGCACGTAGATGTCTGATCCTTTCTTTTGAGGCAACTCTGGGTATCGAACATTTTGGGGTAGCAGCTGGGCACATAAAGCCTTTGTACTACTCAATGACTCCTCACGTACATAAACTTATTTAAATCTTCATCAAAACCTTGATGTCACAGTAAAGCACCAATGAGGCACACAGTACTCCTCTGGTTCCTTGAGAATTCCTCACCCCCTACTATCATGATCCCAGTACTGCCTTCACTAGGAGCTAGACTGGAGCATGTGCACAGGTACAGCTAAGAGATAAGAACCCATGACACACGGGATCCAGGAACAGGAATGGGACTAGTGATACTAGAAGGGAAGGGACAAGGTTGGGAGAAGAGGGAAGGAAGGGAAAACCAATCATGATCACCGACACATAACCATACCCACCCTATCCCCTTCCAGGGGATGACCAATAGAAACCAAAGGGGAAGGGAGACAGTGGTCAGTGTAAGATAAAGAAATATTAATAATTTATAATTTATCAAGGGTTAATGAGGGTGGGAGTGGGGAGGAAGGGAACAGTGGAGGAAGGGAACAAAGAGAAGCTGATACCAAAGGCTTAACAGAAAGTAAATGTTTAGAAAATAATGATGGCTTAAGAGCTGTGACAGTCCCCAATAAAATGATCTTTAAATTAAAAAACCCTAGATGTCTGTACTGTTATTATCCTCATTTTACAAAAGGAAAACAGGCAGAGAGAGGTTAAATCATTTAAGTAAAGTCACAGAATTTGTGTCTAAGACAGCATTTGAATCCAGGATGGGTAACCAGAGTCCATGCCCTATATCTCCACACATTGCTGGGAAGAGGAAGATGAAGGGAAATATAGAATGAACTGCCATCATCTTTTTTGCCTAGAAATTTTGGAGGCCAGGTGTAGGAGGGTGCTTCCCAAAGTTCATAGAAAACTTCACTATCTTTTAACGCCATTTTCCCAGAACTTTTTTTGAAGACCCTACTTTTAGATTGAGAACTTCCAGATTTTAGAGAGGTACTATATACGTATGTGTTATTACACAGAGGCAGGACTTGAAATTAAATCTCCCAAACAGTCACATTGATAATGGCTGGTTTGGGAAGTAAATGGTTTGGGAAGGACTGTACATAACTTCAGGTCATTTCCAGCCAAGTGCTGATGCCACGAGCACGATGGGAAACCTGCCCATGCTCAGCACTTTTTAGCTAAAAGACCTCTCTCTACCTCTGCAGGGGCTGAATGTGCCTTCAGAGGGGAAGAGGAGGAACAGGTGATGGATTGGGTTAACTTAGAGAAAAATGCGGAAAACTTGTTCCTTTTTGAAGGAAGAAGAGGGGAAGAGGAAGATGAACAAAGTTAGATTCCAGCTCTTTATTCTCAGCTCCCACAGAAGCTCAGTGCTGTGGTCAGATGCCATCATAGTTCAGCTAGCAGACCCTCCTTACTTCCTTTTTCTAGAGGTCTAGAGTGGCCTGTCTTGGCTTTTACTCTGAGCTTTGATGTAGTTCACTTGACCCACTAGTAGCATCTGTGGGAAATTTTGCCTCTCCCTGAACAAGTATAAATAAGACAGACAATGAGGAGAGAGATTGAGGGGACAGAGGAAGAATTAATTATTTGTTCCCTATTTGCCTTTGGCAAGTATAAAACTAGCCTCTTTTTAGCTACCAGATGGAGTGAGGAGGTGGGGAAATCCCGTGGAAATCTGTGCAAAGTTTGGGTGGTTCTTAAGGGATAAGTGAAGCAGAATTTAAAATTTTCATTGTGATATCCAGAAAAAGAGAGGGTTGAGGGAAGAGACACATGAATCAATTGGATGAAAATTTGAGCCCCAGCATAACCAGTGAAGACTGAGAAGTATACCTCAAAGGTATGGCAAATCCAATGAGAATACATGGTATGTATCCCCTTTCCAGCACGTCTATAGCATCTTTCACTGACTGCACTTCAGCTTCTCAACCACCGCCAGGCTCAAGTCACAAGGAAACCTAGATGTCTTTGTTCAACTGACTTGAGAGGAGGAATTCGTGTTTCAATTCAATAGACGAAGGGAAATACAAGTGTTCCTGATGTTCCCAGGCGGATTCTGATTCTACTGATCCAGTTAAACATGGCTGAACATAGTGTTGAAATCTAGGATATTTCTTTTTTTGTTTTTCTATATAAATCATTTTATTGGGGGCTCTTACAGCTCTTGTAACAATCCAACCACCAATCATATCAAGCATATTTATACATATGTTGCCAAGGTCATTTTTTTCAAAAATAATTTTATTGGGGGCTTGTATAACTCTTATCACAATCCATAGATCAATTGTATCAAACACATTTGTACATATGTTGCCAACGTCATTTTCAAAACATTTCTTTCTACTTGAGGTCTTGGTCTCAGCTCCTCTTTTTTTCCCCTTTCTCCCCCACCCTCTGTCCCTTTTTAACACTTGATAAATTATAAATTTAGAATATTTCTTGTATTTCATATTCTTTAGGAACAAGTTGAGAACCCAAAACTCCATTCTGATACACAGTCAATTTCTCAAGTGGTATTACAAATGTCAGATATCTTTGGGGTTAAAATGTCTTTGGTAGGCTGACCTGAAAATGTAAGACTTATGGAAAGTGAAGCCCAAATAACTGATTTCTGAAATACAACCATATAAATTTAGGACAGCCTGTTTTTACCTTCTCTTTGCCAAAGTTCCTAAACTTAGAGGCAAAACAGAAACCAAAGCATCATGTATTCTTGTGACTCAACAGCGTGGCAGTATCTTCAAAACCAAAGCTTAATTTTAGAGTCAATATTATTTTATTTGGAATTATCTAGACCAAAAGAGAATAAGGTGCCAAACCACCCAATATGTCGTGGAAATGGAGAAATTCTCCTTTTGTCTTTACAGCTCGAAGAACCCTGTGGCATGCTGATCAAAATCCACTCAGGTTGCAAATCTTACAAGATGGACTTGGGTTGTTTAGCCTAATGGAGAAAGAAAAAAAATGGCCAGTGGTAGGAAGTTGGAGAATTGTTACATAGACGTGATATTCCATCTGATTGATCTGTGGAGCTCTAATGGACACATATAAGAACAATGGAAGATAGATTTCCTCCAGCAAGGAAAAAACCAATGAAATTCTTCCAAATGAGAGCGCAAGTTCCCTTTTCCCATATGCATTCAAAGGATAAACACCATGAATTGGGAATGGGAGAGTCTTTCATCGGGCCCAAGGCTAAAGTAGATGGTCTCCAAGTCCCTCATCCAACTCTAATGCTCTTTAAATCCCTGAAAATCATAACAACGACTTCCTCTTTCCCTCCCAAGCAATACGATATCCTCACAATTAGACGCCAGTGAGAAAATTCCAGTTGATGCTGAGACCCCAGTTGGTCACTGAAATGTGTAATCAAGTTTGAAGTGTTCTGATGAAACCAGACAACGTGGGGCTGCCCATTCCGTTAGTTATGGGGATATACTTTTGGAAACCAAAGTCTGTTATAGGCAAAATGGGGTCCAAGTCATGTGGCTTTCCAACAGGCTATGATTACAAAAGAGGCAAAGCTATGCGAGCTCAGAAGTGGAAAAGTCAGCAGGCTCCATTATCCTTTGAAAACTCGTCCTTGACCCTTGCTTCTCCCCTGCAGCATGCACTGTTTCTTGGTCTGTCAGTGGTCAGTGAGGTCAAGAGAGCATGATTTATCACTCATTTTAGCGAGAGTGAGGCCAAAATGAGCTGTTCTTGTTTCCTTTTAGACTAGTTCCTATGTAAGAAACTCAAGGGTGTTTGGGTTGTTGTTGCAATCATTTGGAGTTCTTGAGTGTGCCGTGGGAGCTTCTGCCTGTATTTTGATCATTGTAGGGTGCTCATGTAGATGTCTTGTTTTCCTCTTTCTGACATCCTCCAAATTTGAGATTCTACAATTGATGTTTGCTTTCCATCTATCATGTGATTTTGAGAAGAGTGCAGATAACTTATTTTTTTAATTTAGTGTTCTATTTACAGCACCAAACACAGTGTGTGGCTGGTTGCCAGTGGATTCGAATGTGTGTATTACAGATTTGGAGGGCTCTACAGGGTTTCCCTAAGGTGCCCTGGGGTCATAGTAGGCTATATATTGGGATGCTAACCACAAAGCCAGCAGTTTGAGATCCTCAGTCGCTCTTTTGAAGAAAGATGAGACTGTCTACTCACTTACAGATTTATAGTGTCAGACACCAGTTCCACTCTGTCTTGCAGGGTCCCTCTGAGTAAGAAGCAACTGGATGCCAGTGGGTTTTAGTTTAGTTTTTTTTTTTTTGGGGGGGTGGTATAGGAATTTCTTAGAAGTAGCCTTCATGGAGCCTTGGTAGCACTGTGTCTGAACACTGCTAACCAGAAGGTCAGGGGTTCAAACCCATCAGTAACTCCATGGGAGAAAAGACTTGGCAATATGCTCCCATAAAGATGACAGTCCATGAAACTGTATAGAGAAGTTTTTTTGTGTGTGTGACTAAGTCTTTATGAGTCAATTGACTCAGTATAACACATAGGATTTCTTAATAGAAGCAGAGGGACAGGTTTATTGTTCTTGGTATGGTTAAGTGGATTCAAACCACCAAGCTTTAGGTTTAGAGTTCAAGGTAAACTAGTTGTATCACCTATCAAAATGTTACCAGAAAGCTTATTTTCAAGTCCATTCCAATTCATAGTTGACCTATACGACTAGGCAGAACTGCTTTATACAGTTTCTGAAGCTGTGTATCTTTAGCGAAGGAGATTGCCTCCTCTTTCTTTCTCAGAGCATAGCAAAGTTTGAACTGCTGAGCTTTGGGTAGCAGCTGAGCCCTTTACCCAACAGGACTCCAGCACCATGTTCCAAAAGTGAATGAACAAACAAACAAAACCCAGTCCCACTGCCATTGAATCCATGCTAACTCATAGCGACCCTAAAGGACAGTGTAAAATGGCCCCTCTGGGTTTCAGAGACTGTAACTCTTTATGAGAGTAGAACGCCTCATCTTTCTTCTCAAGCAGTTGGTGGATTCAAACTGCTGACCTTGTGGGTAGTAGCCCAGTGGGTAACCACTGCACCACCAGCACAGAGTTAGCACTGAATAAATATTGAATTGAATGAATAAAATCTAACAAGGGAATGAAGGCCTACCCACTCAATCCCAATGCTCATAGATTATTTCATCTTTCACTCACTTTCTTTTGGGGACAGTATCTTAAAAGAATAAGAATAACTTTCCTTTTGGTTTAGAAAATGGCTTAAAGCCACAACCCTGGATGCAGAAGGTGAGGTTTCAACCCAAACAAAAAGCACTATAGTCGTTTCCTCAGAGTCTAGAGGTTGAGGATGCAGGCAGAGATCTCAGCCACCGAGAGCTCCAATCAATACGGAGACCCTACTGAACCTTCTGGTCCTCTTGTCTTGGATTAGCGATCCTGTTCCTTTAACACAACTTCATTTATCCACATGTTCAACTCAAATGGACATGGGTAGAGTTTGCGGTCACAAAATGATAGATAGTTCATGAGGCTTTCAAGTCCTACCTCCAAAGTACAGCAAAGCTGCCCTCAACGAGAGTTATCTTCCCTAGGTAAGTAAATATCACCAATAACCAGTCCCCTGGTGAAGTTTAAATAAATATGCAGGGATCTCCAGCCCCTTAAATACCTTGGAATGCTTCTCCTCACAACATTCCTCCCCAACAAGCAGGACAAAGGCAGCATTTGCTGCCTGAGGATTGGGAAGTGGAGAGAGAAATACAATTAGACTTTAATCTCTCCTGTTTGTCCAATCCTCCCAGAAGCTACACCCAGCCTATTTTCTAATCCAGGAAACTCCTAATAAGAGAAGGATCTTGGTTTGTGTATTGATTAGCCATCATTCATTCAGGTGTCAATTTGCTGTTTGCTGGTAGCTTGCTGAAAGCTATGCCACCAGAGTTTCACATACCAGCATGTAAGGTTTCAACAGAGCTTCCAGATTAAGCTAGATTAGGAAGAAAGATCTGGTGCTCTATGATCAAAACTGAGCCAACGAAAACCCTATGAATTATAAGAGAACCTTGTCTAATTCACTTGCTTTAGACACATATTCAGAAGGGACCAATCGCCAGAGGAGGGCTTCATGTGTGGTGAAGTAGGGGTCAGTGAGGGTGATAGAGACCGTCAGAGAGATGGCTTGACCCAGGAGCCACAATGATGGGCTTGATCATGCTGGCAATCTTTTTAAAAACATTTTATTAGAGGCTCATACAACTTTTATCACAATCCATGTATACATCTACTGTGTAAAGCACATCCATACATTCTTTACCCTCGTCATTTTCAAAGCATTTGCTCTCCACTTAAGCCCTTTGCATCAGGTCCTCTTTTTGCCCCCCTCCCTCCTTGCTCCCCCCTCCCTCATGAGCCCTTGATAATTTATAAATTATTATTTTGTCATATCTTGCTCTGTCCAACGTCTCCCTTCACCCCCTTTTCTGTTGTCCGTCCCCCAGGCAGGAGGTCACATGTAGATCCTTGTAATTGGTTTCCTCTTTCCAACACCCTCTCCCTCTGCCCTCCCAGTATCGCCACTCACACCCCTGGTCCTGAAGGTATCATCCGCCCTGGATTCCCTGTGCTTCCCATGCTGGCAATCTTTAGGAGGCTGCAGGACCTGACAACATTGCGCTTTGCATACAAGATCCCCATGCATTCAAGTCAATGGGAAGGCAGCCGTTCATAGTGTTCACTTGTTCCATCAGCCCCCACTTGTGTTATTTCATTTGAGCTCTGTAATAACAATGTGAGGCAATGGTTGTACACACGAATGATTATCCATGTTCTTCTCATCCACCTTGCAGATGCAAAACGCTCAGGGTTTTAAATGACCATCTGAGGATCCAAGGGCTAGTTAGAGGCAGAGCTGGGCAAGAGCCGTGTGGTGCTGCAAGCACGACGGAAAACCCTGCCACCCCCACACTCCAGTTATTATCGATGTGGCATCAGAGCAACCTTTGCACGGATTGCGCTTTAGTTTCCTTAGCAATTACAAAAAACCAAGGCAAAGGAGATGGATGTGAACCATTGTCCTGTCTGAAGGCTAAGGTGCTTTGAAGGTATAACTGTAAGATGGTATTACTCTTCTTACTCTCCAAACACGTGAAGTCGTGGGGCTTTGGAATCAGAGAGGTTTCCTTCAAGTCTTACTTAGTGCCACTGATTTCTAATTGTGATGCCCTGGTTAACCCCTTCACTTCCCTAGGCCAGTTGCCTTACCCATGAAATGGGAATAATAAAATCGCCTTCGTGCAGTGCCCGCCTACCACTACCAACTGCTCTGGGAAGGGTCCCCTCAGAAGAAGACGGGGTGCCAGAAACCGAAGACACATGTAGGACAAAACACAAAGTCCTAAAAGAGTCCATGTTTATTAGTTGGATAAAGACGGACAGAACCCCTTCCCCATCCCTCAGGCCTGGATCCCAACACACCCGTGTTAAAATGATCATCCATCTGAGAAGAAAGGGCAGTTCTGATCCGAGGACAAAGTTTGGGGGTGAGGAAAGGAGGAGGAATGGAACCAGAAAACAAGGGGGGAGGGGGAGACGTGAGGTAAGGGATTGTCATGGATGCGTGACAACAAAATGCATGAATTGTTGAATGTGTGATGATGTGATCTACAAACCTTTACCTAAGTCCCAATAAAGAGTTAAAAAGAAAAGCCAAAGGCTGCTTCACAGAGCTCCTGTGAATGACAGGACATTAAGTGGAACCAGAGCACCAGCGAGAATGTAGGAGTAAGCACCAATGATTAAGTAGCTGGCTAGTAACCAAAAGATATCTTTTTACAGCAGTATAGAAACTGAGATTCAGAGGCTTCAGGATTTGATCTCACACTACTTGGAGAGCAGAGCTGCACAAGCACCATGAACAGGTGCTGTCTTGGACTTGTCCCGGGAGATTTGGTGTGAGAAGCTGAGAACAAGAAGAGATGTCTTGCTTTTCTTCACCATTGCACCGCTTCTACCTAATTTAGTCCACGGGCTCGGTTCCTTTTGCAGTGTGGGAAAATAGGGGCCATGGCTGGCTTAGGGGTTACAAGTTGGAGTGCTAACTGCACCAGCCACTCTTTGGGAGAAAGACAGAACTTTCTACTCCCATAAAGAGTTACAGTCTCAGAAACTCACGGGGTCAGGTTTACCCTGCCCCAAAGGATTGCTATGTGTTGGTATTGACCCGAGGACAGTGAGCTTGGTTTTGTTTTTTGGTGGCCCAAAGAACTGGTACAAAACGAAACTTCTCTCTTCCTTCAAAAATGCCAAGCAATCCAATGTGAAAGTTTAAATTCCTAGTGGGGGTATCACTTAAAGCTCATGTCTCCATATCACTAGAACAAAGGGTCTTGGGAGGACAAGATCTGGATTTGTGCGAGCTTTTTTGGCCAATGTAGGTAAAAGGAAGCATGCCTCTGAGATAAAGCTAGTCTGTCTCTTGGTGCTCCCTCTGCTGGTTGACTGACAGCTTAATAAAGCAAAGTGACTCTAAAATTTTGTATAATAAACCATGCAGAATTGATTTAAGAGTTCAGAGAGGAAAAGTTTTCAAGAAAATGTAAATCATGGGACTATGTGGCATAGTCAAACTCCAAGTTCAGTGCCAACAAGTTGATTCTGACTCTTAGAGACCCTGTAGGGCAGGATGGAATTGCCCTGTGGCTTTCCAAGACAGGAACTGTTTACAGGAATAGAAATCCTCAGCTTTCTCCTTCAGTGGTTGGTTGGTGGTTTTGAACTGCCGACCCTGCGGTTAGCAGCTGAATAAGTAACCACTATATTATCAGGGCATCTCTGTGGCATATAATAATCCATTTAATTAAATTAATTTAATGAAATCTGGGGCATGGTGTATAAGAGGTAGGATAAAATATTGATAAAGCAGAGTATCTACAAATTAAAACATGGTTTCTGGTTATATGTTTTGATTTGGGGGTTTAATTAAGGTTTAACAAATAGGAATTATTGACCTGGTTCATGCTCTTACATTTATAAAAATTCTCATATGCACAGAACACCAGAGAATTGCTATTTTATAAAATCTATTATCTTTCTAAGGATATGCCATCTATTTTTAAGACACTCAACCTCCAAAAAAAATCAATACCATTGAGCTGATACAGGCTCATACACAGATAGAAAAATTAGATAAAAATCACATAGGGTCAACAGGAAACTTAACTTTTAAAAGTGAAATTTTAAAGAAACAGCTTAGAAAACACACGTATATAAAATTCAGGCAATCACTTAATTGTATTTAGCGCAAAAATCCTAACTGCTTTTGCCTACATGGGGAACAGGAAACAGGAAAGTTTAGATAAATATGGAGATAATTTGGAACAAAAAGCATGTGCATTTGAGACCAGTCAGACCCAATTTGACACCAGTCACCTGTTGTTGAGTTGCTTCCAATTTGTGGCACCCCTGGGTGTATCGGAGTAGAACTGTGCACCATGGGGTTTTCAATGACTGAGATTTTGGGAAATATGTTGCCATGTCATTCTTCCACAGTGTCGATGAGTGCTGCATTTGGAGGGACTCAAACGTCCAGCCTTTCTATTCAGAACGGAGTTTGTTAACTCATTTGCACCACTCGAGGACTCTTGAATGTGAGCCAGAACCTCATGACTTGCTAGCCCGTGCTCTCTAAAGCAGAGCCGCCATGACGATCCACTGGGGGCACAGCCATAAAGTGCATTAACCCTTTTATTTCTAACCTCACAACTTTTGCCTTTCTAATTTGGTGAGCATGTACGTTTGCTTTAAATAAAATGCACCCATTAGAACAGGAGTATAGTATGGCATTGATAAATGAGCATGTGTGTTTGGACTGTATAGTTAAAAGACAAAAAGAAGCCAAAATTACGATTCAAAAACTACTACACACAGCGATTTTGACATCTGGCAAGATGGCGCCCAGGAAAGGGGGAGAGAGACCAGACCTCAATCCAGTGCACGAAGCCTTGAGGGCAACACACTGGCATGGAGCAGAACATTAACAGAGAGGACTATGGGCCAGCCCCAAGCTGAGCTATGTTGACTCCATCCCTAGAAGAGTGTACCACAGAGGACAGCTCTGAAGATACAGGGTGGGGAGAGTGGCAGGTCTGTTCTGACCACATAGGAACAAATTAAGAAGGAGAGCATGAGAGAGAGAGAGAGAGAGAGAGAGAGAGAGAGAGAGAGAGAGAGAGAGAGAGAGAGAGAGAGAGAGAGAGAGAACCTCATTGTGGCCTACCAAGCCTCAAGGATGACATTCCTACTCAGAGCAGCCAATGCAGAGAGGACCGTAGGGCCAGCACGGCATACACGACATCCTCTCACTGGCCCACACTGTTATGAGGACAACCCTGGAGACACAGTCTAGGAAGTGAGTCTGGTCTTAACACTCCTCCTCGCACCCCCACCCCAGGGCAAAACACGATGGGAGCACAACAGAGTAGAAAGGGAAGCAAAGTCACAGAGTCCCTGAGGAATGTTGAAAATAGATTTCTGTGCGGGGTGGTGGTGGTGTGTCTCAGAGCTTGGCACCTCATCAGACCTGGTTGGAAGACATTCATAAAAGTGAGCAGAGAGACCTGGAACTATTTATCATCTTTTCCTCCTTTCCTTTTTATATGTCTTCCTATATAAGATGGGCAGGATAAACAATCCTGAGGAGAAAGCAATGGGACTGATGGTTCTGGGAGGGCATGGGAGAGGAGGAGACAGGGGTCAGGAGCAGGGAGCCAACAAACTCAGGGACCAGGGAACAACAAGGGATCTAAAATCAATGCCTAGGAGGGTGTAGAATGCTTGGTGGGGCTTGATCGATTGTAATGTAGCCAAGAGGAAATACTGAGAACTGAAGGAAGGCTAAACATGATAGTGGGGTAGAAGGAAAATAAAAGGAAACAGAGGAAAGAACTAGGAGGCAAAAGCCATATATAGAGGTATAGATAGAGTCATGTATATATTTAAATATCTATGTACATATATTTATATGTTACATTATTAAGGTTATCAGCTGGACTTTGGGCCTCTACTTCAGTCTTTCCTCAACATAAGAACACGTTGTTCTAATAACCTGGTACTTTGTAATACTCATCTTTCCAACATGATCGCTGAAGACAAAATGGGTGCATAAGGAAATGTGATGAAAAAAGCTGATCGTGCCGGGCTTTTAAAAGATACATTGTCTGGGGTCTTAAAGGCTTGAAGTGAAACAAAAGGCCATGTAGCATGGAAGCAACAAAGCCCATATGGAAGAAGAAGCCAGCCTGTGTAATCACAAGGTTGCAATGGGATCAGGTATCAGAAGATCAAAAACAAACAAATCAATGTGAAGGAGAGGGATCAGAGTGGAGACAAATGGACATTCCCTCACAGAAGGGTCACAAGGAAGGGATGATTTAGCCAGGGTACAGTATAGCACCGAGGAAACACACAACATTTTCCTGGTTCTTCAATGCTTCCTCCCTGCCCACTATCATGACCCAGTTTTATGGCATAAATCCTGCTAGAACAGAATATGTACATTGGTACAGATAAGAGCTTTCAAAACACGGAAGCCATGGCAGATAAAGCCCTCAGAAACAGTAATGCGAATAGCAATACCATGAGAGGAGGGGTAGAGGGGAAGGGAAGAAAGGGGGAACCGATAGTAATGATGGATGTATAAAAATACCACCCCCAGGGGGGCAAATAACAGAAACATGGGTAAAGTGATATAGTAGATGGTATAAGATATGAATAATAAATATATTATATATATCAAGGGTTCCAGAGGGTGGGAGGGTGGAGGAGGTAAGGAAAAAAGAGGAGCTGATAAAGGCTCAAGTAGATAATGTTTTGAAAATGATGATGGCAACATATGTACAAGTTTGCTTGATATAATTGATTGTTATAATATCTGTAAGAGCCCCAATAAAATGATTAAAAGAAAGAAATTTGGAGATGATCTATCTAGAAGATTGGATCAATAATAAACAGAACAGTGCAGAGTAGGGATATAAAAGCCAGTTGCCATTGAGTTGATTGAATTTGGGCGCAGGACAATTTCATTTGCGTCAAAGTGGCGCTGTGCTCTGTTGGATTCTCAGTGGCTGAATTTGGGGCGGTAGATTGCCAAGCCTTTCTTCCAAGGCCCACCTCTGTGGACTCCAATGTCCCCTTTCAGTTCACAGTCAAGCATATTGACTGTCGACACCACCAGGGCTTCCAGAGTAGATAAGCACTCATAATTAAATCGTTCCATTTCTCTTAGTATCAATCTGTGAACAATATTTAGTGAATATGGATTTTGTGCCAATCCTATGCCAGCCTGGCGACATGTTTATTCTGCAGGCATCACTCTTGTGTTTGCAAGCCTAGATGACTTGATCTCGCTACCATTGCTAACAGCAGTGACATTCAGAACATTCCTTCCTACCCTGAATCTACGCTGACATAGGCCAGTCCACTCGCTCTGGGAGTACAATCTTTACTGGTCTAAGGAGCAGCAACAAATAGCCTTTAAGTAACTGAAGACAGCTATGTTTAATTTTTCTAGTCTCACTTACATCTATGTTTAATTTTTCTATTCTCTGGGGTCTTCAACTGTGTCTACTGGAGCGTGAGGTTTTGCCTATTCCTTTGAATGGCAGTCGCCTGAATTGACTTTTAACAGGTGGCTAGACTCTAGATTGCAGAGATTATCATGCCCCCTTGATTCACATGCCATGCTGTTATTCATGTAAATTAATGCTAATATTTTTAGAATGATCACCTGCCTCTAGGCTCTTCGCACAGTTAGCTAAAGCTCCCAGGTTTTTTACTGTCACTTTAGGTTAGGAGTTTACTGTCTTATAACTGTCCAATTTGCGTGTGTATTTTTTTAGCTACATGTAGAGTTTATATCGACTCAAGTTAAATATTGTCCTACATGTTTTAATTTATAGCACAGCCTGATGAAATCATCTTTTAATCTTGCTTCATTCAGCAAACATTTATTATGTGCTCACTAAAGGCTGGCCGGCCACTGTTTTGGGTCAGATGTAAAAATAAATCACCGCCTCTCTTATTGAGTAACTCACATTCGAGTGGGGAAATTGTTCATGCACTTCAACATCCTGCAACATATTGCAGGCTAGGACAGAAGTATGTGCAAAGGGCAATGGAAATACAAAATATTAAGGACTTTAAATAAACACTGGCATGTGTATATTGATTTAGAATTTTCTGTTTGCAGGTATATTTTATTTTGTTGTATTCTCAAAGCAGCTGTAATGAATGAAGAGACCCAGTTATCACCTGTCAGTTTGTCACACTACGATGGCTTTCATGTTGCTAGGATGGTGATACTTCACCTCATGTATTTTGGGCATGTTATTCAGAGAGACCAGTCCCTGGGAAAGTAGAGGGTCAGGGAAAAAGAGAAACACGCCCAATGAGATAGATTTATTGACACAGTGGCTGCAAAAATGGGCTCAAACATAACAATTGTGAGCTGGTGCAGGATTTCCTTCTATTGTCCATAGGGTGACTCTGAAACAGAAGTTACTTGATGGCACTCAACAACAACAACAACAACAACAACAACAACAACATGATGCTGGTATTTCACATACCAGCAGGATTACCAATGGTGAACAAGTTTCAGCAGACCTTCCAGACTCGGAAGAAAGACCTGGTGATTTTCTTCTGAAATTCGGTAATGAAAACCCCACGGAGCCCATACAATACAGTGCAGGAAGGTGATCCCCCTCGACTGAGGCACTAAAAATACACAGAGACCACCATGCTGACCTTGAGCACACCCATGATGGTGGAGATGCAGTTGAACTAGGCCACATTCTCTTGTGCTCGCTGTGGCCTGGCCAGAGTTGATGTCGACTCCAAAGCAATAACAAGGAGTTCCCAATTTATAGAAGAAGAGTCTGAGACTCCATGGAATAAAGTAACCCAACTCTAATAAGAATCCTGGAAAGGCCTGAGCCTACATATTCCAAGTTCAGACCCAGTCTGCTTCCTTCCACATCCTATGTAGAGGTTAGTGAGATAGTTAAAAGTTAATTGAAGGGCGGGGAGATAAATGGCTCAGTGAGCCCTGCCTTTGTAGTTCTCAGGTCTCTTGCTTTGTGATGGTTGGACCAGGGTGCAGCTGCCTTAGCCACTTCCCTGCTTCAGCTGGCAAGTTTCACTTCTTGCAAGACATTCCTGAGGAGGAGTCACATGGACCTACCCTGATGCAGCCGTGGGTGCTGGAGCAGCCATGTGGAGACCCCTGCCAGCACTGAGATGCTTACACATTCACTGATTTGGCTTTCCTCCTGCAGTCACCATCATTGTATGTGTTTTGTGAGACAGAGGAGGACTTTGTGGATCGGTTTCAGACATATGGACTAATGTTGGACTTGTGGGCTTGGGCAGCACTAGGTTGGGAGGTTTTCTTGATGTGCACTTAGTCTTTATATAAAGCTCTCTCTTATACATATGAGTTTCTATGGATTTGTTTCTCTAATGTACCCAGATGAACACAGTTAGTATACCTCTTTTCTCTTGTTCTCCCATTCAGTCATTCTAAGAGCAGCAAGTGAGGGGGCTTCTCCATCGTCTAACAAGGAAAGCATCCTCTATCATCAGCTTTCACCGATTGAATGGATAATTATAGAAAAATGACTTGTTGCCTGACTGAAAGCTGAAAAGCATGAATCAGAGAAAAAAGTTTAAAAAAATTTTTTCCCATCAAGAAGGTTTTCTGGCGTCTGTGCAATGATGTTGGTGTAGTTAGGTACCATAGAGTGCATTGAGTCATAGCAACACCGTGTATGACAGAATGAGACACAGCTCTGTCCTGCAGGTGCCACCCTTCCAAGTTAATGTGTGAGGCGTTGTGGCAGCCGTTGTGTCGGTCCATCTTGTTGAAGGTTTTCCTCTTGTTTTTCCAACCTTCTACTTTACCAAGTATGATAGACTTTTCTAGAGACTGGTCTCCCTTGATCACATGTCTAAAGTACAGGAGATGAAGCGTAGCTATCTAGTTTCTAAGAAGCTTTCTGGCCGCACTTCCTCCAAGACAGATCTGGGTGTTCTTCTGGCAGCCCATGGTCCATCCTTTCAATATGTCCCACTATTACACAGATAATAAATTTTAAACTAGATGTAATCTTTTGTACAGATTAAGATTTTTATGTATGTTCTGGTCTATAGTGTGTCTCATCTCTGAGGAAAAAATTATGAAGACTAAAATGCACAAATCTGGAATGTTTAATTCTGTTAGGTGCTGAAATACACACACCCAGGCAACTCATGGCCCTAACCTTATCCTACAAGCTAGTGATTTATTAAATAGGAAATGAAGTTCACTTGGTTGGCAATATTTATTAATAAATTTATTAATTCTCACTCCTACCTTAAGTTTTTGCTGAAAGTTTCCAAAGCATCTCCTTGGTAACTTTTACTATAATTTTATAATGGAACAGATGGAGATCAGCAGTTTTCATTTCTAGGATCAACATTACCTCCTATTTAAAATATCTTATTTTTTTATTCAATTCTCATTTTTCAAGATCTACCAGAAATCCCATGTGGTGTCCAAGGAGGTATGATTGAACCATGTTAGCACCAGGGATGTAATCCCCATGGGTTTGTTAGTGTGAATTAATTTAAAACAACTATTTCACCTATGGTAAGCTGATCTTGGTCTTCAATACTCTTTTATTTGCTTTACAATTTGAAGTTTGAGGGCTATGAAACAAACTTCCCTGTCTTTTCATTTGCCAACTATTGTAATCTGCTAATTTTCTAGTGTACCCTGGCAGCTGGCTCCTCCTATAATTACGCAGTCTCAATTCTGTACACCGCTTTAAGAAGTTCCCATTTGGGTTGAAAATTATCTTCATTTCCCAGACGTCTTTCTTTCTCTCTTCTAATATCTGAAAAAAATTCAATAAAATCTGGAAAGAGTGATCATGTTAATAATAAAATGAAGCAAAATCCTTGGCCCTGTCACTGTTAATTGCTTTCAAAGTTTAGACTTTCTTTAGAAATTTTGTTTCTCTATTCCCTCTCTGAAAACAAACCAGGCTTGTTGAATGTCTGGGCTAGAATTTCTGCTTAAGAACAATATTCAGAGCCCTTTGAACTGTATCCAAATTCTCAAGTTTGGGGGTGGGGGAGGGTTTGGTTGTTGTTGTTGTTGTAAGTAGGTAAAACCACTTGTTTAAAAAAAAAAGAATTCTTTCCTACACTTGAATGTGTCCTGTCACATGCACTGTGAGCAACTTTGATTGAGATTATGCATTCCATATGAGGTAGAGAATGAATGACAGGTTAAAAGGCTGGACCCTGTTGCCCTCTGTTGAGTCCTCTAATGGAAAAAGAAGTTTGTCGTTTCGTGAAGTTAGGATCTTACCACATGGGAATATGCTCATTTTCAAACCCCATGAATTTTCAACTTGTTCTCAGTTAAGGAGATGAACAATCAGACCTTGGCCCATCTGTATTTTAATCTTCTATTCACGAGTCTCACTCTTCAGTTGACTATATGATTGTAAAGTTATTGCTGGATTAAGCCTCTCTCCTGAACAAAGCTGCTACCAATTTCACGTCCCCAGCATTGATATGCTTAAAAAATGAATGAAGTATCAATTGCAAAAGGTTTAGCTTCTGGGTTATTTACTGGACCCACCTTGGGTTCTTGGTCTTCCACTCTAGACTCCACTGAGAAGTCTCCCAACAAGGCTTGCAATCTGACTCCCATGTTAGAGCTAGGTGACACAGTTAGCATGACTGGGGAGTCAACTTCACTTGGGGGGAAACAGAGGGTGAGCAGGAGTGGGTAAGGCTACCCTCTCTTAATAAACTGCTCCAAGATAGGGTTCCCAGAAACCTCGCCAAGCTGTGCAGGTGCACTTGCTACGTGATCTGCCTTGTTTCCCGGCCACCCATGTTTAACTTCTTTCTTTATACTGTCACCAGCACATAACTCCCTTTCCCCCCCCAGGGAACCAAGGCTGTTGGTTGAACATTAAATTACCCCAGATGATTTTTGTGGGCCGAGAATATGCAACCCACTATAAAAACCCAAACAATATAGCTGTAACCCAGGTGGGGATGGAGCCTGGTAGTAGGGCAGGAGGAAAGTCAAGGGAGATGGAGGAAAGAGCTAGGAGTCAACGGGCATTTCTAGAGGTCTAGACAAAGACATGTACATGCAAATATATATATGAGGATGGGGAAATAGATCTATGTGTCTATATTTATAGGTTTAGTATTAAGGTGGCAGAAGGACCTTGGGCCTCTACTCAAGTACTCCCTCAATGCATGAATACTTTCTTTTATTAAATTGGCACTCTACGATGCTCACCCTCCCAATAAAACTGCTGAAGCCAAAGTGGGTGAACAAGTAAATATGGTGAAGAAAGCTGATGGTGCCCAGCTACCAAAAGAGATAGTGTCTGGGGTCTTAAAGGCTTGAAGATAAACAAGTGGCCATCTAGCTTAGAAGCAACAAAGCCAACATGGAAGAATCCACCATCCTGTGTGATCACATGGTCCCGAAGGGATCAGTTATCAGGCATCAAAGAACAAAAAAATCATATCATTGGGTGCACACCTCCATGATACGATCGCCGAAGACAAATGGGTACATAAGCAAAGGTGGCGAAGAAAGCTGATGGTGCCCGGCTATCGAAAGAGATAGTGTCTGGGGTCTTAAAGGCTTGAAGGTGAACAAGCGGCCATCTAGTTCAGAAGCAATAAAGCCCACATGGAAGAAGCACACCAGCCTGTGCGATCACGAGGTGCCAAAGGGACCAGGTATAAGGCATCATGTCGGCCACTGGAGATCCCCTCATAGGGGGGTTTAGGAGAGGAGATGGGTCAGTCAGGGTGCGATGTAGTACCGATGAAGAACACAGCTTTCCCCCAGATCCTGGATGCTTCCTCCCCCCCAATTACCATGATCCAAATTCTACCTTGCAGGACTGGATAGGGCAGAGGTTGTACACTGGTGCATATGGGAGCTGGAGTTACAGGGAATCCAGGGTGGATGATACCTTCAGCACCAGGGGTGTGAGGGGCGATACTGGGAGAGTAGAGGGTGAGTGGGTTGGAAAGGGGGAACTGATTACAAGGATCCACATGTGACCTTCTCCCTGGGAGATGGACGGCAGAGAAGGGGGGGAAGGGAGACTCCGGATAGGGCAAGATATGACAAAATAACAATCTATAAATTATCAAGGGCTCGTGAGGGAGGGGGGAGCGGGGAGGGAGGGAAAAAAAAAGAGGACCTGATGCAAAAGGCTTAAGTGGCGAGCAAATGCTTTGAAATGATTAGGGCAAAGAATGTACGGATGTGCTTTATACAATTGATGTATGTATATGTGTGGATTGTGATAAGAGTTGTATGAGCCCCTAATAAAATGTAAAAAACAAAACAAACTCACTGCCACGGTGTCGATGCTCCTCATAGGGACTCTTTAGGACAGGGTAGAGCTGTCGCTACGAGGTTCCAAGACGGAACAGCTAGGGGAGAAGACAGCTCAGTCTTTCTCCCTCTGAGAGGCTTGTGGCTTTGAACTGCAGATCATGCAGATTGCAGCCCAACGCATAACCAGTAAGCCACCAGGACTATTTGGTAACCCACTAGACTGGGCATGGAAAGGGAGGCAAAGATGAATCCAATTCAAACCTTGATCTTAGGCACTAATGACCTAGAAGAGGAAACAGAAACAATGCATCATTCTGGAGTGGAAGGCAGAAGAGCAAGCTTTTGTGTGGGCTGGCTGGACACTGGTTTGATTTTGCTTTTGTTAGCTGTCATGGTGGAGTTGACCTTGCTTCATAGTGACCCCCTGCACAAAAAAACAAAGGGCTCCCCAGTTCTACCCAATCCTCTGACTGGTTAGGGATCAGAGCATTGTGGTTCAGGGTGTTTCATTGGCTGATTTTCAGAAATAGATCAGCAGCCTTTCTTCCTGGTTCACCTTAGTGTAGACGCTCTGATGAACCAAGTTCATCAAACCTTAACTGCTACTGGCCATGACTGACACTGAATTCTGAGCAAGACATTTAATCTCTTGGAGCTTCTGTTGACTCGGCTCCTTAGCTGTAAAATCTGGGTTATCTTAGATAACCTTTGCATGCGCACCTCACATCTACACCCTGTGGTTTTATCAATTTCAACTAGCAGAAGAACCATTGTAACCAGCTCTCTAGGAGAGGTTCAGTCCTGTGGGGACTCAGAGGTATGGGGGGATTTTGGAAGCTTTTGTGAAGAATGAAGTATATGAACTGAGTCCTGCAGGACTTCGAGGGTTTTGACAGGTAGCTAAGGGGAAGATCATGAGCCCAGGTAGCATGGTAGTTAACTACTGGACTGCTGACGGAAAGGTTGGAAGTTTCAATCCACCAGCTGCTCCATGGGGCGAAAGATGAGGCTGTCTGCTTCCATAAGGATTTCAGCCTTGGAAACACCATGGCAGTGATTCTCAACCTGTGGGTCATGACCCCTTTGGGGGTTGGACGATTCTTTCACAGGGGTTGCCTAATTCATCACAGTAGCAAAATTACAGTGATGAAGTAGCAATTAAAATAATGGTATGGTTGAGGGGGTGGGGGCTCCACAATATGAGGAGCTGTAGGAAAGGGTGGCGGCATGAAGACGGTTGAGAACCATGCTCTAAGGGGCTGTTCTACTCTGGCCTATCACACAGCTGTGAGTAGAACTTGACCTGACCACACCAGCTTGGGTTCAATGGGTAAACAGGGCAGATAGACATTCCAAGCAAGAAGAAGAAATACACATGCAACAACAAAAGGAAACGGCTAAAGAACTTATTTATTTACCTTAAAAACAAAACAAACCAGCTTTATTGACGTGTAATGCACACACCATACAACCCAATGGTTTGAACTTATTAAAAACGAGTTGTCCAATCATCACCAGATAAAGTACCTGGAGGGAGATGATGACTCGTTCAGTCTGGTTGAGGCACAGTGCAGATGCAGGGACTCAAGAGTAGAGAGCTGGTAAAACAGACGATGGAAGATCTTGCTTGTCAAGTTTAAAAGTTTATCCTGTGTTCATTGTCTCCCTTTATCTACGCAGCACCTACTATGTATCAGAGAGTGAGCTAGGTGCTGAGAATACAGAAATAAACAAGCTATAGGTCCTGCCCTCAAGAAGGTTCTTGGCAGTGGGCAGACTTACAAGGGAACCCAGCATAAGAAGTTCTGAAGCAGAAATAAAACTGGAGTGGACAGGAGAGAGTTATAAAATGTCCCAGTGTGCCGTATGTCTTAGGAAAAGAATGCAACGGAGGACGAAAAGGACGGTAGCAACGAGAGCATGATGAGCAGTCTTGTTGATTGCAAAATGAGTTTGCTTCCGTATGACATCTGAGGTGCTCCCAGACAGAAATGTCTAACAAGGTGAAATGTATTTTTCCAATCCTAGATTGAGATGTTGGCGCAAGAGGTTGAGATATGAGTGTCTTCATGAGTGGCTCATAGGTGTGGGCAGACTTCAAGCAAGAAATTACACACAAAGGCAAGAAAATTAGAGACATTGGAAAACCAGTCTAAAGTGTGCCAAAGGGGGAAAGGATGTCAAGGAAGATAGGGGAGCTGCATCAGGCCAGATACTCCCAAGCTCAGTGGAGCCTCTGCATTGGATGCAGTAAAACATGTACTCAAAGGATGCTCTGGTGCGTGGTGCTTCTCTTTGCTGTTGTGTGTGGTGTCTACTTGATTCCCACTCTCCGTGACCCGCTATGGCGGAGGAGAACTGCCCAGGGCGCTTATGAGGCTACGATCTTTATGAGAGCAGAGATCGCCATGCCCTTTCCCTTGGAGAGTGGTTGGTGAGTTCAAGCCACTGATTTTTCAGTTAGCCGCTGAGCGCTTCACTGTTTCTGTCACCAGGCTCCCTGGTGGTTTCCTTGGGAAAGGAGGTAAGGGAAAAATCATTGCTCAGAACTTCTTTAAAGTGTTGAAAACAAGGAGGGTACTTTGATGACTAACGTGAGCCTGACACGTGACCAGGTATTTTTTCCCCTCTCCATCACTCATGTATTATACATCTTGGTTTGGATAAGTGATTCTCCTGGACATCAATTCATCGTGACATGGTATTTTTCAATCACTTCCTATGCATTTACAAGCTGGACACTGAATAAGAAGGCTGAAGAAGAATCCATGCATTTGAATGGGGGTGCTGGCGGGGAATCCGGGGGGTACCACAACTGCTAAGGGAACAACCAGATCTGTCTTGGAGGAAGCACAATCGGATGGATGTTCCTTAGAGGCTGGGATGGAGAGGCTTCGTCTCATGTACTTTGGACACATTGTCAGGAGAAACCAGACCCTGGGAAAGGACATCATGCTCGGGAAAACAAAGGGACAGTGAACCAAACAGGAAGTCCCTCAATAAGATGGATCGACACGGTGGCTGCATCGTTGGATTCCGGCAAAGGATCCACTGTGAGTTTGACACGGCAGGCAGGCAGTGTTTCCTTCTGTTGTACATAGGGTCGCTATGGGTCAGTACTGCCTCTTTGGCACCCAACCAAAACAACAACCAAACCTAGGCATGCAAAAGTGGGATGATGAATAAGGAAGACTGGAGAAGAAATGATGGGTTTGAATTATATTGTTGACAAATAATACTGAAGAAGCCATAGACTAGTGCAAGATCAAACATTTGTCTTGGAAGAAGTACACTCAGAAAGGTCCTCAGAAGGGAGGATGGTGAGATTGTCTCATGGGCTTTGGACGTGTGACAAGAGGGCAAAGAACATCATGCTCGGTAAAGTGGAGAATCAGAACAAACAGGATGGATCCTCAATGGAATGGACTGACAGTGACTCAAACAAAGGATGGTGTGGGAAATACTTTTATTCTGTCGTACATAGGGGGCTCTGAGTTGGAGCTGGCGGGATGGTAGCTATCAACAGAGGAAAGGGGGTGGAGCCCCAGTGGCACAGCGGTTAAAGTACTTTGATACAAACTGAAAGGCCGGCAGTGTGAAACCACCAGCTGCTCCAGCGGAGACTCGGCAGTTGCCTTCGGTAAACAGGACAGGTTCAGAGCCCTTCTGGAGCAGGGCTACGCAATACTATGGAGTCACGATGAGTCGGATACACTTGACAGCCATGGGCTTGTTAAGGGAAGGTGGAACATGACTCATTGTTAACACTTCCTATTTAGCATTACCTATATTATATTAATACATCCACCATATGCATGCTTTGCCTAATTGAATAATGAAATTGAACTTCAGATCTCCCATCTCTACTCCAGAGTGAAAAAAGCCCTCTCACTGCCATTGAGTTGAGTCTGACTCATAGTGAACCTACAGTGCAGAGTAGAAGGGCCCTTTTGGGCTCCCAGGGCTGTTCATCTTGACCTGGTGCTGTCAATTGGCGGACCTCATGGTTAGCAATCCAGCATGTAATCCACGATGCCACTGGGCCTCCTTCCTACGGAGGGCGCACACTCAGGAACAGGGCCTAGGAATCCTATTTCGAAGATGTTTCTCAGTCAATCCTCGTCTACAGCCAAATTTGAATATCCTGAGAGTAGGGAGACATTTAGTAGGGCTTTGAATTCTTAGAATAAATGTACTTATCAGGAAACAAGAAAGAAAGTATTTTTAGATGTCAGAAATCATTAAGAATCTGACAGTTCGCTTTCTACAGTGGCTGTAGGGATGGATCTACAACACCATCAGCTGTGAATGAGAGTCCCTGTCTCAATACACCCCCTCCAACGTTTGTTGCTTTCTGTTTTTTTGAATTGGGCTATCTTTGCCGGTGTTAGGTGGTATCTCCCAATTGTTTTCATTTCATCTGCTTTATGTCAGCATCACTGTTAGTTTTGTGACTATATGTTTATTTATTTACTTTTTTTCTTCTTGGCATTTATCTATACAAGACAGGGAGGATAGGCAACCTTACAGAGACAGCAACTGGTCTGACAGTTCCTGGAGGCATGGGGGTGAGGGTGGGGGGAAGGTGAGTTGGGAGCCAACAATGACAGGTACAAGGGAACGCTAATTGTTTTAAAATTGATGGCGAGGAGGGTGTGGCTTTTCTGGTTGAGTTTAATCAATCAAATTGTATCTGAGAGGAATTACTGAGAGGTGAATCATAGATAAACGTAATAGTGGGGTAGGAGGAAAGCAAAAAATATACATAAATATATGTTTGTTTGTTTATGTATGTATATATATATATATATATGCAAATACAAGGAAGCAGATGGACTTTGGTCCTCTACTCAAATCTTAACTACAGCTTAACAATTTTTTTATAATGGGGCATTGTATGATACTCATCTTCCTGACACAATCACTAAAGCCAAAATGTGTACATAGGCAAATGTGAAGAAAGTTGATGGTGCCCAGCTATTAAAATATAGTGTCTGGGGTTTTAAAAGCTTGTAGTTAAACAAGCGGCCATCTAGCAGGGAAGCAACAAAACCCACAAGGAAGAAGCACACCACTCTGTGTGAACCTGAGGTGTGGACAAGAAGTATCAGAAGTTCAAAAACAAGCAACCAAGTTGATGTGAAAGGGGTGGATGTAGTGGAGACCCAAAACCCACCTGTTAGATGGTTGGACAGTCCCTCTCAGAAGAGCTGATAAATCCAGGGTGTAGTATAGCACTGATGAAGCACACAACTGCCCTCTAGTTCTTTAATGTTTCCTCCCCTTACTATTATCGTTTTGTTTTACCTCATTAATCATATTAGATTTTTGTATGTTAATTTATATATTTATGATAGCTCAGTACATGAAAGCCAAGATAGATAGTTCTTCAGAAATAGTAACAGGAATAATGGTTCCCTGGGGGTATAGGAAGAGAGGGGAGGGAAAGGAGAGAAGGGTAAAGGGGAAACTGATAGCACTGATGACTGTATAACCCCATTTGATGGGAGTGAACAACAGAACTGTATGTGGACAGAGATACTGGATCCTGTAAGATATGGAGGGGGAGGAAACTATTATAGGGAAAATAATAATAAGGATTCTTGGGAGGTAGAGTGGGAGAGACGAGGGGGTAATGGGGAACTGATATCAAGAAGTTCAAGAAGAAAATGTTATTGCTTGATGTGATTGAACTATGGATTGCTATGATAATCTGTAAGAGCTCCCAATAAATTGATTTAAAAAAAAGAATATGATAAAGATTTTTAAAAGCCCTTGTACACGTGAGATAACACGTTTTGACAGAAGGAGGTAGGCAGAAGTCTGTCTGAAAAGAGCTGAGGAACCAAAGAGGAGGCTGAAAGAGTGGCTGTGAGGAATAGGAATGTTAAAGTCTGTATTAGCCATGTGAAGCACAAAGTTTAATACTGACAGTCAGAAACTCGGGTACTGATCTGCCATCTACCAGGAGGGGGCAATAGAGAGCTTCCAGAAGTGAGAGACCTGGCAGAGAACTGTAGGTGAAACGTCAATGTCGATCAACTATGAAACGGAATAAAAAGTTTTTCAATGTCAAATGCAACCAGGCACTTGAGCCAGAATTAAAACGTAATCCCACGTAAGAAGACTGAGTTTTGTTGAAGTATCCACAATGAAATAATGCAAGCACAGGATAGAGGGAGTCCTCAGGAGGTAGGTGAATTAGGCAGGACTCAGAAATGCATACCCCCTGTGGCCACTAGCTGCATCTAGGAACGACCAAGGTGGCTTGGCTTGGCTTCTAAGAGCACTTTAGGAGGTGCAGGCATGCTAGATTGAATAACACGGGACAGAACAAGGAAGACAGAGGGCTACTGTGAAGGAGAGCAGTGCTCGGGACGATCTTACTGACTTGTTTTGCTTTGTTTTAAAGGATAGAGAAGGTTTCTGCAAATCATAGGCAGAGAGGAAAGCCCCTGAGAGAAAGGAGAGGTTGACAGTGCAAGAATTATGGGGAAAATAATAGACTCATACTTTGAAAAGGCAAGCTGTTTGAAGTTTATTGTTGTGGTGAAGTACCATTGAGTCAGCTCTGTCTCATGGCAACCCGGTGTACCACTGAAGAAACACTGCCCAGTCCTGGGCCAGCCTCCCAATTGGTGTGCTGAAGCCCATTGATTTTTTGTTTTTAAATTGAATTTGTTGGTCACTACAGGCTCCAAGACCTTTTTTTAAACCACTCAGACTAATATTTAGGTTTGAGGGATAAGGATCCTGGAGGGTTTTTTGGGTTTTTTTAGGGGGCGACATTAAAAAAAGCACCCGGTATCTATTTACACAGCCCATCCCAAGAAACGAAAGCAAGCACAACATCTCGTTACACTCTTCATAAATATGGTCCTCTTTCTTCTCCCTCCTCCCGCATCCCTCTCCCCTCCTTTCTCAATAACCTCTCCCTGCTTCTCCCTATTCCCCCACCCCGTCTCTGACCTCCTAGACACCAAAGTCTTGTCTGTTAGTGTATAACCCACATCTTTTTCTTTGCTTTTCCTTCTAATAATGATATTATTAAGTATTTATCTTTGTCAGCCAGGCTAAGTTGTTTGTTATTGATGCATCATATCCTGTTGCATGAATGTACCAGAATTTGTTTATCCATTCCTCTATAATTTAGGTTTGGGGTGGTTTCCATGTTTTTTGCTATTATATAGGAAATTGCTGCAATAAACACAGATGTGCATAGATCTGTTGTGTTGTATTCTTTATTTCTTTAGGGAATGTACCAAGTGGAGATACTACTGCATTATGAGGTATTTGTATATATTTAAGGAAGTGTCGTACTGATTTCCATAGTGAGTGTACAATTCTACAGTCCCGTGAGCAATGTGGAAGCATTCTGACCTCCCTGCATCCTCTCCAGAATTTATTATTTTCTGTTTTATTCAATTTGCTAAAAGTGTCCGTGTGAGGTATTTTAATTTGCTGTTTCAATTTGTATTTCTCTTATTGCTAATGAACTGGCACAGTTCTTCATGTGATTGTTGTCCACCTGGATGTCATCTTTGGTATGTCTCTATTCATACTTGATGCCCAATCATTGTTTGGGTTCTTTGTATTTTTCTTCATAAGTTTTCTGTAGATTTTAGAAATTAGCACTTTTTCGGAAGTCTTATTACTGAATACTTTTTCCCAATCTGTGAGTTCTTTGTTAAGTCTTTTTCTGAATCCCAAATCATGTGAGACAAAGCCTCCTCCTTTCTGTTCTAAGGAGCATTCTAACGATATACTTCTTCCAAGATAGATTTGTTTGTTCTGCCATTGTATGGTACAGTCAATATTCCTTACCAGCACCATAATTCTTATTGAATGTCCAACTTTTGCATTCACAGTTCACTGCCATCAAGTCAATGCTGAGTTACAGCAACCCTGTAGGACAGAGGAGAACTGCCCTTGTGGGTTTCCTAAACTGTAACTCTCTATGGAACTAGAGAGTTTCTCCCATGGAGCTTTCTCCCATGGAGCTGCAGGTGGTTTTGAACTACCAACCTTACAGATTGCAGCCTAACAAGTAACCACTAAACTCCTTGGGCATATGAACCCAAACAACCAAACTCACTGCCTTCGAGTTCATACTGACTCATAGCGACCCTTTAGGACAGGGTAGAACTGCCGCTGTAAGTTTCTGAGATAGTAACTCTTTACAGGAGTAGAAAGATGAGTCTTTCTCCCACATGCATTAAAAATGCCAAGGCTTGGGTCAGGTGCACCTTCGTCCTCCAAGTGACATCCTTGTTCTTCAACACTTAAAGAGTTCCGGAGTAGCAGTTTGCCCAGTGCTATTTATCTTTTGATTTCCTGATGGATGCTTCCATGAGCACAAATTGTGGATTCAAAGAAAATGAGATCTTTGACCCCTTTAAACTTTTCTCTGCTTATCATGATGCTGTCTGTTGGGCCAGTTGAGAGAATTTTGGTTTTCTTTACATTGAGTTATAAGCCATACTGAAGACTGCAGTCTGATCTTGGTCAGTAAGTGTGTCAAGTCTACATCACTTTCAGCAAGCAAGGTTGTATGATCTGTATATCACAGGTTGTTAATAAGCCTTCTTTGAATCCCGATGTCTCATTCTTTTTCATATAGTCCACCTGTTTGGATAATTTGTTCAGCATATAGATATGATTAAGAATGTTGAAATGATACAACCCTGATGCACACCTTTCCTAATTTTAAATCACGTGGTATTTACTTGCTCTTTTCAAATGAGTGCTTCTTGATCTGCACACAGATTCCACATGAGCCCAATGAACTGTTCTGGGATTCCATTCTTCTTAGTGTTGCTCATTATTTGTGATGTTGCACATGATTGAGTGACTGTTTATAGTTAGTAAAACACAGGGAAGCACCTTTCTTATATGCTCTGCTTTCAGGCAAGATCCATCAGATATAAGCAATGATACCCTTTATTCTACAGCCTCTTCTGAATTTGTTTTGAATTTATGGAAATTTCCTGTTGATGTACTGCTGCAGTCATTTTTGAATTCCTTTCAGCATAATTTTACTTGCATAAAATATTGACAATATTGCACATTTCTTTATAATCGTGAGCTGCCCTTGGAAAACAGTTTAGTTCTTTTACTTCATCATTGTCCCCTTTGCTTTAATCATAATTCCTAACCACAGAGACAGATAGAAAGGAAAGGGCCATTACCATGATATACATTGGCTGTATCAAGTAGCACACAATTCAGAAAGGGGCTGGCCCTACAGAGTAGTAGGGTGGGCTGCTGAATGTGTAACTAAGTGTCAGTTTAGCGATGCGCTGACGTGATGAACTGCTATTGTCCAAGTTACACACTGAACCACAAACCTGTATCTGGTTGTTGGGAGCCTACAAGGAAACTCTATGAGCCTGGGAACCCAAACGTAGAAGCAGGAGGGGCCTCACTTGCCATTACACCCAATAACCTACTGGAGGACTTTCAGTTTCGAATCCCACACGTCTAGGCTCTGCCTGGATATTTAGAACTCTTTGTGCCGATGAGTCAAAAGACCAAAGGAGGAGTGATTATTTTGGTAGGGATAATTGACCTTGACTAGGAAGAGGGGGTCAGGCTGTTACACAATGAAAGAGGATGTCCTCCACATGGGATCCGGTGATACCCTTCGGAATTTCTTGATACTGCTCACATGTGACTGTAAAGAGTTAAGTGCTTCAGTCCTAACCTAAAAAGATTGTGCTTCTAGAGGGGCAGAGCCACCAGAAGTGAGACCATACCCCCAGCCAAGACAGAGGTGCAAGTTTAGGATCAGAGGGGCTAGTGAAGGAGGGCGACAACACGTGCCAATTCTGGATCGAAGGCCAACTGAAGCGGCAAAGGCTGGAGTTCATCCCTCAAGCCTCCCTCTCCTAAAGTTCCTTCTAGGAAGCAGGTCCACGGGATTCCCGGAAGACCTGTTCCCCAGATGTGTTGGGAGAAGTGCCTGGAAGCAGTGCACGGGGTGGCCCGTAGCAGTCATGCAGGCAAGCGTGCATTCGAAAATAACCCTGCTGTCCAACTGCACGCAAGGTGGTTGGCCCTCCTCACTCCATTCAATGTCTCACCATCTCGGCCTCTTCAGTCATTCTGGAGCAGCAGCCTCATCTCCCGCTGAGTAGAAGACCCACAACAAGGCACTAGACAACCGAAAGGTAGGACGGCGGCGAGAAAACGAAGGGAGGAAGGCAGAAGTGGCAAAAGCTGCTAAGGGTTCAAGCAAGGGAATAATCTATAAATAGTCGTTGGGTTTTGCAACATAGGTTGTAATTTACTTTGGTGAGAGCTTTGTCAGTTGAGAAACAGGGTCAGAAGTTAGACTGCACAAAGCTAACGATGGAACTCTAAACTATGAAAAGAAGAAGTTGAGAAAAACCCTATAAGTGGTCAGTGGTCAAGGGAAGGAAAGAGGCAGCTATGTAGCTGGATTGCAATATGAGAGGACGAAGTGAGTTGTTAGGAAATTTTTTTTAGATGGAAAGGACTTACATGCAGTTAGATGCCAGTGGAAGGGATCTGGGCGTGGAGAGATTTTCAAACAAATAGAGAAGTCCAAGTAAGAGGAGAGGAAAGAGCAGGGCATCTGAATGCTGGGGAGGCTCTCCTCCTGCACTGCTGTCAGAGTGGAAGAGAAAGGACGGCTGCACGTGAGTTTTGTATGGTGCATCCACTTGGCTCTAATTCACAGCCACCCTGAGCACAACAGAATAAAACACGGCCTGTGTATGCTGTGGCAACTTCACACTTGTTAGTACGTGTGAACCCGCTGCGGCAGCCACCGTGTCAATGCACCCTCTCGAGGGTCTCATTCTTTGACGCTGACTCCTGCCTGAAGCATTTGTTCATGAGCATCAAAGAATGCAGCCTTCGGTTTGTAGCGCCACTCCAGGTAACGGAAACAAGCCTCTCAGCTGGCACGACAGACAACATCTGATAAACAGAGAAATGAGGCACGGTGGCGAGGATGTAATATTCCTTGGACACCCAGTCGGTTCTTAAAGAAGCAGCAGTCAAGAAGTCAAAAGATCTTGCATTGGGAAAATCTACGGCACAAGACCTGTGTAAGTGCCGAAGAGCAAAGATGTCCCTTTGGCGAACAGGGTGCCCCAACCCAAGAGATGGTATTTTCAATCATCCCATATGGATGTGAAAGTTGGAACTGAATAAGGAAGACTCAAGAAGAATCGATGCATTTGAACAATGGTGTTGGCAAATGTATTGACAGTATGATGGACCAAACAGATCTGTCTTAGAAGAAGTTCAACGAGAATGTTCCCAAGGAGTGAGGATAGGGAGACTTGGTCTCATGTACTTTGGACATGTTGTCAGGACAGACCAATCCCTGGAAAAGGACGCCATACTTAGTAAAATTCATTGAGGGTCAATGAAAAAGAAGAAGAACCTCAAGGAGGCGGATCGACAAAGGGCTGTAACAATAGCCGCGAACATAACATTTGTGAGGCTGGAGTGAGCAGGACCGAGTCAACGGCACCTAACAACAACAAGAACAACTGCTGTACCAAGTATGATGTCCTTCTCCAGAGACTTATTTCATCCGACAGCGTTTCAAAAGCACATAGACAAAGCCTCACCATAGGCTTGTAAAGAGCACTTGGGATGTGCTTCTTCCAAGACAGATTTGTTTGTTCTTCTAGTAGTCCATGGTGCTTTCCACAATTCTTCACAAACTCCCGAATTCAGATGCATCGGTTCTTCCGAGGTCTTCTTTATTAATTGTGCAGCTTTGTACGCACAAGAGGCCATTGAGAATACCATGACTTGAGTCAAGCATACTTTAGTCTTCAAAGTGACAATGAAGAGGGATGGAAGGGTGGAGATGCCTTTAAATTAAGTATTTAACTTTTGTCCAATTTCTCAAAACCCCTTTATGATAAATATGTGTCTGATTTGGCTAGTAACCAATCGATTTGATAAATTATAATAGGACATTTTCTAGTGATGCTGGGTGAGAAAGATTGCACATAATGAAGAGCTCCTTCTACACTTGAGCAATTAGTTCCTTGATCTTCCCACCTGTTCTCTGAAGTAGACAGAGTCATACTATGGTTTTCACTTAACAGAGACAACAAGAGAGACACAGAAGAATTTGTTGTTGTTAGGTGCCATCAAGTTGGCTCCGATCCATAGTCACAACAGAATGAAACACTGCCACCCTCACAATTGTTTCCATGCCTGAGCCCATTGTTGCAGCCACTGTGTCAATACATCTGGCTAAAGGCCTTCCTCTTTTTTGCTGCCCCAAGTTTGGTGTTTTTCTCCAGGGACTAAACTCTCCTGTGAATATGTCCAAAGTATGTAAGATGAAGTCTTGTCATCCTTGCGTCTAAGGAGCACTCTGGCCCTACTTCTTCCAAGACAGATCAGTTTGACCTTTTTTTTCAGTCCATGGTACTTTCAAGATTCTCCAGCCCCACATTTCCAAGGCATCGCTTCTTCTACGGTCTTCCTTATTTAATGTCCGACTTTCATAGGCCTTGGAGGTGATTGAAAATTCCACAACTTGAGTCAGGTGTACCTTAGTCCTCAAAGTAACACTTTTGCTTCTCCTGGAAGGATTAGAGGATTCCATGCCTTGTTCAAATGGTTTATGGAAAGTTGTTCAATCTCCATTTCTATTTCCCACCTTTACAATAGAAATAAACAATCCGCTCACATAGTCATACAATAATTTCCCTAGCAGGTGGGAGCCTTCAGTCCTTTGTTATTCGCCATGACTTTTAGTGGACATAGCTCCATTCAACATACTTCCCCTCCTTATTTTGTGGTTGAAAATGAAGCTATTGGATCTAAAATCAAAAGAAAACAGAACCCGCCACGCCTTCTATTGGTGGCACAAAGCTCCCTGCTAACCCAAGTTCATCAGTTTGACCCGATGGACAGCTCCGTGGGAGAAGAATGTGAGTTTCTGTAACGATACACAGCCTCGGACACTTACATGGCGGTTTCGGTCTCTCATACAGGGTCATAGGAGTTGGAAGCAACTCCATGTTAGTGGTTGTTTTGCTTGTCTATTTATTTTCTTTCTTTTAATAAAACACTGTTTGTGATGTGCATCAATCCTTTTATTGTCACACAGAACTGAATCAGACAGAACTTTAATGAAGGCTTTCATGCTTCACAGAATGCATTTGAGAGCTTCTGGCTTTGTTGTTTTAGATTGCGGGGATTGAGATTGGTTGTGAAATGGCAACTTGGTTATGCTACGTACAAAGACTAGCCAAGCATTAAGTCCTGGCATCTGGAGAGTGGGAAATACCAACAGATTTTTCAGCTAAACTCTCATGGAGCAGACAAATCCTTCTTACAGACTTTTGGGTCCTATTGGGTCAGAGACCCCCTTCCTGCTTTCATACACACAGTCCCAATGAGAGTTTCGGTCACTTGACCCCTTCTAACAGAAACACCCCAAGGGTGACCATCTCAAGACATAGACAGGGTGTCTTGAAAATCTGTTTTAATGCCCCTTTTGCAAAGTGGGCAAGCGCTTGCATTTCCTAATAAATCTGCACAACGCTGAAGCCAAACAACTGCTGAACAGTCTCCACGTGGAAGCCAGTCTACAAATGGATGTAACACTCACACCAAGGGTTATAGCAGGCCAGACTTCAGGTTCTCAGAGCTGGCACTGCCTTCACGATGCACAACGTTCTAGTTCACAGGTCTTTCATGGCTGTGCCACAGGCGTGAGGTCACCTGTCTCTCAGAGGCACGCAATGCTGTGGGTAGAGCGGACGCTATGATATTACTCCCCCACCTGAGCTGAGCAAACAGACTCTCCCACAGAGGGAGTGCTGGAGAGAATGGAGACTTAGACACAGTCGTCTGCCTCCATCCAAAGAAGGTCGAGGAGAGGAGGTCTGACATGTATGTTTTGGTACACATAGCAGGGAGGAATAATCTACTCTTGCATCATCTTTAAAAACATTTCCCCCCCATTTTTAGCACATTTTCTTTGTTGGCACAGAATTTTAAAAATCGAGATATACTCTATATACTCTAGTATAAGCCGACCCGTAAATCAGCTGAGGCTCCTAATTTTACCACAAAAACTGCATTAAAAATGTGCTGAAACGCTCGCCTTATACTTGAGTATATACGGTAATATAAAATATAAAAGCCAAGATGATAAGAGGCACCACTGGACATGGGATTTTTTGCGCTGCTCCTCAGCTACTCTCTAGCAAAAGGGAAAGCCCCGAGCAAGGCGGTCACTTTCAGGAGGGAGAAAGGGTGACAGAGAGCAGCTGGTGCATGGCTGTAAGGGCAGCTCTTTCTAGGAGTGTTAGCTAAGGCTGGGGTGGGGTCCAGAAAAGACAGATGTGTGGTATGCCCAAAAGGGGCAACTGGCTAGAAACACTTGCCTCCACAAAATAGGTACACTTGAACCACTAAGATGTGGGAAAGTAAGTTTGTAGCTCTGTGTCTTCAAGCTCACATGCGGGAATTTCTGGAGTTCAGATTATCAGAGGCAAGGAAAAAAAAAAAGGTATGTTCTTGAAGTCTGGAAGAGGGTGGCTTTGTAAAGTGTGCGTTAGAAATGAAAGACTTGCTGAGAAAGCTGCTCTCAGACTGGAAAAAAAGGAGCTATTTGGATTTCTGAATTTTGAAATAGCAGTTTGTGACTGAAGCTAGAAAAATCTGGAGCCATAAAGCCATAAAGTAAAGAGAGCCTACAGGCAGCCTGAAAAGCTTGCTAGGTGACCACCTGGATCCACTTGTTGAGTGGAAGCAGGAGAAAAGTAGCAATAGAGAGTTGGGTTGAGTCTGGTCACTGACACCCATGAACCTGGTTCACAGGGACTAGAGGAGAAGACGAGAGCTGGTTGGCTAGTCTGAAGCTTAAAGATGTGTGCAGAACTTGAGCTGACGGCATGACTTAGCCCTTGTGAAAGGGTCGTTTGACTCCCAAAGGGGGCATGACCCACAGGTTGAGAACCACTGTGCTAGAAGGATCTTATTATTTGACTGTAACTCAAGAGGTAAGGTACTTTGGGAGTTATTAGCTTTGAAGAAAGCATTCCCTTCATCTCACCCTTCCTTCCCAACTCTCTTCTTGTTCTTCAGAGGTGCCAGTCCCCTCATCCTTCTAAAATCAGACCCTTCACAACTGTGGTCACTAGCCACGGGCACACTTATTTTACCAATGTCTTCCTTAAAAGGTGGTACTCAGAATTGAACTCAACTAACTAGCCATTCAGATGAGGCTTAACTAATGTGGTATATAGGACTCCCGTGGCATTTATTAATGTAGATGGAATAAGTCTTGTAAATAACCATGATTTATTTTGGACTTCCGTTGAATTTATAAGTCATTAGGAATTTCTTCAGAACGGATTGCTAATAAACTATGTCTTTCTATTGCTACTCCCTTCCAGGCTGGATCTTTCGTTATTCCCTCCAAGCTCACTCTTTACCCTTGATCACCAGCTTTGTGCCCCAATAGCCTGAGCATATGAAAGCCGTGAATCAGCAATCTTATTCTTGTTGGCTTCTGCCAGTGGAACTTACTAGGAGGAGATGAGAGGAAAAGAGAATGAAGCTTGATGTGTATCCATCTTGGTGGCTGCAGGCCAGCCCAGTTGTCATGGTTTGGCTGTGTCCCTGTCTACAAAAGGCTATTGACCCTATGTTTATCAGGCAGGCTTCAATACCTTCTGTCTCCCCAGCTCTCAGACCTACTCATGATAAACATCTGCCTCACAGAGCCACACCAAGTGCCGAAATATTGAATGTGAAAATATATACAGTAGAGCCGGGCACATAATTGCCACACATTACATAAATGAACAAAAGAAAACAACCAGCAGTGAAAATTGGGTTACTAAAACCCAATGGGTTTCCAAAGTCATTAGATGCACAAAACTCATTTAATTCATATTATAGCTGATGCCATTAAAAAGTAATAAAAGAAATTAAGCTAATCAATTTGTGATAGATAAAGAATATGGCAATTGTGGAGCCACACACTTTGAGTAACTGGACCATTTGTAATTTTAATTTACTCTTCATTTAACTGGCACTGAAGTCTCAATTGAGACCTAATGCTACAGGAAACTCGTTACTCTAGCTACATCAAAACAAAAGAGTTGCCATAGTCTTTCAATTTAAGATGTTCTTAAAAAGGAAAACCAAACAGAATTTGCTAAGCATTTCTGAGGCCAGTGATTGACACGGATGCTGGATCACTCTGAGGAAGCCTGCACAATCCTGTGTGGCTAATAGTCCCTTTATCCTTCCCCCAAGGGGACCTTTGGTCACTTGGCAGAGAAGCTGTAAACTGTTAAAGAGGAATTCTAGACCCTATTAGGCTGATTAGATACAGAGTTGGAGCTGACAGCGATGGTACTACATGCTAGGAAGAATGACAATATTAATATTAACATCAAAGGGGGCAGGAGGGTGGCCCTTCACAGTCACATTCTTTTCCCCTGGTTTCGCGCTGTAAAACACAGCAACGCAAGCAAAACGGAGGAGCAAATCCCCCAAACAGATGTACTGTAGTAGATGACAACAGAAAATGTACAGATAGTTTGAATTACGGTTGCTGTGTTATTCTATCGTGTGTGAGTGTGCGCGCGCGCGCATGTGCAGGGGAGACCTGGTAAGCCTAATGGTTATGCTTTGGGCAGCTAACCTCAAGGCCAGCAGTTCAAAACTACCAGCCATCCTGTTGCAGTCACAGAAACTCACAGGGGCAGGTCTACTCAGGCCAATAGGGCCTCCATGAATCAGCATTGACTTGAAGGCAGTAAGGTTTGTTTTGTTTTTGGTTAAAGGTGCAGGGGTGCAGGGAGTGCAATAGATTATGATCTCATTCAGAAAAATAGAATTCAACGACTGAAAATGCCTTTAAAGGGATCTACAAAGTGTAACATACTCTGTACGATACCTGCTCTGGCCTTATTCCCTGCTACCCTCTCGTCCAGCCACATTTCTCTCCACCTCTTTCTCCAATGACTAGGCGTGCTCCCTCCGTGTGTCTCCTGCCCCTGGGTCTGTGCATTTATTTACTCAGACACTCATTCTCTCAAATATCAGCCCGTCACTCACTGCCATCTGGTTTACGTAAAATTCTTTTGGTGGGTGAAGGGAGACAATGGACAGTGTAAGATACGAAACAATAAACAACAATATATAATTGATCAAGGATTCATGAAGGTGGGATATTGGGGGAGGGAAGGGAAAAAAGAGGAGCTTATACCAAGGGCCCAAGTAGAAAATGTTTTGGAAATGATGATGGCAACAGATATACAAATATGCTTCATACAACTGATGTATGGTATGTTATAAGAGCCCCCAATAAAATGATTTTTTTAACCACTTTCAAGTTTTTATTCAAATGTAGCCTTCTCACTGAGGTCTCCTGGGCCTTTTAAACGCCCTCTTCCAACATCCCCTTCTCTTCCTTACCTCCATTCATTTTTTCCCATGATATTTACCACCATCTGACATTCCATGTGGGGGAGCCCTGATGGAGTACTGGTTATGCACTGAGTTTCGATCCTCAAGGTCAGCAGTAGGAAACCACCAGCTGCTCCATTTAACTGGCACCAGCTTCTTCATTTAACTGGCTCCGTGGGAGATAGACAGGGGGCTCTCCCATAAACAGTTACAGTCTCAGAAACCCCAGAGCAGTTCTACCCTGTCCTATTGGGTTGCTATGAGTCGCCATCAACTCGATGGCAGTGAGTTTGGTTTTGGTTTGACACTCTCTGTGTCTTATTTATTTATTTTCCTGATTGTGTTCATCCTGCCTTGCTGAAGGGAAGACCAATACCATGCAGACATTTTATATGTCTGACGATTAGAAGAGAGCTAGCATATGAAACGTGGCCAATAACTATTTATTTTAAAAATAAAATGAGGGAAACACATAAGCAGTGAAAAGGGAAAGAGGGAGAGAGGAGGGAGATGAAAGAGAAGAGGGGAAAAGAAAAAAAGGACAAGAGGAAAAAAATTGGGGTGATCAATGCTACTTCCTGGGTCTAAGATTTCTGGTAATCTCATATCTTTGGATTATGGTCACAAACCCAGCAATCAATGCAGAAGGTGCTGAGATGGGAACATTAAAGCCACAAAACCCATGTCTCATCGGCCGGACCCTCATTATGTCCTCCATCAGAGCCTGTTTATTCTCATAGGCAGATCCTTGTCTCAAAATTAGTCTTCCACCTTCCTAGTTTACAGGAAGATTGAAATAACAAAATCTAAAGTGACAGTACCTGGCAGGGGGAAAAAAAAGAGAGGTGATTTGAATCTCCTCTCAAGAGCTGAGTAACTATGATAATACTGGATGGAGTATGGGTAAAATTAAGCCAAGGTTAGCAAAATGTAAGCCCAAAGCTTCATGTGTCACATAAATATTAAGATTATGTTTCTGAAAGAAAAATTGGGACACAGAGAGCTCTTCCCAGGTGCAAAGGGAGTGTGGGACATTTCATTTAAGGTAATAATGAAATATTAGAATATTCTAATAGCAAGATATTTTCTTTTTAAAAATCATTTTATTGAGGGTTCATATAACAATCCATACATACATCAGTTGTATAAAGCACATTTGCACATTTGTTACCATCATCATTCTCAAAACATTTGCTTTCCACTTAAGCCCCTAGCATCAGCTCCTCATTTTTTCCTCTCCCTCCTCGCTTCCCCCTCCCTCATGAACCCTTGGATAATTTAGAAATTATTATTTTGTCATATCTTACACTGTCCGACATCTCCCTTCATCCATTTTTCTGTTTGTCTGTCCCCCAGGGAGGAGGTTATATGTAGATCCCTGGAATCAGTTCCTCCTTTCCACCCCACCTTCCCTCCACCCTCCCAGTATTGCCACTCTCACCACTGGTCCTCAAGGGATCATCTGTTCTGAATTCCCTGTTTCCAGTTCCTATCTGTACCTAGCCAGATTTGTAAGGTAAAAATCTGGTCTAGCCAGATTTGTAAGGTAGAATTTTAAGGTAGAATTCTTATATAATTCTTCTTGTCTCAAAATTAGTGGGGAGAGGGGAAAAAGCATTTAGGAACTAGAGGACATTTGTATGTTTCATCGTTGCTACACTGCATGCAGATTGGCTCATCTCCTCCCCACAATTCTTCTGTAAGGGGATGTCCAGTTGCCTACAGATGGGCTTTGGGTCCCCACTCCACACTCCCCCTCTTAAGACTCCAGACACTATCTATCTCTTTTGATAGCCGGGCACCATCAGCTTTCTTGACTACATTTGCTTATGCACCTGTTTTGCCTTCAGCGATCATGTCGGGAAGGTGAGCATCATGGAATGCCAGCTAATAGAACAAAGTATTCTTGCATTGAGGGAGTACTTGAGTGGAGGCCCAATGTCCACCTGCTACCTTAATACTAAACCTATAAATATATACACATAGATCTATTTCCCCATCCTCATATGTAAATAGATTTACATATGTATATGCCTTTATTTAGACCTCTATTAGTGCCCTTTACCTCCTAGTTCTTTCCTCTATTTCCTTTGACTTTCTTCTTGTCCTACTGTCATGCTCAGCCTTCATTTGGGTTACAGTAATTCCTCTCGGTTACATTACTTTTGACCACACCCTACCAGGCCTCCTATACCCTCCTCACCACTGATTTGGATCACTTGTTGTTCCCTTGTCCCTGGGTTTGTTAACACCACTACCTTACCCCCCGCCTCCCTCTCTCCCATGTCCCCCTGGAACTGTTGGTCCCATTGTTTTCTCCTCCAGATTGTTTATCCAGCCTATCTTATTTAGACAGACCTGTGGAGATAATAACATGCACAAAAACAAGACAGAGAAAAACCAAGCAACAAAAGAAAACAAAACAACAACAACAAAAGCCAATGACCAAACAAAACAAAACAAGCACAACACAACAACAACAAAGAAAAGCCTGTAGTTAGTTTGAGGACTGTCTTTTGGCTTTTAGGAGTGTTTTCTGCCTGAGGTCTGATAGAGTGCCAAGACCTGGCCCCAAAGTCTATTTTTGGTATTCCCTGGGGACTTCGTTGCTCTCTTTCCCTTGCTGTTCTGTTGCACGCCTTTAATGTTTTGCCTCCGTGTGGTGGGATCAGATCGGACACAAGTCCCACATTGTGTCTCCAGTGTTGGCCCCTGTAGGGCTAGGGGTCAGTTAGGGATGTCATGTCTCATAGTGGGGCCAGCCCTATGGTCTTCTCTGTTGATTGGCTGCTCTGAGCAGGAATATCATCCACAAGGCTTGGTGGGCCAGGATGCGCTCCATTCTCTCTTCCTCTCCCTTCATTTGCTCCCGTGTGCTCTGATCAGACATGTCTCACTCCCTGAGCTGCAGCTTCAGTGCTATCCTCTGAAATAAATTTTTCTGGGGGGAGGGGCATAGCAAGATATTTTCAATAGGGCCATATCAGCAAAATACAGATCATTGATAGTCACCACATTGAAGAGCATGCTAACCGGAGAAAGATAACACCTCCGAAAGCCTGCCTTGGGTCACTAAGAGTTAGAATGAACTGGATGACGTGAGGTGATATTTTGGGAGTTGGGGACATGTGAAGTGAAGAGCCTGCTCAAGGGACAGGCTATAAGGGAGTGGAAAGAAAGCCTCATCATACTTTGTAAGTAACAGGTTCAAAAGAACCAACTCAAGAGTACACAATACAGCAGTTTGGGTACTTGAGAGAGAAAACGAAACAAAGCAGACAGACAAAACAACTGAAGAGCAACAAAAATAACTCTTAACTTTATGGAAATTATATTTTAGTATGAAAAGGCATGAATTATTAAAAACAAAATGTGGATTTTATGTTAGAAAATGGTATTAATCTTTTTTTTTTCTCTTCTTAAGTGTCAGGTGTGTTCAATTTGGGAGTGAATAGGAAAACAAAAATGAGAAGGGAATATTTGAGCCAAAGCTTTCCAGAGGTGAAGAAAGTGTCTGGCAGAATAATACGCACTGGCAGAGAGAAGGACATCATGTGGGAGGGTCAGCAAGGAAGCAACTCGGGTGAGAGCCGAATCCATGAGAGGGGGTAGAAATAAGAAACAGAGTGGGGAAGATAAAGAAGGTCCGGCCACGTAGGAACTCTTGAGCCTCTGGAAGAGCTTTATTTTTTATTTTGAGAGTACTGCAAAGTCAGCAGAGAGTTCTGTTTGGACAGTGATTTAAAAGAACCCCTCCAACTGCCGAGTCTACAATAGATGTCTAGGGCCAGGGGACATCTAAGTCAGAAGGAAAGACATTCTAAGTATCTTAAGAGTCAAGGAAAATTCAACAGAAACAGTGTAGAAGAGTCCTACCATCTAAGTGGAGATGCAAATTTTGAATCTGCACTGAGAAACCATTCCTCTTCTTATATGGGCTCAAGCTATGGTGCCTATCGAGAAGGCTTACCTATCCTGGCATGTCACATCCGTTTCTGGACTTTTTGGCCTGTCAGGAAGGTCTAGTGGTAATTTATTCTCTAAAGGGTACCCCTTTGAGAGTCAGTGAGGTGCTATTTATTCTACGAGACCTATCGGTACAAGGGAAGGCTTCTTACAGATAAGACAGGCAAGGAAACCATGGATGACTCCATTAAGTTCTTTAGAAGAGTGACAACTTGCTTAATACATACTTACCTTTTTCCTCAGAAAATTTGAGAAATGGGAATCTCAATCAGACCCACAGCATTTATTTGGTTGTATTGGAGTTTTAGATATATTTAATATACATTTAGTATTTTGAGAACTTGACTTTGGGGAGCATCGATAGCCATGGTGGCCAAGTGGGTTCCTGTCGAGTTCCTAACTGCAAGGCCAGCCATTCCAAGCCGCTAGCAGAATCTGCAGGGGAAAGGTGAGGCTCGCCGCTCTTGGAAAGCTTGACAAGTTCAGAATCCATAAGGAGCTCTTCTATTCTATTACTTCTACAGGGTCACTATCAGTTGAAATTAGTGAGTCTTTTTGCTTTAAAAAAAATGGATTTTCCTTACTATTCCAATTTAAAATTAAGTGATTTATTTTAAGAATACAAGAAATTCTCATTTTTACTCAGTATTCTTTGATAGTGCTTACAGAGAGCCAGTAATTGATCTAAGAATTTTGTACACACTTTAAGGGTAGAAATTGCAATCAAGTTACGTACTATGGCTTTTCTATCCACAGTCTTTGTAACTCCCACCAATTCACTGAGTGGGAACATGAAAACGAGATATAGAGGACTCTAACTTGGGGATTGGTCAGCTTTGCCAATTCTACTAGGTATATAAGTGAGCCATCTCAGCAGCAGAAACAGAGAATCCTAAGACCATCAAGAAAGAAGAGCCATTAGCAGAACACACAAGATCCCTGCCTGAAGTGGCAGTGGAGACACCAAAGGCCATAGTATTGAGACCATGAGACAGGGTAGAATAACCACACCAGGAGCATGAGGCAGAGTGGTGGGCTTCCTGGCCACAAACTGAGGAAGGCTGAGTGCCTTTGGGCAGGAGGCTGGCTGACAGAGTGAGGTGCGCTTTGGGCAGTTATCAGCACTAACAGTGCTTTGTAATATTTGCTCACACAGGGCAGAGGCCCAGGGACCATGTTACTCAGAGGCTGAGAATCAGAACGTGGCTGAGAAGAGGCATTATGGACAGAAGGACTGTATCCTGAACATGATGGAGGTTATTAATTTCCATGATCACCCCCATAATCGTGAATACTATAGATGAGTTCTATATAGTCATCCCAATGAATTATTGAATTCAGCAGAAAAGTCGAGTTTTGTGGTGTTAGAGCAGGAAAGAAGGATGGTGTGTGGGGGCATGTCCGACCTTTGCCTCATAGGAATCATCTGTGGGCAGAAGTGGAGCTGGGCTCTCTTTCCTTTGTATTTAGCTGCAGGAGGCCAGTCCTGGCCCTTACAGTATTTCCTCAGAAAAATGATGCAATGGAAAATAACCCATTGAGTTATTTTCCATCTTCCAGTTTCCTAATTATAATTCTATGAAGCTACTCTACAACTATTTAAGTTTTAGATTACGTCTCACAAGGAATCATTGAGTATGTTTGTGGAAAGAGATGATGAAAACGTTCAGTCTCATCAGTCAGAACAAGGCCAGAGGTCACTGTGGAGCAGGCCATCAATTGCTCCTGTGCAAGTTCAACTTGAAGAAACATTGTAAAGTTCACAAGAGCCAAACTGCTACTTGAGTATATCCCAACTGAATTTAGAGACTCTCCCAAGAATAGATTTGACGCACTTAATACTAATAACCAAAGATTAGACAAATTGTGGGGTGACATCAAGGATAGCCTACATAAAGAAAGCAATAGGAAGTTTTTAAAATCAGGAAAGAAAGAAAAGACATAAAAGGATAGCAGAAGGAACTCTGATACATGCTCTTGAATGCAGAATGGCTACAATGTACCGAAGAAATGATGTAATAAAGAGCAGAACAAAAAAATTTCAAAGTTTGGCTTAAGAAGACAAAATAAAATATTGTAATAAAATGTTCAAATGCCTGGTGAGAAAAACAGGGAAGAACATACTTGGCATTTCTCCAACTAAAAGCACGAAAGAAAAAAATTGAAGCCTTGAATTGCAATATTGAAGGTGTCCAGGGGCAAAAATTGAATGCTGCAAGAAGGATGGAAAGAAGATGGAAGAAATACACAGACCCACTGTGCCCTGGAAAATGGACCGATACCCAACCATTTAATGAGATAGCATATGATCAAAATCCAATTATATTGAAGGAAGACACGGAAGGCATTATCAAAAACAGCCTCCAGGAATTGATGGGAATATCAATTGAGATCTTCCTCGTTTGCAACATTGGAGGCACTCACTCTGTGCCAAGAAATTTGGAAGACAGCCACTTGGCCAAATGACTGGAAGAGATCCATCTATGTGCCAACCCAAGTAAAAGTGGCCCAGTAGATTGCAGAAATTATCAACGTTGCAAGTAAATAACACATGCAAGTAAAATGATGCTGAAGATAAATTAAAAATGGTTGCAGCAGTACATTGGCAGGGTACTACCAGAAGCACCAGCTAAATTGAGAAGCTATGGAATGAGGAATATCATTGCTGGAATCAGATGGATATTGACTAAAAGCACAGAAGACCAAAAATAGGTTTACCTGCATTTTATTAACTATGCACAGGGATTCAGCTGTGTGGATCATAATAAACTGTACATAACATTATAATGATGGGGAATTTTGGGGTACTTAATTATGCTCATATTGATTTTGTACATAGAACAAAAAGCATTGTTTAAACAGGACCAGGGCATACTGTAGAGTTTAAAATCAGGAAAGATGTGTGTCAGGATTGTATTCTTTTACCATACCTATTCAATCTGTATGCTGAGCAAATAATTCAAGAAGCTGAACCATATGAAAAGAATATGACCTCACGATTGGGAGAGGAATCACTCACAACCTATAGTAAACACTACTTTGTTTACTGAAAATGAAGAAGATTTGATGTGCATACTGATGGAGATCACAGATTACAATTTTCATGTAGATTACCCTTTAGCAAGTGATCCAAAATGGTGGTGAGGAGGGTGTGGGAGGCCTGGTAGGGCATGATCAAGGGTAATGTATCAAAGAGGAATTGCTGAAACCCTGGTGGGGACCGAGCATGATAGTGGGACAGGAGGAAAGTCAAGGGAAATAGAGGAAAGAGCTGGGAGGCGAAGGGTATTTATAGAGATCTAGATAAAGACATGTACATATGCAAATATATTTATATATGAGGATGGGGAAATAGATCTATGTGCATATATTTATAGGTTTAGTATTAAGGTAGCAGAAGGATATTGGGCCTCCACTCAAGTACTCCCTCAATGCAAAAAGACTTTCTTCTATTAAATTGACATTCTATAATGCTCACCTTCCCGACACAACCACTGAAGACAAAGCAGGTGCACAAGCAAATGTGGTGAAGAAAGTTGATGGTGCCCAGCTATCAAAAGATATAGCATCTGGGGTCTTAAAGGCTTGAAGGTAAACAAGTGGCCATCTAGCTCAGAAGCAACAAAACCCACGAGGATGAAGCACACCAGCCTGTGTGATCACAAGGTGCCGAAGGGATCAGTTATCAGGCATCAAAGAACCAAAAATCATATTGTGTGCTCACCTCCATGACACGATCACTGAAGACAAATGGGTGCATAAGCAAATGTGGTGAAGAAAGCTGATGGTGCCCGGCTATCAAAAGAGATAGTATCTGGGGTCTTAAAGGCTTGAAGGTCAACAAGCAGCCATCTAGCTCAGAAGCAACAAAGCCACATAGAAGAAGCATACCAGCCTGTGCGATCACGAGGTGTTGGAAGGGATCAGGTATCAGGCATCATCAGAACAAAAAATCTTATCATAGTGAATGAGCGGGGGAGTGCGGAGTGGAGACCCAAAGCCCATTTGTAGGTCACTGGAGATCCCCTTGCAGAGGGGTCTTGGGGAGGAGAAGAGCCAGACAGGGTGCGATGTAGCAAAGATGAAAAATACAACTTTCCTCTAGTTCCTAAATGCTTCCTCTTTCCCCCACTATCAAGATCGAAATTTTCCCTTGCAAGTCTGGCTAGACCAGAGGATGGACACTAGTACAGGTAGGAACCAGAAACAAAGGGAAGTCAGGGCAGATGATCCCTTCAGGACCAGTGGTGTCAGTGGCGATATTGGGAACATAGAGGGAGGGTCGGTTGGAAGGGGCGAACCGATTACAAGGATCTACATGTGACCTCCTTCCTGGGGGACAGACAACAGAAAAGTGGGTGAAGGGAGACGTGGGACAGAACAACATATGACAAAATAATAATTTATAAATTATCAAGGGTTCCTGACGGAGGGGGGAAGCAGGGAGGGAGGGGGAAAAATGAGGACCTGATGCCAGGGGCTTAAGTGGAGAGCAAACATTTTGAGAATGATGAGGGCAATGAATGTACAAATGTGCTTTACACAATTGATGTATGTATGGATTATGATAAGAGTTGTATGAGCCCATAATAAAATGATTAAAAAAAGATTATCCTTTAGCATAAAGAAACAGAAATCCTCACAAATGAGCCAATAACCACCATCATGATAAATGGAGATAAGTTTGATATTGTCAAGGATTTAATTTTACTTCAATCCACAGTCACCAATCACAGACCAGCAGTCACAAAATTTAAAAAAACAAACATATTGCATTGTGTAAAAATGATACAGAAAGTCATCTTTAAAGTATTAAAAAGCCAAGAAGTCACTTTGGGGAATAAAATGTGCCCAACCCAAGTCATGATATTTTTATGTACCCAAAAGCTGGATAAAGAATAAGGATGATGGAAAAGAATGGGTACCTTTGAATTAATGGCACTGATGGGGAATAATGAGTGTGCCAGGGACTATCAGAAGAACACGTTGTTTTCAAAGAGGTTCCTTAAAAGCGAGACTTTGTCTCAGGTATTTGGGACATTACTAGGAGGACCAGTCCCTGGAGAATGACATCCTGTTTGGTCCTCCAAAAAGAGGAAGGTGCTTATCAGGAATTGACATAATGATGGCAACACGGAACACAAACATTCGATTGTGGGAATGATGCGTGGTGCATAGTTTCATTCTGTTGGACACAGGGTCCCGTTGAGTCAGAACAGACACAGTGGCATCTAACATTAATAACATGTTGTTTTACTATTATTCTTTTACTGTTCTTTCTATTCCCTTTTTACCATTAAAAAAAGCACTCCCGCCAGACCCGACACAAGTACTCTTTAAATGTTCACCGATTCAAATTTCTCTTGAAGAATAGACATAGAAAACTTATTTTAAACCAAGTTCCCAATTGCTACCATTTAACATGCAGATAAAAGATGTCGTTCCTGAAATGTTATTTCTTTATGCCTATGTCAGGTGTATAATTCAAGGGCTTTCTGAATACACCGTATCAACAGTTCTCACTTGAGCCATTCCACACCTTACTATGGGATCGATTTCAGAAGGGAAAATACATGTAGGTAATTTTTCATAACCCAACGTAAGTTCCAAGTTTCACGAGGTCAGTCTTGAACGATCATAACTGTTTTAATATGTGATGCTTAAATAAGACTCAGGCAGGGTTAAGAGAAGAGAAACATGCAAGCTCGCATTTTCCTCTGGTTGCCTTTTCCTGTGTTATGAGAAGTTCTCAGCAATGCCACCAAGTTTAGTACTTGAGTTCTCTCCTGGCACCGCACCCCCCCCCCCGCCCCCCGCCCCCAGCTGTTTTTGCAAACTCCTTGCACTTTCCCAGCGGCGTTTGGCCGGGGCTCCTGTGCGCTCCTCCCCGGGGTACTCACAGAGTCTGTGTACCGGGCGGAAGGCTGGGGATGGCGTAGATGTCTTTGCAGGTGACTCTGAAGTCGTCTTCTTGATGACAGTCGCAGGGAGGAGACGGACACTCCTTTCCCCCCAGGCTCCGGGGCAGGACGAGCAGGAGCAGCAGCGGCAACACGGGCTTCGGCATCCTTTCCCAGGGAGCCCCCGGCTACCTCTCCATCCTCCGGACAGCCTTCTTCCCAGCTCCCCGGGGCTGCGGGAGACGCGTTTGGGGAGCGGCTCCAGAAGGAGGGCGCTGGAGGGGGCTGTGACCTCACCACAGAGGCAGCTGGGGAGGGCGAAGAGGAGCCTCTTCAGAGGTCGGCTGCCCTAGGCAACTCGCCACCCAAACAAGCCCGCACTCTGCTCCCTGACCCTCACCCCTGGTCCGGACCGGTCTCGCTGCTTCCCGAAGTTACCGCTCTATCTCTCAGCGACCCTTTCCCCAGTTCCCGCCCAAACCTCGTTCCGACTCCTCCGTGCTTTCTTTCTACCAAATCCCCCAAATCCACCTTTCCAATCGCTCATCCTTAAAAGCGCGGGGCGTCCCGGACCTACCCGAGCGCACGCTGGATCCAAAGTCGCCGCCGACTGGGAGCGGACAGTCCCAAGTGTAGCGGTGCCTGCACAACGCCAGCTCCAGCTGACGAAGACACTTCTGGGAGAGGGAGGAAGCAGGAGCCAACCCCCGGTTGTCCCCTGGCAGCTGTGAAGCCGCAGCCGAGCCGCGCTCCCCCCAAACTTCAGCGCTGTGGAAGGATCATTCCGAGCCACAGGGAATCTGCGCTGGGAGCCTCCTGGTGGCACTGAGCGCAACAAGTGGGTCACCGCTGGCAGGCACTGGCCTGTGGGGACATCTGCCGTCCGCGAAGGGGAACGACAGAAGTTCCCGGTGCCTGGGGTGGAATTCTGCATCTATCATTCTATCTAGCTGTGCCATAGGGGTGGACGCCAGTGTGAGATTATTCGAGGGCGGGGGAGTCACATTGAGCCAATTTTCCCAGAACTTGGAAAGAAAGGGAATTCATAGGCAGCACGCCATCATCAACCCACTGTTCCTCTCATAGGAAGGCAAAACGCGGACCCAAAGGAGAAATCACGTGCTGCCAATTTCCCTCTGAAGAGCCTTCAAATGCCTCCTGGTCCTCTTGGGGTAGACGGTCAACTCCGCACATACAGCGGGGTTCCCAGTATGTGAACTTCCAGAGCAAAGGTGATGTTAATTCAGAATAACAGATGGGGAGGCCAGGAGACTATAGGGTTATGAAAGTGTTCTCCCTCTTAACTGGGGTGGCAGGATGTATATACATTTCTTTAAACTCATTGAAAAGTCCATGTTCGTTGTTAGTTGTTGTTCGTTGTCTTGGGGTGAGCTCCAGCTCAATATTCGGAAACCCATCCTGCCCGGTCATCATGATGGCTGGCAAGGGTCAACCCCTTGCTGTCACCACGGTGTAGAGTTTTCCAGAGCGGAGGCTGCTTTTCCCAACACTGTGCTGAACCGGCCCTTTGGTTGGGCTCCCTAGGACTGTCCTATCTAATATTTGGAAGTGGATGACTAAGTCTGTCTGTCTTAGACTGGATATTGCACTGGCTCATGTCCATCGTGGATGACCTGCCTGTTCCTTGAAATGCCAGTGACTTCCAGCATCATAGCAACACATAAGTTACCACTGGATGACAAACTGACAGGGGCTAGATTCCAATATTCATAGTAGTTTTATTTTAAACTGCCCCAAGCAACACAAATCTGATGTCCCCCCCCAACCATATGGTGAAACACTGCTCAATTGAAAAAGAAAGAACTGCTGGTACACCCAACACCAATGAATCTTGAATGTAAAGTGAAAGACATCAAACTTTAAAGATTACATAGTATATGATTGCATTCCTATGGCATTCTTGAGAAGGCAAAACCGTGGGGAGAGTAAACTGGGATTAAAGACTGGGAGTTGGAGTTGTGTACAAGGGGAGGGGGATTTACCGAGGAGTGGCCTGTTCTAAACCTCGGTGGTTCTATGACTTTGAGTCTGTCCAAACTCACAGAACTACGTAATACAAAGTGTCAATTAAAAAAATCATTTTATTGGGGGCTTGTACAATTCTTATCACTATCCATCCATACATCCATTGTGTCAAGCGCATATGTACATTTGTTGCCATAATCATTCTCAAAACATTTGCCTTCCTCTTGGGCCCTTAATATCAGCTGCTCGTTTTCCCACTCTCCCTACCTCATGAACCCTTCATCATTCATAAATTATTATTATTTTGTCATATGTTACACTGTCCAGCGTTTCCCCCTGCCCTCTTCTCTGCTGTCCACCCCCCAGGGAGAAGGCTATACGTAGATTTTTGCAATCAGTTCCCCCTTTCTATCCCACGTCCCCTCCACCCTCCAGGCATCGCCACTTTCACCACTGATCCTGGAGGAGTCATCTGTCCTGGATTCCCTGTGTTTCCAGTTGCTATCTGTACCAATGTACATCCTCTGGTCTAGCCAGATTTGTAAGGTAGAATTGGGATCATGATAGTTGGGGGGGGGGGGAGTATTTAAGAACTAGAGGAAAGTTATGTTTCTTCATTGCTACCCTGCACCCTGACTGGCTCATCTCCCCACAACCCTTCAGTAAGGGGTGTCCAGTTGGCTGCCCATGGACTTTGAATCTCCACTCTGCACTCACCCATTACATATGGGCTTTGAGTCTCCACTCTGCACTCACACGTTTACAATGATAATATTTTTTGTTCCTTGATGCTTGATACCTGGTCCCTTCAACAGCTCATGGTCACATAGGCTGTTGTGTTTCTTCCAGGTGAGTTTGTTGCTTCTGAACTAGATGGCCACTTGTTTATCTTTGAGCCTCCAAGACCCCAGACGCTATATCTTTTGATAGCCGGAACCTATCAGCTTTCTTCACCGCATTTGCTAATGCACACGTTTGTCTTCAGTGATCATATTAGGAAGGTGGGCACCCACTGATATGATTTTTAGTTCTTTGATGTCTGATAACTGGTCCCTTCTACACCTCGTGGTCAGACAGGCTGGTGTGCTTCTTCCATGTGGGCTTTTATTCTCAGCTAGATGGCTGCTTGTTTATCTTCAAGCCAAAGGGTCAATTTTACTGTATGGAAATGACATCCCAGCAAAAATAAATAAATATGTGCACTTTTATCACATGTAAATGATACTCCAATCAAAAAAGAAAATGATGTATATATTTTTAAACTGTGAATTCGGTGAAGATTTCTGGGGGTAGATACATTTTCCATTCATCAATTTATACTGTTTTGTTTTATGTCACTGATTGCAGTCTCTGTATTATACTACCACTGTCCTCTCCTATGTACCCATTTTCCTTTTTTCCTCTCTGAACCCTTCTGAGCTTGGTAAGACCTTGGGTAGATACTGCCGCCTTTCAACGCCAATGCTTTGTATGCTAAAGATTTCATGCCTTCCTGGTGTTATAGTTCCCCCTGTTACATATGCAAATGTTTAGCCAAACACTGAGCAGTAGGAGTGGGTTTATTTCCATATCTGAAAGATGACTAAGGGCCATAGTCTCTGTGGGTCCACCAATCTCTATCTGCTTACTGATGATTTTGAGTCTTTAAAAAATCATTTTATTAGGGTCTTGTACACTGTTATCATAATCCATCCATCCATCCGTTGTGTCAAGCACATTTGTACATTTGTTTCCATCATCATTCTCAAAACATTTTCTTTCTACTTGGATCCTTGGTATCAGCTCCTCATTTTTCCCCCTCCCTGCCCACTCCCCCCTCCGTCAGGAACCCTTGATAATTTATAAATTATTATTATTTTGTCATATCTTACACTGTCCAATGTCTCCCTTCACCCACTTTTCTGTTGGCCATCCCCCAGAGAGGAGGTTATATGTAGATCCTTGTAATCAGCTCCCCCTTTCCACCCCACCTTCCTCTACCCGCCTGGTATCACCACTCTCACCACTGGTCCTGAAGGGATCATCTGTCCTGGATTTTGAGTCTTGTTGCCCATTTTCTTTCTCCAAACCTTCCAATGAGATCTCTCTGAGAGCAATTGGGAGCGGTAGCCGGAACTACAGGTAGTTAGTTCTTGTGGTTCTCAGGGTTGTGAAGACCGATGCTCATAAAGTCCACTAGTCTCCTTGACTAATTGCTTTTTTTGTCTTCATTTTTTGTCACTCTTTTTCCCCCTTGACAGCGAATGACCATAAGATACACCTGAGATGGCTGGTCATGAGCCTTTAGACTCAATCACTGTTCACCGAAGTAGGAGGCGGAACACTGCCTTCGCGCACTATGATACATACCAATTTACCTTTGTGTCCCCCTGAGCATATGGTCCTGAGCCCCCAGGCCCAGCAATTTCTAGTGTTCGATTATGTGTATGAAGTTTTCAAAATGTTGTTCCCTGAATGCTCCACTACATTCATGGATAATTTGCACCCAAGGTAAAATCCTCACAAATAGCCTCTCTTTAAGTATCCTCTAAATTTATGTATTCATGGTTATGTCCCCTCTCTCCTTTATACACCTCTTCAATCACATACCTCTTCCACCTACCCATGCATTGTGTCTTTCCCAGCATCTGCTATAGATTTAAGGCCTGTGTGTATAATAATATTTACTTATCTTGCTTTTAATACTTACACTTCTCCTAGTGTCTTCCCCTGGCGCCGTGTTCTGGTGGTTGTTGCTTACATCTTTCTCAATGTCTATTGTGTCACCCTTCACACAAGTTGCTGCTGTTGTTAGGTATCATGGAGTCGTTTCCAACTCATAACAGCTCTTTTTACAAAACACTGCACCACCAGCCCAAAACACACACAACTGGTGTGGTGTTTGAGCTCATTGCTGCAACCACGGTGTCAGTCCATTTTGCCATGGGTCTTTCTCTTTTATGTGGCCCCAGGACTGTACCAAGCACGATGTCCTTTTCCAGGCACTGATCTCCCTGATAACATGCCCAAAGTACTCGAGACAAAGTCACACCATACTTGCTTCTTCGGAGCATTCTGGCTGTACTTCTTTCAAGGTCTTTGTTTGTTCTTTTGACAGTCCTTGGTACTGTCAGTGTTCTTTGCTAGCACCATAATTCAAATGCATTGATTCTTCTTCTGTCTTCCTTATTCAGTGCCCAACTTTTGTTCCAATTTTAGTATATGTGCTGCTGAAGTGAGCACCATGTCCAACTTTCACATGCATACGAGGAAATTGAAAATACAGCGTGCTTGGATGAAGCACACCTTAGTCTTCAAAGTAATGTCCTTGCTTTCCAACACTTGAAAGAGATCTCGTGCAGCAGATTTACCCAGTGTAACGAGCCATTTATCTCTTGATTGCTGCTTCCATGAGCATTGATTGTGGATCCAAGCAAGCCAAAATCCTTGACCACTTCAACCTTTTCTCTGTTTACGATGTCACCTATTGGTCTAGTTGTGAGCATTTTAGTTTTCTTTGCATTGAGTTGTAATCCATACTGAAGGTTGCAATTCTTGATCTTCATCAGAAAGTGCTTCAAGTCCTCCTCATTTTCAGCAAACAAGGTTGTGTAGTGTACATATCACTGGCTTTTCTTAAAACCCGATGCCACATTCTTCTTCAGATAGCCCATCTTCTCAGATTATTTACTCAGTATACAGACTGAATTCTGATGGTAAGAAGATCCAACCCTGATGTACACTTTAGTGATTTTAAACCATGCAGCGTTCCCCTGTTCCCTTTGCCCAACTGTTTCTGGATCCAGGTACAGGTTCTGTGTGAGCACAAGGAAATGTCCTGGACTTCCCATTCTTCTCAAGGCGATTGGCTATGCTAAGGCAGTCAACTTGTGGATCTAGAGTTTGTTATGACCCACAAGTTCACTGCCTTAGCATAGTCAACAAATCACACATATACCTCTTTCTGGTATTCTGTCCTGGCAGCCAAGATCCATCTGACATGATGTCCTCATCTGAATGTGGCCTGAATTCTGGCAGCTCCCTGTCAGTGTACTGGCACAACCATTGTTGAATGATCTTCAAAATTTTACTTGCATGTTATATCAACGATATTGTTCTATAATTTGTGCATTCTGTTGGGTAATGTTTCTTTGGAATTGGTACAAGTATGGATCTCATCCAGTCAGTTGATCAGGTAGTGATCTTTCAAATTTCTGGTGATAGAAGTGTGCTTCCAGTGCTTCCTCACCGTGTTGAAACATGTCAACTAATGTTCCATCAATTCCTAAAGCCTTATTTGGCTGATGCTTTCAGTGTAGCATGGACTTCTTCGTTCAGTACCGTTGGTTCTTGATCATATACTACCTTTCCTTTCACATGTTAGCACTTGTCAAGCCCGGATGGTATAGTGGTTACACATTGCGTTGAAATTCCAAAGGTTGGCAGTGGGCAGATCGAAACCACCAGCCTCTCTGCAGGAAAAAGATGGGGCTTTCTACTCCTGGAAACTTTTGTGATGGATTAATTTCGCATAGCATCATCCTCCCTTTTCATCCATGTTATAAGGCATTTTGAAGATTTATTATTATTTGTTTATGCTACATAGTATTCCATTTTGTGTATATTTGGCAGTTTGTCGATCCATTCTTCCATTCATGGGCATTTAGCTTGTTCTCATCTTTTTGTTATTGTGACCAGTACTGTAATGAACATGGGGAACATATCTATTTGCGTTGTGGCTCATATTTCTCTGTGTAGATATATCTGAACTGGAGGGATTGCAAGGTCATATGGTATTTATGCTTCGACTCTTGTGAAAGCACATACCATTTCTCACAGTGGTTCTGCCCTCCTACAGTCATGGCAGCACTATATTAGACTTCAGTTTCTTCAAACCCGTGCCACCTTCTGTGTATTGTTTTCTGTGTTTTTGAATTTTGCTGTTAATGTAGGGGTGAGTTGGTATCTCTTTGTTTGGATTTTTATCTCATGTAAGGCTAGTAATCAAGAGTATCTCTTCATATGTTTATGTGCTGCCTGAATATCTTCTTTTATGAAATGACTCATTTTGTCCCCTACCCAGTTTAATTGGAGTATTAACTTTCTCTTGTTGAGGTGCTGAGATTTTCTATGAATTTTCGAGCTTGGTTCCTTGTCTGATACTTGCTGGTGCCATTTCCCCCTCAGTCTGTAGGTGCACGAAGTGTCTCACTTTTCGGAAGTCCTCATCATCTAGTTTGTCGTCTGTTCTTTGGGTGGTGTGTTCAGTTGGGTCTGATTATGTATATGTGTCACGTAGTAAGCCTCTTAATTTGTCCCTATTTTTCTTTTTTTTGGTCCCTATTTTTCATTGACAATCTTCATAGCTCTAGGATTTACATTTAGCTGGTTGATCTATCTTGAATTTGTTTTCATATAGGCTGTGAGACATGGGCTCTATTTCATTTTTCCCCTATAAAATTGAATAGCCAGGACCATTTTGAAAGATTATCGTTCCCCCTATTTAATGAATGCCATCCATTGTCAGACTTCTGTTATCCATAACTCAGTGTCATTGAGTTAATTCCTTGATGTGGAACAGCTGGTGGGTTTGAACCATGATGTGTGGTTAACAGTTCAGTCTTAACCCAGTCCACTACACGACAGGGGCGATTTCAGTTCCTCATAGGCGAAGGACTTACTTCTGGTTTCTCTGTTCTTTCCACTTGCTCTACGTCTGTTGTACGAGTACCATGCTGTTTGGACTGCTGTGACCTTGTAGTAGGTTTTGAGATTGGGCAGTTCGAGGGATCCTCGGTTTGTTCCCTTTTCCCCCTTCTCCATATTGCTTTGCTTATTTAAGATCTTTTTCCCCCCTCATGTAAAGTTGGTGATTAAGCTCCCCATATCTTTAAGGAATGATATTGGAATTGGGATCAGGCTTGTATTAAAGCTATAGTTTGCTTTTGGTACTATTGATCTTTTCACAATGTTAATCGAGATTGTTAGACCACATTAAGCTATGAGCTTGGTTTATGTGTCACTTTATATCAGATCCTTTTCATTTCTTGGGGTTGTAGGTTGTAGTTTTCTTTATATAGGTCTTTTCCTTTTCTGGTATGAGTGCCAAGCATTTTTCTGGCAGATGATTCTTTCTCTATGGATTTATGTTGTCTCCTAGCATGCCTTTTCTAGTCAGTATTCAGCCAAATAGTCTGTGGCACACCTCACAATTCCCTGGGGCTTGCTCTCTAGCTTGTTGGCTGTACAACGTTTTCCTTTCAAGTAGCTTGTTCTGTCAATGCCAGCTGCTTCCGTGTCTCCAGGCCTTCAGATCTGTCTCCCAGGGACTCTTCCTTGGCTCCCCTCCAGGCACCAAGCCCATCTAAGGCTTACCTCACTTACTTCCTGTCTCTGGGGCCTCATTCTCCTCCCTTGTTGGAGAGCTAGTCTTGAAGAACATTGTTCCATAGATTTTTGTCTGATAGATTCTGTTTGGAAGGTAAACCTGGGTACAAGATGTTACTCTTTCTTGGCTGGAAGCAGAGTGGTATATTAAAAAAAAATCTTTAACATTTTATTTAGAATGTATGAAATTGACTTCATGGAAGTCATAATGTAGGAAAAAGCTCTTATGCCTTCAGGTTTCAGTTCAGTACATTTAAACCAGCCTTTATGATGACCACATTCTAAAAGCTTGCTCCACCAATTGGTCTGGCAATCAATACAACTTTCTCTCTCTCTTAACATAAGTTTTAATAGTAGGGCAAGTAAATTTATGAGACCGAGAAGACAGATTTGTTTAAATAAAGAGAAATGTGTTTGCACCCAGTTGATTAAAATTACTCAAAAATATTCGTTAACGTGTAGCAAATAATGGGAATAGCTACAGAGCATTACATTTTCCTCCTTAAACAAGATCCTTAGCTTGATACAAATATCAGAACGTGGTCTTTAAGGAATGAATTCTTCTGTTTCTTTTATGTCCACACCCCCCCCCCAAACTCTCCATTGAAGTGGATATTGGTTACATTACTTAGCTACATTTTATTTTTGTACACTAATAGTTAGTCCTTCTGAAAAAGTTACAAATGAAATGCTCCACCTTATGTTTTTTTGTACTCTTGAGAGTGAAGTTTTTTCTGTTGTCAGTTGCCTTCAGTTGATTTCCTGACCTTGTTGGGGATAGGCACCATGTGTTGATTTGGACTTATAGTGACTCCTATGTGCAATAGAAGGAAAAATTGCGGGGTTCCTGGCTGTCTTCACAATCATTGCTATGTTCAAGCCCATAATTGTAGCCTCTGCTGCTAATTCATTTCATTGAGGGTCTTCATCGACCATTGACTGCAAAGTTGTGTCAATTGGATATTGCAAAAGGTTAATAAACCTTTTTCCAATTCTGATGACACACTCTTCTTCAGATAGTTCACCTTCTTGGATTATTTTCTCAGAATACAGACTGAATAAGTATGATGAGAGGATTCAAGCATTGCTCATATTTTTCCTGATTTTAAGCCATTAAAATATTCACTTCTTTTGTTTGAATGGCTGCCTCTTGATCTGTGTATAGGTTTTGCATGAGTACAATGAAATGTTTTGGAATTCCCAATCTTCTCAAGGCCACTCGTAGTTTGTTATGATCCACACAGTTGAATGCGTTAGCATAGTCAATAAAATATACGCAACCTTCTTTCTAGTATTCCCCGATTTCAGACAAGATCCATCTGACATCAGCAATAATACCCTTTATTCCTCTTCTGAATCCAGCTTGTATTTCTGGCAGCTTCCTGTCAATGTACTACTGCAGCTGTTGTTGAATGATCTACAGTAAAATTATACTTGCATGTCATACCAATGATATTGTTCTATAATTTGAGGTTCTGTGTTAGGCAGAGTTCTCTAGAAAAACAAAACCAGGACACGTATAAATATATTATATATAGCAAGAAGGAATAAAATAGCTAATTAGTCTACACAGAAGTACAGAGGGCTCAGTTCAATCACTTTCCTGGAACAGTTAATATAATGAAGGTCCTTCAACTCACACTGGCTGCTGAAGGTCAAGGAAGCAGAGAGAAGAGTCTGCCCCCAGGCAAGAAAAGCAGTGTGGGGCAACAACAGCAGGAAGATAAGAAGTTGTGGTGTAGCAGAGACCAATAGCATGGAAGCATAGCTAATGGGTCCCCATGGATCTGTGGAGAAGCAGGTCTTGATGGACGGAACCTCAAGCTCTTACAATGCACGCATGGCAAGGCAACATGATCCACGGTTGGCTCAGCCCACCATAGTGCAGCACACAGTTGAGGCAAAGCACTAGCTGAGGCAGCAGAGTGCCAGTCTGATCACCAGGGAGAGAGAGGGATGGGAGCCAGCCTTGGAAAACCATTTATCTCCTCGCCCTCCAGTCAAACTGTGAACTGATTAAACCCCACCCACATCTTCCTATGGAAGCCTACTTGGTACAATAAACCTATCTATCACACTTTCTTCCAAATTTCTGGCATAGACACAACTTTTCTTGTTGAAAGTGAGGAGGCTTGAAGCACTTACTGATGAAAATCAAAGATTTCATCCTTCAATATAGACTACAACTCAATGTAAAGAAAACAAAAATTCTCAGAGACATGGGAGAGGGGGAGGTGGGAGAAAGGAAGTGGTGCTAACAAATCCAGGGACAAGGGAACAACAAGTAATCAAAATTGGTGGTGAGGAGGGTGTAGGTGGCCTGGTAGGGCATCCTCAAGGGTAATGTAAGCAAGAAGAATTACTGAAACCCAAATGAAGGCTGAGCATGATAGTGGGACAAGAAGAAAATAAAAGGAAATAGAAGAAAGAGCTAGGAGGAAAAGGAAATTTGTAAATGTCTAAATAAAGGCATGTACATATATAAATATATTTATATATGAGGATGGGGAAATAGATATTTGTGCATATATTTATAGGTTTAGTATTAAAGTAGCAGATGGACATTGGGCCTCCACTCAAGTACTCCCTCAATGCAAGAATACTTTGTTCTAGCAAATTGGCATTCCATGATGCTCAACTTCCCAACACAATTGCTGAAGACAAAGTGGGTGCATAAGCAAATGTGTTGGAGAAAACTGATGGAGCCTGGCTATCAAAAGATATAGACTCTAGGGGTCTTAAAGACTTGAAGGTAAACAAGTGGCCATGTAGCTCAGAAGCAACAAAGTCCACATGGAAGAGAAGAAGCACACCAGCCTGTGTGATTATGAGGTGCCAAAGGGATTAGTTATCAGGCATCAAAGAACAAAAACATCATATAATTGTGAATGACGATGGGGGGAGGAGATGAGCCAGTCAGGGTGCAGTGTAGCAATGATGAAATATACAACTTTCCTCTAGTTCCTAAATGCCCCCCCCACATCATGACCCCAATTATACCTTACAAATCTGGCTAGACCAGAGGATGTACACTGGTACAGAGGGGAACTGGAAACAGGGGGAATCCATGGCAGATGATCTCTTCAGGACCAGTGGTGAGATTGACGATACGGGAGGGTAGAGGGAGGGTGGGGTAGAAAGGGGGAACCGATTATAAGGATCTACATATAACCTCCACCCCCCTCCTCAGGAAGCCTTTATAATTTTGACAAATTATTATTATCTTGTCATGTCTTACACTGTCGGACGTCCCCCTTCACCCACTTTTCTGTTGTCTGTCTCCCTTGGAGGGAGTTATATGTAGATACTTGTGATTGGTTCCCCCCTTCTTCCCCACCTTCCCTCCACCCTCTTGGTATTGCCACTCTCACCACTGGTCCTGAAGGGTTCATCCATCCTGGATTCCCTGTGTTTCTAGTTCCTATCTATACTAGTATGCATCCTCTGGTGTAGTCAGATTTGTAAGGTAGAATTGGGATCATGATAGTGGGGGGTGGGTGGGTGGAAGAAACATTAAAGAACTAGAGGAAAGTTGTATGTTTTATTGTTGCTACACTGCAGCCTGACTGGCTCATCTTTCTTGTGACCCTTCTGTAAGGGGATGTATAGTTGCCTACAGCTGGGCTTTGGGTCCCCACTCTGCACTCCCCCTCCTTGACAATGATATGACCTTTTGTTATGTGATGCCTTATACCTGATCCCATCGACACTTCATGATCACATAAGCTGGTGTGCTTCTCTCATGTAGGCTTTTTCACTTCTCAGCTGGATAGGCACTTGGTTATCTTCAAGCCTTTAGGACCCCAGATGCTATATCTTTAGATAGCTGGGCACCATCAGCTTTCTTCACCATATTTGTTTATGTACCCGTGTTGTCTTCAGGGATTGTGTTGGGAAGGTGAGCATCATGTAATGCCAGTTTAATAGAACAAAATGTTCTTGCATTGAGGAATTACTAGAGTGGAGGCCCAATGTCTATCTGCTACATTAATACTAAACCTATAAATATATGCATGTAGATCTATTTCCCCATCATCCTTAATAAATATATTGACATATGAACATGCCTGTATGTAGACCTCTATAAGTGCCCTTTGCCTCCTAGTTATTTCCTCTATTTCCTTTTACTTTCCTCTTGCCCCACTATCATGCTCAGACTCCATTTGGGTTTCGGTACTTCCTCTTGGCTACATTGCCCTTGATCAAGCCCTACCCAGGCCTCCACTACCCTCCTTGCCACTGATTTTGGATCACCTGTTCAAACTTTGAAATTTTCACTTCAGTTATTTCCCTTTATGATTTTTTTCCACTTGCTTTAGCTAGTCTATGTTCACAAGAAAGTTTTAGAGTCTCTTCCAATAATCTTGGTGGACCTTTCTTTCTTTCGGGTCCTTTTTTTAAATTAAAAATATTGATTGTGTTGCTGCCATTGTTGAGAATATACAAAGCAGAACAGAGACCACGTCCACTATTTCTACCTGTCAGTAGCAGTGACTGCATTCTTTGAGCTGTGCCACGATTCTTACCCTCTTTTTGAAGCATTTCAACAGCTTCATTGACATGTACTTCACATGTCATACAGTTCAATAGTTTAAGCACATTAAAAAGAGTTGTGCAACCACCATTACATGCCATTCTTGGCTTTCCTGTTATCGTGACCTTCGGCTTCCTTTAAGGAACCCTTGTGGTAGAATGAGCATGCATTGGGCCGCTGACCACAATGCCAGCAGTTTGAAACTTCCTGGTGCTCCATGGGGAAAAGCAAGGCTTCTACTCTTGTAAAGAGTTACAGTCTTGGGAACCCATAGGGGCAGTTTAAGGCAGTTTATTGTGCCAACCTGACAAAATAAACACATGTGGGGTTAATTGAAAGGCAGAGAGATAAATGGCTCGGTGAGCCTCACCTTTCTAGTTCTTGGGTCTCTTGCTTTCTGATGGTTGGACTACGGTGCAGCTGCCTTAGCCAGTTCCCAGCTTCAGCTTGCGAGGCCCACTTCCTGCAAGGCATCCCTGAGGAGAAGCCACATGGACCTACCCCGATGCAGCCCTGGGTGCTGGAGCAGCCGTGTGGAGACCCCTGCCAGCGCTGAGATGCTTACACATTCACTGACTTGGCTTTCCTCCTGAAGTCAGTGTCATAGTGTGTGTTTTGCCAGATGGAGGAGGACTTTGTGGATTGGTGTCAGACATATGGGTTAATGTTGGACTTGTGGGCTTAGGAAGCACTGGGTTGGGATGTTTTCTTGATGTGCACTTACCCTTTATATAAAACTCTTATATACATATGAATTTCCATGGATTTGTTTCTCTGAAGTACCCAGACTAATACGCAGTTCTACCCTGATCTGTTGGGCCACTTTGAATCTTAATTGACTAGATGGTAATGAGTTTGACTTTGTGTTTTTGTTCTCTTCATGCAGCATGGTTTTGATGTCATCCCACAACTCACCTGGTCTTCAGCCATTAGTGTGCAATGAATTAAATATATTCTAGACATGTTCTCTAAATTCAGGTGTGTTATACTCAAGGTATATGACTCTCATAGATTTGTTTTAATTTTCTCCCTGGTCTTTCTTAGCCTGGAAACTCCGCTGAGATCTGTCCACCAATCAGGATCTTTTGATATTTGAAATAATGGGTGGCATGACTTAGAGCATCACTCACTGCCATCAAGTCAATTCTGACTCATGGCAACATTATAGTAGCACTGATCCCGTGGGTTTATGAGACTCAATTTTTATGGAAGTAGAAAGCCTCATCTTTCTCATGTGCAGCAGATGGTGGTTTTGAGCTACTGATCATGAGTTTAGCAGGTCAACATGTAACTCACTACACCACCAGGGCTCCTCATCTAACACCCACATCACGATGATACTGTAAATACACCAGTGGTTAGGTTAGTGTTAGTACTAACGTCCTAGAAATAAACTTAATTGTGCTCATACAGAAGGTATACATAGACCGCGAAGAAGGCATTTGAACGAAACAAGGGGAAACTACATGGTTGATATTACGATAGTTGCAGTACAGAATTACTGTACTGCAGGGAGGCTGTGTGGTTTATTATGATCTAGCTCTTTTTTGAGGTAGGAAAGCGGTTCTAAATAAGGTAAACTTTGACTTTATCTTTGAGAAGGTGGAGGACCAGTGGTGTTTGTAAGGAAGAAGAGAATCTAGCCATCCAGGAGATTAATATGTGCGAATTCCCTCTTCCTTTTTCCCATGTTCAGTTTTCTGTTGAGCTTTTCAATCAGTGAGCCTGACTTCTCTGAGCAGAATATCTCTTTTTTGTGTTCTACAATTGAGAAGATGATACCCAAGATTTAGGAAGTAGTAGATGAACTGACAGACTCACTATATATATATATATTTTAATTAACGAGAATTGGAATCTTAGGGCAATCACTTAGACCGCAGAGTTGAACTAGATAATCTTTCTCTGTTCTTGGTCAGTGCTAAAGATTGTGAGGCCTTTGGAATAAGATATTGGGAATCTTTTTTCGTCTCATTTTACTGTTGGAGATTATCCTCCTGCTTCGTGACGCAGTAGCTTAAATGCTGGACTGCTAACGGAAAGACCGAAGGCTCAAACTCACCAGCAGCTCCAGAACTGAAAGATGAGGCTGTCAGTTCCTGTAAACATTTACAGCGTTGGAAATTCAAAGGGGCAGCTCTATTCTGTCCCATAAGATCCCTGTGAGTAGAAATCCACAGAAGGGTTGGTATGAGTCGGAATTACTGGCTGACAGTGGTTTTGTAGTACAGCTACTTAATTTTAAAAAAGTAAACATTAAACATTTTTCTGATTAAATTATGATCAGGGTCAAGGCAGCCCTCAGCGGAGTTTGTCTGATATAGCAGGTTCTGGTCCTTTAAGAAAACTAAAGCCCCGAACAAGAGGGCGCGGTCGGGAGGACTCCTTGCCTGCGATTTCGGTTTCTTCCGGGAAAATCATCCGAAGGCCAGGCGCATTGATTTCTGGGAATTGCAGTTTCTTACGAAGACCTCCCCATTGTAAAGTCTCCACTTTTGAAGGCGGGATGGACTACAACTCCCAGAGGGCTAGGCGGCACCAGCAGGGTCCTCTTCAGCCGCCTCGGCTGGGCGGCTAGTTCAAGTTGCCATAGCTGCGAGTGTAGGTAGAGTAGAGTCAGTTGCGCCGCAGCGTCGGGTCAGTTGCACCGTGTGGGTCACTGGTAGCCGTGGGAGCCGAGTGGGGTCTCAGCGATGATCCGGCAGTAAGGTCCTGGAGTCCTTTCTGTCTCAGGTACCTGCCCCCACTGCTCCTTTGCTGTCTCTACCACTTCCCTGCCTCACTGCAGATGTTTCAGGTTCCACTTCCCCTCGTCCGAGAGCTGGGGACCCCGAGGGCCGTGGAAATACGGGTGGGGCGTGAGTGAGGGGTGTGTGTGCCGAAGTTGGGGAGCGACAACGTGCTTGCTGTCCTCAAGCCGCCTCGTGTCTTGCCGTGACTGTCATTGTGAGCTCCTTGCTACAGTATCCAGGGAATTAGAGCCACATGGGCTTTGATTGGGGAGCAGCGAGCCCCGAGGTAGCATCTGGGAAGCTTGGGCTGTCAAGGCAGTGAAACTCAGGTTGTCCTGCACGCCCTGAACAGGCCCAGCGAACTTGATGTTGTTGTCTGTTCTCTGGTCCCAGGGGTTTGCTACCCGCGTGGATTCTGTATCGCTGCCCTGCCTTTCCTTTACCAGTTGGAGAGCTGCCCCACCCTTAGCCGTTGTCTCTTGCTTAGTGTGCCGAGCATTCTTGCCCTGACTCCCAGCTGCTTCCTTTCATGGTTTGGTGGGCGAGGCACTTCCGCCTTTCACCTGTAATCGGGGTCTGATGTGCCTCCCGCACAGCGTGGTTCCAAGTTACACAGGGTACCTAGCACAGTGCTTGGCACGGAGGACATGCTCAGTACTTGGTGGTTAGTTTTATTCTTTACGCACCACAGTGTTTGTTGAGTGGAAATAGAATGCAAAGAGTATCTGCGATTAAAAAATTTCTGGTAGCCACGTTAACTAAACTAAAAAACGACCGAAATTAATGTTCAAAAATTTACTTAGAACAATGTATCAAAATGTTTTCATCTCAACCTATGCACAATTTAAAATTCTTGTACTAAATCTTTGAAATCTGGTCATATTTCAAGGGCTTCATGGCCACACGCTCAGCTAGCGCGTCCGTATTGGACAAGGCAAATATAAGTTTAAAACGTTGGCGCTTTCACCTTAGCACCCATAAAAAGAAAAACAATTAATGGCTTGTCATGGGGTGAAGGTGGCAGCTGTGTTAACGAAAGCAAAACCAAACTCAACTGCCATCGATTCTGACCCCAGGCGACCCTATCTGGCAGGGTAGACCTGTGGATTTCCGAGACTCTAACTCAGGGATTCTCAACCTGTGGGTCGCAATCTCTTTGGGGATGGAAAGACTCTTTCACAGGGTTCACCTAAGACCATCGGAAAGCACATAGATATTTCACAATACATATTACATATTGTTTTGTGATTAATCACTATGCTTTAATTTTGTTCAGTTTCTAACAATGAAAATACATCTTGCATATCAGATATTTACATTATGATTCATAACAGTAGCAAAATTACGGTTATGAAGTAGCAACGAAAATAATTTTATGGTTGGGGGTCACTACCACTGAGCAACTACATTAAAGGGTCTGGGCAGTAGGAAGGTTGAGAACCACTGCACTAACTATGGAAGAGGAAAGGCTTATCTTCCTCCTGCAGAAAGGCTGGGGGTTTTGAACGAATGACTTTGCAGCTCCCCGCTGGGGCTTCTTGCAGCATGCTTGTGTCCCCTCAACTTGATCCTGATAAGAGCATTTACTTCGCTGTCATTATGTAAGCTGAGCCACTTTGAACTATCTCTGGACAGCTTATTTTACTTATATTTGGGTTAGCTTCCCCAGGATATGTCTTTTTAGGAAATGCTGTCTTCCAAGATTTCCTTTTTATTTATTTTAAACATTTTATTAGGGGCTCATACAACTCTTATACATATACATACATCAATTGTATAAAGCACACTGTACATTCTTTGCCCTAATCATTCTTTGTTTTTTCTTTTTTCCCTCTTTTTTTTTTTTTACATTTTATTAGGGACTCATACAACTCTTATCACAATCCACACATACACATACATCAATTGTATAAAGCACATCCATACATTCCCTGCCCCAATCATTCTCAAAGCATTTGCTCTCCACTTAAGCCCTTTGCATCAGGTCCTCTTTTTTCCCCCTCCCTCCCCACTCCCCCCCAAGAGTTCCTTTTTATATGGGCAGCTAGGAGTTCTCTGAATAACTTTCTGTGGAGTCTTACAGGTTGCTCTGAAAGTAGTCACCTAGAACTGAAGACACTCTCTGTTCACAGCTCTTTCCTCCAATCAGTGCTTCTTATTTTTATTTATTTGACTGTAAAACGCAGTGTGGACAGAACTGGGTTGAAAAAGTTTCCTTTAGAAGTGCTAGCAAGTGGCTTGTTACTGGCTTAAAAAGCAAATGGCTTAAAATCTGAAACCATAGAGAGTAGGTTCATCTCATGTAGGTTAGCACCTTTCAGATGTATGCGGAGGCAATACTGTGGCCAGACGTAGGCTACAGTTCATACATCAGAGGGATCTAGTAACCCCGGGGGAACCAGCTATTGGCAGAAATTCACCAATGGGATTGTTGAGTACAGAGAACTTGGATGTAAGGATTTCTGTGCAAGTTGAGCTTTTTGTGCTCGTAGGGGCACTTTTCCTCCCTGTTTTGTGATATACCACCAATTGTCTACTCAATAGCAGTGGGGTTTGTGTTGCTTGTTTTGGGTACATAGTAATGGTATGTTAATTTTAATGCACTAAAAAAAAATTTCAAGTTGTAGGTGCATTGTATTCCCTTCCTTCCATGATCTGTTGGTGGTTTGGGGAAAGTGTAGGGGCAACCAAAGATCACTGCAGCCTCTGAGTAGGCCCTTTCCCCCCAAGTCTCCTGCAGTGCTGATAGGCAGATGGATATGCCCAAGGAGAGCCCCGGGCTCGGGGGAGAGCAGCACAGGGTTATGAGGATGTGCTTTGGAAGTATGTTTTCTCCTCAAATGTCTGAGATAATAGACTTCTTCATGTTGATGGTAAGAAAACCCCAAACACCCACAGATAGGCTTCTGGGGACAAGAAGCCCTTTTCTGGTAGGTGGAGAAAACGAAGTAAGTTGTTGCTGCTGTAAGGTACTTTGGAGCCGGTTGGACTCATAGCAACCTCATGTACCACAGAAGGGAGCATCAGATGGTAGTGGGCCATCCTCACATTCGTCCTTCCATTGTTGCAGCCACTGTGTCCATCCATCTCGTTGAGGTTTTCCCTTGTTTCAGTGTTTCTTGACTTTTTCAAGCATGATGACCTACTCCAGGGACCTGTCTTTCTTGGTAACACACTCAAAATGCATTGGGAGAATTCCTGCCATGATAACTTCTTTTTTTCTCATTTTATTGTGGGCTCATACAACTCTTATCAAAATCTATACATACATCAATTGTTTAAAGCACATTTGTACATTCGTTGCCCTCATCATTCTCAAAACATTTGCTCTCCACTTAAGGCCCTGGCATCAGCTCCTCATTTTCTCCCTCCCTTCCAGTTTCCCCCTCCCTCATGAACCCTTGATAATTTATAAATTATTTTTTATTTTGTCATAGCTTACACTGTCCGATGTCTCCCTTCACCCACTTTTGTGTTGTCCATCCCTCAGGGAGGAGGTTATATGTAGATCCTTGTAATCGGTTCCCCCTTTCCAACCCATCCTTCCTCTACCCTCCTGGTTTCGCCACTCTCAGCACTGGTCTTGAAGGGATAATCTGTCCTGGATTCCCTGTTTTTCCAATTCTTATCTGTATCAGTGTACAGCCACGATAACTTCTAAAGAACATTCTGGCTGTACTTCTTTCAGGACAATTTTTTTTTTTGTTCTTTTGGTAACCCAAGGTTGTTTCAGTATTCTCTGTTAGCACACTACTTCAGATGCACCAGTTCTTCATTCTGCCTAATTCACTGTCCAACTTTTACATGCATGAGGCAATTGAAACCATGGCTGGAGTCAGGCCTCTGTTAGTCTTCAAAGCGGCATTCTTGCTATTCAACATTTAACGAGGTTTGGTGCATCAGATTTGCCCAATGCATTGTGTTGATTCTTGACCTGTGTGTGCATTGATTGTGGATTCAAGCAAGACAACTTCATTCTTTTCTCCGCTTATCATCAAGTTGTCTAGTATTCCTGTTGTGAGGAATTTTGTTTTCTTTAAGTTGTCTTCACTTTCAGCAAGCAATATGACCTCATTTATATAACTAGATGAGTCTATTTCAGTAGGGTCATGTATGCAAGGACAGGGGCTAGGACTTAAATGTGACGCTTATGGGGATATGTTCAGAGGTTCTATTTCTTGTTGTTAGGTGCCATCGAATCCGTTTCAATTTATAGCAACCCCTGTGTACAACAGAGCAATGCCTGGGCCATCCTTCACAATTGGTGTTATGTTTGAGTTCATTGTTGAAGCCGTTGTGTCAACTCACCTTGCTGACTGTCTGCTGCTTTCTTAACCCGCTTTACCAAGCATGGTGTCTTTTTCTAGGGACTGTCTCTTCTGACAATGTGTCTTAAGTATGTATATGAAATACCTCCTTTCTCGCTTCTCAGGAGCATTTGGCTATGCATTTTCCAAGACAGATTTGCTAATTTTTACTTAAAAAAAAAAAGGCTCCAGACATTATTAGGAACATAGCCAACATGAATTATTATTGAAATCAGAGTGCAGTATTCAAAAAGCAAAACTTGCAACATAGATTTAAAATTCTAGGTGCTTTTTAGCATTTGAATGTTGCCTTTTGAAAAAAGGCACTTAAACTTATAAGGGAGATACATTGGAGCCAGGCAGTTACACTGTGTCTAAGGTCTACACTTTAGGATTAGAACATATCTGAGTTGGAGATGGTGAGATAGGGTTGATAAGATGGCCTATTCTAGGAGTTTTCAATTGCAGGCTCTTGACACATTTGGGACTTTTATGGAAGTAATGTAGATTATTTATAGTCACCATTATCCTTTTAATGGTGATATTGGGTTGATTTAATGTGAAATGGCTTAAATGTCCTTTTATTCATATGGTAGTATTCTTTTTAATGACAGTCCATAAGATTCTACCTGTGCTCCATTACTACTAGATAGTATTTTAGTAGTGGATGGTCTGGGTCATTTTTTATATATATATATATATATCGAACCTTCTCACACAGACTTCTTTGCAGACCTGCCCTTTGCTTGCCTCCCGAGACCATTCTTAGAATATACATGTTTCTTTCTTTGACTTGTATTGCCAGGTTGTTTTCCAGAAAAATGGTTCTAGTTAATGGGCTTTCTCTTGTTAACACTGAGCATCACACACACATGCGCGCGCGTGCATCTTTTCCCTCCACTTTATCAAAACAGAGAACAATGCTATTTTGCCATTTTAATTTGTAATGTTCACATGTGTTAGGGCCATGTGTAGCATGTGACTTGCCTGTTCATGTCTCCTTTGCCTCATGGTCTACTAGTATTCTATTCTTTCTGCTACTGTTGTTATTCTTATGCTTTTTAAAGATTCAACCAGTCCATTGATTTCCATACAAATCAAATATTTTTCTGCATTTGCCCTTTTGTTTGTTAACCTTGTTTCTGATGTCTTGTTGTTAGTAATTATGAGTGGCCCTTAAAGGATTGCCTAGCCTTGCTCAGCTGTGTACACTTTTCTGAAATTCATCCAGCCCTTTAATAAAAATGTGTGCAATGCTGGCGCTTGGTGTGTTAGAGAGCAGGGAGTGTTTGTGGATACACGAATCCACTTAGCTTACGAACATTTTAAATCTACTTCGTGCTGGCATATAATTAGTGCAGGGTTAGCCATAGAGCAGGTGCTCATGAATGAATGGATGAGTATTCATCAATGAATGGGTTCATGGATGAGTGAATTAAAGCTCAACCTAAACTAGGCTCGTCTGAATAAACAGAGAAAAAGGTTGCTGAAGAAATAGACTGTGCATTTTGTTTTTGAGGTTGGAGATAGCATAATTTTATAGGTTTGCAGGAAGAAGGCAAGAGTTCGATTGCAGTAAAGGCTTTTAAATGACAGAAATGGGTTTGCCTGGGAGCAGTGATTGGTACAATGAAAAAATAGTGAGAATAAACCCAGATGATAAAGAGCATTGCTATCTGAGTTTGGAGCTTTATAGTGGAGATAAATAATAATTGAAGAATTCAACTAACGGCCAATGACTATGATAAATTGAAACGATCCACAATAATGCAAGTAAACCTCCTAGATGATTTAGTTATAATAAGTTCTAACACATGTATTCAAATAAACTCAAAATGTTTATCTTTGTTTACGCTATAATAGACATTATGAAGCATTCACATTTATGCTGTTTTGCAGCTTAATCCACATTGTTTGAAGATTTAAGATAATTAATTTAGGCCATTTGCTACAAGATTCACTTCTTCCAACAATTATTCCATTTGTATATTGCTTGCTGTTTGCAAAGTCCCATGCTTTGAAATTTGTCTCTGGCTTAATCATACGGGATAAAAAGGAAAATTAAATTGTAAATTTATTTCAAAATGTTCTAACTACATTTCAGGAATGATGATAGGTGTTGAGATATAACTGTGAGCAAAAATTTTTATGAAGCTAGTCTCCAATGGGAATTTAGAGTCTAGGGACAGTGGGGGACCTGGGGAGACACCCAGCTGAATAGCCATCATCTGTGGACTGTGAGGAGGTGGATTATAGGGAAATATAAAGAGAAACTCTTGGCCCAGAGCTGGGTGGAACAGTGAAAGCAGGCTCTCTATGGAAGTTTACTGTGAAACAGAACTTGAAGGAAACAGTTAGTTAAAGGGGAAAGTGTCCTGGTGGCATATATGGGTCACTTGTTAGACTGCTATTGGCAAGGCCAGTAGTTTGACTCTACTGGCCACTCTGAGGGAGAAAAATGAGGCTTTCTTTGTTACAGCTTAGGAAACTCCCACCTGGGCAGTTCTACCCTGCCCTATGGGGTCACTGAGTGTGAATTGGGTAGATGACAGTAGGCTGTGGGCAAGGGAAGAGGGTTGAAACGTGTTGTTGGCAGTGAGTCCAGCAGGAGCTGGAAGGTGAGATGAGCCTGACATGGGTGAGGATTTAAGAATAAAACTCAGTGGCACAAATACCCTAATTACATTTCGTGGACATGCTTGATAACTGTCTAGGGCTAAGATGTAGAGGGATGAAGTAGACTTCTGGCTGCTAATGGAAGGCCTCACTGAGACTGTATTACCTGAATGTGAATATAGTTGTTGTCAAATTGGTTCCAACACGTGACAGCCATATATATGACAGAATGAAACCCTGACCGGTCCTGCCTTATGCATCCACACACTTGTTCTTGTGTCTGAGCCCATTGCTGCACCTCCTGGTGTCATTCCATCTCGTCGAGGGCCGTCCTCTTTTTTGCTGCTGCACCACTTTACCAAGCATGATGTTCTTCTCCAGGGATTGGCCTCTCCTGGCAACATGTCCAAAGGACTGAGACACAGCCCCTCCATCTGGCTGTACTTCCAAAACAGATCTGTTTGTTCGTTTGGCAGTCCATGGTGCTTTCAGTAGTCTCCAACAATGCCATAGATCAAATGTATTGGGTTTTTTTTTTTTTTTGGGTCTTCCTTATTTGGTCTCTAACTTTCACATGTATATGAGGCGAATGAAGAGACTGTGGATTGGGTCAGTCTTATCATAGGCCTCAAAGTAACCGCCTTACATTTCAACACTTCAAAGAGGTCTTTGCAGGAGATTTACCTAATGCCATCCGCTATTTGACATCTTGACTGAATGTAAGGTGGTCGAGAGGCGCCAGAGAGCAAATCAGTCCAATTTGATCAAACAGGCTTTATTACGGAGAAAAACCCAGCCTGGGCAAAGTCCCACAGTCCACAACCTCCATGTCGAGGGAGTCGCACCCCAGGTTACAGGGGTGGTGTTTATATTGCGGGGGAACATGTGACTGGGCTGCCTTGAGTCCATATAAGGTACAGTAGTGAGGGATTGGGAGATACAGGTTTGTCTAGGTTTCTGGAATGTAAGGTGTCTTCTTGGTTCCAGGTATATTCATGCCGGGTGCAGGACAGGCTGTGAGCAAAACGGGCTGTGAGAGAGAGAGAGAGAAAAAAAGGACTTGCAAAGCTGCTGACAGGTTACATTAGCCAGGTCTGGTCAGCTCTGCAGGTGAGTGGGAGAGATTCAAGGTCACTCGCTGCTAGGAGCTGGCCTGATATTGATCCGGCCAGACAGACTGGTGCTTCCCTGAGCATTGATTGTTGATCCAAGTGAGATGAACTCCCCGAGGACTTCAGTCTTTTCTCCGTGTATCATGCTGTTACCTACTGGCCCAGTGTGAGGATTTTACTCTTCTTTACATTGAGCTGTAATCTACACTGAAAGCTGTCATCCTTCATCGTCAGCAGCACATGCTTCAAGTCCTACTCACTTTCAGCAAGCACAATTTTGTCGTGTTTATTGCAGGTTATTAGTAAGCTTTCCTCCAATTCTGATGCCTCTTTCTTCTTCACATAATCCTACTTCTCGGCTAATTTGCTCAGCCTTGTAGATTGAGTAGACATTAAGCAGATGGTGATAAAAGGAGAAGGCATTCCAGAGAGAGGGAATGGCAGGAGACAGAGATGGAAATATTGGGGCATAGGTGTTGTGACAACAGAAACATACTTTGAACACGTGATCTGGAGAGACTAGTCCCTGGAAAAGGGCATCATGCTGGAAAGTAACAGAACAGGGCAGAAGAGGAAGACCCGTGACAAGACGGAGTGGCACAGTGTCTGCAACAATAGGCTCACACATAGAACAATTGTGAGGACGGTGTAGGACTTGCCTACGTTTTGCTCTGTTGTGCATAGAATCACCATGAGTCAGAAGCAACTCAACATAATAACAGCAACAAGACAAGTAGGCCTTTGGTAGCCTATTGTTCGAGAAGGGTTTTTTATTCCCTCTTCTACCTTGTGAGAAAATTCTCAGCACATCTGCAGTATGAAACACTGTTTTCTCAAAGAGCGTAGGCTTGGGGGTAAACATCTGGAAATTCACTTCCCTTTGAAAGCAAATCAAATGATTTATTAGTGAGTTATATGTGTCAGTGTTTTTTTTTTGTTTGTTTGTTTGTTTTCCCCACCTCGGGTTTCTTTGCACCAATAGTGCAGAGGACACCAGCTCTCTGTAGATGGCAGTCTAGTCACATCAGTCCCCCTCCACTTCAGACAGAGAACTCTGCTTTGTTGGTGGGGCCTGCACACCCTTGGGAGCTGGAGCTGGAGTCAAGGCCTTGGTAGAATGTCAGCCTTGCTTTGTGTCTTGATCTTGGGCTGGCAGAACCTCAGACCCTTGGCAATATGTGCATGAGCCTGCTTGCCAAGCTTGGGTGGGCAGTGTAGGCCAGTCGACTGAGCTTGCAGCTGACTCCCAATGGGATCTTTACCTTGACCTCCTTGGGCTTCATAAGAACCTTGATAGCCCCAGCATGGACATCGTGGCGTTTTGGGTTTGCATTTTCTTCAGCCCCTTCTTGCGCTTCTAGATGAAGCATATGTTCTTCAGGAACTTGGAGTTCACCCCCTTATGAGATATCGTTGTGGTCATGGTTATTTAGTGCCATTTCTGTGCCATTTTTGGGATTGGTTATGCATGGTGGGGTTCTTGGACTTGGTCATGTCTGTGTCGACGCCTGCTGCTCCTGGAGTGCCAGAGAGAAAGAGAGAGAGAGAGAGAGAGAGAGAGAGAGAGAGAGAGAGAGAGAGAGAGAGAGAGAGAGAGAGAGAGAGAGAGAGAGATTGCTTTTTCTGTATAACAAACAATGATAAAATCTGCTAGGTAGACAGTTGTAAGTGTTATTGCTTACTCTGTCAGCCTAGTTGTCTGTGTCTACCCTTGTCTGAGATCAACTGGTTGATCTGCAGACCTCGGCTGGATGTCACTGGAGCAATTGTGTGCCCGTCACCCTCTAGTAGACTAGCCAATGTGTGTCCTCAGGGTGACACCCAGGTTCCAGTTTGCAATCCCATTTCAAGTCTCCACTTGTCCGCTGAAACCCTATTGACCTAAATCAAGCAAAATAACTCAACCCAGAGATGGGGTCACCTGGACCCATTGTGGGAGGGTGCTGTGTATAAGGAGGACTGAAGACTCGGATCACTTGTAGTAGACTTACATTATTCGAAATCTAGCTTCTGATACATACAATAATTTGGAAAACATTCAATGTAGTCTGCTTGAAATCAGATCTCTTCCTCAGAAACAGCATCTCATTCTGGTGTATAGGCAGAGAATCCCCCTGCCTGCCCACAGGGTTCCAGGGCTGGGCATCTTTGTGGAAACAAACGGCCACATCTTTCTGTGGAGTGGCTAGGGTATTCAGACCACTGACTTATTTTTACTTAGCAGCTAATTAACCACCGCACTACTCGGCCTCCTTTTATATGTTAGCGGTAGCACTGAAGCCGTATAAAAAACATCACTCTATCCGTCAGGGGGAACATCTGGCCCATGGACCATGTAAGACCTGAGAAGTCATCAGTGCCAGCATGTGATTGTGCCTCACCAAAGGGAAGCAGTCCTGGCCATCCCATTAACCAAAAATTCAAACTCACTGCTACCGCGTCAATGCCGACTCGTACCTATCGCATGCTCCCCAAAGAAATACACTCTCGGGGACTCCCAGGAGCAGTTTCACCCTGTCCTGTAGGGAGAAATATGAACCATCTCATTAGGGGTGAGTCAATGAAATATTTGATCAGGATGGCCCTTGAATGATGTTATACATAGCTAAATGGCCTATGGCAGAAACAAGTTTCCCTGCTCTCTGTGGTAGCTGTGAGTCCCAATCCAGTCCTGGGCAGTGGTTTCTGTAACTATTACAGCCTCGGAAACTCTCTGGGGCAGTTCTCTGTCCTGTAGAGTTGCTATGAGTCAGAATTGATGCTATGGCGGTGGGTTTTTAAATTTTGAGATTATAATGCTGCTTCTCTATTATCTATGTACCTACCAGCAGAGGCAGGGAATAATTTAATATGGCTCTTCTAGCCAAAGCCTCAAAGTCCTTCCAAATGGCCTATGCCTGCATGGGTCTGGTAAGAAGATGGGGAAGCTACTGATAGGACTCACCTGTGAGTAATTGCAAACAGGAGTCCCTGGAGTACCATCCTGCATACAGCCTTCTGAGAAGCAAGAGCCAGGAGTGGATTGAGTCCCCTGGACCTGAGTGCCCTGTGCAGTTAACCTCTGGGAGCCAAAAACCAGGTGTGGCCCTAGAGGAGCAGGAGCCTAATCAGGAGCCAGAGTATGAGTGGTGGACTTCCCAGCCCATGGAGCCAGTAAAGCTGAGTGCTTTGGGGCAGGATGCTGGCTTGTGGAGAGGGGCGCCTCTAAGGAGCGCCTCTTAAGTGAGGCCTTTTGGCAGAGGCTTACAAACTGGGGTGCCTCTGGGCACTTATTGGGGAACTGAGTTTGCTAGCCCACAGAGCTTGGACTGAATGCCTTCAGCTTCAGACTGACAGCAGAGCGGTATGTCCTGTGGGCATCTATTGGCATCCTTGAAAGAACTTGGTATCATGCCCTGAGGAATAACTTTAACTTAAGCATTTCTCCCTTATATTACAACCAGTTAGCTTCCTTACTAGCCTCCTTAATCATGAATTTTGTCTATGAGTTCTCTGTAGTCTTTGGAAAGGATATAAGAACCTAGGTATTAAAGCTTATCTCCCTATCTCCTTATCTCTCTCTCTCTCTCATCTATCTCCATTCATCCATCCATCCACCCAGTGGTGGAATTCAAATAATTTAACAACTAGTGATTGCTTTAAGTATAGAAAAATGATATGCTGAAAGTTTTATTTATTTATTTAAATTACTTTTAAAAATAATAAATAATTGGGGGCTCGTACAACTTTTATCACAATCCTTACATCCACCCATTGTGTCAAACACATTTGTACATTTGTTGCCATCATCATTTCAAAACATTTTCTTTCTACTTGAGCCCTTGGTATCAGCTCCTCATTTAACCCCCTCCCTCTATCACCCTCCCTCATAAACTCTTGATAATTTATAAGTTATTGTCTTTTTCATGTCTTGCACTGGCTGATGTCTCCCTTTACCCACTTATATGTTGTCCATCCTCCTGGGAGGGGGTTATAGGTAGGTCATTGGTTTCCCCTTTCTCCCTCCACCTTCCCCTTCCCCTCCTGGTACTGCTACTCTCAATATTGGTTCCGAGGAGTTTATCTGTCTTGTATTCCCTGTGTTTCCAGATCTCATCTGTATCCATGTACATGCTCTGGTCTAGCCAGATTTGTAAGGTAGAATTAGGGTCATGATAGTGGGGGTGGGTAGAGGAAGCATTATAGAACCAGAGGAAAGCTGTATGTTTCATCAGTGCTATACTGCACCCTGACTGGCCCGTCTCCTCCCTGTGACCCTTCTGTAAGGGATGTCCAATTACCTACAGATTGGCTTTGGGTTTCTACTACACACTCCCTCCTACCCCACTCAGATTGACATGATTTTTTGTTCTGGGTCTTTGATGCCTGATACCTGATCTCATTGATACCTCATGATCATATAGGCTGGTGTGCTTATTCCATGTGGGCTTTGTTGCTTCTCAGATGGATGGCTGCTTGTTTATCTTCAAGTTTTTAAGACCCCAGATGCCATATCTGTGGATAGCCAGGCACCATCAGCTTTCTTCACCACATTTGCTTATGCACCCATTTTGTCTTCAGTGACAGGAATGTGAGCATATCAGAATGCAGGATTATTAGAAAAAAGTGTTCTTGTGTTGAGGGAGTACTTGAGTCTAGGTCCAATAGCCATCTGCTTCCTTAATACCAAACCTATAAATATATGCACAAAGATCTATTTCCCCATCCTCATATATAAATATATTTACATATGTGCATACCTACATTTAGAGCTCTATAAATGCTCTTTGTCTCCTTGTTCTTTCCTCTATTTCCTTTAACCTTTCTCTTGTCCCACTATCATGCTCAGCCTTCATTTGGGTTTCAGTTCCTCTCAGTTACATTGCCCTTGATCAAGCCCTACCAGACCTCCTACATCCTTCTTGCCATCGATTTTCGGTCAATTGTTCCCTTGTCCCTGGGTTTGTTAGCACCCACCTCCTTTCCCTGCCTCCCCATCTCCAATGTACACCCAGAACTATCATCCCAATGTTTTTCCTCTGGCTTATTTACCTCTCCTATGTTATCTAGATAGACATGCAGAGATAATAATATGTACAAACACAAGACAGAGAATAACAAAGCAACAATAGTAAATAAAACAATAACTACCCCCCAACAAAAAAGAAGCCTATAAATAGTTCAAGGTCTATTTGTTGACCTTTACGAGTGTTTTCCAGTAGAGTCTCATGGGGTGTCACTCCCTGGCCCCAAAGTCTATTTTTGGTATTCCCTGGAGACTTTATTGCTTTGCTCCCCTTGCTGCTTTGTTACAGGCCCTTCGTGTTTCACCTTGGTATGGTGGGGTCAGATCGGGCACAATTACCCCACTGTGTCTCCAGTGCTGTCCCCCATAGTGCTATGGGTCAGTGAGGGATGTTGTATCTTGTGGAGGAGCCGGCCCTATGGTCCTCTGTGCATTGGTTGCTCTGAGCAGGGATATTGTCCTCAGGGCTTGGTGGGCCAGGATGCGTTCCACTCTTTTCCCCTTCCCCTTTGTTTGCTTCTGTGTTCTCTGATCAGACACACCCCTCTTCCTGAGCTGTAGCTTCAAAGCTGGTCTCTGAAGTGAATTCTTCTGCTGAGAGAGGGGCTGTCCATGTACTTGGGATTGGGGCCGTCCCCTCAGACCTCTCTATTGGTTCCCTGCCTCATGCCAGGTGTTGCGTTCTTGTCTTGGAGCACCAAGTTGAAGTTTGGTCCCTCTTTTCCTGTGGAGATGTAAACAACACCCTCCCCTGGGATGGGTTGGTGCCTGTCCCCCTGGCTACCCATGTCTTTTTTCCCACCTCCTTCTTTTTAGTTGGCTACCTTATGTATCCCTGGATTTGTTCTGGCCCCTCACCCCATGCATATATTAGCTTCTTCCCTATGCCCCTTTTGCCTTTATAAGCTTACCTCAGTGGACTCTTGTCCTTTTGTGCTTGGCTTACTTCACTTAGCATAATTTCCTCCAGTTCTTTCCGACAGTTTGTTTGTTTTTCAACATATCAGAGCACTGCTGTTGCACAGAAGACCATTGAAAAAGTCAGGAATGTAAATGTGTGATTTCCATGATGGGTGGTTGCCCAGCTGCCCACCTTAGAGCCCTGATTTCAAGTCCCATGTGAACAACTGGTCCACAGAACTCAACCAAAATTGAGGCACTGGTTCTGCCTGCCTAACTGGTGCAAACTGACTGACTCCCGCCTGTCTATGTATTATCTATGTATCTGTCTATCTATCATCTACCTACCATCTGTGTTCCTCTCTCTGTATTGACCCAGCGTCCGTAACAATGGGCTCAAGCATGGCAGTTGTGAAGGTGGCACAGGACTGGGCACGGTTTTGTTCTGTTGTGCTTAGTGCTGAGTGTCGCTATGAGTTCGAACCGACTTGCAGGCACCTAAAACAATGACAACAACATTGATTTATTTAGAGCTGACAGAAGATGCAAGAGAGTGTGATTTCAATCCCAAACCACATGTGATAAATTTATCTCAGTTATTTTTTAACATCCTTTTTTGGTTTATGTCAATCCACTCCCCCCACCCCACCAATCCCTATTACCCCCCAGCCCCTCCACCCCTGGTTGAATTTTTGTTGTTGTTTTCTATCTTGACATGTTTTGCTTTTCATTTAATTTAAACTGCTTCACTAATTTTAGAAGTATGTGGGTGTTCAAATCTAAAATATCTGTGTCATTCTGTGTGTGAGACAGGGGATGGGGTTATTCAGTAACTGTTTTCTTTTGAAGTTGTCCTGTTTTTTTGACAACTGAAACATGCATAAGCACCAGAGAATTCAGCATTATCTCTCCGTGTTTGCATTGGCCTTTCCCAGAAATGTGCTTGCACCCTCTCAGTTCGTTAGTGGGCTCTGATACCCGGGGCTCTGTCCTTCTGCTCCCAGTTGATGAACCAGGAGGGACTACTGACTCAGAGAACACTGTTGGATGGATGTAGAGGTGTGGGGTTGTGTGTGTGTGTCAATGAATGATGGTGAAATAGGAAGAGTAGCAATGTGTAACTTTCATCTGTTATGAAGAGTTTAGCCATTTTATATATGGGCTCTCTGAGGTCCTTATAGGGATTTTAAGTATGGTCTCTGTAGCCAGACAGCCCAGGTTTGAATCTTAGTCCTGTTTCATTTTAGCTGTTGTATGAATATGGGTACTTCCATGTTCTGCAGCCTAGTTTTCTCAACTGTAAAGTGGCCTACAACAAACTGCACTAGTCTATAGGATTGTTAGGCTATAATGTTTCACCTTGTGTAAAGTCTTTAGAAAGAAGCATGGCATAGAGTAAACTTTACCCTATAGGACAGAATAGAACTTCCCCATAGGGTTTCCAAGACTGTAGCCTCTACAGAAGAGACTGGCATGTCTTTCTTCTGAGGAGTGGCTGGTGGGATCAGATTGCTGATGTTCCCCTTAGCAGTTGGGTCTTCAACCGTTGCAACGCCAAGGCTCCTTTGGCACTGGGTGAGGGCCAGATTAGTGTGAGGTATTCCTATGACTGTTTATTTGCTTCTATCATGAGCCCCCTTTACCACTCCACCCCTTTAAATTATGTTCTCTTTTACTTAAGCTAGCTCATGTATGTTTTTGATTTCTTTCTAGAATTTTGATTCCAATAATAACTATTTCTTATCAATTTATTTATTTCCTTTTTGGGGGGAGAGTACATTTACTCACTGTTTTCACTTCTTCCTTTGTTTTTGCCTTTTCTCTACAGACTCTTAACAACTTAGCGATTAAAAATGTGAATTTTTCATTGAGAATGAGGGGCAGTGTGGACTGGGGACCCAAAGCCCAACTGTAGACATATGGACATCCCTATCAGAAGGGTTGCGGAGGGGATGAGCTAGTCAGGTGCAGTGTAGAAATGATGAAACATACAACTTCCCTCTAGTTCCTAAATGCTTCCTCCTCCCCACTACCATGATCCCAATTCTACCTTACAAATCTGACTAGACCAGAGGATGTACATTGGTACAGGTAGGAACTGGAAACACAGGAAATCCAGGACAGATGATCACTTCAGAACCAGTGGTGAGAGTGGTGATACTGTCAGGGTGGAGGGAAGGTGAGGTAGAAAGGGGGAACTGATCACAAGGATCTACATATAACCTCCTTCCTGGGGCACGGACAGCACAAAAGTGGGTGAAGGGAGATGTCAGACAGTGTAAGAGATGACAAAATAATGATATTTTATAAATTTTCAAGAGTTCATGAGGGAGGGGGGAACAGGGAGGTAGGGGTGAAAATGAGGAGCAGATACCAAGGGCTCAAGAAGAACGCAAATGTTTTGAGAATGATGATGGCAACAAATGTACTGATGTACTTGACACAATGGTTGTATGTATGGGTTGTGATAAGAGTTGTATGAGCCCCCAGTAAAATGATTAAACAAAACAAAGCAAAACAAATGTGGGTTTTGGAGATAGACTTCCTGACTGCATTTGCACTTTGGCTTCACCACTTACTAAGTTACTTTACTTACTAAGTTACTGCACCACTTACTAAGTTACTTTATAGGAAGCCTTAGTGGTTTTCCTTCTTCTAGAAAGTAATAATAATAATGTTATGAGAATTAAGTGAGCTAATACCTAGAGCAAGATTAGTTAATAGAAAACCATGCATCATTTGCAATTATTATTACCGTTACTCCTATAAAGCTGAATATGACAATGTGTTTGTATAGATTCCACAGTGGTTCCAAGTTGGGCTGCTACCCACAAGGTCAGCAGTTTGAAACCATCAGCTGCTCCACGGAGGAGATGAGGCTTTCTGCTCCCGTATAAAGAGTCAGAGTCCTGAAAACTCCCAGGGGCAGGTCTAGCCTGTCGTGAGGGTCCCTGTAAATGGGCATCAACTCGATAGCAGCGAGTGAGTACAAACGTAAGCAAAGATTATAACCCTGACTATTCTCAGAATATTAGAGGAAAAAAAGCAAAATAAGTAAAACCATGTTCTTTCTTTTGGCTTGGGCGGTTCGTACTGTGGGGTCTCCAGTTGGTTGACAGGACTGCTTTTGGCTTGGGCGGTTCGTACTGTGGGGTCTCCAGTTGGTTGACAGGACTGCTTTTGGCTTGGGCGGTTCGTACTGTGGGGTCTCCAGTTGGTTGACAGGACTGCTTTTGGCTGGGGCGGTTCGTACTGTGGGGTCTCCAGTTGGTTGACAGGACTGCTTTTGGCTGGGGCGGTTCGTACTGTGGGGTCTCCAGTTGGTTGACAGGACTGCTTTTGGCTGGGGCGGTTCGTACTGTGGGGTCTCCAGTTGGTTGACAGGACTGCTTTTGGCTGGGGCGGTTCGTACTGTGGGGTCTCCAGTTGGTTGACAGGACTGCTTTTGGCTGGGGCGGTTCGTACTGTGGGGTCTCCAGTTGGTTGACAGGACTGCTTTTGGCTGGGGCGGTTCGTACTGTGGGGTCTCCAGTTGGTTGACAGGACTGCTTTTGGCTGGGGCGGTTCGTACTGTGGGGTCTCCAGTTGGTTGACAGGACTGCTTTTGGCTTGGGCGGTTCGTACTGTGGGGTCTCCAGTTGGTTGACAGGACTGCTTTTGGCTGGGGCGGTTCGTACTGTGGGGTCTCCAGTTGGTTGACAGGACTGCTTTTGGCTGGGGCGGTTCGTACTGTGGGGTCTCCAGTTGGTTGACAGGACTGCCTTTGGCTGGGGCGGTTCGTACTGTGGGGTCTCCAGTTGGTTGACAGGACTGCTTTTGGCTGGGGCGGTTCGTACTGTGGGGTCTCCAGTTGGTTGACAGGACTGCTTTTGGCTGGGGCGGTTCGTACTGTGGGGTCTCCAGTTGGTTGACAGGACTGCTTTTGGCTGGGGCGGTTCGTACTGTGGGGTCTCCAGTTGGTTGACAGGACTGCTTTTGGCTGGGGCGGTTCGTACTGTGGGGTCTCCAGTTGGTTGACAGGACTGCTTTTGGCTTGGGCGGTTCGTACTGTGGGGTCTCCAGTTGGTTGACAGGACTGCTTTTGGCTGGGGCGGTTCGTACTGTGGGGTCTCCAGTTGGTTGACAGGACTGCTTTTGGCTGGGGCGGTTCGTACTGTGGGGTCTCCAGTTGGTTGACAGGACTGCCTTTGGCTGGGGCGGTTCGTACTGTGGGGTCTCCAATTGGTTGACAGGACTGCTTTAAGACTCTTGACTGCCTCCGTTCTTCAAGCACAGGACGCTTTACTCAAAGATGAATATTGAGGGTCTCAGATGCTGCCTAAGGGCTGGGAAAAGAGGTGCATAAAATTTGCCCCTGCCGGCAGAGAGGTTACCAATCCTGCTCTGTCAGGTTGGCCTCTGCAGAGAGCTATCATATGTAAAGTGTCTGTCACCCCTATGTGCTCAGTCCATGGCAGTTTTGTTTTGTACCTCTGACTTTCTGGTTCCAGCAATGTACCTCACTTGTTAAATCAAATGGGTGTCTATTCTACCAATATGTTTTTCTTTTTAAAAAATACTCCTATTGACCTTCGCTGTTAAAAACCTGCTCATTACGCTTTTACCAAAGGACTCTACGAATGAGCGAGAATGCCGTTCGCTCTCACGGGTCCTTTTAATTGGCTTTGCACAATTTACCAGGTGATGTGGTGCTGTCTTTTGAGTAGGTTCAAGGTGAAGTGCACTGCTTGTGTCGTTGATTAAGACAGGAGACTGGGAAGCTGGTAACCTGATCTTGAGGAGTGTTCGCATGCAAGTCCTCAGGTGCTGTTACACAGAACTCAAGATAACAAGAGTCTTGCCTGCCTAGATAATGAAAGCAGGTCTTGTCAGGAGCTGTCAGCTGGTTTCTTCCATCTGGGCCAAGCTTTTGCATTCGATCCCAGGGGTTTTTCAGTCTCAGAGTTTTATCCCTTGATTAAACTTATCTTCCTAGTCACCATTCCAGCTCGTTCTTTACATATTTAGATTTCTTAAAGGCATGGTCTACGATGAATGCCTTCATTGCCCTGTTACTCTCCAACATGGCATCTGCCCCACTTAGAGCTTTTTTTTAAAAAACATTTTATTGAGGTCTCTGATGGCTTTTGTAACAATCAATACATCAGTTGTATCAAGCACATCTGTACATATGTTGCCATCATTTTCTTTTTAAAAATTTTTAATAAATCATTTTATTGGGGACTTGTACAACTCTTATCACAATCCTTACATACATCAATTGTGTAAAGCACATTTGTACATTCATTGACCTCATCATTCTCAAACCATTTGCTCTCCACTTAAGCCCCTGGCATCAGGTCCTCGTTTTTTCTCCTCCCTCCCCGCTTTCCCATCCCTTATGAACCCTTGATAATTTATAAATTATTATTTTGACATATCTTGCCCTGTCTGACGTCTCCCTTCACCCCCTTTCTGTTGTCCACCCCCAGGGAAGAGGTCACATGTAGATCCTTATAATCGGTTCCCCCTTTCCAACCCACCCTCCCTCTACCCTCCTCCCAGTATCACCACTCATCCGTGGTCCTGAAGGGATCTTCTGCCCTGGATTCCCACTTAGAACTTTTATTGAGACTACTCTTGATAGGGTCCGTCACAAGTCCAAAGGATACTTTTTAGAACTTTCCTACTTGATTTCACTGTGGGAAGTGTGTATCAATCAGAGTCCAATCAGGAGATATAAATACTCTCTAGTTTGAATGGGAAAAGTTTAATATAAAGCAGAGTTTGACAAACCATGTGACCCAGGGGCCAAATCTGGCTTCTCATGGAGCAAATCTAGCTATGCCCACTCATTATGCATTTTTTTGCAAAAGTAATGTTTTTATTCTTTAAAAAATAATTTTATTAGGAGCTCATACACCTCCTAGCACAATCCATACATACATCAATTGTGTAAAGCACATTTGTACATTCATTGCCCTCATCATTCTCAAAACATTTGCTCTCCACCCAAGCCCCTGGCATCAGGTCCTCATTTTTCCCCCTCCCTCCCTGCTTCCCCCCTCTCCCATGAACCCTTGATAATTTATAAATTATTATTTTGTCATATCTTGCTCTGTCCCACGTCTCCCTTCACCCACTTTTCTGTTGTCTGTCCCCCAGGAAGGAGGTCACATGCAGATCCTTGAAATAGGTTCCCCTTTTTCAACCCATCCTCTTTATGCCCTCCCAGTATCACCACTCACTCCACTGGTCCTGAGGGGATCATCCGCCCTAGATTCCCTGTGTTTCCAGTTCCCATCTGTACCAGTGTACTTCCTCTGGTCTAGTCAGGCTTGCAAGGTAGGATTCGGATCATGACAGTGGGAGGGGGCAGGGAGGAAGCATTTAGGAACTGGAGGAAAGTTGTATTTTTCATCGTTGCTACATCACACCCTGACTGTCTCATCTCCTCCCCAAGACTCTTCTGTAAGGGGATGTCCATTTGTCTACAAATGGGCTTTGGGGCTCCACTCCGCACTCCCTGGTTGAGTAGTTGTGACAGAGACTGCATAGCTCCCAAACAGAAAATAATTACTTCATAATCAAACTCAGTACTGTCCATTTGATTCTAACTCAAAGCAACCCTACAGGACAGAGCAGAGCTGCCTCACAGGGTTTCCAAGACTTTGTTTAACCTACTGCGTCACATGGCTCCTTCTGTACTACCTAGCCCTTTAAAAAGGGTTTGTTTCTATACAGGGTGACCGGGGATTACTGTTAAAAAATGGAGAGAACTCTAAAGAAACCCTACACTCAGGAAAGTGCCCGAGGAAGGCACCGGATTAGAGAGGCTGGCCTCAGGCCTGGTTCGAGAACTTGTGGTTGCAGCCCACTGGAATGTGGAGAAGCTTTCTCGGTGTCCACAATCCTAGTGGGCAGTCCGGAAGCACTGCTCCCAGGTCAAGGTGGGATGAGGCTGGAAGGTAGGTCACTATACCCAAGACTGGCAAGTTGGGAGACTGACTGCTGGGTTTCCTCCATGACTCAGCGGGAATTTAGCTAGGGAGCTGGTGCTACTGAAACATATTTTCAGGAAGCTGCCCCTGGGGGTGCCGTGGGGGTTACTTAAATTTGATGGCGGTGTTCCACAGGATGCTGAGTGGAAATGCTGCAAATGGAAAACACTGGGACCAGGAAGGGACCCTCCTTCCTCCTGTGTGTTCCTTCCACAGCTCTCTACTGACAAAGCTTAATGGCTCAGCTGGGAAAGGGAAACATTTAGAAGGCCCCGCACGGAAGGGTCATTTGGAGCTGATAGGCAGCAGACTGATAGAAACTAAGAATTCTCCTCTCATTTTCTTCAAACCCTTTTTTCCCATAGCTTCTAAAATACACCTTCTCCTCACTTTAACAACTATCTCATTATCCAACATTTCACACGAAGACAATGGTGAAAAATCTACTACCTTATTATTTTTAATTTTTTGTGTGCTCTTGACTTCTGTGTCTGGTGGTTACGAACACCAACATATACGGTGAGAGTCGTGTTGATGGTGATGGTCAATGTTAGGAGGAGGATGTATCAACTTGGCTGGACCATGATTCTCAGTAATGATTCCCATTACATAGAATGATGTAATTTGGCAGGTATGTAATGAAGTCATCATCCTCTGTCTTGTGATCTGAAGTGGTCATCCTTTTCACACAATAACTGATTTTAACAAACATTTCCTTTTTCAAAGCAAGTTGGAAGTATCTTGGCCAGACTCACTTGGCATTTTGTCTTATTATCTAATTTACTATATTTTAGCTAATTCTTTTGTAAGTCTTTCCCTCCCATCAGGATTGTGCTGTATTTGTTTACTTTTGTCTTTCATTTCTGGTGACATGACAGCTTAGCAAATGTTGAGTGAAAGAATCTACTGTAAGCATCTCTGGTTCTGTTTTCTGTGTGACACCGATTTAATAAAGAACTGGCTGATGGACTGGCCTCTTGATTTTGATCTTAGATGGATTTTCCAAAATTGTTTGAAGAGAAAGAGATACAAGAGTGGTGATGTCCAGAGGAATGGTAGAATTGGTCATTTTTTGCATGTGGTGACACTGCTGGCTTGTTAACCTTTTTACTTACAGGTTGGAACCTATCTCTCGCTAGCCCCACAGTTCTTGAAACAGTAAGAAATGCATTCTAAAATTTGACCTTGGGAAATGATTAGGCTTAAAATATATTCCCCACCTCTTAAATGCATTACCTTGACCATGGTCTTGGAGAGTGGTTGTTCTGGGGTGGGAAAAGGGGAATGGGAGTGTGGTGTTGTTGGGGGTTGGCTGAAGCACTTGGAGGCCATAGAAGCAATCGCCTACTTAACATGCACTAGCCAGCCTTTGTGAAATATCACCCCGATGCTAGGTGCTTATCTTTTATGGAACAGCTTGCAAATCCTAATTGTTTTAAACTGGCTTCTGAGGAAAAGAGATTTGAGAATCAATAAATTATAGCTCTCATACATACAAATGTGCATCATTAGAATGAAGGCAATCGGATGCTGTTTTAGGTTAAAAAACAAAGGAGGTGGACGTGGCGTTTGTAGAGTGGATGCCAATCCTCTCATTACAAGGTTTGAATGCAGTATTGCTCTCTCTGGCCACAGGGTTTCGGGTTTGCATCTAGGCATTTGCTTTAGGTGGAGAGATCTCAGTGGGAGTAAAGAGGATGAGAGTTCATTACTTGTTCTGATGGCTGCGTGTCTTCTTTGTAAGAATCATTACGGCAGCAACAGCAATATATATGCCTTTAAATACTGATGTGTCGGGAGCAGCTAAATAAACCCTTCTGAGTTGTGCCGCACTTTCTCAAAGACTCTAGTTAACTCAAGGTCACTGGTGCTAGTCCCCTCTTGGTTTTTAGACAAAGCTCTAGGTTTGAAAGAAGATCTAGAGTAAAAAATACTGTTACTTTCTCACCAGGAGACATTTTGTTGCCCCAGTGGTAGTAAACTGCAGAAGAGCGTTTACTGCTTTTTCTCCACTCAAAACACTCTTTCCTTTTAAGTCGAATTTAGATGATTCAGTGTCTCTAAATTGTTCTTCAGGAGTATAGGCCCTTTCAGATTGAGCCACTGTTGCTTTTCACTGCAGGTGTCATGTTGAACTTTCTTGGGATGATGAGAATGGATTTCTAATTCAATGGACCTGTTTTTTTCTCCCCTCTTAAATCTTTAAAAGTCATGATGAAAAATTTCCTTGAGCATGTATTGATGTTTTTCTACCAGTCTTAAGAGTTTCATTTTTAAGATGATAATAGCGCTTAAATAGCATGCATGAACCAAAATAGAATTTTGGTTTTGATTGCATAGACTATATCCGTACACATTAATGTATGGTTGCTTCTTATTTAGGGTTTTAGGTTCATTCCAGTATTTAAAATAGCCTTTTAAGAGATTAAATTTTGATGAACAATGATCTTTCAGGAAGTTTGCTAAGAGAATCATTCAAGATTTATAAACATTTTTCTTTCAGTTCTGAAACTCACGATAAATGGTCCCTCTGGTGAGCCAACATTTTTCATCATGAAATAGTAGACTGGTATTGTCATCTCATTGCTGTAGCTCGGAGATGATACACATCAGTTGTTGATAACTAGTGACATAGCCCCAAATAAGGAGATGTCAGGAACAAGGAAGAACTGTCAGAAAAGGAAACAATTACCAAGAACAGAGGAGTGTTAACTGTATAGGTTGCTAAACCATGGCCATTGCCCACAAATCCATTCCGATTCATAGTGACCCTTTCGGGCAGAGTAGAACTGCCTCTTGGGTTTTTGAGACTGTAATTCTTTTTCTCCCTACATTTTTATTGGCATAGAATTCATATACCATACAATTCAAAAGTTCAGTCACATCAAGAGACTTGTACACTCATTATCACAATGACTTTTAGAACATCTTCTTCATTCTTGTACTCATCTTTACTTTATTTGCACCCTATTAACCCTTGACCTCACCTGCCATAGCCCCAGGGAACCATGAACTCAGTTGCTGTCTCTGTACACATACCTACCCTGGATTTCATATACAGGAACATCTTAAAAACAAACAAACAAAACCAACAAACTAATAACAACAAAATAGAATAGATAAGAATTTCAATCAAAAGAAAGAAAATATTAAAAACTAGAAAGGCATCATAAGGGAGATAAATGAGAGGGTGCTAAATTTTAACCTAACTGCATCTGCAACAGTCCACTTTCCAGTACATTCTGTGTGTTAGCCAGACTCTTACATTCCCGGTCCGTGGTCAGAGGGGATTCACTCGGGCTTCAAGACATGCGTATTTTACTTTCACTGTTTTTTTTTAAAAAAATAATTTTATTGGGGGCTCTTACAACTCTTATCACAATCCATATGTACATCTATTGTGTCAAGCACATTTGTACATTTGTTGCCATCATTCTCAAAACATTTGCTTTCTACTTGAGCCCTTGCTATCAGCTCCTCATTTTTCCCCCTCCCTCCCCGCCACCACCCTCTCTCATTAACCCTTGATAATTTATAAATTATTATTATTTTGTCATATTTTACACTGTCCAATGTCTCCCTTCACCCTCTTTTCTGTTGTCCATCCCTCAGGGAGGAGGCTGTATGTAGATTTTTTTCCCTCCTGTTCTTTTAATTGAAAGTGCTTTAAAGTGAGTCAAAGGGAGATTGAATGATAAGATAGTACATTTTGACCTAACTGCATCTCCCATATGGACTTTACAATGCACTCTGCCTGATAACAGGGTTATTTACATCTTTTAACCCTGATCAGACCGGATGCCCTGGAGACTTAATTCAGGTGGGGACCCTGCAAATGGATTTGGGCTTCGGCTTGTAAACCAAGTGTTTACAATTTAAGTGCTGATACCATTCCCTCTTTTTAGATTTGGATTATATTATTCACTGTATTCTTGGATCACACAGGCTGGTGTGCTTTTTCCACGTGGACTTAGTTGACACCTCACTTAGATGGCTGCTTGTTTGAAGACAAGCCTTTAAGACCCGAGATGCTATTCTTTCTGATAGCTGGGCATCATCTAGTTTCTTCACCACACTTTGCTATAGCACACATATCTTCAGTGATCTCTTCATGAGGATGAGTATCAAGCAGGACCATGTCATAAGAATGAATTGTACTTACATTGGGGCTAGCATTAAGTGCAACTCTGAGGCTGTCAATATTTTTATGGGAGCAGAAAGCTTCATCTTTCTCATACACAGTAGCTGGTGGATTCAAACTGTTTGCAGAGGCAGTGAAGTATTTAATGTGGGTCTGTCTTCCAGCCTTTTTTTACATGGGTATGGTAACCAGTGGGGGAAGACACAGATATAATTCACCTGTGAGTAACTGAACAGGATTCGGTGGAATGCCATCCTGCTGTGTAATAAATGAGCCTTCAGAGGAGCAGGAAGAGGGATTTCATTACAAACAAAAAACTACGAGTTGGGTGAGTCTTCTGGATATGAGATCCCCGAGTGAACCTTCTGGATCTGGAAGACAAATATAACGTCAGAGCAGCAGCTTCAGAACCAGGAGCCAGGGCATGGAAGAGAATGGTGAATTTCCCAGGCCTCGCAGCAAGTAAAGCTGAGTGCTTTTGGCTAGGGGCTGGCTTGTGGAGTGGGTGCCTCTGGGCACCTAATTCAGGAAGCTAGGCTTGCTGACCTGTGGAAGTAGAGCTGAGTGCCTTTGAGTGGAGGCTTACTGGAATGGAATCCTTCTGCGTACTTAATTCAGGGAGCTGATATTGCTCACTCACAAAAACTGAATGCTCTCAAGTTGAGGCTTAGAGTGGTATGTTCTAAGTGGCATGCTCCATTGGACATGTATTAACATGCCTAAAAGAAGAATTTTGCAACATCTTCTGGTATATAACTAGCCTCAGCATTTCTTACTTGTATTACCACCTCCTGCTGGCTTCCTTAATAAGTCCTCTCATTGTGAATATTATCTGAGTTCTGTATAGCTATTGCAATGAACACTGGAGCCTAGATACCAAGTAGAAAACGCTACGTAGACAGCCCACTGCTGACTTTGTGGTTAGCAGCCTAACTCTTAAGCATGATGTCAATAGTGCTCCTTAAAGGTGACTACAGATGTACTTTCATTGCAATCCATCGGCTGATTTATTGGCAGTCACTGAAAGTGAACCATTGTACAGTTTCACCAGCAGTGCGGTACCAAAGTTCCAGTCTCCACACCCTTGGCACCATTCGTTTTCTATTTAGTTTTTAAAGTTTGATATTAAGGTTGGGGTAGGAGGGCATCTCACGGTTGTTTTGATTTGTAGCTTTCTAAGGGCTAGTGGAGGACCTCTAGTGGTGCTCTGGGTTAAGCATTAGGTTGCTAACCAGTAGGTTGCTAACCAGTGGTTCTTACAGAGTGGGTGCAGTATAGGTGAAAGACATAGCAGTTTGCTTCTGTAAAGATTTGTAGGCGTGGAAACCCTAGGGAGCAATTCTAAGCTGTCTCATAGTTACTATGAGGCAGAACTTATTAGATGGCAGTTGGAGTGAAAATGTTTAGTGTTGATAAGCATTTCTTCATATATTTGTTGACCGTATATATATTTGAGTGTTGTCTTTGCTGAAATGTCTGCTCATATTCTATGCTCATTAAAACTTTTTTTGGTTGCTGCTGTTGATGTTTTGAAGTTCTCTCTAGAGATTAGTCCTTTGTATCATAGCCAAATATTATTTCCGAGTCTATGGGTCTCTTTCGACTCTATTAGTGAAGTTCTTTTTTTGTTATTATTGTTGGCCTATACTTCACATATCATACAATTTAATTGGTCACTTGTATCAAGAAGCGTAGCACACCTCCATGATACAATCACTGAGGACAAACGGGTGCATAAGCACATGTGGCGAAGGAAGCTGATGGTGCCCAGCTATCAACAGGTATAACGTCTGGGGTCTTAAAGGCTTGAAGGTAAACAAGTGGCCATCTAGCTCAGAAGCAACAAAGCCCACATGGAAGAAGCACCCCAGCCTGTGCGATCACGAGGTGTCGAAGGGATCAGGTATAAGGCATCATCAGAACAAAAAAAATCTTACCACAGTGAATGAAGGGGGAAGCGCAGAGTGGAGACCCCTTTAAGAGGGGTTTAGGGGAGGGGATGAGTCAGTCAGGGTGCGATGTAGCACTGATGAAGAATACAGCTTTCCTTTAGTTCCTAAATGCTTCCTCTTCCCACCTCCCCCGCCCCCCCCCCCCCACTAGCAGGATCTGAATTCTACCTTGCAAGTCTGGCTAGACCAGAGGATGCACACTAGTGCAGATAGGAGCTGGAGGCACAGGGAATCCAGGGCGGATGATACCTTCAGGACCAGGGGTGTGAGTGGCAATACTGGGAGGGTAGAGGGAGAGTGAGTTGGAAAGAGGGAACCGTTTACAAGATCTACATGTGACTTCCTTCCTGGAGGATGAACAACAGAAAAGGGATGAAGGGAGATGTCAGACAGGGCAAGATATGACAAAATAATAATTTATAAATTATCAAGGGCTCATGAGGGAGGGGGGAAGCGGGGAGGGAGGGGGGAAAAAAAGAGGACCCGATGCCAAGGGCTTACGTGGAGAGCAAATGCTTTGAAAATGATGAGGGCAATGAATGTACAGATGTGCTTTACACAATTGATGTATGTATGGATTGTGATAGGTGTTGTATGAGTCCCTAATAAAATGTTTAAAAAAAAGAAGAAGCGTTGTGCCATCATCACCACCCCAATCAGTTTCCGAACATTTTCTTCGGGTACTCATTGTGCTTAGCTGCCCATTTTCCCCCATCCTTCCCTCCCATGTCCCTAGGTCATTATTAATCCAGCTACTGTCTGGATAAGACTTACCTATCCCGGATTTCATATACAGGAAAACATACAAAGCATAATCAGTAAATTAAAAAAACAAAAAGCTTAACAACAACGAGTAGACAAAAATATAGAAAAACCTTAATAGAAAAGAAACTATGTTTTTTTTACATATAATTTTAGTGGGGACTCGTATAGTTCTTATCACCATCCATGCATACATCCATTGTGTTAAGCACATTTGTACATATGTTGCCATCATCATTGTCAAAACATTTTCTTTCTACTTGAGCCCTTGGTATCAACTCCTCATTTCCCCCTCCCTCTCTCCCTCACCTTCTTTCCCTCCCTCCTTCATACATCCTTGATAATTTATAAATTATTATTTTTTCATGTCTTACACTGACCACTCTCTACCTTCACCCATTTTTCTGTTGTGAGTCCATTTGGAGGGGGTTATATATAGATCATTGTGATTAGTTCCCCCTCTCTCTGCCCACATTTCCCTTATCCTACTGGTATTGCTACTCTCATTATTGTTTTTGAGGGGTTTATTTGTCCTGGATATCTTTTATTTCCAGCTCTTATCTGTACCCATGTACATGCTCTGGTCTAGCCGGATTTATAAGGTAGAATTGGGGTCATGATGGGGGACGGGGATGCATCAAAAAACTAGAGGAAAGTTGTATGTTTCATCGGTGCTATACCATACCTGACTGGCTCGTCTCTTCTTTGTGACTCTTATGTAAGCAGATGTCCAATTGTCTACAGATGGGCTTTGGGCCTCCACTTTGCGCTGCCTCTCATTCACATTGATGTGAATTTTTGTTCTGGGTCTTTGATGCCTGATACCTGATCCCATTGACACCTCATATCACACAGGCTGGTGTGCTTCTTCCATGTGGACTTTGTTGATTCTCAGCTAGATGACTGCTTGTTTATCTTCAAGCCTTTAAGACCCTAGATGCCATATCGTTTGATAGCCATGATCCATCAGGTTTCTTCACATTTGCTCATGCAACCATTTGTCTTCAGCTATCATGTTGGGAAGGTGAGCATTAAGGAATGCCAGGTTATTAGAATACAGCGTTCTTGTGTTAAGGGAGTACTTGAGTAGAGGCCCGTTACCTTAATACTTAGCATGTAAATATATGTACATAGATATATTTCCCTATCACTATATATGTATAAATATATTTACATATGTACATGCCTGTATTTAGACATATATAATTGTCCTTTGCCTCCTAGAACTTTCCTCTATTTCCTTTTATTTTCCTCATGTCCCACTATCATGTTCAGCCTTCATTCAGGTTTCAGTAATTCCTCTTGGCTACATTGCCCTTGATGAAGCCCTACCAGGCCTCCTATGCCCTCCTCGCCATCAATTTTAGATCACCTGCTGTTTCCTTGCCCCTGGGTTGGCTGACTCCCCATTTCCTTTCCCCTGCCTCCCTCTCTCTTGTGTCCCCCTGGAACTGTCAGACCCATTGTTTTCTCCTCAGATTGTTTATCTTGCCTATCTTATCTAGATAGACATGCAGAAACAATAAGCACAAAAAGAAGACAGTGAAACAAAGCGACACAAGAAAACAAAAACAAACAACATCAACAACAAAAACCCCACCACCAACAAAAGGAAAGCCTATAAATAATTCCAGGTCTGTTTGCTGACTGACCTTCAGGAGTGTTTTCTGGTCAAGTCTGATGGGGTGCCATGCCCGGACTCCAAAGTGTATTTTTTATATTCCCTGGGACTTTATTGCCCTGCTCCCCTTGCTGCTCTGTTGCATGCCATTAGCGTTTTGCCTCAGTGTGGTGGGGTCAGATGTGGCACAGTTCCTGCACTGTGTCCCTAGAGTTGTCCCCCATAGTGCTATGGGTCAGTGAAGTTGTTTCTCATGGGCGGGTGGCCCTATAGTTCTTTGTGTGAATTGGCTGCTCTGATCAGGACTATTGTCCTTGGGGCTTGGTGGGCCAGGATATGTTCCACTCTTTCTCCTTCTCTCTTCATTCGCTCCTGTGTGCTGTGATCAGACACGCCCCTCTCCCTGAGCTGTAGCTTCAGTGCTGTCCTCTGAAGTGCATTCTTCTAGGGTGAGGAGGGGTGTCTACATAGTTGGGATTGGGGCCGGCCCCCACAGACCTCTTTGTTGGTTCCCTGCTTTATGCTGATATGTTGCATTCACCTCTTGGCCCATTGGGTTCAAGTCTGGTGTCTCCCTGCCATCTCCTACGGAGATATAAACAATACCCTCCCCTTGGGTGGGCTAGTGCCTTGTTCCCCACTACCCGTGTCTTCCCTCCCCTCCATTTCTTTCCCCCTCCTTTTTTAGTTGGCTGCCATATGTATCTCTTGATTGGGTCTGGCTCCTGCCATAGTACCTGGACCTCACCCCAGGAATGTATGTACACAGTAGGTTTTCCCCTGTGCCCTTTTCATTTTTAAGCATACCTCAGTGGACTCATGTTATACTTGTCCTTTTGTGCTTGGCTTACTTTACGTAGCATACTTTCTTCCAATTCTTCCCATGCGGTGATGTGCTTCACGCGTTCATCACTGCCTTTTATGGATGTGTAGTACTCCATTGTATGTATGTACAGCAATTTTTAATCCATTCTGCAGTTTTTTATTACATTCATCTGTTGATGGAAATTTGGGTTGTTTCCAATTCCTTGCAATTGTAAACTATGTCATGATGAACATTGGGGCATAGATGTCTGGCCGTGGATTGCTTCTTGTCTCTACTGAGTATAAGCCCAGTAGGGGGATTTCTGGGTCTTATGGTAGCTCGATTTCCATCTGTTTTCGATATCACCAAATCGATTTCTCTAATGGCTATACATACCTACAGATCCACCAGCAGTGAACAAGTGTTCCTATCTCACCACAGCCCCTCCAACACTTATTACTGTCTGATGTTTTGAAATGGGCTATCTTTGATGGTGTTAGGTGGTATCTCGTAGTTATTTTAATTTGCATTTATATTATGGCTAGTGATCAGGAACATTTTCTCATATGTTTATTGGCCATTCGGATTTCTGCCTTTGTGAAACTTCTATTCAGGTCCTTTGCCCACCACATCAGAGAAAAGACACTATTAAAAAGTGGAACAACTTTAAAATGAGTTAAAAGGGAAATCAAATGATAAAACATTACATTTTAATCTGACTACATCTGCCATAATTGACTGTACTATGTTCTCTGTGTAATATTACAGCTATTCATGTTAATGGACTGTGTTCAGTGACCATAGCCAATACAACACATTTTCCTGGTATTTTTTGCTTTCAGCCAAGACCTGTCTGATATTAGCAGTGATGTTCCTTTTTCCACATTCTGAATCCAGTTGGCTTTTGTGGCGGTCTACTATGGTTGTAGTGCTGCAAACATTTAAAAAATTATCTTAAAAATTTTAGTTGAGTGAGATATTAATGATCTTGTTCCATCATTTCTGCATTTCACTGCTTGACCTTTCTTTGGAATGAACACAGAACGAACATGGACTCTTAGAGACAGCTGGCAGGGAGGAATCTTTCAAGTGTCTTGGGATAGAAAAGTGAGCACCTCTCAGGCTGCATCATTTTTGAAACATTTCAGTTAGTATTCTGACAATTACTGTACCCGTGTGTTTTCACGAATATCTTCAGTGCAGTTTGGATTTCTGTACAATTTGCCTTCTATTCTGAATTTGCTCAGTGTTTTAATCAAGGTATAATACTGGATTTTTGTCATATGTTTTTTTCTGAATCAATTGCTAGGATCTTGTTTTTATTTTCATTTGTTTTATTGACCTAGTTGGTTACACTGGTTACTCTTCCAATATTGAACCATCCTTGCAAACCTGGTATGAATCTCAGTTGGTCAGGATGCATTTGTTTTTTGATGTTGATCCTATTGGTAGGATTTTGTTGGAGATATTGTTTTAAGATATTGAGATTAGGCCTGTCTTTTTCTCAGTGGACATTTATTGCTATAAATTGTCCTTTAAGCACTGCTTTTTCAGTGTCTCAGATTTTGGCATGTTAAATGTATGCTTATGTGTTATTGTGTTTGCATTATTTGATATAAGGAACTTAAAAGTTTTTCATTTATTTATTTAGTTGCCTGGTAGTTTAAAGCAGCATGTCATTAATGCTTCATGTATTTAATCCCCCTGTAGTTCATTTCTAATTTCTATAGTCTTGTTATCTGAGAAGAAACTTTCTAGTATTTCAGTGTTTTAAAATGTATTAACACTTGCTTCGTGGCTTAATATTTTGTCTTTTAAGAAGAATGTTTTACCTCCCCTGGGAACCTTTAAAAGGCAGGGACCTGAAGGGAGAGGCACTCGGGCTATTGGGCTCTTGGGCTCTTGGTCTCTTGGTCTCTTGGTCTTGTCTTGCCTTGCTTGGGTGGTCTGGTCGTCTTCGTGGGAGGGGAGAGATCCTTGCGTGTCCCGGAGCAGTCTCTGCCAGGCCGCATGGTCAAAGGAATCCTATGGGTGCCGTGTAAAACGTGATGCTTCTTTGAACTTTCATTAAATTCACTTGGATCACAAAAAAAAAAAAAAAGAAGAAGAATGTTTTATGATCATTAGGAAAGAATGTATGTTGTGCTGTTATTGAAGGTCAGTTTGGTTGATTGTGTTATTAACAGCATCTGCATCTTGAGTTGCTTTGTATTCTACCTTTCATTGAAAGTAGTGTATTAAAAACTTCTCTTGTGGAGTAATCTTTTTCTCTTTAAACTTCTGTTGATTTATGTATTTTAGAGCTCTTTCTTTGGTGCACAGATAACTTATGACTGTCTGTTGGATGGGCCCTCTAATCATTCTATAATGCTCACCTTTGTCTCTGTTGCTGGTTCTTGTCTTGACTACATATTTCATCAGCAATTAGTATCACCATTTCTATTCTTTTTTAGTGCTATTTGCTTGATAGGTTTTTCATCTTTTGATTTTTAGCTTACTTTGTCTTTGTGTCTAAGGCATGTCTCTTTTAGACAGCCTGTTGATGAGTCTTCTCCTTTCTGCTACTCTCTCTCTTGAACATTGCATTCAAACCATTTAGATTGCAGCTCTATCAGGCCGGGGTTCCATTGCTAGGTTCAGGTTATGTGGTGGGAGCCTGGCCACTCCACTCTCCTTGATTTCTTTTTCATTAGCTCTGTATGTGTGGCCTGCTGCCACAGCCGCCTCCTGCACTGTGGGCTTTAGGTTTAGGGGACGTCCTCATTAGCTATGTGAGGTATGTTTGACCCTTTTACTTGTCAGCAGTAGTTGAAGAACGTGTTAAGTTGTTATCACCAAAGAAAACAGTCTAGTTTCTATTTGCTACAACTATATTGATTCTCCTTAGTGTAGCTTTTATGAAACGGAAGTAATTAAAGTTGTAGGTTGTTGTATTTCGCACACTAACAAACACAAAGTCAGACTAAATTCTTAGCTGTGTCTCACCTTAATTCTTTATCTCCACAGGAGTTCCACTTGATGCAAAGAGTCTGAATGTTTTTTTTCTCTCCAAGTAATTGACATTAATAGCTGAAGACAATTTGTTTTGGTCCTAGGGAAAATCAGGCTAGAGAGTATGATTCTATGTTATTAAAAATATATAATCCTTACTAGGGGTAAGTGAGAGGTCAAATTGTTTTCTGTGTTATGTGACAACTGCACATAATTTAATGGTTATATTTCATGTTGCTAAGGTTTTCAATTTTATCATTCAATTTGTATTCCCCTTATCTTTACTTTTTAATATGGAGCAACAGATTACAATGTGTTCTACTAAAAAATGGAAAAAGGAAAGAAACCAAAAGCGAATCTGGCAAAAGTAATGTAAGCTGAACTGGAAAGTTGCCCAGGCATCTTCTCGTGGGTGTCCTGGGGAGGTGTGGCAGGAAGGGTGCAGGCTGGGACGATACCGAGACTTTATCGCTAGTGTTTTAAATCTTTTATTAAAAATATGAGAAATACAGCAGAGTGATAATGTCTATTCAAGTTGTGTTACATGCTTAAATAGTAGACTCTTTAATATTTCATGTTTTAAACACTTTCCCATGTTAAGAAATCCCCCCAATTTTCATTAAGAACTATTTTGAATCAAGTTGAAATTTAAACTGTCTGCTGGTTAGAGGAGTCAGACTACTTATAGCCCCTGAAGTCGTCTGCACATAACTGATTTATTTAAATTTGGTGCTCTCAGAAAATAAAGTTGTTTTAAAAATAGTTATTTTGTTCCTGGTTCTCACCAGCCACTATTAAATACATTGAGTTTTTTTTTAGTATCATCCTTTTAAAAATATAGCTTTTTTGGCATATGCACTACATATTACATAATTAATCAATCATACTAAGAAGATTTGTGAAATCACCATCACAATCAGCTGAAGAGCATTTTGTTCTAATACTGATGGTTAGCGCCCCATCTCCCCATAAGTACACTGCCGTTTCCCTATCCAGTTATGCTCTGTAGATCTATTCTCATCCTTTTATTTTGGCTCATGAGTTATTAAATTCAATTTATTTTCAAAACTGTGACTTGCTAAATGAAAATCTTTATGCTTTTAGCGCTGGAATTTTATTATGCAAGAGACAGATACAAGGTATAATTACATTTTTCAGTTATAAAAATAATAGTAGGAATAAGGAGATTAAAAGTCCCTTTACTCTGAAGTCAGTGGTTTGATTTCTTTTCCGGCTCTTCATAAAAAGTAGTTTTTCTGGTTCCTAGTAAGGATTTCATCTCATAGAGACTCTATAGGACGGGGTAGAATTGCCCTCGCGGATTTCTGAGATGTAACTCATGCTGGGAGTAGCAAGCCTCGTCTTTCTCTGACTGAGCAGCTGGCAAGTTTGATCTGTTGACTTTGCTGTTAGTAGGTTTGCAACCCAATGCAAAGCCCTCTATGCCACCTGGAGTCCTTATGAAGTTGAGCGTGTTACCTACTGCCTCTTAGGCGCTACCTCTTTTTAAATTTGGGAATTAATGACACCCATTTTAATAAGTTGCTGTGAGAATTAAATTGGATTACTTATGTATGCATCCATTATAGTGTCTGACATAATAGCAGGCTCTCAGGAAACATTGGCTCATGCTTTTAGTACTGGAAATCATCACAAAGTACTTTAATTCAGTGTAAAACGCTTTTAAGTCATATGCTGTATCCTTCTGAGATATACATATACAGAGGTGGTTCCTGAACTTTTGAAGATCAACTTTATGTTTAAGATTTTTTTCTTTTTTTTTTCTTCTTTTAGATTTTATTAGGGACTCATACAACTCTTACCACAATCCATACATATACATACATCAATTGTATAAAGCACATCCATACATTCCCTGCCCCAATCATTCTCAAGGCATTTGCTCTCCACTTAAGCCCCTTGCATCAGGTCCTCTTTTTTTCCCCTCCTCCCTCCCCATTCCCCCCTCCCTCATATGCCCTTGGTAATTTATACATCGTTGTTTTGTCATATCTTGCCCTATCCGGAGTCTCCCTTCCCCCCTTCTCTGCTGTCCCTCTCCCAGGGAAGAGGTCACATGTGGATCCTTGTAATCAGTTCCCAAGATTTTTTTCTTTCTTAGTATTATTGTCTTAGGTTTAAACAACTGTCAGCTGGGAATAGCAAAGCTAAATTTTTGTTTTAGCTCTAGTTTTCTTCTTCTTTTTTTCTGGAAGAGGCATAAGTTACATCATGGGTACTACACCTTGCACTTCTAGACAGTAAAAGAGAATTAAGAACCAGAGAATGTAGGTAGGAAATTGAGAGTCCTGGACAGGGGAGAGGCATGAGTGTTGGATGAACTCCAGCTATGCTGAAGTCAGATGTTCAATGTCATTTTCTTCTGATGTGGCAACGATAGGTTTTGTTGCAGTTTGAAAACCTTAAATTCACAGAGGTAGGCTCCTTCTTGATTATTTATCGAGTTTTATTTTATCTGTATTTTTTTAATGATTGCTTTCATTAATATCCTTGGCTCCGTACACATTTAGCTAATCCTCTTCGTCATCTCCTTAGAGCTACAGTAATATACTTTTCAGATGCATTCAAAATAATGTTTTAAAAAGGACAGAATATTCTCTGCCATCAAAGAAAGGTTTAATTGGACTAAAGTAAGGAAAAAGATGGCGTTACTGATTTTCAAGAAACTTATAATAATCAGCATTAAAATAAAGGTGAAGTTAACCTTCTGTTAGCCAAATAGGAAATTATGAGAATAATTAAAATATCCACTTTTGATCAAGTCAGTTTTCTGACATTTCTTTGTTGTAAATATATATAATTTCTTCAAGTTACTTTCCCCCCCTCTGAAACTTTTGAGACTATCTTGATTCTTGAGGAAATATATATGTATGTATATTTCCCTATTTTTTAATATTAAAGATAAATTTGGGGTTAAGCTTGTTTGGAAATATGTTTTGAGATTTTTTTGAGGTGTTTATTATTAAAAAAATCATTTTATTGGGAATTCATACAGCTCTTATCACAATACATTCATCCATCCATTGTGTCAATCACATTTGTACACTTGTTGCCATCATTATTTTCAAAACATTTTCTTTCTACTTGAGCCCTTGGTATTAGCTCCTCATTTCCCCCCCCCGCCCGCCTTCCTCATGAACCCTCGATAATTTATTAATTATTACTGTTTTTTCATGTGTTACACTAACCGATGTCTCCCTTCACCCACTTTTCTTTCCTTTTTTTTATGGTGATGAGTGTACAACTTTATTTTATTATTATAAAATCATGGTATTGGGGGCTCTTACAAGCTCTCTTAACAATCCATACATCAATTGTATCAAGTACATTGGTACATTTGTTGCCCTCATTATCCTCAAAACATTTGCTTTCTGCTTGAGCCCATGTTATCAGCTCCTCATTTTTCACCCCCCACCCTCTCTCCTTCCCTCATGAACCCTTGATAATTTATAAATTATGATTAGTTTGTCGTGTCTTGCACTGTCTGTTGTCCGTGTTTTGAGAGTTCTCTGCAGACCCCATTAGACTCGGGATGTCAGTCTCTGTGTGGATGTTCTCTATATTCTGAATGAAAGTCTCTCACAGGTCATTCTCTGTGTGTCTCTTGTATTTTATGTTTAAAGATGCATATGTTCTTTAATAGAATAATTTTAGGGTAGATGTTCTAAGATGAATATTAATCGATGTTGAGAGACCTGTGGCTGCAGGCTTTAGTGTTGTTGTTAGGACTCACGGAGCTGTCCCACATGTAAATGCCTGCACAGTTGGGAAACATTCAGAAAGCTAAGGGATTATCATTACTTACAGTTTGTACATGAGTAAGATTATATCTGAGGACTTGTTCTTAAGGTAGACAATACCAGAATTACATACAGGAATTACTTGTAAGTGTTGCATACTCAGCACACACAGACACCCATATGTTACAGTATGTCAGAGGATCACAAGGTAAATGATTCATCTCTTATCTTCATGTTCTTTCTGCTTCACTGACGATGACTTGGATTTATTTTTAAGGATTTGTGTACATCGATGGCAGAATCCTCCAGTGAGTCAGACTACTTCCGCCAGCAAGACCCATTGAGTCGGTGGTCTACAAGGTCAACTTATAGAAGGACTCGGAATTGCCCTGCAGCAGATGTCACCAAGAAGGTCAACACTATAACAAGCACTTTGCAGGTGAGCAGTGGCTGAATTTAATGGACATTAAAAACAAAACAAAAACCACACCCCCTGCCATCGAGTTGATTCCGACTCACTGTAACCCTCTAGGACCGAGCTCGGGGAATTCATTTCTACCATGTAAGGTAGCGTATACACAGGTTCTGGGGATGAAGCCACGGGCTCTTTTGAGACCATTACCCTGTCTTTCATGGGCTCAAACACAGCAAATACAGTAAAGATAGCACAGGATCAGGCAATATTTTGTTCTGTTGGATTTACGGTTGCCGTGAGTCTGGGTTGAGGCGATGGCTACTAACAGCAGCAACATTTGCCCTGTTACCCTCAGAAGACATCTTAAAAATAACGAGTTATGGAGAGTGTTTAGGATACAGTGATATTTTCAAAGAAGGTATTGTGAGGTCGAAACCTGTAGGAAATTTCCATAGTTTAACTTATAGTGGACGTGTACCTTTGAGACCTTGCGTAGGCTGAGTGTTTAGCCATGCATACATAAAGCGGAATTAGGAGCCCTGGTGGGTTCATGGTTACACACTGGGCTGCTACCCACAGGCCATCATTTGGAACCACCAGCTGCTTCGAGGGAGAACGATGAGACTTTCTAGTACCATAAAGAGTTACAACGTCGGAAGCCCACAGAGGCAGCTCTACTCTGGCCTATAGGGTTGCTGTGATGGGGAATCGACGTGATGGCAGTGCGTTTGCGTGGAGTTTTGGAATATGGAAGCGTGATTGTGATTTAGAGGCTCACCTTTGGCAGTAGTGGGGTGTCTGAATAATGGCAGATTGTATCCTTTCCGCAGCAAGGCATGGGGAAGGGGCTCAGGGAAAGGGGAGCTGCGTCACCCTGAGAAATCGAACATTTAGGAATAGAATGCCCTCTTTCCGTTAATCCCTCATTTTTGCCTTCACCTGCATATGCAGGGATTTGAATTAATCCCGTTGAGTGAGTATGCTTAGACAATAAGAGGCCAACTTTGAGGAGAAGTGAGTGAAGGGAGACTTCAGACAGGGCAAGATATGACAAAATAATAATTTATAAATGATCAAGGGTTCATGAGGGAGTGAGGAGCGGGGAGGGAAGGGCAAAATGAGGAACTGATGCCAGGGGCGTAGGTGGAGAGCAAGTGTTTTGAGAATGATGAGGGCAACGAATGTACAAATATTCTTTACACAATTGATGTATGTATGGATTGTGATAAGAATTGTATGAGCCCCCAGAAAATGATTAAAACAAAACAAAAAATGTAGAAGCCTTTTCTTTTTTAACTTATTTACCAAACATAATGATGGATGGTCAGAGTGTACATCCTTGTACTTTCCCATCAATGAGTTACACTAATAAGTATATATTTCTTTTGGGGAAAATTGATCTTTCAGTTTAAACCTAGCATAAACAAAATGTAATCAAAACCTTCTTTGGTTTTGATTACAACTGAATTTATTATTGATAGCTAAAGGTGAAAGGCTACTTTTTTTCTTATCCGGCTATTCTAATCCAAATCTGAGGCGAAGCAGTAAATGAAGTAACATCGATCCTAGTGCTTGACTTCTCATCCACAATTTACTAGATTTACCCCCAGGATTCCTTTTCAGTGAAGAGGGTGCACATTTGTTGCGGTGCATGCATTTATAACGAGAGTTCTTTTCAACTTGTGATTCTGGTGCTCACTGCTTGTGGAGCGCTGGGTAAGGATTTGAATTCTGTGCTTTAGATATCACACAAGGAAACCGGAGAGGGATTTCAGCGATGTGAATGCACTTTCATATTATGAAGGACTTTGCTATCCAATTTAACTGGCCAAATTGTACCTTTCATAAACTGTTGACTTAATGGTTGAACCTTCTGATAAGGTTGATTGGGAAAAAGCAATGCTTAGAACATTTTTTCCCCTTCAGGACACCAGTCGGAACCTGCGACAAGTGGACCAGATGCTTGGACACTACCGAGAGTACAGTAACGAACAAGCAGGTGCTATAGAACAAGTAAGACCTCTTGTGCATGTGGGCATTTTTTCTGCCTGGCCTTTCTGAAAATACAGCCTTGGGGAAGGGATGTGTGATAAAGGAGATAACTATTGTGAACAACTTTTAGTTTGTAAACTACTTTGTTGTTTTGTAGTTTAAATTTAGGTTAGGTTGTTTTATAGACTGCCAACTAATTGGAATTTAAAAGCTTTACAGCAGAAGGGAAGAATTCAAATATTAATTAAGCTGAGCCAGGATAAATTTGGGCCACAAGTAACTATCAGGATGAATTAAGAATTTTAAAGGTAGCTTATTAATTTATTACAAAGTAATAATACATATCCATTGTTGAAAAAACAGAACTATTCTCTGACAGCTCCTCACAGTTCTGCTCCACAGAGCTGGTAGTTTCTTGTATATCTTTCCATTATTTTCTGAAAATCATACTTTGCATCTTTTTTCAGTTGAGTAATGTATCTTGCTTGTATCACTTTCCCATGACATCTGGCAGGGCTTCATTCATTTGAGCAGTTATAGAATATTCCATGGTGTGCGTGTACACATGCTTTTTGTTTAGCTATGATAAGCAACATCACAGTGACTATTACTGCATATACATTTTTGTATAGTTGATAGGATTTCTAGAAATGCCTAGTTGAAAGGGTATGTATATGTGAAAATTTTCTGATCGATGAAATCATATATAGATTTGCATATTTGGGCAGCTCATGAAATGTTTCAGGTTCAATTACTTGTAGTGATGATGAGAGTCAATTATTTGCTTTTAAATTTATTAATGAAAAATTAAAGCTTTTTTGTCAACTGATGACAGAGAACACTTTTACCTGCTGACTAGCATTAAATGGTTAATTATGCTAACAAACTTTATTTGAGTGAGGTAGTTGGGAAATGAAATTATGTCTTGGAGAAACTTCTGTACAGATGAACATTTAGAACACGAAGTGCCTTAGGTGGCAGGTAGCCTCTGTGGTCGACCTAGAGTAGAACAGCGGTGGACTCAGAGGAATGGTTTCTTTCACAGGACACCGACTCAACCGGGATTTCACTCCCATCTGTGCCGTTGGTGTAGCTAATGCAATAAGACAAAGGAGAGCAAGAGTCTTCCCTTTGGCTGCTTCAGGCCTTATGTAGTCGGTCTGGAGTCTTCCCAAGTGCTTATGCTCTTAGGACAGCTGGTTCTCAGTGTTCTTTGCCTCCAGCATGTGAAAGCCTTCCATCCATCGCACATTAGCTTCATTTACCTGGTCTTGAGGAAGCAGTGATTTTCGCTGTGTCGTCTTGGAGCTATCTGGGGAGCACCTGCCATAATCGGTGGGAAGATTTGCAAGTAAGAAAGAGTGCTTCTTATGACAAGTTATTCTTTAGATGGACCACTCATTGAAAATAGCCTTCTTACTCTTAGATCTTTACTTCTATGAAATATATCACGCATCAAAAATGAGTATATGTGATGCATAAACTATCATGAGAGTTACCGGAATCTTGCTGATTTTGCTCTTGACCCTCTTGAGGTGACTGTAGGATTATCCATTTGACTTTTTCATTTATAATCATTGTGGGTTCTCTTTAGAGAGGGATCCTGGAAGATGAGTCCCCCAACCCCTTTTTTTAGATTATGTGCTGAAATTTCCACAAGTCCTCTTGGTGTGGAGCCTACAGGTTATTATTTCTTAACCAACCCTTAACATGTTAATTCATTTTAAACAATGCACATATATGAAAAATGCTCTTCCTGTTAGAAATCGCCTTTGCTTAGTTAAAAGGATCCTTGCTCATTTAAAGCATGAAGAGATTCCAGGAAAATTACATCTGTTCTGTTGCCCTAGGGAAAACGTTGTAGGATCTATCAAGTTTGTTTAGGCTCAGAGACCTTATGTACGACAGAATGTCATCCTCAGAATGGTATGCTTGAACCCATTGTACAGCCACTGTGTCAATCAATCAGTCTTGTTGAGGGAAAATAGGCATGATTGTTGCTAATTTGGATTTAATAACTAAATTTATGGTTAAACCTCAGTAAATGGATCTGTGATATGTATACATTTAAGAATTTGTTTTCCCAGCATCCAACTTTGAGGTTTACATTACCAAAATTAAGGGCGAGAGTTTGGAACCATAAATATTTTCTTCCTGAAAGATTCCATTCCCAAAAGTGTTAAAATTATTCCCATTGAACTTGGAGGCCTAAGAGTCACAGGTCATGTTGAATCTCCTCTCTTGACTCCTTTTCTCAGAAATGGGCATGATTACACTGTTTTTCCCTGGAATTTTATAACCTCCGGGCCTCAGGTTTATGCTTGATACAGTCAGTGAAGGCCTTCGGTGAGGAGTCTCCCAGTGTTAGACCATTGAAGGGTCCTCTGTGATTCCGGGTATTGGGGCCTCCCTTAAGTGGGGGAATTTTCCATATGCGTCCAGTGCCCCGGACACTTTTATTTATGTTAACGCAATTTAATCCTCGTTCACAATTCTGTAAGGTGAATACTGTTACTGTGATTTCCATGATATGGAAACTAGGGCACCGAATGGTGCATCACCTCCTACCATTTTCCCATCTTGTCAGTGACAGAGCCAAAGATAGGATGTCATCCCTAAGCACACTGTTGGGGTTCATTTACCTCACTGGATCGTGTTTGTAAATGGAGTGTTTCTGAAAATTGGCATTTTGGTATCAACGTTTGAAAGGTTATGTAATTATAACCTCTGTAAATTCAACCGAAAGTCATTGTAATGTTTGAAAAATAGAGGACCACTGTTGCCCAACTAGTTTATGTTAAAGCTGGCACAATGTTTAGAGTGAAAATTATGTGGGAACATAGGAAGCAAAACTGGAGAGAAGTCTGGTGCTGAGCTAGCATTGGCCATGGGCCATTGTCACTGTTGAGCACTCTAGCTGCCATGCAGGCGATGTAGCAGACTCTGCAGGTTACCCACATGAACATCAGTGTTTCTTCTTTTCCTGGGCAACACCTTAGGGAAGTGTTAATCGTGTATTTTCATTTTTTCATGCTAGGAATTACTTGAGAGGTCTGAGAATGTGGGTCAAAGAGGAAATGTGGGGAAGGGTTCAAAGTGTACTGTGGAGATTTAGAAAAAACGGTATAACTGTGCTATATAATGTGATGCATTGTCATTGTTAGGTGTCATTCAGTCCATTCTGACTCGCTGTACAACAGAAGGAAACACTGCCCAGTCCTGGGCTATCCTCGTAATCCTTCTCCTCTTTGAGCCCATCGCTGCAGCCGTCCTCTGTTCTACTGCCCTGATGCTTTACCAAGCATGATGTCCTTCTTCAGGGACTGGTCTCTCGACAACATGGCCAAAGTACATGAGCTGGAGTACTCTGGCAGTACTTCGTCCAAGACAGATTTGTTCATTCTTTTGGCAGTGGTACATCCAATATTCTTTGTCAGCACCATAATTCAAAGGCATACATTAGTCTTCAGTCTTTGTTATTTGGTGTCCAACATTCACACACAGATGCAGTGATTGAAAATGCCATGGCTTATGTCAGTTGAGACTTAGTCCTCAAAGTAACCTCTCTGCTTTTCAATACTTTAAAGAGCTCGTGTGCAGCAGCTTTACCCAGTGCAATGCATTTGAATTTCTTGACTGTTGCTTCCATGAGCATCCATTGTGGACCCAAGTAAGACAAAGTCCATGATGTAGTCAAGTTGATTTCGATTTATTCAGTTGGAGAAGTCCGTGCGTATAGTCACTGTGTTGTTGAAAAAAGGTATCTCCGACTTCATTTCTGTCACTGAGGCCACGTTTTCCAACTACTATTTCTTCCTCGTTGTTAAGTTTTGCATTCCAATTGCTAACAACGATCAATGCTTTGAGTTTAATTTCAGACTGAAGACATTGGTAGATTTCTTCCACTTCTTCATTCCTAGCTTTGGTGGTTGATGCTTGAATTTGAATAACAGATATATTGATTCGATTTCCTTGATGGTTGACATGTCCTTTTTGCTGATGAATGCAATGGCCTGTCTCTTGCTTGTGTCCTTCCCAGCATAGCAGATCATATGCTTGCTGATTCACAGTGTCCAGTGCCAGTCCACTTCGGCTCGCTAATGCCTAGAATGTGGATTTTGATGTGTTCCATTTCAGTTTTCACAACTTTCCATTGTTCTGCATTCATACTTTGGGAAATTCCGAGTTTTAAGTATTAATTGATGTTTGTAGCTGTTTCTTCTAATTTTGAGCCGTGCCCCATCAACAGCTGAAGATCCCATCGGCTTTGCTCCATTCCTGTCACTACAGTCGACTGTACGTCCTCAGTCATGCTTTGAGTGCCTTCTAAGCCGAGGGGCTCGTTTTCTGGCTCTGTCTCCACATTGTTGTTGTTGTTCTTCCTCTTTTCATGTGGTCCTCAGTGTCTGACTGTGCTGCTTCATAAGATTTGCTGTAGTCACAAGTGGACAGCCCCTTCCTTCTGAGTCTGAAAACCCTGCTGCAGGAGCACTGTTCACTGTGGGCGACCCCGCTGACATTTGAAGTCCTGCATGACAGCACCCTCAAGTTACCACAGTGTGATAAACAGACAGACAAATGGTGGCGTGATAAATTAGCTTAGTGTTGTAGACTAGTTCTAGGGCCGTGTGTGTGCCCGTCCGTGAAAGAACCAGGCCTTGTGTTAATATTGTAAAAACGGAAGGTCCTCAAGAAATAATATTCAGCACAAAATGTTAATACCTTATGCGGTAAAGATTTGGCTGGTAGCCAATGAGACTAGTTAATATTGGGTATAAAAGTAAAATATAATTCTCTTGACTTAAATAGATTAATTAAGCTCATTTTCAAGTTAAAAATTGGCTAAGGTATAGTAATACCAAAATTGATTTTGTATGCATAGGTCATTTCCCCCCCCCCCCTAATTAGGTTTTCTGATTAAAATTTTCCTTTAGGAGTAGTAGGGTGTTGCCATCTGGTTTGTGAACTTCTGAAGAATTTCAATACTAAATTATAATGTTCAAGTTTTTCCTTTTATCTCCTGGGTTTCACTTGTCAAACATCCTCATTGACACCCCAGAAGGATAATGTTAATAGATTAGAGCCAGGCCCAGCCACTTGCAATGCCCTAACATGGGAAGTCTCTCACCTTTCTCTGTAGCTGAGGTTCAGTAATTGTCCCAAAGGTGAGACCTGTTGACCAATTAGCTCTACAGTAACTTGAATGTTAAGCGGTAAGAACATGTAGGTAACAAATTTAGTAAGCAATTAAAATCTGCTAAGACCTTTGTTTTGTAAATATATTTCAAATATTAGAATCTCTTTAAAATTTTATTCTCAAGTCTCTTGCAGAACTACTGGACAGGAAAATTTTTTTTAAATAGAATTTTACTTTGAAGTAAATGGAAAAAATGTAGACTTTGGAGTCAGACTTGAAATTGATGCCTTATTTTTCCACTAGAAACCACCTCATTGACTTTGGGCAAGTTATTCAACTTTTTTGAGCCTGAATTTCATTACTGGAAAAATGAACATAATCACATCTCTTTCAATACAGCTCACATTTATTTAAGCGCACATAGTGTAGTAGGTACTTGCTGACCATTTACTTTCTCACTTATTTAGTCCTTCCAGTAATCACCACCATAATGTATTTGCTAAGCTCTGAGTGCAATATCTGGTACATAATAGACATTCCATGCATGTTACTTTCCTTTCTTTGAATGTGTTGGGGGCTTGAGTTTATTTGCATGTGTTTATCACGGTGACTATGAATCACAAAATGTGTTGCAACATTGAAAGAGATTTGTGTGCCTAATTATTTTGTCTGCTAGATAAAATAGCATATGTATATATGGATTTTTCCTCCCGGTTACGTTTGTGACTTAGTGGTGCAGTGGGTGAAGCACTGGCCTGCTAGCTGGAAGGTCTGTAGTTCAAGCTTGCCTGCCCTCTAGAGGGCAAAGAGGAAGCAGGATGCTTTTGTAAAGCTCTAGCTTCAAAAACATTGTGGACCAGTCTCCTCTGACTGATGGGGTCACTTTGAGTCAGAGTTGACTCAAAGGCAGTGGCTTTGGTAGGGTCTTGGTTTATAGTTTAGAAAGAGTTCTGTTTACCCAAGATACAGTGATAGCTGCCATTAAGAGAACTTTCCATTTTGCACGAATGCTTATTGACCTTTAAAATCTTATGTGGAAATATTAAAAATATCCAATTGTGCTTAATCAGTCAACTCATAGTATATTGTGTGGTTGGCTTTGTCAAAATGGCATGAGGTGTCTGAGTCCAGCAGGTAGAGTTCTGCCTTTGTGAATGAGAATGATTAAAATGTTGCCCTATCTCCAACCCCGATTGTTTGTGCAAATAGTGTCCAATCACTTTTTAATCTGTAAAAATCAACAGTCTATGACTTTGCTTTTAAAAAACAGCCCTAAACATGCGTACTTCCCTTTAATCAACAGTGTTTCAAATTCCACACCATTGGCTAAATTAATGTTACTACCAATAGAATTACCTAATGCCTCATGGAGATGATTTTTAATGTTGTCCAATAAAACAAGAATGGAGTCTCTAAAGTGAACCAGGGACATATGTAAACCATAGATAGGAGTGTATTTTGAGCTCACCTTTATTTGTAGCCCTAAACCAAGAGCAGTTAGTTCTTATGACAGGACCCTGCGCGGTGTTTATCCCCACAAAGAGATCACTGATGATAAATGTGGGTGATTTAGCAAAGTGTGGGGAAAATGCAGATGGGGTCTGGCTTTCAGAAACAGTAGTATCTGGAGTCTTCAAGGCCTGTCGTAAAAGAAGCAACTCTCTAAGAGAGGCATCAGCTAAGTCCACATTGGAACAAGCACACCAGCCTGTGTGATCCAAGGATTGTAAATAATCAAATCCAAATTTAGTGGAGGGAACGGTATTAGAGTTTAAAACCTGAACACCCAGTTTTGTAGAAGGCTGTGGATGACAATGAAAGGCAACTATCTATTTACAGGGTCTCCATGTGGATTAAAGCTCTGATAAATCACCTCTGACTGTGGATCAAGGATGTGAGTGGCCTTACTATCAGAGTGCATTGTAGGGTGGATTATTGCAAATGGAGTTAGGTTAAACGTGAAGCCTTGTCATTTTATTTCCCTTTTGACTCGCTGTTTATTTGCTCCTGTGTTTAATATTTTCTGCTTTCTTTTTGATTGAGGGCTTTCTCTATTTTATCATTGTTATTGTTGGTGTTTTTTGCTCTAGTTTTGTTTTCTTTTGCCTTTCTGCGTATGAAATCCAGGATAGGCAAATCTATAGATATAGTTACTAGATTAATAAAATCTCCTAGGGGTATCATAGGGGATGTTGGGGGAAAATGGGGATCTAACAATGAGGACAAGAAGGAACATGTCCTAACATTGATTGTGGTGATTATTGCGCAACTTTCTTTTTTAATGATTGAACGATTGACTTCTATGGTATGTGAACTACATGGAAAACAAAACTGTTTAGAAAAAGAAAGAGATGGAGAGCAAATGTTTTGGGAATTAAGAGGATAGCGAATGTACAAATGTGCTTTATCCAATTGATGTATGTATGGATTGTGATAAGAGCTGTATGAGCCCCCGTCCCCCAAAAATGATTGAAAAAAAAGAAAAAGAAAAGTCAGCATGGAGCCCATGTGAGGTCCTTGCTTGCAGTGTCAGGGACAGCAGAGGCACCGTAGGCTGAGCACTGAGACCCTGAGCCAGAGCAGAGGGCCAGTGACAGAGACTGAGGTAGCTGCCTTCTCAGCCTTTGGGCGGCTTAGTAAAACTGAGTGCCTTTGAGCAGGAGGCTGGCTGACCTATTGGGGTCCCTTTGGGCATTCGCCAGTACTAAGGGAGCGTTGTCAAGCTTGCCTTGCAGGGCGTGGCCTGGAGACCTCCTAGTTGAGAGACTGAGGACTGTGCTTGCTGGCTGGCCATCTCAGGGGAAATGCTACAGACCAAAGGACATTTCCTAAATGTGGTGTGCTAACCTGTTAGCTTCCCTATTTAACTCCTTTATGCATGAATTAAAAAAAAAACACAACAACAACAGGTCAAGGGCAGCATCTGATCTTTGACTTCGCGAGAGGGAAAGAAACTCCAGGCCAACATTATCCCAATACCGAAACCTCTGCAGTAGAGCCCAGGCATGCCTCCAGTCTTCACCTCCTTTTCCAATTCTGATGCCAACCGTCCCTCCCCGGCCTCTTCTCTGTACTCCTCTGGGTTGGATCATGTATTGCAGCAGTCACACAGATCGCAGACATGGGATTTATCAGGGGAGTCAACAGGATTAGAAATCACAGGATGCAGTTCTTCTTTAGGAGCCTGTCTTCTCAGCCACATCCAGGTTTGCCTCTCTCTATGGTCCTTGTCCTCTTTTCCATGTGGCCCCTTGGTCTCTGCGCTCCTTGGGCAATGATACAAACCTTTTTTTGTAGGGCTGCCTATAAATGCCTAAAGGAAACACCACTCCACTACAAGTTTCAGTTTGAAGGCACTGGGCTCTTGTCCAGTGAGTTGGCTCACCTCGCTCCTCTAGTTAAGTGCTTTAATGTACCCCACTCTACCGAGAGCCCTTGCCCAAAGCCACGCACGTTTACTTGCTTTATGGATGTGGAAGGCCACCACTCTGTCTTGTGCTCCCGATTCTGCCGCTGCTCTTCTGTTACTATGCTGCTACTGCTCGGGTGCCACAGCTGCCTGGATTAAGGAGGGTTTGCACCCAGGGATCTTGGGGTCCAATGCAAGAACTCTTCTCCTGGCTTTTCTTTCTTGGGAGTAGTGAGATTCTGGATCTTGTTTCTGAGATGGCTTGGTTCACAATCAATGGCAACAAAACGGACTTATTTCTATGTTAGAATTTCATTTACTTTACCTACATGGTTCGACCTCAGTGGTGGGACTTTAAACAACCGTGCCTAGAAGAGTCATGTCAGTAGTTCACTAGACCACAGCCTTTGAATATTGAGATTTTGTTTAAAAATTAAATAGCTATGCAAATAAGAATGATGCTGGATTTAGAAGGCCCTTTAAAAATTTTGGGATGATTATGTGCATATATTTCCATAAACCAGCATATGGACAGAGGTTTAGACATAGCAGCAGGAGTTGATGATCTTTCAGTAAAAGGAAATAAAATAGCAACCATTTAAAAACTACATCTCAGTAGCAGATGGTGAGGCCGAAAAGATAAGCAACTAATGAATGTTCACTTCTGTTTAACTTTACAAACAGTTTTGCTTCTCTTTCCTTTGCTCCTTTTCCTTTTTCTCTGTCTCTTTCTTTCTCTGTTTGAACAATAGACTATGAATAAACAGTGTGGAAACAGAAATACTGTGGCGAAGATTAACTTTACAATCAATCTGGTTTGCAACTTATTGCCAGATCAACCTTGGCATTCTATAAAGAAACGGGAATGAAAGAAAGCCAAGCATAACAGACTTCATCAAAGGGTCTAGATTTTCCTGGGCCCCAAATGGCATCTTTTCTACCTCTAGTTTTTTCCTGGCATCTTCAAACTTTCTCCTAGCATTTATAAATGGAAGTACTTTTATTTTTTGCCCCATCAATCTCATATATAAAGGGCTTTGGAAAGCTCATGGAAAAATTTCATAAACTTTAAACTCCATTTTTCCATGAATGTTTTGCAGCCTCCTCATTTCTATCTATCATCTATCTATCTATCTATCTATCTATCTATCTATCTATCTATCTATCTATCTATCTATCTATCTATCTATCTATCTATCGTCCATCCAACATCTCTCTCTCTAAATTTACAATACAAATTATTTCCACGGCCATGAGTACTATAGCCCTTGTGAGTGTCTACTAAACACAGACCTTTTAGTACCCCGTGGGAACATAGGGGATTAGCCAGACAGAAAAGGTTTGGTTGTGAGATATTGTCCTCTATTACAGGACCAAATATGCATGCATTTATGTATAATGTATGTTGTGTTTGGAGGAGAGGCATTTTCTTAGTATGAAAATAGAGGAGAATTTGAAATAGAAATGAGTTTGAAGATGCTAAACAAGATCTCTAAATAGTTTAGAGCAGTGGTTCTCAACCTCATACTGCTGTGACACTTTAATATAGTTCCTCATGTTGTGGTGACCCCCCAACCATAAAATTACTTTTGTTGCTACTTCATAACTGTAATTTTGCTACTGTTATGAATCGGGAGACCCATGTGAAAAGGTCATCTGAACCCCCAAAGGGGTCAAAACCCACAGGTTGAGAACCACTGGTTTAGAAAATTCTACTCTAATTTCAGTCGTAACATCTTGAATCTTTCACCAAGATTTTTGCTGTTTTCATTTTTGCTTTATTTTTAAGTTGTGCCTTCATGTGTATGGAAACTCTCTGATATTTGTGACAGTTACTGGATTTGTATGGTATTTGCTTCTGAAGAGTCACAGATCTGCAAACTCTGTGGAAGACAGTTCTCTGAAGTCTGGGGACAGGCATGACCTGGAATCTACTTGATAGCAACTGGTATGTTTGTTTTGGGAGGAACTGCAGCTCCTCGTTTAGTTATGTTGTCTCCATTATTAGTGATATGTTTGTCTCCCTGACACAGCACTGGCGATTCAGGAGCTATGAGTTCAGCTGCTAACCCAAGGTGGGTGTGTGGCAGTCAGCTTCCACACGCACTTACAGCCTTGGGAGCCCTGGCTGGGCAGTCTGTTCTGCCCTGTAGGGTCTCTGTGGGGTCACTATGAGTTGGCATCCATGGGTCAACAGTAGATTGGTTGTGTAAGTGAGTGTAGCCATCTAGAATGGCATTCGTCTTGTTGAGACTGTAAAGGATGAGACACCACGGTTATAAGTGACGTGGCTATGGATGCAGTTTATTGAACGCAGTTAAATGGCATTATGTAGTGTCGCTCTTCTTTGTAGCTCCCACTTGCAGCTGGGGAGGGGCATGGAAATAAGGTGTCGAAGAGTCCAGCTTGAGGACTGATGGAGAGGAGGCGGAGCAGAGAGCTTCCTCACCACAAAGTGACTGAAGCTGTGTGCTTTTGGACACGAGGCTGGCTTGCAGCGCGGGGTGCTCTTTGGGCATTCATCAGCAGTAGAGGAATATAGTTCATACTCGCCCAACCAGGGCAGAGGCCAAGGGGCTTTCTGGCTGAGAGGCTGAGGATCCCAGAGAGAGACATGGATTTCAGCATGGCTGAGAAGAGGCACTACAGATGAGAGAACTGTCTCCTTCATGTTTTGTAAACTGTGAGCTTCACTAGTAAGCGATACTCAGTCATGAGTATTGTTTGGAGTTGTGTGCGGCCACTGCAGGGGGTAATTGAGGAACGCTGTGGGAGGGATAGTTGGTGTCTTGGAGGCATGTCGGACCCCTCTGCCTGACAGGAATCATTCTTGGGCAGATGATTTGGAGTCCCCCTTTCCTTCTCTAGGAGCCCTGGTGGCACAGTGGTTACGCGGATCGAAGCCATCAGACGGGTCTTTCTAGTCCTGTCACGAGTTAGAGGCCCTGGAGCTCACAGGGACAGTTGTACCCTGTCCTGTAGAGTGGCTGTGAGTCGCCATCAACTAGATGGCAGTGAGTTTGACTTTGGTTTGCCCTTCTGTAACCAGACATCTTTCATGCCATTTCACCGCTGATCATGGAAGCTTATGTATGTATTTCTTTGCCATTACCCATCTTGCCTTATAAAAGCTCGAGTTTCTGAAATGATTCACTTCTCAGATAATCCAGTTGACGGAATTCCTAGCTTCCTTTTCATTTTTAGGCCAGATGTGTGCGTGCATTATACTGACTGTAGGGAGAAGCTACAGGAGGACTTTGAAGGTAAATGCCAGCTGCCTTTCTTGGGAATGAATTTCGGTTAGTACAGTTTAGTTATGTAACTGCCCCCGAACCACATGGGTTAAACTTTCATTTTCATGGCTCATTGAAGTGTGAATAATTATATGAAATGCAAACTTTGTATTTCACATCACTGTGTAAATCAGTCAGTCAGTCACTCACTCACTCACTGCAATTGAGTCATTGCTGGCTCAACACTATATAAACAAGGATCATTACTACATAAATGAGAGATGTACATCATGGTCAGTAATCTTTCAGATAATTTTTTTCTCAGTCTTTAGTCACAGATAGCAAAGTGTGTAGTTTTTTTTACCCTCCTCTTCTAAGGATAAATGCACATGCTATTTTATAAAAAATAGATAACTGAAAAAGAGAATTGACTGACAGGTGAAATGGCAGCAAAAGAAACCAGAACTGAAAATTGTGGAATTAGGATTTGAATCATATGTAGATCGTATGTAAAATAGCTAGAACTGAAATGACGAACACGATGGAAACGCTGACAGCACTGCCATCTGAGCCTCTCCATAGCTGCCATCAGAGGATTTCCTTACGTCCCCTTTGGGGTCTAAGACAGTCTCCCCAAACCCCAGAACAAAACATCCCACACCTGCGCTTGCCTGCATGATCTCTTTTCATGGATCTGATTATAGTGGGCGGGTCCTGTTGAGTTCTGCATTTTTTTCACTTCCTTAAGCTTGATTTAAGGTTCTCCCTCAACAGAGTTTTTCAAATAGAGGCATTATGGGGCTTTCAGAGACCTCTGTGAAAATTATAAAAAGTGCTATTTTTACTTCATGACAAAGAGCAAAAACCCAAAGACCAAGCCCATTGTCATTTAGTCATTTCTGACTTGTGGCCTTGTAGGACAGCTAGATCTTCCCCAGAGGGCGCCTAAAGCATTACCTCTTTAAAGAAGCTTTTTTGTCTGTGAATGGACTGTGGGTTTGCACTGCCTTCCTTTTGAGTTAGCAGCTGAGTGCTTTAGCCACTGTGACACCACGAGGGCTTCTTTTATTTCAAAGGATGCATCTTTTTTTTTCATCCTTGCACTAGTTTCCAATATAATGGGTTTGTTCCATAGCATCTGCCAGTAGTGACCAGTGATATTTTTTCGTGAATATTGTTTGTTCTACAGTCACAGGTATATGTGTATTTGAAGTTACTATTTTCTTTCCATGTTCAGATTGTTTTGTCTTTGGCTTATACAACTTCACCCTTAGGTTGACAAATATTTATGATTTGGATAAACAAAGTAATAGACAAGCATTGCCATTTAATTACAGCTTCCAAGTTTTACTTGTGTATCCATACTGGTAGATTGTAGAATTCTATAATGGTTTTAGTTTAATAACAGAAGAGCAGAGGTAAAAACAGACCAAATATGTAAACGATGTGTTAAATCATGTTGAGGTGAAACTCTGGTATAGCATGTTTATGATGCCACTTTTGTAGCCATCCTGGTAGGGCAGGGGTAGAAAAGGCGGGCGTCAGCTGGCCAGTGGTAAGTGGATTGTCCGGGATGAGAAGCCTCTGCAGTGGTCTCTGTCAAACATTGGCACCGTTTTAGCAAAATAGCTTCACACATCAAAGTTAAGTGGCACTTTATTAGCTTTGTCCTTATTGAGCTTTAAGTTGGGTTTGTTTTTACAGTGACAGTAAGTCCTTGGGCTTATGAACAACTCGTCCTTGTCCTGTAATGTTATCTAAATTCGGCCTTACTTTGAGATGACTGAACCAACTATTACTTGCAACAAACTCTGTATGTGCCTCTCTTAACTCATTAAAAAGGGGCGCAAGTCTTTTCTTGCACTAAAATCACAAATCCACTGCTTTTGAGTTGGTCCCAATTCGTAGGGGGACCCTCGATAGGGCTCTGAGACCTTACATTTTAATGGGAGCAGATAGCTACACATGTTTCTTGTGGAGTGGCTGGTGGATTTGAACCACTGACCTTGTGTTAGTTAGCTCAGTGTTTGTACCACAGTGCCACCAGTCTCCTTTTTTGCACTAAAGTAAGACTAAATAAGAAATGTCACGCCAGTTCTGACTTACCTACACATTTGGCTTAAAGACATTGGAATGGATCCCATTCATAACCTGGAATCACAGCCCCAAAGATTTTTAAATGGTACTTATAATTTTGCACCCATTAAAAAGATCTTATTGTATCTTTGTGTTTTAAGAGTTCTAAAATTGGTTTTAAGAATCATGGATCAATATTGTTATTTCCAATTTAGAGTTTAATTTTGTTGTTACAATGTGATAGCTACATAATTTCATGGAAACTTGAATTTATATAAAAGTGTAGGGGTGGAGTTTAACCTGTCCATCAGGTCACAGCCTGATGTTGTCTCCTTGTGAGCATGGCCTTCTCATGAGGAGGGCCCTGGGAACCTCCCCATCTCTCTTTGCCTTCTCCTTCCTGCTGGTGGACCCTGATTGCTGCCAGAGCCACTGCCGTTGGATCCACGTGACTTTGCACCCACCAGCCTGTGATCTGCCTTCATTCTGCATCATTGCATGTGGCTGCAATGGGACATTGTCTGAAGAGGGACTTACAGACTAGTCTCAGACTTGTGGAATTGAATTGGGCTGGGTTGGAATGCTTTCTTGATATATTTAATTACTTCTTGATATAAAGCTCTTTCTTATACATATACGCGTATCTCTGAATTTGTTTCTCTAGTTAACCCAGCCTAACACATACAATATTTAGCTCTGTGTTTTAAGGGGAAAGATCTGGCTTTGCTATTATGTTTGTTGTAGGGGTAATGAAAAAATTCTCATCTCATTCATTTACTTTTAATAGATTATGTATCAGCTGTTCATCCTTAGTGACTTAGGGCATAGCATCTTAGTTTTTCAATGAGGTTGCCAAGCCAGTTTCTATCATATTTCTGAAATGACTGACTTCAGCATCTGTCATTTCTGTGAGATTTGGGATGATGTTTCATTTCAATATTTTTCCATATGTTCCATGGTGACTTTTGGCGGCAAGATATGTGTGTGCGTCAAAATTCATTTTAACTCCTCAGTTTTTACTTACAGCTTGAGCTTTGTTAGCAAATAAACTCCCATACACCGGATACTGTCATCGTCTGTGTTCTGTCTCACACATTGCTGTGCACTTTTATTGCTGGGCTCCATTTATTGCAATGGCAACACAGAACTCATCGACACAGAACTCATCGACAAGGATCATGACGGAAATGAACACGTTACAGTTCAGGCGAGAAATGCTCAGAATGCGGTCAGGACGTGCTCAGTCTTAGGACATGTCACAAAGCTCTTTTAGAGCTGCTAGTAACTGCCCACATGGCATGCGCTACGATCCTGCAAACCCAGCTCCCCAAGTTTAGTGCCCAGAGGCACATCACTCCAGTAAGCCTCAACCCCCTTAACCCAAAGGCACTAAGCCCCAGCTCTGTGAGTCCACAAACCCAACTCCATGGACTAAGTGCCCAGAGGTACTCCCCTCCACAAGCCAGCCTCCCGACCCAAAACATTCAGTGTCCCTTGCTCTTTGGGCTTTGAATCCCCTGCTGTGTCTCAGGCTGTGCTTCCTGGTTCTGCTGTTCTTGCTCCTGGTGTCTAAGCTGTGTCCTGCATCCAAGAGTCCTATGCAGGGGTCTTGTGGTCCAGAGGATTCGCTCTATTCCTGCCTTTTGCTGGTAGTGAGGTCCCGTGTGCTTCTAAGCTGGTTCATTGTGTACCCTGAGGATGGCAGTCATTCACAGACGAACTGCATAATACAGCCAGCATCTTCCCCTCCCTCTTACCCAGAGGCCTGAGGAAAAGGAGGGTCGGTTGGTGGGAGTAATGAAGGCTATGGCTAGAAGAGCCTTATTCAATAATTCACCAAATTGCATTCTGCTTCTGGCATTTTGAATTTACTCTAAGAGCGAATGGAAGCGTGAACATAATATAGGAAAATCACCGAATGTCTTATCAATTCCTTCATCAATCTCTTTAAACAATTACAGACGGCTTCTTTTTTGACTCCATTATTATTGGAGGCTTTCCTTATCTGCAGGTCTAGCAACTGCTAATCAGAAATAGTTGTGTGTGTGTGTGTTTGTGAGAGAGGGGGGGTCAGAAATTAAGTGGTCAAAGCAATGATTCAAATGCTGGGGAGCCTAATGTATTAATTACCGGACATATACATTGTATTAGGTATTATAAGTAATCTAGAGATACTCCAAAGTAAACAGTAAGAAGTCTGTAAGTTATATGCAAATACTGTACAGTTTTATGAAAGGTGCTTAAGGGGTGTTAAAACCAATCACCATGGATCCAAAAGTGACCTGTATTTTTATTATTACTGATTTTTATTCATCCTTGGATGAGAGATCTGGATTTTCCCAACAATTTGGAATGTAGGATTTTCCTCAGCTTTCCTCTTTGTGTCCTTGGGTCATAGCTGAATCTTCTTTTCAGGACTGTATCTGTGTCTGTCCCTAGATGTTATTCTTAAAGCTGCTGTTGTTAGGTCCCGTCAAGTTCTTGCCACCCACAGCGACTCAGCAACCAGCAGGGCGAACCTCTGCCTTCCTCACAACTGTCCCCTGTTTGAACCACACATGGTTGCAGCCACCGTGTCTGCCCATCTCATTAAGAGTCATCTTCTTTTTTGCTGACCCTCGACATCAGCGGTTCTCAACCTGTGGGTCTTGACCCCTTTGGGGGGGTGTCAAACGACCCTTTCACAGGGGTCGCCCAATTCATAACAGTAGCAAAGTTACAATGATGAAGTAGCAATGAAAATAATTTTATGATTGGGGGGTCACCATCATATGAGGAACTGTATTAAAGGGTCACGGCATTAGGAAGGTGGAGAACCACTGCTCAGTGTCAGGCATGCCCTGCTGCAGGAACTACCTCCTCAGATTCCATCATGCTCCATTTAAGTGTACCGCTTGGGTCTTAAAATGTTGTGTCCTTATATCACCCCCTAGATGACTCCCTAATCATTTGAAGAAAGTATTTGGGCAGATGTATGTACTGACACTCCAATATCCGATCCCTTAGTTCTGCAATATGAGCCTTTGAAGGGATGAAGGAAATATTCTCATGTCAAGTCGCACATAGCATATAATCTCAGCAGCAGCTGTTGTGGGACAGCTATTACTTTTCCTGTTTATTATAGGCCTGGGGTATCTGAAGGAATACTTAAAGGGAAAGAAGGCTTTCCCTTTCTTTCTGATATGTAATGGCCTTTTTATAGTCTTAGCATGGACGGCACATTATTAGACATTTTGATCTGGTTCCCTAAGTCCTCAGATGGTAGGTACCTCTTCCACATCCTGGTAATAGAAACATGGAAAAAGTAGTGACAGATGCCATTTAAAACCAAATGTTAGCATTGGTTCTAAAAATACTTATATTGACTACTTTCATATTTCCTAACATAACTTAGTTCACATTTTCCTCTGATACAAATACTCTGACTCCCTAAGATCAGGATATTTCAGAAGTAGCTTTAAGAAAAAAAATTCCGACTCTTATTTGTATTCAAAAGTTGTTTAGAAAAAGTAAAACTCCCTTCATTATATTCTTTAATTCAGTTGAAAGAAAGCTTGGAACAATCCATCGGCCAGCTGCGGAGTCAACGTTTGCTGAGACAGTCGGGCGGGCGCAGTAGTTCCGCTGCGAGCCTGAGTGCCAGTGACCTCGATGGCGGGGCTGCTGCAGGTGGGTGAGCGCAATGTCCTTGTGGCTTGTCTTGCGAGTGGTTCAGCATGAACCCCCTCGGTCTTTAGGGGGATGCAACGCAAACGTAAAACAGGTGGACTAGAGGCTTGAAGACACAGTTGTCAAGGATGTGAAGGGTTTTATCGTGCATGTTTTGAGACAAGAGACACACTTATTTGGAATCTTTCTGCTTTTCTCAGTCACACAGGGTTTATCTGCTAACACTCGGATAGTGAGCGACCAGAGAATTAGCACAAACATACAAAGAAAATGTCCTTTATATTTATGTGGGGTATGGTTTTAAACCCTCCTTTCTAGGCACAAAGTCTTATCGTAGCCTAAGGGTTTTAGAATATTTGGTTATGAATAGCCTCTGAGGCTTGTTCAGACAGGTCAATGTGCACCTTGCGTAAATTAGAAGTGGAAGCACTTAATTTGTAGTAAATCTTACACTTGTCTGTTTCACTCCCATTTATGCTTGAAAAGGGCTTCAGTGTGCAGTGACAAGGTGATTTAGAGAGACCAATACCTCACAAGGACAACGTTGCTGATGATCATTACAATCATGATTAAAAATTGGACCCAGTCATTTTTTCATGCAGCTAGCTGGTTTTTATGGGTTTTAAACACCAGTTAGAGTTTATTTTAATTAATTTCTGATTTGAAAAATTCTCCTTTACTGGGATGAAGTTACATCTAAGGTAGTTAAATGAAAGTTAACATTAGTTAGCAAATGTTTTTAATATGGGGGAACATGTGCGCACTGCTTCTTTGGAAAGTATAGCATGATGGAGCTGTGACATGGTCTGTTTCCAGGCGAAACAATGGTTACAGTGGGTAAGTGGTACAGTGGTTAAGGTGCTTGGCTGCTTAAGGAAAGATGTGGAAGTCAGTTTCTCTGAAGACTGACAGCCTTGGAAACCCTGTGGGGAAGCTCTCCTCTGTCCTTTTTTGGTTACTATGAGGCAGAATTGACATGGTGACAATGGGTTTGCTTTTCGGGTTTTCGAGTTTCCAGGTTATTTGTGTTTTGGATTTCATCTGCTGTAAGAGTAAAATTTGTGCCAATTTTGAAATTTTATGTATAGTCTACAGCAGGATACTTGGAAATATCCGTTGATTATTTGGAAATAAATGACTTTGGTTGAGGGCGCAGCTATATACCATAGCTAGTGTGTATGCATTGATTAAACAATTTGGATGTTTTCTCATGTATTTTTCCTTTTGTTTAGAGAGCCCCCGTTTTCCACCTACCTCACCTCTCAAGGACTACGGGGATTCACAAGGTAGTAGAACAGTGAAGTCGAGAACTAGTGTCCGTTTTGCTGGAGAGACTGATGACATGGGCCAGGTAATTAGGACAATTCTGTAATCTGCATGCAAGCATTTCTTTAATTCCCATATATTAAGATTTGCAACCTCATGGCTATATTTCGGCTGAGAGATGGGGTATCGGTAACTTTTTACTGATCTCTTTTTTAATCAAGGTGACAACGCATTCTTAATGTATTAATCTCCATCACACATTTATTTTCGATATTGTTGTGAAAGGTTATGGTTTGTACAACATTTAAAAGTGAGTTTAGTTGGGCCTGCTTTGTTTCCTTGTTTAGATGGCTGACTCCTCTGACATACTGCTAAGTCAGCTACTTTTTATTTTGCCAAGTTTATTTAGAAAGAAAAAGTTAGTCCTTGTATAGTTGACCTATTGATTTTCCCAGCACTATAGGGTTTCTGATTGTTGAATCATTGATGGAGCCACTTCCCATTAGGCAAGAAACTTCCATGCTTCTCTGTATATTTGCTAAAGATTTCTGAAGTGTTAGTTCTTTGTGTCTGTTTAGTCTCCTGACTCTTTAAACTTCTTTGCAAGAGCTGAAATTTCTCTATTCTTGCTTTTGGGTAGCTAAATCAATTAGAAAATGGCTAGGGAAGTTTCTCACCTTGACAGCCTAGCTTAGAAAGTTTTAGGATTTGACGGCCAATATTTGTTTTCGGATCCTCATCTGACACTGTTGCATGTTACACAGTACGAGGTAGAGAAAGCAGAGTCGCATTCTTACAAAATGCCTCATAGAAACTTTCTTTGAGTGTATTATTTTTTCAGATAGATGCCAAGTATGTTACATGGACTATATGATTAAATGTGGACCAGAGAACAACTTATTAAAATTGTATCTTTAATCTTTCATTGTATTTATTTAGTGCTTGTGCTTGGAAGCAGTGATGAGGAAAGTAGACATGCCCTTGCCTTTTCACGGAGCTTACAGTTTATAGGCAGAGCCAGATAGTAACCAAGTACGTGTATTAATACACTCATATGATGAACTGAGAGGTATGGTAGAGCAGAGCCCAGGACAATGGCAAGGTGTAGTTGGGGATCCTGCTCTGTTCAGGAAATGCTTTGCTGAGGAACAGCTGCGAGGGTTGCGATTCTAGAGCCGAGTGTGATTCATTCCAGGTATAAGGAGAAGATTGGCAGGGAGGAAGTAGGCAATTTAAAGAAGGCCAGGAGACCGAAGAAGTATGAAAGGCTGAGACCCTGGAGAGCCTTGGAAGGGGGTAGCAATATTTACAGAAGCTCATTCTGACTCTAGTGTGCAAAATAGTGTCCATGTAGACAAACGGATTAGGAGGATATTTCTTTGTGTGTGAGATGATGTTCCCTTGGATTAGGATAGTGAAATGAAGTTGAAGAGAAGGGATTGACTTTAAGTGGATTCTATTGAAAGGACTTGAAGCTCAGTTGGCCATGCGGCGAGGGTAGGAATGAGAGGAAGGGTGGTGTCAGAATGAGCTCCACGAGTCTGATTTGCAAAGAGAGAAATTCATGATTTTACAACCTTCATGACGGTCAGTTGATAGGGTTACCGCCACACTCTGCTTTTTAACTCTTCTTCCTAATTTTTAAAACATTCTTCAAAGTTGTCCATTTATCTTAAGATGACCCTTCGCTCTAGACGACTGTGCATTTTCTCTAGGACCCTCGTTTAGAAGTGACGGTCAGCAGTTTACTTTTCTACCTCTCCCATTAGGCTGGGAGCCACGTGCTTCCCAGCACCGTCTCTGGTATTGACAAGTTGCTCAATCAATGGGCATATATGGACTGCATCCATCTTGCTTTTCTTTCCTGAGTGTCTAGGTAACTAAAGAAACATTATTGTGTAATAGGATATACATACACATGTGTAGCCTGCATACCTATGGTTGCAAGTATACTAGTAAAAATCAGCATTATAAAACTACCAACTATACTAAGAGGATTATCATATGTTAGCTCCTCACCCCAAAGAGTGAATCTACTATCTTGAATTTTATATTAATTTTTCCCTTAGCTTTAAAAGCATATCATTTTTACTACTTCGAGCTTATTAAGGGTCGGCTACTTTCAAACTTCATGAAATGATATTATGTGTCTTCTTCTGTAAATTGACTTTTATTAATCCGTGTTATGTTTGCAATTCCTCCTTACAAATGGGTGTGTGCCTTTATTTGTTATTTTTCACTGAGGTATGATAGAATATCCTGCAGTTTACTCCTCTCCATTCTACTCCTGATGAACTTTCAGTTTGTTTCTAGAGTTCCCTTATGAACAACACTCTTTCAGCCATTTTTGTACATGATTCCAGGTGCATGTGGACAGGAATTTCTTTAGGGAAGGGGTTGATAATGTGCACCGTAGGCTGTTAGAATAAAGTTTTAATGGAACATAGCTAGGCTTCTATTTTAACTGCCTTTTGCACTACTGTAGTAGAGGTCAGTAGTCATCACTGATGTCAGAGAGAACCAGTGAGCTAGAAATGTTTGCTATCTGACCCTTTACAGAAAAGCTTACTGATCCCTTTTCTAGGGCAAGAATTGATATCAATTCCACAGAGAGAATTTGTTAATGTTATTGATAGCTTTAAAAAAATTGCTTTTCTTTGGAAAAATACTGCTTTCAGAGTGGATGTTCATTTTATTTTGTTTTTCTAAAACATCAAACTATTATAGAATTGGGGCATATTGTGAAGAACAAGTACTTATTTTTGCCTCTAGTGAATGGTCACGGATGAATTCAACAGAAACCTAAAAGAAAAACTGTTTTGCCTTTATTAGCTTCACGTTTTACACCAGTCTCTTCGAGACCTCAGCAGCGAACAGATCCGCCTTGGAGATGATCTCAGCAGGGAATTTTCAAGAAGAAGCCGGTAAAAGCAGAATATGGTTTTCACTTGGAGGCACAAATGATTAGAAGAATAACATAGGTTCTGTAACTGACATGTTTACATAGATCAAAAAAACAACAACACACCACACAGTGGTTTTCTAGCCAGACTTTAAGCTTTATTATAGAATAGTTCAAAGCCCTTTGAATTTAGAGCGTGTCATGACTGAACTTTAGGTTAATTTTATATTGCCAGAAAGAAACACTTTAACTTACTGCAGTGGAACTGTGTTATCCTTGAGCGAGATAGGAAACATAAGCAAGGAGATGCACTTGCAGATCTCTTAGAGAAATAAAAATGTGAGCATGTGAATGCATACGTGTGTGACCGACCAGTCCTTGGCATAGTTCCCCATGGTTATGAGCCCCTGTCACAGCTGATATTTCAGCTGTTAGTTTAGATATTTGAATGTGAATATTCCTATTTTCCAAGAAGCAAGGATTTGTAGTAACTCTCTATGAACTTTAGTGTATGTATGAAAGCGCTTCAAAAATGCATGGAAAATGGAATTTAAAGAGAGTTTTGTAAAATGAACCCTTTGAAGGTCCTTCGTATTGTGATGCTTGTTGTTGTTGTTGGGTGCCATCAAGTCAGCTCGGACTCATACCAGCCCTCTGCACAACAGAGTGGAGCACTGCCTGGTCCTGTGCCATCCTCTCAATGGTCATTTGTGAACCCGTCATGGCTGACACTGTGATTGATAATCCATCTTGTTGAGGGGGTCCCCCCCTTTTTGCTGCTTTTCTAGTGATGATGTTTAATTGAAGTTGATATTATCCAGTTCACTCAAATTCCCAATGAATCGCTGTCTGTGTTGCTGCAGCAAAACCAACCCAAAGTACAAATGGTAAATATGTGAATATCAGCTATAGTCTGGATAACTGACACATTTTTGTGGAAGAAAGGCAGAAAATTCAGTATAAGAATTAAGGACCATCCTATTCCTATCATTAGCAAATGTTATTGGGCACTTATTTAATAATTTTTAATTATTTAATAATTTTGTTTTCTCCTTGCAACAACTCTATGAGATTGTCATTGTTGCTGCTTCTATTTTATGGGATACAGAGAGGTGAAATGACTTACTTTGCTTGAGATCACACAGGATGGATGGTTGTCTTGGCATTAGAATTCTAATCTAGGAAATTAGTCTCCACACTCTCTGTTATTTACCATTTAAAGTATATGGTACTATAAGAGATGTAAGAGCCCCAATAAAATGATTAAAAAAAAAGTAGATGGTGTTTCCAGATAAATTTTAACATATAGTTGATATTAATAAACCATATAAATTCCTGAATTGTGAACTCTATTATTTATTATTTAAGGACAGTAATATTTTAAACTGATATTCTAGTGGAATAACTGACTGCCATATTTTAACCATCTCAACTCTATACAGGGACACATAGTCTCACATTTATCGCAAGGAGAAATTGGTGGGTTTGAACTGCTGGCCTTTGGTTAGCGGTCCAGGAGAGGTCCACCATTGCCATCAGGGATCATAAGACTGTTGATATTTAGATATTTCTTTTCCACAAACTGATGAGATCGATAGAATGGCACTTACCATTCCACGATAGTGTGTTCTACGCTTGCAGTATCTTTGTTATACAGCTTTTATACCTCTGAAAGGGGGGCATAAGAGGAGCAGTGGGGGTATGAGTTTCGGAAAATAGTTATATAATGATACAGGGGAAATATAGGAAACGCAGGATGATAGCAGAGATGATTAGTTGATTAGTTAGTGTGCAATGACAGCCTGGGACTCTTCCAGTCTATAGGCTGTCACGGTAAGAAACAACTTGGTGGCAGTGGGCTTGCATTTATGTGAGAGATGATCATCACTTGATCTGGACCATGGCAATGAAGTGATGGAGAGGTGTGCATTTTCAGTATTGTTTTTCAGCAGATAGATCGATATCTGCAGAGTTTAACTGAGTAGTCTCAGGTATAAACTCAAGAATGGTCAGCATCTAGAAGTGATGTTTGGGACCATGGGGTGGATGGAACGATATAGAGCAGCAGTTCTCAACCCGTGTGTCGCGACCCCTTTGGGGGTCTAACGGCCCTTTTACCAGGGCTGCCTGATTCATAACCATAGCAAAATGACAGTGTTGAAGTAGCAACAAACGAATTTTATGGTTGGGGGGGTCACCACAGCATGAGAAACTGTATTAAAGGGTTGCCGCATTAGGAAGCTTGAGAACCACTAACCGAGAGAGAAAATTCAGGGAGAGAATCAAGGTTGGGGAAGAGTGCCATGGTTTCCAATATGTAGGAGTTCTGCAAGAGACTGCTCAGTCTTCTCTGGGAAGGATTTCCGTGTAGGACACTGTATCGGGAAGTTCTACTCTGTCCAGGAGTTGCTCGGAGTCAGGATGGACTTGATGGCCGCTCACAGGGACACCAGCACGCACAACGGCATGAGTGGCACAAATGGTCCATGCATTCAGCTGTTGAGCACTAGTACCTCCAGAGGCACCTCAGAAGAAAGGTCTGGCAATCTACTTCTGCACCGTCCGGCCTTGAAAACCCCAGGGGAGCACCGTTCTTTTTCTGACCTACTAAGGAGAATTGACAATGTGACAGCTGGTTTGCTTGGGCTTATACACATACATGTGGAGAAGTTGGCCTGTGAAGAGGCAGACAGGTGGTGAGATATGGGAAATCCAGGAAAGCCAGAAAACAGGCCAAATAGAGGAGATTTCCTGATATTTAAAGACGCAGGAAACTTAACCTTTTACAATAACTTCTTTCTGAAAAACAAATAAACAAAAACCAACCTGAAACATTTTAGTAAAATAGGATCATAGCCAGGGAAGAGGAAGTTGCAAGCTATTCATGGTAAGAATTCCATGAATATTCCCAAAATGACCTGGCCAAGTCATAGTCTCCCTAGGTTAGCACAGGAATCCTCTGAGAAGGATTTGTTTAATGAGAACAGAGATAAGGAACCTCAGATAAAGGGTAGGAGGAGGGTGGTACAAGTGATGTGATGAATAAGGGCCACGGAGAGCGAAGAGATCATAAGAACAAAAGAATGGGCAGATTATGAACTATGAGCGGAGCCCTGGTGATATACTGGTTACACCTTAGGCTGTGATCTAAAAGGTCACCAGTTTGAAACCAACGAGCTCCTCAGAGAAAGATAAAGATGGGGTTTTCTACTTCTGTAGAGATTTTTACAGTCTTGGAAACCCACAGGGGCAGTTCTACTCTATCCTATGGTGTTGCTATGAGTCAGCACAGATTTGATAGTAGTGAATCTGAGGAAATGTGAATATGATAAAATATAAACAAAGAATCAATCTGAATAGGATGGAATAATTCTTAAGAGGGAAGGAACTTCAAAGAATTGTGGGAAAATATTTTTCAATTCCATGTTTTTGTGCACTCGGTGAAGCTCCTTCATGTGAGAGGAACCCAGGTGGCTCAGAGGTTAAGCACCTGGCCACTAACTGAAAGGTTGGTAGTCAAAACCCACCAGCCCGTGCGCTGGAGCAAGAGGTGGTAGTCTGCTCCCATACACACTGCAGCCTCGAAAGCCCTGCAGGGGCAGCTCGCAGCTCGACTCTGTACTGTCAGATTACCACGAGTCAGACTCATTTGACGGCAATGGAACCCAAAACAAAAACAACAGCAAAAAAAAACAAACAACTCTTATACAACTCCCTAATAAAATGTAAAAAAAGAAAAGAGAAAAAAATGATTAGGGCAAAGACTGTACAGATGTGCTTTATACAATTGATGTATGTATATGTATGAACTGTGATAAGAATTGTATGAGCCCCTAATAAATTGTTAAAATAAAAAAAATCAAAAAACAAACAAACAAAAAAAACAACAACAAAACAACACACAGACATCGAGCCAATTCCGACTCATTCGCTAGATGAACGTATAAAATGACACAGGTAAGCAACAGAAGAATTACAAGCAGGCACACATTTATTTAAAACTATTGCGGTGTCTCTCAAAAACTCACTGCCATCCAGTCCACGCCAAATCACAGCAGCCCTGCGGGGCAGGGTAGCTCTGTCCCTGTGAATTTCCAAGACTCGCTTTCTAGAGGATTACAAAGCCCCATGTTTTTCCCGCAGAGCGGCTGGTGGTTTTGAAATGCTGACCTTGTGGATCGCAGCCCAACATGTAAGCACTACACAACCAATAGTCAATAGAATATATTTAAAGTTGCGAACAGCTGCGCTAAAATGAACCAGGAAAAGCATAAGATGGGCGGAGGGTGGGGCGGGGGGGCTTAGTGGCCTGTGAGGAGTGGGACCCCAGGCAGGAGCGGACTCTGGAAAGCATAGTTAATGTGTATTTTCCTAATTGTATTTCCTTTTCAATATTTCTCATTGTTTGTGTAGGTCAGATGCGGAAACAAAAAGGACTTTGGAAGAATTGACCGAAAAACTTAATGTCCAGAGGCAAGAAGTGGTAAGAGCTCTTTTTTTATAAACAGTTTTGGTGTATAGATGAAGGTTGGTGCATTTTAACTTTTTGAGTGGTGCATGCCACTTTGTGTAGAAATATAATTGTGTACCTCTTAGCAAAAATGTAGGCAATTCTTTTAGGTATTTGAGGTTGGGATATCACATTAGTTGGTTGATTAGCGATAGAAATACCATTGTTTTAATTTTTAAGTTTTATAACTTTTCAAGATATATATATATATATATATATGAAAACATTTTTTGAGGGCTCTTATAACATTCCATATATCAGTTATATCAAGCATAATTGTACATATGTTGCCATAATCACTTCCTAAACATTTTCTACTTGGGCCCTTGGTATAAGCTCCTCTTTTTACCTCTCCCTCTCCCATCCTGCCACCCTCATGAATCCTTGGTCAATTCTATATTGTGATTATTATTTTGTATCTTATACTGTCCGTTGTCTGCTATTGCTTCAATGATTTGTTTTCTGCCGACATGTCTGTAGAATGATATTTGAAAACAAATAGTTATTTGGTCATGCCTGTTTTACTCCCTCTTGAGTATTTTCAGATCAGCTTACATAAGTGGAGGGAGCCCTGGGTTGCATAGTGGCCACATACTGGGTTACTAGCCAAAAGGCTGTCAGTCAGCACTTGCCAACTGCTCTGCCGGACACAGGGGATGCTTTCTACTCAGTAATGACTTACAGCCCCCGTCCCCACCATCGCACCTGCGCTCTGCCCGGTATGGTTGCTGTGACTTGGGATCCACTTGATGGCAGCAGGATTGTTTTTTTGTTGTTGTTGTTTTTAAACATTAAGTACATAATCACAATTGCTTTGGAGATGTTCTTGCTGCCTTGGCTTTGTTTGATATGCTGCCTTTTGAAAATACCCCTAAACCTCCTATTTTATTCTCTCAAACTCAGGTCACTGACTCATTATTCAGGGATCTATTTTTATCAAGTCACGACCCTTGATGGAAGTCAGGTAAAAAATAAAGTGGATTTGAGAGAGAGGCGATAGAGAGCCGCAGGCAGATTGAGGAGAAAAGGCCTGGGGGGAAGTATCGGAGCAGCAGGGCTTCTGGAGGAGTGATTTCAGCAGCCTAGGACAATTGGAAACTTCCAGCAAGCAAGCACTGGCACCCCAGGCTGATTTTAAAACTAAGTCAGCAAATCCATGATTCTTTTTGCTGACCTGTTGTCTGCTGCTTTCTTACCCATTCCTGTGTAAGACTGAGACATGGACAGAGCATGACCAGGCTCATGATTGGACTGAGCAATGTGACCAGACCTGGGATTGGTCTGTTCATAATCTGGCAGCACAGACACCCCAGGTGCCTCACCCCTGACTCAGTTCATTCAGTAGCAACTCACTCATGACCCCTCCCACTGTGTCAGTTGCTTTTCTTTCTTTTTAAAATAAATTCTCCTCTCTGCTTGCCGTTTGTGGTCCACAAGTCCGTTCTTCGGTTCGTGAGATCATGGACATGTGGACACATCAGAGCAGGTGCAACATTTTGACATTCAGGATGGATATAGTATCTTCTTCTAAGTGATCATGCTTCCCACCCCCTTTGTTTAAAATCATTTTATTGGGGCTCATACAACTCTTATCACAATGTTTTCTATAACATTTTAATAAAAGTGAAAAATCCGCAGTGAAAACAGGTAATTTTTCTCCATCTGGGTTTACATTTTCTTACACACACACAGACACACACAGACGAGGGGATACCATTCTCGCCGCCCCCCCCAGAAAAAACCAAACAAACAAAAAACGGAAAAAAGCTCTGCTGGAAAGAGCTTTCACAGTGTAAAGCATTTTCCCCACTAGGCGAGCATGGAGAAATTCACTCTGAGTTAGTACACCCAGTAATGTTGCCTGAGAAGGTTCTCTCTGGTCACAGTGAATTTTTTCATAAAAGCAGTTTCACTTCAACCTTGTTTTTCTTGTGATGGCTAATTTAAGAGAACAGCATGTGGTTGTGAAATTTTGTTTCCTGCGCGGGAAATATGCCACAGAAACGGTTGTGATGTTGAACACAGTTTACAAGGATAGCGCTGTGGGAAAAACTCAAGTCTGAGTGGTTTTTTTTTTCATTTCAAAAAAGGTGAAATGTTCATTGATGACAAAGCTCACTCTGTACATTCCTTAGCTTTTCAAACTGACAAAAATTTTGACTAGTAGTGCACTCATTTGGAGTTCATTCCACCAGGTCAGACTTTTAATCAAGGTTTCTATTTAGAGGTTCTGAAAAGATTATGTAAGAGTGCGTGACAAAAAGGCCTGATTTGTGGCAAATGGGGGACTGGATTTGCCACCATGATATTGCACTTGCTCATGCAGCCCTCTCAGTGTGCTTAGTTTTTGACAAAAAAAACTCCCCAGCATTACTCTGTTGCCCCATTCACCTGACTCACCTGACCTTGCTCTGTGGGACTTCTTTTTGTTTCCGTGAATGAAGAGGGACATGGAATGACAGCAATTTGTGATGTAGACGTGGTGAAGGAAAAAAAACGAGGAAGGTTCTCTCAACCATCCAAACAGATGAGTTTGAAAAATGTCTCCAAGGATAGAATCACAGATTTGACAAATGTATTAAGTGTAATGGGGAGTTCTTTAAAGGTTGTTTTATAAAACAATTTAAATACATAACTTTGAAAAAATCCTGCTTTTCTTGGGTATCCCCTCATATGCCAACGTTTCTTTGGCATTCGAATTTAGTAACCATATATGCTAAAAGAGTGATACACTGTATCCCCCATCCATATAACACACCCTTGTAAATAATGAACACATACAAATGTACAGCAGTTTAGTGATAGTTACTATTGATAATTTTCCCCTAACAACAACAACAGCAAAAAGATCCCCCCAAACCTGATGATGTGAAAACAAGAAGACCTAAGAAACTAATGTGAGATGACCCTACAAAAAACAAACAAATAAACAAGCAAACTTGTAATAGGTGGTGTTTGTATAAAATATGTCACTCTATTTTTTTTTCTTTTAAAAAAATTTAACAAATCACTTTATTGGGGGCTCTTACAGCTCTTATAACAATCCATACATCAATTGTATCGAGCACATTTGTACATATGTTGCTATCATCATTTCCAAAACATTTTCTTTCTACTTGAGCCCTTGATATTAGCTCCTCTTTTTTCCCCTCCCTCCCCCACCCTCCCACCTTCATGAACCCTTGATAATTTATAATTTTTTTTGAGTTTTATTTGTAATTTATTTTTATTTTTTTTATTTTAACAATTTATTAGGGGCTCATACAACTCTTATCACAGTCCATACATACACATACATCAATTGTATAAAGCACATCTGTACATTCTTTGCCCTAATCATTTTCTTTTTTTTCTTTTCTTTTTTTTACATTTTATTAGGGACTCATACAACTCTTACCACAATCCATACATATACATACATCAATTGTATAAAGTACATCCATACATTCCCTGCCCCAATCATTCTCAAGGCATTTGCTCTCCACTTAAGCCCCTTGCATCAGGTCCTCTTTTTTCCCCCCCCTCCCTCCCCATTCCCCCCTCCCTCATATGCCCTTGGTAATTTATACATCGTTGTTTTGTCATATCTTGCCCTATCCGGAGTCTCCCTTCCCCCCTTCTCTGCTGTCCCTCTCCCAGGGAAGAGGTCCCATGTGGATCCTTGTAATCAGTTCCCCCTTTCCAACCCACTCACCCTCCACTCTCCCAGCATCGTCCCTCACACCCTTGGTCCTGAAGGTATCATCCACCCTGGATTCCCTGTACCTCCAACCCTCATATGCACCAGTGTACAGCCTCTGTCCTATCCAGCCCTGCAAGGTAGAATTCGGATCATGGTAGTTGGGGGGAGGAAGCATCCAGGATCCGGGGGAAAGCTGTGTTCTTCATCGATACTACCTCACACCCTAATTAACCCATCTCCTCTCCTAAACCCCTCTATGAGGGGATCTCCATTGGTCGACACTTGGGCCTTGGGTCGTTGTTTTGTTGTCTGGTTGTATACTGTTGCTTTGTTTTCCTCTGTCTAGTTTTCGTGCATGTTAGTGACTCCACAGGTCTGTCTGAATAGGACAGGCTGGATGAACTATCTGGAGGAAAAACAACGGGACCGACAGTTCTGGGGGGACTTGGGGTGGGGGGGTAGGGGGGGTAAGGAAGTGGTGTTAACAAACCCAGGGACAAGGGAAAAACATGGGACCCCAAATGGTAGAGAAGGGGGAGTGGCAGGCCTGGTGGGAAATGATCAAGGGTAAGGTTGCTTAGAGAAGAGGTATACTCTAGCCCAGGTGGCGATGAAGCATGGTAGTAGGGCAGGAGGAAAGTCAAGGGAGATGGAGGAAAGAGCTAGGAGTCAAAGGGCATTCATGGAGGTCTAGACAAAGACATGTACATGCAAATATATATAGGAGGATGGGGAAATAGATCTATGTGTCTATATTTATAGGTCAAGTATTAAGGTGGCGGAAGGACCTTGGGCCTCTACTCAAACACTCCCTCAATGCATGAATACCTTCTTTTATTAAATTGGAACTCTATGATGCTCACTCTCCCGACACAATGGCTGGAGCCAAAGTGGGTGAACAAGTAAATGTGGTGAAGAAAGCTGATGGTGCCCGGCTATCAAAAGAGATAGTGACTGGGGTCTTAAAGGCTTGAAGATAAACAAGCGGCCATCTAGCTCAAAAGTAACAAAGTCCACATGGAAGAACACACCAGCCTGTGTGATCGAGTGGTCCCAAAGGGATCAGTTACCAGGCATCAAAGAACAAAAAATCATATCATTGACTACACACCTCCATGATAGGATCGCTGAAGACAAATGGGTGCATAAGCAAATGTGGTGAAGAAAGCTGATGGTGCCCGGCTATCAAAAGAGATAGTGTCTGGGGTCTTAAAGGCTTGAAGGTGAACAAGCGGCCATCTAGCTCAGAAGCAAATAAGCCCACATGGAAGAAGCACACTGGCCAGTGCGATCACGAGGTGCCCAAGGGACCAGGTATAAGGCATCATGCAAAAAAAAAAAAAAGATATAAGTGTGTGTATGTATGTGTATATATGTGTATATGTATATATGTATATATGTATATATATATATGTCACTCTATTTTTAAAGGGGTTAAATATTTGCAGCAGAATTTGCTCTATTTCAAAAATATGAATAAGCACCCCATCTCCTGTGTTTTGGTACAAATTTCTCCATGGAGAACCTAGAGAGGTGAAGGTAGGGCAATGCCTGTCTTCTGATGAGATAGACGCCATCTTTGCATTCAGTGTGTGATCAGTGTTTGCATAATACATGTATATATATGTATATATATATTTCTATATGATGTTCTGGATTTTTCTAGGCATACCAAGGACACCGCCAGGGTAAATTTTACTATCTACAATACTTATACTTAAAAAAAAGTTCCCTGATGAGAATAACGGATTGGTGCCATTGTTAGTTAATTTCAGTGACTCACACAGCAAGAAATGTCAGCCATTGTCTGATTTGGTTCCCGTCTAAACAGGAGCTGGACACATACTTTAAGAAGCGCATCTCCTAAGTCCTCTGTAATATTCTGACCCTTCTAGTAAGCCTTCGTGTGAAGCCTGTCATTTGGCAAGGGAGCCTGCTGAGACTTTTCATTCTCCTTGAAAGTTTACCAAATTTTGTTTAGGGGATAGTGCGTATATACAGAAAAGTAATATGTCGGTGAACAGCTAAACAGATTGCCATAAGGCGAACATGCCTATGTGACTGTCGTTGGCTCCAGAAACGGACCACCGCATGCGCCCCAGAAACCTCCTCTCACCACCATCCCCTCCTTCCTTTCTAAAGGGAGCCATGATTTTGACTTTTAATCCTGCAGATTGATTCCACTTGGTTTTGAACATGCTGTATAAGTGGAATCACACAGCCTGTGATTTTTCCTGCATGGAACATTCCAATTATGCTGTTTATGGGAGTTACATTGTGTACCTGCAGTTCGTTCATTTCTGTTGGTCGTCAGTATTCCATTGTATGGATGTACTGTGATCTCTTTGAACACTTTACAGTAAGTATTTGCTTTCCTTAAATATTGGGCAATCTTGACTTTTTGCGGTGAAAACCGTGTTCAGTATTTCAGTGCACGTTGACTTTCTTTTTATGTCGGTCTATGTCATGGAGTCTAAATGCTAAACGCTTGCACATATAGTAGACATTTTATGAATGTTGTACTTTGAGATTGTGTGCGGAAGCTCTTAGGCTTTTGGAGCGATATAAGCTTAGTACACATTGCGCTTTTGGTTTCAACTTTCACGTGTGTCAAGAGAATACTCATAAACAGAGTTGGCATTTCTTTTTTATGCCTCCTTCCCATTGCAAATGAAATTGGCAAGTATTAGCTAGCTATATTTGGAAGTTTTACTCTGGGTTTGAAGTGTAACCACTGAGCTTACCGTTATCAGGTAAATTCAAAAGAAGCCCAAGGTCTTTCATATGATCACTGCCATGCATCGAGAAGTCTCCCACATCGATAAAGCGGCAGTGGTGCGAATGGCTGGCGCATCTCATTGGTGTTCACTGGCTTTTCCAACGCACCAGTCTTTCCAGCTCGGCTGCCCCCTAGTGCACTCATCTCAACAGGAAAAAGTCTTAGATTTTGGGGAACCCCAGAGCATTGTTGATAGCTCACCTGTACATTTTGCTCAATTGTCCATTTTCTTGTTGTTCATACCAAATTGTTATTATAGGTTGTTTTGTGTTTTCTATAGTTTGCCTATAGTTTACCTTCAGTGTAAGGTTGTCTCATAACTACTACGCAGAGGACATATGCACTCTTGATTAAGAAATGATCTTCTAAGGCAAAAGTTAAAAATAATATTGTTGAATTTTGGAAAGTCTCATGATGTTTTCTTCCAATTGTACAAAACTTAATATAGATTTTGTGACTCACTTATTCCAATTGAAGTCAACATTTACATCTTATAACTGCTTGACATATTGTGTTGTATTTGTGAATTCATGATAGCATCCTGTCAGAGAAGCTGCAGTTTGTTATTTGAGTGGTAAGCTTCTTGTAGCCTGCAGCTGTTTCCCCTCCAGATTTAAGTTTAAAATAAAATTCCAAAGTGGCACACATTCACTGGGAAACTTTTAGGTATTGTACAAATATATAATGTATGTTACATACACAAAACGGCTTCAAAAACTTCGTGGAAAGATGGGATGACAAGATCACGGAATTTTTCTATGAACTCTTTAAAGCCCTTTCATATCAAATACATGAATTGCATGTTCCACTGGTGACCATTGTATATCAAATTTGTCATGCATTATTTAAAAAGTTTTGACTGTTATCACATATGCTAAGATCTGATTTGTTAATCTTTTTTGAATCATAGATTTGTTTACTTGTTTTATATTTCGAACTGTCTATTGGACAGGGATTGTTAATATGTATAGCAATGCTGTTAAAATGAAAGTAAAATATTTTTTATTAACACTTATCAATGACAGACGCAATCAATAGTACATGGGCTTCACATCTCATGGTGGATTTGCATTCATTAGTTGTCTAGATTTGACCCAGTTTAATGTGATATGAGTCTATTATTAACTTTGATTAGGCATTGAGGAAAAGTTTATTTTATTTTAATTTTCAACTCTTTCTTCAATGGTTGGTCATTAATAGAACCTGAGGACTTGTCAATACTGCGTTTGTGGTAACAGAGTATTGGTGACAGTAGGAGGGTATACAATACACATGCATTCAGATGGAAGTCAACCTACAGGTCTTGTTAAAGAGCTTCAAAATCAACATATTGGAAAACCAGGATGCAGATCCCCAGACAATGTTTTTGCTTTTGTTTATCCTCCCCTCATTAAATGCTAATGTTAAAGCTTTCCTAAAGATTATCTTTGTCATTTTGTATTTTCATAATTAACACAGAGATTTAAGGCTTTCTGATATCTCAGAAGCAAATCTAATAGGGGACTATGATAAATATAATTGCTTAGTATTAGATGACATTGCTAATATTTTTCTTAGATACAAGAAATAGAAAAAGAGTAAGAAAGTATTAAATGAATACATCCTTTGAACTGATCCTTATTCTGAGACTAATGTCATTTTTGTTTTTTCTTCTGAAATTTTGCTCACTTTCATTTACTTCTGTCCACAGTACCACGCCCTCTCCCTGGGCTGCTGATAGGATACATTTCTGAACGTGGACTTTCAGGGTTAAAGATATGGGTATTGCTCAGTTTTATAACGTAGTATTTTTATTTTCTCTTTTAATGTCATCTGGAAATTAACATTTATTTCACCTTTACCCCAAAAGTATCAAAGGAGGCTTACTCTATCATGGAGGTTTGTATTAAAGCTACTAACCTAGTTCTAGCTGCCCTGCGGCATGCATCCATTCACTTCATTTAGTCTCAGAGCCACTCATTCAAACTCCTCTCCGCCACTGAAGCTTTTCTGGTTACATGTTTACTCAGGTAAGGATGACATTTCCCAGCCTCCATATGTAGAGAGGTGTGACCATGTGACTAAATTTAGAGTAAAATGATGTATTGCAACTTTCCAGTTATTTTCTTAACGACAAGGGCACTAAGCAGGATGTTCCCACTCCTCTTTTCTGAAGGTTGAAATCCTCATGTGGCCTTCTCCCAGGGATGGCCGAGCAGTGGGTGAAATGACCCTTTAATTCTGTCTGACTTGGGGAGAAGAGTCCCCTGCCAAGCTGCACTTTCTTCTGGACTGTAATAGGAGAGAGAAATCAACTTTACCTTATTTAAACTGATGTATATCTAGCCTTTTTGAAGAAGCCTAGATAGGACCCTATGTAATACAGAACTAGGACCTAGAAAATACTGTAAACGAGAATGAAGAAAGAAAACGAGAGATGTATTTTAGGTCCTTGGTTATTGCTGACTGAGTTGTACTTGCGTGACAGTATGTTGCTGCTGTTTTTAGATGCTATCAAGTCCCGTACCTCTCATAGCAACGCCAGGACCTGAACTGCATGTGGAACAGAGTGAAATGCTACCCGGTCCTGTGTCAGGCCCACAATTATTGCTAGGTTTGAATCCATTTTTGCAGCCACTGTGTCAATCCATCTCCCTGAGGAGCCCCCTCTTTTTCGCGGATCCTCATGTTACCCAGCATGATCTCCTTCTCTGGGGACTGGTGTCTCCTGCTAAATGTCCAAAGCTCTAATGATTTGAAATCTTGCCATCCTCACTTCTTTTTTAAAAATCATTTTATTGGGGGCTGATACAACTCTTATCACAACTCATATATCCATCCCTTGTGTCAGGCACATTTGTATATTTGTTGCCCTCATTCTCAAAACATTTGCTTTTTACTTGAGCTCTTGGTATCAGTTCCTCATTACCTCCCTTCCCCGCTCCCACCTCCCTCATGAACCCTTGATAATTTATAAATTGTTATTATTTTGTCATTTCTTACACTGTCCGATGTCTCCTTCACCCACTTTTCAGTTGTCCATCCCTGAGGGAGAGGTTATATGTAGGTCCTTGTGATCGGTTCCCCCTTTCGATCCCACCTTCCCTCCAACCTCCCGGTTTTGCCACTCTCACCACTGGTCCTGAAGGGATCATCTGTGCTGGATTCCCTGTGTTTCCAGTTCCTGTCTGTGCCAGTGTACATCTGTTGATCTACCTGGATATGTAAGGTAGAATTGGGATCATGATAATGGGGGTAGTGGAAGAATTGAGGAACTAGAGGAAAGTTGTATGTTTCATCATTGCTACACTGCACCCTGACTGGCTCGTCTCCTCCCCATGACCCTCCCTGTAAGGGAATGTCTAATTGCCTACAGATGGGTCTTGGGTCCCCACTCTGCACTCCCCCTCATTCACAATGATTTGATTTTTTGTTCTGATGATGCCTGATCCCTGATCCCTCCGACACCTCGTGATCGCTCAGGCTGATGTGCCTCTTGCATGTGGGCTTCGTGGCTAAGGAGCATTGTTGCTGTACTTGCTCTCGAACAGACTTGCTCTTCTGGCGGCCGCGGTACTTTCAAACATCTTCACTAACACGATAGTTCAACAGCATCAGTTCTTCTCTGGTCTTCCTTATTCCTTGTTCAACTTTCATATGCATATGAGACAATTGGATGGCTTGGATCAGGCACACACTAACTCCTCAAAATGACACCGCTGCTCTGTCTCACGGTACAGAGATCCTAGGCAGGAGGTTGCCCCAGCACAATATACCCTTGATTTCTGGACTGGCTTTCATGAATGTGGATTGGATTCAAGTACACTGAAATTCTTGACAATGTCCGTCTTTTTTCCATTTATCATGGTTTTGCCCATTAGTCTAGTGGTGAAGATTTTTTGCTTCCTTTACATTTTGCTGTGTTCGTACTGAACACTGCAGCCCTCGCGCTTCATGAACTTTTTTTGCTCCCAGTTCTTCTGTCATGGGGAAATTGTATACATGCAAGATTGAATCATCGGCATATCATCATTTTCTGATGAACCTCCTTTCTCCAACCTGGATGCCTCATTCTTTTCTCCATTTATCATGACCTTGTCTATTGAGCTGACAGTGGGTTAGCACTAGAAAAAGGGAAATATTCTGAGTGCATTGATTGTATAATCGAGACTGCATGGATACTTCGGTAACCTTACAGGATGACTACAATTTTACCACTGTGAAACTCATTAAATATATTCAGCAGTTACTCACTCAGTTTCAATCATGTAGTTTTTGTATCTGTAATTTTTTGAGCACTTTTACCTATCATATCTCATCATTTTATTTGTAGCTTTTTTTCAGACTTCACTAAAACAGCAAGGGTATTTTGGTTTTTCATATTTAGATGGCTGTATTAGACAATTTTGAAGTTCATGCAGGACTGTCTGTGTCACATCAGTTTCAGCTGTACATGACAGAAAATTCAAATCATAGTTTATCTTAAAAATATATACCGTATATACTTGAGTATAAGCCGACCCAGATATCAGCCAAGGCACCTAACTTTACCACAAAAACTGTATTAAAAATGTGCTGAGAAACTCAGCTTATGCACGAGTATATACTGCAATTGTTAATTCTCTATCGTGGAAAAACCCAGTTATAGGGGTGTCCAGGGGTCCATGCGGTGCTCCAGGCAGTGCTCTCCAAGGTAGCGTGGACTTCAACTTTTGCCACCCTGGTCATCTCATGGCTTGCTCACTCTCCTGGCTTGGACAGGACTCAGTTCCTTATACAGCCATGGACTGAAGCATCAGTTCTTCATTGCCTGTTGGCCAGAGGTCTCTTTATTCTCTTCCTGTGAGTGCTTCTCCACGGAGTATCCACAGTCTGGCAGCCTGCTTTGGGAGAGCCCAGGAGAGAGAGGGAAGGCGAGCCACACACAACTCAGGTTTTGGTAACCAGCAACTGTAGTTGCATGGCATCAGATTTACTGTGTTCTCTTCCTAGGAAGCAAGTCATTAGATCCAGCTGCTAACTCAAGGGGAGGAGATGACACAGTACATGTTTACCAGGAAACTCAGGGTCATTGGGAACCATGCCAGAATCCGCTACACACACACACACACACACACACACACACACACACACACACACACACTCCTATCAAAAGTGAAAAAGTCACAGTGAACAAAAACTCTACAAACAGCAGTTGTGTCATAACATGTATTAAGCAAGATGGTAGCGTAGTTTCTGTTGAATTAATTTAGATGTGGTTTCAGCATTTGTTTAAGCTGCTTTCATTTTGATAGCATGCTAATTGCAATCACTGCCTCCTTTCCTGAACTACCGAAGTCGTTCAGCAGAGTGACTATAGAAGTTCTAGCTCCCTGTTCACTGTCAGTCTTCGAAAACAGTTAACTTTTGGAGGCTAGAGCTCGTGAATGTAGCTGTGGATTACTGTTCCCTAACTTCTCCCTAGTACAGTAACTGCAACAAGTTAGTGCTCCTTGCATGCTTCGGCGGTGGATGCATGAAAACTGGCCTGGATGTAGGGTCCTCTGAAAATGGCAACCGGTGTTTTTCTCTAACGAGTTGTGTGATTTCTGATCAGCTTAATTGATGTTCTGCATTTTCTTCTTAGATGAATTGGATAAAAATCTATAAATTGGTAAAACTGATTGATTCAATAATCTCACTTCAGGGATTTTACCTTGAGTTTGGAAATATGGTTTTATATTGGAGGGTTTGTCACAGCGCATAATAATAAGAATAGAAAGATAATTGTTATCCCAGTAGTCAGTATGAAATTAAAAGAAACAAAACACAACAAATATTATGTAGCTAAAATTTCCTTATTATCTCCCTAAGCATTCAGAGTAGGCATCCACTGCTATTGAGTCAATTCTGGTCAGAGAACCCCTGGGTGGGGTTTCCTAGGCTGCAGTGCTTTATGTGAGCGGGCAGCTTCATCTTTCTGCTGTGCAGTGGCTGCTGGGTTTGAATGAGTGGCTTGGAGGTTTGCAGTCCAACACCTATTCAGCACCACCACCACCAAAGTTCCTTAATATGGAATTACCTAAAAAAACTTCCGAAAACTATGCAAATGTTAAGATCAATGTTATCGATTAACTTGTTGTCATAGGAGGTGGTTCATGATACATTTTTGAACTGCCCAAAATAGAAAAAAATACTATATAACATATGATTTTGTTAGAGAAATGTCATGCAGACAAGCCTGCATAGAAAATATCTGAAGTGGAAGGGGGAGTAGGAGAGAGTGGAGCACATCCTGGCCCACCATGCCCTGAGGACGATGACCTCAATTAGAGCAGCCAGTCCACAGAGAGGACCACATGGTCAGCTCCACTATGAGACATGACGTCCCTCACTGACCATGGCCCAGCGAGGGACAGCACTGGAGACACAGTGTGGGAATTGCGCCCGACCTGAACCCACCACATCGAGGCAAAGCACTGGGGGAGTGTAGTGGAACAGCAAGGGAATGGCGCGACAAGGTCCCCAGGGAATGCTGAAGGTGGACTTTGGGGCCAGGGCATGGTGCCCCAACAGACTGGACTGGAAAACACTCCTAAAGTCCAACGAACGATCCTTGAACTAACTACAAGCTTTTCTTTCTTGTTGTGTTTTGTTCTTTGTCAGTGATTTGTTGTTGTTGTTTTGTTGTATACTATTGCTTGGTTTTGCTCTGTCTTGTTTTTGTGCATGCTGTTATCTCTGCAGGTCTGTCTAAATAGGATAGGCTGGATGAACAAGCTAGAGGAAAAACAACGGGACCGACAGTTCGGGGGGGAAATGGGATGGGGTGGGGGTAAGGAAGTGGTGTTAATAAACCCAGGGACAATGGAACAACAAGTGATTCAAATTGGTGGTGAGGTGGGAGTAGCAGACCTGGTAGGGCATGATCAAGGGTAATGCAACAAAGAGGTATTGCTGAAACCCAGGTGGGGACAGAGAATGATAGTGGGACAGGAGGAAAGTCAAGGGAAATAGAGGAAAGAGCTGGGAGGCAAAGAGCATTTATAGAGGTCTAGACAAAGACATGTACATATGCAAATATATGAGAATGGGGAAATAGATCTATGTGCCTATATTTATAGGTTTAGTATTAAGGTGGCAGAAGGACATTGGGCCTCTACTCAAGTACTCCCTCAATGTAAGAATACTTTCTTCTATTAAATTGACATTCTATGATGCTCACCCTCCCGACAACCGCTGAAGACAAAGTGGGTGAGTAAGCAAATGTGAAGAAAGCTGATGGTGCCCGGCTATCAAAAGAGATAGCGTCTGGGGTCTTAAAGGCTTGAAGGTAAACAAGTGGCCATCTAGCTCAGAAGCAACAAAGCCCACATGGAAGAAGCACCCCAGCCTGTGCGATCACGAGGTGTCGAAGGGATCAGGTATAAGACATCATCAGAACAAAAAATCTTACCATCGTGAATGAAGGGGTAAGTGCAGAGTGGAGACCCAAAGCCCATTTGTCGGCCACTGGAGATCCCCTTGCAGAGGGGTCTAGGGGAGGAGATGAGTCAGTCAGAGTGCGATGTTGCACCGATGAAGAATACAGCTTTCCTCTACTTCCTAAATGCTTCCCTCCTCCGCCCACTATCATGACCTGAATTCTACCTTGCAAGTCTGGATAGAGCAGAGGAAGTACACTGGTGCAGATAGGAGCTGGAGGCACAGGGAATCCAGGGCGGATGATACCTTCAGGACCAGGGGTGTGAGTGGCAATACTGGGAGGGTAGAGGGTGAGTGGGTTGGAAAGAGGGAACCTATTACAAGGATCTACATGTGACCTCCTCCTTGGGGGACGGACAACAGAAAAGGGGTGAAGGGAAATGTCGGACAGGGCAAGATATGACAAAATAATTGATAAATTATCAAGGGCTTATGAGGGAGTGGGGAGCGGGGAAGGAGGGGGAAAAAAAAAGGACCTGATGCCAAGGGCTTAAGTGGAGATTTTGAAAATGATGAGGGCAATGAATGTACAGATGTGCTTTACACAATTGATGTATGTATGGATTGTGATACTAGTTGTATGAGCCCCTAATAAAACATTGAAAAAAAGAGAAAAATATCTGAATTGTACAACATAATATAAAATGGTGTCTTTCTCTGGACGGGCAGATCCTTTTTAATTCTATATCATTTTTTGCCAGTCACTGCTCTTTATTACCTTTCATACTCAGAGTGAACAAAAGTAATTTCATTTTTTAAACCATTGACTAAATTAACATTCTTTTTGTATTAGCTATTTTGTTTTCTGCCATAGCGAGAAGTATATTCATTTCAGATGGAATAATAAGTTGATTACTAGAATATTAGGATTAATTTTAGGATAAATTATGTGCATGATGCTGAAGAGTATTTAGAGTTTCTAGTGTAACAATTTGAATATCAAAATAAGTGGCATTTTAATACTAGAAGTTGTATATGTAGGAATCATAGGCATTATAACTGAGTATGAACTGCTAATTTTAATTATTTTTTGTCTTTTATTGCTCAAATAAATATGTTTTTGCCAGAGGTTTCCTGGGCATAAATGTTTGTTTTTTTTAAAACAATTTATTAGGGGCTCATACAACTCTTATCACAGTCCATACATATACATACATCAATTGTATAAAGCACATCCATACATTCCCCGCCCCAATCATTCTGAAAGCATTTGCTCTCCACTTAAGCCCTTTGCATTAGGTCCTCTTTTTTTTTCCCTCCCTCCCTGCTCCTCCCTCCCTCATGTGCCCTTGGTAATTTATACATCGTTATTTTGTCATATCTTGCCCTATTCGGAATCTCCCTTCCCCCCCTTCCCTGCCGTCCCTCTCCCAGGGAGGAGGTCACATGTGGATCCTTGTAATCAGTTCCCCCTTTCCAACCCACTCGCCCTCCACTCTCCCAGCATCGCCTCTCACACCCTTGGTCCTGAAGGTATCATCCACCCTGGATTCCCTGTGCCTCTAGCCCTCATATGTACCAGTGTACAACCTCTGCCCTATCCAGCCCTGCAAGGTAGAATTCGGATCATGGTAGTTGAGGGGAGGAAGCATCCAGGATCTGGGGGAAAGCTGTGTTCTTCATTGGTACTACCTCACACCCTAATTGACCCATCTCCTGGGAGAAAAGTTTTTAAAGGTATAGTTTTACCATAAAAAGCAGCTGGTTTAAGTATATAAAGATTTTTCATAAATTTTCGGCATCCGTCATTATAATCCAATTTTTAGAACGTGTCTGTTGTGCAGATAAGAGCGTTGGAGGCGTAGTGTGTTGCACGATGGACTGCACAAGGCCACCAGTTTGAATCCAGGAATTTCTTTGTGGGAGAGACATATGGCTTCCTAACTTCCACAACCAGTCTTGGAAACACACAGGGGCATTTCTACTCTGTCCTAGAGGACTGCTGTGTGTGGGCGTGGACTGGATGGCTCTGTTTGTTGCTTTTTAGAGTTGTATCACCCCAATAAAACCCTAAACTGGGACTTTCCCCCATTCTCTATCAAATGTAGAATTGGGGACAAAAGAGCTATTATAACAGGAGTATATTTATTGTTTCTGTAATGTGCATATTCTATCTTACCTGCACCCTGTGCGTGCATATCAAGTTGTGTACTTTTTATTTAGAAGACTATTATAATGGTCCAAGTGGAATATGTGTGAATTGACAGAACTTTTAGTAGAGAAGTTTTTCATTAGAGGCAAACTTTCTCTTATATTTGTTTTAGAGAGTGCCAGGTAAATTGGTTTGACTTTAGGCTGTGATCTCTCACAGCTGGTTTATTTTTAGCAGATCCCAGTGGAAAAGATTGACAAGCTAATGGAGACACCTCTTAATTATTCGCTGCATGTAAACCTCAAGGCCGTTCTAGGCAGGTCATGCTCGTGGATAATTAAAAGGAAAACCAACGAAATAGACAGTTTATCATTAATCTGAGAATAGAGTCCTTCAGCAAAATTGCTATTTTCCTTGTAAGTCACCAGAGGGCGCTCCTTTCTAATGTATTACTTAAAATTTTTTAAAATCAATCCTTTTATAGAGAGCTTGTACAGACATCCTAACAATCCCTAATTCTATTAGGTCAAGCATAATCGTACAGTTGCTGCCACCATCAGTTTCCAAACATTTTCTTCATGAACTCCTTGATACCAGCTCCCTTTTATCTCCTGACTCCACATTACCCCCAGGACCCCTTATTGCTATTATATATTATTATTGTGTTTTGCCTTATCTTACCCCATCCAATAAATCTATTCACCAACCATGCCCCAGGGAATTATTATATTAGACTATGAAAAATTTGAGGCAGTTGTTGGTTTCTAGATTTGGATTACTTGGAGACTATTGCTTTCTTTTGTGAATTCCAGGGTGTTTTTTTTTTGTTTGTTTGTGTGTGTGTGTGTGTGTGTGTGTGTTAGTTAAGTGCTTTAATCTCACCCTCATCCACTTCATTCCGACTCATAGCGAGCCTGTAGGACAGGGTCGAACTGCCCCTATGAGCAGTTTCCGAGACTCTAGCCCTTTGGGGAGTGGAAAGCCTCGTCTTCTCCCCATCTTTCAGAGCATGCCCTTATGACAAGCAAGTCGGTCTTCTCTGATTCCGGCAGTAGCACATGTGGGGGTACAATATCCTCCAAGTCAAGTTTATTCTTGCTTACCAGCAGCTTGATAATGACCCTCCTGTGTATTCACGTTAAGGTTTCAGACCGGGTCGAGCGGCGGCTTCAGGAAATCGAAAGAGAGATGCGCACCGAGAGGGAGCTGGTGGAAAAACGGCAGGACCAGCTGGGCCTGATGTCCTTGCAGCTGCAGGAGGTTTGTGAAAATCCCCTCCTTGGAGGGCCACTCAGTGTTGTGGAGTTCTTTAAACAGCGTGGAACCTGTTTTTACCTGCAACAGTATAATTTAACACAGGGGAAGGCCAGCGGATTGGCTGTAATCCTCTCTATGGACTTTCTTGGTTTCAGACCCAGAGTCTACAGTTTCTTACACTAAGCCCCAGTTTGCTCATTAGTCACAACCACAGTGTCAGCCTCTGCAGACTGGTGTGAGGATAAATGAATTAAAGACGGTAACACACCTAGTGCTTCGGGTGGGCTCAGAGCAAGTTGACCCAGAATACAACTGTTCAGATCACTTTTCCTGAGTACGAACTAGAACCAGGAACTAGAATGGCCCCCGGGGTAAAGCCGACTGGTACTTACTTTTTGTAAATAAAATTCCATTGGAATACAGCCACACCCAGTCACTTAGACACTGTCTGCTCTCATGCTACCACATCCCAGGAGAACTTGAGAAAGATGTTGTACAGCCCACAATGCTTGGAAGGTCAACTCTGGGCCTTCGTAGGAAGAGTGTTCCAATCTCTCTACTAGATGATCATCGTGCCAGTTCAAAATGGTGGGTGGTTAGAACCTTTGAAATATGCTTTCAATTCTGAAATTTCAGTGGAAACCTTAGAACATGGAATTTCTGTGCATATAATCACTCACCTACGTGCCTTCCCCACTCACAGTTTGCAGTATTTATCCTTCTTTTTGTCTCTCTCCATATAGATGTAATTTTGTTTTCTGAATGTAAGCTGAACACATTATGTCTATAAGTACTTCTGCTTCTCAATAATTTGGTCGGTGTTGCCCCAAACCATCATCCTCTTCCATAATCACAATATAATGACCAAAATCAGGGAAGTACCATCCGTACAATAATATGATGGAATCTACTCCAATTTCACCACTAATGCTCTTTAGTGGCCCAGGGGACAATATAGGCCAAGCAGAGTATCTGGCTGTCCTGCTTCTTTCGTCTCCTTTAATTTGGAGTAGTTCTTCAGATGGCTTCTCTGTCATTCGTGACCTTGATAACTGTGAGGAATAGTGGTCAGGTACTTTGTACAGTGATGCTGTTTTGCAGTTGTTGATTTTTTTATGCCTGGATTCAGGCTATGGACTTTGGCAGGAAACTAAGGAGTCGGTGATGTGTTCTTCCCAGCAGGCATGTGATGTCGATTTGTCTCATTACTGCTGGAGATGCTGAACACTTGTGGTGTTTGGGGCCTGCACCTTTGTCCACTGTAGAGTTCCTAGTTTTTCCTTTGAACGGATTCGCTTATGGGGATATTATGAATTAAGTATTTTATGGGGAGATTCTCTGAGATTTGAAACTATTCTATTTCTCATCCACTACGTCTTCTTATTAGTTAGTAGTATTGAGGATTACCTTGAACAATTCCTATTATAAGTAGAGCCAGATGACATTTTTCCTAACTCCATCGTTCCTTCTCTTTTGGAACATTTGTACGTGTAATTCTATGAGAAAGAGTCTTCCCTTTTCCTTTATTTATCTTGCTCTTTATTTCTAAGGTCAGCAGTTTGAAACCCCAGTGTTCCTTGGGCGAAGGGTAGGGTCTTCTGGCACTGTAAAGGTGCACGGCCGTAGAAACCCCCCGGGACCGCTCTACCCTGGCTTTCGGGCAGCTGTGAGTCCGAGTCAACCCCATCGCAGGGACTGACCTTTTTTGGCCCAGATTGATAGGAGAGCCCTGGCAGCGGCGTGGGAAAGTGGTATGGCGAGCTGAAAGGTCACGAATTTGATCCCAGCGGCTGTTCTTGGGAGAAACATGTGATAGTCTGCTTCTGTAAACCTTGCAGCCCTGCTAACAAACACGATGGGGCAGTTGGAAGGAACTTGATGCCCAAGGGCTGTTGATACGGTCTTGAGGAGCCCTGTGCAATATCAAATCTAATAATTATGAAACAAGGAAACCAAATTATTAAAAGGAATTACTCTTTTCATGAAATTGTTTGCTCTAAAGCTTATGTACTCATGTGCTTGTAGATCATTAACCTTTATGAACTGGCATAAATTTTATTTTATGCACTAAGAGAGACTGCCAAAAGCAGGAATAGAAATGGTAATGCTAAAATGTAGAATGAAAATGGATAGAAAAACCAGCTTTTGTTTTCTAAAATTCTGTTTTCCTCTATTACACAAAAGGAGGTATATCTTTCTTAATTGGTAATTAACTTTGAAGCAGATTCTTTGTGGAATAATTAGATATATCTTGTGGGTTACCTTTCTTTCTTTCTTTTAAAACAACAACCTTGATTTTTTACATTTTTTTCTCGAAGTAAATTGTATCTCGTGATCATAAGAATAGAGCCAAAGAGGCAATTGCTCTTTTTTTTTGTGAAAGAAAATTAGAGAAATTTTCTGTACTTACATTCTTCTCTCTTCACAGAATGCACCAAATTACAATGAAAGGGAAGATTGCTTCCCACCCTTGTTCTTGAGAAACCAGGCCCTGAGTATTTGCATTGTAATTGTCAATTTGACTAAGAGCTTGAGCTATGATTTGGAATTTATTCTCCAACAATACAATAGAGAATCACTATTGATAAGAAATATTTAATTTCTTATTTTGTCACTTCAGGTAGTGCTCCATATGCTTTTAAAAGGTGGTTTTAGATTAAATGGTGGAGTAGACACTGGAAAGGAATGATCTTGCCAAAGCATTTTCCTACTCTAAAATTAAGTGTGGCACAGACTGTTCTGGAAAGGTCATGTTAAAGGGCAAAAGCACTACTTTCTGTTTGATATTAAAAATACTTGAGGGAAATATCTGTATTGTATGATAAGAGTATTTGATATAATTTTAAATTTCTGGTTGTGATGAGCAATTGAATCTATAGGCAATTAAGTATAAATCTGAGTTGGATTTTATTTCTGTCTGTTAGGTTGCAGAGACTAGACTTGTAGTCACAGCACCCTCCTATCTTCCCCTTGTAGAGTTCAGCGTTAGTGAAGATCGTGTCATTTAAAAGTTGTCCGGTGATTGAGAGAACTCATTTCGAATTGCAGGAGTATCAGAGAAGAAATCTGTCGTCTTGACTAACCTTGCTTCTCGTTCATCATGTAATGAGGTCCTCGGGTTCTTGGAGTTCCCTCTGCTCCCCTGGAACTGAAAACAGAAGGAATCATTGTGAATTGGTTAAGGAAAAATGACTCTTCTTGCATATAGTCTTGAAGAATTGCTCACTCTTTTCTTTCTCTCCTGGTCTGAGTTAAAGGACTTGCTCCTGAAGCCACTTCATTTTTTTTGAGCCTCTGGCTTAGGAATGTCAGATTTTCTAAAACCTGGTGCGGTTGTTAGACCTTGTATATCACATTTTAAACAGCCTTGTTTTGAGTTGGTTGTTTGGGAACAACCTTGTTTTCTCTTTCCTAAGAGCGGCGCGTGCTCTAGTACGCTGAGCTCGTACCAATCAAAATCAAATATTGTTGTGCCTGTAACCATCTGTCAGCCTTACCTTGCTGGACCACGGTACAAAAATCCAAGTGTTTACTTAATATTAGGCTACACCTTCCCCAAATCAAACCAAACTCTGTGCCATTGAGTCGATGCCAACACTCATAGTAACAGCTCGACAATAACCTTCTTATGGCTACTTACATTTAGAAGAGGGAGGGAGGGAGGCCCGATGGGCTCAGGGATCAGAGCCCAAGTCACAACTCCCTTGCAGTTCCACAAATACTATCAAATCCTAGACAATGTTTCTAATTTTTGACTACGGTAGCTTGTACATTCCTGATTTGGCTTTTACTAGCTGTTCTATTTAGATGACGCTAGTCCTCGTCTCTAATAGAATTACATGAGAGGAAGGACATAAATGCTTTGTGTATGTGAGGGTGCTGCAGTAAACAGCGATGAAGGGTCCTCTCTGATCTCTTCTGGTTCCCTATTCCCCCAAAGCAGGGGGCAGACAAACCTCCATGGTCCATCCTTCTTTACCTATTCTTACACTGACCGTTCCTCCCACGCATCTCCACTGCATCCATGCTGGGTTTGATGATTTGTTTCAGTGGCCATACAGAACTCACAGACAACACTCACAATTAAAGGGCTTCCTACGGAAGTTAATAGGTTACCACAAGCCGGGATCAGCAAACAGTCAAGATGCAGTCATTAGTCTCCTTAGCCAGCAGCCACGTCTCTCTCCATTTCTCAGTCTCCCAGCACATAGTCTCTTGGCCTTTGCCTCCATGGGCCAGAGAGCCAACCTGCCCGTCTCACTGTGCCACTGTTCTGTAGCCTTGGGCCAGGTAAGGAGAAGGTATCACAGAGTCTGTGCTGTTCCTTTGAGTCTCTGTGCCACAGTCTGTGATTGATCTAGTCTCTGTAGCCTCCACTCCTCCAACAGAGATCTAAAATGTGCTCTTCCACGGTCCTTAGGATTCTTTCTTCTCTACGAAGATGGCTCCTTCTTATAGCAGGGGATGGTAACGAAAACTGACCAGTGGTCTTTTTCAGTATTACACATCCTTTATTTGCATAGTCCAAAACCATCACTTGGTGGGAGTTACAGAGATTTAGGTAGAAGAATCATTTTACAAAATTTCGTTCAACTACAGGTCCTTCAAAAATTTCATGGAAAACTAGAATGAAATCATAGTGGAATTGTGTGAACCATTTTGGATATACTTCTCCAAAGATAGATTTGTTTGCTCTTCTGACAATCTATATTTAATTTTTTTCACCAGCTTTGTCATTCCAAGACATCAATTCTTTGGGCTTCATACATTGCCTGGCTTTCACACACCTATGAGGTGATTCAGGTACTGTTTCTTGGCTTAGGCACAGCTTAGTTCTTGAAGTGACATATTTGCTTGTTATTTAAAGAGGGATTTTTACAGCAGATCTGCCTCGGGCAATGCATTGTTTAATTTCTTGACTGCTGCTTTAGCGGGCATTGATGGTGGATCCAAGAAAAATGAAATCCTTGACAGGTTCAATCTTTTCTCTGTTTATCATGACACTGCTTAGACTTTAGTTGCTCCCATAGCCACTGCCCTGTTTTGGGGCAATCAGAGTTAGTGATCCCCAACATAGTATGTATATGTGTTTTGTAGGGTAAACTGCTTTCATTGTGGTGAATTTCTGTTGTCTGTTGTATGACTGTCCTTTATGGGCCTTCACACTGGCCCTCCTAGCCACCTCCTTAGTTTAGGGCCGCACCAGTAGTGTTCACATTGTAAATAAAGAGCTTTAAAAGCCGAACCAGGCAAGCTCCGAGCCTGCGCTGCAGTTTCTAATCCCTGGGGAAGAAGCCCCAGGGTGCACTTCTCTGTTTTGCCCATGCGGAGAAAGGAATTGCAGAAAAGCTGCAAAACTGAGAAGATTATCTCCTTAGATCAGCAGAGGGCCCAGAGCACTTCAAATCCCAACTGGACAACCATGGTCAGCCTGGTGAGTAGGAAGATGTGTGTAGCCAGGCGACCTTGTGCAACTCCGTGTTCTTCGCAAGGTGAAGCCGATACTGTACTATTTAGCTGGCCGTGGCTTTGGAACCATACTATACTCTTTTCAATCCTAATCCCATTGACTATTTTTCTTTCTTTTTTCAAAGATGACTGTTTTGTTTCCACTGTGCATTTGTGGTGATACATATTTTATGAGGTTTTTTCAATTTGTTTTTTCAATTTGTTCCTACATGATTACAGTTAATTGCTATTTCTTGATATGTTGTCCCCTTTCATTATGCTTGTCTTTGTACAGTTTGCATTTCTGGCACTTGGTTGTATAGTATACCAAGACAAAAAACAGTCACTGTCATTGATTTCATTCTGACTCATAGCGACCCTATCGGACAAGACAGGACAGCCCCTGTGTGTTTCTGAGACTGTAACTCTTCATAGGAGTAGAAAGCCCTATCTGTCTTCAGGAGAGCGGCTGGTAGGTTTGAACTGTCGAACTTGCAGTTAGCAGTCTCATGCATAATCCATACACCACCAGGGTTCCTCTGAGCAGTGTGCAATTATGGAAAAATTTTTAAGTGCATTAGTGGCTATATTAATGTTATTTTGATACTATGTTTAACTGGTTTTATTTCTCATGTACTTGTTTAATATTTTCATTTAATATTTGGTATATGTACTTATCTTTTAAATATACAAATCTTATATATGTATATATTATGTAATATATAATTTGTAGTACATATTAAAAATATATAAATAACTAAATGCTTTGATCATATCATAAATATCAGTCATAAATAGCAGATCATAAATGCAAACAGAAACTCTCTTCTTTAAAGGTTGCTCATGCCATCAGTCTATCCATTTGTCTTTCATCTAATAATTTTATTTTCTTCTTTCTCCCCTCAGTCAATTTCCTGGCTCCCCGAAAAAGTGATCATCAGTATTTTTAATCTGGCTTATATGTATGTTTTCTTTGTGCTTTAAAGTATCTCAGATAGATATCTTCCTATCTCTACTTACCTACCTGCCTACCTAGCTATCAATCTGTTTATTACCAATGATCATAAATATGGCATAGGACTGCGCAGTGTTTTGCTCTGCTATAATAAGCTTATCATGTGTCAGAGCCAATTCAGTGACAACCATTGAGTACTACAGTATCATGTAAACATACTTTTCCATGCACTGGGAAGCCAAATAGTCTGTGTGACTTGCTTTATTGCGGTAGTCTGGAGCTGGACTGACAATATGTTTCTGAGGTATGCCTGTGTCTCTCTTCCTCTCCCTGTGTAGGTGTGTACTGACTACCAGTGTTTCTGAGAGTTGCCTTTACATGTAAATATTTTGGTTTCCCAGTGCATATAAAACGGATGCCAATGCTATCCTGTAGCCTATTAAGTGTTTAGTAGTATTATGGATGCTTGACATTATTGTGAGAATTACCAAAATGTGACCCAGAGGAAGGAAGTGAGCACATATGTTGGAAAACCATGCTGATAGACTTGTTCAATGCAGGACTGCCAGAAATCTTCAATTTGTGAAAAATGCATTATCCGCCAAGTGCAATAAAACGGGTATGTCTGTCTGTCTCTCTCCACACACACATGCATATTAGACCTTGGAGAAGTTAAATGACAAGATAATGGAGTTTTTCATCTACTTTTTGCAGTCCTACCTTGTTATGTTTTTTTGTTATGTTGTTTTTCAATCACCAATACCGTGTGAACATTTCTCTACTTAGCTTATGTAAAAATACTTTTTCATAGATTGAATCTTTGATAGCAGGTGTCCTCAGACTATTTTTCTAAAAGGTCTTAACTCTTCTCATTTCCATCAGCAGTCCTTTCACTCTGATTCTCACTGACCGCTGGGGCTGTAATTCTTTTGCATTTTTGCCAGTCTGCTGGCTCTGAGGATGGGGCTTTGGACTCTCATCATCAGTTAGGGTCTTAGACATGCACAGGGGCAGTTCTACCCTGTCCTGTGGGGTTGCTCTGAGTTGACATCGACTCGATGGCAGTGGGGTAGTTGTATATTCCCTGAGGACTTTTGAAATGGAAGCAGGAAGCAATCTAAATTATCTACAGATCAAATGATTCTGCTGTTGTCTCAGTATCATATTAGAATAATTGGTTTTCTGCCTCTGATTTAATGTCACCGAGGAAATGGTGTGACCTCCTCCAGTTACACAAGAGGAAGGAGAATCCAACTCCTCACTAGCTCACAGCCAATTTTGATGAGGCGGAGGCCAGCCATGCGTCCATCCTCCAGCCCTCTTTACCCCCTTCTGCTACCAGCTGTTCCTGCCTTGCCACTCTCCATACTCTTGTGCAACGGCCCCAGAGAACTCATGGACGATCCGCATGATGATGGCGTTTACCAGAGAAGTTGACAGGGTACGATCCGGGAAAGAGATGTGAAAGATACAGTTGTTGTTTGTTGGTGTCGCCCATGCACACCTTTGTCCAAAGAACGTTGTATTGCTCAAAGGCATTCAGCTTGACTTATTTTATGGGCCAGGGAGGCCACCACTCTGTCTCATGTTCTTGGGGCTGCGGTCTTGACTGCCACCTCTGCTGCCCTCCTCTGTCAGCACAAGGATCTCAGAGTCTAGAGGTGTTCCATTCCTCACGTCCTTCTTGGTGGTCATGAGACCTGCCCATTCCTGCTTCTGACCGTGGGTCGCCTTATGGGTGGGAACACGGACGAGTTTTCTTATTGTCATGCTTCCACCTCGTCATTGGTGGGAGTTAAAACAAGCATGGGCATGAGTCATAGCAAGCTTTCTTTTTAAGTTCCCTTTTTAAAAATGAACAGTTCATTGACCTGTCTTATACAATCCGATGTATCCATTCACATACAATTCTGTTGTTCAGACCATCGAGCGGGGCTGTACTGTCATCAGTGCAAAGCAGGTTTTGTAGGGTGCTGCAGCCACTCCTGTTTGGTTCCCAGATAGCTAGCTGCCTTCTCTATGTCTTCTCCTCACCGACTATTCTATTATGTGGCATTTTTACATATATGACAATAGTACAACACCTCTGAGCCAGATATCTTGTTCACTAATGAAATATGTCTGACAGTAATGAATGCAGTGTGTAATGCTGACTTCGATGGTTAAGGTTGTGTGTCAACTTGCAGCTTGGTTGGGACATGATTCTCAGTGGTTTAGCAGTTATGCAATAATGTAATCTGGCAGATCTGATGCACTTATCTTCCATTTACATATAATTTCAGGTAATACCATTACATAATGACCTGGTCTTTGATGTCAATAAGGGAGGAACCCAATGATGTTAATAAGTAAGGAATGTTTGTGTTCATTGTTGTTGCTTTGGCATTTTATCCCTGTTCTGATAGTCTTTTCTGAATTACTATTTTATTGTTATTGTACACTGTAGAGTCAATTCTGCCTCCCACCTGCCCTATGTACTGCCAAACTAAACACCATCCAGTCTAGCACCATCCTTAAAATTGTTATGTTCGAGCCCATTGCAGCTACTGTACCAGTGCATCTCGTCCGGGGCTTTCCTTTTTTTTTTTTTTGCTACTCATCTACTTTACCAGGTATGATATCCTTTTTCAGAGACTGGCTTAGACTGAAAGCACGTCTAAAGTATGTGAAGTGAAGTCTCTCCATCCTTACTTTTTAAAGAATTTTATTTGAAGTCATTTTATCGGGGGCTCGTACAACTCATCACAATCCATCCATCCATTGTGTCAAGCATATTTGTGCATATGTTGTCATCATCGTTTTCAAAGTATTTTCTTTCTACTTGAGCCCTTGGTATCAGCTCCTCATTCCTCTTGATAATTGATAAATTATTTCTTTATTTCATGTCTTGCACTGTCCGATTTCTCCCTTCACCCACTTTTCCCTTGCCCATCTCCCTGGGAGGGGTTTATAGATAGGTCATTGTGATCTCCTTCCTCTTTCCCTTCTCTTCCCCCTCCCCTCCTGGTGTGGTTACTCTCAATATCGGCTCTAAGGAGTTTATCTGTCCTATATTCCCTGTGTTTCCAGCTCTTATCTGTACGTATGTACATGCTCTCGTCTAGCCAGATTTTTAAGGTAGAATTTGCTTAAAATGATAGTGGTGGGGAGGAAGCATTAAAAAACCAGAGGAAAGCTGTATGTTTCATCGGTGCTGTACTGTACCCTTACGAACCGGTCTTCTCCTCACAACCCTTCTGTAAGGGGATGTCTGAGATAGTTAAAGTTTATTGTGCCAATCTGGCCAATAAACACATGTGGGGTTAATTGAAGGGTGGAGAGATAAATGGTTTTGTGAGCCTTGCCTTTCTAGTTCTCAGGTCTCTTGCTTTCTGATGGTCAGACCAGGGTGAAGCTGCCTTGGCCAGTTCCCTGCTTTAGTTGGCAGGGCTCACTTCCTGCAGGACGTCCCTGAGGAGAAGCCACATGGACCTGCCCCGATGAAGCCCTGGGTGCTGGAACAGCCATATGGAGACCCCTGCCCACGCTGAGATGCTTACACATTCACTAACTCAGCTTTCTTCCTGCAGTCGGCATCATTGTGTGTGTTTTGTGAGATGGAGGACTTTGTGGATTGGTGTCAGACATATGGGCTGCTATTGGACTTGTGGGTTTGGGCAGCACTGGGTTGGGATGTTTTCTAGATGTGCACTTACCTTTTATATAAAACTCTCTTATACATATGAGTTTTTATGGATTTGTTTCTCTAATGTACCCAGACTAACAATTGCTTACAGAATGGTGTTGGGTCTCCATTCCGCACTCCACCTCATTCTCATTGATATGATTATTTGTTCTGTGTCTTTGATGCCTGATGCCAGATCCCATCGACACCTCATGATCACCAGCCTGGTGTGCTTCTTCCATGTGGGCTTTGTTGTTTCTCAGCTAGATGACAGCTTGTTTATTTTCAAACCCTTAAGACCCCAGACACTATATCTTTTGATAGCTGGGCACCATCAGCTTTCTTCACCACATTTGCTTATGCACCCACTCTGTGTTGAGAAGTTGAGCATCTCAGAGTGCTGGATTATTAGAACAAAGTGTTCTTGTCTTGAGGAAGTACTTGAGTAGGGGCCCATTGCCATGACTGTAAATGTTAATGGGAGTAGAAAGCCAGCTCATGAATTGTCCTTGGTCAATGATAATGGAAATTCTTTGACAAGGTCAGTTGAAAATCCTGCTTGCATTTAGATTGCAATTATTTTAAATATATAGATTTATTTAAAGATGATGTCCTTTCAACTGTTTTCCAACAATGTTTTATAATGTCCTATATAAAGGAGGTCTTGCACATTTTTTGTCAGACTTATTTTCAAAGCAACTTATGATTATTCTTTACAATGCCTGTACTTTTTTCTTTTCGTAGAAGGGGTGGAATTTTCTGAATTCAGTGGCTAGAACTTCTAATGGGATACTGAAAGGAAACTAAGATAATGAGCGTTGTTTGCTAATTTTTCTATTTCTGGGGAGATCTAATGTTTGTTCCTGATTTCCACTGATACCTCCTATTAGTTTCCTGGTTGTCAGGAAGGAGCCCTAGCTGCACCATGTGGTTCACAAAGTGTTCAATCCTTAACCAAAAGGTCAGGAGTTCAAGCCTGCCAGCTGCTCTGGAGGAGAAAGGTGCTTCAGCCAGCTCCTTTTACAGCCCCGGAAACCCTGCGGTGAGCTCTTCTCTGTCTGGGAGCGTCACTGTGCACCACAGTTGACTTGATAGCACCCAACAACGACAGATTGCTAAGAGAGAATTAAAAAAGAAATAGAAAGAATTGATTTGAAATTCATCCAATGCTCTTGCTGCAGAACTTCTCTTCTGCTGTGTAAAAGAGGAGGGCCTCTATCAATAGATGGAGAGCCCTTTTGGCATTCCTGTGAAGATTTTATTTGCTCATATATTCCAGTGGTTCTCGACCTTCCTAATGCTGTGACCCTTTCATACAGTTCCTCATGTTGTGGTGACGCCCCAACCATAACATTATTTTCGTTGCTACTTCATCACTGTCATTTTGCTACTGTTATAAATCGGACGACCCCTGTGCAAGGGTCGTTTGATAACCAAAGGGGTCATGGACCAACAGGTTGAGAACCGCTAACACATTTGTTTATTATACATTGCTGAATTAATATGCTGATATATTTAGGATTTTTTTCTTATTTGTATTTTTGATTGAGATTGGTTTATAATGTTATTGCTTTGTGACCCCCCTTTATTTTTAGAGGGAAGGATATAGCACAGATAATGGACAAAGACTTTTAAAGAGACTTGTGGGCAGCATTTTTCTTTTGTGATTTCCTGAACATTTCTAAGGGCAAAATCCTAAATGTAGGATTTTCACATAAAGATGTCTGTATTAAATACTTCAAATGTTGCCCCTCCTCCTCTGAAGTAACAAAGACACAAAGACATTGCAATTTAGTAGATGTTGACTCATGATTCTGTATAGGATTTCCGTGGCTGCAATTCTATTTGGGAAAAAACAGCCTCATCTGTCTCCCTCCAATTCAATTCAGTTAAAAATAAAATCAGCTACTTGGAGAGTTGCTATGCTTTTGACCACTAGTCGTCAGTGTTAACCCGTCTATTGTCGCCCAGCAGAGCTTGCTTGTTAAAGTGACTAAACTTTGGTGAAAAATGTTCTTTAGAAAGATATACCCTTAGTTCTTGTTCTTTCTTCTTTTTAGAATTTTTATTGTGAGTTAGGTGAAGGTGTGCAGAGCATATCATCAGTTTTTACATTAAACAATTCATACCACAAATATTTTGTTTCAATTTATATATCAAAGTGTATCACTCCTCCCACTTCCACTCTATGCTTTCTGTTCCCATCCCTCCATCTTCCCTAACCCTCTGAACTTTGTGAGTAAACACTGCCCTTTGATCTCAAATAGTGGATTATTGTAACACTGGAATGAGTTCACTTCCAAATTAGGAAGGGTGGCCAAGACCATCGTGTTAGATGCCATCAGTCTCCGTCTTTTCTTAAAGAAAACATAGATTGTGTTTTAAATGGGGCTAGGACAGGACAACTTCAGAGACTTATCATCTTCCGGTTGAGGGAGACCATCATCACGAGGTCGTAAAGGCATCCATCCAAGGGTCTGCTGAAATCTATAGCATTGGAAAGGACATGGGTGGTCAGAGAAAACAGGATTGGTGGCAGAACATTACAACTAGACCTTTAGTTCTTGGGGCTTCCTGAATGTGTCTTGGCACAAAAGCTATAATTGAAAAAATGATGGCACCACTTGTATAAAATGAGTGAAACAGTGTTGCACTCCCCACTGCTGCAAAGTAATGTCCAGCACTTTGAGTGTTGCACCTTAAGAAAACTTCTTACCACCGGAAGAGTAGTCACCTCTGGAACTTTTCTTTTGGATTTGTATCATGCATGCTATTCAGAGTTGCAATTTCCTTTCTCTCCAATAGTTTGTCTGTGGAAAATCATTCTACACTCACTAAAGCAATCAGAGACCAGTTAGAATTGATAGGAGAGTTTATGTCACAGGGATCGTAGTGTCCCTAGTCCTCTTCAGCCTTTGTATTTCTAAATTGTTCAGAATTCTCCCAAAGACAGTTTCTCTAAATTTTTATCTAACATTGACCAAAGCTTCTTTCTTTTAATTATAGTTTTCCTCTAATACTCATTGTCTTTTACACCATATTTTTTAGCTTTTTCAGTTATAATTATTTTCTAATGTGTAATGCTTTATATTTGTCCTTTGGATCATCTAGTTTTATTTATTCCCTGTAGTTGCTAGAAAAGCATGTTTTATGTATACGCTCTCTCTCAACTCATTTCATTTCGAGTGAATTTACATTTCTGTTCAATACCTTGAATCATTAAAAAATGGGAATTGGATGCAGGTTTTCAGAGTGGATCCGTTTTCCAGTCAATAGTTCATACACATTTTGATGTCTTTGATTGCAATCCCATAAGGTAATGTCACTCATCTTCCTGTCTCATTGTTTCTTGATACCAGTCCTCTTCCTTTCCTAAGTCCTCTGAACTTTGCTCGTGGGTAAATGCTTGATTCTTCAAATGTATATGTACTTCTCAGTGTGCTTATACACCTGTGTATCATTTGGCTGAAAATTGAGCCTTGGGGTGTATTTATTTCTAGACCTGAAGGATGATTAAGGGACATAGATTTGGACTTCACAAGTCTCCAAACAACTAATAAACCTGTTATTTAAAAATGATTTTTCATTCTCCCCCCCCCTCCCATATTCTCTCCCTCTTTGTTTAGGACCTTCTAATGTGATTTCTTTAAGAGCATTCGGTATTGGTAACCAGACAGCATCTAGTTCTTTCCTGTCTTTCTTCTTCCCCAATGCCGCGATACTGGGCATCTCCTCTGCCCTTGACATCCCAGCCACTCACCTGCTACTGGACCTTTCCGCGTCCTCTTCTTAGAGCTTGGGATTGTTAGGTATGGAGCTTTTGCCCTCATGCCATTCTGGACTCTGTCTCAGATGGGTCAAACTAATTCTCCATGGTAAAGCATTCCCTTTGCACTTCCTAGATCCTTACAGCCTCCTTTTTCCCCCTGTATCACACTTTTTAGTACCTAGTTTTGTCTGTCTATCTATCTATCTATCTATCTATCTATCTATCTATCTATCTATCTATCATCTATCTATCTATCATCTATCTATCATCAATGTAGCTATCTAGCTATTTATCTATCTAGCTATCATCTATCTATCTTTCTACATTTGTCTTTCTCCAAGACTAGAACATAGGCGTTATGAAGGTAGGCCCTCAGTCTGTTTCACTAACTTCCATGTCTCTGCATCTAAATTAGTGCCTAGCAGAGTAGGTGAATGAATGAATGAATGAATGCTGCATGCTGGGTGGTCAGACCAGCCAACATTATATCATGGGCCTCCTAGATGCCAGGTTTTGTGCTCAGGATTACAGGTTTAACGTTGTCTAAGACTTGGTCATGCCCTTGAGGAGCTCTGACCTTTGTAGGGGAAATAGAAATCCCCATCACCACGGCTGCTCAATAAATGCTTTATTCCAGGTGCTTGTAAGGCCCAGGGTATCCCAGAGGGTAAAACGGTGGATACATTGTCCTGGCCTATTTGGAAAATTTGGGTATATTAGGTAGCAGTTTTATTGAGACCTTGCCTTTTCAAGATACACATCATTTAAAGAAATGATTTTATGGGTGTGATTCTTTTTCATTGCTTATGAGTACATGTTAAACATTTTACCAAGCTCTGGCTGAAGCCCTTAGGCTATGGTTTTGATTCACACCCGTCCTCATTCCTTATCATTTTGCAACGCTAATTATTTTTTTCTCTCATAATGGTTACCTCTGGTTTTTTGTTCTTCTTTCTTTTCCTCCTTTCAAGGTCAAGGCAAACACTGTTCTCTGGAAGGTTGTGAAAGAACCAGTAATGGCAACGTGCTGATGAAAAGAAACTAGGGAAGGATGACTGGCTATTATGGGATCTGTCCCTCTAAGCTGGCTGCACACGACTTAGCACAGTTTGCAGCCGCCAGATCCACCCATATTACGCCCGTCGGCCTCTTGGTCCTGCCTCCTCTCTTCTCCTGCCTGTTCCCTTGTCAGCCCACTGTGTATTTTCTTGGGTTTTGGTCATTTCGGACGACACTAGAACACGTATCATACTTTTTCAGAAGATATATATATATATTTATTTTTCCTTCAAAGCTTCTTACAGAAGAAAATTTAGAAGCACTCTAAGCATTAATCTTCTAACCTCCTACTTGATACTTGGGTTTCTCTTCTCAGAGCAAATTTGGCGTGTGTGGGTCTTAGGTATTGTGGAAGCAGGGTCCCCCAAGCCATGTTATCTTTCTAGTATTGGGGAGTATTGAGAGAGTGGCTAGCTGGATGAAAGGCTATGCCATTTTGAAAACAAATAATGTTTGATTGTGCTTTGCACTGTGAATAGATTTTCCCTTAACATTTTTAATGGAAATCGTTCTGTTGCATTAGCTATCCCGTCTACAATGTGTCAGCACTCTCATTATTTCCATCTGTTCTCTGTTTCCACTGATCTAGCTTTCTGTCTCATCTTTGGTTTGGGGCGCCTATAGACCATTGGGACTCACAGTTAATTGTTTAAGGAAGCACATTCCTCATGGGTGATACTGTTTATTTGATAAGCCAATCAATTGTTTGGCTTCGGGGTGACCTGCAGAAATAGCTTCATTTCCAGAGTATTTTAGGACAGTAGTCTCTGGGGTTCCTCTAATCTCTTTCACTGCATTAGGTATGCCCCCCCTCCCCCCACCAAGGAATTTGGCTTTTGTTCTGTATGTTTCTCACATTGTACCTAGTTCTCCACTTGTGGCCCTGGTCAGGACCTCTGGAAGTCATAGCTGATACTTTCTAGTTTTTCTCGCTTCGGGTTAGACAAGGTTATTGTTCAGGTGAGCTGTTAGTGCCACGAGCTAGTTTCTTCTTAGAACCTTGCTTTCTTTCATTCTCAGAAGCTCCATTTGAGTATGCATCTTAGTGTGAGACCTCTCTACTCTGTTGGTCATCTCCAACATAACTCTAGCCTTACGGGCCCTTTTTCCTTTCCATTGAAGGTTGGCTTCTCCATTTCGTTACAGAGTGTTGGGACTGGGATCAGGATTGCATTGCATCTCTATATCACATCTGGCAGTAGTGGACTTTTCACAATATGAAGTCTTTCAAACCGTTAGCATGGACTGTAATCCCCCCTTTGTAGATTTCTCTTAATTTCCTGCAGTAGCGTTATATAGTTTTCCTTGTATCAGTATTTATACCCCCATTTAGACATAATCCCAGGTAGGTATTTCAGCCTTTGGAAGCTTCTTGCTAATGATTTCATTTCTTCTACAGAGTCTCCCTTGTTTGTATAGGGCAGAGATTCCCAAATTTATTTGACCTACTGCACCCTTTTCAGAAAACCAAACCAAACCAAAACAAAACAAAAAACCTTAACCCCTCTCCTGCCTCCTGGCAATTAAAATCAGTTGTACTCTAGCCCATAATCCAGGATCAAGTAGAGGTATCTGCATTTGGATACCCCCCCCCCCCCCACCCCTTTGAAATGTTTCAGTGCCTCAAGAAGTGGTATCTCGCCCACTATGGGTAGCACTGATGTGAGAGACATAACTGGGCTTTGTTTGCTGATTTTGTGCCTGCTACTTTGTTGAATCTTCGTATTTTTCCAGTAACTTTCTTGTAGAACCACTGGAGTTTTCTATGTATAGGAGAACATCAGGCTACTTTATTTTGATAATACATGTTGGAAACTAGGCTTTGTTATTGATAACATGGAACGTTTAAAATTGTGTTCTACATCATTGAAGAAATACCATGTGGGTAGCATGCCAGCGAAAGCTTTAGATTCTTTTAAAGGGTGTGGTTTTATGAGGTGTTGTGTAAATGTAAGTTGTCGTGAGATTCTTATAATCACATTTCTGTATAATTAACACGTCATGTCTTCTTAAGTTATGTATTTTATTAAGATAATATTACTTAAGGGTATTAATTGTTAGTACTTGAAATGTACTTTCTTGCCTATTTTACCTCCATTCCTCTTTCTTTATTTTGGCCATCTATTTATACAGTTCCCGTCCCACCCCTTGGTGTGCTAAGGGGCTTTCTTATTATTCAAAGGTTTTTGAAAAATTGATAATTTCAGGGTATCTTCTTGGTCCTATCCTTATAAGAGCTAGTTCCTCCATAATCTTTTCTCTAGCTTCTTGTATTTTTTTCCCCCTAACCTGCTTTCTAGGTTCTTGAGAACCTATGACGTGCTCTTTATTCAGGAGGCCCGCTGGTGCAGTGGTTAAGTTCCCGGTTGCTAACCAAAAAGTCGGTTGTCGGATTCTACGCACCAGCTGTTCCCCGGGAGCAGAGACCTGGTGATCTGATCGCAAAAAGGTTACATCCTCGGAAAGCCTGTGGGGACGTTCTCCTCTGTGACAGTGGGTTGCTAGAACAGAGTTGACAGGCTCCGCCAGCAACCACATGCTAATACCCGACTCTTGTAATGTACTTGTTATGTTTGTTCCTGTAGGTGTTCTCACGAGGCTCCTCAAGTCCTGTGTGGAAGTAGTAGTGTTGGCTTTGTAATGCATAGTCTTGTTGCTATTGTCTGTTGCATTCCAGGCTGACAACTGTTCTGGTGCTCGTACCATATATTAGTACACATCAATGTGTTGTTTAACCGCACTTGTTTTTCTATAGGTACTTGTTTGTTCTTGCCAATATTCCCTTTGTAAATGCTGACCAGTAATGCTAGTGAGTCCCTTTGTGCAGTACCGTATTCAGATCGACAGCCCACGCTGTCAGTGCTGTGGTGGTGGAGACAATGTCTGCTGCTGTCGTGGACTGAGTAGCCGTCTGACAACAGACTGAGATTTTCTGAGTGCAGGATTTGTTTAATTTCTATGTTATGCTTTTTTTTGAAGAGTGGAATGTTCTATCTACGTTTTCAGTGATGTATGCAAGACCATCTGTTTATAAAGCCTTTTCCATCATTATCAATGGATATTTATTGGACAGCTACTGAGTGTATAGTAATATTGTGCAAAGACCAGTCTTCTACAGATAGACTTATTCATTGGCTTAATATTGTTTTATTTTTATTAGAAAATATCCACACAAAAAAACACACACAAAAAAAGCAAACCAAGTCCCTAAAGCACAAAATGACACCCATCTCTGAACCAAAAAAGATGTTGTGCATTACAGGACTGTCTTCTCTGGCATCTAAAGCTTGAGAAATTCTAAATTAAGTTTCCACAATTATCTATGATCTTCTGTTTGTCAGTAATTCTTACTCAAGTGGTGCTGCCCGTGGAAGAGGGTAAAATGAAATATCATATTGTTCTGGGATTTTGAATAAAACTTTTTGCTTCCCCTTCCTGCCTTTTTGGGAGAAAGAATTATTCAGATAAAGACAGGCCCTCCACTAAGACTGTTTTTTTGATTTTGAAGGAAATCCTGGAAAGTCTTTCATTGGGTTCACATTCAACTTTACTTGCAAGATTTTTATTAAGTAAAAGCTTGCGTCAAACATAACCCATTCCAGTAATAGCAGGGGCATGGCGTTTGAGGGACAGTACTCATTTCCACAGTTGCTGTTCAGTTAAAGAAGCCAAAAGCCTTCCCTGCCTTGCTAGCATACCAACTTTGTAGGCAACAATGAAGGTTTTGTTTTGCAGATTGGCAAATTTAATAACATGTGAAGAATGAAATCCTGACAATAGTCAATAGGGATTTTGCTTTTGAGTTATTTTTATAGTTATGCTGGTAGATTTTTGCTGATTCAACCATGGTCTCTGGCCTAGTTACTAACCTTCCATGTGGGCTTTGGCTGAGATTTAGGGAAAAGGCTATGGCCATGAAACGGACCAGAAGGAATTGGCTGTCCTGGTGATTGAACTCATGACCTTGGTTTGCTTCATTAGCGCTGGTTTCCTACCCAGTCAGACTCCACAAATACAGACTTCGTCAAACCAGCAGGCTCGCTCGCTCATCGGGAAAAATGGGCCAGTAATAGGGGCCCATTTATCATAACACAGTAATTCCAGTAAGAGCTTTTGAATTATACTTTTCATAAGGAAGAAAAAGACATCTAGACTGTTATCAAAGGAGAGCATGGAGGTTTGGTTTTGATGGCCTCGGGTAATCTTTAAAGATAACTATTAAGAATGACCAACAGGATAATATCATGTTAATTTTTGATAAATCTCACTTTAATACATGATACTGGTTGCAGCTTATGACTGCTACATTTATGATATATTTGCTACTTTCATCTGGAAAATGTAGACTGTTCAACTGGCAGGAACTTTTTCTTTCATAGCTCCTAAATTTGCATGTTATCCTAAACATTAAAGATCAGTGTTGAGTTTCATTTGGACTTCTTCATACGATCCTGCTTTTACTTACTAAGAATTTTTTAAAAATAATTTTTTATTGTACATTAACTTACTGCCATCAAGTCAATGCTGACTCACAGCGACCCAGTAGATTTCTGAGATTATAATCCTGCGGGCTTCCGATATTATAATTCTTTACCGGTTTAGAAAGCCCCATCTTTCTCCCAAGGAGTGGCTGGTGCTTTCAAACGGCTGGCCTCTTGCTTAGCAGCCTCTACTTCCCCAGCATCCCAACAAGTGGCCTGCCTCTGCTTCCTGGGCTTCAGTGCTCACTCTGCACTCATCTTTGTGGCAAGACAAAGAATCCACTGCCTGGACCTTGGTCATCTTCCCATCTCCCCCCAAACAGCTGAGATACAACAGGTCCCTCAGCAGGAACTGGGCTTGGCAGGAAAGTGTCCCAGGGCAGAGGGTACCTGGATATGGAAGGGTGAGGGTAGATTCACTGCCCGGCTTCCACACCACCAGCATCTTCTGCTCTCCTTCCAGATCCCCATCTAGCTCTTTTTCAGATAAATACTTGGTTCAGGGATTTAGAATATGAATGTATTGGTTTTTTTTCCCTCAAAGAAAAATTTAATTTTTTTTGTATTTTGTTTTGGTTTTTGTTGGCACGGATAATTCCCAACTGGATGAACTTTAAAGGCTAAAATTTTCCATGACTTTAGCTAGTTCTCATGTGGGAGGGATCACTAAGTTGGTTTAGGAAGAAACAATTTGGAAATTCAAAGACCTTGACAGGAATAAGATCTGTATTAATGTAAATGAGTGATACTAACTCTAATCATCTATACTGCTGTCTTAAACGCCTACTATGAAATCAGTGTTTAAAGGTTTGATGGGTGTGGTTGAGGCTTTCAAAATTTTTGGAACTTGATATATAGATTTCCATCTTAAAAAAAAGTTTGAACCATAGTGGTATGAACCACAAAGGATTTTGATCATAACATGGATTTAAAGAAATTTAAAATGGTTAATGGCATGGCCTGTAATTCTAATTTAAAGTTTATCTCATCTAACTTGGATCAGAATCTCATAATGTGGAGCTTAAGATATTTGTTGGTTGATTTTTATTTTTTACCAAAAGGAAGAATTGACTTATGAAAAATAGAAGAGCAACTATTTTTTTTTCATATTCTCAGTGACATGACCTTTTTATTTACTGGTCCATGAAAAATGAAACAGCTGTGACTGAAATGTTTGTCTCTTCATGTGTGATGCTACTGACCGATTCCGTGATAGGAGTGTAGAGTTGTTGTTGTTTTTTACTTTTTATCGTTATTGTTGACCAGTGAATCATCTTCAAGGCCTGCCCTATGACCAGAGGCATGCAATTGTACTGTTGAGCACCGAGAATGGAAAGGATAGTTGATGTTCACAGTATTTCTCTGGAAATGTTCATGACCTGTTTAGGAGCTAACACTTGACCTTTGTTTCATTTCAACTCCATCCTTCTACTCCTCACTTGATGATCCATGTGAAATGGGCAAAGCCCTTTGCTTCCGTAATTTTTTCCCTGCAACTTGAATAAATGATCTGTTAGAGCCTCATGGGAAGCATGACTGTTATTATATAGTTGTAGGGGTCTTTGCCTTTAGGTGAGATGTCTACAAACATTTGCCTTTTCCCCTTTCTCCTGCTCTCTTCAAAGAAAGGCTGTGTGTGTGTGTGTGTGTTTTATTCAACCATGAGAGTTCAGATCCATCTACCTTTAAAGAGCTGCAATAGTACAATGCTCCATTTGTTAGTCTTTTTAATGGAAATAGGCACACTTAAAGAAAAGAAGAAAAATTGTTGTTATTAAAGATTTCAATATGCCCCAGGGACTCCCTATTAAGTCTCTGTGTTGTTGCTGTAATCTTAAGCTTGTAGGAGGCAAGCTGAATCCTGTAGCCAGGCACACGATAGCTTTATAGCTAACCTGCTTTTAAGAAAGAAAAAAAAAAACCCAAGCTTTAAAGGGCAAAATAACACAGTCATAGAAAATCATTGGCATGTGCTCCCCCCCCTCTTATAACTGCTTTTACTAGGTCAGTTTTAATATGTAATTGTAAATTGCTTGCTCTAACTCACATGGAAAAGAAACCCAGTGCAGCCGTACACACTTAAAAAAAAAGTGGTAAATGAGGTAAAGTTTATTATTAAGGTTTAAAGAAATGGCTTGTAAATTTGATTCAGTTCATTTTTGTCGTGTTTGCCTTCTTAAAGCTGGTGTGTTACCTGTGGTTTTGGAAGTTTAAAGTGTATCAGTGTATGTTTAGGAGGTCCCAAGAGTTAGAGTCCTTATTTATTTGTCTTTAAACGAGATAATGTAGAAAATGGATTCAGGACTCTGTGTGAGAATAGTGCATGGGTGTTTACTTACTTGTTTACTGCCTTGGGGATGGGCGGGGGGCGGATAGGAAGCAGACACAGTGTTCAAATGTAATGCCATTTCTAGATGATAAAGTGGAAACATCATAGTGAGCTTTGAATTGCTTTTCAATGTCTCACTTCTGCTCCTCAACTGGGAGAGAATGTAAGTTTTCATTGACTGTTTTCTAAGACTTACATATCCTTAGAGAGAAAAAAGAAATAATAATATAAAACAGCTATTAAATAATATTTGAAGCTGAAAGTAGAGCTGTCAAAAGGGAGTATATTGTTGTTAGGAAAGCAATATTAGCGATCATGATCAGTATTGAGAGTGAGGAGCAAGGCGTAATGCAAGAGCATTTCATTACAAGTTCCTGGGGGTCTTAGAGAACCAGAGATTCTTGTGTTCACATACCTCATATACAGAATTTTGGACTTCCTAAAATTAGTTGCTATTCAGATGAATTATATATATAATTAGTTGGGATTTAATACATATATCATACCATTCCATTTTCAGTCGTGTCAAATAGAATGTACAATTGCTACCACAATCAGTTTCCAAACATTTTTATGGCATATAATTCCACAAAGTAGAAAGCATAATTTGATTGAGTAAAGTTCAATTTATGGATTTTTATTTTTTAAATATAAAACTTAGTTTATTGGGGACTCTTATAGGTCTTATAACAATCCAGACAGCAGTTGTATCAAGCATATTTGTACATATGTTGCCATCATAATTTTCAAAACTTTTTTTTCTACTTGAGCTTGGTATCAGTCCTCTTTTTCTCCCTCCCTCCCCTCCCCTCCCATCCTTGTGAATCCTTGATAAATTATAATTATTTTAGATCATTTTATTGGGGGCTCGTACAACTCTTATCACAATCCATCCATCCATCCATCCATCCATCCATTGTGTCAAGCACATTTGCACATTTGTTGCCCTCATCATTTTTATTTCTTAAACAGTGAATACAATTTAAGATTTAGATTATTTATATGAAGTGACAATCAGAGTAGCTACATACTGATATGAGGATGAAAATAGTTATTCCTCACCTTATCCTTTAAAGGGGGTGGGCAGGTGGGGATCCTGGTAATTGAGGGAATCCTTTCCTTGGGCTGCAGTCTGCAAAGTTATCAGTTCGAAAGCACCAGCCTTTACTCCTAAAGAGCTGCAGTCTCAGAAATGCACAGGGGCAGTTCTGTCCTGCCCCACTCAGGCTCTGTACTCATAGGACCACCACGAGTCGACATTGACTCGTGCGACAGCAGTGAGTTTGTGTTTTTATTTGTATTTGTAGGGGCGGGTGGAATAAGGGATGTGATTATGAGTATTCAGAAGTGAGAATTAGAGTGAAAGTAAATTACACTGCATAACTTGAAGTGGAAGTATTATAAATCTGCGGAGGTGGTCCACAAACTACAAAGAAATCAAATCCTGAGGCAGAACAAGGGGAAGGGGAAGAAGAAGAAGAGGATGCCTGGCTTTTGGAGCGTCCATGAGAATTAAGAAAAAACACCTTTGATAGAAATCTAATGGGTATATTCCAGCCACCGACATCGTCATGTAAGTTCCACAACATTAATATTTTGGGTGTGGGCAGATAGTCCGGGGTTGAAAACAGAGAGGTTCTCAGTTCTACTTATTGGTGAACAGCAGTTTGGGAGTCCATGAATTTATGAGAATCTAGGTTGTATGAGACTCTTAAATCCTGATGCGGGTGGCATTAATATCTGCTATAAGCAGCCCTGGAGGTGCTGTGAGGTAGCCATTGAGTTGCTCACTGCAAGGTTGGCAGTTCAAACCCATCAGCCACGTGGTGGGAGAAAGATGAATCTGCCAGCATCCATAAAGATTTGTAGTCCTGGGCCCCATTTAGAGCAGAGGTTCCCAAAGTTATTTCGCCTACTACTTTTTCCAGTGTGTAGGGGAGGGATTAGCACTCCACTGGTAACTAGACATGTGTACTATACTCCATAATCCAGGATAAAATGTAGGCACCTGCTTTCACATCTCCCTCCCTTTCTCCCAGGATCAGTCCAGTGCTCCTGGTAGGCGGGAGGGTGGGGGGGCAGTCTCATCCACTTATGGAGACATTGCTTTAGAGAGTGTGCTGAGTCAGAATTGACTCAGTGGCAGTGGTTATAGAGAGTACTAACAATTGGTGGGAGAAACATTAAGGTTCTTTACATAGGCGTCTCTTCCTCAAGAATATATATATATATTTAATATAAAATAATTTCTATATGTAAATTATTGTGATAATGTTAACATGGCCCTCTTGTCCCTCAGGGGGCTGAGCCCACACCTATGGACTAGCCTTAGTGTGTTACAGAAAGGGGAGAATGCTAGTCACTTTTTATGGTGGGGAAACCTGGCAGACCAGACCAGGTATCGCCTCCCTTTAAATAAGTGACCAAGGCTTACTAGTCCTAAGTCCTGTATCCATGATGTGATAAGCAGGGCACTTTTAACTCTAGAGTGTTTATCTCTCAAATTTGTAAGCCCGGTTAATCACAAGACCACATCAGACAGACCCAAATTGGACAGTCAATGAAATACCAGACCAGTGCTTTTCAAAAACATCAAAATTCTGAAAAATAAGAAAAGACAAGTAAACGTTCACAGATTAAAAGAGGCTTTATTGTTAGGTATGCTTGAGTTAGTTCTGACTCTTAGTGACCTCCGAGACTACAAGGAAACACTGCCTGTTCCTTACCATCCTCGCCATCACTGCTGCGTGTGAGCCCATTGTTGCACCCACTGGGCCGACCGTGTCGCTGAAGGTCATGTTCTTTTTCACTGACCCTGTGCCTGCTCTTTTCCCACAGAGGCTCAGGAGACACAAAGTGACCCTACTGTAGAGTCACTTTACAAGGACGCTCACTGTGTGTAGTAAGGAGACCCTAACTGTAGGAGTCTTTGGGATTTGATCCAAGAACAAAAAGGCATATTAGTGAAAAATAACGAGATATTCTAATAAAGCTGATAATTTAGTTGATTCTTCTATAATAATGAATGTCTTAGTTTTTATAAATTGATTATACGTACATAAGTTGTTAATACGAGGGATAAATGGATGAGGTGCATTTTGGGAACACTGAACTATCTTTAAAAAAATCTTAAAAGTCTAAAATAATTTCAAAATAAAAATTAAAAAAATGCATCACCCATTAGATTAATTTTTCTAAAGAAAACAGTGAAAGACAAAACTGAAAAGGGGAAAGAAAGATGATTTGCTTTTTGCTGCAAGCCCTAAACTATTTATTTTCCAATACAACTACACCGGGGTAATAATTTGAAAGGCGTCTTGGTGAAAATATGCCAATCAAGAAAGAAGGGGGAAATCTTGAAAGTTTCCATCTATCTGAAGAACAAAGTTGACCCATTGAAAATAAAATTATTCAGAATGTATGAAGGGAGATTTATTTGCTCTTTCAATTTATGTTTATAATCTACTCTGTGCCAAGCACTGTGTTAGAAAGAAAATTATGATCATCACCAATGAGATGGTGGGCCTTCTGAAACTTATAGTGACATGAAAGCTTTGTGTTACACGTTGGAAATGTAAGCTCCTTGATAAATGAGGATTATTTTAAATCTAGTAAGTCTTGAAGGATGATTCTGAAAGCCTGAGTAAGTAAAACTAAAATATATACATGATTTGAAAACATTACTTGTTAATATGTTTAATCCAAATAATACACAAACTCTTGGCAAATGTTAAAATTATCTTTCTTGATTTTTTTTCAATTTAAAATGTTCCAGGATCTAAAAGATTTAATTTTTAGAAATCTTAGAAAAGGGGCAGCAATGGAGTAATTCCAGTTAGTAAGTGATCAGCATTTCTTCGCTGGAGAATCTTCGTGCTTTAACGTCAGAAATGTTAAACGCTGTGTGGCAGCATGAGGTTAAGTTTTTAAGTCCCAGCACGTGACTCTCCTTTCCTTACTTCAGAAAGCGAAGAAGGAGGGGAGAGGACATCGGAGTCTAGAGGCACACAAAGTCACACGACAAGGATCGTTTTATTTTAGCTACTCCTGGCTCCATTATCTTCCATGTTAGGCTTTGAGCTCTCCTCCCACTTCTGGAGAGCTGTGATCCTGATCACAAGATTTGGTACTTAAGTCTTCTTGACAATCTCGGAAGGCCTCTTGGGAGGGTTTGGGGCAAACCCTTCTTATTTGAAGTCGAGTCCTTCAGCCCTCTTCAGGACACTGCTCAAATCGCACCAGATGGCACGGTCCTTTGTAGACTCGTGTCGAGGGTCTTCTGTTCAAGAGTTTGGATTCAGAAGTGGAGGCTAGCAGTTCATATGGCTTGACGAAACTTTTCAACTGCCTGAAGAAGTCTTCGTTAGAACCACTTCTGTGTGGAAAGCCTCGGCTGTATTTTTAATCCAATGAAAAATACAGAAAAGAATTGATGTAGTTTAACTCATAAAAATGTAGGATTATGTTAGAATAATGGTGGTGAATGAGGTAGTCAAAATTTTAAAGAAATGTATTGACCAAACATAGCAGCATCTTTCTTACACCTATAGACACATTCATGCACATATTGGGTGGGGGAAGACCGAGGAATCATTAAACGAAAGGCAGCAATAACTAGGATAATTTTGTTATGAAACCCTTGTAAGACTATTATTTTCGTAAAAGAGTATTATACATATAAAATTGAATATTTGTACCAATTACACTGGCCATCCAGTATAGAACAAATATCACACATCAAAGCCATTTGATAATTTTAAGTAATTTGATATTTACATTTAATCACTTTTAATTTGATGATTACTTAAAAGGCAATATGCTTTCAGATACTTGATTGAATGTAGTTGATAAATTTAATAGTTGTTTATTATTGAGCATTTACTGTGTGCCGGATACTGTCCTATGGGCTCTGCAGTGTCCTCCAGTGTTCACCACAACTGTGTAGTGTTTGTCTTATTTCAGTGTGGAGAGTCAGTATGCTCAGTGAGTGATTAAGTACCAGGAAGTCTTGATCCTCACCCCATTTCTGTTAATACATGAGTGACCTTAGGCAAGTTTATGCCTCAATTTTTCATCAGTAGAGTGGATTTAATGATAATTCAGGACTTTTATGATTAAACTATTATTAAAAAGTTTGCATGAATGTATACTAAGTACTTAAGAAGAGTGATAATAGTAAACTCTTTGAAAATATTATATTGTTATCCTGAAACTGAAATTGTTTCTCATTTGACTGAGATAAGTATTTTATTTTGACTCATAATACTGCACTGTGTGGCAGAACTGACACTGGTCCTATAAATTAAGGGTCATGCTTATTTTATATACAGAAGTAGTGGCTAGCACAATGCTAGGCACATAGAAAATGCACTTAGTAGATATTTGTTGAATTCCTAAGTCAATGAAATTGATTGGTTATGTTTGCATCTAGTTATTTTCAACAGGTGCTCCCCCCCCTTTTTACATTGAGCATGTATATCTCATTGGAAAAGAACGTCTGGCATTTGACCTTTCTCAATTTGTCCTCTTCACATACATTTTGCTAAATTAGATTTTTTAAAAAAATTAAAGGAAAGGCCTTTAAGAAGTGTAGAAAAACTAGTCTGAGTACTTTTTTCTTAAGTTAGAAAACATTAAAAACATAAATTGAAAACAAAACCAATATTTTATACAATTTTCCTCTAGTTCTTTAATGCTTCCTCCTCCTCCCACTATCATGATCCCAATTCTACCCTACAAATCTGGCTAGACCGGAGCATGTGCAGTGATATAGGTAAGAGCTTGCAACACAGGGAATCCAAGACAGATAAATCCCTCAGGACCAATAATGAAACTAGAGATACCAGGAGGGTAAGGGGAAGGTCGGGAAAAGAGGGAAGGACATACATCCTTTGAGGATGGACAACAGAAATGTGGTTGAAGGGAGACAGCGATCAGTATAAGACATGGGGGGAAATTTATGAATTATCAATGGTTCATGACAGAGGGACGGTGGGGGAGGGCAAAAATGAGGAACTGCTATCAAGAGCTCAAGTAGAAAGAAAATGTTTTGAGTATGATGATGGCAACATATGTACAAACATGCTTGGCACAATGAATGTATGTTTGGATTGTGATGAGGTGTAAGAGCCCCCAATAAAGTGATTTATTAAAAAAAATTAAAGGAAAATACTAACAAATTGAGATATGGTTTACCTTTTAAAATAAACAACAATACCAATCTTGCGTCTATTAGAGTTAATGTATTTTTCCACTTAAGGGAAGACAATGGGATAGGATGCCTTGTTTTCTCCATATGAGATATGGTTTGAAGAGCCAGTTACATGTCACAGTAAAGGATCTTATATTTTAATAATGAAAACATGTTTCCACCTTGCTGGAGTATACTTTTCAGAACTTCTACGAAGCTAGTTTTTGTATTACATAGGCGAACAGATATGTAAGTTTTAAACACTGTTATTTCAGTCACACGCTTATTTGTTTCCCAGACAACTAACTGTTGCTATCTTGGCTCTCTGAGTATATAACGAGATTTCCACCAACGAGGAAAAAGGATACTAGATGGAAATTGGTCACAAAGATCAGGACGTTGTTTCTGTTTGGTCCCCATGAAAATCACTTTTGAAATTCAATGATTGAGCCGGCTGTAATTCATTTGCAGAGTTTTGTCTAATTCACAGCCATACCTTCCTCAGTGTTTTCATAATAAATATTACTAATGTTCATACATCTTTTTGAATAATACTTTTGTTTTCATGTAGGCACTGAAGAAACAAGAAAAGAAAGCAGAGGACAATGAAGGAGCGATGAACAATAAACTAAGGCAAACGGAGACTGAGAAGAGCAAAGTAAGATTTTAAAAGTTCCCTTTTCAGAGTGCTGCGTTGGGCCCAGTGACAATGGTTGAATGCTCTGAAAAGGGTCTCTGAGACGGGTTGCTTTAACAGAATGAAGTCCCTGTTTGGACGTGGGGTGCAGTGTATCCACCGCTCTCTTGTCGGTTGACCTTGGAAACAAATACGGGTCCTTTGCCACGCTTGTTGTCTGTGGCAGCTCTGCTTTCCTAGAGCGGCACTCAGCTTCACAGTGCCTATCTGGGAAACATTTCAAGAACTTGACTTTCCCCCAGTGTAGGAAAGACCTGCTGTTTAAGTCATGGATGTTTTGGATCTATGTTCCTTGTCCTTATATAAGATGTGGTTTCCAGCCCAGTTTAGAGAATGCATCGCCTTTGACATTAAGTCATTTTCTGGGAGCATGTACAGTCTAGCAATTTAGATTGAGAGAGGAATTCAAAGGCAGATGAGTGGACTAAGGGGTGAGGCCAAGATAATGCATGTTAATGTAAATTTTTATTCGATTTAGTGTTCATATTTCCATATTATGTTTACTATCTACCCTTTGGGAGTTGAGGTTGCGGATATTACATAGGGATCCTACCCAGTGTGTATCTTGGTCAATTTCAGTGGCATCTTGATGTGTGATTTCTCCATCAAAATGAGATAATAGGTTAGACAATATATTTGTGTGTGTGTTTGTTTATGCATATGTGAATTCTGTGATGCCATATGAACTTTACTTTTATTTTTCGATATGTCATTTATCTTGTAAGAAAAATGTGTGATTAAAAATTACGGGTTAAATTGACAATTTTTTATTTTGAAATAATTGAGATTTGATGTAGCAAAATAAGAAGAAAAAGAAAGCAAAGCAAAGCAAGCAAGCAGTGTTTGGAGTGATCTGGTGTCCTCTTTACCCTTTTCTTCCAGGAGGACTGTTTTCCATAGCCCTAGAGCATTATGAAAACCTACAAGACATTTAGGGACAGCCCCTTGGCGTTCATTCTGATCTCACTAGTTTCACTGTGTTTGTACTGCTGAACCATTTTATTGCCTGTGTTAATCCATGTCATCTCCACCACAGACAAGATACAGAATTCTTTTTTATAATTACTAGCCTCTTATGGGAGCTCTGGTGGTGTGGTAGTGAGTTAAGCATTTGGCTGATAATTTGCTAACTGAAAGGTTGGCAGTTCTAAACCACCAGCCACTCTGAAGGAGAAAGGTGAGGCTTTCTATTCCCATGTGTCTCAAACAACAATTTTGTCTACTTTTCCATTTAGGTTCCAATGTTGGTTGCAATGACCACACAGAATTCATAGACAATATTCATGATTAAAGGGCTTATTAAGGAAGTGAACCGGTTACAATGCAAGGCAGAAGAGTTCAGGATACAAATGTTCATCAGGATATGTTACAAAGTTCTCTCAGGGCTGCTCATAAATGCCCAAAGGGCATGCCCCTTTGTTGTGTGCCTCAACCCCAAAGACGTTCAACTAAGGCTCGGTGGGTTAGCAAGCCCATCTCCCTGAATTAAGTGCCCAGAGCCACCCTACTCTGGTAAGCTCTGCCTGAAGGCACTGAGCTCCAACTCTGGTGGTCAGCAAGCCCAGCTCCCCCAATTAAGTGTGCCACAAGCCACCCTCCTGTCGTTAGACTCTCAGCTTTACTTGCCCTGTGGCACTGGGTTCCATGCTTTGATTCCTGATTCTTCTGCGGCTCTCACTGATGGCACAGCCGTCTTCTGGATCAAGAAGGCTCATTGTACAGGGATCTCATGATCCTTAGGATATGCTCCACTCGTGCTCTCCCTGGCAGTGAGATCTCTCTCCTGCTTATAAGAAGGCTCATTTTGTACCAAGCAGGATGACACCCCAATGAGTCCAGGTCACAATATACTCACAGGTGAATTCGATCAGTATCATTCTCTACTTGCTTACCCAGACCCTTGCAGGAAAAGGTCAATCGATAGGTGTTAGTGATTTTGGCTAGAAGAGCCATATTAAATAATTCAATACCTTCCATGTTCCATAATATTTTATAATCTCAGAAGCCCACAAGGGCAGTTCTACTTTGTCTGGTTGGGTTGCTATGAGTTGAAATTGATTTCATGGCAGTAAAAACTTTCCACATAGTTACCGCTTGATAGCCACACCCACAACATATACACTTTTATTTGATTTTCTTAACATGTACAATCTTAAAGGACTTGTATATAGATTGTAGTTCAAATTATTTTCTTTTACTTTTTTATTGTAAACTAGGTAGGGGTTTACATTTCCGACCAGGAGCGTTGTGTTCAACAGTCTAAACTATTAATCAAACTCCCAATAGTTCATCCTTCCCCTGCTCCTCGATGTCTCATCTCCCTCTTGTGGATCACCATCTTCCTCGTAAGCCACGTTACCATCAGTCAACAGTCTGATCCACTGGTCAGCAAACTGCTGCTCGCTAGTCATATGCGGCTCTGCCGTTTCATATATGTAGCTCCGAAGTAAAAATTGAACATTTTTAAAGGATGTTATTCTGATAATGGTGATTTTATTTGTAAAAATATATTTATGACACTGCAATAATTTTTAAATTATTATGAAGGACAGGATTGGCTCCTCTGTCTCGGAAGGTTATAGACCCCTTTCTAGTCTACTGCTTTTATCTCCCTTGCTTTGCTCTCTCGTAGGTGATAGTGCTTACGGTTACTCCTCTAAGTCAAAACATGTTCATTTAAATTTGTGATTTTAAAAACAACCTTGCTGTTGCATGTTCAAGTCCGTTTTTCTTTTGTTGTGGTTCTGTGCTATCAAGTCGGTTCCATCCCCCAGTGGCTTGAAAGTACAACTGACAACTAGGTCCGAGGCGCTAAGCCTCCCAGGAACAGGTCACTAAGTCTTTTGTCCTTGGACTTTCTGTATGCTTAGCAAACCAATGGTTTAACTCGATGTGAGCTCTGGGTTTTAACGATTTCATGCCCATTGTCCAGACTACTACATTTTTCAACTTGAGAAACATTAAGCATGTTCAGATTTGTACTTTGTGGGATATTTAATTACCTAGCTGACTCTTATATCCATGGATACTTATCTAGTTGCAGTGTTAAGAAAAATTTTGATGCCTTATGCTGATATGGTACATTTTCCATCGACATGAATCCTAAATCTAAGCAGTCACCAATCAGAGGAAACGCACTTTGAGCTATAGAACCTTTGCAATGCATATTCTCAGTTGATTTGACAGTATATGTGATATTGTAAAGGAATCATTGTGTTAGAATGTGCATGCAGCTGCTTTAGAGATGAAACAGACCTTAGCCAAAAACCCATGACATGGAGTTAATTCTAATTTCTAGAACCCTAAGAGGACAGAGTGGAATTGTCCCACAGGGTTTTCTAAGGCTGTCGTTTTTATGGGAGCAGCTGTCACATCATTCTTCCATACAGCCATCAACGAATCCACACCACTATTCTTTCCGTTAACAGCCAAGCACTTGACCTTGGTGCTACCAGGGCTCCTTGGCAGGACCTACAAGCCAACCACCCAACCCAAACACACTGCCATCGAGTAGATTACAATTTATAGCGACCCTATCGGACAGGGTAGGACTGCCTCTGTGGGTTCTGAGGCTGTAAATCTCACGGGAGCAGAAAGCCCCATTATTGTCCTTGGAGCGGTTATAAGCTCCAACTGATCTTGCAGTTACCAGTCCAATATGGAATCCCCGATGCCACCAGGTCTCCGGGGAGAAGAGTTCAAGTACAAAGTAATGATTTTAAAGATAACCAAGGCCTGAGGAGAAGGCTCTTAACCAGGATCCTGATGTCTGATCTAGTTCATTTTCTACTCATATGATGTAATTTGTGTTATTTTAAAGCAATATTAATATGTGTTTATAGCTATTTATCATTGTATGTTAGCACTAACTTCTGAAAATGATTCCACTTTTTTTAACTCTTAGTCGTTGCATATAATAATGTGCTTATTTAAACATCGGAGACTCAACTGTTTTTCTTCACCCTGCAGCTTGAGCAGGAGTTGGAGCTGTGTCGAGGGCTACTGAATCAATCAGAGGGCAGCAGAGAAACCCTTGTGTGCCAGGTAAGTCTGTGGGAGCTATGAAAATCCACCTTCCCATGACACCAGCACACGTGTTTCTTAAAGGGAAAAAAAAGTATTTCTTGAAAATGTTTTCTCTAATGAATGTATATATTAACACACCTGAGCAAGAGATGGAAATCTTTTCAGAAAGATTCAAAGAAGGCTGGTACTAATGCACAGGTCCAGGTTCCACTGTGAGAGTGTAGTTTGTTGATTGCTACTCCAACTTACTACTTATCTCTCTTGGTAGTATTAATCATGTAAAAGTAAACTGGTTATGTATGAGAACATTTTCTTAGAATTGAATTTCATTCCAAGAGCCACTGAAGAGTAAAGGAGGAATGCAATGTACAAAGGCAGACCCTCACCTGTTCAAGTTACTTTGAATGCATCAATGTCTTGTAGTTATGTTTTCAAGATGCCATCTACCCATTTTTAACCAAAGATAAGCTTAATTTTTAAGTATAACATTTTGTAGCCCATTAGTCTATAATGGGTGTTTGGCCCTCCTGATATTTAAAGTTCAATAACTTTAAATAGACATCTTTTTTTACAGCATGAGTTTCTGACTTCCTCTCTTCTAGTGTTTAATATAAATCACAAATGTGCCTTCCTTTGTTTTGAGGAACACGTTACATAACTCAGCCGACATAATATGCTTGGTAAGCAATGGTGTCAGGCATAGTAGATGTTCCGAAGGAGTATTACCTTTTGACAATTGGCGCTGGAAATACACCGTAGCACCTGTTTTACAGAACCTTTAAAAATAAATGTTCATTGACTTTGTTCTGTAGCCAGTGGCCACAAGGAATTAATGTTGGCAGAGTTCAGACTTCACTTTTTGATGATTTATGTTTGTATTCAATTGTATTCTGATACTTTTTCTTTTTATTCTGACTCATAATCTCTAATTTCATGTTTTGAAGCCAGCAATCTCTGCGTTCAGGTTGTCATTGTGACTTTAGCCGGGTCTTTCAACTACGGCCAACTTTAAAAACCACCAGGGGAGTATCTGCTCTGTAGACACTATGCTTATCTCCAGAAGTACAAAGATGAATAAATAGATAATCCCCTACCTCAAAGAGTTCATAATTATTCAACCGCCTCTGCTACTCATTTATTTTGTGAACTATTCTAATATAAAAATAAGCCTAATTGTGACCCTTTTACTTGAGTTCATGAAGTACAAATAGTCCCTGACTTAGGACAAGTCAGTAACTATTTGTTCTACACAGATTTAAGTTGGTTCTACTGTAAGTCACATACCTTTTTTTAGTTTTAGGTTTTATTATTATTGCCTTTTATTATCAGTATCTTTATAGATCTAAATCTTGGAACATATGTGAATGCACATCTGAGAATGCTCCTCTCGGGTACAACACTGTGTAGAGCATATGTTACTGATGAGAGTTGTACAAATAAAAGGAGGCATAGACCCTCTAAAGTGTAGTTAACTGTAACGAAAATCCAGTATCAGTTGGAGACAACCTATAATAGACTAAATATCTTTTCATGTTTTATATCCTTCAACTATTTCCTTCCAAACAGGTGAAGAATATAAAAACATTAAAAGATACAGGATGAACTTGAAAGAGGTTTGGGTAATAGTGGTGGAGTGCACTGGGTCAAAATGAGTTATTATTTTAAATGTGTTATAACAACACATTTTTTTCCACATCGGACAGGGAAGGAAAAGATGCTGATTATTTTTGGAAGGGATTACTAAGCAATGGTACAAGAGGCAATTGTACTGGTCTTGGCATAGCATAGAGGTTGACTTGGCTTCACTTTGTATGTACAATAGCTCATCAGAAATAATTTTTCCGCTACGGGAAATGATTGGAAATATTTTGTAGGTTAAATTTTTTCTGCTTTTGAAACCAGATAAAAGTTTCATTTTTTTGACATTTTGTATTTAGATAGAAGAACTTCGTGCACAGCTACTAAAAGCAGAAGGTGATCGAAAGGGCTTACAGCATCAGATGTCTCAGATTTCCCGGCAACAGTCAAATCATCAGGATGAACAAGCAGACAGCTGGAGGTTTAGGAGAGGTAAAGTTCTGAGTTGTGGATGGGAGTTTGTTTTTTCTCTTTTTTCTGTTTCTTAGAAAACTGAACCCTTGAGGGGTTCATAGTGTTAGTGTTTTTGGCTGCTAACCTGTGTTAGTCTGGGATGACTAGAGAAACAAATTCATAGACATTCATGTGTGTAAGAAAGAACTTTATATAAAAGAGCAATTGTATATTGAGAAAACATCACAGCCCAATACAGATCAAGTTCATAAGTCTTACATTAGCCCATATGTCCTATACCAATCCATCAATTCCTCTCCAGACTCAGTTAACACATGCAATGACACTGAATGCAGGAAGATCACAGGCCAGTGGGTACAAAGTCTTGTGGATCCAGGGATGGTGGAAGCATCTCAGTGTTGACATAGGTCTCCACGTGGCTCCACCAGCTCCAGGGCTCTGGTTCCATCAGTATAGCTCCATGTGTCTTTTTAGCAGAGAGCATGGGTCTGGCCTCCAGTGAGCTATTTATCTCAATAGTGCCTCCAAATGAGGGCATCAAGTTGCAACCTGATGTAAGGCTAAATTCCACCCCTTAATTCTTTATTTCTTTCTTTAAAAAATTATTTTATGGGGGCTCATACAACTCTTATCACAATCCATGCATACATCTATTGTATGTCAAGTACATTTGTATATTTGTTGCCCACATCACTCTCAAAACATTTGCTTTCTACTTAAGACTTTGGTATCTGCTCCTCATTTTTTCCCCTTCCTTCCTGCTCCCTCTCCTTTATGAACCCTTGGTAACTTATACATTATTATTTTGTCATATCTTACACTGTTCGAAGTCTCACTTCACCCACTTTTGTGTTGTCCGTCCCCAGGGAGGAAGTTTTATGTAGATCCTTATAATCAGTTCTTCCTTTCTACCCCACCTCCCTCCACCCTCTTGGTATCGCCACTCTCACCACTGGTCCTGAAGGGATCTTCTGTCCTGGATTCCCTGTGTTTCCAGTTCCTATCTGTATCAGTGTACATCCTCTGGTCTAGCCAGACTTGTAAGGTAGAATTGGGATCATGATAGTGGGGGGCAGGAGGCATTTAAGAACTGGATGAGAGTTTTATATTTTATCATTGCTACACTGTACCCTGACTGGCTCATTTCCTCCCCATAACCCTTCTGTAAGGGGACGTCCAGTACCTACAGATGAGCTTTTGGTCTCCAATCTGTACTCTCCCTCATTCACAATGATATGATTTTTTGTTCTTTGATGCCTGATATCTGATCCATTCGACACCTTGTGGTCACACAAGCTGGTGTGCTTCTTCCATGTGGATTTTGTTGCTTCTGAGCTAGATGGCCGCTTGTTTACCTTCAAGCCTGTAAGACCCCAAATGCAATATCTTTTGATAGCCGAGCACCATCAGCTTTCTTCACCACATTTTTGCTTATATACCTGCTTTGTCTTCAGTGATCATGTCAAGAAGGTGTGCATCATGGAATGCCAATTTAACAGAACAAAGTGTTTTTGCATTGAGGAAGCACTTGAGTGGAGACCCAATGTCCATCTGTTACCTTAATACTAAACTAATAAATATATGCCCATAGATCTATTTCCCCATCATCATATATAAATATATTTACGTATGTACAAGCCTGTATTTAGGCCTCTATAAATGCCCTTTGCCTCCTATTTCTTTCCCCTATTTCTTTATACTTTCCTCTTGTCCCACTATCATGCATAGACTTCATTTGGGTTTCAGTTATTTTTCTCGGTTACCTTACCCTTGATAAATCCCTTCTAAGCCTTTCACACCCTCCTTACCACTTATTTTGGATAGCTTCTTATTCCCTTGTCCCTGGGTTGGTCAACACCACCTTCTTTCCCTCCCCTTTCTCCCATGTGCCCTCGGAACTATCGATCCCATTGTTTTCTCCTCCAAACTGTTCATCCCGACTATCTCATCTAGATAGACTTGCAAAGATAATCATATGCACACCCAAAACGACATAGTGAAACAAAGTGACAAAAAAATAAAACGACAACAATAGCAACAAAAACACAATGACAATAAATAATAAAAATAAACGAAAACCTGTCAATAATGCAAGGTTTGTTTGTTGACCTCTAGGAGTGTCCTCCAGTTGAGTCCAATGGGGTGCCATGCCCTGGCCCCAAAGTCTGTCCTTGCAACTCCCCCAGGGCCTCCATGTTCTGTCTCCCGGCTCTCTGCTGCATGCCCTTAGTGTTTTGCCTCTGTGTGGTGGGATCAGACCAGGCCAATCGTGACACAGTGTCTCCATTGTCCCCTGTAGGGTCATAGGTCATTGAGGGACATCATTTCTCATAGTGGGATCAACCTTGTGGTTCACTCTGTGGCTTGGCTGTTCTGAATGGGGGTATCATCCTCCAGGCTTGGTGGGCCAGGATGCGCTCCACTCTCTCTTCCTCCCCGTTCATTTGCTCCCGTGTTCTCTGATAAGATCTGTCCCTCTCCCAGAGCTGCAGCTTCAGTGCTGTCCTCTAAAGTAAATTCTTCTGGAGGATAGGGATGGCTGTCCACGTAATTGGGATTGGGGCTGGGACCTCATATCCCCCCACTGGTTCCCCGCACCATGCCGGCACACTGCATTCACATCCCAGAACACCCGGTTGAAGTCTGGTCTCTCTTTACCTGTGGAGATATGAACAATACCCTCCCCTTGGGTGGATTAGTGCCCTGTTCCCCCACTACACATTTCTATCTTTTATTTCCCCCACCCCTCTGTTTTAGTTGGCGACCATACGTATCCCATGCCATTCTACCTTGACCTCACAAGAGGAATGTTTATATACAGTAGCTTTTTCCCTATACCCCTTTGCATTTTTTTTAAGTTTACCACTATAGATTCATGTGGTATTTATTCTTTTGCGTTTGGCTTACTTCACTTAGCATAATTTCCTCCAGTTCCCATGCGGCGATATGCTTCATGCATTAATCAATGCTTTTTAGCGATGCATAGTACTTCATTGTATGTATGTACCATCATTTTTTAATCCATTCATCTGTTGATGGAAATTTAGGTTGTTTCCAAATCTTGCAATAGTGAACTGGTTTGTTTCTTGCCTCTTCTGGGTATTTGCCCAGTAGGGGGATTTCTGGGTCATATGGTAGCTCAATTTCCATCAGTTTTAGATATCCTCAAATCAATTTCCATAGTGCCTGTACATATCTACAGGTCTACCAGCAGTGGATGAGATTTCCTATCTCACCATAGGCCTTCCAACACTTGTTGCTTTCTGATTTTTTGAATTGGGCTATGTTTGAGGGTGCTAGGTGGTATCTCCTAGTTGTTTTAATTTACATTTCTCTTATGGCTAACGATCGAGAATATTTGCTCATATGATTATTGGCAATTCGGATTTCTGACCCTGTGACGCTTCTGTTCAGGTCCTTTTCCTACCTCCTCAGTGGACAGTTTTTCTTTACTGTAAGCTCGCAAAATATTGTAGATTTTAGTAATAAGGTGTTTGTCTGACATGTCATTGTTAAAGATGTTTTCCCAGTCCGTGGACTCTCTTATTACTCTCTTGGTGAATTCTTTCAATGTACACAGGTGATTTGTCTTCAGTATATCCCACTTGTCAATTTTTAACTCCTCTGTATTTGTGTGCTTCCCTATTTCCGATAGCCTATGTATTCCCTGTGCCAAGGTTCTCAGGTTTGTCCCAGTTCCCTCACTAATAGCCCTAATTGTTTTGGGTTTTACCTCAAGGTCTGTGATCTACCTCTAGTTTATTCTTGTGCATGGAGTGGGGTAAAGGTCTTACTTCATTTTTATGCAGGTAGACATCCATTTTTTTCCAGCACCACTTATTGAAGAGGGCATCCGCTTCCCATTTGATATTTTTGGGGTCCTTATCAAAAATCAGTTGCCTGTATTCTGATGTTTTTATTTCTGGGTCCTCAGCTCTTTTCCATTGGTCAGAATATCTGTCGTTCTACCAGTACCACACTGTTTTGTCCATTGTGGTCGTATAATATGTGCTAAAGTCAGGTAGAGCAAGCCCTCCCACTGTGTCCTTCTTCAGGAATTCTTTGCTAATTCTGGGCTTCTTCCCTCTTCATATGAAGTTGGTAATCAGTTTTTCCAATTCTTTGAAGAAGGTATTTGTATCAGGATAGCATTAAACTTATATAGAGCCTTGGGCAGAACTGACATCTTTTCTGTATTGAATCTTATAATCCATGAGCATGGGATATTCTTCTATTTGTTGAGGTCACTCTTGTTTTTCTTATAATAGTGTTCTATAATTTTCCTTGTACAAATCTTTCACCTTTTTTAGTCAGGTACATCCCTAGATATTTCAGTTTGTGCTTGGCTATTGTAAAGGGTACTACCTTTTTAATTGCTTCTTCTGTGATCTTGTCTGATGTGTGTAGCAGAGCGATAGACTTCTATTTGTGATCTTGTATCCTGTCACTCTGCCCTATTCCTCCATTGCTCCCAACCACCACTTGTGGAATTTAGGGGATTTTCAATGTATAGAATCATATCATCTGTGAATAATGATAATTTCACCTCTTCCTTCCCAAGATGAATACCTTTGATGCCTTTTCATTGTCTTTTGTTTTTAGCTAGGACCTTCAGTACGATGTTAAATATGAGTAGGGACAAGGGGCATCCTTGTCTGGTCCCCGTTTTCACTAGAATTGTTTTAATCTTTTCTCCATTGACTACCATGTTGGCTGTTGGTTTTTCATATGTAGCTTGTGTAATACTGAAGAATTTTCCTTTATTCCTCTCATCTTGAGTGCCTTAAACAGGAATGGGTTTTGGATACTGTCGAATGCTTTTTACGCATCTATCGATATTATCATGTGGTTCTTATCATTTTTCTTGCCGATGTGGCTTATAATATTAATGTTCTTTCGTATGTTGAATCGTCCCTGCATCACTTGTATGAATCCCACATTATTTTTTTAATATGCTTTTGTATTATATTGGCCAGTATTTTGTTAAGGATTTTTGCATTGATGTTCATTAGGGATATTGGTCTGAAGTTCTCAGTTCTTGTGGGATCCTGGCCTGTTTTAGGTATCAGAGTTATACTAGTTTCACAGAAAGATTTTGGGTATTTTCTGTCTTTTTCTATGTTCTAGAAGAGTTTATGTAGGATTGATGTAAGTTCTTGACTGAAATCATGGTAGAATTCTGTGAAGCCATCTGGCCTGGGGGATTTTTTGTTGGTAATCCCTTAATAACCTTGTCTATTCAATTTCTATGGGTCTGTTGAAGCTCTTGACATCCATCTGGGATAGTCTAGGGAGGGATTGTGTTTCCAAGTATTTTTCCATGTCTTCCAAGTTTTTGAATCCGTTAGAGTACACACCCCCATACACTATGTAATTATCCTTTTGATTTCATTAGGGTCCATTGTAATGTCCCCTGCTTCATCCTTCATCCTTGCAATTGACCTTTGTTCCTTACTTTCTTTGGTTAGGGCTGCCAGCAGTCTATCAACCCTATTAATCCATTCAAAGAATCATTTCAGCTGCATTAATTTTCCCCATAGTTTTCTTGTTTTCCCTCTCCTGTATCTCAGCTCTGATTTTTATTATTTCTATCCTTTTGGTATTAGTAGGATTGTTCTGTTGACTCTGCTCTAATTGGTGTAAGTTGTGTGCCAGCATATCAACCACGAGTCTCTCATCTTTTTCATGTGTGCATTCATTGCTATCAGCCTTCCTCTGATAAATGCATTTACTGTATCCTAAAGGTTTGGGTATATATTATTTTCATTCTAATTGGTTTCTAGAATCTTCCTGATTTCATCTCTGATCTGATTGAATACAAACTCCTTTTAAAATAGAGAATTTATCATCCTCCAATTGTTTGCCCTGTCTTCTTCACCGCCCTTCTGTTGATTTCCAGTCTTAAGACGCAGTGACCGGAGACAGATGTCTGTGTAATCTCTATGTGCTTGAATTTGCTCAAGTTTGACTTGTGTCCCAACATGTGGTCTATCTTTGAATATATGCCATGTGGGTTTGAAAAGAATGTGATTTAAAAAAAATTGGGGTGGATAGCTCTGAAAATATCTATCAAGTCAATTCCTCCAATTGTGCTATTTAGATTTGTAGCCTCCATGTTGAGTTTCTTTCCCACTGATCTGTTTTTCAGAGTGCTGTATTTTAGTCACTACTAAAATTGTTGAGCCTGTGATTTCTTTTTTTCATCTTTTGAAGTGTTTGATTTATGAATTTCATGTGTCTCTTGTTGGGCGCATATATAGTTATTGTACTCAGTGGTTCTTGGTCTACTGTTCCCTTGACAGTTAATAATGCCCCCCCTTGTCTTTTGTTATGGATTCTATCTTGAGTCAATTTTGTCAGATAATCATATTGCTTCCCCTGCTTTTTTGTATTGCCCTTTGCTTGGTATATTTTCCTCCAGCTTTTAATTCTCAACCTGTTTTTGTCTGCAAGCTTGAAATGTGTCTCCTGTAGGCAGATTTATGAGTTGTGTTTTCTGAGCCAGTCTGTTAGCCTCTGCCTTTTAATGCCTGAGTTCAGGCCATTGATATTCAGTGTGATTACATCCATCTGTGGTCTCTGTGATGTCAACTTGTACCTTTTGTGTTAGGTGTTTTCCTACCTACATTTATTATCCGCTTGTTTTGTGAATGTGTGTAGTCCATTTTTGCCTTCTTTCCACTATTGAACCAGTGCTATCTTGGGGGTTGTGTTCTCTTTGTAGCCCTATGGGTCGAGTTGTTCTATGTGGTGATCTCTTATTTGCACTAGGTGACTGTCTATCTTTTGGCCATACTGGATCAGCAAGGATCTTTTGTAGTCTTGGGTTTCTTTTTATGTGTACTTTGTGTTTTACCTTGTCTTACTTCTCCATCTATGTTAATAGATAATTTGGCTGGGTATCCTACTCTTGAGTTTGTATTTTTTCCTCCAATTTTTGGAATATGTTATTCACTCTTCTTCTTTATCATGTCTTCTGATAGGTAGGAACATACCCTTATTGGGGTACCTTTATACATGACTATTTGATTTTTCCTAGATGCTCTTATTTAACTATAATGTGTCTTGGTCTCTTCTTGGGATTCAGTCTGGCTGGTCTTCTTTCAGCCTCCTGAATGGCTGCCTGATTTTCATTTATTAAGCTGGGGAAGTTCTCCTCGAAGAATTCCCTCACTATTTTTGCTGTTGACTTCTTTGTTCTGTCTTGTTCCAATAGTCCAATTATGCTAATATTATTGCTCTTCATTATGTCAGACATGGCTCTCATGTTTTCTTCAGCTTCTCTGATTGTCTTATTTAAATCCTTTTCCTGTTTGTTAAGGTCTGCTTGGTTACTTCTAGGTCACTGGTATGATTCTCTGCCTCCTCATCTTCCAGAGTTGAAGAGCACTGGGCTTTCTCTTGCGGGGTCTCGTATGAGTGCTTCTATGAAGTATCTGCAGGTAGCTATACTGGGGGGTTGGGGTACTGCTGTATCTTCCTGTGGTTTCACTTTTACCCTCACTGACCAGTATTCCATTATTTGGAATGTGATTTGGATAGTCCTCTCATGGGACACAGGCCGGTTTTTGTGGGCCCACGAGGGCATCGTTTCACTGTCTGATCTCTAAATAGGCTGTAGTGGTTTGTCTCATGGTGTTTAGACCCCCTCAGGTATGTGTTGTGTTTCCCTTTGCAATTGGAGTGCCACGGAGGGCGTGTGTGCATACCCTCCCTGGCGTAGAGCACCATATCTACCAGGTGGTATTACCCTAGTCTAAAAGATCACCATGGGGGTTGGGTGGGTAGTCCCGTGGCAGCACGGAGCACCAACAGTGGTGGGCAGGAGTTTCCCCAGTCACGTGTAGGGCCTCAGTGTTTAGGTAGAGTTCCCCCAGCTGTTTGAAGGGTATTACCCCCAGCTACCTGGGCTATGGAGGAGCACTGGCATGATTTCCTCGGTTGTGTGTAAAGCCAACACATTCGGGCAGTTGCTCCGCCAACTGGGCCTTCAGAGTTATCTTAGGCAGAGTGGAGTGAACTGGAGGCTGATAGTGTCTTGTGAAAGGAAATAGAGGAATAAGAGAATAAAAAGAGATAAAGAAGAAAACTAAGATAGGAGAGAAAATACCAAGCAAACTGACACCCACTCACACAAAAATGCAGAAATGAAATAAAAGTAAAATCAGTCAAGAAAAGAACAACAAAGGAAAACTGAATCTGCTGAGACTATAGCAGTAAAGAGAACAGAAAGAAGAGGAGAAAAGAATAAAAAGTGAACGAGGAACAGAAGATAGAGAAGAAAATGCAAAAATAGAAAAAAATTAGATAAAAGCTAGATGAGCTCGATGCCATGCCGTGTGTAGTACTTCCTCGTGCCATGTGCAGCACTGTCATGGGGGGAAGGCCGTACCTCTCCTGACTGGGTGGGTGGAAACCAGCAGTGGCATGTGAAAGGAAAGAGAGAAATAGAAAAGCAGAAATAGAGAAGAGATCCAAGAGAGAGAGAAGAAAGAAATAAGAAAAGAAAGGGAAAAACACAACTATGCTCAATAAGATTGACTGTGATGATTAAAGGAGAAGAAAGAGAAGGCAAAAAAGAGATAGCTGACCCCTGATTTCCTGAATGTGGGGCTTGAGGGGTTTAAACCCTCCCCCAAGATAGCAGGTTGGTGTGCCCTTTTAGTGCAGGGACCCAGTGGTGCTGGACGGAATTGCCGTAGTTGGCCAGATCACCGCAGAGGCCTGATGGAGGGTTTTCCGCAGCAGCTCCAGAGTGCTGTCGATGGCTGTCACAGCTGCCCTGTGTGGTGTGCAGCACTCCCACAGAGGGCAGGCTGGAGGTTCCCCTGCTATTTGGCTTGAGTTTCCCTAGGGGTTGAGAGGAGTGGCCTGGAAGCCAGCAGTGGCACATGATAGGAAGGTGAGGGAGAGAAGAGGAAAAAGAGAGTAAAATAAGAAAAAAAAAGTGAAAAAGAGACAAAAGCAAAAGAAAATTGGGCCCGTTGAAACCAACTGCGCTGGGAAAGATAGAAGGGCGAGAGAATAAAGAAAGAAGAAATAGAGTGGTGAATAAGGAGATAACTCAGGCTTGATCGCCTGACCATGGTGCTGGAGGAGTTCCAGCTCCGCCTCAAGATAACGGGGCGTTGTGCCATTGTGTTAGAGCCCCACAGATATGCAGTTGGATTACCCTCAAAGGCAAGATCACAGCAGCAGCCAGCCTTCAATTCCCACAGCAGTATTGAACACTGGATGTCACTGGTGTACCGTCTTGTGCTGTATGTAGCACTACAGTGGTGGGGGGCAGGGTGTTCTCTCAGTCCCATGTAGTATCCCAGGACTGGCTGGAGCGCCCCAGCTGTGTGTAGAATCCCTGAGAGGGGAGCTGGGCTATTGTCCTATCTAGATAGCTGATGCCCTACTGGCTCAGAGGGTTTTTCCCCTCCCCTGCCCAAGTAGAATAGAATTAAATAAAATTGGCTCCCTGGCTCTGGGTTCTGGTCCTTGCTCAGTTAGAAACTTTGCTCTAGAGGGTATTTGTTATGTTGCAAGCCTCAGGCACTGTAGCCAAGTTCTGTTATTCCTTAGCATGGGTTCCCTTCTTATGCTAATGTATGTTAAGGGACTTCTTCTACATGTTTTCTTGGAGTTTAACACTGAGCCAGGGCTTTGCAGTTTTTACCAAGAAAATATATTTTCTTGCTTTTTTATATTGGGGTTATGAGGTGCCCTTCTTTGGGGGCTGTCATGCTGACTGCTAGAGCGGGAGATCCAGTTTATCAGGGAAGTTGTTTTATTCTCAGCCATCTGGAACTGCATTCGCCCCCCTGGACTATGACTATCCGCTTATTTTCTGCCACACTGCAACCTGGCCCAGGCAAATCCCTGCTTTTTCTTCTACCCCAAATTTATGGCTACCCGCCAACCCTGCTCCCCAGGCTATGAGCCCAAGGCAGCTAACAGCACAAGGAGCTGTGGTGTGGGGTAATGTGACTAGGTCTCAGAGGTTCTCCTCATATCTGGGATTATGTCCTCTTTAGGGTGTCAGCCTGGGGAAATAGCTATTTGCTGTGAAAGGGCAGAGGTAGCTCTTCAGCTTGAGCCCTCAAGCCCTGCATGCTGAACCTGGAGTGATTTAGTGCATTTTTGGTTTACTTTGTGAGTAGAAATAAAACAAAAAAGCGGGTTTCGAGATAAACCTTAGTACCCTGCTTCTAATTTCAGGACCCCGCCTCCCAGTATCCTTCACCTTACCTCCCAATTTTCTGGTCTGGCAAGAGGAGCTCCAGGAGTATGAGTCCTAACTAGATGCCATCTTCTCAATATCCTCCTTCATTCTTAATAGTCTCAAGTTGACACCAGGTTATGTAACTGACACAGAACCCAAAGGTTCTCAGTTTGCATCACCATCACAAAAGACTTGGAGAGCACAGTTCTACTCTGACTCATGTGGGTTTGCCATGAGTCACCGCTGACTTGATGAAGACTTGTCTCAGAGTGCATGTATGTCATTGTGCTGTTGCCCTCACTTCGAGAAAGATGAAGCTGTCTGCTCTCCTGAATGCTTCTACTTTTATAAAACAGCGATGGGTTGGAAATAGATTCAGTGTCAGTGAGATGGTGAACATGAATGTCATTCTGCCTGTTTCTTGATCTACTGTAAAGTTAGATAACAGGGTAAGCATAATCTAGTATTCAATCTTGATACCTTCTCTATCCTGATTTCTAAGCTCCTTTCAGTTTTCAGACCTGCTTATCTCATTGGACTTTTCCTTACAAAGGACTAGCAAAGCCAGTAATGAATTTAATTTTTCTACAGCTTCCACCCCTTATCGACATCGAAATATGCATGTAAATATCCTTGATATTTTGTTTGCAAATGTTAAAATACCTAAATAACTCTGTGTTTCTTTTTGAAAGTTTAAGTTTATAAAAAATGATAATATCCATGTTTAAACTATTAAATTATATGTTATGTGAATTACAAGTCACTAAAACTTAAAATTTACAAAAAAGGGAGTGCAGAGTGGGGACCCAAAGCCCATCTGTAGGCAACTGGACATCCCCTTACAGAAGGGTCGTGGGAAGATGACAAGCCAGTCAGGGTGCAGTGTAGCAACGATGAAACATACAACTTTCCTCTAGTTCTTGAATGCTTCCCCCACCCCCCACTATCATCCCAATTCTACCTTAAAAATATGGCTAGACCAGAGGATGTCCACTGGTACAGATAGAAACTGGAAACACAAGGAATACAGGAGAGATGAATCCTTCAGGACCAGTGATGAGATTAGCAATAACGGGAGGGTGGAGGGAAGGTGGGGTAGAAAGGGGGAACCAACCGATGACAAGGATCTACCTATAACCCCCTCCCTGGGGGATGAACAACAGAAAAGTGGGTGAAGGGATATGTTAGACAGTGTAAGACATGACATAATAATAATATATAAATTATCAAGGGTTAAGAAGGGAAGGGAGTGGGGAGGGAGGGGTAAAATGAGGATCTGATACCAAGGGCTCAAGTAGAAAGCAAATGTTTTGAGAATGATGAGGGCAACAAATGTACAAATGTGCTTGGCACACAATGGATGTATGTGTGGATTGTGATAAGAGCTATAAGAGCCCCTAATAAAATGATTAAAAGAAAAAAGAAATATCCAGATTGCATAATGGTGTCCGATATACTGTTCTAGATTCCTCAGTTTATAGATTCTTTCAATAATTGAACTTCTTACTAAGATGTCCACATTATTGGAAAAGCTTTTGTAAGCACTTTTCTGGAAGCACTTTTACCTTTTGGGAAGCTAATTCCTTCCCAGGCTTCACTCATATTATTTAATAAGTGTTCGAATTCAGAATTTCCATATTGCCCACACATCTTTAGAAGAAGACACATTTTATCATATGCCCTGTATATTTCTAGTCCATTAAATTCACTCAGCTTTCATGATATTGGAATTCAATATAATTTGATATTTAATATATTTTCAAAGTATAATCTTAAACTTTTTGATTACTCATCACATTGTTATTAGGATGTGGTTTTGTTTGACAAAAGACATATGTGACACCTTTCTGATAAGTGTTGATGCCTCATAAGAACATCGATGTTAGTACAAGCTTTGAAAACTAGAAAAATCTCACTTTACAGCTTTCCAGGTTTTTAAAAAAAATGTCTTGGAAAATGTTTTTCGTATGTGATCATAGACGTCTTCACCTCGTTTAGCGATTCTAGATTGTGTCCCTCTTTATAAGATAGTCATGTTGTTTTCTAGCAATTCTACATAAGGAATTGTACTCGTTGCTGTATTTCAGTGCCCCTGAAACCTAGCTTTCACCTTGGTTTCTAAACTTGACCTTCCTTAGTTTTTTTGGTTTCCTCACTTAATGTAAATGGATCTTATGTTGCTTGACTCCTGTTTATTTCCTCTTCCTTCATGAACATCTTCCCCTGGCTTTAATGCCACCAACTCTTTCTTGGTTTCTTTGCTCTATTTCATTCTAATTATTACAGTCATTTCCCTTGACTCACAGTTAGTCCTTGAAATCATGGTATATCTATAGTATTCTATTCATGAATTTCTTCACATAGTTCTTCTCCGTAGGGATTGTTACTTAATCATATGTTTTATCTATCACTTTGAAATGCTATTCCATAGGTCTGGTTCCACTCCTTCTTCGAACCTTTGCCCTTCAGATGCTGTTGCTTACCAGAAATTTTCATATATGCTTCCATGGGAACACAGTCAGCCCATCTAAAAGAGAATTCATCTTCCCCTCAAAACCTGCTTTCGGTTCCTGTTTCAATTGATGATCTCATTGTTCACTTGGATACCCAACCCCCCAAATCTAGAGACATCCCAAAATCATCTTTCTTCACATTATCTAGTTAGTCCCCTATATTGTGCCTGTTGATAGATCCTGATGTTTCTTAAACTTATTTTGTTTTAAAGATAATTTTTATTGGGGACTCTTACAGCTCTTATAACAACCCATACATCAATTCTATTAAGCATATTTGTACATATGTTACCATGATTTTCCTAAACATTTACTTTCTATTTGAGCCCTTTCTATCAGCTCCTCTTTACCCCCACTCCCCACCCTCATGACCTCTTGATAAATTATAAATTTTTATTTTTATGTCTGACTGCTGTCTCTCTTCCCAATAGTTTCTGTTTGTCTTTCTGGGGGTGGTTGGGGGATGGTTATATGTCGATCATTATGGTGGAACAGGTGCTCCCTTCCTCATGTTTCTTGAATTTGACCCATTCTTTTCCTCTGTATTCCCATTTTCTTCTAGCTATCTTTATTTCACGTGTATATTCCTCCTAACTTATCTTGCCATCTTCTGACTGGTATATAACGTATGGTACATATTGCATCTTAAGAGATTTTTCTGAAACACAAACTGATCATATTGTTTTATTGGTTAGAACCTCCCATAGGAATTTATTGATTTCTTACTACTTACCTAGGCAATGTGTTAATCCATTTCCCTTATTTCTTTTCATTCTTACAACTACTCAATGAAAAGAGTACTATTTTAATCCATTTCATGTTTAAAAATAGACTCATGAAAAAAGAGATTGGTTGACTCTTCTAGAGATCATGCATGTGGGAAGTAGGAAAACCAGAATTTTTCGTTATACCAACCTATCACTGTTTACAGGCAGTGTTTCCAAAGATAATCTCCTGGGGTTGGAAAGGAGTGTTTGTAGTGCTCCATATATTGTGTGTTTTATTAAATATTTCAGTTTTGGTGCCCTTTTCCTTCTGTATAATATATTGTATGTTATATGTGAACAACCAGAAAGCTCCTTAAAGCAATAATGGTGAGACTTCAGCTCACTTAGTTTGGAAACATTATCAGGAAAGACCCATTGGTAGAAAATACCATGGTTGGTAAAACAGAGAGCCATTGAATCCGAGGGAATAACACAATAGTGGAAACAGTGAACTCCAACCTAGTGATCATGAAGTTGACACAGGCCCAGACAGTAGTTTATTCAGTTAACCATAGGGTCATTCATTATGTGTTTGGATCAACTCAGTGTTGCATACAGCTGTATGTACATGTGTGTTGTGTATGTCTGCATGTTTATTTGCTATCTCCATGCAACTGTGTGTGATATATATAAGAGGGGCTTAAAAAGTTTGTGGAAAATGGAAGTAGAAGATAAGAGAACGAATTTCTTTTTTGCATTAACCTGAGTATGTGATACAACTTTGAGCCCTTGTACTGTATCTTGTTTTGTTTCCCTGAAATAACCCTCAATTCTACCTCCTTTGCTTGGTAAACTTTATTTTTAATTTTTAATTGTGATTTAGGTGAAAGTTTACTGTACAAATTAGTTTTCCATTCAACAACTCAATTTGATTAGTAGTGTTGGTTCCATTCCTCATGATGTAACAGTATTCTTCCCACTTCTTATTCCTAGTCACCAAAAGATAATGTAGCTTGTGGACAGGGCTAGGCCAGTTGACATTCAGATCCATCAAGGTGCTATGACCCAGGCTCAGTGACTCACTTTTTTAAAGGTGTTTGCTTATGGCTAAGAACTTTATGTCACCTTGCCCCTATATGATCTACTCGATACATGAATACATTGGGAGCATGGATGAACCTTTTTATTCCTTCTTTAAATCTGAGTTCCCAATTGTTTCTACTTCAGTTTTTCACCAAGATAGAGTGAATCAATCTCTTCTTTGTACTGTCTCTGTGGAATGTGCATGTATCTGTCAGTGCTGCTAATCATGCTAGTAATATACCTGTAGACCTTCCATTTTAAGCTGTACAGTTCTGAACACTTTAATATTCCCAAAATTGTGCTATGTATTATGAATGGTTTATAAATTTGATTCGATAGCATTTCCTTCTTCCTTTCCTCCCTCCCTCCCCCTTTTCTTTTGTAAGGACAATAGCCATTTAAAACTGATGGCACATGTTCCATTTGTTAACATCTTTGTCTCAAAGATTTAGTTTATATGCCTTGTTTCTATTCTTGGACCTCACCCACTTTGAGGATGGATTTTGTCCCATCCATCTCTGTAGTTGAAGAACACACTATTGTGTTCCCTTTGGCAGCACATATACAGAAGAAGATAGATAATTTTATAGTGCATCATAGACCCAAATGTTTCATGCTGATTTAAATACTAAGCCAATTCATATTGGTCTATGTTACAATTTCAGATAGTGGTCTCCGGAATTAGTAAGAATTAGCAAGTTTGATTATTATGCAGTATTGGACATTTGTCAGCATTACCTGTTGGCTGTAAGAAAGAACATCATTGTGTGACCTTCCACACCTTTATTTAGATGGTGTAATAGAGTTGGTTTCCTTTCTGTATTTTTCTGCTTTCCATCGGGAAGGAAATGTAGAAATGTGAAGACAGTTAAAAAAACCCAAAAGTGTGAAGGATTTTTTTCTGAAGTAAATTTCCCTAGGAAACAACACTTTACATATTAGTATCAAAATGGGATCATGCTGGCTGGCACAGTAATGTACACATGTTTTTGTAACACTGAATGGGACTTGAAAGAATAGCCTGGAAAGTCCCATGACTGACGAGTGACCATGTCAGCCCCTAGATCATGCTCACTGGACTATAAAACATCAGGGCCCTGTCCCATTAGAAAGTGCATTCTCCTGTGACTCGGGAACAACCCTCTAGCTTTACACTGTTCTCTTTGAAGGGGTCGAGCGGGAAAAACCGGATCTGGAGAAGCAGATGTCAGATTTGAGAGTGCAGCTGAGTTTCAACGAAATGGCCTCTGAGTTAGAGGAAGTGAAGCGGAGCGTGGGGCGAAAAGACAAGGAGCGCGCGCGCCTGGCCGTGGAAGTCGAGGTGACTTTACTCCTTTCAAACCCCATGTCTTAGGAGTTTACTTTTGTTTCAGAGATTTGTCAAATGAGGTTTGAACAACTGCAAAGATTGTGTTTTAAAGATAATATGAAATTATATTTGATGATCCTCTTTATACATAGGAATTCCTGTGAATTCGTTTCTCAGTCACTGGGGCACCAATGCAAGAGACCTGGTTTTTTCCCCCTCCCTTATTGCACAATGAAATATTGTACTGCTAATGTCCTTGTTCTAGGGACAGTTACAATGGCCCTCCACCCCCACCCCATGCATGCTTTCTTTCTTTCAAACAGAAACAAGCTTTCTTCCTTGAGAAAACAGTGAATTTTCATGTATTTTAGGGGCAAAGCTGGTACAGTGGTAGGTTTATTTTCCTTTGGAGCCAAAAATGGATTTAAAATTTCTAGTTGTTCTGGATGAGGAAGAATTCTGATGTCTCCATTAATTTAGAGTTGTGTACTAATTTTCAATGACGTGCTGCTCATGAATAAAATGTAACTAGGCAGCTCTCATGTAGAGCGTGTCCCTTATCTAGAATAGATGGACTAATGATCAGAAATTAGGAAAACAAAAGGAAGGACTTCAGCAAAGGAGATGGCTGAGTTCCAGTTACAATTATGTAAATCAGATGTCACATTTCAAAATAGATACACATTCATCCTCCTCTATTTTATTTGTTAATGAAGCTGTGTTCTAATTGTATATAGATTACCATGTTTGAAAATTTTTCTAAATCTCTTTGAAAGAGAGAAAATGGTGATTAAGAGCACTTACCTTTACATACTCAAAATAGAATATTTAGTGTTTTGCTCCTGTCAGAGGCTTCTTTCATTTGATCAAAATGTGAATAAAAAGTCTTTTGGGTTTTGTTTCAAGATTTAGATCATAAGGATAATGAAATATTGACATGTTCTCTACAAAGTCATTGACATGTTTAATAAACACCTATCATAAATATTCTCAGAGCTATGGTACTTCTATATCTTTTAAAGCGTGCTGCATGGGTGTTATTTTAAACTTGGGTCCTGTCGATGAAAATGTAAATACAATTATTTTGCTGAAGTTACTTTTTGTTAGTTTTTGAAGACCTCCCTTCTAATGATCAAAGGTAAGAAAATCCCTTTGCTCCCTGCTCATTACAGTATGTGGAGTATCACTCTCTTTCTTCTCTCTCTTCATCTTTCATTCTCTCCCCCTAATTTTTTCCACGTGTGTAATAAATTGAAAAACAAACCTCAAATGTGCGAGTGTTTAAAAATGTATTTTAATAGCTCCTCCCTCATTCAAGGAACCTGGCTTGATGTGGGGTTAAGGGGGAGAGTTTGAGTTTTCTTGGGTTAGTTTGGATTGGGTAGATCGGCTTCTGAAATCATTTGAAGTTGACCATTTCCTCAGACATCAAATACGTATTGTTGTATATTACTTGCCATGCACCATGCTAGATGCTGGAGACATTGTCAATTAACCGAATTGTAGACCTCCCTCTCCCTGTGCATCTGACATTCTAAAGTTGATATGGCAATTGATACATGTTACTGTTTAGAGTTTGTCACACTTCCTTTTGGAGCATGAAAGATTGTTCCAGTTGCCATTGAAGAGGATGTCAGAAAGTGACATCCTTCATTTCTTAGAGAAAGTGCCATTAGCCAGCTTTATTTTTACTGCTTTTCTTATTTTTAATGATGACATCATTAACTATGTTTCTATCAGTTGTCCTCGATTTAGTGAAAGTTTGGTTTTTGCTCCTTTATTCTTCATAATTTGCCAAAAGAAGCCTTTGGAAAATTATGATCCCCAAGCTGTTTTCAAAGTGATGTCTCCTGCAGACTCTGACAAGTGCAGGTTATGGATCTCTCAATTATATCCTGCCAAGTTGGACATTTTATTAAAATTTAATCAAATAGAATGTATCCTCTGCCATACTTTAAATGCTATGTGGTGCAAATGGCTAAATGCTATAGACTCTTAAACGGAAAGATTAGTGAGTCCAACCCATCTGGGGCACCTTGGAAGAAAGGCCTGGAGATTGCTTCTGGAAGGGCATTGCTTTGAAAACACTTTGGATCACAGTTTTGTCTGCTCTGCATGAGAGTGCTATGAATCAGAAAAGCCTCAACATCACCTTGAATTTTTTTTTATTTAGGCAACATTAGGTGGTGTTGCATTATACATTCCATGAAAAATGGATATTAATATCCTTAGTTGCTTTTTAGAGACCCAAATAAGAATAGGAAAATATACACAAAATGAGATTACTGATCAGGCCTAAGAACGTGTGTATAGCGACATTTCCTCCTGTGACTTGTTCAATCACCAGGGCCTTTCATTTTACTTAAGATGCTCTGACACCTTTTTCTACTCATATGCAGTATTGCCAAACAATGAATCCTCTTCCCTTTTTATTTCTTTTGTGTACATGGAAATATTTAGCCTTTTCTACCTTGGAGCTATAAATAATCATATTTCCTTTTAACCATTTATGTCACTGATGCAATTATGGAACCTCAAGTTCAGCGTCTTTCAAGCTGAAAGAAAGGAAATAAAGAATTCAGGCCTCAAGTATCAATATTGATGGATCATATGGGTAAAAGGTTGAATGATACGGAAGATGGAAAGAATACACAGTCACTGTACTAAAAAGAAGTGGGTGATGTTAAGCCATTTCAAGATGTAGCATATGATCAAGAACCAATGGTACGGGAAGAAGAAATCCAAGGTATACTGAAGGGATTGATGAAAAATAAAGCTTGAGGAGACAACTCTCTGACCAACGAACTGGAAGAGATTCCTGTTTGTGCCCCTTGCAAAGAAAGATGACCAAACACAATGCAGAAATTACTGGACAATATCATTAACATCACGTGCAAATGAAATTTTGCTGGTAGGAACTTAAAAATGGATGCAGCAATACATTAACAGAAAGCTGCCAGGAATTCAAGCTGGATTGAGAAGGCGACATGGTACAAGGATATCATTGCTGATGTCAGATGCATCTTGGCTGAAAGCAGAGAATATGGAACGGTATTTGGGTGGATCGTAAAAATCATGGACCACAGTGTGAAGAATGGGAATTCTAGAACACTAAATATATCCATGTAGAATTTGTACATAGCCTAAAGACAGTTGCTTGAATTATGCAATGGAATACTGCTTGGCTTAAAATTAGGCAAGGTGTGTTTGTATACCGAGTAAATAATTTGAAAAGCTGTACCCATCAAGATTGGAGGAAGGCTTACTGACAACTTGACTTACAGAGATGGCACATCTTTGCTTGCTGAAAGCCAAAGGCACTTGAAAGACTTACTGAAAATCAGACCATGGCCTTCAGCTTGGATTGCAACTCAATTTAAAGTAGACCCCCATCCTCACAGCTTGACCAGTTGATAGCACCATTATAAATCTACAAATGACTCAAGTTATCAAGGATTTCATTTTACTTGGATCCACCATAAGTACTCATGGAAGCAATAGTAAAGAAGTCAAGTGATATGTTTCTGGGAACATCTGCATAAGACATTTTTAAAGTGTTGAAGTTGACACAGTGGCTGCAAAAATGGTCTCAAGCATAGGAACAATTGTGACATTGAAGCCGGACAGGGCAGTGTTTTGTTTCATTCTGTTGTACGTAGGGTTGATATGGCTTGAGGCCAGTTTGAAAGCGCCTCAAAAGCAACAAGAACAACAACAAAGTGTTGTAAAGGAGATGGATGTCACTTTGATGTCAAAGACATGTCTGACTCAAGTCATGGTCTGAATAAGGAAGACTCAAGAAGAATTTTGGTGTCACCAAAGAATATCAAAAATGCTTTGGGCTGCTGGAAGAACAACTGAAACTATCTTGAAAGAAGCAAAGCCAGAATGTTCCTTAGAAGAAGATGAGTTGTCATCCTTTGTACTTTGGATACGCTAGCAGGAGATACTGGTCCTTGGAGAGGGACATGTGCTTGGTAACAAAGAGGAAGTCCCTCTCTGAGATGGATTACCAGCGGTTGCAGCAAGGGCCTCAAATAGAACAATAATGGGTGGTGCAGGACTGGCCAGTGCACCTTCTGTGTTCCATAGGGACACTATGAGTCAGAACCGACTCAAAGACACCTAACTAGAACAGTCACAGCATCGTGGAATCTTATTAATGCCGTTTTACTTTATATTGTATTCCTTGAAAACTTCAAAACCCTACACTGTCCAAGCAGGACGACGGCTTGTTACTAAAACAGCTTACACAGCTTCTCTTTGATATCCTTAATGGGAAAACGTGGTCATGTTTTGAGGTTTTGTCTTCGCATCAGGAAATTTGAATTTTCTGTATCCTAGAGTTCATATGACCCAGAAGACCAGCTCAAGTTAACAGTGAAATCCACAAGAGAGCAGTGTCGCCAAAGTGCAGGGCCATTGATTTCTATTCGAGGGGCTCTGTACAGATATGAAAATACTGTATTCCTGTGAACGTTAGGGACCTCTCCACCTAGATACGCAGAAAGCTGACGTAGCAACGAAAGCCTTGCTTGGTTAACACAGAACCAGAGAGTGATAATTCCCTCTCCCCTTTAAGGGTTAACACAGAATCAGAAAATAACAGTGTTCTCTCCCCTTCTGACAGTCATCTACCCAGAGATCCTCTTTATTTCAGACAGAGTCTCTGTCTTTATTGCTGGGAAATGTGGAACTCTAACATCTCCTTTTCAAAATCGTCTCCTTTGCTTCCATCATGCGGGTCAGATGTTCCCTTTCCATTTTCCTTTGATAGGTTGCTGTGCACAGAGTTTGCTCTTGGCCATTTTCCAATGTGAATTGATGTTATATAAACTTAAGGCATTCTGGGAGCTGTTTAAGAACTAAAGTAAAGATTTTTAATCCCTTTATATGAGTCTGGTGGTGCTTTAGGATACGCACTGGCCTGCTTAACGCCGGGTGGGTGGACCCGAGCCTGTCTGAGGGAGAAAGATGAGAGTGTGTCTGTACCTTTAGTTCCTTACAATCTCAGAAGCCCACAGGAGAAGTTCTGCTTTGTCCTAAACCGGGCCACTAGGAGTCAGAATAGACTTGGTGGCAGTGGACTGGGGTGGGGTTATCCCTTTGTACGTCGTCATCTTGTAAGAGTTAAGCACCCAGCCTTAAGTCTGTGTCCCCTTTTCTCTCATACAATGGCTTACCCCGAGTCAACTAAACTCACTGCCATCAAATCAATTCCAACTCAGTGATCTCATAGGACAGGGTAGAGCTGCCCCCGTGGAGGTCCGAGAATGTAACACTTTACAGGAGTAGAAAACCTTGTCTTTCTCCGAAGAATTGCCTTGTGGCTTTGAACTGCTGACCTTGTGGTTAACAACCTGACTTGTAAACACTACACAACCAGGTCTTCTTTACTGCAGAAATAAACCAAACTCCATACCTTCGAGTAGTTGCTGACTCATAAGTGACCCAATAGGACAGGGTAGAACTGCCCCTACGGGTTTTCGAGACTACGTCTTTATGGGAGTAAAAAGCCATGTCATTCTTACAGGCTTGTATATTAGACATTCAGTATTTGTGGACTAAACAAATGGCAACTAACAATAATAACAAAGTAATATATTATAGAAAAGTTTTACAGCTTTTCATAAGCGTGTACTTGTTTGATCATTTCTTAGCAATTGTCAGCATTCAAAGAGACCTTTGTTTGCTTTGTTTCATTAATTGCAATTGTTTTTGTTGATCTAGAATATATATTTTAGGCAGTTGTTACACTAGGGAAGACCAGTGAAACTAGCTTGAAAACCCCACATGGAAGTTACATATGTATGAATTTGCATAATTTACCTTTTAAATTGTACCTAAGACCTTAAATCAGTATATGCATGGAAAATACTAAGTGCATTTTCCCCTTCTTTTAAACTCAAGTTAAATCTCATTAACCTTGATAGGCTATTTGTATTCATAAGCACTCCAAGCATCCTTGATCAATGATTTCTCGATTTAATCTCTGCTCCATTTTCTATCAATTTACTCTTCTTGGAAGAGTAAAAATGACTTTTAAATTCAAGGGAGAACTTCAAAGGGGGGTGGGGGTGGGGAGGTACTGCACTTAATTTAGATTAAATGTTGAAAGTGATAATTGAGTGACAACTGACATGATTATTCATTAGCAGAGTCTGAGGACTATAAGCCTGGGAATTTGTTTTTAAAAAGACACAGACAGTCATGTGAAATTGAAATGATTATCATGAAAAGGAACTCCATGGCACTGTTAAGTAGGTATTGGATGGCTAACCAAAAGATGGGTGGTTCTAACCCCCCAGTCCTTCCACAGGAGAAAGAGGAGATTCTGCTTCCATCCCCCCACTTGTCATACTGTGGTGGCTTGTGGGTTGCGGTGATTTTGGAAGCCTCACAGCGCCGGTGATTTCCCATGCCAGAAGATTCACCCAACGTGAACTGGTTTCAACGGAACTTCCAGACTAAGACGGACAACGGAGAAGGACTTGCCTCCCTGCCTTGGAGGAAGCAGCCCTTGTAAACCTTAGGCAGCTGCGGGAAACCTCATCCAGCCCCTGGAGGGTGAAGAGCATGCTTGCATGCGCGAGTGGATTGTAGGGGCAAGGACAAAGAGGAAGGCCCTTGGTGGGGTGGATTGCCACAGTGGCTGCAACAGTGGGCTCAGGCCTAGGAACAGTCGCGGGGTTGGCACAGGGGTTGCTCTGGGTTGGAACCAGCACCAAGGCCTCTAAGAACAAAGAGCACCAGCTGCTTCCTCAAAGACTTACAGCCTGTATTTAAACCTGCGTAATGTCGCAACGAGTCAGCACTGATCCGATGGCAGTGGGCTAATCAATAACAAGCTTTTTACTAAATTAGTAAAGTAAAAACAAAAGGGAATATTATTCTTTTTACAATGCTCTTGCATAAATGGTTAGAGTGTTTCTATTTCTCCCAGAAACCTGGCCATATTGGTGTGCAGCAATGCTGCCCTCAGTTCTATGATTAGTAGCAAAAGATTAAGCCCTTCTTAGGACATTACTCTTACTGTAATTTCTGCCACTTCATCAAAAAATTAATAATTTCTTCCTAATCCAGCCTTAGAAACCCAGAGGGACAGTTCTACCCCATCCTGGTCACAGTGGGTCAGAATTGACTCCAGGGGCACACTGTAAAATACTCTTTATTTCCTGATGTAAAGTAATCTTGATACCCACATTAGATTATAAAGAAGCAAGCATTAACAACAAAACCTTGTGTAGAAAGGCTAAAGTGATGAGTTTAGTGGAGACAAAGTCTGACATTGTTTTCAGCTAAATTCAGTCTGACGTTGGGACGAATTTCGAAGTCATGAATGTTCTTTACTTTAAGTTCTTTATGCACTTTACCTACTTTATGTTGTTAACGATAGGGATAAATCGCAAATGCACATGAAAACTGCACAAACCTTTGCACTTCCTGGAAGACAGTTTAATTCTCAAAGTCTTCACCTATACGAGGAAATGGGAGTTACACGAGTCCGAAGAAAGGTGTACATTTTCTAGTTTCTGTAACTCTGAGTTACAAGAAGTTTTCACGCAGTTGAAGAAGTAACTGGATTAAATATTTCGTCTTAGAGATGTCACAAGTAATAAATGATCATTTCAAAACTCACTGCTAAGGGATCCATTCCAACTTGTAGTTGCTCTGTTGGACAAGGGAAACCACCCCTTTGGGTTCCCAAGGGTGCAAATCTTGGGAGCAGAAAGCCCCAGCTCTCTCTTGAGGTGTGACTGGTGGGTTTGAACCTCTGACTTGTGGTTAGCAGCCCATCTAGTAACCCGCTATGGTCCTAGGGTGCCACGTTACCATTGCAGTATCTCCAAAAAGAAAAAAAATACGATAAAAAGTCACATTTCAAATTCCTTTATATGTTCTTCAACATTGTGTTGTTAATCATAATAACTTATTTCATGTGTTTTTACATACAAATTAAATATACAGGATTCTGAGTCAGTTGTATTATTGGGTGAAACAGAAAAATTCATATACCTCACAGAGTAATGAAACATTAATAACTTCATATGCACTATAGACTTGCTATTTAAGTAATTCTAAAGATAGGACAGCTTTGGAAATAACTACTGAAGGGCTTAAAATGCAGAAATGAAGCAAATAAGGTAATTCTTGGGTGATATCCAAATAGTCTATTTCTACTTTCTTGACTACCACAAATACCATTCAATACCATTAAAAGGTAGATTTTACAGTAAACCAGTTCAACTGTCTGTGTAGTCTTTGTAGTTACCTTATCTTTAAAATGATCATAATTTGGCAGCATGTCATCTTAAGTGGCAAATTAAATGTTTTCTTAGAGAAATGTTTAAAAGTGAGATAGCAGGTTGTATAGGCTGGCTGTTTTAGGTGTTTGTTCTCCTCAGCCTTCTTAGAGTTTACAAGAAGTGAGATTGTCTTTACCCTGACATAGCAGCAAAAAAGCCCACAGATCTATTATGGCCTTTAAAATATTGAAACACTATAAATGATCTCTGTATTAAAGCATTCATATGCACTGAGGAAAAATTCTTTTCATTTTTTTTATAAACAAAGTATGGCCAGAGGCTAATGTGAACATGCTTTGTTTGTGGTTCACTTGGGTGAAATATGTGCTTGTTTCATACAATGTTTTTATTCTTGAGAAATGTTTAAAAGTACGATGTTGGATTGTGTAGCTTGCTTTTTCAAGATGACTAACAAATTAGGCACCTTTTTAGCCATTCTGGTTTTATAAAGCAGGATGATTTCTGCTTTTGACAATGGCACGCTAGTTTGTGCCGGAATAAACCTCCTACCAAAGAAAACTAGGAAACCAAGCAAAATAGATATTTAAAAATATGTATTTGAAAGCCTTAGGAAGCCCGTGGGTAGTGAGAGCCAGAGGCAGCAGGGACCTCAGTGAGGAGTACAGATTGCTGGCCTGCCGTCGGTCGCTTTCCCTTCAAGCGCTTTCTTATTTAAAGACTGAGTCGCGCCTATGTAGGCTCGAGGACAGGGAGGAGCCCACGTGGTAACCATGCCTCGTTTCCAATTTAGTTATCCAAATGGCTACACTCTAGTAATTGAGGTCAACTGAAAATACATTAACAGTTACAAGAACGTTAACGCAGCCTCGAATCTGGTTTGACGTGTAAAATCCCTGCTGTAACTATCAAAACAAAAGCAACTCTTTCAGGGAAGAACACGCCCTCCAGAACTTGTAGTAGATCTACAATTTGTCTTGCACCACCTGGCGTTTAATGAAAATTTAGCCGGCATATTAGGAAGTCAGATCACACTGCTTCTTGTGTGTGCAAGAGAAAAGAACAGGGCGTGGAAACAGTCACATAAGCTAGTTAGATACTGGAGCTGTCCGAGCTGGACTTGACAACCATAGGTATTTGTGCATTTACAAATAGACCACCAGAAACCTTACAATCACAGCCACTGAGCCGAGTCCACCTCCCAGCAACACCCCAGCACAGGGCAGGACTGGCCCCGTGAGTTTCCGAGACCGTCACTCTGGATGGGAGTGGACAGCCAGGTCTTCTGCCCTCGGAGCAGTCAGTGGCCTTGAATTGCCAATCTTGTGGTTAGCAGCCTAAAGGATACAAATTCAATATGTCGTCTGGCTTCAGCTTTCATGTTCTTGTTGTACCTTCCAATTGTCAATGAGAGGTTCCTTGTAGAAACCTTAGAACATCCTAAATAAGTAATAAATTAAAAACCTGGTTAGGTAGGCAGGTTTACGAGAAGAGTAAACATCTCCCCCCCCCCCCCGCATTACTATAGAGAATTTTTGTAGACATACATCCATGTTTTCACTTCACTCACTCACTGCCATCAAGTTAATTCTGACTCATAGCGACCCTATAGGTCAGAGTAGACCCTGCCACCTGTGGTTGTCTGACACTGTCACTCTTTAGGGGACAGAAAGTCCGTCTCCTGAGGAGTGGCTAGTGGTTTTGAACTGCTGACCTTGTGCTTAGCAGCCCAGTGCATACAATTCTATATGTCCTTTGGTCTTAGCTTTGATGTTCTTTTTGTGTCTTCTAATTGGCAATGAGAGAAATAATTTATTCTATGTTTCATTTGGTAAATGAAAGTTACACCAGTGAAAGCAAGACCATTCTTCGCCTTGATGCAGTTGCCATCATTGGATTGACATGTATCTCTCAGTGCTGAGAAAGAACAGAGCACAGGTCTTTTTGGCAGGGATGAGGGTGGGGCCAGAATGACAGTGAGACTTGGAATGGGGATGCAGATTACTGAGCCTTAGAAAGTAGTCCTCCATTTTTACTCTACCAAGTCTACTCCTGCCCTTCAAAGACAGACATGTTTAACAGCAAAGATAAGTGGAGCAGAGAACAACAGAACTATCCTCAAGTAGAAATTGATGTTTGCCCATTGAAAATTTAAATTGGGTGGCGCCATTGTTTGATAGGTATAATGATTTCATTACTGAGCTATATTCTGCAGGCATAGATGCTTGTCTCTTCTAGATCGCAAGAAACAAAGACATAACGAATGTGCTTGACACAATGGATGTTTATGTGGATTGTGGTAAGAGTTGTACGAGCCCCCAATAAAATGAATTAAAAAAGAAAGAAAGAAAAGAAACACAGACATAGTCAGATGGGAGTTTATTGCAGGGAAACAAGAAACTGTCTTGAGAGCTGGCCTGCTAGACTCCATGATTAACCCCGGTTTCATCTGTGTCACCATACTGACTATGGGATAATGGTCTCTGTGTGGCTTTTGTCTCTGGGTCTGGAAGATGACCTTTGGAATTTCTTAAGCAATTGGGGTCCCTTTGTTTTTCTAAACAGCCACAATCATTATAGGAATGAGGCCTACACACCACACCTCCACAACACACGAGAAAGAGGAGGCTTATAATGTAATCAATCATGCATATGCATTAATATAATTGATTTGGACTAAGCATTGTCTGTCAGCTCTTTAGAATGTGGTGACTTGTGCATTGCTGTGATGCCAAAGGCTATGTCATTGATACTTCAAATGCCAGCAAGGTCGCCCAAAGTGGACAGGTGTTAGCAGCGCTTCCAGACTAAGAACAGACTCTGAAGAAGGACTGGGCTGTCTACTACAGAGGACCCGGTCACTGAAAATCTTACAGATAGCCTGGAAACATTGAGTCACTATGTGCTGGAATCCACTGGATGGCAGTGGGTGAGGGCTGTGGGTTATAAAAACGAAGAGGCGGTGTAGGGGCAGAGTTGGTGAACATTATTGAGAGCCTAGCCACTACCACCACTACCCGATTATTAGACTTAAAAAAGACAAAATTTATAGAAAATAAAAGCTTCTAATGGAGGCTTTATTATATATGCAAAATATTTGGAGATTTATTCTTTACACACGTACAGTTCTACTTCATCGAATCTCTTTTAACTCCTATCCCTCCTTGTGGTAAAAATAAAATTGGTTTTTCCTAAGTGTACAAGATTATTACATCATGTAAGATAATGTGTCTGAAATGTTTCAAATAAGCCTTAATGCTTTATAAAGATGTAAGACTAATATTAGGTGTTATGTTACATTTAGTTTCATCTCTATTTGTATTATGCCTTTAGAATAAATCATTTTTTCATAGTTGAAGTATAGCTTACCTTAGTCCTCTGAGCTGCCAGGCCAGTATTGAGAATGACGCTGGTTTATATCATTCATTAATACCTGCTTTGCATTATTGTATTTCATAGGAAATGTGTGACAATTTTTTTACCCCAATTGAAAGCAGCCCCACATACCAATCTGCTACAAGCAAACCGTTTCATTCTATTTTATATTCACCTTTTTTCTCCCAGAGTATCTATTGTAGTTAAACATCAGAGCTGCAGAGTAAAAATTATCAGTCTATAAGAGTGTCAGGTTAATTATGAAAACACAAATGTACTTTGAGATATGTGTGTCAGGGTCAGAATTTCCCTAATGTGTTCACAAGGCCTAGATGTTAATGATATTTCCCCCTTGTGTTTTAAGTTAAACAGTGAAAAAAAAAACCCTATGTATATTAAAATGTTCCATGTCGTGAACATCACCGCGAAAGAAACAGACGTTAATATTTTATTTCTTCACAGAGATGAATATATTTAGTTAATTGAACATTATTTCCTGTACTTTGCTTAAGCTTAGTATCATGTTTCATTAAAAAGTACAAGGAAACAAGTTGTATGAGGCAGATATGTTCTCTCAGGATTTGTAAAGAAATAATTATTTTTAATCACTGAGAAAGTCTGAGTAGCCTGTTATTTGAGATTAATGTCCTTTGTGTGTCTGCCCTTCATTTTGAAAAAAGAAAATGATAATATTTGTAGTCAAATTAAAATGATAGGAAAAAAGAAAGGTAATCTTTTTTTAAAAATGAGTATTTTATGGCATGGTTATTACAATGGCCTCTGATATTTCTTGTTTTTGTTCCCTAGCCCATTAAGAATTTGAATTAGCTTTGAAAATATTGTTCATATGTATTTTGTGCAAGTTTAAAAAGAAAAACGAAGACTTATAGGTTTTAATGATATATTTCTACTTTCAGCCAATCACAATTTACATAAAATTTTAAGTAGTATGATCCCAATGAGTGATGGCCTAATTTAGCAACATCTAGGTACATTTTGGGGCTACAGACTCACTTTGATTGATTTGAGCTCTTTCCTTCAAAGAGACTTGCCTTAGTTCTTCTGACTGTGGGAAATTGATTAGTTGTCTTCTCAGTTTTCCTTCATAAACCACCTAAATTATACTGAAATGAATGAGTTAATCAAGACCTGCAAGAATATGCCAAGCTAATTTCCCAATAGAGGAGAGTAGGGCATGGTTTAATTGAAAATCGGAGCATTTCAGGTGAAATCCTATTAAATGTGTTAGTTCTTTTGTTTACTAAGTAAAGGCAAAACTTCACAGTATCCCTTTGGGTTTAGAAGAGGGTGGGTGCGGATGCGCCAGATACTGCTTTAGGCATTTATGCAGAGGTTGTTTCTCAGGTGTCGGCCAAGCTGGCTCTGACTACCTCCTGGAAGGTTCGGCAGTGGCTGCTTCAAAGGTCTCTTGCCCACCACAGATTCACTGCAGCCCCAAATAAATATCTCTGGGACCGTACAGGCCTTCCTTCAGGAAGAAACCCAATGTGCAAGATGGGGGGGTGTCCAACTCACTTCTACTTGCCAGATCTCTTTGCCAGTCTGATCAGAACCCCAAACCCTATTTCAGCGGGCCTCTGACCATTCAACTTTGAAGCCTCTACGAAGTAACAGAAGCTATTGGAGGGAGGTCATGAAGGGGGCTGACTGTTATAGGGGCATGTTGGATACTACCCTGTCAACCATGAGGTTTTCCTTTAGTTGAAAACCAGGAACTCTTGCTTGTGTCTTTCATAGCCTTGTGCCGATCGTTGACACTCAGTGATGCTGACTGACTTTCACATATACACCCATCTTCATTTATCTACCCAGGCTTTATTACTGTTATATTTAAACTATAATTTCTTTCTGGAAGGCTTTTTTTCTTTTTAGCTTCTTTTGTTTCGTATTAATTTTCTTAAAAGGCAATCTTCTGTAAATGCAATGAATTAGCATTTGGAAATTGCCAAATAGACCATCATTGTGGAAGAGAGTATCCTTTTAGTAAATCTAAAATATACAAATCAAATGTTAATGCATATTTTTTCTTGTTCTTTGTTTCGGTCATTGTTGTCATTTTCTGGGGGATTCTCATCCCATTTGCGATGCAGCTGACCTGTCCTTGTTTCAGTCAGCGATCTTTGACTTGGCCCTTCTTTAAGGAGGTCCTATTTAGCATAAAGATGGGTCTAATCTTTGTTCCTAGGACAATATTAAAGATGATCAATTGAACTAAATTTAGAAGCTCAGAGGAAGGCCCTCAACAAGATGGATCGTCACAGTGGCTGCAGCAATGGGCTCTACCATAAGAACATTTGTGAGGATGGTGCAGGACTGGGCAGTGTTCTGTTCTATTATACATGGGGTCGCTTTGAATTGGAACCAACTGTATGACACCTAATAGCAAGCAACAACTACATGGAGTTTGGTTTATTATCATTTATTTGCTTTAGTGATATTATCTTTATCCTTATAAAGTGCCCAGCTTGGTATGTCTAAAAACCAAAAAGACCAAACCCAATGCAATCGAGGTGATGCTGACTCCATAGCAACCCCATAGGAGAGGTTAGTAATGCTCCTATGAGTTTCCGAGATTTTAACTCTTGGCTGTAATAGAAAGCCCCAGCTTTCTTCTGATGTAGTTTCGAACTTCTAACCTGGCTCATCACAGCCCAATGTGTAATCACTGCACGACCTGGACTCCTTTATATGTTGTCTGTGCTTTAAAAATAAATTTTGTCTCAACAGACACATTGAGACAATTGTTGTTTTACTAAACTGGTTTCTTAGATTTGTTATTATAAAGCATACCATTCTGTTTCAGTTTGAGCATTAATAAAATATGTGGTTGGATTTGTCTACCACTTGTTTGTTATACTGGGTCTTGGTTTATATGCCTCCACGAAAAGAAAAAGAAAACCAACAACAGAAACCAGAAAAAAGATCCACTGGGAAGAGCTTTTGTAGTATGCATTGTTCCTACTAGGCAAGCTTCAAGAAACGCCTTCTGAGTTAGTGCACCCAGTGGTGTCACCTGGGAAGGTTCTCACTGTCCACAGTAAATTTTTTCATAGAAGCAATTTCTCTGGAACCTTGTGGTTTTGTGTGTGTGTGATGGCTGATATCAGATAGCAGTGTGTGGCTGTGAAATTTTGTTTCCTGCTGGGGAAAAATGCCACCAAAACTGTTGTAATGTTGAACACAGCTTACAAGGACATTGCTATGGGGAAAACTCAAGTGTATGGAGTGGTTTTCTCTTTTCAAAAAGATGAAATGTCAATTGATGACAAACATTGTTCTGGAGGTCCATTAACTTGTCGAATGAGTGAAAATGTCCACTAGGAGGGCATTTGGAGTTTGTTCCACTAGGTCAGACTGTTAATCACGCTTTTTAGTTAGAAGCTCTGAAAACATTGTCTGCAACAAAAAAGGCCTGATTTGTGGCAGATGGGGCACTGGTTTTGCTACCATGACAATGCCCCCTGCTCACGCAGCCATCTCAGTGCAGTCTTTTTTGGCAAATAAACTGCATGCTTCTCTTGCCCCATGCACCTTGCTCACCTGCCTTCACTCTGTGTGACTTATTTTTTGTTTCCATGAATGAAGACGGACATGAAAGGACGGCGATTTGATGACATAGAAGTGGTGAAGTAAAAAACATGGGAGGTGCTGTCAGCCATCCAAACAGATGAGTGTGAAAAATATTGCCAAGAATGGAATTGCAGATTTGACAAATATATTAAGTGTAACAGAGAGTATTTTGAAGGTGATAAGATTGTTTTGTAAACAAAATTAAATATGTAGCATTGGGAAAAAAAGTTCCGCTTTTATTTTGATAGCCCCTCATACGATTGAATACGCTTTTGAAATGTGTGGGCTTATTCTGCACATGTGGTAAGCTTGCTCTTGAACTTGTGGTGCTTCTGAAACTTGCTCTAGTAGCTAAAGCAAATGGAAGAAAAAACTCAGTGCATGAGCTAAACAGAAAGTTTCAAAGGGCGCTTGGTAAGACAAAGTAGTCAAACAGCATAAGGGGAAATACTTCATGGTTTAAAATCAGGAAAGGTGTATGCCAAGTTTATATCCTTCAACATACATATTCAATCTGTATGCTGCACACAAAAATGAGACGCTGGTGTAACTGAAGAAGAAAGCAGCATCAGGATTGGAGGAAGACTCCAATCCTGTGAGACACAGGTGACACGGGCTGTTTGCAATGAGTCAAGAGGACTCGAACCATCTACTGTTGGAAATCAAAGGCTACAACTTTCAGTGTGGATTGCACTGTAACATAATAATAAAACAAAACAAAGGAAAACAAACAAAGGCCCCACACTGGAGTAGTGAGCAACGTCGTGATAGGTGGAGAAAATATTGAAGTTTTCAAGAGTTTCCTTTTACTTGCTCCAATATTTTACTAATTTATTAACACGAAATTAAACTACTGCATATACTCAAGTATAAGCCAACCTGAATATCAGCGAGGCACCTAATTTTACTACAAAAACGGCATTAAAAATCAGTGTATACGGTATGTATTGTACCAGCAAATCTGAGCTAGACATCGTTAAGATATTCAAGAACAAAAATGTTACCTTGAGGAATAAAATCCATATGAACCAAGCCATGGTATTTTTCATTGCCTCATAAGTATGGAAAAATCTAGGAAAGTGATAAGGAAGCCAGAAGAAGACTTGATGCCTTGTATTTTGGCACTGATGAAGAATGTTAGGTATCCATGGACTTCCAGGAGAATGAACAGTTCTGTGTTGGAAGAAGTCAACCCTAATATACTTTAATAGTAAGGATGGTGCGACTTCATCTGACTTTGGAAGTGAGGAGTGACATCCATGGAGAAGGACATCACGGTTGGTAAACTAGTCTGTTCACATTAACAGTCTCATTATCCCTTTCTACAGAGCCTCTGTCTTCTTCCTAGCCTGCAATTTTTTTTCTTGGCCGTCCATGGTACTTTCAATATTCTTTCCTAGTACCATAATTCAAATGTATCAAATCTTTTGCAGTCTTTATTATTCCTTGTCCAGCTTTTACATACACATAAGGTGATTGAAAAGACCATGGCTTTGATCAAGCACACTCTAGTCCTCCAAGGGACGTCTTTGCTCTTCAACACTTTACAGAAGTCTTATGTGGCAGTAGATTTGTCCAATACAATATATCCTTTTACTTCTTGCCTGCTACTTCCCTGAGCGCTGATTGTGGATCCGTGAACGATGCATTCCTTAATGTTGTCTGTTGGCCTAATTGTATGAAATTTGGGGTTTTGTTTTTTTTTGCATTGAGCTGTGATCCATTTTGGAGACTGCAGTCTTTTTATCAGCAAGTGCTTCAATTCCTCACTTTTAGTGAGCAAAGCTAGGTTGTCAAATATTGCAGAGTGTCAATAAGCCTTTCTCTGAATGCTAGGGTGTCCTTCAGATAGTCCAACTTCTTGGAGTATTTAATCAACTTACAGATTGAGAAAGTATGGTGAAAGTGTGCAACTCGTACTCACACTTTTATTGATTGTAAACCATGTATTATTTGCTTGTTCTTTTGGACAACTGCCTACTATAATTCCCAATCTTGCAATGTTATCTATAATTTAAATTATGTACACAGTTCAATTTATTAGCACAGCCTATAAAACACAGGTAATGAAAAAAATGAAACACAGGTAATGATCTTTTGGGTATAAATGACAAAGTCTGACCATTCTTCCTGAGTCTCACCATTGTCTTACTTTCTACAGAGATCAGGAATTTTACACCCTCTTTTGAATCTTGTGTAGATTTCTGGCAGTTTCCTATTAATGAGCTACAGTGATTGTTTTTTAATTATTATCACTAAAATTTTACTCTTGAGTGGTACTATGTTCTCTGATATTTTCTGTATTTTGTTGGATCACTTTTCTTTGGAATAAACATACATGTGAATCTCTCAGTTAGTTGTCCGGATGGCTCCTACATCTCTTGGCCAAGCTAGTGAGCACTTATAGGTTTGCATCTATTTGCTGAAACATCTCATAAGGCCTTTGGTCAATTTTTGGAGACTGGGTTTTCTCTAAGATCTCCTGTGCATCTTGTTCTTCCTTCAGTGCCGTCCTTTCTTCATTATGTGCTCCTTCCTGACATGGTTGAGTGTTGACCAGTTCTTTTGGCACAGTGACTCCAGTGGATTCTTCCCATCTTTTATTGGTGCTCCTTGTATCACTGGATATTTTGTCCCTAGAATGATTCAATATTGCAACTCGAGGCTCACATTTTTTCCTCCACTTCTTTCAGCTTGAGTGTGTTTTTTCTGTTTGGTTTTCAAATTTCAGGTCTTTGCACATTTAATATTAGCGCTTTATTTTGTCTTCTCGAGCTGCCTTTTGAAATCCCCTTTTTTAGTCTTTTTACTTATTTATTCCTCCCATTCACTTTCGTTACTCTACACTCAATAGCAAGCTTCAGAGTTCCTTTTGACATTAGTTTGGACTTTTCTGTTCTTTTCGTTTCTCTCCTGGTTAATTCTCCTAATCTATTGCTCATGTGGCACTTAGGAGAACTGGTAGTATTTTCAGGGACATGTTGGACTACTACCACAAGGTGGGCAGTTGAAACCCACCAGCTTCTCCGTGGGAAGAAAATGGGGTTGTCTGCTCCCATAAAGATTTATGGGAAACCTAGAAGAGTTGGAATTAATTGCAATGGCAGTGAGTTGGTATTTTACTTATTCTCAAGTTCAATGTCTTACATCCAGAAGGAGATAAATCACTCATAATTGGTTTCATTTTAACTTTCATTTTTTTGATGATTTATCTCTCTCAGATACAAAAAAAATTCAGAAACATCTATATATCAAAGACTGCTCAGGATTTCTTCCTGGCTCTAGAAAGAATAAGGTACATTATTTATTTAGTAAAGAGTTTTTTTTATTTAGTGTCTAAATTAGTCGTGTAATGTAAGTTTAATCAATATCAGGATCTACGTACCTCTCTTCTAGTTAATTACTTTATCATCTTTTGCCTCAATTTATTTAATCTCTGAACCATGAGTATTGGATTAACTTTCTGATTCTCACATAATCTAATTTTGCCAGTAACACAAACTGCTCTTTGTTGAGTGTCCCGTGCGTGCTAACTATTCTTCTGTCCTGAATGATTACATGTAGATCCTCATTCTTCTTGAGAGATTGTTAGAGAGTCTATTTTATCAATGAAGTTCTTTGGTTTTAGAACAGCGGTTCTCAACCTGTGGGTCGCGACCCCTTTGTGGGTTGAACAACCTTTTTACACGTGTCGCCTATGTCCAATGGTTTTAGGAACTGAGATTCCACTCCTCGATCTGTCCCCAGGTGGGCCCGCCCACATGCAGATCCACCCACATAGGAGTACCCTGTGTGAAGACTGTTACCCATGATGCACCATGCTTCAAGACAAAATTTCACTGATTTGTAATTAGAAATAAATATTTCACAATGTATAATTACATGTTGTTTTGGGGATTAATCACTATGTTTTAATTATTCTCAAATTGTAACAATGAAAAATCCATCCTGCATATCAGATATTTACATTGCGATTCATAAAGTAGCAAAATGATAGTGATGAAGTAGCGACGAAAATCATTTTATGGTGTGGGGGGGGTCACCACCACATGAGGGACCGCATGAAAGGGTTGCAGCCTGAGGAAGGTGGAGAACCACTGTTTTAGAAGGTAAGCAGTTGCTGTAAGTCCAGAGTGGCAGAGCTGGGAATCGAACTCAAGCCTGTGTGATTTATGTTCTTTTATGATACATCATTGTCTCCTAGATGCCTTAAAATCTAATTTATTTTGACATATTTCCATAACACCCAACGCCAAACCCACTACCATCCAGTCGATTTCAACTCATAGGAACTTTGTAGTGGCTTTCTGAGGCTGCACATCTTTCTGGGAGCACATTGCTCTATCTCTCCCTTAGAATAGCTGTTAGGTTTCAACTGCCGCCAGTATGGTTAGCAGTTCAGTGCTTCCTGACAGGTTCCAGAGCTGCTGCTTAGGTTCTCATAAGAAATACAGAAATGCCATTGTGAAAATGTTATTTTAAAATACATACAATAGCAAGCTCTTTAGAGGAGACCCTGGCTTCATTGGAACTGATTTTCAATTTTTGATGTATAGTCTTACATTGTTCACTGGAGCGCCTAATCTTTTGGGTTAGCTGGCTCTCTCGTCTGAGTATAGGGGAAATGATATTGGAGAATTTTAGTTACATCACTCCACAAATTGCCACTCTTGCTATCTGCCTACACCATGCTATTGTTGCTACAGGACAAGCCATGACGAGAAATGAGTCTTGGGATCACTCATTAAGCAGAGGATCTGCCAGGCCACTTACATTCAACATGGAGACATCTGCTCAGAAGCTTTTGGCAACTGCTCTTTTGGGATTCTGAAGGGCTGATCCCAATTGATTTGCGTCAACGCAGTCTGCTCACATAGGGGTATTAGCAATAAGAGTTAAGAAAATGACGAACTGTACCAAAGAGAAAAAAAGCTAGGGAAGTTGCCCTCAGCAATCCCCCCCCCCGCCATCCCCCATCACAACAATGCTCGTTTTCATTCATAAAGGGAAATATGGGGAATTTTGTTGGTAAACCTTACCCCACTCCCACTGTTACGTGTCACTGAGTCAGTTTCAATTCATAGTAACCTCCTGTACAACTGAGCTAAATACTGCCCAGTCTTGTTCCATCCCAACAGTTCTGTGCTTGAGCCCATTGTTGCAGCCAGTGTGTCAACCCATCTCGTTGAAGGCCTTCCTCTGGTTAGCTGCCCCTTGACTTTACCGAAACAGGATGTCCTTCTCCGGGGACTGGTCTCTTTTGACAACATGTCCAAAATATGTAAGGTGGAGTCTCTCCATCCTTGCCTCTAAGGAGCACTTTTCGTTGTTCTTCCTTATTCAGTGTTCAATTTTCACAGGCATATTAGGGGATTGAAAAGACCATGGCCTGCCTTGATTACACCTTAGTCAGTTACCTTATAGCCTTGATACTGCCCCTGCAGATTACATTTAGAGTATCAAACTCAAAAATCACATAAGAGGAATTCAATTTCGATTTGTCGGAGAGGCCAAAAGTAAATGAATGTGTGTAGAGTTTATTCAGGGAAGTGGTGAGAGCGACGGCAGCACTATTTTTAGAAATATATAGACTCAGGTAGAGGTTATATTGAGAGAAATAGTTTCACATTTGTCTTTTTCATTGAATAAAAGTGTCTATGAGTTTGTAGTAATACTTTTGACTTAACCTTGTCTATTAGAATATGCACACAGATATGAGAAGTACACATACACCTGTATTTCACTCCTTGTGCTTCATTAGAGAACCTAGCCCAAGACATGAAGATACAATGTAACTCAAGGATACGGCTCACTCGGGTCAACCCCAAGTCTGTGCATCAGGCTTCAAGCTGGAGGCTTCTCCTAACTTAAGTAGTTGCAGTGATTGATGAATCGAAGATCAACAGGTTAGATGTCAGGCTGATGCTTTAGGGGCTATGGAGGTCGACGAATCCAAAACATCTAGATAGGATGGCAGGCTGCTGCTTTCCGGTATGCCAGTCCTCAAGAATCCCACAGACTGGATGTCTGAGGATGTGCACCTGAGCCCACGCTACCTAGCCATGCCAATTGGTCAGTATATGGGGGGGGGGGGCTTCAAAAAGTTTATGAAAAATGGAATTAAAAGAAGATGGAATTTTTCCAGGTAACTTTTTAAAGTTCCCTCATATATATTGGATACGGGTATACCCCCAAGGAAACTCACCGTATAACCACTAATATAACTGATCACATCAGGCCACCTCATCGATGATTCCATCATTACAGAGCTGCCAAATTACATCAGTGCACCAACTACCAAACCACCGAGAATCACAGCCTGGGTGACTTGACCCATAATCACAACCATCACGTTTCTTTCCTTTCTTTTTTCTTTTTCCAGTCTGCATATTCTTTAGCCCGTTTACTAGCTGGGCAGTAAACAGCTCATATATCAGGTCTGATACAAGTATCCTAAGATTAGTTCTGGGCTGGGTCTGGATGTGGAATGTGGGCCTTCCTGGGGTGGAGTAGCGTCCTGGAGGTGATCCACAGGGGAAGTGCTGCCTCTGCTGTGGTGAAGTCCTGAGACCTCCATCCAGCACAATCCGGCTTTCTCCAGTCTGTCTCCCCCCGAGCCTCCATTGCTGCGGAAGCATAATCTGCCAGTGGACTTGTCACATTAAGCGCTGGACTGTTCATCTCAGGGTCAGCGATTCAAACCAACTAGCCCCTTGGATGCGGGTGGGTAGTGGTGGGAGGAGGCGAGGCTGCGTGCTTCCACCGCGAATTAAAATTTGGGGAATTCTTAGTAGAAGTTCAATCTGAGTCACAATCGACTTGATGGCCATAGGTTTGGTGTTTGGGTTTGGTCTGGAATCATCAAAGTGACAGTTGAGCACATTTATAAATATCAGCTGTTGTGATTTTCTGTGATTATATTTTCAAAAAGGATCTTCTGAACCCCCCCCCCCCCAAATCCTCCATTTCCAAACAATTCTGAATTTTGCAAAACGACACGGTATTGGAACTATGTCAATAAATGCGGAGTCGGTGGTTTTTTTTGATTGGTTATTTGAGGAATACAGATCTACAGAAAATACTGGAATAATGACTGAATAGGATCTGCTGAGGAATGAATATGAAAAGCGATTCTGATGAATTTTACTTGAAGTACATTACAGAATGGTGAGAATTGTATGTTACAGAATAGAGAGGCTCCAGATAGCTTCTTAGGCTGTCATCTTTCGGGGAGGGCTTTGCCAGGGCTCTTCCCTCTGCTCTGTGCACAGCAACAGCCGTGCAGACTGGCACGGCACTGGCAAAGCAGAAACCACAGCTTCCAAACTCAGGACAGCCGGTGTTGCAGGATCAATGCAGTTTATACTCCCCGTCAGTATTGGGAACCACAGTTAGGTAGAATGAAAACCAGACCCTCATCTGTTCATTTATACTCTCCTATACTCTAAATGACACATTTTCAGATATTCTTTTAAAACAATTACAGTATGTACCATGTTAATATGAAGGTACATCCTTCTTTGATGTGAGAACAAAAGAGTACACACTCACATTCTGGGATTGTATAGTCACCCTTTGCTTAACTTCCCTGGTATGTTTTATGAACTAGGATGTTATATGATTTAGGTATTGTGTAACCATGATATTGTAGTCTGATCTTGCTTTTTCTTTAAGCATCTCAAGGGTTTTGGCTGAGCAGTAATCATCAATGTGCTAGGTTGGATTTGGCCCTCAAGCCAGATAAATAACCCTTCCCCCCTACTTATTATAGGTTCTTCTCAAATTCTTGTTAACCTCATTAGATCCTCTTAATAGCTTGGAGAATTTTTTCTTTGTTTTTGAGGATCATCATGATTATCTAAGGCAACCTTGCCTAAATCACAAACAATAGCATACACCTATTTTTTGTCTTCATGTTTAATAACCTTTTGTTTCATTTTCAAATTGATATTTCTCTTTTGCTTGTTATTGCTATATTGTTTTGTTGTGTTTGTAAGCCATGATGTACTTCACAGTAATATTTCTGAAAGGAAGTTAAACAGGCGATGGAGTAACAGCACTCAAAAGACATGTGATACCTGAGATGGAATGGAGATGGCTATGATTGACCTATGCACTGTCATGTGGTACACTTTTTTTGATAGAAAGCATAGAACAGTACAGCATTGTGCATATATCAGGCTTCAGAAAACTGTGGGTAAATGGAGCCAAAATATAACAAATGTTTCCCATGAACTTTTGGAGTTCCATCATAGGTGTGTATTATGACTGTTAAGACTTGTGTTACAAGTTATATATTTTGTTGTTATTGTTAGGTGCTGATAAGTTGGTTCTGACTCACTGTGTCCCTGTGTACAAGAGAATGAAACACTATCCAGTCCTGTGCCATCGTCACAATTGTTATGTAAGAGCCCATTGTTGCAGCTTCTATGTCAATTCATTTCCCTGAGGGTGCTGTACCATTAGATGCCTGGGCGCTCACTTACTATATATGAGGCCTGGAATATACACATTACAGACAGGAATCTTTTTGGTTCACTACTTTTTGTTTTTGGATCAGGATTTCTGAACTCTATTATTACCTGGTTATAACAGAGTTATATCTCTGAGGTATTGATCATAAGGTCAGCATTTGAACCCACTAACTGGTCCTCAAGAGAAACATGAGGCTGCCTGCTCCCACTAAGATGCAGAGTCTCACCAATCCAAAGGGCAGTTCTCTTGTGTCCTAAAGGGTCCTTTGGGTCAAAATTGACTCAACAACTGAGTTTTTGGTTGACTACATGGTTACGGGACACACCTTCACTCGTCAGTTTGTTTGTCATCGCAGTGTGCATGCTGCTGGAAATGCTGTCATTGGCTTTCAACTACCAGTACTTGAACTTGCAGGCATATACGATACTTTTAGTCACCTCAGATGCATGTGAAAGTTGGACATTGAATAAGGAAGACCAAGAAGAATCAATGATGTTTTTTATTACGGTGTTGGTGAAGAATATTGAAAGTTTTGTGTAGTAGTAAAAACAAACAAATAAAATAAATCTTTTTTGGAAGAACTACAGCCTGGAGGCTCCTGAGAGATAAGGATGGCAAGACTTCATCTCAAGCATTTTGAACATTTTATTAGGAGAAACCAGTCCCTGAAAAATGAAATCATCCCTTGAAATTGTAAGTTCCAGCCAATAGGAGACAGACCCTCCACAAGACGGATTGCCACAGGGGCTGCAGCAATGGGCTCAAGCAGGACCTGGCAGTCGTTTCGTTCTGTTATACATGGGTTGCTCTGGGTAGGAACTGATTTGATGACACCTAACAACAACAACAACGATCATAAGCATACGCAAACAGATGTCTGAATGGACATTATGTAGCCTTTTCTTATTCTTGTTTCACTGTAATTGCACAAGGTTAAATAATGCTTGATTTATGTTGCTTTTGTGTTCGTAAGACTTGGTAGAGAAAACTAAGAAATTTTGCATTCTCCTGAGTCTATTATCAATTTGAGACTATCTAACTGGAACCTTCTTTCTGTTGTTCAGCGTAAGCATTTATCTCTCATTTCCTCTTGCTCTTCAGTGGTTATTTTTAAACTTATTACTATTTAAATGCACAAATCCACCCCCATTTTGGTAATCTCTCACCTAAGAGAATCTTTACTACCATTTTAATAGAAGTATCTTTTTGTTACAGTTTGAGCATCAGATTGCTTTATTTTTCTTGGATTTCCAATGGAAATGTGGTTATGTGTTGGGCCGCTAACTGCAAGGTCAGCAGTTTGAAGCTGGCAGCTGCTCTATAGGAGAAAGATGAGGCTCTCAGCTCCCATGAAGTGTTATTGTCTTAGAAACCCAAAGGGGTAGTTCTACCCTTTCCTATAGAGTTGCTATGAGTTGGAGTCCACTTGATGGCAGTGAATTTGTTGGTTTTTTTTTTGGTTTGATGGGATTTTCACAGAACCCTGATGGTGGACTGCATTCTGTGTTGGGCTGCTGACTGCAAGGTCAGTAGTTTGATCCCACCAACCATTCTGAAGGAGAAAGATGAGATTTTTCTGCTTCTCTTAAAAATGTACAATTTTGGAAATCCACAAGAGTAGTTCTACTCTGCCTTACAGGGTTGCTATGAGTTCGGATCTACTGTATAGCAGTGAGTTGGGGTTTTTGGAATGGAATTGCCAAGTGTAGCAAGTTATTATGAAATTTGATATTTGAAGATCTAGCATTTGGTAGATCGGTCTGAATGATAGCTCACATCTCTTGAGCTATGTACATTCTCACCTACCGCATCTGTTATATAATGAGAAGATGCTGAATAGTGGAGAGTTACCTCTGTCTTTGAGATGACTGGTAGATGAGATCCAAAGAGGAGACTGGGAGGGGACAAGAAGAGGAAGGACTAGAGAAGAGGGGGTATCAGGAATGTGAAGGAGACGTTAACAATGAGAAGGGGTAATTAATAGTGTCATACCTTATAAGAAAACTAGATGATGGACTCTTTCAAAAGAGTTAGCTGCATTTAGCGCTCTTGGTGTCCCGGGTCACAGTTTGGGCTGCTAATTGCCAAGGTCAGCAGTTGAAGCCACCAGGAGCTCCAGGAGCTTTCTATTCCTGTAGCGTCAGTCTCAGTTCTACCTCGTCCCGGTCTCTGTGAGGACGAACCACTTTGCTGGCTGTGAGTGAACACACTTGACTCTAGAAGAGACCTCTGAGGGTGGTGGGGAGGCGTGGTAAGCATGGCTCAGTTGTATATTGGGAATAGAAACCAGACCGAGGGACCTGGAAAGTGGATTAGAAATAAGATTGCGGGGCAATCTTCAGGAGCTTCACTGAAAAGGAAGACAAAGGCAGGTGCAGATTAGAAATAATGTAGGATTGGGGAAGGCGTTGTTTTGTTGTTTGCTTTTTAAACAATTAATATTTATGATGGGAGAAGTAGCATGGATCCACAAAGGAAGGAGATGCTCAAGATACAGACAGAATGGTTGGTGTAGTCAAATCTCAGATACTTACTGAAGGAAATAGCGAAAGTGGGCTTATTTGTCCAAGGAAGAAAGATCCTTTTCCCTCGGAATTTAGAGAGAAGGACATAAGAGTAGGCATCAAAAAGTTTCAGCATGATTCAGGGAAGTAAAAGCTTTGGGATGTCTTGCTTCATAACCTCAATTTTGTTTCTCAGAGAAGAATATAGTACCTGCTAAGAGTGAGGGAAAGGATGCTAGGGTCACAGATTGGACATTTTGGGATGACCATTAGGCGAGCAGCAGAGCGGCTCACAGAATCTCTTGGCACCAGGGAGCTGGTGCTCAGTGTGCAATGACATCACATGATGCTCCCGTGTGACTTTCCGGAAAGACCGTGATAACCTGGTGCAGCAAATGAGAAGCGTTTGAATTAAACCAGAGTTGGTGGTTTGACTTTCGAGTTTAGTGGAAGCGCCGAGTAAATGGATTCCTAGACCAGGTTAGAGAGCCCAAAGATTGTCATGATGAATGATGAAGAGCTGGCATAGCAAAAGGTAGGGAGCGAGCGGATTGGTCAGATTGGTAGCTGCGGCCAACAGGGAATTCTTGATCGAAGCAGGGCAGCCTGGATAAAACCCCACAGGTGATTGAAGAGGCACAGAGTTAAGGACATCTGAGAATGTGGACGTTTCCCAAAAGGTTGAAAGCCCTGGCCCTGGAGTCAAGACTATCTGCGTCTGTAGCCGGTGCCAGACACATAGGAGATGTAGTCACCCTCTCCAAGTCTTTGTTGAAGGAAAAAAGAAATATCCAACACCCCCGCCCCAACTCTGGCATGATGTATAAGTCATTTGGATACCTGTTGTTAATCAAGCTGATTTTTAGCATCGTGGTGCAACCTTAGAACAAGGGCAAAAGGGTAAACCGCAATCCCTGCGATTTCTCTGATCTCATTTTAGAATTTTCCACACAAACAAGTGCACAGTTCTCCATTTACTATTTTGTTTGGGTGGATAAAGGAGTGACTCAGCCCCTCTAGGCTGCATTGAATTTAGCAAATTGCATAAATACAAACTTACTGCTCCAAAAATGAAACTGTTTTTAAAGCATTATGATCATTTTTTTGCCATAATAGCAAACCATGACATTAATTATGGAGGAAAATTAAATTTACCTTCACTTGAGTCACAGCTCAGGGCTAATGGAATCTGGAACTGAAAATTTACAAGGTGACTTCAAAACACTTGTGGGAAAATTCCATGATCATTTTCCCTATTAGCTTTTAATTCCACTTTTTCATCAACTTTTGGAAATCCTCTCATAAAAGCTCTTGATAGGGAACTTATTGAATGGACTCCCAAATATAAAAGTTGTATACTGATTTCGGCAGGGAGCCCTGGCGGTGCAGCAGTTCTGAGTTGGGCTGCTAACTGCAAGGTCAGCAGTTATAAACCGCCAACTGCTCTGAGGGAGAAAGACTAGGCTTTTTACTCTAGTAAAGACTGAAAGTCTCAGTGTACATCATCCAGTCCAGCCAGATTTGTCAGGTAGAATTGAGATCATTATAGTGGTGGGAGAGGAAGCATTCAAGAGCTAGAAGAAAAGTGTATATTTCATCATTGCTACACTGCACAGATAGGTACTGGAAACACAGGGACTCCAGAACAGACGAACCCCTTAGGACCAGTGGTGAGAGTGGCGATACCAGGAGGGAAAGGTGAGGAGAAAGGAGGAACAGATTACAAAGATCTACATATAACCTCCTTCCTTGGGGATGGACAGCGGAGAAGTGGGTGAAGGGTGACGTCAGATGGTATAAGATATGACAAAATAATAATTTATAAATTATCAAGGGTTCATGGGGGAGTGGCGAGGGAGGTGAAAAATAAGGAGCTGATACCAAGGGCTCAAGTAGAAAGCAAATGTTTTGAGAATGATAATGGCAACATATATATAAATGTGCTTGACACAATGGATGGATGTGTGGATTGTGATAAGACTTGTACGAGCCCCCAATAAAATGATTTAAAAAATGAAAGAGTTACTGTCTCAGAAACTCCTAAGGGTGGTTCGACCCTGCCCTATGGGATCACTGTGTGTAGCAGTTGACTTGATGGGAAAGAATTTGAGTTCTGTAATGGGTTCGGCATTGAAATGTACGGTTAGCAGTTCAGACCCACTATGGGAGAAAGGGGAGGCTATTTGCTCCCGTAGCGATTTACAGTGTCAGATAAATCCTAAGGAGCAGGTCTACCCTGCCTCACAGGATCACTGTGCATCAAAACAGGCTCAATGGCAGTGGACAGATTGCAAATGTAGTAGTGCCTATACTGCTATACTAAAGCATTGGCTCTCAACACTCATTGTTTTACAGATTTTCATTTTACTATGACAAAATTTTGACGTATTTCTAGGAAGTGAAATGTTAAATGTTTTTATTAGTGATAGTTTCTGATAATGTGACAAATTTTAAAATAGCGACATGTCTTCAGTTGGACAAAATCATAAGGTCTCGCCAAAAGAATGCATAACCATTTTTTCCCATCAGCAATGACTTCTGTTTTAGTGACAGCCAATTGCAACATAGTTACTTGCCCTTTTTTGATCAGGTACACCAAAAATCACACCAAACGGAATTGTCTTAAACAATACAATCTATGTGTTCATTTAATGGCCTAATGTTCATCACAACGGCCATACAGCACTCACAGAAAACTTCGTGATCCAAGGGTCTATTGGGGAGTTAGTGGGTTGTAATGCAGGTGGGACAGGCTCAAGATCCAGTCGTTCTTCAGCACACAGTACAAAGTTCCTCCAGAGCCACTAGCAAATGCCTCTACTCTCTAAGCCTCAACTTGGCATTCAGCTCAGGCTCCAGGGGTCAGCACACCCAATTTCCTGATTTAACTTCCCAGAGGAACCCCACGCTAGGAAGACTCAGCCCGAATGCACTCCGCTTCACTGCCTTGGGTCGGCAAGCTCAGGTCCCCCGATTAAGTGCCGAGAGGTACCCTACCCCACGAGCCAGCCTCTTACCACAAAGCACTCAGCTTTACGTGCTCCATGCCCTGGGAAGTCCACCCCTGTGTCATGCTCTGGCTGCTGGTTCTGCTACAGCTCTCGTAAAGTCACCGCTGTCTTCTGGATCCAGGAGGTTCACCGCGCAGGGATCTCAGGGTCCAGAGAACATGCCCCACTCCGGTTCTTACTAGTAGTTCAAGCTCCGCGACTGCTTTGCACATGCTGGCAGATTGGCATTCCAAAAATCCTGTTCACGACTACTCCCCGGTGAACCCTCTCAGTATCTTCCCTCAGCTTCTTACCGGAGAAGGTCATTTGGTAGGAGATGGAGACATTGGCTAGAAGAGCCGCAATAATTAATTCACTACCTCTGCACAAGTTCACTGGCATAAAGTGCAGTCTCTCTCAAAATGACCCTCTAGAACAGAGTAGAATTTCCATTTGCATTTCTAGGGCTGTCAGTCTTCACTGAAACAGAAAATACCAGTTTTGAACTGGACTGCTGACCTTGCAGTTAGCAGCCCAACTCACAACTCACCACTATACCGCCAGGGCTCATTTAAAGAAAGGTGATATTTCTATTAAAAAAATTATTCCCAACTACTCAGAATAAGGGTCATGTTTCTTATGTTACTTGCTAATGAAATGTACTGCAGATGATCCTCATTCCCGTGCCCTCAAATACTTCTAACAACATGTTATATAATCCATATTTGATAAAAATATGTTCTTACTCTTTCACCTGTTGTATTCCTAGAACTTAACACTGGAATTGGAGAACAGGGAAAAACAGCAACTGCAGATGTTAGATCGACTCAAGGAGATCCAGCATCACTTTCAGACATGTGAGGCCGAACGTCAGCGCGCCGACCAGCAGATCTCAGAGCTGACGCACCACGCGGAGGATGCGACCAGGCAGGCCGAGCGGTACCTCAGTGAGTTCCAGCAGTCAGAGGCCCTGAGAGAGGAGGCCGAGAAGAGCAGAGAAGATCTCAAGCGGAAAGCTCAGGAATCCATTAAGCAGTGGAAGCTTAAGCATAAGAAATTGGAGCGAGAGTTGGAGAAGCAGTGTGAAATGCTTGGCGAATTGACAGACAAGAATAATCAGGTATAAAAGCAAAATTCCTACAACGAGTGGGGTTTACTGTGGCCAACCATTGATTCATCTATCCTTGAGTGCTGATTTATGCATACAATCTATTAATGTGTCCTTGGTAAGAGTCTTTTGATCTTAGCTAGTTAGATTAAGAAAACAAAAAGTTTTGTTTTTCTCTTTAAGTTTTGAAATAAGCCAAACATTCCATGGCTTTTCAGAATTGAAATTATTTGTTAATATTCAAATAGACAAAAGAAACCACCAAATCTTCCTGCATCTCCTTTTTTTCCCCCTGACGTCGTGGCTGGAGAGTTGGTTTTGACTCCTGGCAACCCCACATGTGTAAGATAGAATTGCTCCCTCTGGTTCCCAGGCTTTGATCTTCAGAAGCAGATCTCTAGCCCTGTCCTCCTAGGCAGTCCTGGATGGATGTGAATCATCGCCCTTTTGACTAGCGATTGTGAACTTAACCGTTTAGCATCCCTAATTGCCTGTGTTTTGAAGTGTCTGCCATTTGTACAGTTTATCCTAGGTGTTGGTCAGAAAGAAACATTAGACAAGGTCGTGGTTAGGACTGGTTGATTTTCTGGCAGCTGCTACAGTCGTTTCAGTAAAGTGAGTGAGACTCACTTTAGTAAAGTCAGTGACTGAGCAGTGTCATTGGATCCCAGTGCTCGCCACGACTCTGCTACTGTGCCCTTTTGGCAGCATCTGGGAGTCTTTTACTTATCTGTATATGCCTTCCACGTTATCTTTTGTAGGATCAGTTTCTCTCAAGTGGATTTTATGCTGCTATGCTGATTCTCTGCAGTGTCATTGGCTTGCATTGAACCCGGATGTTTATAAGACAATAAGCAGAAAATCCATGATGGATTTTATCCATGTTTAGTCTTGACACATCATTGATACTTTGTCACTTGTCAAGAACTCTGAACATTTCAGGAGAGGAATTATTCGGATGAGTTGGCTTTTTTATCCCCAAAGAAAACAAAATGCAAGGCAATTATATTTAGAAAATCAATTGTCAGCACTTAGAGTGACAGACGCTTATTTCAACGGAGATGTCACAGAGAAGGTGCTATCCATCTTCCCTGGGAATTTCTTGGACAGAGAAGATGAAGGAAGTGATCACGCAGCACTCACTGTGGGGTGCTTGCTTTCTAATTTAACCCTTCTGACACAGGCTGGAGCTTGGTTGCCCCGAGGCTCCCAGACTTGAGCCTGAACCAGTTTGTTCTTGGGAGATTGCTCTACCATAGTCTGTCAACTAGTTAGATGCACCCTAACTGTAAGGGAACTAGCAGAGTGTTTGGGAGATTGAGTGATTAATTGAGAATCATCTGGGATGATTTCACTTAAGTAGAGGAAATTGAGGTTACGTGTCATCAGACAGTATCCAAGTCTATAATACCAAGGGCTTTCTAGATGGAGTTTTTCAGAATATTAATAATAGTTAAACAATCACTTCCCAGACCACTCCTGATAAAAATTATTTTTATCACTTAGCATTGCTAATGATAAGCAAAGAAGGAGTTCTAAAGTGATTGCCACAGTTAGGGTGGTATCTCAATTATCACAGCAGGCATTGTCATTTCCCCTTTAAAAGCCTTTAAAATTAATGCAGCATGTCTCAGTTAGAGCAATGGTTAATCAAGGAAGAAAGAGTATGAACCTTTTCATTGCAAATTCATTGCCCAGTACATGTACGATGTGGAAATACATTGTAAGTAATTTAGGGGTGGAACATGTATTTTAAACAATCTCATGTGATTATTCCTTGAATCAAAAGCCCACACTTTTTACCGCTGAATCAGTACCGACCATGTACGACAGGACAGAACCACAAATGTCCGAAGCTGTACATCTTCGTGGAAACAGGCAGCCACCTCGTCTACAGGAGCAAGTGCTTTTTGACCAGCTGAAACTGTGAGCTGGAGTGCTTTAACCTCTGTGCCATCAGGGTTCCGTGACTATGTTCTCACTCACTGCCACGGCGTCCTTGCGGACTCACGGCGACCCTGCAGCACAGGCTAGAGCTTCCCTGTGGGTTTCTGAGACTCTTCACAAGAGTAGAAAGTCTCGTCTTTCTCCCTCAGAGACTGATGATTTGAACCACTCGTACCTGGTGGTGATTGGCCCAGTTCATGATCCCTGTACCACCAGTGCCCAATAAATGCCAAGGGCGTCTGTCTTACTCACCACACCACCTCCAAACCTTCGTCTGTTCTGTTTTTGGTTTTGGGTCTAATTATTTTTAAATTCAGGATAATTTTAATTGCTCATTAAGTAATCTTATTGAGCCATTTTTCATACTCAAATGATGCAATCTCTGTATTTGCAAAATGATTTGGTTCTTTCCTATTTGCATTGTTTTCCAACCTAATTTATTTTCTGTCTTAAGATTTGCCACTTAAAAATGCATTAGAAGGCAAAGGGCTTTTATTCTCTTAAGAAGGGCTCTGCTTCTTTTTGTTCCTCTCTGTCTTACACATTTTGTAATCTTGGCAAGATTATTGGGTATCTGTAATATTATAAAAAATATATCATTACTGAGAGATATGTAATATCAAAGAAGTAGCCTATCATTGTAGGTAAGAAAACAAACCTAAAGCATATTGGATTGTATCTCTTTCTTGAAAGGCGGTGGCTTGAGTGTTTTACATTGGGGATTGTGATGTACAGATGAGTGCATGTTGGAAAATTTACATCTATGGATATAAGTAATGTCACAAGTTGTGATATTTTCATTTCCTGCTTTCCCTTTTAGTGTGGGGCTTGAAGTCATTGGATTTTAATATGTGCTTTGAAAGCAACAAAGGAAATACTTGGAGAAATATTTGGACTCTGATCACAGTGTATACTTTCTGAGTGTTTCCAGTTTCTTTCAGATTGGTTTTTAGCGTGAGTAAAGAGAAAGCGTTCTAGTTTTTCTTTCTTCTTCCTGCTGAATTGGCAGAAACATTGGCTTTCCCTTGTATCGAGCTTTTTGCTTGATAATATTTGACTGCAAGAATTTTAAACTTGCCATCTTTTTCTTCCATGTATTACTTGCCTGCTGAGGAAAAGAGAGCTACATGTAATGTGCGTAGTTGTTGTTCTAGATGCCTTTCAGAGGGTTTCGGTTCTCGATGACCCCCTGTGTGGCGGAACAAAGTCTTGGCTGGTCCTGCACCATCCTCACCACCCATCACGGGTTTGCTGGAGCCCGTTGTTGGAGCCACTGTCTCAGGCCACCTCATTCGGAGCTTTCCCTTTTTGCTGACCCTCTGCTTTGTCAACCATCATGTCTTGCTTCAGGGACTGGTCTCTTCAAAAGTAGCTGACATGAAGTGTCACTATCCTTGCTTCTAAGGAGCATTTCTGGTTGTCTTTCTTCCAAGATATGTTGGTGTTTTCTTCTGGAAGTCCATAGTGTCTTCAATATTCGTTGGGAATACCACCATTCAAATGCATGCATCTGTTCTTCTGCAGTCTCTGCATCTATTGCCCAGCTTTGCCACGCACAGTAGTAGGTGACTGAAAATGTTATACCGGGGAGGACACAGTCAGGGTGCAGTGTAGTACCGATGAAACATACAACTTTCCTCTAGTTAATTAATGCTTCCTCCCTCCACTAGCATGACCCCAATTCTACCTTACAAAGCTGGCTAGACCAGAGCATGTACACTGGTACAGATAATAACTGGAAACACAGGGAATCCAGGACAGATAAATCCCTCAGGACCAATAATGAGAGTATGATAGCAGGAGGGGAAAGGGAAGGTGGGGGGAGAAAGGGGGAGCAGATTACATGGATCTACATCTAATCCCCTCCCTGGGGGACAGACAACAGAAAAATGGGTAAAGTGAGACATCGATCAGTGTAAGACATGAAAAAAACAATAATTTGTAAATTATCAAGGGTTTGTGAGGGAGGAAGGGCCGGGGAAGGAGGGGGAAAAATGAGGAGCTGATACCAAGGGCTTAAGTAGAAAGAAAATGGTTTGAGAATGATGATGGCAGCAGTTGTACAAATGTGCTTAACACAATGGATGTATGTATGCATTGTGATAAGAGTTGTACAAGCTTCCAATAAAATGATTTAAAAGAAAAAGAAAATGCTATACCTTGGTTCTGACACACCTTCATCCTTAAGGTGACTTGTAAAATATGCTGTCTTTAAAATCTGATTTTTAAAGTACTGTTTGGAAAGTCAGACGAACCTGTGCTAATATGCACACTTACTGAATGTGTATGCACTCCTATCATAAATAAGTGAAAAAAAAAGGTAGAATACTGATGGATTAGTAGAGTCCAGAGTTTGTCTGTCTGCGTTTTTTCAATTGTGCCAGAAAATACCATTGAAATTTGTTTCCTCTTTCCTCCTTTTCTTCCTAATTAAAAGCAAACCAAAAGCCAAACAGTTCTTTGCAGTCAGACTCTTGAGGGTTGGGCTCATGCTCCTGTAAGCACCGCGAGTTTGGATACCCCTCCTCTTCGCTTTCCTTGTACCGTCCTTTCAGCTCTGTCTTCGTAAGCTTCCCTTCCAGCTCTGCTCTTGGGGAGCTGTGCTCACCTCATTCTAACACTCTGTTCTTAATCTTGTACCCGACTGCTCTGTATTTTCCCAATTTGATTCCCTATTTTCCCAGGATTTTGACACCTGACTCCCCTTTGGTATGTAATTCTTGCCACTATCCTTGTTTACTTCACTATTCAAGTCTGCCAGCGATTGAACTTCGTATCCTTATTCCTCAGCCATTTTCTTATTTCCCAGTGACCTTCACATTACTCCATTTCAACCACTAATTTCTGTGGGCTAATGCTTGTCGTCATCTGTCACTGTTTTTTTTTTTCCAAAATGCCGATCTCTAATTAAAAAAAAACTTTTTTTGCAGTTCTTTGATTCCATTTTCTTTTTATAGCCACGAGCAACTGATTTTGATTTTTTCTGCATTCCTTCAGTTGATCAGCCATTTTCTGGTTTTAGTTTTTTTCCCACCCCCGTTCATACTGTAGTTAAAAAAAAAAAAAGAAAAGCTTTTTTTTTTGAGAGACATACTCACCAACATCTTCCCTTTCTTACTCCCAGTTCAGCATTTTACTGATCTCTAATCTAGAATCAGCCAGAATCTGCCTTTTCTATTCCCTCTATTACTTTTAAACCTACTGTGGGGTGGGTGGTGGTTGTTGACGTTGGATGCAGTTGAGCTGGTTTTATGCATAACCACCCTGTGTACAACACACCGAAACACCACCTGGCTCTGGGCCAGCCTCACAATGGTTAGGTTTGCACCCATTGTTGTAACCACTGTGTCTGCTCGTCTCCATGAGGGCCTTCCTCTTTTCCACTTCCCTTATCCTTTGCGAGTATGATGTCCTTTCCAGGGACAAGTCTCTCCTGATAACATGTCCAAAGCATGCATGATGAAGTCTTGCCATCCTTCCTTCTAAGGAACATTCTGGCTGTGTTTCTTCCAAGACAGATTTGCCTGTTCTGACTTAGATGGGCATTTGCATATCATATCTTCATTTTTGTATTCAATAACTTTAATAGTTTACCGGCCCTTCCATTGTCGTGCCTTTAACTCTCCCTTTTTAATTTTTTCCACCCCTCCCGTGTCAGATATTGTCTCCCCACTTCACTGAGTTGTCACTTGTCCTCTACTCCATTACTTCCCCTTCTCCCCTTCCCCCAGTTACCCCTCAGAACCATCAGTGTCAGTGTGAGCAAATCTCATGTAGACACGTCAACACACTCCTGTAGGGATCCTGGTCGTCCACCTACTCACTGTGCCCCAACTGATAATTAATACAAACTAGCCCTTCCTAAGCATACAGTTCCATCCTGTTCAATGAAGTCTGAAGTCCGAAAGTTCCTGATAAACATTTCGCTTTCTCTAAAAATGACATCGTGCTGGCAAAGCATATTGCAAGTAGCAGGGACTGCCAAGGAAAGAACATCTGCTGTGCAGAAGTACTGTGAGAACGCTCCGTAGAAGTGAAGATGGCCAGACTTGGTGTCGCGTATGTTGGGTGTGTTCTCAGGAGAGACCAGTCCCGGGAAAAGGACATCATCCTTCAGAAAGTAGAAGGACAGCGAGAAAGCAGAAGACCTTCAAGGCGATGGATCGAGCTGGTGACTGAAGCAATGGGATCAAACATCCCAGCGCTTTGGGGACGGCACCGGAGAGACAGTGTTTCGTGTGCAACGTCTCTGCGAGTAGAAAGTGACTCCATGGCTTGTAATCACAGTAATGAACTAACCCTGGAACGAGGCCTTCTCTTTCCTGTGGAGATCGTGTCTGTGTCTGAAGCAGCACTGCCTGCAGGGGTGGTCAATGTTCTGGAGGCGAAAGCCTGTTAATGCATGGAGTATTTTTTATGTGTGAGTTGAAGACATTCAAATTGATGTGTAATGTGAATTTTAGGAGTGAGTAGCTGAGCTATAAGTAAAAACACTGCAATGTAGGATTGGTTTAGTAGAGAAATGCTGGTAGTGGGGTGGGGCAGGGATAATTATAAGGTTCAGATGAAATAGCTGTCAATCCTTGCTGTGTACTTGGAAGCAGCTAGTCAAACCCTTAAAAGTTTTCCCTTGGAACATTGATTCTGTACTACTTCAGAGTTTGGTGGTTAAGTAACTGGTAGAAAAACTTTAAGACGTTAGAATAGGTTGTCCACTTAGTTGAGCCGTCAGAAAAATCCCACAAGATAAAATATTGCAGAAGCTGGACTGTCCAAAAGCAGAGAGGACGGATTATTAAATGTGATGAGCCCGAGGCCTTCGATCTGCAAACCTAATTGTGTCTCTGTCCCATAATTTGGAGTGTTTGGGGATGGAAATGCTAAATTATTTATTTCAAATGGATGTTCGTCCAAGCAAGAGAGGGAGATGGGACAGTTAGCAGAAATGAAAGTCAAGTCCAGGGTAGTGAATCGTTTTTGGTCAGAGAAAGGGAACCCAATTCCATTGCTTTGAATTATCCTCAGATGGAAGCCATGCAATTGAAAATTAAAAGTGAAGCCCATTGCAGTTGACTCAGTTCTGACTCACAGTGCCCCGGACATGTTAAGACTCTTACTCTAATTGTCAGAAACTCTCTCAGTCGTGTCTCCTCTATAAATGACTTCGTGCGCAAGATGGTAGCCGGACAACTTCAACCATTCCAAGGAGGAATGCCAGACAAAAATATCCAGAGGAAAGGGAAAAATCTCCTGTATATCATTTTTGTTATTATTGTTAGGTGCCATCAATTCATAGTGACCCTATCTATGAAACACTGCCCAGAGTAGAGCTGACCTCATCGACTTTCCAAGTCAACTGCCTACTTTGGTTAGTGCAAGGGCCTCTGAAATAGCCCAGGCTGCTGAGGTGGAGGTGAGAATGTGATATTATGAAGCACAAAGATAATTCCCAGACAGAATCATAGTTTGTCGTTACCAGCCAAGCAGCTAATCAGAAACAAACAGAACTTAGTGTTCAGGAAGCATACTGCCAAATACTTGACCAACATAGTTAATGACCCACCATGCCCGAGGCTCTACCTTTGCCATGAATTGATGTGATAATGCATAGGTCACTGACAAGGGGAAGTCCAAACTTGGAACGGGGTAGAGGAGCAAGAGGCCTACACTCGCAAGGATCTTTGTGAAGTGTTCCATCTTCAGACTTTATGTGAGGAGAGAAAAATAAATCTCCTCGGCGTTTAAGCCAGTTTTAGGAAAATATTCAAATCTTTTTATGGTTACAGGCATTTACCTGATAGGGTTTTACAATGACAATATGATTATTTTAAACTTCAGGGTTGCCTGACAGTTTCTTAACCAGTGGCTAGGGACCATGGTGTCTGTTCCCGACATGAATCACTATAAGTAAGCCACCTTCACGCACAGTGAGATCCTCCCACATTATCTGTATGACTGGGGATCCTTAAAACTCACCTTATATCACCTTTCCTCTCTACCGTGGCAGGCAGAGGGGCCCTCGACGATGCCTTGCCCTGATTCTTGGAACCTGTGCATACGATGAAATGTCACTCTCACGATTCCATTGTGGCATAACACAGTCGACCTGAAGATAGATCATCCAGATGGACCTAGAGCTGTTAAAAGCTATATGTATATTTAATTCAGAACGGTAGGAGGGCAGTAAACCAGAGAGATTCAAAGACCATGTTGTTGCTATCTTTAAAGACAGAGGTCCCATGAGCCAAAGGTGGTCCCTCAAAGCTAAGAATAATCCCTCACTAATTTCCAACAGGCAAATGGGGACGGAAGTCCTCCACGTGCATGGAACGAACAGAATCCTCAAGATCAGAGCTCAGGTCACTCAACACCTTGATTTCAGCCTTGTGCGACCTTAAGCAGGGTACTTCACCTGCGTTTTGACCTATGGGAATGTGAGATAATACATGTATGCTGTTTCAAGCCACATGATTGTGGTACTACACAGCAATAGAATACATCTACACTGAAGTGCATCTGTCTTTTTCGCAACTTTCTTCCTCCTTTAGGTATGAAATAGCTTTCTAGTTGCCAAAGTGAACTCAATCCATGTTCCCCAGTCTTCCACTCCAGGGACATGCTTCCCCAGTTGTTAACTCTTTCTTAGTTTCAACCCCTACCTTGTACTAATCCCTCCCTGACACCTTATTCTCCATTGAACCTAAATCTTACCCCTTTTTTGTCTTTCCTTTCCCACAAATCTTTATAAAAATACTCTGAGGTAGATATTATTCTTGCCTCTGTTTTACTGATGAAGAAAAAGAGACACAGCAATGACAATTTCTCTAACTCTATACAAATACAAAGTGGCTTGGCTGAGAATCAAATCAAGCTGCTTGCTGTCTTAGAGCGCGCTGTGACATCACGTCATTTTAGTACTTCCTGTGGCAACTTTGTCTTCTTTCGCCCCGTCGGAAGAGAGCGTGATTTGAGTAGACTCCTGCATGTATTCATTCTGAGAGACTGATGCATTGTATTTGTTAGAAATTATATTACACTAAAGTGCATATTGAATTGCAAAGCACACAATTATTCATTTCTAATTCTGGAAGGAGACTCCTTTCCCCCTCCCCTATACCCGTGATCCGCCCCCCCCCCACACCCATCTTGTTTCAGGCCACGATGGGCATTTGTAAGATTGACCTTGGTACCAAGCACTGTAAGCAGTCTTAGCTTCCTAGGAGGCCTGCCTTCTTACTTTGCATGGATTGTGTGGTGGGGAGCAGAAGGCTTAGTGCTTGGCTTCTCTCCCTTGGAATAAATGCTACCTCCATAGAGCTGGACAGAGGGATGGGGATGTGGGACTTTAAAATTTTCCTTCCCAGGCTCCTCTTATTTCCGATTAATCACACATCTCTACTTTTTTTGGGGTGGGCAGGGTTAAGACTCCCCATTGCGCATTGGTGTGCCTATCAGCAGTACTGACATTTTAAATTAATAATGACTGATGATTAATAATGACTTGGATTGGATTTGCAGACTTCTCTCTGTTATGTTCTCCTCTGCTTTGAGGTTTCATTTTAAAAGTGTGTCAGTAGTGTGTAAATTGCTTTTATGCTAGGCAACACTGTTGTTTCAATTTCCGTTACATTATATTTACATGTAATAGTCATTTTTGACTCTTTTCTTGGGCTAATTTTACCTTTTTAAAAAACATCACTTTATTGGGGGCTCATACAGCTCTTATCACAAGCCATCCATCCGTCCATTGTGTCAAGCGCGTTTGTACATTTGTTGCCATCATCATTCTCAAAACATTTTCTTTTTACCGGAGCCCTTGGTGTCAGCTCACTTTTTTCCCCTTCATGAACCCTTGCTAATTTATAAATTATAATTATTTTTTTCATGTCTTATACTGTCTGCTGTCTCCCTTCACCCACTTTTCCGTTGTCTGTCCCCCTGGAAAGACGTTATAGGTAGGTCATTGTGATCAGTTCCCTCTTTCTCCCCCACCTTCCCCTTCCCCTCCTGGTATCACTACTCTCATTATTGGTCCTGAGGGGTTTATCTGTCATGGATTCCTTGTAATTTTATCTTTTTAATAATGAAGATCATGAGTTAATATCAAATAAGTTTTGGCGATGAGACAACACTGATTTCTGTGTACTGCAGTGGGCCTGTGGGTTCCAGGGCAATACCTTTTTTCCTCATTTTCAAACCTAAGGAAAATTATTCATCCCCAAATGCATAAAGTATGAAATATTATTTGATAAAGTCTTTTTTCCTTTCTTAAATAGAAGAATCTGTGGTGAATTTTACAGAGCTTTTTTTCTCTTCATTTTTTTACCCTGATAGATTCTCAAAGAGAGGGATGAATCGAAAACCCAGCTTTACGCAGCATTGCAACAAATAGAGAATCTTCGAAAGGAGTTGAATGATGTCTTAACCAAGCGTGCCCTTCAGGAGGAGGAGCTGCACTGCAAAGAGAAGAAGCTCAGTGATGCTAAGTGTCTTCAAGCAGAGCTCGAACAGGAGGTCAGAGAGTCCTTGGACACCGTGCACCGGCTGGAAAATGAATTGAAAAGGCAGAGTAAGAGTCACAGTGTGATGAAAGCTGAGAAAAGTCACCTAGAGGAAGAGAATGCAGAGCTAAGGAAGAGCCAGTCTGAGGATAAAGCGAAACTTCTGGAGCTGCAAGAGTCTGTCAAGAACTTGAGTGCCATCCGTGCAGAGCTCGCTAATAAACTGGCCGAGGAAGAGAGAGCCAAGAAGGAGGTGCTTAAGGACCTTTCTGACCTCAAGACACACGAGAAAGCCAGGGAGGATGAAACAGCTACAATCATCAGGCAGTTAAAGCTCGAGCGAGATGTTCACCAGAGGGAGCTGGAAGATCTCACAGCCTCATTGCAGACTGTGAAAGCGAAACACGAACAGAATATCCAGGAGCTGATGAGGCACTTTAACACAGAGAAGTGTGAGGCTGAGAATCATATTAAGACACTGAAGGTACCCGTGTTGAATTAACCTGATGATACTGACGGAATTTTTCTGGTGGCTCATGAAGTTAATAAAGCATAAACTTTAAGAGCTCATTCTGTATTCCCAAGCACTGGAGGGAAGATAAAACTAACAATAAAGAGCCTTATTCATGCCTGTTCGGCCAGGTTGAAATGAGTTATGGCGGCCACCTGGGAGCACCTGTTTCAGAGCACTGAAGCCATTTAAAAAGAACGTGTAGCTATTTTGGGAGTTCAGAAAAGGCAGAGGTGGCAGTAAGTTGGGGACCTGAAACCTGCCCTCATTCAACATTTATGACCTCCTAAAATATAAAAGGCAAAGCCTTGTCAAGGCTGTAGGAGCTGTGTCCACAGTCCTGATTAGTATGGTAACTACAGCGGATCAGCTGTCGGGCTGTGTCAACCCTAACCCTTCTTTTCCAAATCCAAGCTGCCTGAGTGCATGCCTCACTGAGATCGTCTCTCAGGTCTAATGAGATTGGCAACACTACCGGGCAGGGGAGTCATTCCATAACAGGAGTCTCAGGAAGGTGCTTTCTTTCCTTTCTCCATAGCTCTTTTTTACGACATGCTCCAGATGCTCGATTATTTATTCTTTATCCCCTTTCATTAAAGGGAAAGCACGGTGAGGTCTGGGATTTGAATCTGTTTTAGTTACAGGTACAGGTGCATCCCCAGTGCCTAGCAGAGTTTCTGGAACACTCTTAGTATCTGTTGAATAGATGAATGGATAAATCTTAAGAGGTCAATTATGAATTTTTTAAAAGGGATTCGAATTACTTGAAAAGTAGAAATATTTAAAAGATGTGTGATGGGAGCTGATGCTATCTTGAAATAGCTGATGTTTGTAGAGTGCTCTCAACTCTTTCATGAATTCTTCACCCTCCTCCTGTCTAGCCTTCTATTAGGGGTAGGTGTGAGACCATTGGTTGAGGTAGGTAGGGCAGAGCAGAATGGAGGCCAAAGAATAGATATGAACACTTGGGCATATTTCATTTAACCAAAGAAACTCATCAATCTATTTACTGAGAGGAAAAATATATGTTCCTATGAAACCGTGACATGCTATCAATTGGCAGGTGACACTTCAAGTCAGGGATGGGAAAGTGGGGGGTAAAAATAGCTTAATAGAGAATATGGTACAATAGTCCTTTAGCATGGATGAGGCATAAACAAAAATAGGGAATTTGGTCTTATATAGAAGAAAGCATATACCGTTGCCTGATTGTTTTGGCAATAATAGAAATTCTAGGAAACATTTTTGGAGCCCTTTGGGCTTTTTCACTGGTGCAACAACTTTACATGTTTTACTCACATCCTTCCTTAAATTCATTATTCCCATCCTTCACATAAATTGTGATGTTTTTTTTCTTGATTAGGAAACTGAGAAACAGAATGTTAAACATCTTATCTGCGGTCTTACTGCTGGCGGGTGGGTGAGAGAGGGTTTGCATTCAAGTTGTCTCCTGTGTTCTTTACCATTTCCCTACATTAGAAAGACAGTGCCCTCATGGCATAATGGTTACACATTGGGCTGCTAACCACAGACTCAGTAGTTCAAAAACCACCAGTCTCTCTGAAGGAAAGAGACTAGGCTTTCTACTCTCATTAAGAATTACACACTTTGAAACTCACATGGGCAGTTCTACCTTGTCCTATAGCAGTGGTTCTCAACCTGTGGGTCGTGACCCCTTTGGGAGTCAACTGATCCATTCAGAGGGGTTGCCAGGTTCATAACAGTAGCAAAATTACAGTTATGAAGTAGCAACGAAAATAATTTTATGGTTGGGCGGTTCACCACAGCATGAGGAATTATATTAAAAAGTCGTGGCATGAGGAAGGTTGAGAATCACTGTGGACCTATATGGTCACTCAGTGAGTTGGAATTGACTCGATGGCAGTGAGAGTGATACCAGAAGGAGTTGGAATTAAGGATGACTAAGTAATGACTTGGCTACTAGGTGGATAAAGAAGTTGTGTGCCAACATAAGGACTATGGGTAGCAGAGTAGACTTAGAACAATGCCAAATTCAGTGGTTTGTCACGTTAAGTATGTGTGAATGACAGTCAGTTTAACCATGAAAAATCTAGGGAGAAAACTTCAGTACATATTGAATTGAGGGAAAATTTAGAATTAGAGTTAATTATTTGAAACTAGTGAGTAATTTATAGGTGGGAGTTGAAATCAAGAGATTTAGGTGAGATCACCTAGGAAAATAAGACAACAAACACTGGGCATCACCATTTAATGGGAGGATTAAGAACAGGGTTCCAATAACTAAGAGGCAGGAGAAGAGCCAGCCGGGAATGTTCTCTTGGAAAGTCAAGATCTGTCAAGAAGGAAGAGTTCAGAGTGTCACATGTTGACAAGCTAAGAGCACTTAAAATGTTCATGGCATTTTCAGAGGTTGAGTGAGAAATACCAAGAACTATTTGAAAGGTTCCGATCAAAAGTATATAACGTTCAGTAGGTGGCAAGATCTCTCATTCTATGAAGGTCTTGGAGGAAATCAGTAAGATTTGGTGAGTTGCTAAGTACAGTCTGGGGAAGTTGCTGTGAAACATGAAAGCAGTCTCATCTCTCTTGATTAGAAAATGGCAACAGTACAGTAAGCACTGTGAGAGGTGAAGATGCAAACTGCTGTGTAGAATGATCAATTGGGTCAGGCTGTATTTGGGGAGCATGCAGTGGGCGGCCATATGGCCAACCCTGAAGAACATACATCATAGGTATAAATGAATGAGACCACTGGGGATAAGATAGTTGGAATTCGACATGCTCGGCAACTTTGAGGTTAGCTCATTGGATGGATATTTGACTCTGATACTATTGCAATAGCGCTCATTGGCCACACACCAGCACTTCAGCTGTTGCTAACAAGGAAGAGGGGCATTGATAGCAAATGCTGGATCTCAAAGGAAGGGATGGTAGGGCTTTGCAGAGGATGAACCTGACATGAATCAGAGCTAGCATTGGCCATGACCCTAAAGCCTGGTCCTTTTAAGGAGCTTATTAGTGTTCTTGGGATTGCTGTTGAACATACACCCCTCTTTCCTTTTCCTGCCTGCTAACTGACTTCAGGCTCTCATCACTATTATTTCAGTTGTATGATCACATACATGCCACTAGGCTTTTGTAATGATGTAATCAATTGCAACAGATGTGACAGGATCTGAGTATTTAATGCTCTCAGAGTGTGATAGGCTTTCTTGAGTCGAAAAGCTAATGGAGATGCAGTACGCGCCTCATGATTCATCAGCTGCCGAACGAGTGCATCCTGCTCCATAGTAGAAAATAGTATTTGGGTTTGGGATTCGGTCCACCAAAACATGCATCTGAGTAACCTGGGTTCTTCCGCCCGATGCCTCGCCCCACCCCGACTTCTCCCTTTTAATCTTTAGATGAGAGTACATTTCCCTTCCTCAGACCTAGCTGAATGCATCACTCCTGCTCACAAACTTCCCTGATCATTTCCCCCCTCATACGTGTCCACTCTGGCCCAGCCCCTTTGGAGCAGGCCATCTCTATTTTCTTTTACCGCTCTTCAGCATCCTTCATCCGCATGGACAACCGTCCCCGGATGTCACCTCTTCATTTTCCATCTGGACTATGCTTTCCTCTCACTGAATGAAAGAAACATGGTACTTCATCCTTCAAGGCTCAATATCTTTTATGAAAACTGAAGTTCCAATAAATCCCCGTGGAGTTTGTTATTAGTGTTCCCCTCTTCTTTGTTCTCAGGGATCTTTGTGAATGTTTCGGTCTAGCCGATTTAGGCTGCATTGTATGATGGTTAGGAATCCCTGGGTGTGCTTGGCTGCTTATGGAAAGTTTGCAGAGTGGGGTTCAGTCAGTGTCACTTTGGAAGACAGGCCGGTGGTCTCCTTTCAAAATATTAGGCCCTGAAAAGTCCGTGGAGCACAGTTCTTCTCCGATCTGCACGAGGTTGTCTTGAGGTGGAAATTAGTTGACTGCAACTAAGGTGGGTTTTGTTGTTGATTTTTTAAAAATTTTTATGATGTGGTTTTGGGAGTACAAAATAGCAAGGAGGCTATATCTGACTTCCTCTGACTTCCTTCTTGCCAGGAGGCAGAAGTCAGGGAGCTTCCATCCTCCCTCCTCCTCCGGCGGCACTCAACTTCTCTGCTGGGTTGGATCACCCATTGCCATGGCCACACAGAACCCACAGGCAAAACTCATGAGTAGGAGGGCTTGTTAGAGAAGCAAAGAGAGTACCACAAATCAGGTTCAGAAAGAAAAAGTAAGGAGATAATCTTTGGTTCAGAATAACACCTTTCCTTAGCCAGTGGGCGAGTCAGCCCGCAGCCATGTGGTCTTTACGGCACTGGTTCGCACTCTCCTAGTCTCAATGCTGCTCCTCTGTTCTGGCTCGGGGTCCCCTGCCTTGGCCTCTGGTTTGGCCGGCTCATTAAGTATCTCCGATGGTCTCCAGGCTGCAGCCTCTGGTATTGGCTTCTGCCATTTCAGATAGACAGAGGTCTTGAATAGGTTCCATTTCCAATGGTCATAGGATTTCTCTCTTACTGTGGAGATGGCTCGTCCTGATAGCCAGGAAAAATCTTACCGATCCCCTCTATTAGTGTCAAACACGCTCTATGTACATAATCCCACCCAATCATTTGATGGGAGTTACAGAGGCCTGGATAGAAGAGCCATATTAAGGAATTTCACTCCACCACCGTGAATATTCTCAAGATTCCCAAGTGGGGGACATCAGGTCACCCGTTGTGACATCTAGAATACTGTGTGTACAGAAAATAGCCAATGGTGGCTGGCTGGAAATGTTTGCCCCTGGAAATCAGAGGGTTTGTTCCTGACTTTTTCTGTGATATCTCTTGTTTGTATTTCTTCATAAAATATGGAGAAATTGATTACCCTTTCTTTTTTAAAAGATGTGTTGCTGTACTAAGATAATAAGAAAACTTCGATAAATTATTTTCATTGTGTAAGGAATTACTCTGTAAAAAGATTTGGTGGATCTTCACAAAAGGTTTCAAAGATTATTACTATTTTAATTTGGAAGATTGAGGTCCACTAGGGAGTAGCAGCTACTCTTTCATGTGGCACAGAGCTCACACAGAGCTAAAAAGAGGCTGCAAGATGTCAGCGTCTTAAAGCTTGTAAAGCAAATGAGCTTAAACTGAATGACTTACCCATTGGGAACAATACTTCCCTCTTGCTAATCTTGATTATTTATAATATTCAAAGCATTTGACAACAATAGTTATCACAGATTAGAATGCTGAATTGTGCAGAGCAGAGCTTTGGGTAGATAGCTCCATAGCTTCATAACTATTTCTGTGCCTTTAAGCTTAAATTATTGCTCTGTTTGGGGTCTACTATGCTCTGATGTATTGTCCATGTTTTTTCTCTGAGCCTATCAGTAGTATTATCCACCTCCCTACCTAGAAGTAGCCTTTTCGTGACTCATTTTTTAGCTAAGTTAAAATATTTTAATGAAATAGTGTGACTGCTAGTAGGGTTCACAGAACTGCAGTGCCTTTTCTTTTGAATAATAATAACAAAAACCCCGTTGTTACCTGCTAGGCAGGTGCTCTTAGAAAAGTTACCTCACTTTTTTGTCCTTCTGTAAAATAGGATTAGTAATATTTCACTCTATCTACCACAGGGTTATTGTGAGTATTGCATTGCTTTATAAATCTTAAAATAACAAAAACATAATAATAAAACCCATATAACAAGTAAATTCTGACTAAAACTTAGGCGTTCAAATGAAGCTAAGTAGGAGAATGAGTCAAAGTACTGCTACAAAATCATGGAAACCTTTATTAAACCTTTATTAAAAACATAGATATGTGAAGCAACTCTTTATCAATATATCCTCCTCTTCCTTCTGGGTCTGCACAATTTTGAAGGCAGTGTGTCCATCTTTCTAACCCTTCCCCAAAGGGTTCTGCCCTCTGGTTTACATCACATCAGAACAACCTTTGGGCATCCTCAAGGGACTCAAAATCTTGTCCCCTTTTCCATGTTCGTTGAGCTGTCTGAGGGACAGGATTAGGATATGGTAGAGTATATGGGACAAAGCTTCCCACTGAAATTCCTATCGCCCACGCTCCCCTCCATGAACTAGCAGGTGCTTTGTAGACATGCTCAGTTACACTTGCTTGGCCAAACACTAAGGCGGATTTCCATTTCCTTAACTTCTTCAAAACAAGTCCCAGAGGTTATTCTGTGTCCTTCAAGAAGATCTATCAAGAGCACCTCTTTAGGATTCAAAACAAAACAAGACAGTCACCATCATTTTCTGAACTAATCTCTTTACCTCGGATTTACTGTTTCAGTTTGGAAGGTACTCTGGATTGTATTAGTAAAACCAAAACGCACCCCCCATCACTCCTCGCAGAAAGCTGACTGCTCTCAAGTTGGTTCTGCCTGGGAAGAACCCTGTAAGACAGAGTAGAACTGCCCCCTATGGATTGCTGAGACTAAATCTTTTTGGAAGTAAAAAGTCTCATCTCCCGCAGAACTGTTGGTGGCTTTGAACTGTCGACCCTGGAGTTAGCAGCCCAAAGTGGAACCCACTATGCCCCCAGGGCTTCTGACTCGTTATGCCTAGCTTCATAAAATAATACCTTTAGTGTTGATTTTTAGTTAAAAACCTGATCAAAAGATCAGCTAAAGAGCTCTTCACATAAAATTGGAAATGCCAATCTGATGCCCCAAATTCAGTGCTAGTTCAACAATGGTAATTGTATAGTCCTCTTCCACTGTTTCTACCTTCATCGAAGTTGATGATATTCCCTCTCTTTGTGCATATAAGAGGGGGTGCTCCCCCCAAAAAACACCCCAAACTGGAATTGCACGGGGCGGAGCAGAGTGGAGCCGTGGAAGTATGTGTTTTCCTGGTTTTGCCTCCACAGCAGTGCCCCTGCTCACGCAGCATCTCAGTGAGCCAGTTTATGGCGGGAAGAAGCAAACCAAACAGCACGCCTCTCTTGCCCCATGCACTTTACTCACCTGACCTCGCTCTGTGTTGTTTTTTGTTTGTTTGTGCAAATGAAGAGGAGCATGAAAGGACAGCGGTTTGATGAAGTAGAAGAGATGAAAAAATAAAAAAAAAAGAGGGAGGTGCTGTCAAGCCTTCCAAACAGATGAGTTTTAAAAATGTTTCCAGAATGGAATCGCAGATTTGACAAATGTATTAAGTGTAATGGAGAGAAGTTTGAAGTTGATAAGTTGGTTTTGTTAACAAAAAAAATCCGGGTTTTATTGGTGTGTGCGTGTGTGTGTGTACACATTAAGTCCATGCCAACTCATAGCAACCCTCTAAGTAGAATTGGCCCTGGAGCATACCGTTTTCCAGACTAACTCTTCAGGAGTAGAGAGTCCCATGTTTCTCCCCAAACACATAACCACTACACCACCAGGGCTTGTTCATTCACATTCTCGCTCTTTCTCTCTCTGGCTTCATTTCCTTAAACTTGTTGCAAAACGTCAATGATACCGACTCCAGTTTAAGAGATTTATGTTAGCCTTAACCTCTTGCAATCGTTTTATTTTCCCCAATACACAAAGTCGCCTTTCGTGAAAGCACTCTAACAGACTAAGGCGAGAGTGTTGCCGTGGAGCTGGTCTGCAGGCATCCACGATCACACAGACGTGCTTCACAACTTTTTACTCAGAATAAGCCGGCGCGTGAACAAACTGGAACCTTAATAGCAATAATTTTTGCCTTACTATGTTTATATTGCGGTAGGGTGTAAACCATGCTTACTGGCATTTGCCACTTTCAGCTGGCCGCTTCCAAGCTCTCATGAGACACGATGCCCTGGGCAGGAGGCGAGGGGAGAGGAGCACGAATCACTCCTGTCAGTGACTGGAGCCTGCTCTAGCCCCTCGGACATTGGGAGCCAACCAGCCCCCACACCTGAGCTTCTTATAGCACATAGGAAAGTACGAACATTCTACTGAAGCTTCAAATTGTAATCGAGCAATTTTCCTCAGGCGAGACTTCCATCTTGGGAATTTATTTGGGGGTTGTAAATATAGGATTGTGCATAAAAAAGCCCCAAACAATTCCTTTGTTAATTCAAAATGACATCAAGTCGATGTGACTTGTGGGGTGAATAATATAGAAATTTTTGTCTAAAACTCAGTATACTTCTTGCACTCAGAAGGTTGCTTCCAGTGATTCTCTTCTTACTTAATGGTTTAGACATATAATACCTTTATAAAAATAAGTTACATGTACAGTCATCTTTCAGGCATGAAAACGTGGCTTTTTAAATGGACTATGTACAGATTGCCCCAGACATTATGTCTTGCACACAGGTGACGTCTAAAGCCTGGTGATGTGTGTACGTGTACCTTTTGAGCGTCAGCGTAGCAGAGTAGCTGAATGCCTGGGCCTTTTAGACAGGTTTCTAGGTTCACATCCCGTTTCTGCCTTCGCCAAGAATTCCCCTGTGGGTGTCTTTCTAAGTTGTGTTGAATTCCGTCTTTGTCAAGTTGTTGCGAGGAAGAAATTAGGACAAACTTTTCACAAGGTCTTTAAAAAAAAATTATTCACAAGGTTTTAGAACAGTGCCTTACACATGTGAATGCTCACATCATTCATGACATTTCGAAATTCTGTAACTTTACATAACTGAAAGTCTAATATCTAGAACACATTGTTCCTAATTTTAAAAATCTGATTATGGTTTTATTACAAATAATGATAAAACGAGCAGGTACTTTATTACACAGGTATTGAAATAATCACGGTTAATCTCTTTTTCATATAAAGTTATTTGTAGTTTCTTGACTGCTACAATTCATAATCTTTATAGCCACACAAGGGTGGTGAGATTAATTATGCTACCCTCAGAATACACAATTCTTCCCTAATAATGAAGAGGAAGGCAACCCAGGCATGTGATGAAGCTTGCTTTACAGATGAGGAAATTGATGGGTGAACATTATCACCTCCGAGTAGCCTCCTTCCATATAACTTCCATATTAACTCCTTCCACTCGCAAGTCGAAATTGTTTTACCCCCTTTGGGCCAAGATCCCCAACTTACACTCTTACTGAGCACTTTTCATTTTGTCAGAATTGTATGTAAAACATTGAGTTATTACAGTCCTTAAAGCCCCACTGGCAGTGAATCGGGTCGAACTCCCAGTGACCCCTCAGGACAGAGCGCGATGGCTCCACAGGACTGCAAAGGCTGTCCATCTTTGCGGGAGCAGACTGCTTCGTTGTTCTTTCACGAAGTGGCTGGGGCATTCCAACAGCGGCCTTTTGGTTAGCAGCCCAATGCGTCCAGGCCGCTTTAGTGGTGATGACCTATTCGTAGTCCCTGGTACTTAAGAAATCCTCGGTAAATGCTGTGCATTGGTTGAAATGTATAGAACAGTTGCCTTGCGTGTATTTATGCATCGATGTCTACATGAGTAGAGAGTACAAAATCTTGAAGTATTTTCCTGTTGATACAGTGCATAATTCGTTATGGAATTTTGCTGTGGGTACTGGACTTTCTTTTGTCTCCTCTTTTTCTCAGGCAGAAAGCTTAGAAGACAAGAATACAGCTAAGGTCCATATCTGGCAACTGGAGAAGATGAAATCACAGTATGACAGAATGACACAAGAATTAGCCCAGAATGAGGAAGAGAACAAAAAACTGAAGCTAAAATATCAGCGCTTGAAGGAACAACTAGAAGAAAAGGTAAATATGTGCATGGATCCCTTGAAAATATTTAATGCATTAACAAATGATAATGCTAGTCCTTCATAGGAAAGCTGTGACAACCAAAGGAAGTATGGTTTATTAGTGTTACAATTTTTATCTGTTTCATCTATCCAGTCACCTACTACTACATTTCTTTTTTTTTAATTTTATTTTTCCTACTACTACATTTCATTAACACATTTTGTCTCTTTAAAATATTTTAATGTTTATACTGAAAATATTCGAATAACTTTATACAGTAAATTTGGTTCAATTTGAGTACGTTTTATAAAATGTTTCTGTGCCACTGGTTACTGTTTTTGTCATGTCTACTTTCTCGTTGTTTCCATGTGTCTTGTTCGGTTTCCTTTGGTCTAGCTTTTCTTCCCTCCCTGCCTCCTCATCTATGTTTTGGTGTAAGTGTTGATCAATTGTTCTAAAGACCACATTCCTCATGGGTGGTATTGATGATCTTAAAAGCCAGGGCATTGATTATCTTAAAAGACAGACTATTCTGAAAGGTGACTTGCAGAAATAGCTTAAATTCTAAATTGAAAGAGGATTGTCCTGGGGGCTCCCAGTGTATCACCTGCGTCTCTAGCACTTGGCGTCTTAGTTCATTGTTGTGGTGGGGCAGTCTGGTGGGTGTGACCAAGTCACAGGCGGGGGGGGGGGGGCTGTCTCCTCTTTTGTCTTAAAGCAGGAACCTAGAAGAAAGATGGAAGAGAAGCAGAGTGAAGGTCTATTCTGACTACTGATTTACACATTCCTACTCATTTAGTTCTGCTTTTGTTCTTTTAATGTGTGAGAAAACTAAGCTTAAAAAAATAAGTCTAATGGTTGTTAGATGCTCAATAGCTGTTGTCTTCGTTGTATCCTGTGCTGTATACACTTTATTCCTCATGGTAATTTTTATGAAATTGGTGGTGGTGTCGTGGGCTATGCATTGGACTGCGATTTTCAAAGTCAACAGCTCAAAACCATCTGCAGCTGTGCTGGAGGAAAATCAGGCTTTCATACTCCTATCAAGAGTTACAGCCCTAGCGACCCACAGGGCCAGTTCCACCCTGTCGTGTAGGGTCATTATGCGTTGTAATGGGCATGACGGCAGTCGGCAGTCGATTTTAAGACACTCTAGCACTGCTGACTCAGTGACTGCTATCCAGTTAATTCCAGCTCATAGTGCCCCGATGCTGGTGCGCACATATTTATTTCGAGTGGCCATAGCAGGGATGAGGTTCATTAAAGAACAAGAGAATATAGGCAGGAGCTACGTGACTCCTTTATATGGAAACAAGTTTCGTGATTACCGCTCGTGACAGCCCACGTGTGTTGGAGAAGATCCACTGTGTAGAGTGTTCAGGTCCTGATTACTCAGAAGGAAGTCACCTAGCCATTCTCAGAGTCACCTCGGGGCGGAGTCGTCACATTAATGGTTGCACAATCCAGGGACTGTCCTTTCTTTGAGATGGGCTAATGAACCCGAGCTGGGGGAACTGTCATTGCATCTGGATGCTGTCACAAAAGTCTTCCGAAAGCGTTAGGCAGAACATTTTAAAGTGTCTTGCTCACTCTTCTTTTTATTGTTTGTAAAATTCTTCATGTTTATGTGTATATATATGAGGGGTTACCTCCCCCCCCCAAAAAAAAACAGAAAAAAAGCTCCGCGGGCGTGGGCTTTCATAGTACACATTTTCCCTGCTAGGCGAGCATCAATCAACTCTCTCTGAGTTCGTGCACCCAGTGTGTCGCCTGGGAAGGTTGTCTCTGGTCACAGTGAAGTTTTTCTTAAAAGCAGCTTCACTCGAACCTCGTGTTTTGCGATGGCCGATTTAAGGAAACAGCGTGCGCCTGTGAAATTTGGTTTCCTGCTCAGGAAACATGCCACAGGAACCGTTTTGATGCTGAACCCAGTGTACAAGGACAGCGCCGTGGGAAAAGATCAAGTGTACGAGTGGTTTTCTTGTTTCAAACAAGGTGAAATGTCGATTGATGACAAACCTCGTTATGATGTCTGTCGGTTTCCTGATGAAGGAAAATGTTGATAAAATTAGTGTACTTGTGCTGCTCTGAGACCGATGACGGGCCACTGTAGAGATGGGAGGCTATCTGGACTATCTGGAGCTCGGTTCAGCGAATTTTAATGGAAGATTTGGGAATGAGAAGGGTCGCTGAGAAATGTGTGCCTGGGTTCTGACTGAGCAGGAAAAAGAGCATCTCGTGGAAACATGCCGCACTTTGAAAGAACGGCGCTGAAGTTTCCCAGACTTTCTTTCCACGGTCATTGCTGGTGAGGAGACACGGTGGGTTTCTTACACCCCCGAAAGCAAGCATCAATCAAGTCAGTGGAAGACACCATTGTCACCTCGCCCCCAAAAGCTCATCAAGTGAAATCAAAGCTCAAGATGGTGCATATTTGTTTTTGTTTGTTTATGTGAGGGGCATAGTGCATTTGGAGTTGGCTCCACCAGGTCAGACTGTTAATCAAGCTTTCTATTTAGAGGTTCTGAAGAGACTGCGTAGCAGTGTGCAACAAAAAAGGCTCGCTTCCTGGCACACGTGGGACTGGTTTTGCCACTGTACCAGTGCTCCTGCAGCCATGTCAAGGAGCCAGTTTTTGGCCACAAACAGCATGCCTCTCTGGACTCTCACAGCTCACTCACCCGACCTTGCTCCACGTGACTGCCTTTTGTTTCCGCAAAGGAACAGGGGCACGAAAAGACAGCAACTTGCAAACAGAAGAGGCGATAAACAAGCGAGGGAGGGGCTGTCAGCTTTTCAAACAGATGAGTTTGAAAAATGTTTCCAAAAATGGAATCACAGATTTGACAAATGTATTGAGTGTAATGGAGAGGTCTTTGAAGGTGATAAGGTTGCTTTGTAAAACAATTTAAATACATAGCTTTGGAAAAAAATCCCTTTTTTTTGGTATCCGTGTGTGTGTGTGTGTGTGTGTGTGACTGTATTGTAGTTATTAAAATCAAGCAAATAAAATATAACTTAGTTTGGAGTTAATGCTTAAATGTGTTTAAGTTGCTAAATTTAGTTATACAATCTTGACAACAGCTGTAATTTAGATCTCATGTCATGCTTTGTTTTGATTGTGTATAATGTTCACACATATTTAATGTACCTGTTGCCAGGGCTTAGTTGCTATGGAGATACTGCTAAATTTTCCAACATTCCCATAATTAAAATTTTATCAAGAAGATTGTATTAATGTGCTTATATTTTTATTTACATTTAGGAAATAATGATGAAAGTTCTGATTTGTTGAAAGATGAACATTTATGGTGCTGAGCTTAAAATAAACATTTCTTGCTGATTTATTTGTGATGTTCCATCAAGACAGTTTCATACATTTATATAAATGTGCCATCCACCTTGGAATACAGTTTCAAGACTTAATGATTTTATTAATAATACAAGTTTTATTAATACTGTGCGTCAGACCTAGTGTTGTATTCTGAGGTTAGGATATTGGTAAAACACAAGTTTGCAATTCTTGAGTGTATATTGATAATAATAATACGTCTCAATTGTTAACCATTTATCAGTATTTCCACAAGTGCATGATACTAACCCCTGGGTGGGTACTGGAATGATGGGGTGAGTAGCAGAAATATCTTGGATTGTAGCACAAAAATTTTTAATTTCCAGGAGGTGAATTTTTTTTCCTGTGAAAGGAGCTATAGGCTAAATAAATTAGAGAATCTATAAAAATGGGTACTGATGCAGAGAAAAGATGGCACCTTAAGACTAAAATGGTAAATACTTAAAAAATATAGAAGGACACTGACCATCATAAATATAGACAATGTACATGCTTCCTTTTCTGTAGTAGAAGCATAATTATTATGTCTATTATGTTTCTTGACTTAAAGAACCCTGGTAGTGCTGTTGGGTAGGTGTTGGACTGCTAGTCACAAGATTGCCAGGTCTAACCCTCCAGCCACCACACTGTGGACACTTGAGCCTACCTGATCCCTAAAACTTTACAGCCTCATAAGCGCTACTTTATGAGTCAGAATTAACTTGATGGCAGTGAGTTTGGTTGTTTCACTTGGTTCTTTCTGTTGTCCACTTCTTTAGTACATTTAACAAGTAATCAAAGTGTTATTGGGTTTAGCTTTCCATAAATATTAAGTACTCACCGAGACCTATGTATTACTTATGATATGTATCACTCATGATGGCTCATGTGTACCTCATAATGTCCTTATATAGAACAGAAAGAAATATTGCCATGTACTATGACATTTCTTATTTCAATAGTTCAGTCATGTCAAGAATAGTTGTACAATCATTACCACTGTCAATTTGAGAACATTTTCTTATTTCTTGTATTCATTGTTTTTAGCTCTCTCTCCCCCCTCCCCTCCCCCATACCCCAAAGAAACCATTTATCCAGTTACTGCCCTTATAGATTTACCTCTCCTGGATTTCATATACAAAAGAAAGAAAAGAAAAAATCATGCCTCCCCCATCAAATCTAACAATAACCAAGTAAAACAGAAAAATCTCAATAGCACAGACAGTAGAAAATATTAAAAAGTAGAACAAATTTAAAATGAGTTAAAAGGGAGATCACATGACCCCCAGAGGGCTTAATCTCGGCATAGATCGGGCCCATGGATTCCGGGCTTCCAGTGTCATCCACAGCCTTCTGCAGACCAGGTGCTCACAGTTCAAGCTCTGATACAATTATTTCCTTTGGATTTGCATTATATTATTTACAATCCTTGGATCACACAGGCTGGTGTACTTCTTCCATCTAAGCCTTGCTTAGATGGCTGCTTGTTTTAAAACAAGCTTTTCAGACCCCAAATGCTATTCTTTCTGATGGCCTGGCACCATCTAATTTCTTCGCCACACTTTGCTATAGCACCTCTATCTTCAGTGACCTCTTCCTGAGGGCAAGCATTAAGCGGGGCTATGTCATAAGAACTAATTGTTCTTAGATTGGGGCTGGGATGAAGTGGGAGCCCCAAATCCATTTATATATCTATGATTTATGTATGTCTGTGGTCCATCTTAGAGATAGGTCATTTTATGTTAGTGAACACTATCAATCATCCTCCTGGGCCATAACATAATTCTATTGATAGTGTCATTAATTTAGTTGATAGTACAGAATTTAAAACACAGTTGAGAAAAGGAAATTGTACAAGCATAGGCCAGCTGTGAAGTATAATAAATGAATTGTTGACGTGTACAGATTAAACTCTTACGTGACTAGACACTGCACAAACATGGGGGTTGGTGACAGGGCAAAACTTTCAACAGTATTCTTTTAAAGTGGCAGAACCACACCTGTCAGATCAATACATGTCCTAATAAAGTAAGGAGGGGATGAAAATAGTACGTGCACGGTAGTCTCGGCCCACCATTCCCTGTGTACCTCAGGGAAAGACATCTGAACCAAAGTCCAGGACCACCGGTCATCTTCTTCTCCCCACTCTAGGGAGTTTCAGCCTTAAGTTCAAGGGCTCCAGGTTAGTTTTAGGTAAAGCCTAGTTCACTTAGTGTGGTTTCCACATGGAGTCCTTTTGGTGTGGTCTGTGAAGAATGTTTGACCCTAGACATAGAGTCTAAAGTCCCAGTAGTTGGTAGTACATGGCCAGGTCATCAAGGCCTAGTTAGAAACTAGGTCAAAAGGGTACAGTCAGAAACATTGTACCAGGCATACTCTCCCTTTGGCCTCTATGCATGTTTGAGTATATTGCTGTGGCTGTTGTGTTAGTCAGTCTCCATGAGGGATTTCCTTGTTTCACAAGTGCTCTACTTTACCAAGTAAGATATGCTTCTTCAGGGGTTAATCTTTCCTGAGAGCATATCCAAAAAGTGAGGTCAAGGCTCGCCACCCTGGCTTCTACAGAGCATTCGGGCTGCATTTCTTCCGAGACAGGTTGGTTCATTCTTCTGGTAATCCCAGATATCTTCAACCTTGTGCACCACCACCACAATCCGAAGGCATTATTTCCCCTTTGGTCTTTTCTATGGCGGGGAAACAAACAAAATAAAGCAAAATTGTCAACATTGATATAAACCCGACAGTGACTCAGCGACAGGGAATAGGTTAGGAGTGAGGGGGGTGGGATAAAGAGTAATAATTAAGATAAAATTTTATTTAAAATATATAACAATCAAATATAATGTGGGGCACTGTTGAATACCTAATTGAAAAAGTTGACCATGAGATACTTTATAGGCAATGAAGACTATGGATTATGAATAGGATATTAAATGATATAAATTATTGCTTTTTAAAGTAGGAAATTGGGGTGCCATTATTGTTTTGTAAAAAAAAAATCAGTTTTGCAGAACTCATTTTAAAAGCAATTTAGCCCTGGGGGGATGGGGCTCCTCTAAAATTGATGTGGTAATGTTGACAGCAACATATGTACAAGTGTGCTTAATGCAGTTGAATGATGGATTGTTATAAGATTTGTAAGAGACCCCAATAAAATGATTAACGGAAATAAAATAAATAAAAAAATAACAACAACGGCAACATCAGAAGAAAATTCTATTGCTTGAGCCAGGCACAGTTAATCCTCAAAATGACATCTTTGTTTTTTAACATGCTAAAGAGGGACTTTGCCCAGTGCTGTACATTGCTTTGCTTTCTTGACTGCTGCTTCCATAGACTTTGATTGTCTGTCCAAGTATAAGGGACCCCTTGACAAAATCAGTATTTTCTTAGTTTATCATGAGATTACTATTTGTATGGTATGAAGATTGTAATTTAAGGTTGAGGTACAATCCATACTGAAGGCCACAGTCTTTGATCTTCAGAAGATCAGTGGTACCCTTGTGAAAACAAGTAGCAGGTGATTCTGAAGACGTGTGTGTGTGTGTGTGTGTGTGTGTATGTACATACTGAGCAACAAAACCCAACTGGGCCATTTTATACTTATTACTACTTTTTAATTTGAAAACAGGAGCTACGTTTTGCTTATTATTTCATTTCAAGATAGCGACACAGGGCTTGACACATAGTAGATAATTTTAAGTAAATTGCTGAGTGAGAGATGCAAAGGGATATGTGAATGTATGTAGATATGCATAAAGATAGGGATATATAATTATATATATGGATATGTGTGTATATCTAGATCTAGCTATCTCTTATCTGTCTACACATGAAGGTATACCTATCAAAAATTGATCAGATTGGGAGAAACAAAAACTAGGAAATAAGACAAACATCTATTTTCAGTGAAAGAATTTACTGGTAGCCCAGATAGTCTTGTGGAAGCAGCGCCCTGAACTTGACGGGCTTGTGAAGGAAGCTGGTTTTGGTTGCAGGGCTGTTGTGATAAAAAGGGGACCCTTTTTTGTTTTCTAAATATGCTATTCTTGCATTGCCTCTACGGACCCCACAGACACGCAGTGCTCTTTAGGCACACGCCGCGTTCCTTTGTTGTCGTGTTAATTAATGTCTTGTTGTGTTGTGTTGACTGCAGTCTCTTAAGTGTTTTTTCCCTTCTCTTGGACAGCCTGATGACTCGATAAACTAAGAAGTGATAAAACAGCATCAGAATTCCAAAGCGTAAAACCAGGAGCCTTCATCAGTGAAAGGCCATTGTTGTGAGGCATGGACAGGCACAGAATAAACACATGTTAGCATATTTTCCTCATCTTGTCAGTGGTGATGTGTTGTAAGAAAATGCATCCCCCTCCCATCCTGTTTTGCTTTGCCAAATGTGATTTTTCAGTTTTATATGAAAAAGACAGTAAGTACTGTTAAACTACCAGAATTCTTACATATGCATTAAAGGCTTACTTATGAGCCTATTACTAAAGAAAAATTTTCATAAAAGATGATTGAAAGAATTGTTTGTTAATGAGAATATCATTTAAAGTTATTCATTTGCTTAAAAATTTAAAGGAAAAATACTTGAATTTTTCTTTTGTTGGTTCTCATTGATATTAATCGTTTCATTCATCCTGCCTTTACCTGGAAACTCTAATGTTGCTTATTCTACTAGAAATATCTCTTATTGGTTTTACTGGAATCTCTGAATCACTGAAAGAGATGGTGAGTAATTAGATTATTTTTACTCAGCATGGCAAAAGTTGAGTTTATACAGTGAAAAATTTAAATGTCTGCCTTTGAATCCAATTTTTAGAATATTTCCTATTAAAATAGTAAGAATTTATTAATGATGCTAGCCATTTTAATAGAAATTTCTAGTTAATTATAAAATTTGATTAAAAGAATGGTTTTAAATTTGAACATATTTTCATAATACTAAATATTGTTTTTTAGATTAAGAAAATGTTATTTTCCATATTATTATGTTTATATTAATTATATTATCATCTTGATCTTTCTATATTTTAAAAATATGACTATATTATTTAAAATATGTTTGTGCAGCTATGTATATATATATATATATATATATATATATATATCAGCAACAGGACAGGTTTTATGAGGAAAATGATGGAAATATCCTAAGTCATATTTGTATGTTTAGAGCAAAACATAATACAGTTACTTTTAAATGTTAGTGAATTATTTTTCTGATTATATTTATTTTAAATACACAGGTAAAGCAGAAATGATACATATAGATAATATATTTGTTTTTTAAAAGGAATATTCAAATTTTTTCAAATATATGTTCACTGTAGAAAATGTAGGATGTTAAACCAATCACTAGGCCTGCCTCCTGAGGTGGATTTGAATTAGCAAACATTTGACTAGTAGCTAAATTCAACAACCAAACTCACTGCCTGCTTATAGCAACCTTATAAGACAGGGGAGCGTTGCCCCTTGAGTTTTTGAGAATGTGCCTGTTAACGGGAATAGTAGCCTCATCTTTCTCCCAAGGAGAGGCTGGTGGTTTCAAACTGCTGACCTCGCAGACTGTGACCCCAAAAGTCTCTATATCACTTGGTTAGTAGCTAAGTGAATTAATTATTTGTATTCTCCAGGAACTCATGGATCCTTTAAGAAGATATAAGAACTCACCAGTAGTCTTAGTGCCTAACTTTCCTTCATTCAAATGTTGGTAAATTTCCATTCATAATTTTTCTATGCACACAGACATAGATTCCGATTAGAGTTATGTATACTCAATTTGTACAGATGGAATAGTTTTTCAAAATTAAGTTTATTTGCCACCCACTGTGGTAGATGTTGCTTTCTTCTTATGTTAATTATATTTATTTTCCATGTTAAAATTATTAAGTACTATTTATAGTATCTGAGTACTTTCTGTGTTATGGGCTGTCATATGCCATCACTACATTTTAATTAGAAATATATTTATTAGAATATGTTCTTTGCTAATTGATACCCAAAGCCAGAGACCCCACCTCTCCTTCTTTCACCTTTTCTCTTCCTCCACCCACGAACACATCCTTATGTGGAAATTCCACTGGCTTTTATTTCCAGCAAGAATAGTCCCAGAGTTTCCAATACACACTGAGCTGCTGTGACAAACGTTACAGCACTCGAGACACTTGTCATCAGTTCCTATTCTAAAAGTGGAAAAGAACCTGGAATATTAATAGTTCCTATGCTTCATTTTAGTGATGAGACAATTCTGACTCAAGGTAGGTTATGCACTTATACAAATGGTCCTAGCTGTTCTGTTGGTACAACTGGAAATTGGACTCAAGTTTACCAATCCTATATTTCCATGGATTAGCGTCATTAAGAAATGTTCAGTGTGTGTGTGCGTGTGTGTGTGTGTGTGTGTGTGTGTGTGTGTGTGTGTATGCCCTGGCAGGGCTGCTGACCACAAGGTCAGCAATTGGAGCCCCTTAGCTATGCCACAGAGAAAAACGAGGGGGTCCATAGCTGTAAACATTACAGCCTCTGCAACCCTCAAGCGCAAGCAGTTCTGCTGTCCTATAAGGTTGCTAAGAATCAGAATGGATTGAATGGCTGTGACTTGTATTTCTAACTGTAGAAGACCACATGTAGATTATGTAGCTTTTATGGGTCATGTGCTCATTTCAATACCTTTCTCTTTAGATGACTATATTTGCTCATATTCGTTCAGAAGATGAGGCTAGTTTTAATAAAGATTTCATTTGAATATTTGATGAAGTGATACCCAAGAACACATTGTAGAACCGTGGCTATATTTGGCCAAACATTTTATAACCAGTGTTCATCTTTTTAAAATGCGGACTTTTTAGAAATTGTGATTCATATTTTCAAGTATACAAAGGTAATTGAGAAAGTTCATGGGGAAAAATGTACTATCGTTTAAGGCCATTTTCCCCCTACATAATGTTAAAATGAACTTAAAAGAGAATGGAGTTTTCCCATCAGTGTTCTGGAGCCTCCTCATAATTATAATGCCAAGTGCTAGAAATGGCAGCCCAGACTGGAATCTTCCAAGGACAGTGGCTTCCTAGCACTGCACAGATCCCTGCGGTCAGAACAGGGTAGCACCACAAATTCCTGGTATTTCCCCGCTTCCCTTCTCCACCCCCACCCCTGTCCCCAGTGTCATGTCACCTGCCTGTACAATGACTCCTGGCTGTGCTTCTCCTTGGGCTATGCGCATTGAATTTAAATTCAGGGTTACTACATTTTGTAGCTTACCATGCAATCTTTTATTTATTTATTTTTTACTGTGACATATTTTGAAATAGGAGTCATCAGTGATTTTGTTAGAAAAATCTAACTAAACCTAACATTTCCACATAAAGGTATCTCTGAGGGGAAAACATAGATCAGTGATATTTTAATTTTGTGTGTTGGTTTAGATTTGACCATCTGTTTAAGATTGCTCTTTTTTGGTGTGGAAAAATATGTATGATTGTCAGATGTCTGTTTTTTAAAAAGCATTTCCTACCTTGCAAAATACGAGTTTCATGTTTTGGATGAAAAAGCTTTTTGATAGTAGCAGGGAAAACTCCCCGATTTTTGATTTCTCTAGAAAAAAGAAGAGTGGACACAAAATGAGCCGTTGCTCTGTAGCGTTTACTTTAGTGTTTGCAATTACACTTTAGTCTAGTTTTAGTCCGACCCTATTCTTTTTCGGTGCCTTAGCATCTTAATGTTTTATAAGTCAAATGATGGCTACCCCAAAGTACTTGGAAGCAATTTTAAATCAGGACCTCTGAACACTCACTAGAATATTAGGAGTATTTTCTTTCAGATTCTCATCACATTATGAACAGCAGTAACAGCAGGATAATAAAAAAGGTTAGATTAAAGATAAATTTATAATTTTTTTCTCTTGTCATTTATTTTCATTGAGTCGCTTAGAGTCATGAAGGCCAGGGGAGTCTTGACTTTTATCAAGAATTAACTGAGGGGGAAGGTGAGAAAGGGGGAAGCCATCACAAGATTGGATGTATAGCCCTCCCCCACCCCAACTCCTGGCCCAAGGGGACGAATAACAGAAATGTGGGCCATGAGAGACAATGGACAGTGTAAGATTTGAACTAACAATACATAATTGATAAAGGATACATGAGGGTGGACGGGTGGAGGAGGGAGGGGAAAAAAGAACTTACACCAAAGACTCAGGTTAAAAATGTTTGGGAAATGATGATGGCAATATATGTACAAATATGCTTGATACATACAATTGATGCATGGAAAATGTTATAAGAGCTGTAAGAGCCCCTAGTATAATGATGCAAAAAAAAGGACTGAAACATTGGGGGCCTTATTACGTAGGAAACACCCGGGTTTATCATGAAGAATTAAGTTTGAAATGAAAAGGCAGGTGTGAAGGTGCTTTGTGGGAGGCATACAAACAGCTATGGTCATGGAAGTGTCAAGAAATAAACACTGAGGCGTCCGTCCACCTGGTCTTTGTGTTCCACACTGGAATACCAGTAGAGAGAAATCATTTCCAACTCTGTCCCATTGGCTGTGACTTCTAACCATTTCAATCCAAGACGTTGCTTTCAAATGGATTCTCAGAGTTAAGTCAAAGTTGGTCCCTCTTAATGTCACCATTAAGTAGATTTGTTAGGTACATTTCTTTATAATCTTGTTCTATTAGTTGATTTCATTTTCTTCTTCAGTTGTAAGTAATCTCTGTAGTTTAGGTACCATGTTAAAAAGTGCTATATCATTTACAAGGTGGAAAGCCAATGATGGCAGGCCACATAAAGACTTCTGTGTGACGTTCTCTATCCATGTGTGATTGAAGTTAAGTGGTTACAGCTGGCTCTGGCAGATTAAGGCAGGGCAGTGTTTTCTTCTGTAGCACAAGGGATTGCTATGAGTTGGAGGTGATTCGACAGAATCTAACAACAAAAACTAGAAGGAATATAAAATCTCCAAATTTGTTTCTATTGAATTTTTCTTTCATCGATATCTGTAGTGCTTATTGACTCAATCTGTCGTGTCACCTATAAAACAAAAACCAAAAACAACAAATAGAGTGGGACAGACTTACTGATGCACAGATTATGATGTCTTTATATCAAGAGATTCAGATTGAAACTGGTACATTCTGTCATAAGGATGATGGCACAACTGGTACATTCTGTCATAAGGATGACGGTACAATTGCGTGTCCTTTAAGAGAAAGAGAACGATAAGACTCTGACAATTTGTAAAGACACAGCAAACTCATAGACATTTTTCCTGAGATGTTTGATATTTATCCTCTTTTGAAAATTAAGCAACATTTGTTCCAAATGCACAATGTGAAACTCTCGTTGTTTCCTTGTCCTTTGTTTTAAAAATAAAAATGCATTAAAAGTAGCTGAATTAAAATAACTAATGTTATTTCTGTGTCCGGGCATTTGACTTAAGAGCAGTACATAAAAATTACAAAATGTCCCTAAAATTTAATGAATGCATAAAATACCTTTAAAATGTATTTTTGTTTTCGCCTTTGAATATTAATTTCTAGGAATTCATCTAACATGTAGTCTAGCACCGTTTGATTATGCTGCTAATGAACTTTGTAATACTCTCCTGGAAAAATCATTTTTAAATGGGGTTAGAAGTTTACATTTAAAGTTCTAGTTTTGTTTTTCTTTAAATTCTGTTTTGTGAGTAACTTTCATTAGCCTGCCTTAAGATCACGTTATGGGTAGGAAGTCTTCTACACTCACGTTTTATATTTAACACACATGAAATGATAAAACAGTGTATTTATTATGCCACTGTTTATTTGTTTTCCCCTATCACCTCCAGTATTTTCCTAATGCTATAACACACACACACACACACACACACAGTGCATGAGGTAGGAGTTTAGATGTCGGATTATTTTGTTTGCTTCACCATTTTGAACAATGTTCTCAAACCTCTCAGGGGTTCCCTCCCTCTCCCTTTTCTTCTTCATCTCCCTTCACCAAAGTGCACACCTGTCTATACATATTTCTCCTTCTCACTCTCTCCTCCTACATCTGGCAACCATGTAAGGCTGTTACTTTGGGTATGAAAACTTATTCTTGATTTTTTAAAATAGTGGTCTCATACAATATTGTGTTCTGTTTTTGACTCACTTCCCTCAGCATAATATCCTATTTACACTATGAGGTATTTCCCAGTTTGTTTCTTATTTTTTAACAATGCATGGTATCCACTTAACAGACTAGTAATCATATTTCCCTCTCTATAGTAGTTACATAATCTGGTGTCAATTTGAGAATATTAAAAGTGACGGGGTGGAGTCTGGTCTGTCAATCAAGATATAACCAATGAGGCCTCTGTGTGGGCATGGCCTTCTCCTGAGAATTCTAGGAACACCTCTATTTCCTCCTTGGAGGAGGGAGACACCTCTCTCTCTCCCCGCCCCCCCATCCCTGAGAGGTACTCAACTGACAAGACACATGGTGTTACGCCCTGGGAGCTGGAGAAGCCACACGGACCTACCCTGATACAACCAAACCTAGAAACCCCTACCAGCTCCGAGATACTTAAAACACCACTGGATCCACAAAACTTCCTGGCCTGTGATTGTCCTGCATTCTGCATCATTGCATGTGTTTTGTGTGAGGATATTATAGATTGGTATCGGACATATGGGCTGATATTAGACTTATGGACTTGATCTGGGCTGGGCTGGGATGTTTTCTCAATATTCAATTGCTCTTGTATATAAACCTCTTTCTTATACACCTATGAGTATCAGCGAATTCGTTTCTATAATCCACCCAGACTAACACATCCCCTTTCTTTTGAAGGAAGTTGTACAGAGAGTACGCCTTTTTAGAGAAGGAAGATAGTACACTGACCCACACGAAATAGTCACATTTTTATTTTGGGAAACCACTTTTCTCATTGGAATGAGGATGCTCTTTTGCTCATTAAATATACGAGAGGGCTTAACAATATTCATGGAAGAATGCCATTATCTTTTCATTCCATTTTCTACGGACCTTTTGAATCTCTCTTCTTTATAAATGTCCCACCCCCTCACACATGACCTACACCCCATTCAGTTCATCACACACTGTTCTTTTGTCTCTTAGAAATTTATCCCAAGGGATGATTTTCTGCTATTTGCACCAACCATTCACTTTTCTGCCATCCTCTTGCCTCAACTCTTCCAATCGTTCGCTGCAAACAGGATGATTGCCCTGGCTATGTTTACTAATTAATATGTAAAAAAAGCTGATTGAAACCTGTATTGGACAGGGTTCTTTAGAGAGACAAACCAAATTGCTAGTAATTATATATAAATATTTATAAAGATAGATATATAATTCAAGAAATACACCGTTAAATAATATACAGATAGATAATACAAGAAATTAACAGTTAAATTATAAAGCAGTGAGACACTAGCAGTCCTTCAAGTTTTGAGAGCTGCCAGGTGCCAGTCCCCTTCTGTAGAGAGAGCTGGGCTATATATACCCAGGCAGCAAACAGCAAGGCAGGTCCCCAACTGTCATCAACTGTCAGTTCCCAGCTCCAGAGATGAACATTCCAATCGTGTGGGCTTAAAGGGACCTGAATTTACAGTGACACAGTCCACAGGCTAGGCATCCCACAGGTAGTGTACCCCTTTAAACTGAGGCACAGAACAAGCAAGGTGAGGCTCACTGAGCCATTTATCCCTCTACCCTTCAGTTAATCCTACTTGTATTTATCGGCCAGGCTGGCACAATAAACTATAGCAAAACCCAAGACGTTATTTGGTCAGAGATTTTACTTTTTTCATTGTCGTATAGTTGGGGCCACAGAGAATTACTTAAAATAAAAATGCTTGGAGGTAGTGGGACATAAAAAGATTGTTAGGTTCGAGAACTATGAGTTGATCGACTGCTATGCGAGGCATGGTAGGTATTTACAGTGAAGAATAATCGCATCGTTTCCTTAGAGCCGCTGTTCTCAACCTGTGGGTCATGACCCTTTTGCGGTCACAGGGGTCTCCCGATTCATAACAGTAGCAAAATGACAGTTATGAAGTAACAATGAAAATGTTATGGTTGGGGGGTCACCACAACATGAACTGTATGAAAGGGTCGCGGCATGAGGAAGGTTGAGAACCACTGCCCTAGGGGAACTCCCAATGTGGTGAGGAGACAGACGTAATGTAAATGTTATGACAGAAGGTTGTGCGAGTCTAACGGTTCCTAGACGCATGAAGAAGTCCTCTCTAGTCTCCCCTCTAAATGCTCAGCTCTTCTGACAATGTGAGAACATCCATGTCGTTGAAGAAGGAGATGGGTGTTACAAGCTCATGGATCAGATGAGCAGAGCTAGTTAAAGGCCCTCTTCTGCCCCGTTTAGTCCTGAATAGTGCTGGATTTACAGAGTTGCCGCCCAGTTGATCCTGCCTTATAGCACCAATAAGACAGAGCAGAGCTGCTCTGGAGTTTCAAGACTGTAAATCTCTACAGGAACAGATAGCCTCCTCTTTCTCCTTCGGGTGGCTGGTGGGTTTGAACTGCTGCCCTTGAGATTAGCAGCCTCAAGCCTCAACCACAGTGACACTTAGTTTCCTTTCCCAGCGAGTTAGGGGGAGGCTGAATAGAGATATTTCTGCCTCTCCTTCAAGTTTACTTAAGATACTGAGTTTAGGAGGGTTGTTTTTATAAAACGTCTTTGTGCAGCTGCAATCTACAGCGTGGTTGTGGGCATATCCGATCTCTGACTTCTCCGTTGCCAGGAGGGCAGGGGTCCGACACGCGTCCACACTCCCACCCTGCTTTATTCTGACACCAACCAGTCCTCCGAGGGCAGTGTGCTTGCATGCTAAGTATGGAACTTCATTGCAGTGGTCAGGCAAGCCTCCCAATTAAGGGGGTTGATGAAGGGAAGTCAAGATCAGCAAAGAGTAAGAAAATAGTCAGTGGTCTCCTCGGCCAGCATTCAAGTGTCTCCAGTTCTCAACCAGGTGGGAGCCAAGTCTCTCTTGAGTTCCTAGTGTCTCAGTCACATGATTCCTAGACCTTTGCCTTCATGAACCATGAAGCCAACCTGTCACTCTGTTCCAGAATGCCATAGTCTTGGGCCAGCTAAGGATAAAGTACCCCATCGTCTAGGCCCGGCTTGTCTGAGTCTTCTGTGCCATAGTCTATGACTCATTGGCCTTTGTGACCTCCATCATCACAGACAGAGATCTTGAATGTCCTCTTCCCAGGGCCTTCACATTTCTTTCCCCTCTCTTATCTCTTCAAAGATAGCTGGCTCATCCTTATTGGGGGAGGTGGTAAATGAAGCTGACCAGTCCCTTCTATCAGTGTTGCACGTGTCTGCGTGCGTAGTTTCGCCATCAGTTGTGCGAGTCACACAGACTTGGGAAGAAGAGCCTTTATGAAGAAATCTCCCTCCACCACACTAAAACCACCTTTTGCACTTACAGAATCTGCTGTAAGGGCCTTCTGTTTTTAAGCCACAGGTTTCAGAAAAGCAGTGATAATATGATGTGTTACAATTTTTTCCTTGTTCCTTCTGAGACCGTTTGGACTGTGATGTGGTCGTTTTCCAGATGAAACTCTTTCCCAATCCCCCATGATCTCCATGCTTGCTACTCCTCTTGCTGTCTGAAGATCCCATGCTCCAGAGGCACATTCTGCCATGGTTGGCATTTTGTCTTGGGTCTTACCTTCATTTCAAAGTCATCTCTGTTGGCATGTGTCATGTAAGCCTTCTCGTGAGTCAGAGAGATGGCTGCCAGACAGATCATTAATTGCCTTGGAATTCTAGTATCCTGGATTTATAGTTTAGGTACAACCATTATCTTGAGTTACTGAAAATTTCTTTCTCAAAACTTTTAGGTGCAGTGTGCAAGTCTGTAGGCTCAATAAGTCGTGCTTCCAGTAACTCTGAGTTACATTGTGTTCGTTTTAACTTCAGCCTTTAACAGTCTCTCTCATGCTCTTAATTCCTATACTCGCTCCCTTCTTCCTTCTGATGCCATGGAGCTGGCAATGGGCCGGAGACCTTCTTGTGCCGGCCCTTTCAGTCTAGTAAAAACATAGACCTTGTAGATTAACGATTTACTTAGCTAGGTGAGTGTACTGTCTTTAATGGGACGTCTCTGTTAAGGTGTGTGAAGAACTGTTTTCATTTCATGTAACGATTGCATTAGGAATCAACTGGCTGTTCTGGAAATCCTAAGACACTGAAGGGATCACAGAAGCATTACCAAGGAAATCTTTGGACATGTTCTCATTTTATTTACGTTTGCTATGTTTTCAATAAGATGTGTCTCCTTATAATGTTTAGACCCTGGGAATATGAATGTCCTGAACTGTGGGAAGCATAATGAAAAGTAAATGTATAATTATAGCAGAATTTCTTATCTTTTAAGTTCAAGGTCAATCTAGCAAGCAGAATTTTGTTTTCAGTTTTTTTATTTTAATCATGCACTATGAGTAGCTTTATTATTTCCCTTAGGAACAGGCATCAACAATATAAGACTTTGAAAACATCATTTTATTGGGGGCTCGTACAACTCTTATCACAATCCACACATACATCCATTGTGTCAAGCACATTTGCACATTTGTTGCCATCATCAGTCTTGAAACATTTGCTTTCTACTTGAGCCCTTCATCTCAGCTCATTTTAATTGCCTCCCTCTCCTCTCCCCTCCCTCACGAACCCTTGATAACTTATAAATTATTACTTGTTTGTCATATCTTACACTGTCTGATGTCTCCCTTCACTCCCTTTTCAGTTATATGTAGATCCTTGGAATCGGTTCCCCCTTTCTACCCCACCTTCCCTTTACCCTCCTGGTATCACCACTCTCACCATTGGTCCTGAAGAGGTCATCTGTCCTGGATTCCCTGTGTCCAGTTCCTATCTGTACCACTGTACATCCTCTAGTCTAGCTAGATTTGTAAGGTAGAATTGGGATCATGATAGTCAGGGGAAGGAAGCATTTAAGAACTTGAGGAAGTTGTATGTTTCATCATTGCTACCCTGCAACCTGACTGGCTCATCTCTTCCACTTGACCCTTCTGTAAGGAGGTATCCAGTTGCCTGCAGATAGGCTTTGAATCTCCACTCTGCAATTACCTTCATTTACAATGATATGATTTTTTGTTGTTTGATGCCTGATACTGGACCCCTTCAACACCTCATGGTCACACAGACAGGTGTGCTTATTTCATGTGGGCTTGTTGTTTCTGAGCTAGATGGCCACTTGTTTATTGTCAAGCCCTTAAGACCCCAGATACTATATCTTTTGATAGCCAGACACCATCAGCATTCTTCACCACATTTGCTTATGCACACATTTGTCTACAGCGATTGTGTCAGGAAGGTGTGCATCATGGACTGCCAATTTAATAGAACAAAGTGTTCTTGCATTGAGTAACTACTTGAGTGGAGGTCCAATGTCCTTCTGCTACCTTACTACTAAACCTATAAATGTATGCACAGAGATCTATTTCCCCATCATCTTATATAAACATATTTACACATGTACATGCCTGTATTTAGACCTCTGTAAATGCCCTTCACCCCCAGTTCTTTCCTCTGTTTCCTTTTACTTTCCTCTTGTCCCACCATCATGCTCTGCCCTTCTTTGGCTTTCAGTATTTTCTCTTGGTTACACTGCCCTTGCTGAATCCCTACCAGGCCTCTCACACCCTCCTTGTCACTAATTTTGGATCACTTGTTTTTCCCTTGTCCTTGGGCTGGTCAGTACACCTCCTTTCCTCCACCTCCCCCTCTACCATTTCCCCCTGGTCCGATTGGTCCCATTGTTTTCTCCTCCAGACTATTCATCCAGCCTGTCTTATCTAGACAGATCTGCAGAGATAATAATATGCACAAAAAACCCCAAGGCATAGCAAGACAATGTGACAAAAGAGAACACAAAGATGGCACCAACAAAGAAAACCAATGACCAAAAAAAATTAATTTAAAAAAATAAAAAGAATAACCTGTAAATAGATCAAGGGCTGGTTTTTGACCTCTAGGCGTGTCCTCAGTGAAGTGTGATGGGGTGCCATGCTCTGACTAAAGTCTGTCCTTTGCACTCCCTCGAGAGCGCCTTGCTCTGTTTCCCCTGTTGCACGCCCTCAGTGTTTTGCCTTGGTGTGGTGGGGTCAGATAAAAAATACAAGACTTTTATCCCCCTAACATGAAATATTCAGAAAACTTCTTGTATCACAACAGTGGAACTATGTTCTTTTAAATGTGTTACTAATATGCTCCTTAACTAAAATTTTCTAAGATCAACTTTATGTGTTTATAGCGTAGATACCTAACCCCTAAAAGTGCAAGATATTATAGGTGGATGCGGGCTTTTTAGTTCTTGGTTGTCTATTTTGAATGTACTAACACTTTCTGCCTTTGAATTTTTCTACTGAGCTATTCTTCCTGTTGGAGTACCACGCTAGTCCCCATATCACCTGCAGATAACTTTTTTGCTTTCATCTTTCAACTGGATTTCTAAGGTCCATTTTTAAGTAAGAATTTGATCTTTTGACACTTTAAAAGGACGGACAGAGTGCCAGGGGTGTCCTTGCACTCAGGCGTGAGCACGAGGCTCTGGAATCATAGTCAAGTTACTCTGTCCACCTGGGATTGGGATCCTTCGGTTTTCAAATTAAAATGCTTGGGCTTGGGCTCCAAGGCTCGTCTCTCATTCAGCCACGAGGCAGGGTTGGTTCCTCTTTCTCTTTGCCCAAAGCAGCTTGTCTGCTTGAGCTGCAGTCTTCCGTGTTTTACTCTGACACATTGATGCTGGCCCAAGTAAGTCTTGCACATCTCAAAATAATCTCTAAAATCCTATGTCTTGCTTCTGGTGTTCTAGAAATATTGTCTTTCTGTTAACGTTGTGGTAGAATTAAGGGCTATTACTCCATCTGAATTCCTCAGAAGACCACAAACTCGCCCTACTAGTCCCTGGATATTGTCATCTACATAATTGGTCCCCTGGTCCTTAAACGTTACACCTGAGATGCTGATTAGTTCAACCTCATCGGTTCCGTGCTCCTTTCATTGATGCGAGCGAGGCCTGTTTACTCAGTTGGTAAAGCCGTATCCAGGGCATGAAGGCAAGAGAAAGCTCATTCATTACGGGTCATAGTGAGGATTCAAATCGATATTCCCAAGCCAGAAGCATGGGGCATAACACGAGTGGTGACATTTCATGGCAATATTTGTTGACTCTGTGAAGGCAGGAGCCGATTTAATCTGTTTATTTTCTTTCCAGTGTTCACAAGGGTGCTTGACTTATAATACGTCTTCCAAAAATATTTGTTGAAGGAATCAAATGGCACCTGCTCAAGGGTAGAATGGGAGGGGTTCTTTAGCTCCTAGGTTTAAGGCCTTGGACCACATACAGAGGTGGGTAGCCAGTCTGATGCTGTGACCCAAATCTGAGACAAAACAATAGTGGAGAAAGAACAGCACACTTACCTGGAAGCTTAGTGGGGAATTCATTTACTTGCTTCCCTTCCTGAGTACAGGACTTAGACTAACGGGAAATTCTAGTCTTGTCATGATCTCTGCTTCTTGAAACTTTGCCTGTCCATGTGGAGACTGGATGCCACTGGTCAGGAATGGCAAAGAAGGGATTCACGAAGGGGCTGATGGGTAAGCCCACTTGTCTTGCATGCCTTGTGTGTCCTTAAATCAGTGAGTTTTATTTCCAAGGGAGGATTGAACTTGCTATCCTAATGGCTCCCAATCTCACAGAAGAGAATAAATAATGAGTTCTTCTGTCCTTCCTAAGGAGTGTGAACTTACAGAGTCTTTTCTGACAATATCAACGTTCTTAAGACCATGAAAAGATTGAGATCGTTGGAATTGTATTAATCAGAATCTGATTAAACAGAGATCCTAAGAAAGTGATAGTGGATAACAGAGAGAGGGCTGTGAAGAAAGAGAAAAGCAAGAACCTTTAGAACCTGTTTGTGAAGCACCTGGATTTGGAGTATGAATAGTTTTATAAATACATCTGTAACCCTTGATCAGGTGTTGTCTTTATGGACATCTTCCCAGTGCTTGGACGGCAGCCGGTTGGAGGCTTCTGGAGGTGCTGACAAGCCTCCTCCCACACGGAGGTTGCCCCGGAGGGTCTAGATCCACACAGTGATTGCTGACATGATCTTTATAGGGCTGAGGTTGAGTTTTCAAAAACAGTTCAGATCACTCATCAAAGTGAGAGTTTAAAGATGTGTATAAATATATTTTTGGTCTCCTGGTACTAACAGTTCACTCAGAGAGACAGACAATTATATTACAGCTTGATAACATATATATATATATGTATATATGATAACATATATATGTATATATGATAACATATATATATGTATATATGATAACATATATATATATGTATATATATATATCCCTCCTCTCTCTCTCGCTCACACACACACACACACGCACACACACATATACACACACACACACCTACACGTGCATGACACAACCGGTTATGCTCAACCGCTAGCTTGAAAGTTAGAGGTTTGAACCCACTCAGAGATGACTGAACGTAAGCCCAGTGATTTGATTCCAAAAGGCCATAGCCTTGAGGACCCTGCTGAGCAGTTCTACCCTGCACACGCGAGATCTTCACCAGTCAAGTGGACTCGACAGCAACCACCACCACCTCCACCAACCACCACCTCCACCAATCACCACCCACAACTACCACCACCACCCACCACTACCACCACCACCACCCATCACCACCACCACCACCACCACCATCTCTACCACCATCAACCACTACCATCAACCACCACCATCAACCACAACCATCAACCCCCATCTCTACCACCACCACCACCACCACCACCACCACCACCTCCACCACCATCAACCACTACCATCAACCTCCACCTCTACCACCACCACCACCACCATCAACCACCACCTCCACCATCAACCACCTTCTCCACCACCACCACCATCACTAGTAACCATCACCACCACCACCACCACCATCACCACCACCATCAACCACCACCACCACCACCACCTCCACCATCAACCACCTCCTCCACCACCACCTCCACCATCTCTACCACCAACCAGCACCACCACCACCTCCACCATCATCAACCACTACCATCAAGCCCACCTCTACCTCCACCACCACCACCTGTACCCTCTACCACCATCAACCACCACCTCCACCATCAACCACCTCCTCCACCACCACCACCACCACCAACACCACTAGCAAGCATCACCACTACCATCAACCACCACCATCAACCCCCACCTCTACTACCGCCACCACCACCACCACCACCTCCACCACCACCTCCACCTCCACCAACCACCACCACCACCTCAACCAATCACCACCCACAAGTACCACCATCAACCACCACCACCACCACCACTGCTACCACTACCACCATCAACCACCACCTCTATCACCACCACCACCACCACCCACCAGTATCACTATCAACCACCACTTCCACCATCACCACCACCATCAACCACCACCATCAACCACCACCGTCAACCCCCACCACCACCACCTCCACCACCATCAGCCACCACCTCCACCATCAACCACCTCCACCACCACCACCACCACCACCACTAGCAATCATCACCACCACCAGCACCACCAACAACCAGATGCCAATGAAATGTGGGAACCTTCTTCTTGGGGTGGCCAGGAAAGAGAGCAGACTGGGTCTTAAAGAACTTAAAGCAGCGGTTCTCAACCTGTGGGTCACAACCTCTTTGGGGGTTGAATGACACTTTCACAGGGGTCACCCAATTCATAACAGTAGCAAAATGACAGTGATGAAGTAGCAACAAAAAAAAATTGTATGGTTGGGGGAGGGGGCAATCACCACAACATGAGGAACTGTATTAAAGGGTCATGGGATTAGGAAGGTTGAGAACCACTGCATTGAGAATACAAGGATTCAGGGCCCCCAAAGAGTCAGGCAGTTCTCCATCATGTTGATATTCCGTGTCTTTACTAAAGAGACTCACGTGGTATTGTGCTGGGCTTGGAGCAAGGTCAGAGTTCGTACAGCTTGAAGAATCCAAGGGGGGTGCGTAAAGTCCTGACAGCTGGTTCTTTAGTAATTACATGGTAGCCTAACAGTCTTTAATTTGCCCAGTACATACAGCATACCAGGAAGATTTTATGGTCAACAAACTCAGCTTGATTTTGAAAAAAAAAGGATATCCACTCACTGAAAATTAAGCATCAAATGCATACTGGGGTTTTCCACAAGAAACAACATATGCCAACTCCTTTCAATTCAACAAACATATAAACCTGAATGAAACTCTGATAGAAAGATAGTACCTTCCCAACCTGCCCTCTCTCAAGCCTCATCTCCCTCCCTTCCACTCTCTCAAACATGTACTTTCTCGAATGTACCTATAGACACATGTCTCCCTCAATTGTATCTGGCTTACAGAACAGCCCTTGCGGGCTAGCACTTCTTCACAGTCAGGCTGAGGGCGAAGAGCCAGTATTTGTCCTGACATGTTCACCTCCTCTGTCATCCAGTTGGCTCTCAGCATTGTAAACAGGAACAGAAATTTCTTTTATTTTTGGTGCTCAGAGTGAAGCCATCTTCCAGCCGTAGAATAACATTAAACTCACAAGAGACTAATGCACATACTAGACGACCTTTCAATTAACTACATTAGTTTACGATCAGAACCCTCGCTGCCATCTGGATCCGAGGGCTTCTGTCAGCATACCCAGTGCACGACCTCCCTGCAGGCCACTCTAGATGGGAAGAAATGGCTTCAGGCTTCTGACGGCCAGGCATATCCACCCCCACAGCAGGGAGGTTACCATCTACGGTACTAAGAGTGTTGCACTGCTTTGCACACTGTTGGAATAGACACTGCCAATGTGCTTGTCCCTAACTTTGTCTTTGCTCCAGATTCAGTTTCTGTTCACACCATCATCTACTGCAGTGGTTCTCAACCTTCCTCATGCCATGACCCTTTCATATGGTTCCTTGTGGTGGTGACCCCCCCAGCCATAAAATTATTTTTGTTGCTATGTCATCACTGTGATTTTGCTACTGTTATGAATTGGGGGACCCCTGTGAAGGGTCTTTCTGCTCCCAAAGGGGTTGCAACCCACAGGTTGAGAACCGTTGTCTTAATGACTTCTTTAAAACCCCCTTTTCATTATATCATTTTGCTCATTTGGGTTTTATTAAATCTTCTGTGCTTCAAAAGCAGTTTTATTGTTTCAAACCTTAGCCTGTTTATGTTTTGATGAGATAAAAAGGTAAAGGTTTTGGGGTTTGGGTTGTTTTTTTTCTGTCTTCTGGAATCAAGCTAACACCATCTTATTCAACAGTCTGCCTTTTCCGTAATGTCTGCAGAACACTCACAGTGACTTTTGTGCCAGCAGATTTTCACTCTTTGATGCTCTAATGCCAATATGTTAAAGTGGAAGAGGATTTTTAAAAACTCTCTTTTTGTGGCTTGCTTTTGATAGAGAATGCCTATAGTTTCCTTTGTCAACCCTCCAGCTCACCTGGTCCCGCGCTGTTCTGGAAGTCAGCCTCAGGCTTGAGTACCTCAGCTGTGCTGAGTTCTGGTCATTCCTATCACTGAGCTGGTTGCATGGATATTACAGGTATTTGAGGCACTGAATAATCAACTTCTGTTTTCTCACTTCCTGTCAATGCCTTAGGAAAAACATATCAGTAATGAAGAAGAGAACTTAAGGAGGATGGAAGAAGCCAGATTGCAGCTCAAGGATCAGCTTCTTTGCCTGGAGACTGAACAGGAATCCATTTTTGGCATGATAGGAAAGGAAATTGATGCTGCTTGTAAAACCTTCTGGAAGGACTCAGTGGACAAATTGAAAGTAATTGCCAGTTCTTATTGTGCCTTTAAATTCCAGCTAGTTTCCTAACATGAAATTGTAATGGGATTTCAATGAATGGCTCCATGGCAGTCACATTTTATGCCAGGAAGTTTCATGAAACGAGATAAAGAACACCTTGCTTTTCTAGAATGAGGCTCTACCTCTGTTGCACAGTGATGGGGTGGGGAATTGGACCATCACTCCACTCAATTGCTAGTATCTCCCTCTCCAAAAGAAACGATCTTGTAAGAAAGGAGCAGCAACCTTGGAGTTGGAATGTTCATGATCACAGAGCATTTTGGTTATTGTTATATTATTGGCTAACAGATGCTGAGTACCAGCCTCATTCTCAGGAGCCTGGAGGTGATGTTGGTGTAAACATTAGGCTGCCAACTGCCAGATCAGCTGTTCAAACCCACCAGCCACTCTGTGGGAGAATGAAGAGGTTGTCTGCTTCTATCAGATTTTACAGTCTCAGAAACCCCAGGGGGTTTCTATGAGTCAAAATCAACTTGATGGCAGTGGACTTGGATTGTCTTAGTTTTATTCTAGATGCTGCGGTGGTAGAATTGTACACGTGCCTCTTCCTTAGTCTCTAAAATAACCATGTCAGAGTCTCTGAATCAATTCATATGAGGAAAGTGGAAACAAAGTCCCAAAGGCAGTAGGTAGCTTGCTCTAGTCGCGCTTCTGGTTACATGATAGTGCTAGGACTCTAATCTTTTAATCCAGTGGTTCCCAACCTTCCTCATGCTGTGACCCTTTCAGACAGTTCCTCAGGTTGTGGTGATACCCCCAACCATAAAATTATTTTCGTCGCTACTTCGTGACTGTCATTTTGCTACTGTTAGGAATCGGGCGACCCTGGTGAAAGGGTTGTCGACCCCCCAAAGGGGTCGCGACCCACAGGTTGAGAACCACTGCTTTAGGATCTACCTCGGGAGCCCAAACAATCATTTGACTACCTGCTACCTGTTTAAAAATAAATCATATTTCATTGTATCTTTAAAATGGGAAAGCACTACTCAACACATAATTCAAGTGAGATGATAAATGAAAACAGAAAAATGACCATGAATGCTTGCATTCCTTGATGGAAAGTACCACAATCAGCTCTAAGTGCGTCTACCATTTGATTATATGTAAGGGAGTCTTTGCTTTGATAGGGTGTAATTATAGCACATTATTTAGTTCCTATTTACCTCTCTCCCTTTTTTTTTGATGAAACAGAAACACTCAAATTGTGGTGTTAGCACATTTCCTTTTTTACTTTCCAACTCTTTGTTATTAAACTTTATCATTTGTCTTCCTCTTCATCTAGAATGATTTTCCTTTCTCATACTGTTATTCCCTGCCCCACAGCTCCTCCCCATCTCTGTTTGTCTCTTGATTTCAAGTAATGTTTACAAGTAAATAAAGCTAAAATTCTACTTTTGTGGTTGAGGTTATCTTAGGATGTGATATTAATGGAAATATTTCAACTGATTGCATTTGATTAAATTGATCGCATTTCTTCAATATGTGATTTTAAGACACAAGAAGGCTTCAAAAAGTTAATGGAGAAATGCCATTCTTTAAACTCTTTTTTCCCCCATGAACAGTTTGAAATTCCTGCATCCATTTTTCAAATTTCAGATGTCCATTCGGGAAGATGTATGCATAATCAGAGAAGTAATTGATTTCCAGGGGAAGCTATCTTGGTTCAAGCTGGCAGGGCCTGTTATAATGCAGATTTTTCTTTTCCTCTGTAATGCCTCTGCCTGCTCTTAAGATGGCCACATTTTCATATATTCGAAGGATACCTGGCTTGAGAACTCTCATTTTGTCCAAAAGAAGCATGCATTTTCAATGTATTATTTGTTACATATTTATTTTAGAATGGCTTGTTTGCAACCAGGCAGTAATATAAAAATGGTGTCATATGGATCATCGACATATAACACTTGTTATATATAGGCAATAACAGGCAAAAACAAGTGTTTAGTGAAGAACTGTATTAAAACGTCGTGGCATTAGGAAGGTTGAGAACCACTGCCCTAGAGAAAGATGTTGTTAAGATCCTACAGATTTTTGTTTGGGATCCCTTCCTATGAGTTACATTTGGTGTCTAGCCCAAATATTTACTCTTACTTAAAATGTAAAGCACTGTTTGCATGAAATCGTGTTTCATTTCTGTCAATTCTACATGAAGTATTGATAAGACTAACTGGTCCTCATAGTAGAAAGGTAAAGAATATATGTGACCAAGTACTGATGTAATCAAATCTAACCCACTATGAAATACGCCTATAGAATAGGCAGGCAAAAAAAAAAAAACAACAAAAACCAGGCATAAAATAAAGTTGCTTTACTTGAGGCTGTTTCCCTTACAGCGTTCTAGAGACACAGCCTCAAGAGATGCCTGTAAGGATGGCACTGGAGGGCTGCTCTTTCAGGCCTCGCTATTAGAACTGTATACAGAAATAGATGTACAAGTGGTCATTGGAACTGGTTGAGTACTTGTTATAAACATTTTTCTTTTTAAATCTCTAAGCTTAGTAGTTAAATTTCTACATGCTAATGGTGAAGAATTTAATTCATATAAGTGCATTTCAGAGGAACTGATCCATTAATAATCTTTCTCTATCTTTTGGTAGGTGTTTTCATCTGTTCCTGATGTACATTGTGACCCACATCGCTGGCTAGCAGAAAGCAAGGTAATTCCTTTTTAGATTTTTAAGGTTATTGTAATATTAATGGCCCTCCTTGGTTCAGCTAAATACTTTGTTACACCACTGAGCATATCAAACTAGACTCTTTCACTTTAAGGGGTGATAATTATTGCAGTTCATTTAAGAAACGTCTGTGAGTTCCTTCAATTTAACATTTATAAACCAATTCAACATGAAGGCTACTTTAAAAGTTTGTGGAAAAATGGAATTCAAAGACCATGGAGATATTTCCACAAACTTTTTTGAAGTCTCCTTCCCCTCCCACCATATATATAATATGCTAGATTATTGAAATAATTGGAGTCAATTGTCAGAGAAACAAATTCTTCTGCCATTTACTTGAGATAGACAACTTTTTTGGAAGTAGACAAAGATCAGAGGTGCTGGAATTAACCTGAGTTTTACATGTGATAAATACTAATACTGGATATATAATATTTGACAATATATGTATATTACATGTCACATCTGACTCACAGTAAATGATGTTCACATTATTCATATTGATATTTAAAATCTTTCTTCATGTAGCTCAAGGTTATTGACTGTGTACTTTGTTTCAGACACTGGGGTCAAAGGATTAATGAACCATGAACTTTGTGCTCAGCTAGTTAAACAACTTTTAGTGGAAATGGAAGTGTAGCAAGTAAAAATAAATCCCTTAATGTGTTAGATTGTAACCGATGTATGAAAACAACGTGAGAAGAACACAGGTGAGTGGAGAGCTGCCTGTGTTGACAGGATTGGAACATGTGATACTGTCAACACCACGGACGGCTTCTGGACAGAAGCACTATTTAAACTAGATTGCATAGAAAGCTATGTGGAAGTTGTTTAGTTGATTAGGTATAGGTCGAACAATGGCAAGAGAATGCGGATAGTAGAGTACCCACACATAATTCACCGAGCTTCATGAGTATGGTGAATAAGGTTCTGCTCTGCGTTGGCAACGTTTTTTGAAATGTACGCACACGCACACAAATGTAAAAAGCATTTTTAATAAGGGACTAATAGAATTTGTAATTGAACATTCAAATTCACCTTAGCAATTTTTCTTCTCTCACATCACATATAACAATCCTGTGTATTCTAAATGACATTTGCTAGAACAAAATGCAAATGTGTCTCTATGCCACCTGTCTTGGAAATGTTGATCATACATGTTTTGCTGTCTCTGTTTCTTTTGACCAGAAACTTCTGTTGTGCTTCACCAAAGCATCTTTCTTCCCTCCATGGTCTCACAATTCCAGCAAGAGCAATCAATGTACTTGGGATTCTCTTTCAAGTTAAATCTTTCTGAACAGAAGGCTTTTTACTGCTGTGGTTGAGTTAAATTATGAGAGGCAGAGCTGACTCTTAATCATAGCTCTTTAATTTGGGAACTAGTGAGCACTCTCCCCTTATCATTTAATGGGATTGAACTTCTGATCAGACAGTTTTAATACTGCAGCTCCTTTGCAGTGTGAGAGGGTTGTGATAAGCAGTGCCATGCTGACCAGCTGCCTAAGGAGCAATGGAATCTATTTACTAGAGAGATGGCTTAGGTTATTGATGGGCCACAGCACTGCAATTCCCATGAACTATGACTGGACAGCTCCATAAGTATTGAAGATAAGATCTGAAATCAGAGGACAAAACTATATGGAAAGCAGAATTGCTATTCAGCTAGTCCACACTGACATCTTACAGTATTGGAAGGACCTTTAAGGGCATTTGATAATTGTTTTAATAAATCTGCCAAGTGAAAGGCTTCTGTTGTGTTGATCCTTGGATTGGATGAGGCTTAGTGTCACCGTGGCTTTCTTGGAAGCCGTGGCATTATGTAAACCTGAAGTCCAATTCACCGATGACATAACTAATGAAGCATGAGAATAATGCTGTACAGGGAAGGCGAGGGGTAGGTGGGTCATTAAGGAATTCCAGGCAAAGGGAGTTCCTATACAGCAGAACTATTTTGGACATAAATTCTGACAAGGCATGTGGAGGACATATTATGGTTGTTTAACAAAATGTACTGAGAAGCTACCATGTCCATGCTGGTTGTTAGGTGCCTTTGAGAGAGTTCTGACTCATAGCAACAAACAATGGACAACAGAACGAAGCACTGCCTGGTCCCGTGCCATCCTCACAATTGTTCTTATGTTTGAATCCACTGTTGCAGCCATTGCAGCCACTGTTAATCTGCCTTATTGAGGTCCTTCCTCGTTTTTTGTTGCCCCACTACCTTACCAAGCACGATGTCCAAAGTAAATGAAGTGAAGTCCGTCCCCCCCCATCCTTGCCTCGGAGGAGCGTTCTGGTTGTACCTCAACCAATACAGATTTGTGTGGTCTGTGGTAGTCTAGGGTACTTCCGAGATTCTTCACCGACACCACAATCAAATGCACCGATACTCCTTTGGTCTTCCTTATTCAGTATCCAACGTTCACATGCATATGAGGTGATTGAAAATACCATGGTTTTGGTCAAGTGGTCCCCAGTGCTGAAAGTAACATCCCTACTTTTCATCACTTTAAAGATCCAGTTCAAAGTTTCCTTTGATCTCTTGAATTCTGCTTCCTTGAGTATTGCTTGTGGATACAAGCAAGATGAAATCCTTAACAATTTCAACCACTTACTGACACAGCTTAAATCTCACAATAGTTATATTCAATAATATGGCCTGCATAATCTGGGATTTCATATGTCTGTGACTAACATACCGTTTTGGAGAGCAATATCTGCTACCAAATACGAGTAAGATGAGCGGAAGACCCCAACTTAGGGTGTGGCTCCTGTTACTTGTAATGGGTGTAAGGAATGATATGCTACCACTGAGAGGAGCAAAGCTGCTTCTGCAGTGCCCTGGGCAAAAGCCCAGCCGACAAGATAAGTAGGAGGCTAAGGGATACTGGAAACATCCTACCAGCGGCGCCATGTCATGTGTGCAGAAATAAGATACAATCCAGGCATGGGGAATAGGTTATTATATTAGAGTCAAGGGTTGTATGCTAATTTGATTGCCCTATCTAACTCCCACCGACTGACCTTTCCTACCAGTGTAGCAACAATGAAACTCAAAACCTTCCTCTAGTTCCTGAACGCTTCCTCCCCTCCCAATCATCATGACCCCAATTCTACCTTGCCTTGCGGACCTGGTTATACCAGAGGATGTACAGCGGTGCAGTGGGGATCTGGAGGCACAGGGAATCTAGGACAGACGAACCCCTCAACACCAGCGGTGGGAGTGGCGACACCAGGAGGGAAGGGCATGTAGAAAGGGAGAACCGATCTCGGAGATCTATGTGTAACCTCCTCTCTGGGAGATTGGCAAGGGGGAGGCGGGTGAGGGGAGACGCCGGGGAGTGTAAGATAAAATAATTATTTATAAACTATCAAGGGACCAGGGGTGGGATCGGGGAGGGAGGGGGGTGGGGGGATAAAAAGGGAAACCGAGCTGATTCCAGGAACCCAAGTGGAAGGTGAATTATGAGAATGACGAGTGCAACGAATGTATAAGGGTGCTTTGCTCAATTGATGTATGTACAGATTGTGATAAGAGCCTTATGAGCCCCAATAAAAAGATTTAAAAAAAAGAAATAAAAAAAAAGGTGGAGGAAGATACTGATAGGATTCACGTGTGAGTGAAGAAAGATTCACTGCAATGACATCCTGCTGCATAAGATTTTTGTAAAATACTTTTATTGGGGGCTCTTACATCTCTTATCACAATCCATGCATTCCTCCAGTGTGTCAAGAACATTTGTACACATGCTGTGATCATCATTTTCAAAGCACTCGATTCTCACTTGTGCCCCTGATAACAGCTCCCATTTCCTTCCCCTTCCTTCTCCCACCTACCATCCCTCAAGAACACCTGATAAGTTATAGATTATTATTTTTATATTTTATATCATCCTCTGTCACCCCTCACCTACTTTTCCTGAGAGGGGGTTCTAGGTTGATCCTTGTGATCGATTCCCCCTTTCTCCTCTTCCCCTCCCTAATTCTCTGGATATCTCTACTATCATTGTTGGTCCTGGGGGGTTTATCTATTCTGAATTCCCTGTGTTGTGAGCTCTTGTCTGTAGCAGTATGCATGTTCTGGTCTAAGGTAGAATTGAGGTCATGATAGTTGGGGGAAGAAAGCACCAAAGAGCTAGAGGAAAGTTATGTGTTTCATCTGTGCTATACTACACCCTGACTGTTTCGATTCTTCCCTGTGACCCCTCTGTAGGGGTATGTCCAATTGTCTAGAGATGGGCATTGGGTCTCCACTCCATGACCTTCCCCACCATTCATCTTGGGTATGATTTTGTTCTGGGTCTTAGATGCCTGATACCTGATCCCTTTGACACCTCGTGATAACACAGGCTGGTGTGCTTCTTCCATGTGGGCTTTGTTGCTTCTGAGCTAGATGGCCACTTGTTTATCTTAAAGCCTTTAAGACAGCGAAGACTATATTTTCAATAGCCAGGCACCATCAGCTTTCTTCACCACATTTATTTATGCACTCATTTTGTCTTCAGTGATCATGTTGGGTAGGTGAGCATAACAGAGTGCCACATTGTTAGAATAAATTGTTCTTGTGTTAAGGGAGTACTTGAATTCAGGCCCAATGTCCATCTGCAACTTTAATACTTAACATATAAATATGAGTACATAGTTCTATTCCCCTCTCATTATGTATCTATTTACATATGTACATGCCTGTATTTAGACCTCTATATATGTCCTTTGACTCATGGTTCTTTCCTCTATTTCATTTTACTTTCCTCTTGTCTCACCATCATGTTTAGCCTTCATTTGGGTTTTCTTAATTACCCGTGGCTACATTGCCCTTGATTAAGCCCCACTAGGCATCCTACACCTTTTCCCCCATTTATCTTAGTTCACTTGTTGTTCCCTTGTCCCTGGGTGGGTTACCTCCCACCCCTACCCCTTCCTTTCTCCTACCTCTCTTTTTCCCATATCCCCCTGGAACCATTGGTCCTATTCTTTTCATTTCTGAATTATTTATCCTGCCTATCTTATCTAGATAGACATGCAGATACATTAATAAGTGCAAAAACCTGGAAAAGCCAAATAAAACAACAAAGGAAGTTAAGACCAACAAAATAGTAACAACAACAACAACAAAAAGAAAGCCACGGACAAAAATGGAAAGGCCTATAAATAGTTCAAGGTCTTTTTGGTGGCTTTTACGAGTGTTTTCCAGTCGAGTCTGATGAGGCCCCACACTGTCTCCCAAGTCTATTTTTTGTATTCCCTGGGGATTTCATCACTTTGCTCCCCTTGCTGCTCTGTTGCATGCCCTTAGTGTTTCACCCCAGTGTGATGGGATCAGATTGTGCACATTTCCTGCACTGTGTCTCTAGTATTGTCTCCTGCATTGCTATAGTTTAGTGAGGGACGTCGTGTCCCCTGGTGGGGCTGGCCCTATGGTGCTTTCGGTGCATTGTCTGCTCCAAGCAGGAATATTGTCCTCATGGTTTGGTAGGCCAGGATGACCTCCCTTCCATCTCAATCCCTTTTCATTTCTCCTGTGTGCGCTAATCAGCCCCAGTGCTGTCCTCTGAAGTGCATTCTTCTAGGGGTGTGTGTGTGTCCACATAGTTGGGATTGGGCCTGGCCCTGCAGACCTCTCTTTTGGTTCCCCGGTATATGCCGGTATGTTGTATTCAGATCTTGGCACATCAGGGTGAAGCCTGGTCTATCTCTCCCTCTGCTACATATAATTTGAGCCCTCAGAGAAGTAAGGGTGTGACTGCATCACTGGCAAGCCTGCGGTAGAGCTCCTCCGTGGGTCCTAGCATCTGGCTCAGCTCTGCCTGACCTTGGGATTTTGGACTGAGAAGCACCCACCACCATATCAGACATTTCCTCAAACTTTTGGAGAGTTTCTGTCTGACACTGAAGCAATTTCACAACGTCCAGAAATGTAGTGGAACATATTCAAGGGAAAAACAGGGTGGGGAGGAACAAATTAATATCTTGGAGGAGTTGGATTTCTTCAAATTCCAGCTCATTGGAACTAGCTTGGTACCATTTCCTCTGGGTCAGCAGTTCTCAACCTGTGGGTCGGGACTCTTTTGGGGATCGAATGACCCTTTCACAGGGGTCACCCGATTCATAACAGTAGCAAAATCACAGTGATGAAGTAGCAACGAAAATAATTTTATGGTTGGGGGGTCACTACCACATGAGGAACTGTATTAATGCAGCATTAGGAAGGCTCAGCAGCACTGCTCTAGGTGGACCCTAAACGAGGCTGCTTCTGCCCCTCAGGGGCTCCCAAAGCAAGCAGATTGGGTCTTAGTAAATGTGTGACTGTATAAGTATTGATTTTATTTGACCAAAGTTAGACATTTAAGATGTTTATGAATAAGTAACACACTTCTGAAATATTTTGGAATTTTTTTTCTTTTAGTATCCTCAGTTTGGCATCATGGCAAAAGAAATCTTCAGTGTAAGGCATTTTAGGTATTGGCAAGCATCCTTCCTGGTTTTAGAAGGGTAGAACTGATGTAACTTTGGAGACGATGTAATTTACCGTATTTTATACAGGAGAAAGGCCAGCTATTTGAGTTTTACCTAAGAACTTAATTAATTACAGAGAAAGTTTTAGAACTTTGGTCTTCAAATTCTACATGATTGTTTCTCTCCCTTGGCTTTGTTATCTATACTTGTAAAGAAATAGAACAGTTCAGAGATAATGCCATCTTTTTAGTGATGTAGGTTTTAATTCACAGTGATGGTATAATTCTTGCTGGAGGATATGAATAATCTGGCATCTCCTCTTTCTGGTTTAGAAGTGAAAATGCTTCATAAATACTCAAGTATTTTGAGTTGTTTGTTGGGAACATGCTTTAGATTTTGTGCACAGAACATACTCTGTTTAACTGGAGAAAAGACTTCATATTTATGAAAATGAACTGTTACCAAGACATTTTTGCTTCCTTCTCGATAGTCAGAAGAAACAACATACGGAGCTTTAAGTAGGTGTGTTTTTAGATTGACTTGGATTCAGATTTTGCGGTTGTGGAATGAGTCAGAATCTCCTTGGTAGCAGTGCGTTTGCTCTTTTGAATAAAGTTGTTGCTTGGCTGACCTAGTACAATCTTGAAAAACAGACAGCCATCACCTTTCTTAATCTTTGCTTCTTACATGCACATTCCCCCTCAAAATTCTTTTAAAATTTGTCAATGGAAACACTAGTTAAGACAGCAAAATTATGGCTTCTTATTTTACTAACTGCACTATGATTTTTTTTAACTGAACCTTTCTGTTTTCCTTGTTTTTTAACTTTGAGTTATTCCTTATGGCTTTAGTATAGTGGTTCTCAATCTGTGGGTTGCAACCCCTTTGGGGGTTGAACGACCCTTTCACAGGGGTCGCCCAATTCATAACAGTGGTAAAATGACAGGTATGAAGTAGCAAAAAAAAAGTAATTTTATGGCTAGGGCATCACCACAAGGGATTTGTATTAAAGGGTCACGGCATTAGGAAGGTTGAGCACCACTGCTGTAGTATATTATGGTCAGTCTCTGTAGAGGATTATTATATATTAGAATATCCTTTTGATAGTTTTATTGGTGCCTTACTTATCTTGTGTTACTGTAACAGAAATACTGCAAGTTGGTAGCTACAATAAACAGAAATTTACTTTCTCACAGTTCCCAGAGTTGTAATTCTAAATTCAGGGCACCACCTCTGAAGAAAGACTTTCTCTTTTAGCTCTGGGGAAAGATTCTTGTTTGCTCTCATTGGTGTGGGCTGGGAAGTCCTTGGAGACCTCCACGTGTTTGGCCTCAAGGATGGCCTACTCTGGAAGGTTCTTAACACGGGACCCTTAACACCGAGTCCAAAAGACATTCTCTGCTCCTGGCTGTTCTTTCTTGGTGGTAGTCAGGTCCCTCAATCTCTGCTTGCTTTTAAAATAACTTTTATGCTTTAGAAGAAATTGACTCGATACCCCCTACTCCTGAAGATTGTGTTTTGCTTCATTTACATTAACTGCCCGGAGCCTTATATTGCCTCAAAAACATCATTGAGGATAGGATTAACAACACAGCACAATTGCATCAGTTTACAAAATGGAGGATAATGGCATAATATTGAAAAATCATGGACAAGCAGAGTTGATGCTTTTTTTTAAAAGAGGCCAGTATTCAATCTATAACTGTGTCAGTCTGGGTTTGACTAGAGAAACAAATTCACAGACACTCCTATGTGTGTAATAGAGAACTTTATATCAAAGAGTAATTGTATATTTTGAAAACAGCCCATCCCAGTCCAGATCAAGGCCATAAATTCAGTATTAGCCCACATGTCTGATACCAGTCTATAAATTCCTCATCAGACTCATGTAATACATGCAATGACACTGAGTGCAAGAAGCTCACAGGCCAGCGGGTGGAAAGTCTTGTGGCTCCAGTTTCGGTGGAAGCAACTCGTCTCCGCACTGGCATGGGTCACCACGTGTCTCCTCCAGCTCTAGGATTCTGGCTCCATCAGGGTAGTTCCATGTGTCTTGTCAACAGGAGTGTCTCACAGGAAGTGTGTCCCATCTCTAGTGAGCTATTTATCTCCATAGCACCTGCCAATGAGGTCATTAAGCTACGACCTGATTGACAGGCTAAACTCCACCCCTTCACTCTTAAGTCTCAAATTGACACCAGATTATGTAACTACCACAATAACAGCTAGGTACTAATGAATATTGTAAATATCAAATATAAAGTTTAAAGATAAAACCAAAAAACTGTTGCATATTTAAAATATTCTCTGTATTTTGGTTTGTTTAATAATACATATTGATGAACTAAATCTGCTGGTGATGTCATGGAGTCCTGGTGGTCTAGTGGAATACAGGTTTAACTGTGAACCACAAGGTCAGCAGCTTTGAAACCAGCAACTGCTCAGGGCAGAAAAATGAACCTTTCATGGATTCAATCAAAATCAATGCTCATAGAAGCAGCTGTCAAGAAATGAAATGAGTAAATCTGCTGCCCAAGAGCCCCTTGAAGTGCTGAGAAGCAAGCAGGCTACTGTGAGGCCAAAGTTGCACCTGACCCCACCAGGCCAGGGGATTTTCCATGACCTCATTTCATTCCATGCATCTGAAAGTTGGACATTGAATAAGGATGCCTGCAGATGAATCCATGCATTTGATTTGTGCTAGGGAAGAATATTGAAAGTACCATGGACTACCAAAGGAACGAACAAATCTGTCTTAAAAGTATAGCCAGAAGGAGAATTGAAGAAGCTTCAAAGAGTTTGTGAAAAGGGCACACTAACTTTTAATTCCATGTTTCCATGAACTTTTTGAAGCCTCTTATATTTTCTATCAATGATGTTATGAACCCAGCTTTGGAGACCATCTCTGGTGCAAACTAACCAGATTAAATCCTGTGATCTTATTTAATGGTGATGTTTCTGCTCGAACTCGTGGTCTCTGTGTTAATAGGCATGTAATCAGCTCTGACTCCTTCTACTCTCTGCTCAGAAGCCCTCTTGTGTATACCGTGATCACCTGTGAACCTCTTTATCAGTTATCAATCCTCGTTTGCTATGTCACTATTTTAAATTGCATTCCTTCAGGTTTATCTCTTTCAAATATCATCCTGGTTTTCATTTTATTTTCTGTTAAAAGACACTAATTGCTTGTAACTAACACGTGGCATTACTATTTTAATAAATAGCTATTTGTGACACTGAAGTAACACCTGAGCTCAAGCCATGGTGAGCAACTCTACCTGATTCACTTTGGCAGACAGTGTTTAAAGGATTTTGAAATGTACTTTAAGCCCTGGGCTTTTCCATTTTAAAATGGGAAGGTAGATTAGATCTTAGCCTAACTTCTCCAAATTGTAAACTACAGTGGTTAATACCTGGATCCTTGCAGCTAATTTATAAGTTAGAGAGCGGACAAAATCACAGCATGAAGCTTTTCACAATGCCATTGCAAACTATTTCGGAAGATGCTTAAATGGCATGGGGTTATTAAGAATTGCATGTATCCTTCTAGGCCATTTTTTTGTTGCATTTTTATAGTAAAAATTGTTCCTCTGCCTCTCCCCAAAGAGTGCACTACAGAGGACAGCACTGAAGACACAGCTCAGGGAGAAGGGCGGGTTTGCTCAGAACACATGGGACCACACTAAGAGGGAAGGAGAGAGAGAGAGAGAACCATAGGGCTGCCCCCTCCCCCCCCCACAAGACATGGCGCCCCCTCACCGACCCATAATGCTACAGCGGACAACACTGGAGACGCAGTGTGGGAATTGTGCCTGCTCTGACCCCTGCACATGGGGTGAAACATGAAGGGAGTGCCACAGAGCAGTAAGGAGAACAAAGCAAAGAAGTCCCTGGGGAATCCCAAAATAAGGCTTCGGGGACAGGGATTGGTACCTCCTCAGACTTGATAGAAAAATATTCATAAAGGTCATCAGACAGACCTGGAACTATTTATATGTGCCCCCCCCCTCCATGTCTCTCTTTATGAGATAGGCAGGATAAACAACCCTGAGGAGAAAACAAGACTGATGGTTCCAGGGAGGACATGGGAGTAGGGGAGGTGGTAAAGAAAGGGGGAGCCAACAAACCCAGGGACAAGGGAACAACAAGTGATCTAAAACTGAAGGCGAGGAGGGTGTAGAATGCCTGCAGGGGGTGGAGTGGGGGGATTGATCAAATGCAATGTAGCTGAGGGGAATTACTGAAAGCTGAATGAAGATCGAGCATGATGGGGCAAGAGAAAAGTAAACAGAAAAAGAGGAAAGAACTAGGAGGCAAAGGACATTTATAGAGCTATAAATGCAAGCATGTACATATGTAAATACATTTATATATAATGGTAGGGACATAGATTTATGTATATATATTTATATGTTAAGTATTAAGGTAGCAGACAGACATTGAACCTCTACTCAAGTACTCCCTCAAAGCAAGAACACTTTGTTCTAATAACCTGGCATTCTGTGCTACTCACATTCCCAACATAATCACTGAAGACAAAATGGGTGCATGAGCAAATGTGGTGAAGAAAGCTGATGGTGCCTGGCTATTAAAAGATATCATGTCTGGGAGTCTTAAAGGCTTAAAGATAAACAAACAGCCATCTAGTGGGAAACAACAGAGCCCACATGGAAGAAGCAACCAGCTTGTGTGATCACGTGTTTATGACAGGATCAGTTAACAGGCATGAGAAGACACAAAACAAACCATCATATAGATCTAAATGATGTGGGTCAGAGTGGAGACCCAAAGCCCATCTGTAGACAATTGGACATCCCCTCACAGAAGTGTCACAAGGAAGGACGAGGCAGCTAGGGTGCAGTATAGCACCGATGAAACATACAACATTCCTCTAACTCTTTAATGCTTCCTCTCCCCCACTGTCCTGACCCCAGCTCTGTCTTACTAATCCAGAGCATGTACACTGGTACAGATAAGAGTCCTCTACACACAGAATCCAGGACAGTTAAACCCTTCAGAACCAATAATGGGAGTGGTGATACCGTGAGGGTAGTGGGAAGGTGAGGGGACTAAGAGGTAACCTTTGCAATGATAAACAGAAACATGGGTGAAGGGAGGCAGCAGACAGTGAATGATATGGAAATAATAATTTATAACATCAAGGGTTTATGAGGGTCAGCGGGTGGGGGAGGGAGGGGAAAATGAACCTGATGTCAAGGGCTCAAGTAGAAAGAAAATGTTTTGAAAAACCATATGTACCAATATGCTTGACACAATGGATGCATGAATTATTATAAGAGCTGTAAGAGTCCCCAATAAAATGAGTTTTTTAAAATAATTACTGTTGAGGATTCAAATGCGTCACTTTTAAATGCTCATTAATATTTTGCGGTGTCCTTGAGGTGTCTCTGTGGCAGGGTGACCATAAATATAACATAACAAAAGACCACCTGATCAGTGTCAGCCTCCCAGTAACCAGCGTGTTGAGCCCATCATTGTGGTGGTTTTGACCATCGATTTTACCGAGGGTGATCCTCATCCTAGTGTGCTCTCTGTTCCCGCCACCGTGGTGTCATCACCTAGCGATCGATGCCTCCTCTTGATGTGTTCAGAGCAAACCAGACAGTGTTCTGTTCATTTTCTAAAGTAGATCATCAGGTCTGTCTTCTTAGTCTGTAAGCTTCGCGGCCACTTGCACACCTTGGTCCCCTGCTGATATTGAAATACAGGTGGCATGGGGTAACAGAAGCCACCACACCATGACAAACTCATGGGTGATGTTTCTTAGTAGAATGTCACTTGAAACTTAAAAAAAAAATTAATGTGTACTCATAACAATTTTATTACTAAACACAAAGTTCTACTTTTTTCAGATAATGGCATTTCATTTTTCATGTTACTGGCTTTGTAGGATCTTGTACAAAGGCCGGGACCCTGGTGGCATAAATGGTTACCGGTTGTACTGCTAATCACAAGGTCAGCAGTTACAGGCCACTGCCCACTCTAAGGAAGAGAGATTGTGCTTTCTGCTCCGGTATAAACTCGGCCTCAGAAACCTGCAGGGCCAGTTCTGTTCTGTCCTCATAGGGGCGCTGTGAGCTGGAATCAACTCGATGGCAACAAAGAGCTCTCCGCAGCGCGGGCGCGCACACACATCCCCAAACCAAACCTGTTGCCTTGCATTCGATTCTGACTCACAGTGACCCTGCTGTATAGTGTTTCTGTGACTGCCAGTCTTTGCTGGGTTAGACAACCGAGTCTTTCTTTTGCAAGTAGCACGTGCATCTGAACTGCTGAGTCCCAGTGAACTTTGCATTTAAGAATGCTATCAACTTCTGTTTGACTTGAAGAACATCTTGAGGCTTTAGTATGTACTTAAAAAATATACATATATACAAGGATAAAGATATACATATGTTTGAGGTACCATATGAATAGCAAAATAATCTGGGTGAAAATAGGGGGCTTCAAAAAGCCCCTTATTTTCCAAAAGTGGGTGGAAAATTGAAGTTCAGAGGTAATGAACTTTTTTTTTCCATTAGAAATTTTGGAGCCTTTGTATGACTTTTCCAGAAAATATGACTCTCCCCATTCTCTTTTCTTTTTCACTTATGCAGTACCTACTGTATTATGCCTTACTGGGACTTTTTAGTTTATTATTTTTAAGGAAATGACAAGATTTGATGAGGTGAACAAAAGATGTATTCTGTGGATTCAGATTCTTGTTTTAACACAGAAGCAGACTGTGATAGTGTAGCTTGCCTGTTGTGTTCCAAGTTAATATCAGTTAACTTAATGACATAAGGAGCAATGTTTTAGAATTATATTCAAATGGACCTTATGTCAATTAAGTAGTGAAATTGCTAAGAATAATTTTGATGTCATAATGCATCAGATACATTCTCATTTTAAAGGTCCTCAGAACACAGAAGAATGCAAAATTGGGCCTTTTGTAAAGAAACTCTTTTACACTAGTGCTTTTCCAAAGATGACAGCATTTAACTAAGACGCTGTCAGAATCCTGAAAAGCATGTCTTGATATCGTTACTAACGTTGATCTATTGGTGTATAAATGCAATATTTATTGTGAAATTTTGTTTTCCTTAAATTTTCTAGTTATTGTGTATATTTGCTTAGGCTACCCTGACATCGCTTCATTTTCTTTTCAGGGTTTGCAATGCTGCTGTGATTGGTTTTTTTGTTTGCTTTTAACCATTTAATTAGTTATCCATCTTCCTGTTTAGACTAAACTCCAGTGGCTCTGTGAGGAACTGAGAGAGAGGGAGAGCAGAGAGAAGAGCCTGCGGCACCAGCTGATGCTGTGCAGACAGCAGCTCAAGGACCTGACTGACAGCAAGGAATCTGAGCTCCAGTATCTCTTTGACCAGATAGAAAGGCAAGAGCAACTTCTCGAAGAAATACATCAGGAGAAGCGAGGTGTGTGCTGGCTCCCCTCACTCGTATCTTTTCTGTGTTAGTACTCATTGAATCTTAGACTTGGAAAAACAAACAAGCAAAAACTAAAGGTCGCCTCAGTCTAGTTCTGCTCTCTCCTATTTCGACTGTTTGGAAACCAGTGTTCTCTTCTTCTTGGTTGTCTCCTATCTTTCTGTCTCCTTTTTTGGACCGAGGAAACGGTCTAGCCTGACTGGTCTTCATTACTGTGCCATTATTTGGAATCCTTCCTTCAGCGACTGTGTCCCTCTGGTGTATGGCCACGGGCTGTTTGCTGTTCGCAGGTGTGCATTTGGTAAGAGCTGTTCGCTTTCCTTTAATGAAATGCCAGAATTAATATCTTACTACAGTCATATAGCCATTAATTCATACAGCAAATAGTTACTTTGTTTGGGTGTTGTGTCAGGCAATATTGTAGGCGTCGGAGATGCAACAGTAAATCAAATAGAAAAAAATATTCCTGCTTTGGTTTATTTCATATTATATTAGGGGAGGGGAGCAGGGAGAGAAAAGAAATGTAATAAATAGGTACATTATATAATGTATGAGAATGCTTTAAACTCAATGGTAGAAACAATTGAATGAGAGAAGAGGAACATGGGAGAGGAGGGGCAGAGATTTATATATTCAATATGGAGGTAACACCTAAATGGAAAAGTTTGACAAGATTATAGAAAATTAATGTTTAGTAATAGCGGAAGTACATTATGACTGGAAAAAGATAAAAAGCATATGTATGTTCTATTAACTTTAGAACATTGCTTTATCAGTGAACTTTAGTAATATAAGAGCCAAAGAAAGGTATCATCGTATTTTGTTTAAAAACATAGAGACAAAAACAAAGCCGTTACATGTGAAATTCTTTAAAAAATAAGTGGTATGTGTTTCATTTTAGTAATCACTATTACTCTCCCCTAAAATTAGAAGTCTCAAAACTAAATGAAAAATTAGAATGGAAAGATAATAGAGTTCTTTCACAAACTTTTTGAATCCTCCTTGTATACTACTTGGGCATGATTTAATACTGTCCTACAGGAAATAGCAACCTTTTTAGTGACAAGACCACCTTAATTATTAAATGTTTCCATGGACCAAGATTAATTTCAGTTTATTAATATGTAACATATTACCATATAACAGATCTTATTTTTTATACCTTATACTTTTCACGTAGCAGTTATGAGTCCATGTTTACATGTTAACATAAAAGTATTTTAATGAAAATTAACAAGTTTTCAAATCAAGGGTGGCATCGGTTTACATTCAAAATATGTATATTTATATTATTGGCTTTAAAGAAGCTACTTTTGTCTCAGTTATGCTTCTGTAGTATCGATGTCCTGTAACTGCTAGAAAAAAAATGTAAATGAATGAGTGAAAGTTAAAAAAGAAGCACAAAAAATCTTAGTTTGAGGTATTTTGGCAGGTCTCATGCAGCACTTGAGGGCTTACTGGTTTTTTTTAATCATTTTATTGGGGGCTCATACAATTCTTATCACATCCATACATACATCTGTTGTGTCAAGCATATTTGTACATGTGTTGCCATCATCATTCTCAAAACATTTGCTTTCTACTTGAGCTCTTAATATCAGCATCTCATTTTTCCTTCTCCCTCCCCCTCCCCACTCCCTCATGAATCCTTGATAATTTGTCATATCTTATACAATCCGGTGTCTCCCTTCACCCACTTTTCTGTTGTCCATCCCCCAAGGAGGAGGTTTTATGTAGATCTTTGTAATCAGTTCCCCCTTTCTACCCTACCTTTCCTTCACCTCCAGGTATCACCACTCTCACCACTGGTCCTGAACAGATCATCTGTCCTGGATTCCCTGTGTTTCCAGTTCCTATCTGTACCAATGTACATCCGCTGGTCTAGCCAGATTTGTAAGGTAGAGTTGGGATTATGATAGTGGGGGGAGGAAGTATTTAAGAACTAGAGGGACGTTGTATGTTTCATTGTTGAGACACTACACCCTGACTGGCTGGTCTCCTCCCCACGACCCTTCAGTAAGAAGGTGTCCAAATGCCTACAGATGGGCTTTGGATCTCCACTCTGCGCTCACCCTCATTTACAATGATTTTTGATTTTTTGGTTTTTGATGCCCGATACCTGATCCCTTTGACACCTTGTAGTCACACAGACTGGTGCACTTCTTCCATGTGGGTTTTATGCTTCTGAGCTAGATGGCCGCTTATCTTCAAGCCTTTAAGACCCCAGACACTATATCTTTTGATAGCTGGGCACCATCAGTTTTCTTTACCACATTTGCTTATGCACACATTTGTGTTCAGTGATCATATCCAGAAGGTGGGCACCCACTGATGATATTTTGTTCTTTGATGCCTGATACCTGGTCCCTTCTATACCCTGTGGTCACACAGACTGGTGTGCTTCTTCCATGTGGGCTTTGATGCTTTTGAGCTAGATGGCTGCTTGTTTACCTGCAAACCTTTAAGACGCCAGATGCTATATCTTTTGATAGCTGGACACCATCAGCTTTTTCACCACCTTTCTTATGCACACATTTGTCTTCAGTGATCGTGTCAGGAAGGTGTGCATCATGCAATTCCAATTTAATAGAATAAAGTGTTCTTGCATTGAGTAAGTACTTGAGTAGAGGCCAAATGTCCAATGTTCATCTGCTGGAAGGCTTATTGTTTAGTGCTATTGAAAAATGATAAATTGTGGATACTCTTGTATTATTTTTTTAATCGCCTCTGAGTACTTCCTTTTGGGTAGGTTATAATTTGATTGATCAGACACCACTAGGAACTCTACATCCTCCTCACCATCAATTTTAGATCTCTTGTTGTTCCCCTGTCCTTGACATTATGGGCTCACCGCTCCCTTTCCCCACCTCCTTCTCTGCTCTCATGCCCTCCTGGAACTGTAGGTCCTGTTGTTTTCTCCTTGGGACTGCTTATCAAGCCTATCTGATATAGATAGACTCAACAAAACAAAAATCCCAACTCCACCCTCCCCCCAAATCCCAAAAAACCACTACCATCACCACCAACAATAAAAAATTCCAGGTGTATTTCCTGACCTTCATGAATATTGCCTAACCACGTCTGGCAGGGTGCCAAGCATTGCCACTTGAGTTTGACATTTATTTTGGGAATCCTCAGGGACTTGATGAATTTGCTCCCATTGCTGATGCCTTATGCTCCCTTCTTGACCCATCCCAATGTGGATGGGTCGGACCAGACTCACTCCGTACACTGTCTCTAGTGTTGTCCTCTGTAGCACTGTGCCCCAGTGAGGGACATCATGTGTCTAGCTGGGGTCAGCCCTGGGGTCCTCACTGTGCATGAGCTGCCCCAAGCAGGGACGGCGAACTCCAGGCTTGGTATGCTGGGATGTGGGCTAGTGTCTCTCATATTAGTTTTTTTAATGACAGCACAAGAACATCTGTTTATACAATAAATAACATCCTGTTATAGACAAATCTCTCATAGTAAATTGTAACCTAGTTTTATTTATTACTCTGTAAATAATTTCTTTGCATAATAAGTTTATACTTTAGTGTATTATAAATATATAAACTTATCAGTGGATAGTAAAGGAAGTCACGTAAGCTCATTGTATTCTTTGTGCAAAAATTTTATTTTTATTTTAATAAATCTTTTTATTGGGGGGTCTTATAGCTCTTAGTGCAATCCATACATCAATTGCATCAAGCACATTTGTGAATATGTGGCCATCACCATTTCCAGAACAAAAAAATTTAATTTTGACTCCAATTGTTTAATAGTTATAGGGCTATTCAGAAGTTCTGTTTCTTCTTGAGTCAGTTTTATTAATTTCTATATTTCAAGAAATTTGCCCATTATGTTTAAACTAATTAATTAGCATACTTTAAAAATCATTTTATTGGTGGCTCTACAACTCATCACAATCCATACATACATCAATTGTGTGAAACACATTTGTAATTAGCCTGCTTTTAGATAATATTCATCTTTTAAATTATCATAATGCCTGGTGTATATACTGGAAGGTTGCTCCAAGGGAGAAAGGTGTGACAGTCTGCTTCCATAAAGAGGTATGGCCTTGGAAACCCTATGGAGAAGCTGCACTGTACCCTATAAAGGTGCATTGAGTCAGAATTGATGGAATCAGGATCATAATGTAAAGCGTTGTTAGGCACTCTTAAATTGGTTCCCACTCATAGAAATCCTGTGTGCAACAGAGCGAAACACTGCCTGGTCCTGTGCCATCTAAAATAATGTCTCTCTGCGTATTTCTGATATGGGCAATTTGCTTTCTTTCATCTGTTATTTATTAGTTTTTCTAAGTTCTTTTTAATATTAATATTTCAAAGAAGCAATAGGGTTTATTTTACTTTTAAAAGTTTTGCCTTTTACTTTAGTATCATTTGTTCTTTTTCTGGCTTCTTATGATATACGGTTAAGTTCAAGACCTTTTCTTTTTATTTTTTTAAGACCATTCTTTTCTAATATAGGCCTTTAAAGTAATGAATGTCCTTCTTAGAAACATTTTCAGGACACCTCACAAATTTTACTATGTTGTGATTTCATTACCATTCTTTGAATTAGAATATTATTTCTCTTGTGTTTTCTTCTTTAACCCATGGAGTTTTTAAAAATTCCATTTTATATTTGTGCTGCTTAATCTCCACTTATCTTTCTAGCTATCAATTTTATTGCCTTCTAATTTAATACCCTTATGATCATAGAACATACCCTATATAATTATGAAATTTATCGGAATTTGTTTTATGATGCCATATATGATTTAGTTTGGTTAAGTTTTCAGGTTCACTTGAAAACTATATATGTTTTGAATTTTTGTAGTGTTGCACAAAAATCGTTTACGTCAAATTATTTAATACTCTTCAATATCTCTACTGATTATTTTGCCTCCTTAATTGCTCTCAGTAGGAATTGACTTGATGACTTTGGGTGTATAGCAATTACTGCGAGTTATTAAAGTATCCGCTGTCACCGTGCTCTGTATTTTATCGTGGTTAGTTTCTTGTCTTTTGTGCATCGTGAGATGGAATTGACGCAGTTGTTACTCTTCTTGCCAGGCGCCGTGGAATTGGTGCCAACCCGTCTTCAGCCTGTGTCTATCAGAGTGAAACATGGTGTGTTCCTTCACTATCCTCACAAGTGTTGTGATGTTTAAGTTCATTACTTCAGCCACTGAATTAATCCATCTGTGTCAATCCATCTTGTTGAAGGTCTTCCTCTTTTTCATTTCCCCTCACTTCACCAAACATCATGTCCTTTCCAGGGTCTTGTCTCTCTTATGTGTCTCCAATAATACGTAGCAGCAAAATTAAGAATCAATTATGTAATACTCCCCATGAAAGGAAAAGGGGGACTTACAAGGAATGTGGCTAAAAATTTTTATTTTAAAAGCTTCAGATACAAAAGATTGTATGGAGGGCTTAGCAAAAGTTTAGATGGAGGAGGTTATGGAGGGATAGAACCAGTTTCAGGGCTTAAGGCCTAGATGGTCATGTGTTTGGGAGAAACGGGAAAGTCTCAGCACAGGGTGCTCTTTCCTGTAAGCCCTCACATTTTACAGATTTCTTAAAATCTTGAGGCAAAAGTCATGTTGTGAAGTCTCCAACTTTTGTAATGGAGGAATATTTATTATCAAGGGGCTTTATAAAGTTGGTGGATTTTTTCCCCACAAACTTTTTGAAGCCCCTTTGTGTAGTAATCCCATGCCTTATGTGTGTAAGAAGTAGGTGGTTTGAAAAATTTAGAAGTGCAAAGGGTCTTGTATCTGCTAACAAGGAAATTCTTTTATAGGTGGGAGGTTTACTAGAAGGAGGCATAAGTTATTGCTTTCAGTTTTGTCTTCTCAGATTCCTGACAACCCCTTGTACAACAGAGTGAAACATTTACGAAGTCCTGAATCACCATCATGATCATACCATGCTGAATTTATTCTTGTAGCCACTATGTATTTTGAGTGTCTCCCAGTCTAAAGATTTTCTCTTTTAGCACTATGTTGGGCAATAGACTGTGAGTCACCTGGTTTTGTTGATTAGAAATAGACACCCAAATCTATCTGGTAGTCTGGTGTAGTATGGAAGACTTCCTGAACACATGGCCCATGGGTGACCCTGCTGCTATTTGCATAGCTTCTACCATCTTAACAATATGACAGCCTCCATAGTACTGCAAACTGACAGGTGATTGATGTTCTTAAGAGGTAGGATGAAGTAATGCTATCTGACAAGTGTAAGAACACCTGGTGACTTGACCCATCTTGATGACATGTCGAAAGCATATGAACCAGGATGTCATATTTGGTGAAGGAGTAGGTCAGTGAAAAATAAGAAGCCCTTTTAACAAGGGGGGTTTACACGGTGTCTACAATAATTTACCAAGGCTCACTTAAACAAGGGTCATGAGGATGGTGCAGGGCTGGGCAGTGTTTCATTCTGTTGTACCGGCAGTTCTTACACATCAGAACCAAGTTGATGGGGCCGAAGAACCAACCTAGATTTGACAGGTTCATGAAGGCTGTAGTATTTTACAGGGCTATTCGGTGTTACATCTTTAGTACCTAAATAATACCTGGGATGTGTTTGTTGTTTTTATTGTGACTCCAACTGATAGTACAATGGAGAAAGCATTGCCAAATGCTGAGCTGTTTTCATGATTTGGGGTTTGTGTGAGTTGATTGTTGAAGGTATTACACAGTGCTTTTTAACCCAGGGGACTCATCTTTTAGCACATTATCGGACTCTATTCTCTTGCAATGATAAGGTTTTTTCAATACAGCACTAGAGGGCCATAGCTGACTGCTTCTGGCTTCCCCACAGTTAGTGGTCCATCTTTCTTTCTCAACATCTCAGTCACATGGCAGCCAAGTCCCCAGCCAATGGATTTCTTGCTTTGCCTCCATGGGCCAGGAAGCCAGCCACCTGGCCCTGTGTCCCGAGTTCCATAGTCTTGGAGCAGATAAGGAGAAGATCCCCCAGAGTCGTGGCGCCACTCCTCAGAGTCTCCTCGCCAGAGTTTGTGCTGTGTCTGGCCTTGGTGGCCTCAGCCATTTGAACATGTTCTTCCCGGGTTCACGCAGGTTCCTCTTCTCTCTGTTATTCCTTCAAAGATGGTCCACCCCTTTAATTGGGGCCGGGGTGGCAACAAAAACGGAACAAGCCCCTCTACCATTGCCACACATGCCCCATCTGGATCGCCTACTCAGTCATTTGGTAGTAGTTACAGACACAAGGTAAAGAGCCATATTAAGAAATTTTACTCTCTCACAGGCTAATGTTCAGAATTGGATTGCCCAGGGCTTTAGTGATAATCGGTCTTACTGTGGAAGCTCTCCTGAACCAACCCTGGTGGTATTTAGAATACAAGTGGTATAGCTTACATGCATGCCACCAGTGTGACAAAACAATGATTGGAAGCACTAGACAGGAAAACATTTAGAGGGCATGGTTAATAGAAAAGCAAAAAGCTATCTATAGTATTGATGTCTAGCAGGATAAATGAGCAGCTTCAAAAGGGAATCATAACTTCTCCCAATATTTTTAAAAGACGCCCAAGGTTTTTGAACGACTAAGATGATGTCCTTTGAACAATTTTGGCCCCAACTTTTTCCCTCTGTGTTTGAAATTTATGTGAATACATATGAATTCTGCATAACTGAAAGACAGATCAGCAAATATTTGGCAGGAGTTAAGTAATTTTATTGGAATGGTTTACATTCTGCTTCAGACACACTGGGATTAAGTAACTATATTTGTCTTACCTAATATTTCAGTTATGTATTATGTTTTTTTGTCTCAGTATTTAAGCCATTTACATTTTTATTCATTTCACAGTAATATCCTCCGAGAGTTTTCTGATTCATTTAGGGACAGCATAACATTGTTAACAGTTATTCTACCCTCATTTTAAACTATGAGTTGAGTTAGCTCTCTAGAAAAACGTGAAAAAATTTTAAGATACTCAGATACCAAAAAAAAAAAACGAAACCTAAAAAATATTAAAACAACATGGAAAGCTGCAGTAATTTCAGCCTCAGGTTTGTCCATACGGGTAGAATGATTCTACATTTTAGAATATTATTTTCCATTTTATAAGTGGCTAGACAGAAACGTGAACATGTGGCGGTAGAAGGATCCAGAAATGCGCGTGGTGAGCAGCAGGTGAATGGCAGGTTCTCTGGTACAGGAGGATGCCAGGAATACGGGCTTGAATGTAATCAAGGTGAAGGTGCAGAGATGAAGCCTAAGAAGAGCGAGGGCAAAAAAGGTAGGCACTTCTTCTGTGATCCGTTTAGGCTAAAATTTGGGTATGCTGCTGCTTTGGGGGATTTTGCTTATAATCCTTAGTCTACTCCTCACGTCATTTCAAACGGGTTCTGAGACTTTCGACAGAGTGGCATTAGGAGGGGCCTTGGGGTTTTACGCCAGATTGTAGACTCCTTTTCATGGCTATGTTCTTTGCAAGCTGTCTCCAAAGGATAATGTTTGTCGTGTGATAGGTAGGCGAGGCCGTGTCAGCATAGTGATGATCCTAGTGTTCTCCATGCTCATTCTTCCAGCCGCACAAAGGCTCCAGAGATGAATGGTTTTGCTATAATCGTGCCCTTTAATGTTCCTTCGTTCAAAGAGATATGACTCAATTCCCCCCCCCCCCAGTGTTTTTAAATTGCTGTTCTGTGCTAGGCAGTGACTCTAAAACAATACAATGCACTGCCTTTCCAAAGGTTCATACCCACCTTGTTGGCATCTACCCATCGGGAGCTCACTTGTTTTCCCTTTGATTTCATTGTTTTAGTGTTCTGAGAAACCCCTTTAGCGTGGCTGTCTCTTTTTCTGCTCTCTTCTTCAGAATCCGAGCAGAGGATTACTTTTTGGAATTCATCTCTTGGATAGAATCAATGAAGTGATATGTAAAGTAAAGGCATCTTCTCTTAGCCTGTTGCTGTTAAACATGAAATTGCAAAATTTCTGCTTTATTTGTACCAAAAAGTTACTTACAGGTTTATTTTTCTCATCCTTGACTCAGTTACTTACTTAATCCTCATGTTATTTCAAACAGGCTTCAGGTTTGTTTCATTAAAAGAATAATTAATAACCATACCTGCTTTCTTTCAGGCGGTAGGAGTCATTGTCCTTTAGTTCAATAAGAAAGGTAATCCCCCCCTTTTTTGGTATTGCAATTGAATCGTAATATTTAGACATGATGAAGTAATTTAAAGGATTATCTCTTAGGTGTAATATAATTGTTTGGATCCTGGTTAATTTTTTCATAATTAAAGGGATTTATTAGAGAAGTAAACAAGTTACCCCAAGTCTGAATTGGTAAGCATTAAGGATATAGTCATTGGTCCACAGTGGCACCTCACCTTAGCCAGTGGCCAGTCCTCGGCCTCTCAGCCAGGTGGTCCCTTCTGCTTCTGTGGGCCAGGAAGCCTACCTGTTGCTGTGCTTCACAGACCCATAGTCCCGGCCCTTGTCCTCTGTTCTGTCTTGTGGTTTCCTTGTCAGTCTCTGGTCTCTGCCTGCCTCCTTTGCTCTGTACTGTGGTCGTTTTGCCCCTGGTGCCTCTGATCTCTGCCCCCACCACTTCAGATAGCGATCTGGAAGGTACTATTCTTCCAGTAGTTCTGGGCGCGCTCTTTGTGTGTTCCTACTTCTGCAATGGCTCATTCTTATATGTCTGTTAGCAGACCATACTCTCAAGGAAAACAAAAGATGTCATCTTAAGCCACACCCTCTAGTACAATTACATCTAGTAAGGATATATCTCACCTTAATCCTGTAAAAAAGAACTCCCTCCACAATGGGATTATAAACCACAGGCATAGAGGAATACATCACGAGGGTGATTTTGGCTAAAGGGATTATGGCTAGAAGGGCCACATTAACTACGTGACTACATCTCGTGCTCTATTTGATGATGATATAATCCCATTCCCTTGAATTTGTCACTCCTAGCATAGTAAACCATATGTTGACAATTGTCTGGTTCCAAATGGCCAATGAGATCCTGGTTAATGTGTAAAATGTGTTTAGGGCTTTACTTTTCTGTTGTCATCAACGTGTTCAGACGTTTGGTGATGCTGGTGAGTCAGGATAATGATAGGTTTTAAAACATTGAGAGTGTTATTTAAACTCAGTAAACCATTATTTTGTTTCGTAAAATATTACTCCTTTTAACTTTCAGACTTTGAACATGATTGATGTTTTATTACTGTCTTTAACGGAGAAAGAGTTGCTTTGCCATTTTGCTCACAATTCAAGTCAACGAGCTTGTGGGGGTGCACCTGGTAACACTGCACTCAGGGGTGCTGCTGCTAATGCAATGGGTAGAAGCTGGAGTCCCCTCCTTGGGTTGATGATGACTCAGAACTCCCACGTGAGGCCCAGAGAGCTGTGCCTCATAGGGTTCCCATGCCTGATACTTCAGAAGTCTATCACCAGGACCTCCAAAAACACTAGTACCCATATTGGGTTGCTATGAGTCATCATCAACTCAATAGGAAATGGTAAAAGTAAAAAAAAAAAAGTAAAATAAAAATTTCGTCGTATGTTTGAATCATAGTGTATGTTTTTGCTTATGTGTGTTTCATAAGCAAAGTTTCTTATGTATGTTATGTTGTATGAGATCCAATCCAAGTTAACTGGGATTGAAATTAAACTCCATTGACTGAATGTTTATAGGGCCAGAATGAAATGTATTAATGGTATGTCTAGAGGTTTTGATACACATGTCTCTGCAGGTGTCAACTTTGATTGAATGCAAAATTGAGAATGAGTAAATGTCCATAAAGCCTCATGGCTTTAGGTAACTGGCTCTTTCCTTCCACCTCACCATCCTCCTGCCCTCCCCTCCTACTGTACAATGAGCACACTGTTTGTGCTACTTCTGCTGGCTGAGTTTATTCCAAACAAAGATTGCCAGCCTTTCCAGTGATATACTTTGTTGGCCACAGGCCAGTACTGATTGAATGAAGAGTTGAGATCTTTAAAGTTTACATTGTTCCTCTTTAAAATATATGCGCATGCATATGTTTGCATCTGTACCCTCACGGAAAATTCAGAACGGCTAAATAACTATGTGAATTCACTTTTAGATTAAAAAAAATTATTCCATCAGATTGTGGATTGTCTCTGTGGTTCTCTGTTGTTTCATTCTTCAACAAAGATGATGTACTTGAATTTGAATTGTGGGTAATTCCAGGGAGAAAAAGACGAAAATGTTGCACTTGTTAAAATAGACTTTATAGAGTTTTTAGGCCAACGATATTGAATGAAAAGTATCTTTTTGCTGGGTTTAGGTTCTTAAAGCTATTACCAGCGCTACCTTAGAAGAACTGCAGAAGGAAAATCATGTGTAGTATGACATGTGTTCATTGAGAAAATAGTTCTTGGCAGAAACTCTTTTCTTATTGGTATTATGTAATGAACAAAATTAATCTTTTCTATTTTCCAGCTAGCATACTAGTTACCAATTTACTACATGAGGCAGAATTATGGCTTCCCAAAGATGGTCACACACCCCCTCCTACCCCAGATTTATTATTTTAATCTACTATAATCATCTCTCTAATACTCCCTGCCTGATAACCAGGCTATTCCTGACACTCACTTATGGGCAGAGGGCAATGCTTATTCCATGTGTAGATCCTGTGGATGTGTTTTTGGGTTCCACTGTCATCCTTAGCCTTTTGCAAACCAGAAATTCTGATGTCATTCCTTCCTTCAGTTTTGGATTATATCTCTTCCACTCCTTAGATCACAGTTGTGGGGCTCAGTTGACACTTTGCTTAGATGGCTGGTTGTTTGAAGACAAGCTTTTAAGGCCCCACCTCTAATCTTTCTGGTCGCCAGGCACCATCAGTTTCTTCATCACACTTCCGCGAGGGCACATATCGAGCAGGGCCATGTCATAAGATAATTGTTCTTAGACTGGAACCAGGATTACATGCAAACCCCAAATCCATCCCTAAATCAGTGTTTTCTATCTGAGATAGCCACATCCTAATCTCTAAAACTGTGAATGTTACCCCTCATGGCAAAAGGGAGTTTGCAGCGACAAAGCAAGCACCTTGCCACGGAAGTCACTCAGGATATCTAGGTGGGCCCAGTCAATTACAGATAATCAATTACATGGGTCTTAAAAGTGGAAGGAGAAAGTAGAAGAAGAAATCAGCGGGTGGGATGTGAGAAGGACTCAAATCACCTTTTACAAATGTTTTTTTATGTGAAGATGAAGAAAATGACCCTTGAATCAGGCATTTGGGAAGCAACTAGAACGAAAAGGTAGAAAGAAGAGGCAAGCAAACAGGTTCTCCCTGGAGCCTCTGTCCCGGAGCACAGCACTGCCAACATCTTCCTTTTAGGCCAGTGAAACCTCTAGGCTACAGAACTGCAGTGAAATACATTTGTGTTACTTTAAGGCAACTTGTTTCAGCGGCTGTAGAAAACGAGTATCCTATGGTTTCTCAGCCACTTGTTTTCCTTTATCTACATCTATATCTATCTATCTATCTATCTATCTATCTATCTATCTATCTATCTATCTATCTTCTATCTATCTACCTATCTATAAAGAACTCAGCTTGCGGAGACTCTTAGGGAAAGTGAAACCACCTAGTGTCAGAAAGTTAGGAACATATATAGACACCAGCCTCCTACTCATTAATTATCTTGTCCATATTTTGTAATCTGTTTGACCAAATATATCTATTTTGTGCATTAACCTGGAGCTAAAGTGAGTGGGAGAGGAGAAAGGTGAGGTTTGTGAGAGGGAGGGAGGCCATATTTCACCCCCATCTGGAAGTGCTGCCAGACCGCCTTGGTGGTGAGCTCGGGACAGCACTCAGGATGCGGAAACAGCTGGGCTGTTGAGAGTGGGGTCTACAGGTGTCTGTTTTCTGACAAAGAGTCCTCCCCTTCCCCTTACTTCTACAGCCTCTACAGGGCCCAGGTGGGCAGGCCTCACCTACCCACAGGGCCGGGAGGATACTCGTGCCAAAGCTAGTCTCTGGAAGGAGGATAGGTGAGCTGTGGGAATCTATACAGAGGTCTGGAGTGAAGGCAGGTGACAGTGGGGCCCTGCTGTTCTGAGGCAATAGGCAGCCCACTGCCCACAGCCAAGGGCTCAGTGGTGGTGACGAGTCATGGTGGGTCATGTGGGGCCACTACCACAAGAACCCCAGGGTGCCCGTTGGCTGAAGGTGGGACACCCGCAAGTCAATCTGCATCCATGCTTTTGCATCGAATCCATACGATTTGATGTAGCAACCTGGTCTTTGTCCTGTCAGTCGGGAGTGCATGGATATGACTTTTAGTATTTGTAATTTAACCTTGCAGAACTGAGATGGGTCTTAAAAATTGTGTGGAATTGGGATTTAAAAAATGAAATTAATATCCTTGTACCAATGTATATATATTTGTCACTGTTTATGTATATGCAGCAAGAACATTCAAAGTTACATGAATCATGGATGAACTTGAACTGTTGCACCCAGCCTGTTGTAAGTTCTATGTCCTTGTCATCCATTGAGTTCTGCTACAGTGTCAAAAGGCACATAGAAGGGAAATGTACATCAGGGGAAGAGAGAACTACTTTTCCAGCCAAGAAGGAGTTATTGTGGTATATAACTTACCTTAACTCGGACTCTTCTTCTACTCAGGAGGGAAAACTGTTGGGCTACATTATTTTTATTATCTTATTGAAGAATCAGGAAAACTACTAGAGAGAACCAAATGTATTATGGATGCTGAATTCAATAGGAATGTACTATATAGATTTTTCCACAAGCAATGCAACAAACACTGTTTTCAGTAATGGTTACGGAAAATAGTAAGAGTTAACATTTATTGCTATACACCAGACACCACTCAGCACCTTAAACAACATAATATTTAATCCTGAAGTAGATACTATTACCCAGGTTTTGGAGACAAGTGAAAAAATAAATAAGAGTTTCATTTTTCTCTCTGTACAGTTAAAAAGCCAACAATTAAATCACAAGTCAATAAGCACCAGATTTTAGAGAAGAAAAAAAAGACTTTACCTTGTGTGAACATGTGTGTACATGTGTGCACACATGTGTGTGTCCATGCATACTCAATTGCCATTGAGTCCGTTCTCACTCATAATGACTCTAGAGGACAAGGTCCAACTGCCTCTGTGGTTTCTGAGATGGTAACTCTTTACAGGAGTGTGTATGCGTGTGTGGATCCATAAAGATATTATTCCACTCATATTTTAAAGCCACATTATTGTCTAGATTAAGGGTGCTATTGTGTTAGAATTACCAAATGTCCCATGGAGGTTCCTAATATTATTATTTCTCAAGAAGCTAATATGCTGCCGTTGAAGTGGATTGTAGATATATAAGCCACAGTTACATGAATGAATTTTGAGCTCCCCCCTCAATGAGCAAGTACTAATCTGAGAACACTGGTTTCTTATATCGTGGCCCTGATCTTTACTTACGCTTCTATGGTGATCACCGAGGATGTGGGTCGGCCAACATTGTCCATTTCCCCTGTGTTTGTGGACTGGCCACTAGCTGTTCACTATTATGTGTCAGATAGGAGAGACAGAGTAGTTGACAAGATAGAAACAGTCCTTGCTGCTTTTTGTGAAGTTAGCCTCAGATGGAGGAGCAAGTATGAAAAGAAATTATGCATGAATTAGTTATAGTAAGTCACCCATGACCTGGTCTGCGAAACAGGAGGTTGTGTGATTTGAAAGTTGTGTAAACGCCGTATTGTAGACTGGTCCTGCTTTTTAAGTGTTTTGAACACATTCACGCTTAGCAGTGATTACCCGCCTGATGAAAGGGGTTGTGTTTGACTCTTAATCCACATCGGCAGCAACATCTTTGCATCTGATTCAAGCGCCTCTCGAATATTTGCTAGCTTTGTAATTTTTGCTTGGAGCCAACCTTTATAAACATGGTAATTTTTCATTGTTTTTGAGGGTTGTGGTGAATATTGAACCCAGTGGACCTAAATTTCAAGCTATTCCATTCATGAGTTTAATGTTGTTTAATATGTTGTTTAATAACTTTAGTGTCACTTCTAAACCGATACTGTATATACTTGAGTATCAGCCGACCCAAATATCAGCTGAGGTACCTGATTTTACCACAAACACTGCATAAAAAATGTGCTGCAAACTCAGCTTATACTCGAGTATATACGGTCCTTGGTTTCTGTCCTTTGTTATTGCTACCACTAACACGGGTTTTGCTGTGTTCAGGAGCTGTGGTGCACATTACTATGATATGCTTGAACGAAAATGAAACAGGTTACGCTGTAGCACTTGAGACATGCAGTACACGAGATTGGAAACTGCTGTCTACAGTGAAGCATGCACTGTGAGACAGCGGCAGTTTTAGAAAGAAAGGGTAGCATGTTGCATACATCAGCCAGTAGCATCGGCATTTGGTGCTGGCGGATAAGCGTTGGACCCTAGCTGAAATGTTGGCGGTTCAAATTCCATTTTGTCTGCAGGGGAAAAACATGAGGCTGTCTGCTCCTGTAAAGATCTGCTGCCCCGGACACCCTATAGATGGATCTACTATTCAGAATCATCTTGATGATGGGCGCTTTTATTTATTTATTTTGACTTGTGCACTATAAGTTTTACATCAATGGGTCCACTCTTTGTCTGGCAGAACACTTGCTCTGTGCATAAGGGACGCGTGAGAAGATTCTGCTGCTTCATCCTCTTTCTCGGATTGGGATTTCTCAGCTCTGTTAGGACCTCGTAGGATCACAGGTAGGCATCCCTGCAGTTGGATGATGCCAGAATGAACGTTATGCTGTTAGGTATGCATTGAAATAGCCATTAGGACTTAGTCACTATTCCTTCATGAACTGCTTCTTTCATTAAAACAATTTTTTCATTACAATGATTTGAAGATCCTTGGGTGGGTAAGTAGTGTGTTCACCATTGCTAATCTGAATGGACTTAATGGCAGGGAGCGAATGGTCCATGAACATTGCCCACAGTGCCACTCCACAAGGAGAGAGCCCAGAGGTCCCTCGGGAGCGGTTTTATTTAGCAACTCATGGGTTGTCCAGGACTTGGAATTGACTCCATGCAGCCGCAGTAGATTACCCTGAGATCCAGAATGCTTTAGATGGAAATAGGCCCATGCCATGGAATTTCAAATGGAAATAATCTGAGCGAAGGGCAACATATTGTATATAAAGCTTACATTGCTTGATAGCTGTGAAATTTCTACTTGGGACTCCAGGGAAAAATTCTTACTTTATTTAATTTGAAGTTTCATAGAGAGTGTTTTATAGCCTGGATTTGTCAGTCGAAAGAAGGATTACATTCTCCAACTTCCTAGTGCTGTGCAGCCGGAGACATTCCCAAGCTTTCCCGTGTCATTCCTTGTATTTCTATGACATTCCCCTTGTTTCGCTCTTTATTACTTCGACCTGCCTGCAAGGTTTGCAAAGGCTTCTTAATTACAAGATCTCCCTAATCTGTAGTCTTTGTCTTCTACCTGACTGGCCTTCACTTATGTCCCTGCCACCGCCCTCATGACAGATGACTCCTCAGGCAGGCACATGATGGTGGGTGTGGGCAAGGTCATGTCTTGGAGGAATAACCTTGAACATGTCCTAATTAATACAAAAAGGTATTCACAAACTTTGGTTGTAGCTTTTTTATAATAAATTACTTGCAACACACCCCACAATTGATGTCTACCTAATAGTGTTTCATCAAAGAACACGCACACACACACACACCACCACCACCACCATCCCGCCCACCCCCCCTCCGCTGCTCTAAGCAGTTCTGCCAGATGAATCTTCATTAAACACAGCATTGATCTGTTCCCTCCCCAAGTCAGAAAGCTTCAGTGACTTTCCTACTGTGCAGCAAATAAAGTTCAAGCTGTAATAAGAGACCCCCCCTCCCACCTCCTCTTTCTTTGACTGAATACCCTCCTCTTCTCACCATTGCCGGAGGTCATTGTTCATCCTTGTCCCACCTCTGCATATCCTTGGCGGTAACTGCAGGACATTTAACAACTGACACCCTATCCCCCAGAGAATCTGCATTCATCTGTATTAATCCATATCACATTTCAACTTCTCGCTTTGTAGATTCTTGTTTTCCCATTGCATCTGGCACCATGTTTTATATTTGGCAAGAAAGAAACATTATTTATTGGATGTTTAGGTTCATAGGAAAATGAATGAATGGAAAAATAAATAGCCCAAACTTAGCCTCGTACCTCTTTACCCTGTTTATTACGGTAGCCTGGCCAGGCCGCACCTCTCTTCAATAGCCACAGTGGACATTTGAGTCTCTTGCACCAATCAAAAGAATATAGATATCAATATTGGTTCACTTTCCTTTCTGCTTCGTGACGCTTGAACAGATTGAACATATAGAACAACCACTCAACATCAACATCACCGTATCAAATTATTGACTCTGCGTCTATTGCCTTTTGGAAGTATGATGCTTGATTAGAACTGCTCCTCTTGCTTGTCTTTCCAAGATAAGCCTTCAAGCCCTTCACAGTGGGACTCGGGAGGCTGTTTTATAAAGTTCCGTTCCTAGATCAGATACCTTGTTTGTCACATCAGTCATGGGAGCTGACAAATTTCCTTTGTATTCCGACTGATCATAATGACTTTGCAAATTTAAAAGTCATTTCCTTATCACATCCGTTTCTGAAATGGCTCTTAAACTTAGTCTTTGATAGTTGATATTAGATCATTTTGTTGAGCTGCTTATCCTTGTTTTTGTTTTAGACGACAATTTGAGGAATAAGGGCATGATAATTGGCAGGTTTTTATATGTATCACCTAGTTTAATCCTTAAAACAACTTAGTGATATCATTAATCCTATTCTACAGTTGAGTCAGCAGAGTCTGAGAGGCAAGTGGGTGGGTTATTTTTCTAAGATTGGAGAATAAATTTCAGATGGGACAGGATTGTGTGAAACCTAATCTCGTGTTCCTGCTACCATATCACATATCAAAATGAAGCAGCACTATCTTTTCAATCTTTGTAAACCTTGCCAGTTAGAACCTACCCATTTTTACTCCTTTTAGTTGGATTTCTATTCCTTGGATGTTGTAAGAAAGCAAGTTTTCACTTGGGATTTTAAAAGAAAATCGCTCTTTCTCAAGGCCTTTCTGGCTGCTATGAGAAAGCCAGTAGACGTGTTCAGCCACAGAAAATTGATCAGAGTTGAGGTTTCATTGGAATTGCAGTACGGAGCCTGGTAGTGCAGTGGTTAAAGAGCTCAGCTGCCAACTCAAGGTCAGGCACTCTGATCCTCCAGGTGCTCCAAAGGAGACCAAGGTTAGCCATCTGCTTCCATCAAGATTTGCAGCCCAGAAACCTACGTGAGCCCTTTCACTCAACAACCGTGGGCATGCGCCGGATGTTTCTGGGGTTGGTTTTGCATCCTTTTATTATATGATAGCTATATAATCTCTTGAGTAGCTCACAGGCCGATCTTACCTCACGACCCAATTAATTGTAAGGTTATGGTGCCTTACTATACAGCCTTTCCCCCATACACTGGACACTACGAGCAAATCTTTTCGGTGGGTGCCTCCACCTTGAACATGAGACCCACTACCTAATTAATCATTCAGCCACGAAGGAACCTTTCTGCAGTGTTTTTAAAAAGCAGAATGGTTAAAGGATAGTATAGGTTCAGGGCACCCAATTTAATTTCCACACGGCCACCCACATACATCCCATGGGAGGGCTCTTTCCAAGTGATTCGGTCTGACTAACTTCTCAGGTTTTTATTGTCCTAGGAATCTGATTCTCTCCAAATTTCCCCAGTGTGCTGGGGTCAGTAGAATTGTATACACAGTTGATGTTCCCAGTTTCCTGTTCTTTGCTTTTCCTTCCCTCGAAAACCCCACTGTCTCCCACTAGTACTTCAGCTGGCCCTTCCTGTGGTCGCTGCTGTCCTTGTCAGCCTCCTCCCTTACCTGTGTCTGTTCTGACACCAGAGGAACCCAAGAAACTGTCCCAGAGAAACAATCTTCGTCCTGGTAAAAGGGTTTCAAACTGCACCTGGGAGGATTTAGCTAAGATGTCAGAATACTTTGAAAGTAAGAATTTACTAGAAACAAAAATTTCTTTGGCAGTTGAAAGGATTCTTTCCTTTAAATATCTTCAAAAGGGCCATCTGTGTTGTCTGAATTTGTTTGAATGAAATACTAATAACCACGACTGAGCAGGCAAGATCACTTTTCTGTTTTTTCTTAATCTGAAATTATTATTATTATTATTATTTTTTAATTCAAATAAAGGGACAGACCTTGCTAACTGGGATTTCACGGTTGTGGCTATTGTGTGTCCACACAAGACACAAAATATTTCTATCATATAGAAGTTGTTCTTGAAAAATAAACTGTTAGAAGAGACCAGAGATAACTAGTCAGTCTCTGTTTATATTACAGTTAAAAATCAAACTAAATTGAACTCAGGTCTACTATGTTTATGCTGTTCTTCAACATCTGCATATATATCCATCTACTTAAATCAGAAGAGTATCATGCTTTTCCTGATTTCCTTTTAATTTAGCCTGAGGAATATTATTATTATCAACTATCAGGCGAGAATAAGAAAGAACTTTGTTTTAAAAACATTTTGAATGTGAGTGAATAAATAAGAATTTCGGACATCTTCTCTTTGTTTTGAAAGTGCTAATGCTTTCTGTGCAGTTCCCATGGGAAGGTTTTCCTGTAACCCCTTGCCTTCCTCTTTTTGGAACGTGTTGTATTTTTTGGCAAAGGGCTGCTTTAAGATTTACTCTCTTTGCCTCTGTCTAGCTACTCCTGATGGCTGCCATGGGCTGGGATTACTATTTAGGTATGTCTGGTTTTGAGGCTTTGAGATGAAAAGCTTATTAGAAAAAAACTCCAACAATTAAAAAAACCTTACCATACTTTAATTTAATTAGAACTTAAAGTAGTGGGCCATACTACTTGACTTCTTTGGGATTTTGTTGTTGCTATTGTTCTCTCAAATTTAGTTGCAACTTTATGACTTTGTCATTCTTGTTGTGAGCTGGGTGTTAGAAAAGACGTAAGTGCTATTTGGCTTCAGGTGTGTGTCTCTCTGTAAACTCATCTGATTGCTTCACAGTAATACTGTATTGGTATTTCAATCTTCATACCTCCTTAACCATACCCAGGTGACTAAGCATCTTATTATTTCTTTGGCTCCAGTTCCTAGTAAGTGTTGTGTTTATTAGTTATTTGCAGCTGTTGTGCAGTCAGTCCATATTCATTTCATCTTTCCTCAAGGTCTCAGGGTCCTCTTCCCCTGCATTTTAATGTTGAATTCTCAGAAATTTTATTCCTGTTCCAGCATCTCAGTCCCAAAATTCATTTGAAAAAAAAAGTTACATGATTACTCAACTATGCTTACTTTCTTTCTTCAACTCCCGCTTGGAAATATCCATGTATTCATATTATCACCTTGGCAAAAGTAGTAAATGAGCTCCATGCCCGTATAGCACATATTTGGCCTGAAGGTTACATTTTTCTCCGTATACTCCATTTGAGCTAATGACAGTATCTGTCTTGCTCAGGATCCACAGGCCAGGCCAAAGCCACTCTTTCACTCTGGCTGTTTCTTGGTGCGTGGAGTGTGCAGGTTCCACTGGTACCACACAGGAGAGAGACATCATTTTTCCATTTAGGAAATGGGAAGTTCTAATTTGGATCGAGATTTTCCCAGTCCTTTATGTGTAAAAAGATTATGTGGCGATAGTTGTGTGTTTTACAGCGGGGTTGTTGGTGGAGGCCTCTGGTAGGTTCTGGATTTTTTTTCCCCAGTGTATCTTGGTGCTTCCCAAGAAGTAGCCCTTGTAAAGGGTATTTTGTTTTGTGACTATATAAACCAGAGCAACAACAACATATCACTGCCATTGAATCTGTTCTGCTTTACAGCAACTATGGAGGGCCTCATAGAGTTGTCCCTTTGAGTTTCCAAGACTGTAAATCCTTCTGAGAGCAGATAGCCTCATCCGTCCCCCGCGGACCTGCTGGTGGGCTCGATACTCCCCTTGTGGTTAACAGTCCCCTCTGTAATCCGCCACGGCTCCGCTGATTGTGGCATGCTATACCTATCCCGAGGAAGTATACTTAAATTTTATCTCATGATAGCAGTCTTAAAAGTCTTTCTTTGTGAATTTTGTTTATGGAACGTTTGCAAATGATCTGAGCTTGTTGTGGTTTGGTGCCATCAAGTTGGTTTTGACTCATAGCCCCCTATACCCAACAGAACAGACACCGCCGGGCCCTGTACCATCCGCACAATCGTTCCTGTGCTTCAGCCCATTGCTGTAGCCACCATGCCAGTCTAACTTGTTGAGAGCCTTCCTTTTGTTCGCTGCCCCTCTGCTTTACCGAGGATGATGTTCTTCTCCAGGGGCTGGTTTCTCCTGACAATATGTCCACAGTGTGTAAGAAGAAGTCTCCCCATCCTTGCCTCTTAGGAGTGCTCTGATTGTCCTTCTTCCGAAATAGATTTGTTTGCCCTCTTATCAGTCCATAGTACTTACAATATTCTTCTCCAGCATCACAATTCAAAAGCACTGATGATTCTTCAGTCTTCCTTATTCACTGTCAACTTTCACAAGCCTAGGAGGCAATGTAAAATACCATGGCTTGGGTCAGGCACACCCTCGTCCTCAACGTAACAACCATGCTTTTCAACCCTCTAAAGAGGTCTTCTGCAGCAGATTCACCAAGTGCAACCTGTCTCTTGATCTCTTGACTGCTGCTTCCATGAGCATTGTTTGTGGGTGCAGGCAAAGATGTAATCATGACAACTTTAATCTCTTCTCCTGTTATCATGATGTTACCTATCGGTACAAATTGTGAGGATTTTGGTCTTCTTTGCATGGAGTCAAATGATATAAGCACCTCTTACTGTACTGACTAACACATTATGGAGATAATGTGGTCTAGGAGATGTCTGGCTTTCTAAACTTCAGGAATGGAAGGAGAAGCACCTGTGCTTAGGGAATGGCAATTATGGGGTACAAGGGGAGATGTGTTCTGATTGCCTACCGAAATATCTACAGAGAACTGTCTGGTGATTTTGAACAGTACCATATTCTTATCTCCACCTCCTTTTCTTTTTTTACCTTGAGGGTACAGAATAAATGACTGGTTAAAACACTAATTGGTGAAAAGTTATTTTGGGTAAGGCAATGTGGTTTTTTTCTTCTTCTTCAGAACTTATATTTGCCCCTTTTGTAGTTTCTCAAAGATCTGTGAATGTAGCTGAATAACATCAGTGTCTGCTTATTCCACATGAGTGAGCTGGAAAGAGTGTTGCTCTAGGACGCTGTCTAGCTGATTGCTTCTCATGGCAATCCCAGATGTGCAGAGTAGAAAGAATTCTAGAAAGTTTTATATTTCCTTTCTTTAAAAAAAAAAGGTGGAGGGAGATTTTTTGACTCCTATTTTGACTGTGATCAATGTGAATTTCTCCCTGTATAGATTTTCTCATAATCCTTGAAATCATGAAACTTTCCTTGCTTTTCTATTCAATTTTGGTGACTTGTGCATTACTCTTGATGGAGCAAATTTTAAAAAAAGGACTTTTTGTCTTGGAATATATAATTGAAGTAGGGGCGCAAGCATTTCTTCAATAAAAATCCCTGGGAAAGAAGAGTAAAATAGAGTAAATCTGGATCCAAGAGCTGTAGCCCGGGGGTGATAAACACATAATACATCTTAGCTTTGTAATAGGGATAAATAGAGGTGGCCTCTCATGAGTGCAGACACCTTGTTTTTTCTTGTTCTTTTCAGCAAATGACACCTATAAGGTGATGAATAAATAATTGTTGAGTCGTGAGTGAATGAGAAATGAAGTAATTAAATCATTAAACCATTGTATGAGAACCAATGGAAAGAAACATGGTGTATCTCAGAATACTTTTTAATAAAAACGAAGCAAAACCGATGTATAAGCAACTTACTTAAATTATTGGGGAAGGAGTTTCTGAATTTCTTATGGAACACTGGCGAAAACCCCAGACACCCAAGCCCAGTGCTGCTGAATCAATCCTGATACCTCTTGACCCTAAAAGAGAGCTACTGCGGGCTTTTCCTAGGGAGCACGAGTGGATTCCAACAGCTTTCTTCCTAGTAACAGTGCGGTGCTTAATCCCCTGTGCCACCAAGGCTCCTGGCTGGTGTGTGGAAACCAACTGGAAATCATTGTTATCAACAAAAAGCAGGTAAAATAAGGTATGGTATCTTTCTAAAAATGACGTATGATGAATGGAATCAAAATCTTTTCATAAGTATTTCATAGATTAATTCTGGCCTTTACTTTTTCTATAGAGCTTTATCTTTCACAAATAATAATTTGTGCTGTGTCTTTTGTTTTTTCATTTGCTTTGGGAACTTGTTACCAGACTACTTGATCACTGTGCCACTGGGGTTCCGTAGAATGTATGATAAAGGAGTCAATTTGTTTAAAACAGTGTTTCCCAAAGTGGGACACACTGGCTCCTCAAGGGTACTGGAAGGATGCCAGGGGTCTGCAAAACCAGATCCTTGCCCTTGATCCTGCATGATGGAGTCCACTGCAAAAGTTTCAATTGCCAAGAGGGCACCGAATACTTTCTTTATTTTCTTTCTTTCTTAAAAGTGAGCAGTAGGCCATATGTATTTGGGGACCTATGATTTAAAGTATAAATTTACTGTTTGTTTAATGTGTGTTTAGGAATTATTCATAACTTGACTGCTTGAAGGACAAGGTAAATTCATTCATTTGTCTTGCATGTCTTTCATCACCAAGCTCGCTGTCATTGAGTCAATGGAGTGAGAGCCCGTAGCCTCTAGCCTTGACTTTTTCCTGAGCAGAAGCTCCAGGGTTTGTTCTTTGTTTTTTCTTTCATCACATAACCCATACATTCTCGTTGGGAAGATGAATAAGTGGATGGATGATTACCAAGCTTTGCAAATGTCAGGACTGGCCTAGTGAACACAAAGTGTTAGTAAATAACCAATCAACAAAACAAACCAAAGACAATAAATCAACAAGACCGCCACCCACATCATTCCGTGCATAAATTCATAGCAATTTTGTAAGACAGAGTAGCGCTGCACAATAGGATTTCTGAGGCTGTCAATCTTTCTGATAGCAGACTGCTCCCCTTTGTCTTGTGGATTAGCTAGGGTTTCAATTAAGTTAGCACCCTGACACTTAACCCACTGCACCACCAGAGACCCTTTGTTAGCAGCAGCACTCTTGAGTTGTGAGCAATTGCTGCAAGAATACACCACTGAACCAATTACAGTGTCCAGTCTCCAAAGAGCTTGCCTAGTTTGTTATGATACACAGTGATTCGCTGAAGGTAACTGTGCCCGTATGCTACTGGTTCTGTTTCTATAAGCTAGCTTCCACTGGCTTGGGATCTGTGTTATGATGACAGATGGTTGTAGTTCATTCCATGTAAGTTACTATTTGGTAAAACTTCCCAGAACGTTGTGTAAGATTTGGGCAGTCGATTCCAGTTAGCTCTTCATCTGCTCTCAAGTGACCTGGCAATGCTGCCCTTCTCTATGAAGCGGGCTTTGTGTGGTCTCTCGTTGCCTCAGCCAATTAAGACCTTAAAATTAGGCTTTGAGGGACTCTGCTCATGCTTCCAGGAACAGAATAGCGCCACTTTCTTTGAAAGAGATGAGAAGTGTTTAAGTTTGGCCAGTGAACAAAGCAAGGATAAAAACAAGTGCTAAAATCATAATTAGCCCTGAATATTTTAATGTAAAAAAGGGTATCAGTCTTTGGACATTATTCTACCTTTTTGCTAGATTTCCTTCTATAATTCATGGCTCAGAGTTTTTTGCTTCTTATAGATGTGATTAAATTATATTGTCAACCATCTAGAAAAGGGCATTGCTCTTGTTTTTTAAGGTATATAGCTTGCTACCCCAGATTTAAGCATGAATTAAACATTTCTGTTATTTCAAAACTTTATAAGATTCTAGAGTATAAGTTCTTTGCAGGACTTTTGACTTGGGTGAGAGAGGTGAGCAGATTTGACCTTTGAGGTATGAAAGTTGTATGGATTTCATTCTTAAATGTTATCTAATGGCAAATAACTTAGGTCCTATTTAGAATAGTTTGGATTTTTGCTTTAAGAAGCCTGGCATTTGTCTTGGCTAATGACCATCTTTTGCTTACTCTGGCTTCTGTTCTAGATTGGCAGGGGCCTTTGTAATGGTTCAAAGAAATAAAGAGTGACCTCTTTGGCTTTCAAATGATCCAACAGATGGTTATTGCTATTTTCTCTTCATGTACGTGTCTTTGGGAATCAGCTAGGACAGATGAGATTGGCATTCCTGTTTAGATATAAAAAAGTATTGTTATTGTAACCAACTTTTTTTGTACGTGAAATGTTTTACAGTGAACTTGTGTCTTCATATATGGAAAATCTGTTTATCTCTACTAAATTCTTCCAAGAACATTACTTCTTACTAAGAATGTCAAAAGTTATTACCAGCACACCCTCCTTGTACACATGCATGTGATAGGCTTGTGCGGGTGTGCAAGTGTGTATATTCAATACAGCAAAGAAAAGAATTCATTATGTGTGATCTTATGTTGATTGCCCTCTCCGAAGGGAGCCTGTGAGTTTATAGAATCCCTTTACTGTTCAGGAAGCACGATCAGTAGACAATGACTAAAGCTGTGTTGTATTTGGCATTGCTGACCCTGCTTCCATGTGTGCCATGGCACTGGAATCTAAATGCGATTCGTGACTAGATGGTTCTCAGCAGGGACACTGTTAATATGTTTTGTTTTTAACTTTTTGACGCGAAATGAAGGTTTTCCACTCAACAATTCATACACATTTTCTTTCATTCCTTGAAATACCTTCCTCGTAATATCACTTATCTTGTGCACGATGCTTCCATTCTTTCTTCTTTTCCTGCCCCTTTTGAACCTTGCCCTTGGGTAAATGCTGCCATTTTGAATTTGAATGGCTTATGATTCTGATGAGTCATACCTCACTAGTGATATTGTTCCCTAATCCAAAAATCTCTCTACTCCCCACCATGGAGTCCTACCCACTCCAAGTGACCCCATAGGCAGGGTAGACCTGTCCCTCTGTGTTTCTGAGACTGTGACGCTTTAGGGGAATAGAAAGCCTCATCTGGAGGATCAATTTGTGGTTTTGAACTGCCGATCTTGCTTATGTACGTCACCAGAGCTCCTTGTTCCTCTAATAGGCCTGTCTATGGTTTGGCTGAAAATTGAGCCACCTGGGTAAGTTCAGTTTCAGATGGGAAGGGTGACTAAGGACCATTGTCTTCAGGGCTACACCAGGCTCTGTCCAACTGTTATGATCAGGTCCCAGGCTAGTGCCAACCTTTGGTTCTTGTCTACTTGGGAGAAAGAATTTGGTTGAGACACAGTATGCTGCAAAACATTTGAAAGTTTTATTAAAAGTAATTGTGTTCTAATAGCAAATGAGAACAAGAGAGGAGAAAATGTTCTAAAATTGATTGTGGTGATGATTGTACAATTCTTTTAAAGATGATTTAAATTATTGAATTATGTAATATGTGAGTTATATGCCAATAAAACTACTTTTAAAAATTCAGAGATTCAGCAAAGCATAATAAAATTTTGGTACACTTGACGGATGTTCAAGCAGGCAGTTCGAGAGGAGGGGTGGTGTTTTGTTGGTCCGTTTCTCACTCCCAGTATTGGATTTCCCATATCCCCTTTCCTTGGCTCTAAACTATCTAACTGCCAAACACATCTGATAGGTCTAGACTCTTTTACGTTTTTAGTTTTGTTGTCCAATTTCTTCCATTCTATCCAGAATCCTAGTTCAACGGGGTCCCACTCAGAGCAGTTGGTGTAGGTGGTTGGGCATCATCTCATTCTTCTGGTCTCGGGGTGTGGTTCATTACTCTGTTAAACTAATTGTTTCCAAGTATCTTTTAATTGTCACCACTCTTCTTTCCTCCTGTTAGTAAGAAACTGGCCATTGCCACTTAGGTGGCTGCTCAACATCTTTAAGACCCTGGGTGCTACTCACCAGAGTAGAATGTAGAACATTATCTCCATTATCTGTTATGTGGACATTGGTGTCCTGTGAGACTATGATTTTGAGCCTCCAAGTCCCTGAGACTCATTCCCTTAAGGTTCTATGTTATGTTGATGTAACTTTGTGCCTTGTATGTTCCATCTCATTCATGTATATATTTACAGCAAATGTAAAGACCTATATACATATATTCTCAGTCAAACCTATGTGTATGTGTGGGTATAGTTCCATTCTTTCATCCATTCAAGCATCATGCCTATCTGTGCACTAAGGTAGATCACTGTTATTGCAGAATATTGCTATAGTAGTATTTAACCTCTGTGACCTCTACTGCTTGTATTCCTCATGATACTTTTCCTTCCTCCTCTATCTATCTGTCTATCTATCTATCTATCTATCTATCTATCTATCTATCCATTCCTTCAATCATGCCAACTTCCTCTTATTATATATTGCCTTTCCCTTTACCCAAATTTTGTTTTTTCCCCTAAGTTTAGAATACTCTTTTTCTCTTGAAATGATTTCTTTCCCTTTTGTAAGTTCTGTAACTATACTATTCCTTTGTTTTACTACTATTAGTATTTTAAATCAAGCAGTTCTTTATAATACATGGATTTCCAACACAGAGTGAGGGGCACATTGTAGCTCTACTGGGCACTTACCAGTAATGCTACCTGTGCTCTGGAACTAGACAGATGCTGCACACATGTTCTTTAGAGACTGCCAATGTTTTCCCCACAGGACCAGGGATATTTTTTTAAACATTTTATTAGGGGCTCATACAACTCTTATCACAGTCCATACATATACATACATCAATTGTATAAAGCACATCTGTACATTCTTTGCCCTAATCATTTTCTTTTCTTTCTTTCTTTTTTTTCCCTTTTCTTTTTTTACATTTTATTAGGGACTCATACAACTCTTATCACAATACATACATCAATTGTGTAAAGCACATCCATACATTCCCCACCCCAATCATTCTCAAAGCATTTGCTCTCCACTTAATCCCTTTACATCAGGTCCTCTTTTTTTTCCCCCTCCTTCCCCGCTCCCCCCTCCCTCATGTGCCCTTTGTAATTTATACATCGTTATTTTGTCATATCTTGCTCTATCCGGAGTCTCCCTTCCCCCCCCCCCCCTTCTCTGCCGTCCCTCTCCCAAGGAGGAGGTCACATGTGGATCCCTGTAATCAGTTCCCCCTTTCCAACCCACTCACCCTACACTCTCCCAGCATCACCCCTCACACCCTTGGTCCTGAAGGTATCATCCACGCTGCATTCCCTGTGCCTCCAGCCCTCATATGTACCAGTGTACAACCTCTGCCCTATCCAGCCCTGCAAGGTAGAATTCGGATCATGGTAGTTGGGGGGAGGAAGCATCCAGGATCTGGGGGAAAGCTGTGCTCTTCATCGGTACTACCTCACACCCTGACTGACCCATCTCCTCTCCTAAACCCCTCTATGAGGGGATCTCCAGTGGTCGACTCTTGGGTCTTGGGTCTCCACTCTGCACTTCCCCCTTCATTCAATATGGTATATATATGTGTGTGTGTGTATATATATATATATATATATATATATATATACACACACACATATTTTTTTGCATGATGCCTTATACCTAGGACCAGGGATATTTTATTGCACTTATTTATTTTCTTGTTGATATTCTTTCATAAAACTGTCAACCACATAGGAACAGTGACCATGTCTAAGGTATGTTGGTGTATCATGACTAGCATAGATGTGACCCACAATCATTTAATTTAATACACACCTGCTCTTCCAACAAACTGTAATACTCACCTTGACATTTAGTAAATTATTTAAGCATAACATTTCCACTAAATAATAATTTTAAAATATTGTGAATTTAACCAAATAGAGTCTCTCTTGAACTTTATTTCTCTGTTTATTTGCCTACTTATTCATTTATCTATTTATTTTTATTACTATTATCTGTTAGAGTTATTTTTTGACTTGTTCTATAACAAATTTATACAATGATCATTTAATTTTAAAATATGCTACATTATAGACTAATGCTACCTAGAAAAATGTAATTAGCTACTAACGTGAGCTACAGAAGTTATTTACAATTATTTCAGATGGTAAGAAGTATGAAATTAATTTTAATAATGTATTTTATGTAATCAATCATATCCTAAATATGATTTCAACATGTAGTCTGTATAAGAGATTCAGATATTTTACATGTTTAAAGAAAGCATATTAATTCTTTGGAATGTGACTTGTACCTAGTCCTGCTCTGTTCCCACCATTGTTGTGTATGAGCTCATTGTAGGAACCACTGTATCAATCCATCTCATTGAGAGTCTTCCTCTTGTTCACTGACCTTACACTTTACCAAGCATGCTTAGCTTTATAGAATGTATCAATTCAAATGAGTAATTTTGTGTGTTCAGTAGCCACATGTGTCTTGTGGCTGCCCTATTTGATGCCGCCAAGACTCCTGTGGATAAGGCAAAGCCTTCCTGATTTGGTCTCATCATCACTTTGATGAACAAGTCATAGGGAGAGAGAGTTGCCAGGTTTGTTGAGAACTTTTTGAAAGCCACAATATGATAAATGCAGATGGAGGCTCATGTATTCTAATGTTTTATATGAAAAAAAAGCAAAACAAAAACCCAAACAAACCTTATTTTATGCCAAAAATATTTGTCACTGTTTAATAAAAACTATTACTACAATATCAAAATATAAGAAGGGGAATTTTTTTAATGCTCATATTATTTCCATAGGTATATATTCAATTATTTGAATTTTTAAATTTCAATGCATTTTTAAATGATAGAGGATAATTTTAAAGACTGTTTTAGAATGATTCTAAAAGTCCACCTCCCACTGCTACCACTGCCATCAACCCCAGGTTGGTGATTTGAACTCAACAGTAGCTCTGTGGGCAGAGAGTGAACCTGTCCATTCTGGTACAGATGTGCAAGCAGAGAAACTCTATGGATAAGTTCCACTCTGGCCTACGAGCTCCTGAATCAGAATAGACTCAATGGGAGTGGGTTCAGTCTGGTTTACCTGTATATTATGAACTATGCAAAGGTATTTGTGTGATCATAACAGATTTATGGGTATCAGTTCAAATGGGAATGTCAGAATACTTGATTGTACTCATGTGGAAACTATATGTAGAACAAAAGGATACTGTGCGGTTTAAATTGAGAAACATATGTATTGGGATGGAATTACCTGGGAACCCGCATGATGTGAAGAAGACTGGCACGTTAGGATTGGAGGCAAACTCGTTACCAGCATGCAAGGTAGCACAACCTGGCTGGCTGCGAGTAAAGAGGATTTGAAGCACTTACTGTTGAAGATTCCAGATTAAGCCTTCAATGTGGATTATACTCTAACATAAAGCCAAAATGCTCACACCCGGACCAGTAAACAATGTCATGGTAAGCGACGAAAAGATAAAAATTATCAGGTTTTCATTTCCGTTGCACTTACGATAATTGTCCATTGAAGCAGCAACCAGGAAATCAGATAACATGTTCCATTGAGCCAACAAAAAGGACTTCTTTAAAGTACTGAAGAGTAAAGATGTCACGCGGAGGGCTGAGTTGCCCCTAACCCAAGCAATGGTGTTTTCCCTTGCCCCATCCGCCTGTGGAGCTGGATGCTGAAAGCATGAAGGATGGATGCCTTGGGGTTGTGCTGTTGGTCCAGAATTCTGAATTTACCATGGCACAGGAAGAAGAAATAAATCCGTTTTAGAGGAAGTACAGCCAGAATGCTCCTTCAGGGGAAGGGCATCATGCTTGGTAAAATAGAGGGTCAGAGAAAAAGAGAAAGATCTTCAAAAATATTGCTGTTGACTGACTGACTTGTGTTAAGAGTAAGATTAGATAAACATACACATCCCTTCAAAAACCTCCCAACTTACTACCACTACGGCAAGGCAAGGTAGAACTGTCCTGTGTTTTTCTGAGACGGTAACTCCTTACAGGAGGAGAATGCCCGTCTTTCTCCAGTGGGGTGGCTGTTGGTTTCACACTGTGGACTTCTCAGATCTCGGCTCACCAGTCATCACGATACCACCAGGCCTCCTTGTGTATCTTTTCGGAGTGGTTTATCCCGGTTGTAGTGGGTACATTTTATTCGGGAAGACTATTTTCATGCCTCAATTAGGGAAGTTTAAGGTTTCCCTGTTAAAAAAGTCTAAGTCATTTTTTTGGTTAAAGTTTTGCTGGCACCTGACCCACATACCACATAATCCAGTAATTCCACCATGTACAGAAGAATTGTGCAATCTTCACTACAATTTTAGAACATTTTCTTTTTCCCCATACATTGGCTATTCATATAATTTTTTTCAATTTTGCCAAAAATATACAACAACAACAATTTCTTCTATGTATAATTCAGTGCTGTTGATCATACTCATCACGTTGTACAGCTGTGACTGTTTTCTCCTCTTAGAGAATTTTCTAGATCTGTTATTTTCTGAGAGTATTTAAAAGACCTGGTGGCTTCATGGTTCCCGGTTGGGATGCGATCCACCAGGTCAGCAGTTCAAAACCACCAGCAGCGCTGAGGGAGTGGGGGCTTTCTACTCTGGTAAACAGCTGCAGTCTCGGAAACTGACAGGGCGAGCTCAAGCCTGGCCGGTAGTCTGTGTGAGTCAGACGGCAGTGAGCGTCTGTGTGGCAGGGAGGTTTCTGTGCCTCAATTCAGGTTTTCCTCTTAAGAGTTCAGGTCATTTCCTCGATCTGCCCTTTTCTGATATCCACGGATTCTGAATTAGGATTGAGAAAGCTGGCAGTGTGGACGATACTGTTCTCTTAGTTGATAAACACACATACTCTGTGCGTGTGAGTCCTTGAATGAATGCCGCCACCGCTGTAAACTCATGAGGAGATTTAAAATTTCAAATTTATACAAACCCTAAATAAAACATGGCATTGTTTAGGAAATGGTATATTGTACAATTTGATGTCAGAGCTGGACAGTTTGATATTTTTCTCTCCCCTGCTATAGTGAGAAAGAATACAATATTCAGTATACTTTTACAAGTAGCTTCATTTTTCTCCCAGAATATTAAAATTTGTCCCCATGTGCATAAATAATATTCATAGAATTGAATTCTCTCACTTTTCACTGCTCAGCAGAGCGAGAAAGATAAACACTAGATGCTGAAAAAAATAATAATGTTGAGTTGCAGTATTGAATAGCTAGGCTCCAGTTGTTTTTACACAGTTTTTAATAACCCAGATTTTCCAAGCAGCTGCCTTTTGATTCTTTGTGGAAATAGGCTAGTTGTAGGTTATGATAAATACAGGCCTCAGAAAATTAAAAATGAAATCATTATCATTGTTTTCATTCTTCCCTCTTATCTATTACTTGTAAGTGATTATAAACAGAAGTTGCCCTATTTTCTTTTTAAAATTGTATATTTTAAATGCCTATTAAAATAATCTGTATGCAAGTCAAGGAAGATAAAAAAGGGTAAATTGATTTTCTTGAGCTGAAGAACATTGACCTTTAGTAGTCTAGATACTCTTTGTACATCCCTTGGTAGGTGTTGCTGAATGTAATTTTCAAATGTTAAGTACACAGATAAAGAAGTTCCCACTCTGACTGGGGAGAGGGGGCTCAGGGAATGTAGATAATATTTAAGTTGCATGTTGAGGGTTACATAGGAGTTGGGAAAATGAATAAATAGAGAAGAGAAATAGCCTAAACAAAGCCATAGAATTCGGAGAGGACAGTGAATGCCCAGGGATTAGAAGGAAATTCATAAAGGCCAGAAATGTCAGAGCAAGATATCACTCGGAATATATTTCACTCCGTGAATCATGGAAAGTGAGCCTGGAAAGATAGTTCATGATCAGGTTATAGGTAGAGTGTTGCATATAAAGTGCCAGAATCTTTTTAGTAATTGTGTCATTTTTAGTCTAGATATGTGTCACTTAGAATTCATTAATGTTACAAGAAACCGGATACTGCTATGTGATTTGGACAGTGTGTGAACGCCATTATGAAACCCTATTAGAACCTGCTTCCAGGTCTACTCATCTTCTGTGGACATTTCAGTTGGAAGTGGCCTTTTACCTTTAATGCCTCCCACATGAAGTACTTTTCATTCTTTCTTTTTTTTAATAAATCATTTTAATTAGGGCTCTTACAGCTCTCATAACAATCCTGATATCAGTTGTATCAAGCTCATTTGTATATATGTTGCAATCATCCTTTTCAAGACATTTTCTTTCTACTTTAGGCCTTGGTATCCAAGTACTTTTCTTGATAGTTACTTTACTATTATTGGTAACATTGAATGAGCTACAAGGTGGTTCATATGTCGGTGTCTACCTTGAGTGCTTGTGCTGATTAGGTAACTCTGTTTTTCCAGGTGGTTGAGGGCATTATTTGGCAAGAGTTGGAGCTCAACTCTCTAATTTACAGATTAGAGTGACAGGTTATGTGGCAAACTGCTGTAGATCGGATGAGAAACCCGAGGAAGTGCGTTCATGTTTCACTAGGTGGGTACGGAATAAACTCGTGTATGCGCCGAGTTTGTCAGCACATTTTTATGCAGATTTTGTGATAAAGTTACGTGCCTCAGCTGATATTCGGGTCAGCTTATACGTGAGTATACATGGTAGCTTGTCAAGTGGGAGTGTTACCAGTGTAATAGCTAGTCTGTTTCTGACCAAGATAGGTTGATTAGTAGAATTTCAAGAAAACCCTTAGTAGGGCCATCTAGCTGAAAAGCACCAAAGCCCACATGGAAGAAGCACACCAGCCTGTGTGATCACGAGGCGTCGAAGGGATCACGTATCCAGCATCAAAGAACAAAAAAATCATATCATTGTGAATGAGGGGGGGTGCAGAGTGGAGACCCAAAGCCCATCTGTAGGCAACTGGACATCCCCTTATGGAAGGGTCGTGGGGAGGAGACAAGCCAGTCAGGGTGCAGTGTAGCAACAATGAAACATACAACTTAACTCTAGTTCTTTAATGCTTCCTACCCTGCACTATCGTGATCCTAATTCTACCTTATAATTCTGGCTAGACAAGAGGATGTACAGTGGTATAGATAGGAACTGGAAACACAGGGAATCTAGGACGGATGGTCCCCTCAGGAACAGTAGTGAGAGTGACGATACTGGAAGGGTGGGGTGGAGAGGGGGAACCGATGAAAAGGATCCACATATAACCTCCTCCCTGGGGGACCGACTACAGAAAAGTGGATGAAGTGAGATGTCAGACAGTGTAAGATGACAAAAATAATAATTTATAGATTATCAAGGGTTCATGAGGGAGGGGGAGCGGGGAGAAAGGGGGAAACTGAGGAGCTGATGCCAGGGGCTTGGGGGGAGAGCAAATGTTTTCAGAATGATGAGGGTAATGAATGCACAAATGTGCTTGACACAATGGATGGATGTGTGGATTGTGATGAGTTGTATGAGCCCCCAATAAAATGATTTTAAAAAGAAACCCCTTACTTGAACAAACATGGAAGCCCTTCTGATCTGCATGATCTTGAGGATCATGCCTTTCTATAAAAGGCTTCTCTGTAGGCTGAGGAGTAAATGGTACTGCGGATACCTAGTTACTCTCTCATGGCCAGTCTTTCCTTTTTCCAGGCTGTGCTCGGGGTACCCAGGGCCTCCATGTGTCTAACCAAAGTGCCCGAGCACACTAGGAGAAGGGTTTGATACCTCCTCCCTCAGTATCCTCCCAGGCACAGCAAACAACCCGCTTATCCTTGAGAAATAAAGGAAACAATCTGAATTTAAATGTGTGTCGTAGCTTGCACATTTGCATGGTGCCTCAGGTGGGAAGAAATGACCACTCACCCATTCACTAACTGCCATTGAATTGATACTAACTCATTGCAACCCTACAACACAAGGTAGACCTCCCCTGTGAGTTTCTGAGCCTAACTCTTTATGGGAGGAGAAAGTCTGTCTTTCTCCTCTAGAGCTGCTGGTGGGTTGGAACTCCTGACCTTGAGTTTAGTATCCCAAAGGGCAATCACTACCCCACTAGAGTTCCTGTAGAAAAGACCATAGGCAGTATATATTCCATTTACACCCAGAAAATGTTAAAGTTGGCCTTTCTAGATCTCATGAGGTTCTTGGGAGTACAGATGTTGAAATTATCAAGAAACTCCCAAGAGAAATTGAGGCCTATCAATTAAACTAATTTTTCTTGCATTTTTCTATCTTATCTCCCTTATTTTGTTAGTCAGGGACTGCCTTCTGTGTTTATACTTTCAAAGTTTTCTATCTTTTTTATTTCAAATAATGAAAAATAAAAAAGGATTTCTAAAACAAGTGTTTGAGGACTTTTGAATTCTGCTATTCAATATTAGTTCCCTAGGATGTCATTGTAAAATTTTCCTAGTCATTGGAATTAGATTAGAAGCAACAAATTGTTTCCAAGATGTACTATATACTTATGCTTATAATCAAGTGATATATTAAAAAAGTGTCAGCTTGCAAGTAGTAAACTAAGTAAATGTTGTGCTGCTTGTGGAATTATTTTCATTCCATTTCCAAAATCAAAGATACTAGTACTTCAGCTTCATGTGTTTTCTTTCATGCTAGACTCCTGTTTATGCTTATTTGAACAGGTAGTGCTGTTGGGTAATATACAAGTACTGTACTATTGTGATGTTGGCTCTCTGGCGGTACAAATGTTCAATGCTTGCTTCTGATTAAAAGGTCAGTGGTTTGAATCCACAGAGCAGTTTCATGAAGGAGATGCCTCTTGATCTGTTTTTGTTCTCACTGCAGTTTAATCCTATAAGGACAGTTCTGCTGTGTCATATGAGGTCTCCATGAGTTGATAAGAACTAGACTGGACAGCAGCCAACAATGATATAGTAATGTAAATATGTATTTATGCATATCATTGTGTACTGGTATGTGAACCACCAGCAGTTCCACAGGACAAAGATGAGGTGTTCTACTCCTGTAAACAATTACAATCTTGGAAACTTGCAGGGGCAATTCTAGTCTGTCCTATAAGTTTACTGTGCGTCAGAATGAACTTGATGGCCGGGAGTTTGGCTTTTGATTTCTGTTTGTTTGTTTGAGATGAACTTGTTTGTTACTAAAGACTTCAAGTCCATTTCATTTTTACTTTGAATTTTTAAACTATGTACTGACATGTATATCCAGGCGGGCTAGTCCCTTAAGTAAGTCTTCACACAACATTTTAAAAGAGTGTTGTTTTCTTTTGATTAGAAGAAAAAGGCGAGTAATAAAGGACTGATTTAGAGTAGTTACAGGAAGGTCTTCTAAGTGGGTTCACTGGTTTTACATGACCTCAGCCAAACATTTAACTCAATCTGTGAAAACAATGAAGTGTTTTTCTTGAGAGCAGGAGAGCAAACACACGTGGTAGTTTGTCAAGGAAGCCAGAGAGCTGTTTTGATTTTTAGCTGACATGTTTATTTCTCTGAAGAGAATGGATGCTTATTACATTTTGTGGATTATCAAGATTTACTTTTAATATTCCACAGTGCGGAAATTAATGATTTCCACCTATAATTTTTGCATCACCCTAATAAAGAAAGCTATTGGACAATTTGGATATCAGATGGTTGCTTTCCAAAATCATATTGTGGTTTTGAAATTGTCCTGAGTAAATGCTCTGTTAGAATCTGCACATTGTCAGTTCTGATTATTCTGAGTCACTTTTGATTTCTTAAAATTTCTGTTCAAGACTATCTAATTAAAAAGTGAATAGAACTTTTATGTTGTAAAAATCGTGTCTAGCTATAGACTACTTGATCAGGCTGATGTATGACTCAACCATCAAGGAGTAATTAAGAAGGGGTTTAATGAATTTAGGGGAGTTTAAAATTATGTGACTAGTTTTGTTTTATATCAGTTTCACAGTACTTAATGAAAGTAGATATATAATATCTACTCTATTAATATCTATAATATAACAGTATAACAAAAATTGTTTTTTATGACGAGAACAAATTAGCTTTTTACAAAATTTTGTTGAAATTATTATTCTAGAAGGTAGTGATGTGATATACAAAGGGGTACCCAAACAAAAACAAAAACAGGAAAAAGCTCCACTGGGCACAGCTTTCGTAGTATGCATTTTTCCTGCCAGGCAAGCATCAGGCAGCTTGCTCTGAGTTAGTGCACCCAGTGTGTTGCCTGGGAAGGTTCTCACTGGTCACAATGAATTTGTTTGTAAAAGTAGTGCCTCTCACACCTGTGTGTGTGTGTGTGTGTGTGTTTGATGGTCAATTTAAGAGAACAGCATGTGGCTCTGAAATTCTGTTTCTTGCTTGTGGCAAAATGCCGCAGAAACTGTTGTGATGTTGAACACAGCTTACAAGGACAGTGCTATGGGAAAAGCGCAAGTGTCTGAATGGTCTTCCTATTTCAAATAAGGTGAAATGTCAGTTAATGACTAACCTTGTTCTGAACATTCATCAGCTTCCCAAACTGACAAAAATGTAGACAACATTTGTGCACCCGTGCTCGAAGACTGACAACGGACTGTTGAAGAGAGGGGAAGTTATCCGGACTATCGTGAAGCTCAGTTCTGTGAATTTTAATGGAATGAGAAGAGTCGCTGCAAAATTTGTTCCTCAGCAAAAAGAGCATTGAGGGAAACATGCCGTGCTTTGAAAGAACAGCTCCTAGTCGACCCTGACTTTTCCTCCAAGGTCATTACTGGTGATGAGACATGGTACTATTCTTACAACCCCCAAAGCAATCATCAATCTAGCCAGTAGAAGATGTCATTGTCACTTCTGATGCTTGTTTGTTTTTGGGTTTTTTGGATAGGAAGGGGGATAGTGCATTTGGAGTTGGTTCCACCAGGTCAGACTGCTAATCAAGTTTTCTATTTAGATCAGTGGTTCTCAACCTGTGGATCATGAACCCTTTTGGGGTCGAATGACCCTTTCACAGGGTCACCCGACCCTTTCACAACAGTCGCCCAATTTATAACAGTGGCAAAATTATAGTTATGAAATAGCAATGAAAATAATTTTATGGTTGGGGGGTTCCTACAACATGAGGAACTGTATGAAAGGGTTGTGGCATTAGGAAGGTTGAGAACCACTGATATAGATGTTAGAATACAGTGTAACAGTGTGCAACAAAAAAAAAGCCTGATTTGTGCCAGATGTGGCACTGGTTGTGACACCACGACGATTCATCTGCTCACACAGGTATCTCAGTGCCCCAGTTTTTGCCAAAAAACAGCATGCCTCTCTTGGCCTATGCACCTTTCTCAGTTGACCCTCTCTGTGTGACTTCTTTTTGCTTCCGTGAAGAGGGACATGATAGGGCAGCAATTTGATGACATAGAAGAGGTGTAAGAAAAACAAGGGAGGTGCTATCCAAACAGATGAGTTTGAAAAATATTTCCAAGAAAGAAATCACGGATTTGACCAATATATTATGTGTAATGGAGAGTATATTGGAGGTGAAGGTTGTTTTATATTAAAAAAATTCAATACATAGCTTTGGGGAAAAATTTCTCTTTCGGTGGGGGTACCCCTTCCTATAAGACTCCACTCAGCCCTAAAGTACATGGGAATTTATATATATTCTCTATTTTCTATGTACTTAATCAGAATTTATTTACATTTTTTATATCCTGTACTCAAGTGATATAGTGATTCACACTACCCTTGTGGGAAAACAAAACCAGTAAGGTCTGTTATTAAGTAGCAAAGAATCGAGTGAAGCAGATGAAAGAGATAAAAATAGCTCAGCTGTTTGAAAAAGCCTTTAGTAATGAAATTATGTTTGCACCAATTTATAATAAGATTTCATCATTTTGAGTACCTATACTTGTCCTTAACAAATAACTGTTTAATTTTGGCAAATAGATGTAGGTATGTGTGTGGGTGTGCATTATCAGGAACATCTGCTTCTGCTTCTGAATATCCCAGAGTTCAGGACAGAATCAATTATTATCGTGAAATCAATTAATTACAAGAAAGTGTTCCTTGTACTGGATATTTTTGTACAAAAATGTTCTCTTCCTTTCATTTTCATTAATTTCCCCAGTGTCAAATTTGCCACATTGCTCTGGGATCTTAACGGGAGCATGACGATCTGCACTTAGTATTGTGTACTGGCTGTAGAGGCACATGGAGCTCTCAGTTGACCCTGTAGGGGGCAAGAGCTCTGACCTCTCCTCCACGAAGCCAAGAATCTACCTAGAAGCTTTGACCCCATCCACACTTTTCTAATAACTTATAGTTGACCACAATGCTACTGATAACAAAACTAACTGTTAGCATATATGTCCATTTAACAGCTATGAATTATATATTGCATCCACATAGAAATGGCATTTTCAATATGAGAGAAAGAAGCATTTTGCCAGAAGTGCAAAGTTTTCACATCTGCTACTGCTGTTATAGTGATGGCTTAACAACGTCCCTTTCTTCTTTGACGGTGGTGTCAGGTTGGGCTCTCTAGAGATAAAACCAGGAATGCTGGTATGTGTTGTAGCAGGAAGAGATTTATATATAAAAAGCGAGTTAAACAGCTGCAGAAATACATCCTGTTCAAGTCAGCCTACTCTGCTGATGACTCTTGGGACGAGTAGGTGATGCAACCAGACCAGGGCGATGAAGCAAAGATTGCAAAGGGCACAGGTTAATGGATTCAGAGTTCTGAACCAGGCCGAATAGCTCCACTGTCAGTAGTCCCCGGGTAGCTTCTGGAATCAGAAGATGACACACCAGGAGACTGAAGCACTAGACACAAGATCTACCTCTAGGAGATGGCAAAGGGGTAAAGAGGCATCCGTTTTGCCAGGTCACTCTTTCTTATACCAAAAAGGCTTCTGACACTAAGAAGATATCATCAGGCTGACAGGTTGAGCTTAGCTCCTCCCTACTCTTCCCAAGAAGAGTCCAGTTGACATAATCCATAACGACTGCAAATGGTCCTCTGCTGGATTCCTTACCTTGAAAAGACAGGCATCACAGCTGCAGACTTCAATCTGCAGTACATATTAAGCAAGTCAGCTTTTTCATGTAGTGTTATATGAGTGTCCCTTGGGAGCCCTAATAGTATCGCTAGTGACACTTGGTATGGATCCTATGGTGTTATCAAAGTTTACTATGGCACATGGACATCTGAAAGCAGAGAAGACTATAAATATGTTTACTTGCATTTTGTTGACAACACAAATGTATTTGACCATGAGATTCATGATACATTGTGGATAACATACTGAAGAATGGGAGTTCTAGAACACGTAAATATGTTCATGCAGAACATGGACACAGACCATGAGGCAGTTGTGAGAACAGAATAATAGAATACTGCATGGTTTAAAGTCAGGAAAGGAGTGTGACAGTTTGTATCCTCTCACCATACTTATTCAATTGGTATGCTGAACAAATCTGATTATATGAAGAACTCAACATCAGGATTAAAGGAAGATCAATTAAGAGACTGCAGTATTCAGATGATGATATACCTTGCTTGCTAAAAGTGAGGAGTATTTGAAGTAATTATTGATCAAGGTCAAAGACTAAAATATTCAGTATGGATTACAATTCAATGTAAAGAAAACTAAAACCTTCACAACTGGGCCAATAGAAAACATAATAAATGCAGAAGAGATTGAAATTGTCCAGGATTTTGTTTTACCATGTAGGTTCATGTATAACCTGACCCAAATATCAGTCGAGGCACCTAATTTTACCACAAAACTGTATTTAAAATGTGCTTAAAAGCTCAGCTTAAACATGAGTCTATATGGTACTTGGATCCACAATTAAGACTCATAGAAGCAGCAGTCATGATATCAAACAACACCTTACACTGGGAAAATTACGACCAAATATTATTTTAAATGTTAAAAAGATGATGTCACTTTGAGGACTAAGTTCTGCCTAACCCAAGTTGTGATATTTTTAGTTAGTTCATATGAATATGAAAGCAGGGAAGTGAAGAAGGAAGAAGGGGAAAGAATTGATGAACTTGAATTATGATGTTGGCAAAGAATATCGGACTGCCAGAAGAACAAAGAAATCTGTGTTGATGGAATCTCCTTAACGTTTCATGCACTTCACACATGTTCTCAGGAGGGATCCATCCTTGGGAGCATAATTCTTGGGAAAGCAGAATGTCAGTGAAAAATAGGGTGAATTGACTTAGTGATTGCAACAGCGGGCTCAAACCTTTCATGGCTCGGTGTAGGCAGTCTGCTGTAAGTAGGGTCTCTATAAATATGAACTGACTTGAAGGCACCTAACAACAATAACATATTTAATACTTTTTTACCCTTAACGAGTGAGACAAATAGAAAAGAATAGAAAATCCATTGAATATGGATTTATCCATTTTGTCATTGAATAGCTATAACAAATTAATCAACAGAAGTTAGAATTTCAAATAATTTTCTATAGATAACCTTTTAATAATGTCCTGGAATAATTTTTTAACTACATGGAAATGATAAAGTTATACTGATTCCTAATACCATTGTGCTAGGTAGGGTTCTCTGGAGAAACACAACCAGGACACTTATGATTTTATATATAAACAACGAGAAGGAATATAACAGCTAGTTAGTCCACACAGCAGTGCAGAGGGCTCAGTTCAGCTCACTTCCAAGAAACACTTAATATACTGGAAGTCCTTCGGTTCAATGGGCTTCCAGGTCCAAGATCAAGGAAGCAAGGCAGACAGAATCTGCCCACTGACTGCAGGGTGGGTCAGCAACAGTCAGTAGCTCGTAGCTCGAGAGCTTAGTGAAGCAGGCCCTGGTGGGTTCTCAAACTCATTCACAGAGACAGGATCCACCAGCCTCAAGCTCAAACAATGTATGCACCAGCAGCATGGTGAAGCAAGTCTCAAAGCAGGAGCCTCAAGCTCTAGCAGCATGATCCAGGGGTTGGCTTGGCTGATAGGTAGTGTAGCACACAGATTGAGTCAGAGCACTAGCTAAAGCAGTAGCATGCTGGTCTGATCACCAGGGAACAAGAGGGAGATGGTATGCCAGCTGTCTTTATTTATTTCGGTCATTATCCAATCAAGCTGCGACCTGATTAAACCCTCTCACATGTTCCTTTTGACCTAGTTGGCACAATAAACCTAACTATCACAACTATCTACTTGGATAAATTTTTACTGGAGCAGAGATTTAAGTTTTGAATGTAGAATTACAAAAGTACTCTGGATGAGAGAAGGGGGGGGGGCTGATGAATGCCTCTGTAATCTGGGAATGGGCAAAATTTCCCAAAGTTAATAATGCTACACAAAAAAAAGATGAAAAATGACAATCTTTTGTGGCTCAGATCTTTGTTTTTTAATGTCATAAAAAATAGAAAGAAGATGCTTAGGTCAGGTTCTGTAGAGAAGCAAAACAGGGATGTGTGTGTGTATATATATATATATATATACATATATATATACATAATTTATATGAAGAGAGAACTTTATATTAAGAAATTAGCTAACACAGTTGTAGAAACTGCCTATCCAGGAAGTTTTCAAATTAGTGGATCAGATTTTAAGCTTGAAGCATTTCTGGACTGGAGAAGACCAGGGGGTTGATGGCTATGAAGGCAAATGGATCTAAGATGAGCAAGTCAAATGGCAAGTCTCTGATGACTCCTGGATCAGAAGACAATATGGCGGGCCATTGACTGAAGCACCAAGTAGAGCTAGTGTTTCGACAACATCCTTTTTGTTGGAAGGAGGTCACACCCTTGAGTAGAGGAACCTTATTTGTAATTGTATCAGCACTGTTCGCTCAGTATGAGGGTACCTTCTGCCCTAATCTTATCCCATTATGAAGCCTTAGAACTGATTAACTTGGATACATTGTTTTAGGTCAGGTCATGGGCGATTACTATGTGTGGACTGTCAAACCACTGAGAATCCTGACCCAGCTAAGTTGATGCACAACCTTAACTTTCACAGAAGAGCAGTAAGGAGAGAAGGAAGGATGAAAGCAAAGAAAGAGATGAATGAGAGGAAAGAAAGGAAGAAAGGAGTCACAATAAAATTAAAAGATATTATTGACTGGAAAATTATCTGCAAGTATTATCATAGAGAAGAAACAATCGCTATACTATTTAAACAGCTTATTAAGAAATCAAATGTTTGTGTCTTAGGGTCTGGGATTGTGGGGAGAAACAAGAATCTTCATTTCTGCTGATAGTCAAAGATAAAAGAAGGTTTAAAGAAATGTGTGGAAAAATTACTTTATCTTTTAATTCCACTTTTCCACATGCATTTTGAAGTTCCCTTGTATAGTGTAGCAACATATGTTTAAAAAAAAACCTAATGGAAAAGGCTACTTATTGTGGCACACTGTTTATAATAGCAAAATAGTAATAATAATGAGGCACATATCCATCAGTGAAATACTTCTTGGAGAAGAAACAGTAACTCTCTATTAAAGTGATAGATGGCAATGAAACTCCCATGGCCATCAAGTCAGTGTAGATTCATAGTGACCCCCTGTGGGTTTCCCAGCCTTTAAACACTGATAGGAGTAAAAAGCCCAGTCTTTCTCCTGTGGAGCTGCTGGTGGTTTCAAACTGCCGACCTTGTGGATTGCAGTCTATGCAAATATCTCTCTATAAAATTCCTAAGAAATGTACAAGAGATAGAATGAGCAAAAATAGTGGGGAACATTTATATAATGAAGTAACATTTATCTAAGCAGTAGGGAAGTGGGAATTGTCATTACTTATTTCATTTAATAGCTATTTACTTATATTTTAAAATGGCTATGTAGAGTAGTGTGAGGAACACAGTTGTTACATCTGGCTATTGAACCAAGTATTTTACAGAATTGAAAAATAAAATTTTAAACTAAAAGAAATTTCAAATGATAAAATTGTCCGCCCAGTTAATGACCTCGGCATGCACAAGTCATTTCTGAATGTCTTTACAGGACGTCCTTACTGAGCTGTGATGTTGTTAGCCACCACAACGTTCACTTATCGCAGCCTTGTTTCAAGAGAAAAAGTCCCTGCCTGGTCCTGTGTCATCCTCAGACTCGCCCGGAGTGCTCAGGTCCCCTGTGTACTTACTGCGTCAGTCCATCCCACGCAGGGGCTTCCATGCCTTCATTGGACCTCTTCTAGGGATTGATCTCTCCTGGTGCCACGTCCCAAGGGATCAGGCAAAGAGTATTTTGTTGTGATTTACAAGGGTTGGCACAGTGGCCGCAACAGTGAACTCAAACGTAACAATTGTGAGGACGGTGCATGGCGGGGGTGTTCCCTTCTGTTGTGCACAGAGTTCCTGGGAGTCAGAATGGACTGGGTGCCACCTGACAACGACAATGACATAAAGTTTGTATTGGCTCATTTTTGAAATAGCTTCCCAAGATTTTCTTCCTGGTGTGTCTCAGTCCCTAAGCTGTGTTACAATCTATGGAACACCAGTGGTCCTGCTGGTATTTGAAATACCTGGGGCATAGGTTCTTGTATCATAGCAACAGACAAGCCATTGGAGTGTGGCAAATGGTCAGGTGGGGTAGTGGTGGTGGTGGTGGTCATAATAATAAAAAGCACTCTGAAACATTTAAATTGCCTTGTAAAATGATATTTTTGAGTGGTGTTGATATGAGAGACTATTGGGTACCTTGAGGGCTCCATCAAATCAATAATTAAATATTGATTATGCAAAGATGAGGTCTAGTCCCATGACTGCGGAAGAATTTAACTGATGGATTAAATTAAAACCTTGAAGTATTGAGTATGAATTATTAGTATGACTTCATTTCTTAGTTTTATACTAAATGAAATTTTAGCTCTACTATCTGAATTAGCCATAGAAAGAGCGACAAACGCCAGTAATAATGAGTGTCGATAGCACCCAGTGTTTGGTACTTAAATACCATTTTTCACTAAAACAGGTCAGCAAATCTTGCAGAATTAGCTGATTCCAGTCTGGGGTAAATATTTATTGGGCATATCTAAATCAACATAAACCAGAGAAACGATCAAAACTGTCACTAATTCTCCCCCAGGCAGCAGATAAATCCAGCAGACCAAAGTGATATCACTAAAGTGATGACGGTAAAACCATTAAAACCACAACCCGCCTAACTAGGCCAAACATGCATGCTCAGTCTAACAGCATGGCAGCCTGCTTATATGAAAGATTTAAATAGGACCCAGAGTATCCTAACATCATAGTCAGAATGTCCATAATACAGTAAAAATCTGTCTTACTAAGACCCAAGAAAATCACAACTTGAATAGGACAAGATAATCAACTGAAGTCAGCATCAAAGTAGGCAATTTCAGCGCTCTCATAAAGTTATGCTAAAGGATCGACTTCAGAAATCCCACAGCAGTCTATTTTAAATCCTCTCGAAACAAATGAAAAGAGACAAGAGAACCTCAGGAAGGAAAGAGAGAGTACTTTAAAATTAAAGACCCAAAGGAAAACTATGGAACTGAAAAATATAAAAACAATTGCTGAGTAAGTTCAATAGCAATATGGAGATGACAAGATGATCGAAGCAGTGGGCTTGAGGATAGAATTCCCTCAACAGAAACAAATGATGAAAATAGAGTGAATAGCGACTAAAATGAACAGACTCCAAGAAACCCATGGGGCAGTAACAAAAGATTCAATCACCATACTATATCAGTGGTCCTCAATATGTGGGTCGTGACCACCTTTGGGGGTTGAATGATCCTTTCACAGGGGTCACCCACTCATAATCATAGCAAAATTAGTAGCAGAAATAATTTTATGGGGGGGGTCACCACAACATGAGGAACTGCATTAGGAAGGTTGAGAACTACTGTGCTATGTAGTCTGAGAAGGAGAGAAGAAAGTGGGGCTGAAATAATATTTGAAGAAAGAATGACTAAATACTCCCCCGTGTTGAATGAAAGGTTAAAATCTATAGATCTAGGAAGCAGAGAAAACCCAAAGTAGTCTAAACCCAAAGCAACCCCCAGATAACGAAACCTTTTGTCCACCGAACATGTGGAAAAGCTCTGCCAAGCATCCAGAGCGAAATGACACCAGGTAGCCTCGTTTGGAAAGACAGCAACTTTCTCCCCAGGCTCAGGTCTACACAAGAGGCCGTGGTAGCTCCGTGATAGACTTCTTGCATGTTTTGTTAGCAAATTGTCAGCAAGGCTACCTTTTCTAATGAGCACCGTGTCACAGAGAGCAGACCAGGAAGGCCAGCATGGTGGCTGAGCCAGATAAGTCAAACCAGCAAGGGACCGAGTGGGAGAATGTACAAACAGTTTCTGAAGCAGTTGTTAATTGCCCAGAAGAATGTTTGTTATTTTGAGTGAAATGATGATGATATTTCATACTTGCTCTTATCAGCCTCTCCGGAAGCATGCATTTTGATGGAGACCTAATCTTAACTGAGGATGCACTGGCAGAGCTCTATTTTCTAAAAGAGTGGAGGGACACCTGGAAGCACAGACTCAGAGAATGGCTTATGCTATGAAATGCCAGGCAGAATAAAGTGGAGCAACCAGCAGAAAGAAAAAGGAATTAACAAAAAATCGAAGTCTTTTTATGGAGAGGGGAAAAAAGTCCTTATCAATTTCTAGATTATACATTTCAATTCTATCGGGCATGTGGGAAAAACAAAACAAAAAATCACCCTAATGCACATTTTTTAAAGGATAGGTGTGTTGCCAAGTACCTGTTGGCATTCACGTGGCCAAATTTTATTTTTAAAGATGTATCAAATCACAATCAGAGATAGTTTTCAAAATAAAGAAAATTAATAGAGTTTAGAGCATGTTAGATTAAACTAAGTCAACTGTACTCTAGAAAGTAGTGTTCTTTTTTGAGAAATGATTTTTTTGGCCAAGGTACTTTTCCTTTCACAGAAGGATTCTGCATTATCTCCAATGATCGCATCCAATAAAACGTGGTTGAAAGTCTAGATCTACTATATCCATGCTGCTTCAGTTACTTTTAATTGGAACGGGACTCGGGTAACCTGTGGGAATCTGTGCTCTGCTGATGGACAGCCCTTCATGGCTTAAGCCGCCATGGAATTTCCCCTTGAGTGGATCTATCTTGTAAACAGTAGCTGGCTCTGCTGAAAATAGTCAGAGGGTGGATAGCAATTGACAAAAAGCCTTTTTTAAAGCTAAGAAAGTCAGAGAAATATAGATTTGTTTATCCTAGATGGCAAGGGCTTCATTCTGTAAATCTAAAACATCTGAAAGACGCCTCATGTTGGTGAGGATCCAAACATTCTTCTTGCTAAAGTGCCTAAATACTTGTTTTAATATCAATCTAATACACGAGTTATAATGAAGTTTTTAAAATAATATATCTTGAGATATATGATGTTATCTGTTTCCTTTTGATAAATGTTTAAGTCTCTCATTTTGTATTTTCATCAGCATATTCTCACTGACCCAAGATACACATTGTATCAACTAGAATGAATAATGAAAGTGTTGCTTACATAACATAACGCAACTTTCTTCAATTGAGATCTGAGCATCTTCGACTCTTGGTGATTTTACTATGGCTTTCCTTTCCATTGTTATTGCCTTCTTTCAGTGAAAGTAACTGGCACTTGAATGAAAACCACAATTGCTTTTTATCTTTTTTACATTTTATTAGGGGCTCATACAACTCTTAGCACAATCCATACTTATACATACATCGATTGTATAAAGCACATCCGTACATTCTTTGCCCTCATCATTTTCAAAGCATTTGCTCTCCACTTAAGCCCTTTGCATCAGGCCCTCTCCCCCCCCCTTTTAAGACTCATATCTATAGATAAAGAATAGCGTACAAATATGACAGCTGGACAGAAATAAGTACATATATTCCAACTTTAAAGAAATATTAAGCACTTTATATGTAATTTGGTGATAGAAGCACTTAGTTTATTTAAAGGCACTATTGTATTCATCAATCTATGTATTTATTTCTGCCAATCCCTTTATTTTATTTTTTGAACCATTTTATTGAAGGCTCTTATAGCTCTTATAATAATCCAGAAACCCGTTGTATCATATTTGTACATGTGTTGCCATCATTATTTTCTAGACACTTGGTTTCTATTGATCCCTTGTGGTCAGCTCCTCTTTTTGGTCCCCTGCCCCCCACCAGCCCCTCATCCTCCGGGTCCCTTGATGAATTATAAATTATTATTATTTTCATATCTTACACCAGCCACTGTTTCCCTTCCCCCATGGTCTCTGTTGTTCTTCCCCACAGGGTGGGAGGTTATGGTTATGTGTCCATCATTGTGAGCGGTTCTCCTTTCCTTCCTCCTTCTCCCCACCTTCCCCCTCCACGCCTGGTATCGCTAATCCCATTCCTGTTCTTGGATTCTGTAAGGCACTATTTTAATTAGAGAAGCAATTTGACTCTCAACATTCTCAAATAGTAGGCCATTATCATCTTGATACTAAAGATAGTAGAGTGCAAGAAGCATATCAGATACCTTCCACATGCACATATAAATGTAATATGTTAGTAACACATAGCTGATATTTTGTGTGCAGGTAATACAGTCACGATCAAGTTGGCTTTCACCCAGACTTAAGTTTCTTTTGAGAAAACAGATAAATGCCATTTTATACATTACAGCGTTAAACAAGGAAAGAGACATGATCTCAATAATTTGATAATTTAACATGAATTCATCCAATAACACATTGTTATTGAGCCAATTAAAATTATTTGGATAATGTGGAATGGGATTCTCCTTTTAGAGTCAGATACATGTTTTAAACAAGAACTAAGTAACGTGCATCAGTGAGCAGTGTTCTTACAGGTCAATGAGTAATTTAATCTCTGTCTTCAGGTATTTGGGTCACCTTGTGGGGAAATATGCAATGAGGGCTCAGGTTAAGCCATTTGTGATGTGTCTGACCGATAGATGTAGCTCATAGTATTTATGTTGGAAATCAAATAAAACAAGTTAGAGCCTATGAAATGTGCATTTTTCACCCAACCCGTCCTTTATCTATGCTTTCCCATTCACACCTACACTAGTATACAGTTACTTTTACACCCAAACTTTTCTTCTTTTTAAAACTATAGTCTTAACTCAGTACATGAATTTTTACATAGAAAAGTAAACTAAGCCCTTAAACATTTTCTCTTAGTATGTTTCAAGATATATTTTTGTTTTTGTTTTTCATTAACCATTTTAGAATCTTGGAATATATTTTGGAGAGATCCTGGGATACACACAGACATTGAGCATCATGGCTTCACTTCTTTACTAGAAGTAGAAAAATATCATGTATACGCTCTATAAAATATTTATGATAAAATCGTAAGGATGATAGGAAATAATTACAGAAGTAATTATCTTTAGAATAGGCATAGTGGAAAACTAAGAGTTACAAACTCTGAGGACCTTTACAACTCTGAAAAATCTTGATTCATAAGATCTAAAACTCAGAGGTCCAGAAGATTTGGCTCCTCAAATACCTAAACATAAGCTTTTGCTTCATTCTTTTTAAAATCAGCAATAACATCTACATTACCAAATTATCATTGCTCATGTGACTCAATCCATAGGATTTGTTACAATGAATTCTTCCCTCTTTTTTGGGACATTGGTTTACCTGGTTCCCCAGACCACTGCATTCTCCTGCATTTCTTTCTCCCATGCTATCAACTCCTCTGGTGTCTCCACTGAATTCACTCTTCTTCTGAAATAGTTAAAGCTTATTGTGCCAACCCAGCCAATAAACACATGTGGAGTTAATTGAAGGAAGGAGAGATAAATGGGTGAACCTCGTCTTTCAAGTTCTCAAGTCTCTTGCTTTGTGATGGTCCGACCAGGGTGCAGCTGCCTTAGCCAGTTCCCTGCTTCAGCTGGCAAGCCTCACTTCCTATAAGACATTCCTGAGGAGAAGCTCCATGGACCTACCCCGATGAAGCCCTGGGTGCTGGAGCAGCCGTGTGGAGACCCCTGCCAACACTGAGATGCTTACACGCTCACTGATTTGGTTTTCCTCCTGCAGTCAGCATCATAGTGTGTGTTTTGTGAGGTGGAGGAGGATTTTGTGGATTGGTGTCATACATGTGGGTTCATGTTGGACTTGTGGGCTTGGGGAGCACTGGATTGGGATGTTTTCTTGATGTGCACTTACCCTTTATATAAAATGCTCTCTTATAAAAAAAAAGAATAGGCATAGTGGTGATTGCTTACAGCTGTTCTTCCCATTGTCTGTTGAGAGATTGCTGTTCCCCTGGATTAAGAGATCACAGGACGGATCGGTGTCAAAGGCAGGATTGGAGCCCTGGGAATCTAATGAAAATCTTTATTCTTTACTAATTCCCCGTACAAAAGAAGAAACCACACATTTGTGTGTGTTCTTGGGAAAGGAACAAATATATGAGAATATTCAAGAACCACTAAACTCTTCTGTCTAGGACAGAAAGGCAAATGAGTTTCCTTTGCACAAGCTTATTTATTCATCATTTCTGCCCCCTCTGCTCGGTTGCTTCAAAACTTGCCATCGAGAAGCACTGTTTATTGCCTAAGAAGGACCAATAATTCAAAATCCTCTTATTGTTTTGCAGTGAAGATGCCGTGTTCTTGGATTTATTAATTAATTACTGGGATTTCATGAAAGCTTATCTTTTCTAGAGTTTTGAAGCTTAAAAAAATAAAGAAAAGAAGAGAAATGAAAGGAAGGCTTACATATTCCCTTGAAAAGAAGCAGAGGTCGTCCAGGAGCGTAGGTTGTAAGCAGTTTTCCATTTCTGAGTGTGATGCTCCTTTCCTTTGATGCATTTTTGAAAATATGCATCAACTCGTTAATAAAACAATGGTTTTAGCAAGGAAAGAAATGAAAATACATTTCCTTTCATGAGTCTCCTGGCTTTCTTTAATTGTGCAAAATTAAAAATCCTCATATGCTTTTGCAATGTGTCAATCATCTAGCAAAGTGGCCATTTTTAATTTTTCTTTAAGGCTACACATTTTTATAGTATTGCTAATACTAGTTCTGAAACTACATTTCAGAGGAAAAAACTTTCTAGGAGTATTTATAGTTTCCTTTTCTGAATAAGAAAACTGCTATTATATAGATCTTATGATACATAGATATTCACCTCTCTACCATTTCTAATCAACACATATTTTTTAAACTTAATAATCCTAGTGACAAATTTTATACATTCAGTCACAGGAACAAATTTGCTTAGGAAGATAAAGAGATAAGAATTAAATTACCACTGATAATTTTCATAAGATTGCACTTCAGTGGAGTGTTTATGAAGATATGTATTATCTTTTTTACTTTTGTAAATATATTATTTCCACCAGGTGCTGTAGTACTTTTGAATTATAAATATATATATTTGAATTATAAATATATATATATATTTAAATCAGAAAACATAGACTGTTCTTGTAAAATGGGCCTAATCAATTGATTGAGAGGTCAAGGAATTTTTGAGGACATTAAATACTACACCACACTGTGGTTTCCTTTAATGGACATGAATGCATGTCTGTATTTGCAGACAAGAGACCGAGAAAAGTATTAAAAATATCAGAATGTCAAGATAGATTTGGTTCCAAATTATTATAGCTTCCACCTCCTACTGTAACTGAATATTTTACCTGAAATGACTTGGGTGTGACAACTTGGTTTACTTGTTGGTTATCTTTATGATTCCATTTTATGGAAACTACAACAGGTAGCACAATGGATTCAGCAAACATTGGCCTACTTGCTGCAAGGTTGACATTCCAACCCACCAGCTTACTTTCTTTTATAAAGAGTGATAGTCTTGGAAACCCTAAGAAATAATAGGCTTGGAAGCCCCTGAGTGTCAGTGGACGAGAGAGGAAAGTATTAGCAACACAGTGACACTGTTTGTTTGAAAAGTATTTTTGTAGACTCACTCACTGTCTCATTCACTCACTCACTGTCTCACTCACTCACTCACTCACTCACTCAAAAAAAAAGTATTTTTGTACTGGCTTTTAGTCTATTATTGTGTCTGAATATTTGCCTCAAAATTTGTTTAAGGAAAATATAAAGATAATTTGAAAGAGGAGCACAAAAAAGATTTTTGTGGCTCTTATGAAGATTATTTGGTACTCCGTTTCTTCTTAGTTTGAATTTTTTTGCATAAATTCAGTAGGCTTATTTCTTTTATATCTGTTCACTAGCTTGTGTGTCCTATTGACATTGCCAGGAAAAAATACCTGGAAATCCGTAGTGCATAATTAGGCTACCAGGATTCAAGGTCAAGATTTATGTGTGTCATACTTTGGTGTAAATCTTTGTTTTTGCTTTTACCAAATTGGAATTGTGAAAGGGGCTTTTAAACTTCAAGGACCTGTCAGTTTTGATATGTGAGAATAATTTTGAAGATGTAAAATTCTCCCCAATCTGTCTCCTCTGCTCTTTTCCCAAAAAGCAAGAAGGAGAAGACACATTGCTCTATATAGACAATACAATAAGAAGATCAGCGATTTGTGAACAGTAAACCATAAAGCAACCTCCCCCACCATCAATCAGCCCTTCTCCATGGCTCATTAAGTAAAGGAACCAGTTTGCCCAGCTTGGAAGCAAAAAACAAGCGGCGGCTTTCAGCTCAAACTTTTCACACAAGCCCAACTCTTGGGCCTGGGATTGGAAGGCGACTGCTTCGTTCTGTTTATTCCTCGTATCTTGTCCTTTGGGTACAAGGGGGATTTGACCTTTTAATGGGTAAAAAGTCTAAAAGATACCTTTTGAATTTCATTGCTGTTGTGGAGGCAGTGGCTTTCTCATGGCGGCTTTGGCATGAGACCAGGTTTGAGAATGTCTGAAATGATTTTAGGTTGGGAACTCTTCCCCCAGATGCATCCCTGTGATATTGTTATTAATGGCGAGTCACAGATGGGGACAACTTGGCTTTGGCTAAAGATTGGTGAGCGCCACTTATCTACAAGCCAAGATCATTAAGTTAAAGGAGAAGTGATTAAAAGTCTTCATACCTTATTTGAAAATAAAATATACTTAATCAGTTTAGTAAAATTTTATAATTCTATTGCACTCCTTAGCATAAATATTTAGCCTTCTACCTTTTCATTGTGTAGTATTTGATAACTTACATGTGATATTTGTCAATAGCAAATCCATTCCTGCTTTTTGGATCTATCGTTTGAAATGCATTCCTACCTCTTTGAAGACTACTAGATGATGGTAGTCATCCTTGGTAACTTACTGGTTTAAGAATTCTCTGATTTCATAGAATCTAGAAAAAAGGAAAAGGTTCCTGAATGTGATAATGACTACTTGCTCATTTTCAATGAACCAAATGTATGTAAAGATCTATGTATCGACATGACAAAATGTATAGATCCTGTAAATCTTTTTAAATACTATTTAAGGTATATAACTTTAGATGGCAATGGATATTTTATAAAATTAAAGTAGAAGGCGGTGAGTGTATGTATTTGTAGCTAATACATGAGGTGTGGCTGTTCGATATTAGAAATATTGCTCTATTAAAATATCATTGGATATCATTGTAGTTCACTCTCTAATTTCTGGATTGGACACATGGTGAAGCATTTAGTCCTGTGTGTTTTAATCAATCAACCTTACAGTGAAATTAGAAAATTATGTTCTGTAACCATGCTCTTTTAAGTGTGAAGTGCTTTTGATCGGTGAGCACTTGAGTACCAGGAGGAACTCAAAGCTGGAAGACTCAGAGCAGAGCAGTGAGGAGTTATATTCTTTTCTTCGTGAGCTGTATCAAGTTGATTTCCCCCCTCTCCCTCTCCCCCCCATCCCCACCCCCAAAACACAGCAGCAGTAACAGGTATACAGAACGCCCGGGAGCAGCCTCCAAATGTGCTGCAGTGAGGGATTCACAGACAAGAGCTCTGACTACGTTCACTAGATACACGAGGGAGCTTCCAGTAGTCTGTGGAAAGTTATATTATCTTTTCATTTCATTACTTCCATGAATTTTTGAAGCCCTCTTATACAGGGGCTTGATAAATCTTGCCTTTTTAATATTTCTGAATCCCACCCATTTTAGCGGTAACTGAGAAAGTGCCTGGTTTTAGACTCCAACCTCCAGTTGACATTTTGTATTATGTTGGGTTTCCCGCCCTAAATTATTTACTTAGGAATCACGATTTATTGTGGTATTTAAAATTATATGTATAAGGAATTAGCCAGTATCCTCTTCTTCCCCTTAATGAATGAGTTATGTGTTGTTACTAAAGCTTTATTTTCTATATTAGTATTATAAAATACCTGGGTAGGGGGTATATCACTAATAATTATTGAATTGAGTTGATCATCACTAGCTTCAAATAAGTACCAAATAAATATCAATCCTTAAATTATCCATACATGTTATCCCACCAAAGCCAAACCAGCAATGGGATTCTTTTAGTGAGAGAGACCTTTGAAGTAAGCTTATTCACACCTCTTACATTTTCTTCAACTGTAAATAATATTTGAACCTTCAAGAAAATTATTCTGGTACCTTTCTCAAGTACTATTTATTTTGAAAATAATTTAAAATGTGTTTGGTGTAGATTAAGTGTGCTCGTGCCCCTTATAGATACTAAAGGAAAGGTCAGTCAGGATAAAATGATTGCATCTATTAAGACACAGCATGTTTCAAAGTAACAGAAAAGCTAACTAAAACTGGCTTAATCACAAATGGGATTTCCATGTCTTACGAAACTGAGAGGTCCAAAGGTATGAAGTCTAGAGAATGAGTTGATAAAGTCTCCTGTTATTTTCTTTATTCTCATCCCGAGTCTCCTTTCTTTGATATTCATGCCCAGCCACACTTTTCTTCACTTATAGATATAGATATATATAGATAAATCCTTGCCCGCGCCATCTTGATGTTCTTCCCAGGCCACGCCAGGGGAAAGTTGGAGAACTCTTATTTCCAGGAAAGTCATACAGATGCTCTGTTTGTTGGGGGTTAGGTCAAAAAACCACAGCTGAAAGTGATTCGCTTTCTCTCTCTCTGATTTAAACATTTTATTAATATTCAAAATTTTCTTAAAGCTGAGGCAGCGGAGGCAGATGGCGGCGAGCGTTCCACAGCAAGTGTAAACCATGGGGCAGCTGCCGAAGGAGAACATTCTCAAGTTTCTGCAGGATCACTGTTCAGACTCCTTTCTTGCAGAACATAAGCTATTAGGAACTATTAAAAGGGGTTGAAACAGCTAAGAAGGATCATTTGGTTATCGCCTAAACCGTCTTTTCTAAACTAAGCATTTCACAGGTAAATTAAGTGGCCAAGCAGGTGAAAAAGGTGATGATTCTTGATGACAAATTCACGGAAAACAAGTCTGAAGTGACTGGTCGAGTGAGATGAAACTCTCTTGTCTGAGTAAGGCAGAAGAGGGCTCTCAACTAGACATTGAGCGGAATGGGCTCCTGGCAAGAAAGGACAGTCTGATGCCACAGTTTCACCAACTGAAAAGCTTATTAATGAAGTGGAATTAGTGGATATTGATTGAAGTGACAGCACTTCAAGTCTGAAAACAGCAGAAATAATGATACTATCTTTGAATAATGATATTGTCTTTGAATAAACTTGATGTAGCTAATTACATTTACGCTGCTGAAGATAACGTTTAAGAGGCACCAAGGAGTATGAAGATAAAACCTGTTTACTTGATCCCTGACTTTTGAGAAGGTAATCTCATATCCTTGGAAGCTAAAGTAATTTATTATAACTCTGTAAAATATTGGTTAAGGAAAATCAATTTTCCTTTTACCTCAATACAAACTTATCCAGTTTAAAAAAATAAGAAAAAGTTTCCTATATATCCACTCCTTACTTACATACATATTTATGTTCCAAAGACTAGGCTACTATGCAAAAAATGGATGTTATTAGAAAATGTAGGATCACACGGCCCCACCCCCTCACCCTCCCAGCAATTCTGAGGACAGCATTGAAGCTCCAGCTTAGGGAGGGGCACGTCTGATCAGAGTACACCGAGCAAACAGAGGGAGGGAGGGAGAGGAACACATCCTGACCCACCAAGCCCCGAGGACGATATTCCTGCTCTGAGCATCCAATGCTCATGACTTCTCTGGCTTCAGAGGTCTGGTGACATCAGGGTAGGTCCATGTGGCTTCTCCAGCTCAGGGAACTAGCATAGTTCCATGTGTCTTGTCAGCAGCAATGTCTCCCACCTCCAAGGAGGAAATACGGGATTTCCCAGAATTCACGGGAGAAGGCCATGCCCACACAAAGGCCTTATTGGCTATGACCCGATTGACAGATTAGATTCCACCCCTTCACTCTTAGTCCTCTCAAGTCCCAAATTGACACTAGATTATATAACTGCCACAGGACCATAGGGCCAGCCCTACTATGAGAAGCAACATCACTCACTGGCCCATAGCACTCTAGGAGACAACAATGGAGATACAGTGCAGAAATTGTGTCCGATCTGACCCCACTACAACAGAGCAGCAAAGCAATGAAGTCCCTGAGGAATACTGAAAATATACTTTGGGGCCAGGGCATTGAACCCTATCATACATGACTGGAAAACACTGCCAAAGGTCAACAAACAGACCTGGAAATATTTACAGGCATTTCTTTTCTGTTGTTTTTCATTTTCTTCTGTTGCTTTCCTTTGCTCTGTCTTGTTTTTGTGTGCATATTATTATCTCTGCATGTCTATCTAGATAGGATAGGCAGGGTAAACAATCTGGAGGAGAAAACCCCACTCTGGGGTGACACAGAAAAGAGAGAGGCAGGGGAAAGAAAGGGGGCCTGCCAACAAATCCAGGGACAAGGGAACAGAAATTGATCTAAAATCAATTGTGAGCATGGCATAGGATGCATGGTGGGGCTTGATAAAGAGCAATGTAGCTGAGAGGAATTACTGAAACCCAAATAAGGCCGAACATGATAGTGGGGCAAGAGGAAAGTAAAATGAAATATTTGAAAGAAGTAGGAGACAAAGGGCATTTATAGAGGCCTACATACAGGCATGTACATATGTAAATATATTTATATGTAATGATAGGGGCATAGATCTATGTACATGTATTTATATGTTAAGCATTAAGGTAGCAGATGGACATTGGGTCTCTACTCAAGTACTTCCTCAACACTAGAACACTTTGTTCTAATAATCTGGCTTTCTGTAATGCTCACCTTCCTGACATGATTGCTGAAGACAAAGAGGGTCTATGAGTAAATGTGGTGAAGAAAGCTGATGGTGCCTGGTTATCAAAAGGTGTAGCATCTGGGATCTTAAAGGCTTGGAAAGAAACAAGCAGTCATCTAGCTCAGAAGCAACAAAGCCCACGTGGAAGAAGCACACCAGCCAGTGTGATCATGAGGTATCGAAGGGATCTGGTCTCAGGCATCAAAGAACAAAAAAATCATATCATTGTAAATGAGGGGGAGTACAGAGTGGAGACCCATTGTAGACATTGGACATGCCCTCCTAGAAGGGTCACAAGGAAGAGATGAGTCAGCCAGGGTGCAGTATAGCACCAAATGAAACACAAGTTTCCTTTAGTTCTTGAATGCTTCCTCCATCTCATTATCATGATCTCAATTCTACCTTACAAATCGGCTAGACAGGAGCACATACATGGGTACAGACAAGAGCTGGAGACAGGGAATCCAGGACAAATAAGCCCCCTCCCCTCCCAGGGCCAATAATGAAAGTAGCGATACCAGGAGGGTAAGGGGAAGGTGGGGCAATAAGGGGGAACCCATCACAATGAGCAACGTATTATAACCCCCTTCCAGGGTGACAACAGAAAAGTGGGTGAAAGGAGACAGCAGTCAGGGAAGATAATTTATAAACTATGAGGGTTCATGAGGTAGGGAGAGGGTGGGCTAATATCAAGGGCTCAAGTAGAAAGAAAGTGTTTTGAAAATGGTGATGGCAACATACACACAAATGTGCAAAACATAATGTATGTATATATGGATTGTGATAAGAGCTGTAGGAGCCCCAAATAAAATGATTTTAAAAAGAAAAGAAAATGGAGGGTGATCACAAGAGATCACAAATGTGATATGACGAACTACATTGTTACACAGCTGCCAGATGACATTACATCATTACACAGCTACCCCACCAGGGAGAAGTATTCCTAGCAAAAACCCACGTAAACTTAGTAGTTATCGCAGCCGGCCTTAAGCTCACCTTTCACCTCAGTGTCCATGACTGTGAGCTGTATGTGGTCACACCCCCAATAGTCAGGTAGAGTTTTTTGTTTACCATTTCCCTAAGTACAAAATGTAGATTATGAAATCATTGATAAATTAAAGGAGTGGATATAATAACTTTAGCAGTTGGCAGGGCAATTCAATCCTGTCCTATAGGATCAATGAGTTAGAATCGGTGATGGCAGTCAGTTTGGTATTTGGGTTTGGTAGTTACTTTGAATACATATACACACACCTCTGTGTGTACAAGGGAGGTTAATGTTTGTGGGAGAATGTCATTATCCTTTCATTCCACTGTACCTTGAACTTTTGAAGACTCCTCATATATTCATAGATTGATATCTGCTTGAGGAAGATTGTGGATCAGTTGAGAAGATTATGATAAGAAAGTTTTGCCTTTAAAATTTTATTTTATATAAAAGTATGTAACATCCATTAATTTTGCTTCCAAAGAAAATTGCCTATGTGAGTAGATGAATTTTCCAGCAAATTATGTTTAATATTTTATGTCTAATAAGTTATTAAAACTAGTTTGAGTTTAGGATTTCAGAAATTGTATTTGGATGGAATTTTTTATTTGTATAATTTTCAACTTCAGATATTTTAATGTGAATATAATTTTTAAAAGAAACTCAAATCAATCTTTTTTGTTTTGTGTTATTGAAATAAAAGCAAAAGCAAATTTATAAAAAAGGTTTGGGGCTTAGGTAAGTATACAGGTACCCTATCTCCCAACATAGGTGCCCTGGTGGTGTAGTGGTTATGAATTGGGAGGTCAGCAGTTGGAAACCACCAGCTAGCTCCACAGGATCAAGATAGATGGGCTTTCTCCTGTGTATATAGTTAGTCTCTGGACCGTACAGGAGCAGTTCTACCCTGTCAGAAAGGGGTGTTGTGGGTCTGCATCAACTCAATGGCAGTGAGAGTTTTTTAAGGATTTTTAATCTCATTTTTACCCCCATCAGATTTGACAAATAATTTTTATTGCATTGGTCTTTAAAACCAGTAAGTTTGGGGTTTAATTGATTAATGTGGTATTTTTTAATTTTACTGGGGGCTCATGCAACTCCTATCATAATCCATCCATACATCCATTGTGTCAAGCACATTTGTACATTTGTTGCCATCACCGTTCTTAAAACATTTGCTTTCTGCTTGAGCCCTTGGTAGCAGCTCCTCATTTTCTCCTCCCTCTCTATTCACCCCTTCCTCAGAACCCTTCATAATTCATAAATTATTATTATTTTGCCATATCTTATACTGTCTGATGTCTCCCTTCACCAACTTTTCAGTTATCCATCCCTCAGGGAGTAGGTTATATGTAGATCCTTGTCATCAGTTCCCGCTTTCTACCCCACCTTCCCTCCACCCTCTGGTATCGCCACTCTCACCACTGGTCCTGAGGGGTTCATCTGTTCTGGATTCCCTGTGTTTCCAGTTACTATCTGTACCAGGGTACATCCTCTGGTACAGCTCAATTTGTAAGGTAGAATTGGGATCATGATAGTGGGAGGGGGGAAGCATTTAAGAACTAGAGGAAAGTTGTATGTTTCATCGTTGCTATACTGCACCCTGACTGGCTCATCTCCTGCCTGCAACCCTTCTGTAAGGGGATGTCTGGTTGTCTACAGATGGGTCTTGGGTCCCCACTCTGCACTCCCCCTCATTCACAATGATTTGATTTTTTGTTTTTATCCATGATAACTGATCCCTTCGACACCACATGAACACACAGACTGGTGTGCTTCTTTCATATGGGCTTTGTTGCTTCTTAGATAGATGGCTGCTTTTTTACCTTCAAGTCTTTAAGACCCCTGATGCTCTGTCTTTTGATAGCTGGGCACCATTAGCTTTCTTCACCACATTTGCTTATGCACCCATTTGTCTTCAACAATTATATCTGGGAAGTGAGCACACAATGATATGATTTTTTTTCTTCAATGTCTGATAACATCCCTTTGGCATCTAGTGATCACATAGGCTGGTGTGCTTCTTCCATGTGGGCTTTGTTGCTTCTGAGCTAGAAGGCCACTTGTTTACCTTCAAGTCTTTAAGACCCTAGATGCTTTATCTTTTGATAGCTGGGCTCCATCAGGTTTCTTCATGAGTAATGTGGTATTTTTAATGAATTTAATTCAAACATATCTTATTTACTATTCCTTCTCAATTCCAGTATTCTTAAGATTTATTTGTTGACAATAAAGTATTTTTCTATTTAATTCACTTTTATATTTTATTTTGTGTCATTGAAATATAAGTAAATAAATTTTTAAAAAGGTTTGGGGCTCTTATTTAGCATAATTAGGTTATGCCCAGTTTTTGATTTAAAAAAAATCTGTAGTAGAGCATCTTGTAATATAATTTCTTCAAGATATATACCCAGGAGTGAAATCCTTTGTCATAGACTAGCCCATGTACATAAATTGATATCTAAACTGGCTATTTGAGGTATACTTCTAGTATTGTGTTGGTTTATACATTTAGCTAGAACTTGCCTCTTTCAGACTTTTAACTTTCAGTAAATCGGATAGCTAGGTAATGCTATCAACCTAGATCTTTAATTTGCATTTTATTGATTAGTATTGAACATTCTAAATATTTTGGACTTTATTTCCCCTCCCCCATGAACATACAGCTAAATCAAACATACCTTTTATATATATTTAAAATCAGATCATTTTCTTTCTGTTGGATAAATTGGAGTATGTATGCACAATACAAACACACATTTACACACAGGTATTAATAACTTCATTTTGGGTAAAGGCATTGTAGATCTCCTGTTATATACCTTTTAATTTTGTTTGTTATTTAACAGACTTTTCAAGAATTTGTTTTGTTTAGGCTAAGGATGTTTTGGTGACTTTTTCCGAACTCACTCAGTGATCATTTATCGTATGAATAGCTCATGAATAGTGGTGCTTCTGCCCTCAAACATTTCAGAATTTCTGTGTGATGCATGCTTTAGACTCTGTGGACTTCACCAGGGATTGTAGTTCTCATTTGGGGGAGAGATAGCCTGTGTAACTTAGAGGTGTTTTCAGGAAATTATTTTCCTACTTCTTGTTGTTGACTGCCATAATTTCTGATTTTGGTGACCCATGTGTGCAGAGTAGAACTCATCCACATGATCTTTAAAGCTTTGACTTTTGAGAGCAGATTGCCAGGTTGGTCTTCCCAAGGCACCTCTGCATGGTTCATCAGTTTCCAAGACTTGCTGTATATTTTCAGTCTCAAACCACATCTATAACAGAACTCTAGTTCAGAGTAGACACAGGCTTTGTTGTGGGCCCGAAGACTGGGATCGGGTACGTCCATTCATTGTTGCTTCCATTGGTGTCAGCAGGATTTGGAGATTTAATCTATCCGTGTCCTTATCCCTTGTCATATGATTGTCTTATTTCAGAGGATTAGGGGCTAGTCCTGGGAGACACATCACAACCCTCTGCTGCTCATTATAAGCAAACTTGATTGAATCAGCTTAATGGAATTGTAAAATTAACTAGTTTGTTCTATCCTGATTTTATATATATATATTTGCTTTACTTTGCTCTTTGAAGAGCCCTGAAATGTGTTACACTTCCAAGGTAATTTTCTCCTATTTACTCTTTTGTATAATATCTGCTTCTGTTTTCTTTTTCCATTATTCCATTGCGGGTATAGGTATGTCTTCGTTTTTATCTATGTGATCTCACAGTTGTTACTTTATTGAGCTTGACCCAAACTAGGTGGGAAGGAGGTACATTTGCCAGTCAACTAGCTCGATTCAGTGTTACACATGAGGGGGTGTCCCAACCCACCCCCCAGAATTACACTGAGCTGAAAGAAACTTCATAGTACACATTTCCCCCACAAGGCAATCATTGAGCAACTCAGTCTAAATTAGTGCACCCAGTGACATTGCCTGGGAAGGTTCTCTCTGGTCACAGTGAATTTTTTTGTGAAACCAGTTTCACTTGAATTTTGCTTTTGATGATGGCCAATTTAACATAATAGCATGAGGCTGTGAAATTTTGTTTCCTTCTTGGGAAAAAGGCTGCAAAATCTGTTGTGATGTTGAATACAGGTTACAAGGACAGTGCTATGGGAAAACTCAAGTGCACAATTGGTTTTAGTGTTTCAAAATTGGTGAAATATCTATTGACAAACCTCGTTCTGTACATCCATCATCTTCCTGAACAGACAAAAATGTTGACTTTCAGTGCATTTGGCGTTCATTCCTCCAGGTCAGACTGTTAATCAAGATTTCTATTTAGAGGTTCTGCAAAGATTGTGTAACATTGAGCACCAAAAAAAGGCCAGATGTGGCAGACGGGGACTGGTTTTGCCACCTTGACAATGCAGCTGCTCATGCAGCAATCTGTGTCCTGGTGACTGGCAGAAAAAATCCCAACAAAAAAATGCATGACTCTCTTGCTCCATGCACCTTACTCACCTGACCTCACTCTGTGTAACTTCTTTTTGTTTCTGCACATGAAGGGGGACATGAAAGGACAGTGATTTGATAACATAGAAGAGGTGAAGAAAAAAAATGAGGGAGGTGGCTTCAGCCATCCAAACAGATGAGTTTGAAAAATGTTCCCAATAATAGAATTGCAGATTTAACAAATGTATTAAGTGTAATGGAGAGTACATTGAAGGCTATAAGATTTTTTAAATAAAAAATTTAAATACATAGCTTTGAAAAAATTCCATTTTGAGGATGTAGCCATTGTATAATTTTCCCCATTTGTTTAAAGAAGGTCATTCCATAAAAGATGCTTCCTTCTCTAGTAGATGTTGGGAAGAAAAATCATTGTTACAGGGTCTTTTTGGATATAGGGGTTGCTTGTATTTTTATTAAATGCTCTTCTCATGCTTACACTGAGAGTTATCCTCTTTTAATTTTTGTGGAGTTTGAAACTCTTACTTTTTCCATTTTGCTACTAAGGCTCAAAATGTGTATGATGGTGTGAGTTGATTATATCTCTATCACAGGCCATACTGTCTGACAATAATGGAGTGAAAGCTGCAGCCAGGTGAGTTAATTCAATCTGTAATCCCCTACAGTGTGCCTTCTGCCTCTTTCCCGAAGTTCATAACCTCCATGTGACCTGACCATAACCAGTTGATTGAATCTTCTTTTTCTTTAGCCTAGGGGGTTTTGTATTGGTAGTTTTTACTGCTGTTGATTTTAGAAATCAGCTCTTATTTCCTGTAAAATATACTCACATGTTAGAAGTTATTTTAAGGCTGACTTGGTAAAGCTTTACTGCCTCCATAGCTCCCTGTACAATTTAATATATGCCCTGTGATACTTTTAAGCCCCGGTGGTATAGTGGGTTACATAAGGTCAGCAGTTTGAAACCACCAGCACTGTGGGGAAGAAAGATGAGGCTCTCTACTGGTGTGAAGAGTTCCAGCCATGGAAACCCACAGAGGCAGCCCTACTCTGTCTTTTAGGCACTGCACTTTGGAATGGACTCCGTAGCCCTGAGTTCAGTGTGCGCTAAGTCAGAAGACGGCGGGAGGGGGTCGGGGGGGTGGGACAAGACCTTTCCTCAAACACTTGGGGCCTAAAGAACTCTAGGAATGAACATCATGATTCACGAATTTGAAATTCCTGTTTCCACATGGAGTTTTTAATACTTAAAAGTAAATACTTCAATTTAAGCGCTTGCAAAGCAAAGTGGTAAATTCAAATTGAGGTGGAATATGTCTCTAGGGGGATCTAAATTTTACTTTGAATTGACGTGTGTGTGTGTGTGTGTGTGTGTGTGTGTGTGTGTGTGTGATTAGAGCAAATTCAGTTTAGACTCTAAAGATTTAAGACTTTCGTTGATAGTAGAGGTGTTTGGTTTTTAGTTGGTAAAGCACGCTAATTGTAGTTGCTGTTATGGGTTCTTGAGTAGGTTTTAGTTTATAAAAACTCACTGCCATTGAGGTGATAGCAATTTATTGACTCTATAGGACACAGAACTGCCCCGTGGTCTTGTAAGACTGTGACTCTTAGAGGAGTAGAAAGCCTCATCCTTCTCCCATGGAGCATCTGCTGGTGTCAAATTCCTGACCTTGTGGTTAGCAGCCCAACCTTTAATCCATTACCACACCACTATACCTCTTTTGATTCTCAGGAACCCTTTATACAAGTGCAAAAGACACTGTCCAGTCCTGCATCATCCTTACTGTTGTTATATTTGAACTTATTGTGCAAACAATGTGTCAGCCCATCTCGTCAAGGATCTTTTATCAATGACTGTCTATCAAGCATGATGCTCTTTTCCATGGACATACCTCTTGAGAAGGTGCCCAAAGTATAAAGTCTTTCCCTCTTCGCTTCTAAAGAAGCATTCTGGTTGCACATCTTTCAAGAAAAGTTTGTTCTTCTAGAAGTCCACACAGTACTTTAAATATTCTTTGCCAGTACCACAGTTCAAACACACAAGTGCTGCTTTAGTTTTCTTCGTTATTTGTCTAGCTTTCACATGAATATGAGGAGGTGGAAAACGCCATGGCTTGGGTCAGGTGCACCTTAGTCTTCAAAGTGACATCTTTTACTTTTTAACATTTTAAGGTGATCTTGTGCTTCAGATTTGCTAATGCAAATGGCATTGACTTTGTCTACTTCTGTTACTATGAGTATGGATTATGGATTCAAACTACATGAAATCCTTGACAACTTCAATCTTCTTTTGCTGATCATGATTGTGGTAGTTACATAATTTCATGTCAAGTTGAATCAAAGGCGTATAGAGTTGAATCAAAGGCGTATAGTCTGTCAATCATGTCACAGCCTGATGGTGCCTCTTTGTGGGCATGGCCTTCTCATAAGCAGGGTCCTGGGAACCTCCCCCGACCACCACCCTTTTGACTTCACCTTCACCTTGCTGCTGGCGAGCCACTATGCGACCTACCAGAGTCTTGGAGATGCATCTACTGCCATTGGATCTACAAGACTTTGCCCCCATATTCCTGCACTCTGCATCATTGCACGTGGCTGCGTGAGCTTGAAGAGGGACTTACGGACTAGTATCGGACCTTCTTGACATAACGCTCTTTCAAATATGTGTGTGTGTGTGTGTGTGTGTGTGTGTGTGACTGGGTTTGTTTCTCTAGTCAATCCGGCCTAGCACAATGATGTTACCTATTGACACCATTGTGAGGATTTTGATTTTCTTTACATTGAGTTGTAATTAGCAAGTGCCTCAAGTCCTCCCTTTGAGGAAACACATTGCTGCTTGGTCATCTGTATGTGGCCAGTTGTTAATAAACTTCCCACCAATCCTCATTCTTCTTTGTCATTCTTAAGTCCAGCTTCTCAGATTATTTGCTAAGCATTCATACTCTATGAGTACGGTGAAGGTATACAACCTCATTTTAAATCATGTGATGTTCCCTTGTTCTGTTCTAGTGGCTTCCATTTAGTATGTCTAGTATTGAATTAAGACAATTCCGTGTTCTGGAATTCCCAGTTTGGGGATACCTTTCTTTGGAATGGGCCAAAATACAGATCTCTCAAGTTGGTTGGCCAGGTAACTGACTTCCAGATTTCTTGGCATAGACTAGTCTGTGATGCTAGTGCTTCATCTGCTTGTTGAAATAGTTCCATAGTTTTCTGAAACCTGTTTTTTTCACTGATGTCTTCCGTACTGTGCTGTTTTATGCTTGAACCTATTGTGCAACCAGTGTGCCCATCCACCTTGTCCATTGATTCTTGGTCATATGCTACCTCTTGAAATAGTTGAATACTGACTAGTTTTTTTGTTGTTGTAGTGATTCTGTGTATCATTCCCATTGACTTCTGATGTTTCCTGCACCAGTAAGTATTTTACTCATAGAATTCATCAGTATTATTGAGTTATGCTTAATTAATATGACATTTCCTGTCATAATCCCTCAGGTGACATAATCCTGGATTTCACACACCTCTGGCTATAGTCCTATTTTGGAAGGCATTAATCTCCCAATAAACAGGAAAAGAATCTGATCAAGTTCTGACCTCCGTAGAGGGTGTGAATTGGGGTCACACTCCTGTTTAATGTAGTGGTTCTCAATCTTCCTAATGCTGTGACTCTTTAATATACTTCCCCATGTTGTGGTACCCCTTCCAACCATAAAATTATTTTGTTGCTACATCATAGCTGTAATTTTGCTACTGTTACGAATAGCACGATCCCTGTGAAAGGGTTGTTTGACTCCCCAAAGGGGTCACAATCCACAGGTTGAGAATCGCTGGTTTAATGGAATTTTTTTTGTTCCTGTTACTTATAATGATTGAAAGCAATTACATGCTATAGCTAAGAGGAGAGAGAAACCTGCTTCTGGGGTGGCCTGGGGAAAAGCCTGGCTGATTAAGATTAGTCGGAGGCCAATGCCTACTGGAAACACCTTGGCAGAGGCCCCAGGCCAGACATGCAGAAACACGCGGAGTAGAGAATGTTGTGGTTGTTAGGTGCCATTGAGTCTATGATGGTCAATAGCAATGCTATGCACAATAGAACAAAACACTGATCAGTCCTGCACTGGCCTTACAATTATTCCTATGCCTGGCCCATTGTTGCAGCCACGGTGACAAATACAGATTGGAGAATAGATTATTATATTTGGGTGAAATTTGATTGCACCGTTCAACTCCTATAGAATGACCTGCCCTTACATGGGTCTGGTGAGAACGTGGAAGAAACTAATAGGATTCACCTGTGTGTCATTTTGAACAGCAATTGGTTTTACATAAAGTGTGCCAAGCCCAAACCCAAACGTGTTACCATTTAGAGTCGGACTGACAGTGACACTACAGAACGCAGGAAGACCGCTCCTTCGGCTTTGCTCAGCCTGTCTTATTTGTGAGAGCAGACTGCCACATGTTTCTCCTGTGAAGCATCTGTCGGGTTCACATTGCTGACTTTCCAGTTACTTACTTCATATGGAGTCTCCTTACACTATGAAATGAAGCCGCAGTTTTGGGTATTCATATAGACCAGCTACGTTTCAAGTGCCCAGTAGCCACATGTGGCTTGGTGACCTTAAAATTGGGCAGATCAGATAGAGCATTTCCACCATCATAGAAAATACTGTTGACTGTGCTGGTCTAAAATATTGTGGTTCCCAAGACCTAGCTGAAAGGACATGATTATTGTTTTGCTTTTTCTCTCTCAAGTAAAAAAAAATTCACTATCTGTCATATAATCAGTATATGTAGAGAAATAATAGGGATATTCTTAAATTGTACAGTATAATTATATATCTTAACTTTTACTTCAATTTTTAAATTTTCACATGGTTAAAAAGTGCCATCTCATTTTAAACTGCTGCATTGTCTGAATGTTTGTCTTTATATATTCAGTAGGCAAGAGAAAGACTGACCTGAATTTCCACTCTGACTTTTTTGGAGGGGTCCAAAGTTAAGCTCTGAGTGAATAATATATTTTATTGAAGTAGTTCACTTTAAAAATTCTGATCATTAAAAAGAACAAGCTTCCTGCCACCTAGTCGATACTGACTCATAGGACCCTACAGCGCGGAGTAGAGCTGCCTGCTGTGGGTTTCTGAGATGGCACCTCTTGACGGAAGATGGTTTCGGGCAGCAGTTAGCAGCCCCCTGTTTGCTCTGATAGTCCTTTGTACATCGGTTGGAGCTCTGGTGATGTAGTGATTACATGTTGGGCAGCTATGAGCCTGCATCGACTCTGTGACAGTGAGTCTCGCTTTGTTTGGGTTTAAGTTAATAATAAAATGCCCAATTCTAGACTACAGTGTTATGTATAAATCCATAGACTTTATAACGTAATGTTTGACAGTTCCCTTAATACTTTGGCACAGAAACAATCCCCCCTTACAACTGTGTAACGCAGACCCCGCCCCTTTGATTGCTTGAACTACTGAGACTCACTTTCCTTAATGGTTGTGCTACTGCCTACCAAAGAGCTACACCGCCAATTTCCATCAGTTATTGAACGTTTCAACAAATATCCTCTTATAATTCACTGTCATTTAAAATGTCCCTGTTGCATTTCTCATGCATTTAGTTCAATTTCTCTTGTCTACAATCGTGTAGTTTTACCAAATCTGGGGAAAGCATTTGTCGAAGCAACCAAAAGCGTCTATCTCTATGAATAGGGGATTTGATAGGAACTGAGTGATGTTGTTTCTGCCCAGTGTATTCTGTATAATTAAGCAATTGATGCTCTTTGGTTCATTAAGTAATTTGATCTACCCTCCTCAACAGTACTTTGCATTCATAATTTGTTGGTTTTTTGGTCACTTTAAAAAATCTCATTAGTTGGAAGCATTACAGAAAAGTTTGAATTGTAAAGCCTGAAACATTTCAGAGAAAAGTACTTATAGTGCTTAATACATGCAGTTATTTGAATTCAAGCTACCCAGTAAAAACCTCTAATGAAAAGATGAAACTTACAATTTCGCGATATCTTTTTAAAGGCAAGTGTTGTATTCATGGTTTATGCTGTTTATAGCCCTGGCGGGGCAGTAGGTTATGAATTGGGCTGCCAACCACAAAGTCATCAGTTTGAAACTGCTAGTAACTCCCAGGGAGAAAGATTTACCACCTTGGTAGTTCACAGGAACAGTTCTCCTCTGATAGCGTTGTTCTGAGTTGGGATCAACTAATGGATGCTGTGAACAACTTGAGCCTCTCTGTCTTTAGAAATATCCCCACTGGAAACTCTCTGCTCTATTGGTGGTGATGGTGAGGTTAATCTTAAGAAGTCGACTTACGTTCAGCTGCTATCAAAAGCAGCAATTTATCTCCAATTAAGCAGACCGTGACCTTGAACCATTAGGTCAACAACTTCCAGCTTCCTTTGTGGTTTCTCCAGGCTCCTTTTCCTTGAATGTATGTGAAGTATATTGATGATGGATTTATGACCCAGCAGTATTCCTCGGGGCGACATTAATTTCACATGCACACAGAAAGCTATAATATCTCTAACCAGATGAAAGTAACATAACAAATAAACAACTTAATACCACAGTTGACAATGAAACAGCAGAGGAAGGCAGACAGACGCTGTTTCTTTATCTGACGGAGAATTTTAAATCTAATACACTTTTTATAAGACACCTCCTCCACATTTTCAGCCCCATTAGCTGACATTTCACACTTCTGACAAGAGCCAAAGAAACTATGATGTACAAAATAACCAACCTGCACATTAATGACTGTAGCGAACACTGAGGGAAAAAGTTGTGTAACATTGGCTCTGATGGTTATGTATCTTAGCTGGGTCGTGATTCTTAGTGATTTGGGGTTATGTAATGATATGCCTTGGCAGTTGTGTAATGATGTGATCATCCTCCAATTTGGAATCTGATGTGCTCACCCTTCATTTTTAAATTACCACCTGGTCCATGAAACCTAATTATGTCAAAAAGTAAGGTGTGGGTTTACTTACTAGTTTCATAATTTCTAGTTGACTGGTTTCAAATTTCTTAATTTTATATTCCCATTTCCTAGGGCAACCAAGCTCTTGTGTAGAAAAATTAGCTTTCATTCATCAATCAAGCCTTCGTGAAACTTGGATTAATGTTTAGTCAGTATCAAACTGGTGTCCCATGTTCCCCTCCTCTGGTATTCATATAAAAGTCTCCACAGAAAGAATGAATGAAGCAGTTAATAATGATCTATGCTAATTACCCTCCCATGCCCCATCAAATAAATAAATAACAAAGTTAAGGATAGTTGGTAGAATTTTTTTCATGGATGAAATTGATAATTTAGATACAAAATATTTCTGAATGTCACAAAAGTCTATGCATTGTGTAAATGACATGTTAGTCAAACTTTACCTATCAGTGCTACAGAATAAAGGTCTGGCAATCAACTCCTGTAATTATTCCAGCCAAGAAAACTCAATGAGCATTAGTTCTACTTGGGAACACATGCCCAAGGTAGGTGAGAATGTTGCCATAAGTCAGAATCAGTTTGACTGCAGGTGGTTTACTTGACAAGGGTATATGTCATAAAGAAACTATGTTAAGACACAGAATGCCAAGTGATCAAGGAAACAATCCTGAAAGCTGATAGATTTAGGCTTACTACTTCATATGTGCCGCTGGGAATATTACATAATATTTCTGGCCCCAAGTTTATCTTTCAACATAAAATAAGAATATTAGTACAGTCTATGCTCCATAAAATTCTGATGAGGACTAACTGTATTTAGAGTGATACCTGAGCATTTTACATTCTCTAAATATGGTTATTTAAGCTTGCTAGTCAACAATCAATGATCTGTTCATGTTTTGAGATTGCTTTTTACCATGTATTTTTCTATGCCTAATTTTAATGTTGGCTAAATTTATTTATTTATAGATCTTTTTAGGTTTATTTCTGCAACCATGAAACTTGATTGAAGAACTAAATTTGCCTTTACCGTGATTGTGATTTAAATTTTGTATAGAAAACAAGACAGAACTCAACAAGAGTGACAGCTATCACATGAATGGACATTATTGGATTATTACATGTATGTCCATTGTTTCATGGCAAGACTTTGTCTCACAGATCTTGGACATTTTATCTGAAGAGATCAGTTCCTAGAGAAAGAGGATCGTGTTTGGTACAGTGGAGGGGCAGAGTGAAGAGAGGAAAACCTGTAATGAGATGGACTGACAGTGGCTACAACAATTGGAAGGGCAACATAAGGCTTGGTAATATTTCCTTCTGTTTTCAATAGGGTTGATATGTTCAGAAGCTCATTTACCACACCTAACAACAAGGACACATTGTTACATTTGTAGCTAAGATCTTATTTGTGTGATACAGCAAACAAAGAAGATTTTAAAGTACAACTTGACAATATAATGGAACTGAAACATGCAAACTGCCAACTTTTAGTTTAACAAAGACAAAATTAACATGAAGAATGTGAAATTCTGGGAACTAGGTGGCATCATTGGTTATGTATACATTGGGCTGCTAACTGCAAGGTCAGCTGTTTGAAACCACCAGCCACTCTTGAGGAAGAAAGATTAGGCTTGTGTCTCTTATAAACAGTTACTGTCCTGGAAACTTAGAGTGGCAGTTCCCACAGGGTCCTTATCGGTTGGAATTGACCTAGAGGGAGTGAGGTTTTTTTAATTTTTAATGTGGAATTCTGTGATTGAATATGATTCTTCCTACTTCTTCATCTCTCAAAGTCAGTGTCTGTTCTCTTTTATGGGCTTAGAAAAAGAGAAAAATGACCAACCAAGAGATAAATGATTGTATAATCTTTATCATTCACAATATCTTGTTGTCAGGTAGGATCAAGTCAATTGCAACTTATAAATAACCCAATGTACAACAGAACAAAACATTGCCCAGACTTGTGCCATTCTTCTAACTGTTACGACTGAGCCATTGTTTCAGCCACGGAGACAATCCAGCTTCTTTGCATTGACTTTCTACTTTACCAAGCATGATGTCCTTTCCCATGGACTGGTTTCTCCTGAGAACCTGTCCAAAGTATGTGAGCCAAAGACTCACCAACCTTGTTTCTTAGGCGCATCCTGGTTGTATTTCTTCCAAGGCAGATTTCCTGGTGCTTCTGGCAGCCACTGAACGTTCAGTATTCTTCACCAAGATTCAAACATATCAATTCTTCTTCCACCCTTCTTTTTCACTGTCCTACGGTCAGAAGCACTGAAAATGCCCATGGCTTGGGACAGGTACACCTACATCCTCAAAGTGATATAGTTGGTCTTCAACACTTTAAAAAGATATGTGCAGTAGATTTTCCCAGGTGCAATAGGTTGTTTGATTTCATGATTGCTTCTTCCACAAGCATAGACTGTAGATCCCAGCAAAGTGAAATCCTTGACAGCTTCAGCCATCTCTCCACTTACTGTGATGTTGTCTGTTGCTTACCTGGTGACGATTTTGGTTTGCTTCACAAGGCATTCCAATCCATGCAAAAGCCTGCTGTCTTTGATCTTCATCAGTAGATGTGCTCACTTTCAGCCACCAAGCTTGTGACATCTGCATGCCACAGGTTGTTAATAAGCCTCCCTCCAATCCTGATGCCATTCTCTTCATACAGTCCAGGTTTTTTGAGGATTTGCTCAGCTTACTGATGGGACAAGTATGGTGAGAGAAGGCAACCCTGTTGTACACCTATCCTGATAATAAATAGTACTCCCTGGTTCTATTTGTACAACTGCTGTTTGATCCATGTGCAAGTTCCATGAGAACACAATTAGTGTTCTTGAATTCCCAATTTCTTAATGTTATCCATATTTTTTATGATCCACACATTTGGATGTCTTTGGATAGTCAATAAAACACAACTAAACATTTTTTACTTGTGTTCCCTGCTTTGAACCAAGATCCATCCGACATCAGCAGTGATATTCCTTGAGAGTCTGGCTTGAATTGAACTGTCCTTGACAGCTCCCTATTGATAGACTACTATAACCATTTTTGAATGATGTTCAGTAATATTGTCTTATATGTAATATTAATGATATTGTTCTACAGCATCTGCATTCTGTAGGGCTGCCTTTACTTTGGAATGAGACACTTCTATTGTCTCCCCAGACCCGGTGATGGTTTGTTCTGTTGTACATAGAGTTGCAATGAGTCAGAACCAACTTGTTGGCACCTAGCAACAACAGTTGTCTTCCAATATCTTGGCATAGACAATAGACTGGTGAGGGCTGCCAGGGCTGAATTAGCCTGTGGAAACATTTCTATTGGTATTCCACCAATTCCTACAACCATCCCTCCCTACCAATCCCGTATTGCCTTCGGTGCTCCTTCGACATCTTCCTTCATTACCATGGGTCCTTGCTCCTATGCTGTCTATTAAAATGGTTAAATGTTGACATGGAGCATCGATGCAGTGTGCCTAATTAAATACCTTTGCATAAAGACTCCTTCAGCATTACACTTAAGGCTTGGATTTTTTTTCTTTCGTTCTTTCAGTTTGAGATATGCTCTGCGCTGTCTTCTTGTATGGCTCCTCCCTCCAGGTCTTTGCACATTTCATTAGAATACTTCGCTGCAGCTGCCCTTTGAAGTTTGCTGTTCAGCTCTTTACCATTCTCCCATTTGCTTCAGGTACTCTACTTTCAAGAACAAATTTTCCTCTCTTCTGACATCCACTTTGATCTTTTCTATCTTGTCTTTTTTTTTTTGAACGTTTTATTAGGGGCTCATACAACTCTTATCACAATCCATACATATACATACATCAATTGTATAAAGCACACCTGTACATTCTTTGCCCTAATCATTTTCTTTTCTTTTTTTACATTTTACTAGGGACTCATACAACTCTTATCACAATCCATACATATACATACATCAATCTTGTTACGCAATGGGATTGATGTCATCTCACAGTCGGATCTGCCCTGAGTGCCGAATGTTTCAAATCTGTTCTTGAATTGTCAAAATCCAGGTGGGGTATACTCCTGGTCATATTTTGTCTCTTATGATCTTTTTCTACAAGTTCTTCAACTTCCACCTGAGCAATTGAAAATCCTCCATTCCGTGGTTGGCCCCAGGCCTCATTGTGGATGCTAGTATTGATCTTCTCTTGCATTGATCATTTTTTTCTTGCAAAGATAATCATTTTAATTCCTGGCTATTCTATCTAGCGAGGTCCATGTATCCAGGCTCCATACATGTTTTTGAGAAAAGGTGTTGGTATTCAAAAAGTCACTGGTTTTGGAAACTTACGTTATGATTGTTGCTTCATTTCTATCTTCATGGCTATATTTTCTAACTACTATTCCTTCTTATTTGTTTCCAGTTTTTCCATTCTCATCACCATTAATTATCATTGCACCTCGATGGCATGTTTGATTAATTTCAGGCTGAATACTTTGGTAGTATTCTTCAATTTCCTCATCACTGGCCCTTGTAATTCATGTGTAAATTTGAATAATAGATGCATTCCCAGGATTTCCTTGTGTGAGTAGAGATATTATCCTGTCACAGACTGAATGGTACAAGATTGATAAAAATATCCTTTTGATGTTGAATTCTATGCCATTGCTCTCTAGTTTTTCATTCCCAGTACAGTAAATCATGTCTTTCAAAACAGCCAATACCAGTCCAGTCCAGCTCACCATTGCCTACGATACTGATCTTTGTGCGTTCCATTTCCTTGTTGTTGACTTCCAATTTTCCCAGATCCATACTTTGTGTATTCAATGTTCTGATTGTTCTTAGATGTTTGCAACGTGGAAATGAGATGTTCTTCTCATTTTGCATTGTGCCCAATCAGCAAAAGTTTTACTCATCCACACGGTTATGGTGGACTCTTATTTGAGGAGGCAGTTCTTCCCAGTTGGATTTTGAGTGTCTTCCAACCTAAGGAATGTGTCTTCCTGCCATATAGCTGATGGTGTTTACTGCCACTTATAAGCTTTTCAGGGACGAATACCTCAGAAATGGACAGCCTGTTCCATCTTTAAGCAATATATTCGACAATATTCCACTTCTATGTATGTTTTTGTTTTGTATGTGTATAACCCCTCATAAGTGGGCAGCCTATTTGTTCTTCATAGTCTGTTCTTAGTTTGGAAACTCCACTCTTCCCCATAGATGATCCTACAGGTATGGTCAATACTGAGTGTCATCATTTCCAACATCACAGCATCACACAAGCCACTACAGTATAGTATGACAGATAGGGACACTATATGGGACACAGTATCTTACAGTGCATAAAAGACTTACCCATACATTTTTGATAGTTTCTGACCCAGCTCCAATAAATGATCTCCATTAAACATAGCCCTCAGTTTACACTGTAGGACTGGGGACATTGAAATTTTATGGGTCTAGATTCTAGGAAATTTTGGGTTGGACTTTAGTGAACACCTTCTCAAAATGCCTGATAAGGAACTTGGGTAGTCAGAACCTATTACAGTAACCGAGGCACCAGGAGTACTGTTGATTTGTCATCTACATCAGATTCAGAACATGAGTTTAATCATATTTAGGATAATTTTATAGGAATTTGTAAAAGAAAATGCTGCTAATGATATATATACCAAATACAAGAAACTCTACTATTTCAGAATGTTTCTACCTTATTTATTTGTTAAAATACAAATGTTCTCATTATGATTCAGTAATAACGCCACAACTATTTAGGTCAGCAGTGTTCTTTATATGCTTATTTGTAATCATTTCAAGGTTTAGAAGGATAGAGCTCCCTACTGGGCAAACTGGGTAACAAACTGTGAAATTCCTAGTAATGTTGTTAGGTGCCATTTAGTCTGTTCTGACTCATAGCAACCCGTGTACAGCAAAACAAACCACATTCCATTTCTACAACATCCTCACAATCATTCCTGTCTCTAAGCCCATTGTTTTTTTAAAACATTTTATTAGGGGTTCATACAACTCTTATCACAATCCATACATATACATATATCAATTGTATAAAGCACATTAGTACATTCTTTGCCCTACTCATTTTCAAAGCATTGCTCTCCACATAAGCCTTTTGCATCAGGTCCTCTTTTTATTCTCCCCCCTCCCCCCTCCCCCATGAGCCCTTGATAATTTATAGATTATTATTTTGTCATATCTTGCCCTATCCGGCGTCTCCCTTCACCCCCTTCGCTGTTGTCCGTCCCCCAGGGAGGAGGTCACATGTAGATCCTTGTAATGGGTTCTCCCTTTCCAACCCACTCACCCTCTACTCTCCCAGTATCGCCCCTCACACCCCTGGTCCTGAAGGTATCATCCACCCTGGATTCCCTGTGCCTCCAGCTCCTATGTGCACCAGTGTACAACCTCTGCTCTATCCAGTCTTCCAAGGTAGAATTCGGATCATATTAGTTGTTGGGGAGGAAGCATCCAGGATCTGGGGGAAGGCAGTATTCTTCATCGGTGCTACATCGCACCCTGACTGACTCATCTCCTCCCCTAGACCACTCTATGAGGGGATCTCCAGTGGCCAAAAAATGGGCTTTGGGTCTCCACTCTGCACTTCCCTCTTCATTCACTATGGTATTTTTTTTTTTTTGCATGATGCCTTACACCTGATCCCTTTGGCACCTCGTGATTGCACAGCCTGGTGTGCTTCTTCCATGTGGGCTTTGTTGCTTCTGAGCTAGGCGGCCACTTGTTTACTTTCAAGCCTTTAAGACCCTAGACACTATCTCTTTTGATAGCCAGATACCATCAGCTTTCTTCGCCACATTTGCTTATGTACCCGTTTGTCCTCGGCGATCGTATCATGGAGGTGTGCAGCCATGATATGATTTTTTTTCTTTGATGCCTGATAACTGATCCCTTCAGGACCACGTGATCACACAGGCTGGTGGGTTCTTCCATGTGGGCTTTGTTGCTTCTGAGCTAGATGGCTGCTTGTTTATCTTCAAGCCTTTAAGACCCCAGACACTATCTCTTTTGATATCCAGGCACTATCAGCTTTCTTCACCACATTTACTTGTTCACCCACTTTGACTTCAGCAGTTGTGTTGGGAGGGTGAGCATCGTAGAGTGCCAATTTAATAGAAGAAAGTATTCATGCATTGAGGGAGTGCTTGTGTAGAGGCCCAAGGTCCTTCCACCACCTTAATACTAAACCTATAAATATAGACACATAGAACCATTTCCCCATCATATATATTTGCATGTACATGTCTTTGCCTAGACCTCTATAAATGACCTTTGCCTCCTAGCTCTTTCCTCCATCTCCCTTGACTTTCCTCCTGCCCCACTACCATGCTCCGTCCCCACCTGGGTTATAGCTATACATCTTCTTTAAGTAAGCTTATCCTTGATCATTTCCCACCAGGCCTGCCCCTCCCCCCTCACCACCAATTTGGGTACCCATGCTGTTCCCTTGTCCCTAGGTTTGTTAACACCACTTCCTTACCCCCCCACCTTCCCCTATCCCAGTTCCCCGCCCCGGAACTGTCGGTCCAGTTGTTTTTCCACCAGATAGTTCATCCAGCCTGTCGTATTCAGACAGACCTGTGGAGATACTAACATGCACGAAAACAAGACAGGAAAACAAAGCAACAGTATACAACCAGACAACAAAAGAACAACAACAAACCACTGACAAAGAACAAAACAAATCCATCAGGAAAGAAAAGCTTGTAGTTAGTTGAAGGATCGTTTGCTGGCCCTTAGGAGCGTTTTGTTTTCCAGTCCAGTCTGTTGGGGCACCACGCCCTGGCCCCAAAGTCCACTTTCAGCATTCCCTGGGGACCTTGCCACTCCATTCCCTTGCTGTTCCGCTGCATTCCCCCAGTGCTTTGCCTCGGTGTGGTGGGATCAGGTCAGGTGCAATTCCCACACTATCTCTGGTGCTGTCCCCTGTAGCGCCATTAGTCACTGAGATAAGCCCATTGTTGTAACCAGTGTCAATCAATCTCATCTTACGATGAACTACACCTCAACATAAAATAAAAATCCTCATGAGTGAGTCAATAAACAAAATCATGATAAACGGAAAATACTAGAGTTGCCAAGGGTTTCATTTTACTTGAATCTATAATCAATGCGCATGAACTCACAATCAGGAAACCAAAGTATCAAAATGGGAAAGTGTGCTACTGATGCCCTCTTTAAAATGCCCCAAAACAAAGATTGTTAATTTGAAGACTAATGTTCATTATACTCAAGCCATATTTTTGATCACCTCATTGGCATTTGAAACCTGGACAGTGAACAAGGAATACCAATGAGGAAGACCTAAGGTTTGTTAAATGAAGGAAATCTATAAAAGGTGATCATTCTGCTTTGATTTTTTATTCGCATACCAATACATATTTATCATTATTCATTTAACACCCATCACTGGCGCAGTTTGAAAGTGATTAAGTGAAAGATTGAGAGTTTAATTCAGCAGAGATGCTCAGAAGAAAGGCCTGGTAATATATTCCCCAAAGATCACAGCCTTTGAAAATCTGATGGGGTATTCTTTCACTCTGAAAGGCATGGGTTTACCATGAGTCAGAATTAACTTAATAGCAACTGATTTTTTTGTTTTATTAGGTCTCAAGCACTCTGCCCTTAGAAAGGACATATAGTGCAATGCAGAAGACAGAACCTTTAGCAGGTACAGCTAATGAAGTATGATGTACATTAAGATAACTTATTTTGAAAGGGAGATGGGAATATTTGTCACCCATTTATGTTTCTTCCTTCTCATTATGACCCTCGAAGAGGACAAGTGCTCCTGTGGGTCTCCAGGACGATTGGCTTGATGGCAGTGAGTTCAGTACCTCAAAATAGCCATTGTGCAGCCTGTATGGTACCAGGTGTCGCGTGATTCTATGTTCAACAGAATGAAACACTGCCCAGTCCTGCGCCGTCCTCACAATTTTTATGTTTGAGGCCATATTTTAGCCACCGTGTCAGTCCGTCTTGTAGAGAGTCGTCTTCTTTCTTGCTGCCCCTCTACCTAACCAAACACGATGCTCTTCTCTGGGATTAGCCCCTCCTGATAACATGGCCATTGTACCTGCGATGCAGTCTTGCCATCCTTGGCTCTAAGGAGCACTCTGGTTCTATTTCTGCATTTTCTATTTTTGGCCACCCATGGTCCTTTCAATGTTCTTTGCCAGCACCGTAATTCAAATGTATCATTTCTTCTCCCATCTTCCTTATTCATTGTCTAGCTTTTACATGCGTATGAGGCAATTGAAAACATGACGGCTTGAGCCAGGTGCATCACAGTCCTCAAAGTAACTTCCTTGCTTTGCAACACTTTACACAGAGGTTTTGTGCAGCAGATTTACCCATTGCAACGCATTGTTTGAATCTTGATTGCTGTTTCCAAAGTGAGCATTGATTGTAGAACCAAGCAAGACAGTAGCCTTGACAGCTTTGATCTTTTCTCCATTTATCATGAGACTACCTATTGGTTCAGCTGTGAGGATTTTTTCCCCCCATGTAATCCATACTTAGGCTGCAGTGCTCCATCTTCATCAGCAAGGGCTTCAAGTCCTCCTCACTTTCAGCAAGCAATGTTGTGTCACCGGCATATCGAAAGTTGTTCAAAAAGCTTTCTTCCAATCATGATGTGATTTAGTACCTCACGAAAGGGAGGACAGGTGGCACAGGGGTTGTTTGGCTGCTAACAAAAATGGCGGTGGTTTGACCCACCAGCTGCTCTACCATATATACTCATGTAGAAGCTGAGTTTTCCAGCACATTTTAATGCAGTCTTTCTGGTAAAATTAGGTGCCTAGGCTGATATTTGGGTCGGCTTCTACTCGAGTATATACGGTAGGAAAAGACTTTGTGATCCTGCATAAAGATTACAGCCTAGGAAACCCAAAGGGACACTTCTCTTCTGTTCTCCAGGGATTCGCTGAATGAGCATTGACTTGAAGGCAGTTGGATTTTGATTTTTAGTACCTCTGACAGTAAATAGTCTTAATTAGTAGCCAAACCCATTTTTCATATCTGCCTTTTCTTTGAATGGGACTACTTTTTTCAATAACTCTGCCCTTTGAAATACTTTGTAAAGTTTCACAATTTTCTTTCTAATGTTTTTATAACTAGTTGCTCATATTCCCGTCCTCACCTGTCGCTCTCGAGGGCCAGGTCACACGGAAGCCAGACTATGTCGTAAGGGCTGTTGTCTTTTCCTCCCGCCGATGTCTGTCTGTGCCACTTTATTGCAACACTATTGTATGAGTAGGATCCTCAACTAGACAGAACCAAAGATAAACAGAAAGCCTTTAGAAATCGCATGACATTGCCCATGCTCTACCCATGTCAAAATGTTGTTGCTCTTAGTCGCCGATGTTCTTTTCCAGGGACTGGTCTCTCCTGTCAAAGTAGCTCTTCAAACCACACCACCGCCAGGGTTGGTTAGGTGCTTTTTCACTTTCAAATTCTTCATCCGCCTTACTCTCTTACTGACAAGCACACTCACCTGTGTTGTACTTGCTACAAGCTTTCAAAAGCAGAAACATGCACCCTCGTGGACGCTCATTCCATCTCTGGTTATGCTTGGAGTAGCTGCATTATTAGTTGCTTTGAGCTCTGCCATCTCAATAGTGATTACCTTATTTTGAACCATTGTAACTGGAATGCAGTAATAGTTAATTCATAAAGAAATAATCTGTAAACTGCCTGGGCCCAAGTGACACCCAATGAACCTTTTTAAAGGAGGTAGCTAACAACTCTTCTCAAAATCAGATTATGTTGCTGGGACATGAATTGGCTGTGGAATATTCCTATTCCTTGGGGAGTGTGGGGATGAACAGCTGCCTTTTGAATGTTGCCAACAGAAATGTGCTGACAACCAGAAATACGAATAGGCCATAAACCTTGCAAACAACAACAAAAGAATGTTGATGCAAAATCTATGAAGACTCAGAACCAATTTCCCAACTCTATCATTTTTCTCTATCCCTGCCATAATTCTTCTTGTGCTGCCATGCCCATAAGCAATGTCAGATCAAAAATGACAAATTACCTTTTTAAAACTTGTACCAGGTGAATTAAAAACCAATTAACTTTTCATTTTCCCCCCATGTTCTTAGATGATCTAAATTATCCATCTAAAGTCCTCGGTGACAAGGAAGGGACAAGCCAGCCAGGGTGCAGTATAACACAGATAGAACACACAACATTCCTTTAATTCTTTAATGCTCCCCCTCTCCTCAACTATCATGACCCCAGCTTTATCTTACAAATCTGGCTAGACCAGAGCATGTACACTGGTACAGATAAGAGCTCTCAGCACACAGAATTCAGGACAGATAGACCCCTCAGGACCAGCGAGAATAGCAATATGTGAGGGTAGGGTGAAGTTGGGGGGGAAAGGGGGAACTGATTGCAATGGATTGACTTAACAACAACCTCCTTCCCCAGAGGGACAAACAACAGAAACGTGGGTGAAGGGAGACAGCGGATGGTATAAAATATGAAAATAAAAATAATTTCTAAATTATCAAGGGTTCATGAGGATGGGAGAGGGAGGGGGTAAAAGAGGAGCTGATACCAAGGGTTCAAGTAGAAAGAAAATGTTTTGGAAATGATGGCAACCTACATTCAAATGCGCTTGATGCAATTGATGTATGGATGGTTATAAGAGCTTTAAGAGCCCCAATAATATGATTTATTTAAAATAAATAAATAAAGTCCTCTGTGATGGTGAAGGCTTTTCAAAACATAAAATTATAAATAGTAATAGGAGACAGGATGTTCATTGGGATTTTCAGCTAAAACTTGGCTTACTCACGGTCTTTGTCTTATTTTAAACGAAAAGCTTTAAAGGTGCATTTTATTGTACTGTTTAATATCAATGCATGTCACCTGTTTCACTTTTTGGTTAAAAAACATTGTTTTTGCTAAACCCTGACCCTTGGCTGCCTTACTGAAACAAGTTTCAAATTTCTCCTCTCCCCTACCTTCCTTCCTTACAGATTTTAAAATGTTTATCTTAAATTATTAATGAGAATTACAAGTCACATACCAAGTGAAGCGTCTTCTTTCTATCATTTCCCCCAAAGAATTTTAATTTCCATTTTCACTGATCACCCAATTATAAGGCCAAATAGATTTCTGCTTCTTGAGAAAACCAAGACAATTTTACTCTTTCTTTTCATTGGTTGGGATTTAATCCATAGATCGTCTAAGTCCATATTTCAGTCACATCAAGTTGAATGTACCATTGCAACCACAATTTCCTAACATTCTTTTTCTCCATGGACACCTTGACTTCATTCTCCCTTTTACACCCCGGCTCCCCTACCAACCACAACCACTGTACATCCCCACCTCCCCCTGAACTCCTTTTTCTACTTGTTTCTATAGGTTCATCCATCTGGGTTTCATTCAACTTATTATTAGAAATGTATTCAGCTTACCCTTAGAAAATGAATCGTTTCAAACTAGTAAACCTGATTGAATGTTCTTTCTGTGTATCTGGTGAGTTTCTATTTATGCCACATGAGGGTTAGGCCAGGACAGCTCAGAACAGGAAAGGTCTATATGACTAAGCCTCAGTGGAGTGGACTGAGGACCAGTGAAGAGAAGTGAGGATCTGACGGTCTGGTGATGATCAGATGAGGAGCTGAGGGGAGTTGGGGGGGATTTAGTAATGCGCTATAAATATTAATTCTCTTTTTTTCTCGGTCAGAAAAAGTCAAATTTAGCTTTGGTTTTCTTGGATTGTGTTTCACACTTGCTTATTCAGAGATTCCCCATTAAATTTAGTCACCATATGGCTAAATTTAATATTCTCCAGAAGTAATTTAGGCCTGCCACTTTTAGTCTCTGCATAATTACTCATTACGAGGAGTATGACTTTTCAACTCGGGAAGGACCACGGAGCCTCCCTCTTTGACACCTGTTTGCTTTCATGGAGGCCTTCAGTGTTCCCGCTCAGAGGCAGGGACTTACTTTTCAATGACGTTGCATAGGTGTATACTAGAACTGTCGGAAGAAATATATTGAAAATAGATCTGTGAGCTGAGTGAATGTTCTTTCATAAACTTGAACCTATCAGGAAATCCCTGTGGCTCTGTCACAGTACTGTTGATCTGCCCTCCTCACCCCAAGCCTACCGAGAGCTGTATGAGGGGCAACTACCCTTGGGCTTCACCACAGCACTCTCGATGTTCAGTAGCATGGAGTCCGTCTCAGTGCCGAGGGACCCAAGTACAATGGAGCGATGTGCTGCCTGCTCCCCGCACTGGCCTCAGGCTGGTTCCTCCTATTCTTGTTGTTGAGGGGCTAGTTCTTAACTAGCTCTGTGACCGGCTGGATGCTTGAACTAGCGAAGCAGTTAGAAGGGACCCAGAAAAAGAGAAGTCAATCAAACTCAAATGTCAGCAGAGGCCACCTCACCAAGCCCTCACTGCCATCAAGTCAGATGCGACCCATTAGTGACTGGGTTTCCAAGACTGCCAATCTTTACTGGACTAGGAAGCCTCGTCTTTCCATCCTTGAGTGGTTAGCAATCTTGAACTGCTGACTTTGTGGTTAGCAGTCCGATAAGTAACCAACCATCCCACTTGGGACCCAACTTCTTAGAGCGAGTCATACCGGTAAAGAACTTTCATTTACAACACAAACTCAACAAACTCAAACTGACTTTAAAAGAAAAAAAAAAGGAACTTCCATTGATCCAAGAAACTCAAAAGACCATACTAAGTCCAGAACCTGTCTTCATCTATTTTCTGCGTTCTTATGTGTTTCTCAGGCATACGCCTCCCAAATGATGGAGCAGATAACCACCAGCGGTCTTACTTTTCTACTGGTGCCACAACCCTGATGGTAAAATGCTTCACTCTTGCCACTTATCTCCGAGGTTCCCAGGAGACTCTCCACTGGCCCAGGTTCCATCGGTTGTCTGCACAGAAAGTGGGCACAGCTCACTATGGCCCTAAGTCGGTTGTTCTTTGGATAGTCAGGCCCGGGAAATATACTCACCTGAAACCTTTAAGGATGCTCTACAATGTGAAGCGAACTGAAATGGGACATGTGAGGAGACAGCAGGAGGATCGCTAAGAATGCACACAGTTATAGGGAAGGTCATGTTATGTGACTTAGGTAGAAGTGGAACCAATCACCAGGTTTTGGCGAGTCTTTCATGTGGTCCATGGATTTTGTACATTATTGTGGAAAGATATAGTTGGAAGAGACATAATATTCTCAGTTTATATTTTAGTAAGTTCCTTTGATTGAAGCAAGAAGAGAATATACAGATAATTAGCTAGATTTGGAAGTTGTATTTTTATTTCTGAATCCAATATATAATCTTGTGCCTTCTGATTCCCAGTCCTCTGCTTGAGTTTGTCAGGCATCAGTGCCAAGGTGTAAATGATTAAGGACTTCAACAAATAGATTAAAGGATCGGATGATAGCAGATGTGAACAGGGAATCCACAAAAGAGTGGAGAAAGAGAAATTTAGCCTACATGACTGAGAATGGTGGCATCACTTAGAGAAAAAATGTGATTTTGCTTCCATTTAAGTGTTTGTTTATAACAACTATGTTCTTGGATAAGAACGCCAGTTGGTAAAACTGTTCTTGGATAAGTTAGAAAAGTTGGAACTGCACCTGCAGCTTGTAGTGGCTGTGTCAAAACCTTGTGGAGAGGTGAATTTGGTCGATTTGGCTGGCACTATGGGAAAAAGTAGTGCACCTTCTAAAACAAAAGATCAAGAATAAGAACTTAAATGCCAACAGTTAAAGATTAGAGAGTAAGAAGAGCTAGTGGATATGGACAAAGATGGAGAGGTGAGTGAACCAGAAGATTAATATATATTATGTTAATGTTGATTGTATCGAATGCCTCAAAAAGGTTAAAAGGATGGATATATAAAATAACTCTAAAGAATTAGAAGTGATGCTTGAGAAAAGGCCATTATATTTAAGTCACGATTGATATTTGAGATCATGTAAAGGCAAATTGCAAGAGTTGAATAGGTGTTAGGAGACCGGGCACATCGAGTACTGCCTACCCTTTCAGGAAGTTGACTTATCAACGGAAGAGAAGTTCTCCAGAGCTCTGTCTTTCGACTTCAACTTTTCTTGCTCCAATCATTCTCCTGAGGAGCCGCACCCATTCAGCTACCACGGTGACTTCCAAATCCCTTCTCTAGCCCAGAAGTCTCTTCAAATCTAGCCCAGGACCTACTGCCAAATTAATTTTCCTGGTGTTCATTTAGGTCATGTCATTCCTTTCTCAGGAATCCCTGGTGGATTTCCATTACCAAATGTTTGAAAGCCAAGAGGGAAGGTCATCCATCTAGAGCCAATCTAACTGTATAGCATTAGCCTCTCATCAGTCTCTGGGGTGAACATTATGTTCTCCTTCATCCTCCCCATATTCTGGCCAAATTGAACTTCATGCTGTTTCTTGATGACCATGTCCTCTGCTCTCCCTGATAGCGATTCTAGAATGAATCAAGTACTTGACTTTTGGTAACATCTATTTTTTTTTACCCCTTTAATTCTTTCAGTCACGCACGCCCTCAACAATTACTTGTTTATGATTTACTCTTTAAGGGAAGGGAAGGGAAAAGTGGTGAACTTTATGTTCATATCTGTACTTTTCCTTTAAGATGACCTGTTGCTTTGGAGTATAGTACTTTATGCACGTAAAGGATGTCTACCATGTTTTAATTGTTTTTAGGTGCCATCTGGTCAGTTGTTAGGTATTGTATCACTTGCTTTGGACATATCAGCAGGAGAGCCTGGTCTTTGGAGAAGGACATGATGTATGATGAAGTCAAGGGGCAATGAAAATGTGGAAGGCCCTCAACAAGCTAGACTGACAAAGTGGTTTCTACACTGAGCCCAGGCATAACAACAATTATGAGGATGGCAAGGGACTGGGCAGCGTTTCATTCTATTGTCCGTAACGTAGCTATGAGTTGGATTGAACTTGGCACCTAACAACAACGTTCCTCTAGTTATTTCAGGAATGAGCTTTGAAGCTAACCCCTCCTAATAAGACTTATTTCCAGTGCTGTCTCTTACACTACTGATTGCCATGGAGTGAATGCAGATTCATAGTATCCCTGTGTAGAGTTTCTGAGGCTGTAAGTCTTTATGGAAGCAGATACACTTATCTTTCTGGAAACAGTTGGGTGATTTGAACCACTGATTTCCTAGTTAGCAGTCCAGTGCTTACCCTCCCACACCACCAGGGCTCATTACATGAAGCTTACCTTCATTTTCCTTATAAATCATTTCTCCTAAACTCTACTGGGACTTATCTGCTCCTTTCCAAATACTGGCCATATTCAGATTATGTAATTGCACATGCTATGCGTCCAGTCTTTTGACACTGTAGAATTTCCTTGGAGTTGTTAGGTATCGTCGAGCTGGTTCAAATTCATCGTGCCCCATGAACAACCGAGTGACCCCATTCCCAGTCCTGCACAACCCTCACAGTTGTTCCTATGTCTGAGTCCATTGTTACAGCCCCTGTGCCAACCCCTCTGCCCCTTTTTCACTACCCTTGCACTTTACCAAACACGATGTCCTTCTCCAGGGACTGGTCTTTCCTGATAACATGCTCAAAGTACCTGGAAAGAAATCTCATTGTTCTTGTCTCTAAGGAGCAGTCTGGCTGTACTACTTGCAAGCCAGATTTGTTAGTCCTTTTGGCAGTCCCTCGCATGGGGTAGTTAAATAATTTCAATAATTTTGTGTGAACTTGACGGGTAGGAGTGTAGTCTAGCCTGTCCTTTAGGTCAGAGCCTGATGATGCCTCCTCGTGGGTGTGGCCTCACAAGGAGGGGCCTGGGAACCTCTTCTTTTTTCTCTGTGTCACTCTCCTGCTGTTGAGACACTGGGATGCCTTCCGGAGACACTGTCATTGGATCCACACAACTCTGTCCCACTGGCCTGTGATCTTCCTGCACTCTGCGTGTGGCTGCTTGGCCCTGAAGAAAGATGTAGGGACTAGTAATGGACTTGTTCTGAACTGGGCTGGGATGTTTGTTTGATATATAATTCCCTCTTGATAGAAAGCTTTCTCATACACGTATATGAGTGTGTAAATCTTCTTTGAAAAGTCTTTCAAATATGAGGAGCCGATGCCAGGGGCTTACGCAGAGAGCAACTGTTTTGAGAATGATGAGGGTAAGGAATGGACAAATGTGCTTTATACAATTGATGTATGTATGGATTTGATAAGAGTTATATGAGCCCCCAATAAAATGATTTTAAAAAAAGAAAACTCTTTCAAATTGTGAGAATGTGACCCATTAGTGGATTTATAGTTCGCTTGGTAAGTTTCTTCAGCACAGCACAGAATAATAGTAATAATAATAAAATCTCCATTTGCCATTAGAAAAATTTTGTTTTGTGAAACTCTTCAGTCAAAAATCTGAGATGGCTCCTAAACATTTGTGGGGAAATTCCATTACCTTTTCATTTCACTTACTCATAATATTTTTAAAGTCGCCTCATATACGTTTGTTGCATGTGTGATAAGTGTGTGCACCAAGGTGCATGAATATTGTCAGTGACATAAAGAAGTTTACACGGAGGCTTGTGGTATACCAAGGGTAAAACCATGATTTTAAGAACAACAAGGAACATTCAGCCCGTAGCAGGTTGGAGGAATTTGGTTCTTGGCTTCAAGAGGAAGAGATGGGCATTTTTGACATCCTGCTGTGTGTGGTACAGGCCTGACATGACAAATCAGAAAGTGTGCTATTTTCCTGTAACAAATATCAGATATGTGACCTGACAAGACTCATCAAATCCACTGGCTGGCACTTATTATTTCTGACTTACTTGAACACGAATAATAGTCAGGAAAAATGGAATACATTCACAGTGACGGGAGTCAAAGCAAAAAGCTAAAGGACTTGGGAGATACAGATCTTGTTTCTTTGTTGAGTTGAGGGTCAGGGCATATAAATAGAAATGAGAATATGGGAATGAAGAACTAATTACAGAGAGGATGTAGGAAAAAGACCTTGGCCTTGTGAGGCAAACATAGGAAACCAAAATAGGCTCTGAGAAAGAAAAAAAATTGTGAGAAGAAAAAAAAAGTGTTATATCTAATGCCAAAGAGGAATTTGATCAGATGTGTGGGAAACTGGGAGGAAAAAATAAAATCAGGTACAATGTGAAATGTTATTTTGGATGAACCAATTAAAAATATTTTTAATGAGAAATAATTCAAAGAAACTAAGATCTCTTTGTGGTTCTGAATGGTTGTGGACATCTAGAGGTGATGTGTAGAGCTCGAACAGAACTCACTAGGAACTTCAGAATTTAAACATAAGGAGATAAACACAAAACCGAAATGTTATAAACGGGGCTCACTTATTCATCAGATAGCAAGTTTTTTTTCTTAGTGAATTTTTTTGTTTAAAGAATTTTTGATTGTCTCCTATGCATGTGAAAGTTGGACAGGGAGTAAACAAGACCAAAGAAGAATGTATGCATTTGAATTATGTATGCTGGCAAAGAACATTGAAAATACCAGTGTGTTAGGCAGGGGTGACTAGAGAAACAAATTCAGTGACACACATTTATGTGTAAAAGAAAGCTTTAGATCCAAAGAACTAGATGGGCTCTTTAGTGTTTCACAAACTCCAATATGCACACCTATTTGTCAGGATTTTAAAATGTTTGCATTTGAGCCACATCTCAAAGAGATTTGGTTTTTGTTTTATTTTGCTTCTGGATGGGGCCCTAGAATCCATTGTGTAACCACCTAATTCTGGTGCCCTTGGCCTGAGGCTCAGGAGAAAGATGCTGCTTTCTAGGAAACAGCTAGTCTCAGAACCTACAAGAGCAGTTCTACCCTGTCCTAGAGGGTCCACTCCAAGCCAGTGAGTGTGGTTTTGAGGCCCATCCTTTGAGAGGGGGTGCAGAGCCTCTGAGGTCTTGTTTTTCTCCTAGTTCTTTATCTCATCCTCTGCTTCATTTAATTTCCATTATTTTCCCCGGACTTGAGTTTCCTGCTGTATTGGCCTCTTTACTGTGTCCAGGCTTCCTTTGCTTTGTTAATGTAACATCCCAGGCTCTCTAGGCATGAATCTCTTTGTCATAAACCAGAAAGTAGAGACTTACTGCTTCCCCGTCCCCTCCACTTCTTACTTATATCAGCCATACTAATTACCATGTGATTGTGGGGGACCGCAGGTGACTAGTGCAGCCCCCGCTTGCTCTCTGTGTATGAGTGAGTTGGAGATGGGAGGATTCCCATCCTTTGGTGTGTCTGCCTTCGGAGCCCATGTTCCTCCCTCCCCCACCTTATTCTCTTCCCACACCCAGGCGTACACTTCCAGGAAGCCCCCAGAGCAAGTGTGCCTGGCATCTGCTTCCACAAGTGCTTAGACACGGGATAAATAGAGCTTTTCTTTTTCCTTGGTTGTGCAGTTGCTGTGCTTTCAGGTCAATACTTTACACTTCCTTACGTCAGCGACAATCCCTCACACTCCATGGATGCAAAAGTCCTTTAAAACTCCTTGGAACTCCAGAACCATGATGAAGTCCACATGGCACTATCTGTTATTTGCAGTGAACTCACTTACATTCTAATTTTGTTCCCAAGTGTCTGGAATTAGATATTAATTTTTACCTCCACAAAAACTGTAAGGTCCCAAAGGCTAGGACCCAGAGGTAGTATGTTACTCAGTTTCCTTTGATCCATTAATATTTCCTTAAATTCATACATAAACCAATATTTGCTAAAATAACGGATGAATAGGTGAACTCTGTTGTCATTCTGTTTTTAAAGAGTGTGCATATCTGTGGGTTTTCCTCTACAAACTTTATTAAGTTTTTCATTAGTATACTATTTTTCCCTCAGCATATTTTAAGCTCTCTTAGGTAAGATTGAAATAGAAGTTTCATAAAGCCAGTGAGCTGAGGTAAGGGAGGATCAAGAGTATTAGTTTAGTGCATCTATTATTATAAGCTGAAAGTTATAATTTAAATTTGGATTTATACTGACGTATTAATTATTGCCCCTAATGAACCCTTTTACAGTGTCCCACCAAAATATCAAGCCACCTAATACCCCTCCAAGACCCCCAATCGAAGTGATATTAAAAACAAAGACTCAAAGGAAATCGAATGAATCTAGATTTATATTCCAGTTTTAAACAGCAAACGTACCCTGGTGGCACAGTGGTGAAGTGCTTGGCCTTAAACCAAAAGGTTGATAGTTCAAAGGCATCAGCTGCTCTTTGGGAGGAAGATGTGGCAGTCTGCTTCCATAAAGATTTCAGCCTGGGAAAACTGGTGTTCACCCTTGCCATGTGGGATCGCCAGGACCTGCCATGAACTGGACCGCAACCCGTTTCAGTATGTTGGTGATACACTCCAACAAGAGGCTCCAACGAAGTCATGGGAATTTCCATTATCTTTTACTTCCACTTTCAAGTGAGCCTTTTACTTTTATTTTTCTAAAATTTTAACGGTTTTATTGGCACTTCGTTTATGTATCATACAACTCATTAACTCTGTCGTATCAAGAAGAGTTGTATAATCATTACAACACCTTCAGTGTTAGACCATTTCCTTCTTCCCTGTAGTCATGACCTTCTTAAAGCCCCCTGTGGTATTGGTAAGAGAGGTAGGGCTAGAGACAAGAGCATTCTTAAACCTGCCATACACTGTTTGGATAACACAACTGTCCTTTACATATGAATGTTGTATGCTTAAAAGTATGCTTGGGTTCAATTTTTCACTTCTAAGAAATTTCTTTCAGAAAAAAAATTTAATGTGAGCAAGGGTTTATATAAATGAGCATTAAGCTTGGGTTCTTGTATGATAAAAAACAAGAAAATCAACATAAATGGGCTTAGAAAGGGCTGAATTAATTTTGGTCTAAGTAATGCCCAAGTATAGTGGAGACTCAGTGATTTTTGTTGAATACATTCATCAGTGCTGCTGAGGAATATTTAATGATGAAAGATATATTTGAAAACATCAAGTTGCATTACAAATATCTATATGATCCCATGTTTGTAAAATGGTAACATATATTTGTCTATCCATAAGAATGTAGTACCAACAGGACTCTTATACATCATAACTCCTTACTAAGTCATGCCATCCAGTAGATGCGGGCTCATAGCCACACTGAGGGCTGGGCAGAACTGCCTATGTGAGTGTCCGATTGTAACTCTTTATGGGACTAGAGAGCCCCATCTTTCTACCACAGAGCTCCTGATAGTTTTGAACTGCTAACTTTGAAGATTACAGCCCAATGGGTAATCACTATACCGCCACGGCAATTTATACATCATACTGCTCCTTAAAAATAAACTATAGAGCTGATTTATAAGACTTGTATGTTTTGACGATTCTTTTTTTAAATCATTTTATTGGGGGGCTTGTACAATTCTCATCACAATTCATACCTACATACATTGTGTCGAGCACATTTGTACATTTGTTGCCATCATCATTCTCAAAACATTTGCCTTCTATTTGAGCCCTTAATAATGGCTGCTCAGTTTCCCCCCTCCCTCCCTACTCCCCCCTACTTTATGAACCCTTCGTAATTCACAAATTATTATTTTGTCATATGTTACACTGTCCAACGTCTCCCCCCGCCCTCTTCTCTGCTGTCCATCCCCCAGGGAGGAGGCTATATGTAGATTCTTGTAATCAGTTCCCCCTTTCTACCCCACATTCCCTCCACCCTCCAGGCATCGCCACTCTCACCACTGGTCCTGAAGGAGTATTCTGTCCTGGATTCCCTGTGTTTCCAGTTCTTATCTGTACCAATGTACATCCTCTGGTCTACCCATATTTGTAAGGTAGAATTGGTATCATGATAATGGGAGGGAGAAAGCATTTAAGAAGTAAAGTTATATGTTTCATTGTTGCTACCCTGCAACCTGACTATCTCATCTCCTCCCCACAACCCTTCAGTAAGGGGGTGTCTGTCCATTTGGCTACTGATGGGCTTTGAGTCTCTACTCTGCACTCACCCACATTTACAATGATATGATTTTTTGTTCCCTGATGTTTGATACCCGATCCCTTTGACAGCTCGTGATCGCACATCCTGGTGTGTTTCTCCCATGTGGGCTTTGCTGCTTCTCATCTAGATGGCCACTTGTTTATCTTCAAGCCTTTAAGACCTCAGACACTTTATCTTTTGGTAGCCGGGCACCATCAGCTTTCTTTGGCATATTTGCTTAGGCACACGTTTGTCTTCATTGATCGTACAAGGAAGGTGGGCATCCACTGATAAGATTTTTAGTTCTTTGATGTCTGATAACTGGTCCCTTCTTCACCTTGTGGTCAGACAGGCTGGTTTGCTTCTTCCATGTAGGCTTTGATGCTTCTCAGCTAGATGGCTGCTTGTTTATCTTCAAGTCTTTAAGACCCCAGATACTATATCTTTTGATAGCCGGACACCATTAGCTCTCTTCACCACATTTGCTTATGCACACGTTTGTCTTCAGTGATCGTATAGATCATCTGAACCTTTAATAGTCACAGCGCCTTACTGATTCCATGCTTTTGTTTATATTTTTGAGATTTCTTGTAGCATAGTACATGCCAACTCTTTCCACCAACTGATGCTATATTAACTTTTTCCTTCTATAAGTACCCAATTTAGAAGTTTACTGTTATAGAACATTACCTTACTCAGGTAGTAATACTTCCTTACTATATATTATGATTTTCATCATTTTTTGCTACTAATTTGACATTACTGAATGGTACTAATTTGTCTCATTTCTTAGCTTGTTAGCTTCTTGATGGCAAGAGTCATTTTTAAGCAGTTTACTACCTACAAGTCAGAGGTTTAAACCTACCAGACACTTCTGGGAGAAAAATGAGGCTTTCTACTCCCATCTAGATTTACAGATTCAGAATGCTTCCATCGTGATGCTGTGAGTCTGGGCCACCTTGATGGAAGAGGGTTTGTGGTTGGTTTGTTTTTATTATACTTGTATATGTTTCTATAAAAATAGAAATATCAATGGAATTAATTGATTTGAAGAATTGGGGATTTGTTTTATGATGGAAAGCACTTAAAAAATTAAACTAGTTGGAATTATATCCACAGACTATCTTAACCACTTCTATGTTCAGTGAGAAATGGGCAATCTAGTTTTATATTTGTACATATTTAGTCCATGGGATCATAGCTCATTGTAAGCAAAAGGAGCCTAGTTAATGTTTTAATTTATTGATGAAGAATTGTAAGTGTGGTATGTGTTGATACACAGGTGGAGTTGTAGTGTGTCCTTATTTTTCTGCTTTCATATATATTTTCCAATACTATACTATTGCTCTCCCCTGTTTTTGAGTGGAATATGATTCCTTTTTTTGCCCGTGTAGATGGGTTTTTCCTAGAAAATACACATTGGTATTTTAAGAATATATTCTTGACAATATTATGTGTTGTTCAACTAACAATGGAAGCTATACACGCGTGTTTATGATTGTGCATCTTTTAGATCTAATTCATTAACTTATATGAAACCATTAGTAAAAGGTCAGTATTCATGAGCCAAATTCTCATACTTCCCGATGACTTTAGTTTTATAGAAACAAATAATAGTTAAATCATTACCTTACCGCAGTTTTATATCATATTGTTGCATGTCACTGCATTGAATTTAGATATTAACAAGTGGATAACATAAAAAATGATTGCCAGTAATCACATCCTTAGTATTTGAGCTTTGCTTTCTCATTATTTTGTATCAGTGATATTTCTAAGAAACTCAAAAATACCTTTTTTTTAAGATCAGAAATAGTGCACTTAGATAAAAAAAAATAGGTGTATGACAGGGTAGCAGACCTGTTTCACTTTCTTTTGCCCATATTTGCTAATTTAGAACCACTGTCTCAGTAAGCCCTCCTTGTCACACAAATACATCCTTTGTAGAGCCCCCAGAGTTTGTCTCCATCATACATATGACCTGGTCTAGTCAGCAGCACATAGGTGTCCCAGGAGTGCTGTCACAAAGTCCTGTAAACTAGATGGCTTCAAACAAGCAATACACAGTTAGCTTCTCGTCAGTAGGCTCTGGAGTTCAGAAATCTGAAATCATGGGATCACAGAGTTGGTTCTTTCTGGATGTCCTGAGGAAGAGTCCTTCCCTCACCTCTCATCCAGCTTCTGATGGTTGTGGGCGATCCCTGGTGCCCCTGAACTTGCGGCTGCCTCGCTACATTCTCTGAAACTGGCTTCACATGGCGTTCTCCTGTCTGTGCCTTTGTGTGGGCTTCCATATCTCCCTGGACTTTCTTGTAGAATGTCATCAATACTTGGATTTAGGCCACACCATAGGTCCAGGACGATTTCATCTGCAGATTCTTAACCAACCTTTATCTAAGTAAGGTCACCTTCTGAGGTTCTGGATGGACATGAGTTTTTTTGCAGGACATACATCATGAAGAAGACCTGCTACAAGATGGACTGACACAGTGGATGCATCCGTGGGTGCAAACATAAGACTAGGTGTGAGGATGGAACAGATCCGAGCAGTATTTCGATCTTTTGTACATGGGCTCACTATGAGTTGGTACTGACTGATGTCACCTAAGAACAACAATAAAGCAGTGTGAGCAGAGCTCTCTCTCTCTCCTCCCCAACCTCCCACCATGTATTGCTGCTCCTACTAAGCTTTACTGCCTCTGTTGGCAAGCAGCGACCCTTTGGCTGCACATTGCTGTGTTCCAAGTACCAGCACCGTTGTTAAGGCCCCCTGCTAACCTAGGGTGAGCCCATGTTTACTGGTGCTTCCCAGCCAAGTTAGTGTCTACCGGCCTCGATTAGTGATGGTACAGCTGCCATTTCTCCTGGGGCCTTATCTTCCCCAATGGCACCACTGTGAATGGCACGGAAGGTGTGGAGCTAGATAGCATTCTGTATAGTTTATTGGAGTAAGGTAGGCACTGAAGCATTGCCACTTGCCCTCTTGCCCTGCTCCAATGACTCACCATATTTTTAAAATGATTTTAGTTAATTGTTTAAGTTTTATTTAAGTCAGCCTGGCTCTCCTTTCTTTAAATCATTCATTTATCCTTTAGATTTTTGGACTGCCAATACATCCTAATTCCTCGTTCAGGTCTTATTACTGGGCACATTCCCCCCCCCCCCATTTTATTTGGATGAGTTTTTTTTTTTTTCTCGAGAAGCGCTTCCTCCTTTCAGATAACCTGGTTCTTGACAGACCCCTCTGTATCTACTGCCCAGATCTCGCTGGGATGATAGGAATCTCCGCAGTTTGCAGCTTGTCTCTTCCAGCTGGGTTCAGCTCTGACTCTTCACATCTTCCCCACCACTGACATATAGATACTTAGAGAATAACCTTGAATTATACTGCTCTATGCTTAATTATTTATGGTAGATCCTGCTTTCATGGTTGGGATAAATGCTGCTGAATAGATAGAAAATATCATTTTTTGTTATAGTAGCCCATTGGCATTCTACCCAGAAAGTACTCTCTCATTAGCTGTCAGTATTTTGAATAATCTTGAAATTATAGAGAATTTTATTTAACAGATATTTATTCTATATATACTCATCACCAAGTATTATGCCAGAGTCTCATAGAAAGGTAGAAATACACACTGTCTTTGAGAAGACATGCAGTCGGAAGCAGAGAGGAAGTCTGATAGTGACAGTACACCATCAAGAGTTTGGCTGCAGCGTGGGGCACTGAGGAAGCTGGCACGTGATAAAACTGGGTGGCGGTGGGTGGCATGGTATGGGCCGGGTGGAAAAAGCAACTGGGGCCCATGCTCAGAATATGAAGCTTTAGCCTTTGAACAACAGGAAACCACAATTTTTGTTTTAAAAGAGTAATGTAAAGATACAACTAGAAGCATGTATATGCACAACTACAATAGAGATAGAAACAATGAGAAAATAAACTAAAATTGGAGAAGTTATACACTGTGGTCCAATGCTGGGGTTGTGCTTTTCTCAGTTGGCTGAGTCCAGGACTAGTTGGTTAAATGAAGGGAGGTAGGCAACATACAGACCGACTCAGTTGCTACTTTGGCTGTCGGAGTGGGTGATGGTAGGTATTCTTTACTTAGATGCACACTACAGAAAACTGGAATTAAATATGGAAGTTTATATTTGTGGAGAAACATTGTATAATGCAGCTTGACTCTCCCAAGAAACAAGCAAAAACTATTTAAATCTAAAACAAATCCAGAATGCGTAAGAGGGGGAATCAAATGACCAGGTATCATATTATACTGTAGTTTCATCCACCATAATTAAGTTCATAATGATCTGTCTGATAGTTAGGCTAATCGAGTCCCTTTACTGCAGTCCAATTAGATGTACCAAAAGTTTAATATTCATAAGTACTCTGTAGATGGATTTTGGGTTTCTACTGTCTTCCAAAGCCTTCTACAAATTGGGTACTTGCTATTTAGGCTCTGATACCTTTCCCTCCATCATATATTGGGTTTTGTTATTCGTCATCTTTGGATCTCACAGGTTGATATTCTTTTTCCAAGTGGATTTAGATAGATAGATGGCTGCTTGTTTGAATACAAACCTTTAAGATGGTAGATGCTATTCTTTTTTATAGTCTGGGACCATCTGCTTTCTTTACCATAATCTGCTGTAACACCCATGTTTTCAGTGATCTCTTCATGAAGAAGGAGTATCAAGCAAGATGCCGTCATCAGAACTAAATGCACTTGACTTGGGGCTAAAAATAAGCGGGAGCCCCTACTCCATTTGCATGTCCATGGATTATATACAACTTTGGTTCATTTTGAGGTCTTATTATCATTTTATGACAGAACATTATCAATCATCCCCCTGGGGCAAAAGACAATTTCATTGATAGCATCATTCATTTATCCTGTGTCATAGAATTTAACATAGAGTTGGGAAAAGGAGCGCATGCACGTGTAGCCCAGCTGCAAACTGCAGCCGATGAGTTATTTCTTTGTACAGATGAGTTGTTGCTTTGTTGTTGTTAATGTTTACCTTAACCATGGGGATTGTTACCAGGGAGAAATTTCTGGTAATATTCACTTACAAGGGCCGATCCTTGCCTATCAGAATAATATATGTCCTATTAAAGCAAGAAAGACATTAAAATACTAAATATATGGTGGTTCCGGGCCACTTTTCATTGGATGCCTGCTAAGCCAGGGGTCATAACCAAGGTCCAATGACCACTAATTCCACAGTCGGGGGGTGGCTAGCATTTATTTCTTCTCACACCAAGGAATTTCAGTCTTAAGTCCACGGGCTACAGGTAATTTTGAGGTTGAGCCCAGTTCATTCAGTGGGGTTTCCATATCATATCTGTTTGATGTGGCCTATATGGGATACTCTGCCTCCCCAAGGGACAGAGTCCAAGTTAGTTGCATTGCACAGCCATGAGCGGTTCACCCAGGGTTGAGTGAAAAGTAGTTCAGAAGTGTCCAACCAGAAACATAGTGCCAGCAGTCTTCTCCCCTTGGCTTCTCTTTAACTATTGTTGAAGGTCCCTTCCTGATGTGAAGTTGTTCGACTGTGAACATTTGGGGAGAAAATTTTGATGATATACTCCATAGTATTCTTTGCCTAAGAAGTAAATTTGCCTAGTAAGTAAATTAGTTAAACTATCCATCGGACTAGTAAATTGGCGGAGGATTGGTAGTGTTTCTAAGGAGGGGTGAGAGCACGTTTGCAGTAGCTTGACGTATTAACAGAAGGTGAAATATTAAAAATAATGATCATAATTGCCTTCCATATGTGAATATATCTCCCACACTAGCATTGATTTCTACTTTTATTTTTATCTATAATGGTGGCTTTTAAAAGCATGTACTTTATATCCTAGAGAAGAAAGGTAATGGCCTGACTGCGTACCTGAAGTCAACTATAGACTTACTCGTAGGCCTCTAGCCAAAGCACTCATGACAGAGATCACATTTGGAAGAGAATTCCATTGCTATAAATATCCTTTCAAAGTTAAATAGTAACAATGTTTCCATAATCCAAAAGACCATGCTTAGATACAATGCTGCTTTTATTGAGGTTTCTATAAATGTCATGCTACGAATGGTTTCTTTGGTCCTGGCCCATGGAAAAGTCACTTTTCATAAGAAAGGATTTGATTATTTGTTGTTTGCTTTTGTAGTCGGAGAGACCGAGTTAAACTTTGATTTTTTTTCCTCCAGGCCTAACAGCCTGTGGTCATCAGCCGCAGTTCTTCATGCCCCCCCCTCCCCCCATTGCTAGCGGGGTATGGAAGAGCGGACCACAGCTTGTGACTCTGACCAAGAGGGTGACCACAAAAGGAGTGTCTACACAATGTTTTGTAGTGTTTCAGCAGAAGTTCTTTTTGGTTGTTTTTGTTGTCATAAAAATATTCCCATCATGAGTAAAACAGTGCAAACGATTTTGCAAGGCCAGCGCAAATGTATCAGGAAAAGGCTAACATTCTTTGCGAATGGACTTTTTGACCCTTCTAATGCTTTCCAATGACGCTCTTGAAGAACTGGTATGTAGATAAGAGACAGCCATGCAAACCAACCAGAGGGGTACTGCATGGGTTAAAATCAGGGAAAACGTACATCAGGATTCTATCTTTTGACCATACTGGTTTAATCTGTGTGCGGAGCAAATAATCCTGGACTGGGCTGTATGTGAAAAATGTGGCTTGTGGACGGGAGGAAAACTCATTAACAGCCTGCGATATGCAGGTGTCGTCTTGGATTGCTTAACTGATGAAGACCAAGGACAATGCCTTTCTGAGGGGTTATACCCCAATGTAAAAGTTTTTTCAAAACCCAAAGTAACAAATATTCCACTACTGTGGAGTCAATTCTAACTCACAGTGACCCCATAGGACAGAGTAGAACTTTAGGCTCCGGAATCTAGGAATCTTTATGGGAGCAGGAATCCCCATCTTTCTCCCTGGGAACTGCCGGCAATTTCAAACCGCTGACCTTGCAGCCAGCAGCCAGGCCTGTAGCCCACGGCACCACCAGGGCTCCGCTCTCCATGTAACTGAACAAGTCACTGCCGCTGATAGCAAACTCCTGTGGACTCCTGGAGGCTGGAACTGTTTACGGGAGCAGAAAGCCAGTCTTTCTCTGCGGGAGCTGCTGGGCCTTTTGAACTGCTGACCATGCGGATACCAGCCGGGTCTGTGACCACTGCACCTCCAGGGCTCTGAGACCTCAGTATAAAGAAAACAAAATCTCTACTACTGGACCAAGGAGCAACAGTATCATAAACAGAGAATAGACAGACAATTCCATGTCCTAGCACAGTGAACTATGCAGTGAAATACATTTGCAGGTTTGCAAAAGCAAAGTGGCCGTTCAAGGGGAAGAAAGAGGAAGATGGAAGGTTTGCCCCCTGTTGCTAATAATGTTGTGACGGATCATGTTCTAAGTCAAGGTGGAAAAACTTACAAAACAATTGTGTTGTTATTAATATCATCTACGAAATGCTACAGGAACCCTGGTGATGTAGTGGGTCACTCACCGGGCTGCTAATCGAAACCGCCAGCTGCTGCTTGCGGGGGCAGAGGAAGCTTTGTGCTCCTGTACCAGGTCAGTCTCCGAAACCCATAGGGGCAGCACTACTCTTCCAGGCTTGCTATGAGCCCATAGGGTAGTGAGGTTCTTGCTGGTTTGTTTTAAGAACCATTGTGTGCGAACTCTTTAAAACGATATCACATATTATTCTGTGATGAAAATCAATAATAAGGATTCTGTATGGTCTGCTATGAGAGGAGGTCCATGTCAGTAGGAAGTGATGCCGTGAGGGAACGCACTAGGTGACGGCAACTTTAGGTATGCCACTGCCCTGCAAAACACCCTGTGCCTTCAGCTTAGAGAACCTACCTACTCAAAGAAGGGGGAGGTTTGCCCTGTCTCCCACCAGTTAAAGATCAGCCATTCCTGAAAGAGGGTAATCAATTTTTCCTAAAAAATACAAACTGCCAATTATGTATGAATTTGCAACAATTGCTCTGTAACAAAAGAATTTGGGTGGTCCCTAGCCTTGATTATAAGGGATCTAACAAATTTCAACAAGGAACATATTTAAGAAAGCATAGAATACTGTTTTGTCTTTCAATTATTGCAAAAACAATGAGTTTCCTTCACACACACACAGCTGGGAAGAGTTCTGGTTGCCTTTCTCGATTCCCCCACGTTCTCTATTTGAAGTGTGTGTGAATTCCCATCTTGCCCTCAGCAGAACATAGTGGTGTTTCTTGCTTCAGCAGTTCTCTTTCGGTAACTTATCCCATCTGTTTGTTAACCTTTGCATAAATTCTTTTTGTCTGAACTCAGCTCCTAAACTGTCTCTTGGATTTATCTGCCAGAATGAGGATTTGTTTGAATTGTTTTTGCACAGTAATTTCATAAGCAAAAAACATCTGAGTTTTCTGAAGGTAGCATGAGTTCAAATATCATTCATGGAGGTAGAATAAAAAGAATCATTTTAGCAGAGGCCTGGTTCTCAGGTTAGCCACCATAGTCTTACTCAGTTCACTGTGCTGGGACATGGAATTGGGGAAGACTGTGCACGGAACACAGCCAGACACAGCCTGGAGTTAGAGGGCGGCATCCCATCGTTTTTTCCTCTCTTCTCAGCTTTCTGAGCTGCCTTAGAATGAAATGAATAAAAAGATGTGAAAAGTTAGGCTTTTCTTTTCTTTAACCTTGTAAGTATATTTGAAATGGGTATTGACTTCAGAAGAAGCTGAAATAAAGGAACTTTGAGAGATGAAATTCTGGGACTTAGTTGAATTCAAAGATGATATTAGGAATATTAGGACCCACTGTTTTCATTACTTACATTCAGACTACTTAATTTTATCAATCTCATAAACAATTAAATATTAGAATTTATTTTCAATAATTCATCCACCACATATTAAATTTCTGTAGTGTGGTGGCCATTGTCTCAACCTTCTTGGAGTTTGCCATCTTGTTGGAGAAAGGGCAAGAGACTTCATAAATATTTGAGGGGAAGTGGATGTATGTCTTCAGGATGCAAATTCTAGATGGGATGGTCAAGTAAGACCCCAGTGATAATGTGACAATGGGATGCACCTCAGAAGGAAGAGAGAGAGCACCGTGGGCATTTGGTTGGGAAGTGGCCCTTTGTGCCGTTGTTGAGGTTGGTGTACTTCTTGAGGGACACCTATTAAATACAAATAACTTCTCTAGGAAACGTGGAGAAATGGATCTATGGGCTTTCAAGTTCCGATCACTGAGACTTGAGTGGGAAACTTCTGGAAGCCTCCGATGTTCCTTGGCTTGTGGGAACAACTGCAACCCCAGCATCAGCCTCCACAGGGTTGCCTTCCCATTGTGTGCCTTCTCCTTTTCTCCTAAAGATCTCAATGACCGAGAGATTAGGGTCCACCCAAGGAGCCTTCTTTTAACCAGTTCCTTCTAGAATTGCCTCATTTCCAAGTAAGGTTATGCTTCCAAGTACCAGAGGTTAAGAACGCAACATTCTCTCTTTTGGAGGGCATAATTGACCCATGAAAATGTGCAAGCTTAACAGACTGTGGCGCCATTTGCTGAGAGCGGACACTAGGAAGTGCGTTTCCAGTGGGACCCATCCCTGTCAGAGTTGTTTTGGTAGAGCTCAGAAACATTCCTAGGAGGGAGGAAAAACGGAAAATGACAGACATTTGGGGGTTAAAATTGGCAAACAGTCAGTGCTAACTGACTGCTTTTGAGATATGGAGAGGTGAGGAGCTATGTCTTTATGCTTATAAAATATAACTTCACCTTCTGGAAAAATTGTGATGTTGGGAAATGTATGACACAGGCTGGTGTGGCATTTAAGCATGGTGATCTCACTGTCATCAGTCAATTCGGCCTCATAGAAACTCTTTAGGCCAGATTGACTAGAGAACCAAATTCAGTGACACTCAGATACGTGGAAGAGAGAGTTTTATACCAAGAAGTAGTTATAGATCAGGAAAACATCACAGCCCAGTCCAGATCAAGTCCGCAAGTCTCATACTAGTCCATAAGTCTGATACTAGTTCATAAATCCCACTTCAGACTCTCGCAACCACAAACAGTGGTGCAAAATGCAGGAAGATCACTGGCTGGTGGGTGCAAAGTCCTGTGGATCCAATGGCAGTGGCTCTGGCAGCTCTCCAAGTGATTCAATAGCTGGAAGATGAAGGCAGAGAAAGAAAGAGAGGAAGCTCCCAGGTCCCTCCTTATGAGAAGGTCACACCCACAAGGAGGTGCCACCAGCTGTGACCTGATTGACAGGCGAGACTCCACCCCTCCATTTCAAGGGAACACGAAATTACCCAGTATGTAACTTCCACAATGACCTTATAGAACAGGGTAGAACTGCCCCTGTGAGTTGCTGAGACTGTACCTCTTTTGGGGAATAAAAAGCCCCGTCTTTCTCCAACAGAACAGCTGGTGGTTTTGAACAGTTGACCTTGTGGTTAGTAGCCCAACACCTAACTAGAATGCCAGCAGGGCTCCTTAGCTTGGTGGTCGCATTCTCCATTATTAATGAAGTAAAAGTGAGCCATTTTTAAAATACTCTTGCAGTCACCAAGCAAACAGTCATTACTTAGTATGCAGTGGGGCTCACAGTCTATGGAGTAAAATTAAACGAATTCTAGTCAATAGAGTCACAACCATAGGATATTTTAGAATGCAAAGAGACAAACTGTGAAGAAATGTCAGCAACCAAATAATGTATTTATTCAGGAAACCCTAACATCAAATTCTCTGGATCATGGATAAATCTTCATGCTTAAAACAACTACACATTAAGTGCACTCAGTACATGGATGGGTTGATTTACAGAAAGCCTACTTATGTCAATCATTGTTGTCATGCTATCTTCTTGAAATGCAATGATCAATCACAGTTTAGCCTTCAAAAATTTTAGGCTGAGTGAATGATAATATAATAAATCCAGTAATAAAGTTATGTTTAGAGAACTGTGGAAAGCCCTATTTTCATTGTCCTTCTACCTGAGATGAAATTCTAAAAGAGGAGAGGGTGCACAGAAATGATTATGGTGTTATCTCCCTATAATATAATCACTAGGCCTAAAATGTCTTACTGGAGACACAGGACCCAGGCCAGCAGGGAGAGAAGAAAAAGCCAGATATCCACAGTATCTCTCATTGATGTCAAACGGGCTGCATCCCCAAGGAGACATTATTAGACTGTGACTTGAATGAGAGTTTGGATGACATGCATATCTTTTTCACAGGTGCAGCCAAACTAGCCATCACACTAACCTAGACAAGGACATGTCACTTAGTTCAAGGGGTCTCTCTAGGTAGCCCTATACCTTGGCAAATTTCATCATGGTTTAAAGTCCAATACTTAGACTTATAGGTTTATATATTTTTTTCACACCAATAATTGATGCCTTTTATAAGGAGTAGATTCATTTTAACCAGAAACTTAGAGTCATTAAGTAACTATATATCAAAGTTTAATTTTAACTAGACAGATGAACAGGGACGATTAAGGAATAGATCCTAAACAAGTTCGACTGATGTTCAGTTTCCAAAAATCTAGTCTAAACGGTATTTGGGAGCACATATTGGGAAGGCCTACTGACCCCAGGTGTGGGAGTGGCAGTGCAAGAGGCAGAGGTTTGACTGGTAGTTAAACTTGGATGTTTCACTGGATGGATTGAAATGCCATGACCCCTCCCCTTCAGAGGGGGTCGAACAACAGAAACGTGAGTGAAAGGAGACAGAGGATGGTGTAAACTAGGAAAATAAGAATGATTTATAATTTATCAAGTGGTCAAGAGGCTGGGAGGTTGGGAGGGAGGGGGAAAAAGAGGAGCTTATACCAAGGTCTCAAGAAGAAAGAAAATGTTTTGAAAATGATGGCAACATATATGTACAAATGTGATTGATACAATTATTGCATGGATTGTTATAAGAGCTATAAGAGTCCCCAATAAAATGATTTCCTTATAAAAAGATAAAAAAAAGAGCCATGTGAGAAGAAGCTAAAGAAACAGATAGTAGTTAGTAACAGACTCAGGAGAGCTTATGAGTCCCTTAAGGAAGTCTTGACTATTAGGACACCTTTTTACTTAAAGCAGTAGACTTCTATGGTACAGGGTTGTACCTTAAAGCTGACGTAAAATTTTACAGCGACATTTTCTGAACCCAGAAGAGCAGAGTGGCCTGTTGGATAAGGCTCTGGACCTCAGGGTTAGACAAACCTAGGACTGTCATATAATGGGTATGTACTGGACTGCTAACCGCAAGATCAGCAGTTTGAAACCACCAGCTACTCTGGGGTCAGGACTAGGCTTTCTACTTCCACTAAAAGGTCCACTCATAGAAACCCGCAGAGGGCAGTTCTACCCTGTCCTAGAGGCTCACTTTGAGTTGGAATTGACTTGATGACAATATATATGAGTTTGAGGATCAAATTGACCACTTGTTAGTGATTCTAGGAGTTTTGAAGCCACTTGTAATGAGAAAATGGACCTTCAACAATAGGTTATGAATTTTCCTCACAATGAGTTCCCCAGAAAATTGAATTTGTGTTCATACCCACATACCTTGCTACTCAATCTATCACATAAAAAGAAACAAACAAACAAAAACACCACAAAAACCCAAGTCAATGCCGACTCCTATCGAGTGTGTAGAGCAGAGGGGAACTTCCATTTGAGTGTCCCACTGTAACTGTTTAGTCATAAAAAGCCCAATCTAGAAAATAGCAGGTATATTTATGGAATTGAGTTGTTAAGTTTATTTATGGACTGGAAGGAAATTTCATGAATTAGTAAGTACTATGTTTTTTTATCTTTATTTTTTTTTTAAAAAGAGTACTCAACTTATCCCAGGATTTGTCAGTCAACAATTACAAACTCAGATGTCAGTATTTTAGACCTTCACACATTGATCATGAGCAGCAGCTTAATAATATGTCAGTGTTGTTACTAATAGTGTTGATTTTAACATGAAGAATAGAGATGAATACATATTAGGAGAACACTGACTCTTTGTGGGCTTCAAAATTTGAATTATGTCTCCTATCTCTCCAAGTTCTTTAATTATTTGCCTTTCAGCAGTTAATGTTGTATATTTTGCATTTTGCTGAAAATGTTGTATTTTTATTCTTCGATTATCCTCAAAGTTACTCCTATGGATAACTGTGTGGTACTGACTCCTGTGATCGTGTTCAAGGTCAGATGACAATGCAGTGTTCCTGCTGGCTCCTTGTGTGTGAAGGGAAGTAAATGTACCTGGGCACACATGTGTGTGTTATAGAAGTAAAGCATGGGCGCTTTTCTGGCGTGAGAAATCTTTAGTGTTCATTAGATTCAAGTGAGTTGATAGCTAGTCTTCTGTGGTTGGTCATCTAGAATGTGTGGCTGTCCTAAATAAATTGTCATAAAAAAACCACTCTCTTTGCATATAACCAGCTCCTGCTGGATCAGTGCCCATTCATGATGACCCCAGGTTTGTCACAATAGAATTAGACTCCTCTTTGGGCTTTTAGGAACTGATTTTCTCTAAGGTGATGACCACACTTCTTTCCCAAACTGCATCTGAGTAGACTCAAACTTCCGACCTTTAGGCACATTGATCATTTGCACATATTAATCTATCCATTACATTCTTGACAACAGAATGGTTGTCATTCTTGACAACAGAATGGTTTTTTAAAATTATGAGGATATTTTAGTTTCTTGACACAAAAATTAGAGTAATCTTCCAGAAAGTTGACATTCTAGATGTTTTGTTTGTTTGTTCTTTAATTTGCCCTTAAATACCAAATACATGTCTTTACAGGAATAGAAAGCCTCATATGTTAGGAAGAAAGCAGCTGGTGGATTCAAACTGTCAACCTTGTACTTAGCCCAACACATAAACCTCAATGCTTCCAAGACTCCTGAAGGCTCAGCAAATATTTTTTTTCACATCTCTTTAAATCTTCAGAATAATAAGTATGTGAATCATTACTGAACAAATTCTATGGATTTTCAGAAATAATCTGGTACAACAACACTGTTTAATAATTTAATCAGCTTTCAAGTCACCTATGTATGTAGTATAGCTATATTAACCCATTGCTAGAGCAAAAACTAAACTAAACAGAAGGAATTGTTCTATCCCAATTAGTACAGATTGCTTTTCTTTGGAGGGTAGACAGGAGTTACGAAGATATCATATAGATTGTGTTTAGGTGAAAAAGACAATTAAGTCTTTATGATTGCTGTCATGTCTTTTGGAATAGACAATTTGTTGAGTGCATCCTTGATTTGTCTTCATTGGATCAATTAATAGCAAGCTACATGATTAAAATGTACTATACATTCAGTTTTAGGTTTCCTTCCCTAAAAGTACCTCCTATTGTTTAGTTTCTTAGATATCTATGTATCTTGTTTTCTTTAGAAGTCCTAGTATCCCAGAAATACATGACTCAAAGTTACAGACACTTCCATTGAATAAGTCACTAATGGGAAAGAAAACAAAAATAAGCTAAAAAACCCTAATCCAATTAAAATCAATAAAAAATAGAAACAACATAGAAAAAATTCTGTGTAAACTTTAGGCCAAGTTAGACTGTCCTCATGTTGATTTACATTAGTAATTCTTTCGGAAAGAATTTAACTCAAGCCTTTTTACTAAGGACCCATTTCTTTACAATTACTTTTTCCCAGTTCTCAAAGACAGTGTCTCCCTATGCCCCTATTTTAGGAAAGAAGCTGAAAAGCAAAGCAAAGGTGAAGGAGTTAAACATTGCTTTGTTAAAGATTTCCTTTGTCACTTTATTTAAGAACTCTTTCTAAGTGGAATCTGCCAATCCACCCATCAAATATAAACCAAAACATAAAAGTCTTTCTATTTCTCTTAAGAATCCAAGGGAAATGCCACTGACCACTTGTCCACTGTGAGGGATTTGACACACCTTGTGTTTAATTTTCAACACAACCCTGTAAGATGCATAATGTTGTGGTTAATTTTACAGATAAAGACTGATTTCCAACGATGATTTTGCTATCACTGGCTTAACAGAAAAGGGCCGGAGGGGAGAGAGAATGAAAGCTGTAGGATGGGCAAGGCATTGACTTGGGTACTAAAGATAAAAGGTAGTCTAGCTGTTGTGCATGGAGATTCATCTGTGGCACTCACAATATTATTCCAGCCGTCAGCCTTTCCCTAATCAAAGCTTTCCTCTCTATTCGACATCCTTCTCGGCCACTTTCCTTCTAAGGGATGTCAAAATGGAGCTGCAGTTAGCTATAGACTTGCATCTTCCCCTGGTGTAGGTGTGTCAGACAGGGTTCTCTAGAGAAACAAAACCAGGACACTTTCGATTTTATACACACACAAAACAAAGAAATAAACAGCTAATTAGTCCACAGAGCAGTACAGAGACCTCAGTTCAACTCACTTCCAAGAGACAGTTAATATACTAGCAGTCCTTCAACTCACGAGGGTTGTTGGGTGCAAGTCAACAAAGCAGACAGCTGAGTCTTCTGTGGAGCAATACAGGCAGTCCGGCCACAGGCAGCAAACAGCAGGGCAGGCCACCAACGGTCAGCCAGATGACAGGATCTGACAGTTCCCAGCTCAAGTGATATATACAACAGCAGTGTGGTGAAGCAGGTCTCAAAGAAGCCTCACACTACAGTGGCATGTTCCAGGGGTTGGGTGACCCACAGGTATTATAACTCTCAAGTTGAAGCAGAGAACTAGCTAAGGCAGCTTCGCATGGGTCCAAGAGAGCAAGAGACAGAAAGGTGAGGCTTACAGAGCCATTTATCTCTTTGCCCTTCAATTAAACTATGACCTTATTAATCCCACATGTGTTCATTGGCCAGGTTGGTACAATAAACCTACCTATCACAATAGGTAAAAGCTTTCTTCTGAGCAGTGCTAGTACAAGTCTTGGGGCTGATACAGCTGCATTGGATAGATGTGATCTTCTCTGCCTACTCTGAAGCTGTTTCCTGTTACCAGCAAGATGTGGTTCTCACTGACCAAGACAATTCAAATTATGGAACTGGTTAAAAAAATGATGAAATCAATTCTATTCCCTTTAGCTTTAAGTGTATATAACCAGTTTTTCCAAGTGTTTTTACTCATTATCCAAATACATGATAACCAAATAATATAAAATGTACATCATGTTGAAAAGACAAGAGGATTCTCATCAACACAGTTATCTATAATGCTTCCAAGTCTGGAGCAGGGAAATATTTATTAGGGATGTTTTAGTATTTAGAGTAACAGATTTATCAATTTGTGTTTTAACAAAAATTTTAAGCTTATATCCCAAGTCATGCACTTATTATTCAAATGGAAATTTCCCTTTTGGAGGTTGGCTTGAACTGTGAAACCACTCAGGGAGCCTGTGAAAGCATGATGACGTTCTCTGAGTTTTCTGTCTCGATATTTGGAGTTTTGTTGCTAGTGAACTTGCTCCTGAGAACTCATCTGCCTTCAGCAGAGCTGTGCCAAAGAGATTTTGAACATGGTTTAAACACACAAACAGGCTGAATGAGGTAAATGTCTACGGCTACTTGAAAACCCTGAAGGGAGATTGAATTCAGTCTCTGGCATGGGACTTCCATTTGATAGCCCGGTTGGATTATTGCTGTGGTGGTGCTCAGTCTGACCCATCAATTCAGAGTGATCAGATGTACAACTAATGGAACACCAAGGATCGGGCGTGCCCTGCCGGCAGCGCTGCTACCGAGGCCAGTGTGGTGCTGCACGTAAGTTAGGAGATGAGCCTCCTTAAGCAAGCATCCTTTGTTTTCACCACATCAGAAGGTCTTTAAGTCAGATCTGTCTTTTTCCTCAGGGATCCCTAGGTTGTGCAAACAGTTAAGCATTCCTCCTCGAGTGAAAAAAGTTGGCAATTCAAACCCACCGAGAAGGCCCGGGGAAAACAAGCCTGGTGCTTGGCTTTCCAACGGTCCCAGCTGTGAGCACGTTTCAAAGCAGTTCTCTTCTGCACGCACCGGGTCACCATGAGTTGGAATTGATTGGACAGCTAAAAGCAACCGCGCTTCCCCCCCTCTATTTCCTAACGTTCTTATTAAGCAGAACATGCAGAGCGCTTACTTAATGACTTCAAGAAGTTGTTCCCAAAATTGGTGATTGTGTCCTTACTGAATAATTCACCGTGGAATGGACTGAGGATGTAGCATGACCTTTTTTTTTTTTTTTTTAAATCACTTATTAAGAATACCACGCTTTTACGTCCCCTGGGTTTCTTCTTTTTGATCTCATGAATTTACTTCTTGCTGCAATCGGGATGCTTTCCGTAAGCTTAAATAATAATAATAATAAAAGATTCCACAAGAGCACAATCAAGTGTTCTGGGACTGCTGTTTTGCTCAGTGACACCATAATTTGCTACAGTCGACACAGTTGACTATCTTTGCTTAGTCCATAAAACACAGGTAAACATCTTTCTAGTTTCTCTCCTCTAGGGCCAGACTCATCTAAGATCATCAATGATGCCCCTTGCCCCATGTTCTCTTCTGAAGCTGGTGCAACTTTCTGGCAGTTTCCTACCAATGGACTACTCTCCTGCCTTGCCATCAAATCCATCCCTACTCACAGTGACTCTACAGGACAGGGCAGACCTGCCCCTGGGGGTTTCCAAGACTGTAACTCTTTTCAGGAGTAGAAAGCCATGTTTTCCGCCCTCAGAATGGTGGTTTTGAATTGCTGACCTTAAGGTTAGCAGCCTAATTATATTCAGCATGATGTTATTTCCAAATGATATTAAAAATAGTATTTAATAATATATGCATCCTGTTGGGTCACCTTTCTTTGGTATTGGTACAAATAGGAATCTCTTCCAACCAATTGTCCAAGCAGCTGTCTTCCAAATGTACTTTCTGCATCGCATTAGTTCATTGAGACATCTCAGTTTGTATTGTGTCAGTGACTGGAAGTTGTTTTTCCACACTGTCTTTAATACAACTTGAACTTACTCCTTTCGTACCAGGGGTTCTTGATAATATGCTATCTCTCACATGTGCCTATCTGTGACTTTAAAGCGGCTTTTCCACTACAGGAGCCGATTTGAGTAGTTGAAACAGCGTACACGTGTTTGGGCAGGGCCTTGAACCCACTAAGCCACTCAGCAGGAGAAGGATGTGGCGAGTCTGTCGCCATGCAACTTTGGGAATCCTGAGGCCGGCTTTTCTACTGGCCTCGGAGGTTGTTCGGAGTCAGAATCTAGTGGACAGTAAGTGGCCTATGCCCTGGCAAATCTTAAAAGGGAAGTGGCTTCAAAAAGCTTACGGGACAGTTCCAGTTTCTTTTAATTCCACTTTTTCCATGAACTTTTGGAAGCCCCTTTCTATGTGTCTGACCACTTCTAGAAAACTGTTTGCTCACGTCTGCTCCAGTTGATCATCCTGTTCCTCAGCCCTTCCTGTGCTTAGAAGAGATGTATGACATTCCCATTCCTTCTTGTCTGCTGTATGACACTGATGAGTCATCAAGAGTTTATTTTGTTTTTGTATATTAAATATTAATGTAAGTTGTGCCATTTTATATTGCGGACTTGTGCTGATGTAACCTGAACCAGACAGTGTGTTTTTTTAAGAGTAATTTTATTAACATATCTTACTCATTCCAATATATCCATTCCCTTGCCGAACATTTCTGTTGTTCAGTCCCATTGGATGAAGCTATATGATCATCAATGCTGTCCACTCCCCTCTCCTGACCCTTCCTCCTCCCCCACCCCACTTCTGACCCCTTCAGGGTACCCTTACTCCTTCAGACAGTGTCTTAAACTGTAAATGAATTGAGGTTGTCCAAAGATAGGTCATTTTAGAGGTCTGTTTCAGTGAAGCATAAATCAGTTGAAGATGCTTTCTTTTGTCTGTTGGCATTCATTTGTCTAATCATTTGCCTATTAGCAAAATCATACAAATAAGAAAATAATCAACTAAACAAATTTTCACTCAATACCTGCTCCTATTCTTGGCTGCACAAAGATGACCACAAATAGTTTTCTACAGTCGATCCGCACATCTGTGGGCACATGTTTTCCTTTTGCTTCAGAGTACCTGTCTGCTTCAATTTTTGAAGTTAGGCAGGCAATCCAATTGCTCTGACATCTGCCCTCATGCTCCTGCCTTCTAAGCAAGGAGGAGCTCATAGGGGAAAGGTCACAGCTCACACATGCCTGCCGAAGAACACGCTGAAAGCCAAAAGGTCTAATTTTGGCCTTCCTTCTCCCGGGGCTCACACAGTCACTAACAGGAATTGTTTTGGAATTAAATAAACAGCATGCTGAATGTATGAGTCATTATAAAAAAAAGAAAGACCCATGACTTTCACGTGATGTCCTGTGGAAAACGGAAACACCTTGCAAAGAGCAAAGGGCTTAAGTTTAAAGTTGAAAATGCCATGGTTAGAAAATCTGTGAAATCAAAGTAAAAACACAGCACAGCCGACCTAGAAGCTGGCGTTTGTAAAACCAGAAAGAATGTAAAGCACTATTGTAAAGGGCGAGCCCATTGTAGTCTTTCTAATTTTGTTATCTGTATGCTTCCAACCGTTATATATAACACCGGAGCTGTGCAAACTATTTCTTTACCATATTTTGCTTGATTTGTAGCTTTGTCTTTAAATCTCACCTGTTATGGTCTCTTTTTTTCCTTCATCCCATTTCCGACCACTGATGTAACTCCCTTCTGAACAGCAGCACAAGATTTTGGCATAGATAACAAGTATCAAAATGTGAGGATTAGCAAACAAGTATCGGATCCAGATTTCTGGTCCTACATCTATCGATTAATTTTAAACAAAACACCTTTCAACATATTTCTGTGATCAATGAATGGCTGAAGACAAGACAACACTTGTCTTCCTTGTGTTAGATTACCTTCCACACACACACACATAAGATCAAATGATTAAAACTAGGGGAGAGGGAGGGGAGGCGTTGGGGGGGGGCGGGGAGTTAACAACCATGAGTCCTAGATGGAAATGTCCTAAAATTGCTTGTAGCGATGATCACACAATTCTTGTTAATAGAATTGAATAATTAAATTGTATGGCATGTGAAGTCTATTCCAACTATTTTTAAAACACCCCCATTCAAAAATCACCAGTGACTTCTGAGAGGATCTGCTGGGCCACTTCAATTCAAGGCACGGAGGTCAGGTCAAAAGGTTATCGCAACTGTATTTTGGAATCCCAAAGTTGTAATCTTGATAGATTGTGGCCAAGGCCATGGGAGTATCACAGGCGCTTAGTATGAAGTCTTAAGAGCTCGGAAAAGTGCATCAGCGAGAAAAAAGGCCAGGAAAGATGTGCTAACCAACTGCTTGCTTTCACCACAATGTGCGTGCTCACGCTTTCAGGACAGCACAGCCCTTCCTGGGAGACATTCCTGGGAGTCCTTACTCTGTCCCTACTACACCTCTGATCTTGCCCCTTCAGACGTCTTTCTCTTTCCCAAACTCCAAGAATATTTAAAAGAAAGCCAATTCAAGTCTCTTGAGTCTACCTAAACTATCACTTTGATGTGCTCTTTTAAGTCAAAGGGCATTGGATTCTTCAGGGAAGGTTGAAAGGGATGGAAACAAAGCCCTAGAAAGTGTGTAGACCAAGAAAGCAATAGCTTCACCTTTTGAAAAATTTATTTGAAAAGTTTCTCTGATATTGTAGCCATATTTTTAGTTACTCTCCTATACATAGTTTACCATAAGTTATTCTATAAAAGTCTTAGATAAACCATCTAGAAAGTACTGTCCAATGGGCTAGAGAGTATATCCATTTAGTCTGTTATCTGATTAGATTAACCCACCCTTTTTTTTAATTACATGGGGAGTGTTTATTTTCCAACAGTAATAGTTAAGCTTTTTTTTTACTTTACTGGCTTAACTAAACTTATTTGTCTTTTTAGCTTTAAAAAGTGTCCGCAAAGCCTGTGTGATCACGAGGTGTCGATGGGACCAGGTATCAAAGAACAAAAAATCATGTCAGTGTGAATGAGGGGGAGTGTTAAAGTCCATCTGTAGGACATCCCTTAACAGAAAGGTCATGGGGAGGAGATGAGCCAGTCAAGGTGCAGTGTAGCAATGATGAAAGATATAACTTTCCTCTAGTTCTTTAATGCTTCATCCCCACCCCTATTATGATCCAAATTCTACCTTGCAAATCTGGCTAGATCAGAGGATGTACACTGGTACAGATAGGGACTGGAAACACGGAATCCAGGACAGATGAACCCCTCAGGATCAGTGGTGAGAGTGGTGATACTGGGAGGTTGGAGGGAAGGTGGGGTAGAAAGGGGGAAACAATGAAAAGGATCTACATATAACCTTCTCCCTGGGGGACGGAAAAGTGGGTGAAGGGAGATGTCAGATAATGTATGACATGACAAAATAATAATAATAATTTATAAATTGTCAAGGATTCTTGGATGGGCAGCGTGGGAGTGGAAAAATATGAAGAGCTGATATCAAGGGCTCAAGTAGAAAGAAAAAGTTTAGTGAATGATGATGGCAATGAATATACAAATGTGCTTGACCCAATGGATGTATGTATCGATTGGGATAAGAGTTATATGAGCCCCCAATGAAATTATTTGAAAACAAAACAAAATAACTATGGGATGTCTATTTGGCTTAAAGCTTCAAACAATTGGGTTTGGGTTTAATTAGGTTTATCCACTTATCATTTTCTTTGCTCATTGTTGTTTGTTTGACCTAGTCTTTCCTTCAGGGTTGAGTGTCAGTCTTATAGACACACATTGTTAGCATTTCTTTCAAAGAAAGGTTAAGTCTCTGAGGTCTGGTTTTGATTTTTTGGTATGATTTCCCTAAAAATGTCTTTATCTGGCCTTTATTATTAAATACTTGTTTACTCACATACATAATTCTAGACTGACAGTTCTGTTTTCTAAACTTCCCGGAGATACTTTATCATCATTTGACCTCTCTTTTTGCTGGTGTTGTCTTCTGTCAGCAAAATAATAATTTCATTTTTCCCCCATAATTTCTTTACAGTTAAATTATGTTTAACCCCTTAAGACCTCTTTTTGTCTGTTGTATTCTGCAGTTTTACTATTTTCTATATCTAGGTATGGAATTTATTTATCAGTCTGTCGTAGTTATTTTTGTGATTTTTTTAAATGCAAGGATTTCAGTCTGTTCTAGAGGATTCCTTGCTATTTTCTCTTCTAAAATTGCTTTTTCTCTCTTCTCTAATGGAACTGTCATAGTCATAAGTTGGGTTTCTCCTCCTAGTCATTTGTGTTTTTTTGTAACTTATTATTATTTATTTATATATTTTACATTTTATTAGGGGCTCATACAACTCTTATCACAATCCATACATATACATACATCAATTGTGTAAAGCACATCCATACATTCTTTGCCCTAATCATTTTCAAAGCATTTGCTCTCCACTTAAGCCCTTTGCATCAGGTCCTCTTTTTTTCCCCTCCCTCCCCACTCCCCCCTCCATCATGAGCCCTTGATAATTTATAGATTATTTTGTCATATCTTTCCCTATCTGGAGTCTCCCTTCCCACCCTTCTCTGCCGTCCATCTCCCAGGGAGGAGGTCACATGTGGATCCTTGTAATTGGTTCCCCCTTTCCAACCCACTGACCCTCTACTCTCCCAGTATCGCCCCTCACACCCCTGGTCCTGAAGGTATCATCCGCCCTGGATTCCCTGTGCCTCCAGCTCCCATATGCACCAGTGTACAACCAACCTCTGCCCTATCCAGTCCTGCAAGGTAGAATTTGGATCATGATAGTAGGCAGAGGAAGGAAGCATTTAGGAAGTAGAGGAAAGCTGTATTCTTCATCGGTGCCACGTCCCACTCTGACTGACTCATCTCCTCCCCTAGACCCCTCTGTGAGGGGATCTCCAGTGGCCGACAAATTGGCTTTGGGTCTCCACTCTGCACTTTCCCCTTCATAATCTATGGTATATTATATATATATATATTTTTTTTTTTTGCATGATGCCTTATTCCTGGTCCCTTTGGACCTCATGATCACACAGGCTGGTGTGTTTCTTCCATGTGGGCTCTGTTGCTTCTGAGCTAGATGGCCTCTTGTTCACCTTCAAGCCTTTAAGACCACAGACACTATCTCTTTTGATAGCCGGGCACCATCAGCTTTCTTCGCCACATTTGCTTATGTACCCGTTTGTCTTCGGCAATCGTATCATGGAGGTGTACAGCCAATGATATGATTTTTTGTTCTTTGATGCCTGATAACTGATCCCTTCGGGACCACGTGATCACACAGGCTGGTGTGTTCTTCCATGTGGGCTCTGTTACTTCTGAGCTAGATGGCCACTTGTTTATCTTCAAGCCTTTAAGACCCCAGACCCTATCCCTTTTGATAGCCGGGCACCATCAGCTTTCTTCACCACATTTACTTGTTCACCCACTTTGGCTTCAGCAGTTGTGTCGGGAGGGCGAGCATCGTAGAGTGCCAATTTAATAAAAGATAGTATTCATGCATTGATCTCCTCTTATTCTTAATATACTTTCATTGATCCTTATTCTCTTTTATTTTTAAATCTCTGTATGCTTTACTCTGTACAATTAACTTAGAATGCTATTGCACCTCACTAGTTTGTTCTTCATTGTGTATTAAGCTCTATCCAACTCTTTGGTAGCAGTGACATTCATTTTTATTTATAGATCTTCCTTATGTTTCTCTATTACCTCACATGAATGTTTACATAATTTAAAACATAAACATTTTATATGTTCTGTAATATTCTCTTATCTGGAGTTTTGACAATGCCAATAGTCCTGTATATTATTTTTGTAGACTCCTGCTCCTAGTAAGTATTTTCTTGTAAGTTTTTAATCATTGACTGTGAGCTATCTAAATGAGAATTACACATCATCTGGTTTATGAATATTTCCCTACAGAGTAGTAGTGTTTATTCTTTCATATGCCTCAGAGGAATCTTGAATCCAGAATTAAATTTTCAGAGTTAATTCTCAGGTATAACTCTCATAGACCAACCATGCAGGGAGTATTAATTTTTACTCCAAACAAATTAACAGTATTAATTTTTATTCAAAAATACGTAGCATAAGAGACAGAGTAGAAATAAGCTTTCATATCATGTCCCTTAGGTAGGTTAAGATAATTTTTTAGGGTTCTTTTTACTGAGGATGCCATCCTTAGTGTCATATCCCTGGGTGACCAACAACAGCTAAGTGCTTGGCTGCTGACTAGAAGGTTGGCAGTTCAAGTCCAACTGCTGCCACTCAAAGCAAAGGCCAGTAGGTCCATTTCTGAAAAACCAATTTAGTAGAAATCAACTCTACTCCGACACACACATATGGCCACCACGAGTCTGAATCAGCTCAACAGCAATTTGCTGGGTTTTGGTTTTTGACTCTAATTTGATCTGGGAGCCAGCAGCAGCAGTGTTACCTAGGAACTTATTAGAGAAGCAAATTCCCCAACTGCTGATTCAGTGTCTTTGGGGTGGGGTCAGTAATTGAGGGGGGCAGTATTCACCCCTCTAAGTGAATCTAACAGATGGCAAAGTTTGAGAAGTACCGCCACGGTTAGAGAGGAACCCCGAGCCTTGTAGGAGAGTTTCACTTCTAGCTCCCTGCCATTCAGAGTGGGCATTAGCTTCCGACACTGGGTGTGCATTAATTTTTAAAACGTGTGGTCCACACGCGTGCACACTGGCCGCACCTTGGGGCATGCTGCAGGGATGCTTGGTATAGCTCACTTGATTCTCTCATATATCCGGGGACTTTGCTGTCTTTCTTAGGAATCCACCAGTCAATGTGCGTATTAAGCATTTAAAGATGTGTACTCTCGGAGGTCTGCTAGGTTACATAGGGAACTTCTTAAACAAAGTAAAGATCCTTAGTTGAGAGGAAGACCCTCAATGAGATGAATTGACACAGTGGTTGCAACAGCGGGGTCAAACACAGCACCAAGAGGATGTGGTGCAGGACGAGTCCCTGTTTCAGAATGGACTCTGCAGCACCTAGCAACTTAGCAAAATGGTTCATACTCTTTGTTGACAACATCGTGATGGATGAATGCAAATTGATATTTGTTTTGAATTTGGAAATAGAATGTTAATAATTGATATGACCATTGTATTAGGCAGGGTTCTCTAGAGCAGCAAAACCGGGACACATGATTATAGGTGATCCTATATATGAGTATACATGTATAAGAGGATCCGTTTGAGCAGCGAAAAGGAATGTAACAGCAAATTCGTCCACACAGCAGTACAGAGAGCTCTGTCCAACTCGCTGTCATGGATTAGTTAATAAACTAAGGGTTCTTCCCACTCATGCAGCCTCCAGCCCAAAGCCAAGGCATCAGACAGTAGGAGGATGAGAATCGAGGTGTGGCAGAGCCCAGTAGTACAGTGTGGTGAAGCAGGTCGTGGTGGCACCTCGGGGTGTAGCAATGTGAGGTAGTGGTCTGGAGGCGCGGTGCTTGGCAGCAGATAAGGCAAGGTTTGGCTGTGCATGGCTTGGAGAACAGCACAATACAGTGCACAGTCGACTGTGGTCCACAGTTGATGAGGCCCCCACGTAGCAGAGCACACAAGATGAGGTTGGGCAGCCAGATCAGGCAGCATACCGGTCTGACCACCAGGGAGAGAGAGAAAAGAGCCAGCCTCCAGAGAGCCATGATCTAGGTTGCACCTCCAAAGGACTTACAGGTGCCGTGTTGGCGCAAAAAAACTTAACTATCCATAACCATCCATTTTTTATACTATAAAAGGGTTGTTTTATACTCTACTATAATGATTTGCTGACTATGTGGTTGTTAGGTCCCATGAAGTTGGTTCCGATCCATAGCAACTGATCCACAACAGAATGAACCGCTTCCCAGTCCTATGCCATCCTCACATTTGTTCCCGTGCCTGAGCCCAGAGTTGCAGCCACTGTGTCCATCCATTTCACTGAAGGTCTTTCTCTCCTTTGCTGCCCTTCATCTTTACAAAGCACGATGTCCTTCTCCAGGGACTGGTCTCTCCTGACAGTGTGTCCAAAGTATGTAAGGCAGAGTCTCGCCATCTTTGCCTCTAAGGAGCACTCTGTTTGTAGTTCTTCCAAGACAGATTAATTTGTCCTTTAGACAGTCCATGGTACTTTCAATATTCTTCTCCAGCCCCACATTTCAAGTGCATCGATTCTTCTTCAGTCTTCCTTATTCATTGTCCAACTTTCACATGAATCTGAAGCCATGGAAAATACCGTGGCGTTGATCAGGTGCACCTAAGGGCTCAAAGTCACATCCTTGCTTTCAGAACACTCTAAAGACGTCTTGTGTATTTCCCCAATGTCACGTGTCTTTTCATCGTTTAAGCACTGCTCTTGTGAGCGTTGATTGTGAATCTAAACCAGACGAAATCCTTGACTCCAGTCTTTACAACTTCATTCAAATGATGTAGAATACAAACTTAAGCAAAGATATTGAGATAGTACTTAATGAGATAAAAATAATCAAGATATCGAATACTTATGGTTTCTCTATTTACTAAAAGGGAACAGTATCATTTCTGTCATTTATTGAATGCTTACTATGTCTTAGATGAATTATCTAACTAAATCCTTCGAAAAAGCCTGTTCTCATTTCTAAATGTGCTTGTAGCTCTGACATTCTAATGAAATGATAATAGTCTTAATAGTTTAGTTTTTAAAAATAAAAACATCTGGTATTCTTGATTCAACCTACGTTTACCACTCTTTCCCTCAGTGAGACGTCATTTAGTGCTCTGTGATTTCAAACCTCCAGAGCAGATGTTGGCAGGCCAAGGTAAAATTTGACATCTTATGTGATCTTCTTGCTGTTTTCTTCATAAGAATACCATTAGTTTCCTTCCACGTGACTAGAAATATGAACACTTGGGTTGTAAAATAACTACTTCAAAGGCAAACCAACCACTTGAAGTTGAGTACTGTAGAGCCTCACATAGCAAAGTGCAGGTTCTGAAGTCAGACCAGACTTAGATGCCCAGCTTTGCCCCTTCCCAGCCATGAAAGCAAGTTTCCCTGTCAGTCTGCTTTGTTCACTGTGAAGTGGTACAAAGCATAGTGCCTACATAAGTGGGGGAATGCTAAGTGACAAACAATGCTTAGCACTGTGTCTGGAGCAGAGTAAGCCGTCATATATTTCGGCTATGATTCTGGTCATTGTTACTACGGTGATTCCCTTTAAGCTTCTTGCCTTTGTACTATAGTGCTTGCTGAATAAACTATCTGGCATATAAAAATGTAGTCCTGGGAAATTGAATGCACATTTTCATGTTTTGTTCAATGATTATTTGAGTCTGAGTGGGATGCTGTTCTCCATCCATGAGTAAAATTGAAGAGGCCACAGGAGAATTTTAGCCCTTTCTGAGTACATAGTCCATTCCATTGGTCAACAGCTGCTACCATTGCTGATTAGCTTCTCTCGATTTAAGATTCTGCTGTTCAATTTCCCAGGCCACCAAGTGTTCACACATAGAGAAAAACAACCTGTCTCTCATTCTTAGGCACCAGTGGGTCTTTTTTTAGCAATTAACTTTTGCAGTTGTGTTGTCCATGTTTCTATTGCTCTTTTCCCTTGCCCACCATGCTTACAGTCTCCCACTTCCACTCACAATAGAACCGATGGGTAGCTCTTCCATTTTCATCAATATTTCTGACATGATCATGTTTGAAGAGCAGAGTTGCTTAGCTGCCAGTTGGTTGTTAATCTCTGGATTTCGTCATCAGACATCTAGTGCGATTTCATATTCATTTTACTGATTACACCTGTGGCAATCTCGTTCCAGTGTACTCTGCCAAAACTGACTGGGCCAGAGGTCCTGGGTAGAAAAAAAGTAATACATCATGTGATGGACCCCGATCTTGCCATGAATTTTGATGCTAAGCTTTTGCAATGTATTGGCTTCTTGCAAGATGGTTGCTGAACATCAAAATTGTCAAAGTTCAATTCTTTTTCCATGATAGTTTGCCTGAAAAAGACTTTGCTCCTTATACATGATATTTGATCTTAGTATCTAAAGTTTGATTCTTGGATCTTAGTCCTGAGTTGATTTCTTTTTCTTTCTTTTTTTTTTTTTGGCGTTCCTGGGTGGGCACAAACCTGAGTTGATTTCTTATGACTAATGCTCTCCAAGCTTGATCATTGTCATTTGTTATTACATATCTAGGATCAAATGAGATCATCACCTTCTGAGAATGATTACACAGGTATATGATCAGCAATATGTATTGCAATGCGCTGTAGATTTATCGACCCTTTATGTATGTACTTTATAGTTGGTCAAAAAAAGTTAGAAAATACATGGTCCATACTGAAGTTATTTATAATCTACCAGGGAGGCAAACATGTGGATTGCTAATTTTATAGCAAGATGACGAATGCTATCACCTAAGCAATTTCTTTGTAAGTACTCAGAAAAGGCATATTAGGGATTTGAGGCAAACTCTTAATGCAGATAAGACCACGCTTAAGTTTAAAATGTTGGCTAGGCATTCAGAAGAGAAAGAAAGACGGTCTGTCTCCCGAACACAGTCTCGTGGATCCAATTGTATGGATGGGACCTCAGTTCCATATTGTCAGAGCCGGGATTTGGGGGCTAATGTCAGTGGTTCTGGAACCAGATTTTCACAAGCCCGTGGTGTTCTGCTGAAGAGTCCTAAGAGCGGTGTTGGAGAGTATGTGGTAAGAGCAAGCTGCACTAGTATCTGAAAGACAGGTGATGGAATAGGCTCAGCGTGATTCAGACATTGACTGAATATTGAGGGTACATGAAGTGACACTGTGAGTCAGAATCAACAAGATAGCAGTGATTTGGGTTTTTGAAGGATCACTCTTAATTTTTGATATGAACAAGAAGATGGGTTCTAATAGTCATCACGTGTGTTTGAGCACTCATTTTGTTCCCAGTACTGTACTTGATGCTGGATATTTCACAATACACAATATTCCTCCTATTTTTTTATCAGAAATACAAGGGAAGTAGGATCAAGTGGTAAGGGGAGATAAATGAATAGGCTCAGCATGATTCAGATTAATTATGTTGGAAAGGTCTGTGGACAATTACCATATATACTCGTGTTTAAGCCGAGTTTTTCAGCACATTTTTAATGCACTTTTTGTTGTAAAATTTGGTGCTTCGGCTGATATTCGGGTCAGCTTATGCTCTAGTATATACGGTAAATGTTTCAAGAACTTGAAATAGCAGTTGGGTCTGCTGGTAGACAGTCATCAGCATAATAGATCATTTAAACTATAATGTCTCTTTATGGTCGTAGAAAGTCCCATACTACTTGGTGACTGTCACTTAGGAGCTCAATATGTAACCACTCACCACCAGGACTTCTCATTGTGGAAGAGGCTTAAAAACTGCTTTCCTTTCTCGGAGACTATGTAACTTGTGTCACACATAACTGTGAGATCACAACCCTCATTATGCTAACGATGCTTTTCTTTCTAAGCTTTTATGGACACTCTTTCTGAGTCTCTCTTACCTTAGTGAGACAATAGCACTAGTGGAATTTAACAATAGTGGAAACTACTTTTAAAACAAAAATTGAGATTTCCTGGAGGATTTAGTTGAGTTCGAATATTGTCAACTATAACTTGCTATGCATTGTTCACTGACATTATGAAGGAGTTTAAATTTTACGGGGCCTATTTTTCCTCTTTAGGTTAGTTTTGCCTAGATTATTTTGCTTTCAGCTACCAAAATTATTAAGCATTGTGTGGACTTTCAAAGAATATGTTTATCCTTGGAAGTCTTTGAATTGAAATTCTGGTTAACTCTCTCTCTCTCTCTTTGTGTGTGTGTGTGTGTGTGTGTGTGTGTGTGTGTGTGTGTGTGTGTGTGTGTGACTAAGGGCTCATTATGGAAGTTAACAAGTTGCAATGCCAGTGGAAAATGCTCAGGGTTGAGTTGTTCATCAGGACACTTTACACAGTTCTTTCAGGTCTGCTAATACATGCCCAAAGGGGCTTATCATTCTTTTGTAAGCCTCAGCTTAAAGGCATGCCACTTAAGCTCCGTGGGTCATCCAACTCAACTCCCTGAATTCAGTGCACAGAGGCACCCCACTCCAGTCAGCCTCGGCCCAAAGGCACGCAGCTCCACTTCCGTGGGTCAGCAAGCCCAACCATCTTCCCAGATTAATCGTCCAGTGGCACCGCCCTCCATATGCCAGCCCCCGACACAAACACACTCAGCTTTGCTTGCTCTTTGCGTTGGGATGTCCACCACTCCGTGCCACGCTGTGGCTCCTGTTCTGCTGCTGCTCCTCTGTCACAGCTGCCTTCTGAATCCAAGAGGTTCGCTGTGCCGGGATCTCTGGTCCGAAGGATGCACTCTATTCCTGGCTCTTGCTGGTAATGGAATCCCTCCCACTCCCCTCACCCCGCTACCCAGGGGGCTCATTTTATTTATTTTTCTAGATCATAACTTTTATTTACTTATTTGAATCATTTTATTAGGGGCTCATACAACTCTTATTACAATCCATACAAGCATCAATTGTGTACAGCACATTTGTACATTCATTTCCCTGATCGTTCTCAAAACATTTGCTCTGCGCTTAAGCCTCTGGCATCAGCTCCTCATTTGTTCCTTCCCTCCCTGCTCCCCCTTCCCTCATGAGCCCTTGATAATGTATAAATTATTATTATTTCATATCTGGACCTTTCTGATGTCTCCCTTCACCCACTTTTCTGTTGTCCATTCCCCAGGGAGGAGGTCACCTATAGATCTGATTAACTCTTAAATGAAAAGTTGTGGAATTTTCATATTAAATACATAAAGAATCATAATAATGTGTTCATTCTATTTGTCAATGAACTTTCTAATTTTAGGATTGAGTTCCTTATATTTATACATGTGTGTATGCACATACATACACACAAGCGCACACACACACGGAAGACCGTCAGATAGATGGATGGATGGACACAGTGGCTTCAAAAATGGACTCAAACATTGCAATGATCGTAACATGGAGCAGGACTGGGTAGGGTTTCATTCTGTTGTGCATAGAGTGGACGTGACTGAGAATTGACCCAGTGCCACACACGTACAAAGAGGCTTCAAAAAGTTTATGGAAAAGGCATGGAAATATAACAGGATTTTCCCATGGACTAGTTTAACCTCCATCTATGTAGCTACACACAGAGATATAATCTTCCAGGGCTGCTTTAACACAACCCCACTATGTGTATTATTTTCTCGCTGTTCTGGGTCCTGATCATTGGCGATCAGGGTGTTAGCTACAGAATTTCCTTCTGGAGCTTGAGGCCGTCTGTCTGTGCCTCTCTCCTGGTATCAGGGGCTTGCAGGGGTTCCTCAGCTTCCAGCCGTGGCCTCCCTCTTATACAGACACCTCTCAAATGCGATTATGGCTCAGCTTCCTCTCGACTGGTCATATTTTTATTTATCACAACTTCGGAGACCCCATTTCCAATTAAAGTAATATTTCAAAGTACCAAGGATTAGGACTTCCAACATATTTCTTTGGAAAAAAAATTTTCCTTTTGGAGGCTGGGGGAAAGACCCAGTTCAATTCCTGACATTATCCAGCTAGATTTTCCCTTTCCTGTCATCTTATCTTTTTTACTGAGCCATTTTGAGAGTTCTGTGATGATTTTATTAAGATTTTGTCAGAAACAATAAAAGAGCTCATAAATCTATGAATAATAAACCAAAGCTCACTACCATCGAGTTGATTTTGACTCGTAGCAATACTATTGTATTTGACACGAAATATTTGCCATTGTTTAAGATGAGTTAAAAGGCAGACTACATTTTCATGGTTTGTATTACACATAGCAGTAAATTCATCACCCTTATTAGTCTAGCAGATACTTATATTTTTAAACTGTTAAGAGCAGTATTTACTGGTTTCTCTGATTTTTAAAATATTTAATATTCTTTTATCATCTAATTTTGAAGAGTCCTTGAAGTGAAGCTATAGCTTAGTCAAGATGTTTTTATTTTTAAAGAACCATTATCTAAGATGCTAAGAAGTTAATGTTAAAATCAAAGTATCCCTGTATTGTCCCTATATCCTTTTCACTAGATTTCATTGCATATTTATTTGGCCATCATCCATAATGTGTAATTAATTTTCATTTTCTTTCCAAACTAAAATCATCTTTAGGTTAATAGCAATAACAACAACAACAACAACAATGGCTACAGAGACCTATTTTAGTAATTACTTATTTGTCCCTTAGTAATTTATGAGAACTTAAAGTTAACTCTTTTTCCCCCTTTTGTCTTTTAATGCTTACTTAAGGTTAATTGGGGGAAACAAAAGGTTACTTGAATAATTTGAACACAAAAGTGAAACTACTAATCTATAGTTCTTGGAAAATAATGTCCACTGCCTCTGAGTCCATTTTGAGTCATAGCCAACAGAGCTGCTCCACAGGGCTTCCCAGGCTGATCTCTCCAGGGACTGACTGGCTGCCACTTTGCCCTCTGGAGCAGCGGGTGGAGGTGAGCTGCTAAGCTTTCCAGGACAGTAACGGTTGTTCTACCAGGAGTCCTTAGAGGAAAATAGGTTCTTAATATTTTGTTTCAGCATAGATTCTGAATTTCAAAACCAAAATGATATGCTGGAGGATTTATTGAAATGTCTCCTCACCCTTTTCTTTGGCTGCATACTTTTATTTTCTCCTATATCCTGCCTGAAATGACTTATGTATGATATAAGCAAAGAAAAATACACCTTTCTCTATTCATTTTTACCAGATGGTAACATACTACATACCATTCAAAATCTCAGAGATTTTTCTGTATGAACACTTAATGCACTTCTTTCTTGCAACCATGTTAAAACTTTATTGCGTGAATGAATTATAATTTACTTAACCAGTTTCCCTATTGTTATGAATTTAAGATGTTCTCAGCTTTTTCTGTAACATTGTAGTCAATAACAGTGTACATGTATAATTTTGTACAAAGTGCAGGTATTGCTATAGAATTAGTTACTAGAGGTATAAATGTTAGATCAAAGAATGGATGAATAAATAATTTTCATGGAGTTTGCAGTCATAAGTTTGAAATATTAAAAGATCCTTTTTGATTGATACTCCTACTGTTAAGGAATTTATATATATATATTCTGATGATATTCATACTTTCTACATGATCTTTCTCTATTTTGTACGTAAAAGAAGTAAGATTCAGGGTGAATGAGATTATCTCATGAAATGTAGTTTCCAATAATTAACAGTCAATGCTACATTTAGCTATGCCACCTACTTACTATGTGATACATTGTTGGATTTTGATACCTAACCTGAATTAGCTGTAGTGACTACACATTGAGTCATTAAGCTCAAGATTGTTAGTTCAAATCCACCAGCAGCCACAAAGGAGAAAAATGAGACTGTCTGGTCCTATAAAGATTGACAGCCTCAGAAACTCACAGGGACAGTCCTTCTCAGTCCTGTAAAGACACTGTGACTTAAAGCCAATGGAACGGCAATGAGAGATTGGAACCATATGGCTTGAACAAAAAGATCAACTGTAATTCATGTCTTGTTGCTTTCAACAAAATAAATTAAAGGTAGAAATTGCATCAAAGATTGACAGGTGGAGCAAACATTTACACATTTAAAAAGCCAGGTGTACAGGTATCATCAAAAGAAAGACAGCTCTTCGTATGCATGTGAATGCGCTATATTGAGCTGGAGATGAGATTTGCAATGTGGGAGACAAGTTGACTCTTGAGAGGATCTCAAGAATGGAGACTCAGTATTTGAGTATTTGGGAATTAGGATGGCTTCTCATTGTACATATTCATCTTCTTCTTCTTTGGAACTACATAAATGTATAATATATATGTTTAAAACTCAGCACTTATGTCCTCTTTGGATCCAAAATAGTCTGAGACTAGATGCTTCTTTCTCACCAAATTCTTTCCAATGGGGGTAGATGACTTTACAAATGAAGTTTTTCTATTTCTGGCTCCATTTACTTTGAGGTTAGCTCTGTTGGTCAGAGTACTGGTACTGACTCCAGTGACATGGATTTTATTTCCATGTGGTTCCGTCAGTGTGGCTTTCCATGCCACAGACTGTTCCCATAATTATATGTAACATGCTGGGCCCAGGGAGACCTGATGGAACAAAGTGCAAGTCCATCACCGCATGGGAAAATGGACTTTTAATGCTCAGCCAGCTGATGGTGGGAAGGGACAGAGAGAGCCATCATATAGACCCAAATTGTGTGTGTGTGTGTGTGTGTATGCCTTATTTTTTATTCTGTAAAGGTCCATGGCTTAATTTATTGGTTTCAAAAAATCAAAGTTATTTACAGTTATTTCTAGGCAAACCTTGAAATATTAGCCAGGGTTCCTTAAAAAAATAATGAGTCGTGCCTCACCTTTCCAAATTATATGGTATTTGCTTATTATAATTCCTTACTAAGTTTAACTTATCTCAAACTTATCCTTGAAATTACTTATAAAATGTTTGATTACGGTTTGTTGGAAAAGGGTATTCTCATATAGAAACGTATACCTTGTCTTTGAGCGTAGAATAGTTCCACATATTTTCATGAGGCTTCAGAAATCCCTCAAATCGCAGAATGCTTTAGTTTGATATACATTTCTAGTAGACATATGTTTTCGTTGCTAAGTGCCAGCCAGTCTGTTCAATTCTCGGTGCGCCTCTGCATAACAGAATGAAATGCTGCCTGGCCCTGTACTGTTGCCGCTATTGTACTTACGGTGAGCCCTTTGTTGCAGCCGCCATGTCCTTCCACCCTGTTGGGGGCCGCCCTCTTTTGTGCTGCCCCTCTACTTCACCAAGCAGGATGTCCTTCTCCAGGGACTGGTCTCTCCTGACGACATGTCCAAATTACCGTATGTACTCATGTATAAGCTGAGTTTTTCAGCACATTAAAAAAATCATGTTATTGGGGGCACATACAATGCTTATCACAATCCATACATCCATCCATTGTGTCAAGCGCATCTGTATATCTATTGCCATCATCACTCTCAAAATATTTGCTTTCTACTTGAGCCCTTGGTATCAGCTCCTCGTTTTCCCCACTCTCTCCCCTCTCCCCCTCTCTCATAAACCCTTGATAATTTATAAATTATTATTATTTTGTCATAGCTTACACTTCCCAACATCTCCTAACGCCCCCTTCTCTGTTGTCTGTCCCCCAGAGAGGAGGCCATATGTAGATCCTTGTAATAGGATCTCCCCTTCTACCCCACCTTTGCTCCACCCTCCAGGTATCTCCACTCTTGCCACTGGTTCTGAGGGGTTTATCTGTCCTGGATTCCCTGTGTTTCCAGTTCCTATGTGTACCACTGTACATCCTCTGGTCCAGCCTGATTTGTAAGGTAGAGTTTTACCACCTAATTTTATCACAAAGATTGCATTAAAAATGTGCTGATTTATAACAAATTTGTCAAAATTACATGCCTTTCGGCTGATATTAAGGTCAGCTTATACCGGAGTATGTATGGTATGTAAGAGGAAGACTCACCAGCTTTGCCTGTAAGCAGCACTCTGGCTGTTCTTCTTCCAAGACAGACTTGTTTGTCCTTTTGGCAGTTCATGGCACTTTCATTACTCTTCACCAACACCGTATTCAAATGCACCAATTCCGCTTTGGTTTTCCTTATACATTTATATAGTCTACTTTTATTCAAAGTTTACTGGTTTCCAGGAACTCTGTCGAATACGTGTACCTGCAACCTCTTGTAGCTCCCAAAGAGCACAAATAAATAGGTCCCTATTTTCGTTTCCAGATAGCATGTAAGCGGTGTATTACAGCAAAGCACAGAGTCCTAGGCAAGCAGCTACTCAGGTCTTTCCCCTCAAATGGAAAACTCCCGCTGCATCCTACAGGATGAGTAAGAGTCCTCCAGGGTAAATAAAGTAGCCAGAGCACTGCAGGCAGAAGAAAGAGACTTAGATTTCAAGATTAGAGGTAACATTATCTATTTAAGAAGTGTAAATAGTTTAGCCTGACTAGAATTCAGGCCATGGACAAAGATGGTGTAATATAAGACTGGAAAATTAAACATCAGTTAATCCGTCAGAGTGGATTACATTTTGAAACCTTGCTGGGAGAAGCGGATGACAGTTTGAGGGAGTGGGGAGGGATTAAGGTATTGTAAGCATGGTGAGGTTGGTGTAGTAGAAAAGCAATGCTATGAAATGAGATGTGGTTTAGGTTCTATAAAGTTCAATGTTATGGTAGCAAAACAATAGGTTCAAATTATTTATTCAACAAATGTTTTTTGAGTATCTGCTACTACTTGTGTGTGCCAGGCACTTGCTCTAAATGCCTGAGATGCATGAGTGACGGAAAATGAACAAAGTCAACGACTTCAGGGCTCTTACATTCGAGGGGAAGGAAAATGAAAATATAAATAAGATTTTTATTTTTAAGTCCTAAGAAGTCAATGACAACAGGGGAAGTACAGAGAGAGGAATAGTGCAGACTGGCTGCATGCACCGCTTTGGATCAGAGGAGTTCTTTCTAATGAAGTCGTGTGTGATGAACGAGCATGAGGAGCGAATGGAAAGCGTGTTTGCGGCAGAACCGGGTCTGACACAGACTCTGAACCAGCGCCCATGGCCTGTTACACCGAGAGCAATAGGCTGGAGAAGAGACTGCAGGCAGTGAGTAATACTCACAACAGGGCAGCAGGTGGTGGAAGTTCTGAAAGGGATTTTGGTCTATGTGATTGTAGGATTGAAAGGCGAGTTCTGTCGTGAAGGGGAGAAAGTTATGAAAGTTATTTTTTCATCTGTAAAATGTAATCACTTTAAGATACCATTTGTTAAAACAACAAATTGGTCCCTTCAGAGCATCTCCTTCCAGGACAGTGGAGAATTTTTGATGTCTTGCCTTCATCCCAGCTTGCCTGAACCTGCCACACTGGACATACATTCTTGACACTTTCTGACATTGTGCCCAAGATGGTCAAATTGCACATTTGTGCTTTGAAGCATTAGCAACGCTTTGTTCCAAAAAGAACGTGGTAAACAACTTTTCTGGACTTTGTGTTCATTGTCGCACGCCTGTGTTAGAATGTTGGTCCAGTTTATGTATGCAGACTGTTTGCCCATCTTTGAAAGATGTAAAGGTGGTTTAAGAATTGTGTCCAAAGAGGTGTTTCACTGAAATTCAACCTTCCGTTTCTTTTGAATTCACCATATTGATTTTTTATTTGCTTTTGTCCCTTATCCAAAGTCCTTTCTCTTTCTCTGGATCTGAATTTAGGTTACTATAGTTCTCCAGGGGAGAAAGAGGGGGCTTTTTATTCCCACAAAGAGTTGCAGTCTCTGAAACTCACAGGGGCGGTTCTACCCTGTCAGATGGGGGCCCCATAAGTCGACATCAACTTGATGCAGTGAGTGGTTTTGTGTGTTCTCCAGTAGCGATTCATATTTATGGTGCAGCCTGAATCTGAGCATATGTGTGCTTTCTTTAGAGTACATATTTATTTTGGAAATGAACTACATGTCTTAATTACAACCTTTGATAATACTGATACATGCTTTATACACACACCTACGCATATAAAATCACAGCGTCTCCAGACTCTCCTGCTTTCTACAAATATGGTCTTTCCTTGTTTATCCATGTAGCGAGGTTCCAAAGACTAGGTTGTTTTGTGAAAACTGCCATTAGGTGAACATGGTAAATAACCTCGTCATATCATGAAATGGAAGATGATCACATCATTATGTAGACACCAAACGATGACGTGACAACTGCCAAACCCCTGAGACTCGTGGCTCAACCGGTTGACACATAGCCATAACCATCAAGCCCAGGGCTGCTCTCTTTTACGACCTTAGTCTTGATTTATTGCCCAAGTACACTGTTAATGCATGGAGTAATTGGGGAGCAGGTTCTTTGGATTACTGTTGTAAATGTGAGCTGTCAGATCATAAGATAGGAAACAAATTTGGAGCAGGCGAACCCAAGGACTTCAAAAACTTCATGGAAAAAATCCATTATTTTTTTTTCCATTCCATTTTTTCACACAGTTTTGTAAGCCCCTATATTTACATGTGCAAGTGCTGGAAATAGTGGTCATTATTGGAGAATAGAACCTTTACGGTCTATCATAAATGAATCGGCCTGCCTGAGCCTAAAGAGTGGACTATACAAGGGATTGATGAGCCAGTCAGGATTCAGTATAGACCAATGAAACATGCAACTGTCTTCTAGTTCTTTAATGCACCCCCCCCCCATCATAACCCCAGTTCTACCTTACAGACACGGCTAGACCAGAGCATGTACACTGGTACAGACAAGAGCTCACAACACAGGTAATCCAGGACAGATAAACCCCTGAAAACCAATAATGAGAGTAGAGATACCAGGAGGGTAGGAGGAAGGGGGGGGGGAGGGGAAACAAGTCACAATGATTGACATATTTCCCCTTTCCTCCACTGGGGAGACGAACAACAGAAAAATGGGTGAAGAGAGACAGGTCGTTGTAAGACATGAAAAAAATAATAATTTATAAATTATCAAGCGTTCCTGAGGAAGGAGGTGAGGAATGAGCTGCTACCAAGAGCTCAAGTAGAAAGAAAATGTTTTTAAAATGTTGATGGCAACATATGTGCAAATGTGCTTGACACAATGGGTGTGTGTATGGATTGTGATAAGAGCTGTAAGAGCCCCTAATACAATGATTTAAAAAAAGTGAACTAAAAGTACAATGTTTCCCAAAAAAGGTAACAGGTTCTACTTTAGAGAATCTGAACAGTATGCATTTTCCTTACCTGTTTTATAAGCCTTACATTCCTTCTAGCCTATCAGTTATGATGATGGGTACTGTTCCCAGCTAATTCAAATAAGAGAAACTGCTGACGGAGTGGAGAATTTTTAAAAAGACTTCCAGATGTTATGGCAACATAAATTGATTTAATCAGTCTACCAATAGAGTTCATAGAATGTATCTACAAGTGGTTACCACAATCCAATTTGGTATCAATATTTTATGTGTGTGTGTGTATTTTTTTTGCATATCTTTCTCTCTCTCCTACCATCCACTCCTCCATCCTTTCTATTATATTTCTCTGTGTATTTTTCTAACCTCTGTCTCTCTGTCCATCGGGTGACTATCCATCCATCCATCCATCCATCCATCCATCCATCCATCCATCCATTTCCATCTATTTCCAATTAGAGTGCTGCACATTCAGTAGAAAAAGAGACAAGTTGCCTTGGTTGCTGTGTAGTGACCAACCCTAGTGGGGAAAGGAGAAGTTAATTACAGTCTATGAAATTGAAAAGAGTAACCTTTAAAGATAGGCAGTACAATGTGACCAGTGTAAAAATGACAGTTTGTTAATGGACTAAGCACTTGTAATCAGTATTAAAAATTTCTTGAAGCTTTTTTTGTGTTTAGCAAGAGCTAGTAATTAAAAAAAGCAATGACCTGTGAGATTATCCATGAAACCATTTCTCATCTGAACATAACAGTAAGAACACTCATCTTTAAACTTTCCGTTTTACATTTTAATCTTGGGTTTGAGACTTGGTTTACTTTTATTTTTCTAGCACCAGCAGATTTTTCACTTCTTGTGCTGAAATGAGACGCATACTTATAATTATCATTCATAGTAAAGAGCTAAGACTACTAAGCTCCCGATCCTCCCTGTTCACGAGCTGGGTTTGCTATGCTTCATGGCTCTTTAGAAAATGTGCCTGATGCTGGTTTGGATGAAAGCTCTCTTTTGAAGGCATTCTTTCTTGCCTTGACATGAAAATAAACTGATCTGACAAATAAAAATAGTCATGTTATATAATCCATTTGGGTAAAAAATCCATTTTGTTCTGTTTTTCTATTTCCAGTTTATTTTGTTTATTGGAATTTAAAAGATCTCTGCATAAGGTCTAGAAGAATCACTGTAATTGTAAGAATTTGGAACAAAAAGGGAAGATTTATAATTACCTAATATGCATTTATTCCGGGAGTGAAAGAAAACAGACAGATATTAGAGGTGAATTAGAATGAATTTGTCATGTCTTTATTATTTGTAAACAGACCTAACAATTGTAATAATTACTTAAACTCAGTGCAGTAATTTTTAAGGTTTTTCAAAAGTTTTCAGTAGATGATTATCCTCCATATTCATTCTGGATTATTATTATTCATACAGACAACAACCCTGACACACCTGACCAAAAAATGCTTAAAATACCAGGACTCAAGGAAGCCTTGTTGTGATCTTACTCTACTCCTATTATTCTATTGATATGATCATTCTGGTCAATGAGATTAAGTGCACACGTTTGTAAATCTACTGAGCTAGCTAGGAGCAGAAGAGTTAGAACCCAGTGTCTTGCTGTCTCTTGTGGTCTATTTTGCTAAGAGAACTCTAAGAGAACCTCTGAGTGGAAGTGGTAGAAACTGAGCCACGGATGTATGCATCCCTGACTTGTCTTGTACTCGTGGGTTTGCCTTTATTATCTGAATTATCAGGTTATCCTGATATGAGCTCTGGAAGTTCCAACCTTTTTAGGAAGATAGAGGAGAGGAAAAATAAGAAAAAGGAATATAAAGTGTCAGAAGTAGTTGTAATTAGGTGTTCAGAATAATTATTTTGAAATAGTGGTGGGGGTGGTGTTAGGTAGAAACATAAGGAACCTATGTACGATTGAATGAAACATCGATGATCCTACATCATCTTCACAATTGTTTGTTATATTTGAGTCCATTGTTTTATCCATTATGTCAGTCCATTGAGGACAGTCCTCACTGAGGGGTCTTCCTCTTTTCACTGCCCCTCAGCTTTATCCAGCATGATGTTCTCTTCCAGTAACTGTTCTCTCCTGAGACAACATCCGGTGACCCTAACTTCCCAGGAACATTCTCGCTCTCTTTCTTCCAAGACAGATTTGTTTCTACTTTTGGAAGTCAATGGTACTTTCAACATTTATCACCAACACCATAATTCAAATTCGTCTCCACTCTTCACTAGACAATATCCAACTTTTGCATGCATGTGAGGTGATTAAAAATGCCATGGCTTGGGTCAGGCACAACTGGGCCCTCAAAGTGGTATCCTCGCTCTTCAAGATGTTCAAGAGGTCTTGTGCATCAGATTGAGCCAGCGGAAAGCATCAGTTGATTCCTTAACTGCTGCTTCAATGAGCATTGATTGTGGGTCCAAGCAAAATGAAGTCCTCGGTCATTTCAGCCTTTTCTCCTGTTATCATGATGTTACCTATTGGTCCAGTTGTGGGGGTCTGGGTTTTCTCTACAGGGACTTGCAATCCATTTTGAAGACTCCAATCCTTGATCTTCATCAGCAAGTGCTTCAAGTGCTCCTCGCATCCAGAAAGCAACTTCACTTTGTTATTAGGCCTCCTGGCAATCCTGACACTTTCTTCTTAATATAATCAAGTTTCTCTGATGGTTTGGTCAGCATGCTGATTGCATAAGTGTGCTGAGAGCGTACAACCCCCAATCACCTCTTTTCTGATTTCAAGCCATGCACCCTTGTTCTGCTCACACAGCCTCCTCTTGACCCAGATACAAGTTCTGCATGAGAATAATCAAGTGTTGTAGAATTCTCATTCTTCTCAAGTTATGAGCCACACAGTCATAGTCAATTAAACACAAGTAAATGTGTTTATTTTATGCTTTGATCCAACATCCATTTGACATCAGCGGTGAGATCCCTTGTTCCTTACCCTCTTCTGAATCATGCCTGAATCTTTGGCAGCTCCCCATTAATCTGCTGTGACCATTGTTGGGTGATCTTCAGCAACATTTTACTTCAGTGTGATATCAATGATATTATTCTATAATTTGAGCAGTCTGTTGGGTCACCTTTCTTTAGCATGGGTCCAAATATGGATCTCTTGGAGTCAGTCTGCCAAGTAGCTGTTTTCCAAATTTCCTGGCACAGACCAATGGGTACTTCCATTGCTTCATCTATTTGTTGAAACATTCCATTTGGATTTCCATCCATTCCTGGAGTATTATTTTTGGTTAATGTTTTCAGTGCATTGGGCTTATTTCTTCAATACTACTGCTTCTTTATCATATGATACTTTTTGAAATAGTTTAATATTGACCAGCTATTTTTGATACAGTGACCCTCTGTATTTTATCCATCTTTGTTTGATATTTCTTGCATCATTTAATATTTTGCCCACCGAATCCTTTAATATTGGAACTACAAGCTTAATTTTTTTTCTTGAGTTCTTTCAGTTTCAGATTTGAGCATATTCTTCATTTTTGTTTTTCTAACTCTAAGTCTATGCACATTTCATAATATTTTACTTTTTCTTCTCTAGCTTCCCTTTGAAACTTTCTGTTTAGTCCTTTCTGCTCATGACTGCCCTGCGCTGTCGGGATTCTACAATAAATAAAGCAAGTTTCAGATTCTTTTCTGGCATCACTTTGATCTTTTCTTTCCATCTTGGGCTTTTGCTTTCTTCATGGATGATGTTCTTGGTATCATTCCATGGCTCATAAGTTCTTCTGTCACTAGTGTTCAATGTGTTCAGTCTGTCTGGAGATGTTCTGTGGGAAACAGGACCAGAAGAACATATGTGGACAAACTCAATCTTCATATGTTATGGAGTCTGGAAGGCAAGGGCTCCCATGGAAGGAACCTTCACATTTGTGGGTTAGAGATGTGTCCCACTCACATTTTCCCTAAGTAAGTCATTCCCTTCAATGTCCCCTTATAATAATGCCAAATTTAAGGTGCTGTTTGCAACACCTGCTCAAGCCATCTCAGGGATGTGGCGTCCTCCCATCTTATTTACCTGTGTGCCTTTCTGTCACATGTGTGCCTCTAGTGCCTCCCCTCCCTATTCTGTGCATTCCCCTAGCTCATCACCCTCATGTTAAGTGTATGCCTCTTGTCCAACCCCTTCCTGCTATGTATGTGCTTACTGTGGCCTGTGTGCCAAGAGTATATATGCTCATGAGAATACAATACAATCTCTCTCTCTCTCTCTCTGCTCACACCTGGTTTCTGAAGCCATTACAAAGGTGAGCCCTTACATACTTTATCTTGTCTAGTGTCTCTTTAATTTACCCCTCAATTACACAACTGCCCTTTGGACCCATTCGGATGTGGGGAGGCTGTTGCTCCACAATGCTCTTGGAATTCAAGGGGGGATGTCCTCAAGGTCATATTTGGCACTTGTGGACTAGTTTAATTTTCTTCAACCTGAACTTACATATGAGCAGTTGGGGAGCTCTTCCATAGTTAGCCCCTGACCTCATTTTATCTCCTAATACGGAGCATCATCTCTTCCCACAGATGCAGTCAATTTAATTTCTGTGTATTCTTTCTGGAGAAGTCCGTGTGTGTAGTCAGTATTTGCAGTATCTGCATTGCTACAAAATGGTATTTTCTATGAACAATCCCTTTGGTTCTTGATAAGTCTATGCAATCTCCAACTTGATTTTTATTACTAAGACCATAATTTCCAACAACTCTCCCTTCTTCTTTGTTTCCAACTTTGCATGCAATCCCCAATAATTATCAATGGGTCTTGATTGTATGTTTGATCCATTTCTAACTGAAGTCATTAGTAGAATTCTTCAGTTTTTACCTTTCTAGTTTTTATGGTTAACATATAAATTTTAATAGTAGTTGTATTATAGGATTCCCTTGTAGGCAGATAGATATAATCTTATCACAGACAGCATTGTACTTCTAGATAGATCTTGAAATGTCTGTTTTGACAATAGATGCATTGCCATTCCTCCTGATTATGTCATTTCCAGCATAGTAAACCACATTATTTTCTCATTCAAAATGGCCCAAATCAGTCCATATCACCTCACTAATGCCTCGTGATCTTTATTCACTAACCCATTGATCTTTATGTGTTGCATTTCATTTGTAATGATTTCCAATTTTCCTAGATTCATTCCAAGTTCTGGTTTTCATTTTGATTTGTTCCCCATTAGCAAATGAAAGCCCCAATGGCTTTAGCTTTATGAACTTGGCTTCATGTGTCATTATGGTTGAGAACGCATACTCTGAGAAGGCAGCTCTCTTCTTCAGTCGTATTTTGATTCCCTCTGACCTGAGGGCCTCATCTCCTGGCACTATCTCTGACACTGCTGTGCTTCTGTTCCTTAGGCCTTCAACACCTGCCACTGTTTCAATGTTCTCGATAATGTTTTCAGCAGCTAGTGCCTCTGATGTACACAGCCTATACCTTCTTTGTAGTCTGGAAGTTTTGCTTAAACCTCTTCCCTTTGGCTGATGCCACTGGTCACTTGAAATACCAGCGGTATAGCTTGCAACAGCACAACACGCAAGCCACCCCAGTAAGACCAAGTATCAGACTGATGGTGGGCGCTTTATTGGCGACTCACACTATGCACACGGCTCAGCCTTGCTTTTGAACTGGATGATAACACGAACCACATTCTGATGATGATCAAGGACTGCAGCCTTCTAACTCAATGTCAAAAAACAAAACCACTCCTGTACCCTGCTCCTGGTCAGCCGCAGGTCGGAGGGTGGGGGCGCAAATAAACCACCTGGGTGTGCCCCCTCAGGGACCACATTCACCCCACGCTCTCTTTTGTGCTTGCTTGCTGGTCCCTGCTGTGCCACAGCCTCTCTAAGCCCTGTTCTGCATGTGGGGGTTCTCTTTTCCATGTGGTTATTTGTGCTCTGTTGTGAACTTCCGGGGGAAAAGGGGCTTCCACATGGCTTGGTTTGTTTCTCTGGGGTAGTGGGTAACTTTTGGAGGCTGTCAAACCTGAAACTTGTCCCACACTCCATACAAACCCACTTGGATTACAAAAGGGGCTTCAGTGTGAATGCTTACATCATGTGAAGAAGCCAAGGAATGAGGAATTGCCCACTTGAGAAACCTTACACCTCCACTGCCTGGAGACTGGATCGGGTCCATGGATACCACTGTCTACTGCTCTGATCGTAAGCACTGCAGGTCTTGAATAGGATGGGAGAGAAAGAAGAAACAAATTCAAAACCATGAAAAGATGGGGTGACACACCCTTGCTTGCTGAAGGTGAGGAGAACTTCAAGCACTAAGTGATGAAGATGAAGGACTGTAGCCTTCGGTATGGAGATACATCAACATCAAGAAAACTCAAATCCTCAATATAAAGAACACCCAAATCATCAAAACTAGACCAATAGGTGACATTATTATACAAAGAGAAAGATTGAAGTTGTAAAGGATTTCCCCTTGCTTGGATCCACAATCAGTGCTTGTAGAAGCAGTCAGGAGATCGAAAGAAAGTGAAATGAATTTTTGTTGGGTGAGGGTTCTATCTATATCTAAGGTCAAGATGATTGTGTTGTTGGCTTAATTTTTTTGTATTTTTGTTGATTTTCTTTCTGGTTGATCACAAAAGTGATGTATTGATGTCTTCCAGTATTATTGTGTTATGATCTATCTGTTTCTTCATTTCTATAAGAATTGATTATTATATTTTGATAGTGTTTCATTTGTTGCATACATATTAATTATGGTTTCTTGTTCAATTAATGCTTTCAAAATTATATAGTGACCTTCTTGGTCTCATATTATGCCATTAACATTGAAGTCTGTTTTGTCTGAGATGAATATTACTGCTACAGTTTTCTTTGGTTTGCTCTTAGCTTGATATATATTTTCCCATCCTTTGATTTTTAGTCTATGTTTATCTTTATGTCTAAGGTGTGTTTCTTAAAAGCTCATGTCTTAGTAAAAAATAAAACTAAAATCTACACAACTGGATCACAGACAACATCATGATAAGTGGAGGAAAAAAATCGAGGTTGTCAAAATTTAATTTGCTTGTAATCACAATCAATGCTCAGGGAAGCCGCATTTAAGAAATCCAAAGATGTATTGTCACGGAAAAATCGACTGCACAGGATCTCTTTAAAGTGTTGAAGAGCAAGGGTCTCACTTTGAACACTGTGGCGCATCTGACCCAAGACACAGTTTATTCAATCAGCTCATGTGCATGTATAGGCTGCACATTGAATAAGGAAGATTAAAGACTAATAAGTGCATTTAAATGAAGGTGCTGGTTGCAAGGGATGATAAACCCAGAATGAGGTATAGTACGGATGAAACACATAACTCTCCGTTGGTTCTTGAATATTTCTTCCCCTTACTATTATTATTTTTGTTTGACTTCATTAATCTTGTTAGACCTACATATGTTCATTTGTATAATTAAGATCTTTGATGCATGAAAGCTAAGAAAGAGAACCCTTCAGAAACAGTAATGGGAATAATGATTCCCTGAGGGTATGGGAAGAGGGGGGTAGGAGAAGGTGGGGGGGGGTAACTGATAGCAATGATGACTGTATAAGCCATTCAAGGGGAACAAATAACAGAATTGTAGGTGAACAGATACATTGGATGGCGTAAGATTCAGCAAAATGAAGATATATAAATATATATAAGTAATAATAATATATAATAATAAGGGTTTCTGGGGCACAGGGTGGGGGTGGGAGGGGATAGAGGGTCGCTGAAAACATTTTGAAACTGATGGTGATAGCAAGTGTACAATTATGCTTGATCTAATTGAATTATGGACTGTTGTAATATCTGTAAGAGCTCCCAAATAAAATGATAATAAGTAATTAATTAAGGTTCTGGTGAAGGATATTACAAGTCCTATGTAGTGCCCCCCAAATAACAGCTCTGTATTGAAAGTACATCCAACATGCTTCTTAGAAAAAATGATAGTGAGACTTAGCCTCATGTATTTTGGACATGTTATCAAGAGTGGCCAGTCTCTAGAAAAGACCATCGTGCTTGGTAAAGGAGGGAGGCAGTGTCAAAGAGGATGACCCTAAACAGAACGCATTGGTGCAGAGACTCCAACAACGGACACAAATGTAAGAATGCTTGTGAGGGTCACGTTCGACTGGGCAGTGTTTCATTTTGTTGTTCACAGGGTTACCGTGACTCAGAACTCACTTGATGGCATCCACACAATGGCATTTGTTGAATGTATGAGCAATGTACTTCTGTGTGTGTGATGATACATTTATTACAAATTTAGAGACTACATGTTTTATTTTATTTTTATAAATTCTTCAAAATATTCCAGTTCTCCACTGCATCTACATGCCTAACATACATCTTGTTTGGTACACAGAATATTAAAAAATCTGTATATGGTTACTCCTCTAAAGGATTTCACAGGGGCTTTCTAAAGTTCATGTAAAAATGAAGTTAAATGATAATATAATTTTTCAATGAATTTTTTCAATCCTCATATATGAGACAAAAGGGAGAAATTACAATCCCAAGTATGATAGATTAAAAAACAGCATTTGCTTTTATGATTTGAATGTCCTTGATTACTAATGAAATAGAATTTTTATGTTGCTTATATTTGTTTCTGATTTTTGAGAACACTACCATAAAAATTTGATGCTAGGGCAGCACCGGAGACACAGTGTGGGAATTGTGCCCAACCTGATCCCATCACACCGAGGCAAAGCACTGGGGGAGCGCAGCAGAACAGCAAGGGAATGGAGGGGCAAGGTCCCCAGGGAATGCTGATGATGGATTTTGGGGCAGGGTGTGGTGCCCCAACAGACTGGACTGGCTAACACTCCTAAAGGCCAACAAACAATCCTTGAACTAACTACAAAAAAAATTGATGCTGAAGAACATACTTAAATTTAAACAAGATTTAAAATTACTGTTTCAATTTATGTGCTATGTTCCTGGGTTATTTTAAGTCTTATGTGGGACTCGGGACAAACAAATGTAATGGAAACATGATTCTTTTTGCATTATAGAGTGCATGTACCTAATTAAATATGTATAGAGGAAATATGTGAATGTTTGCATCTATGTACTTGACTTATATAGAACTTAATTCTGTTCCTTATATCTACTTTAAGAAGTAAGATGTAATGTGTTTCAGTGCTTTATGGATGCAGAAATTGAGACAAAAATAATTCAAATGATTTTCTCACATGGGTAGATTGCAATGATGTTTCTGAAATTCAATACAAATCGCATTCACTTTTTGACAGTCCATTGAATGAAAAGATAATCTTGTTTTACTTAAAGATTTTTTATTATATTTTTAAAGACAGGATTTTGTAAAATACAAACACTTTCAAGTTGAAAAGAGCAGTGATAATTGATCTCCAAGTTGGGGGCAGGGTGGGAAGATAAGGAAACAATGGAACAAAATATACCTGAATTTAATTGATCAGATTTTAAAACTGATGATTTTAACTTCCAGATGTCCTAGTGAATTTCTATTGTTACAGAAAACACGATTCACATTCAAAAACACCTAAAATATTTTTGTCCATAAGGAAATCAAAGATAAATGGATAGGGATCATAACAAACTATAGATGACATTACAAGGAATGAGAATTTCAGAGTGCTTCCTTGTGTTCTTATGGAACCTATACATAGACCAAGATGTAATCATAGAATGAACAAGGGGGCACTGACAAGATTGTTGCTTTTCAGCATAGTTATTAAATCTTTATGCTGAATAATCCAATACACATGACTACGTAAAGAACACACCATCAGGAATGGTGCAAGGTTCATTAACAATGAGCAATATGCAGGTGGCAGAATCTTGCTTCCTGAAAGCAAAAAGGAGTGGAACGACTTGCTGACGATAGATTACATTGGGCTAATCTGCTGCTACTACTGCAAAAAAAGACTTTTTAAGATATTAAAGAGAAAATATGTCACTTTGAAAACAAATGTGGGCTTGATTCAAGCCTTGTTATTTCTTTTTCTTCTTTTTTTAGAAGTATTTTTTATTGGGGCCGCGTACAACTCTTATCATAATCTATACACATGTCTATTGTATCAAGCACATTTGTTCATTCATTGCTATCATCATTCTCAAAACATTTTCTTTCTACTTGAGCCCTTGGTATCAGCTCCTCGTTTGTTTCCCTACCTTCCCTGCCTTATTATTTCTAATAGTCTAATGTTGAGGTAGTTTATTGCACCAACCTGGCTGATAAACACATGTGGGGTTAATTGAAGGGCAGAGGGATGTATGGCACGGTGAGCCTCGCCTTTCTTGTTCTCGGGTCTCTTGCTTTGTGATGGTCAGACCAGGGTGCAGCTGCCTTGGCAAGTTCCCTGCTTCAGCTGGCAAGGCTCACTTCCTGCAAGACGTCCCTGAGGCGAAGCCACATGGACTTACCCTGATGCAGCTCTGGGTGCTTGAGCAGCCGTGCGGAGACCCTGCCAGTGCTGAGATGCTTATACGATCACTGATATGGTTTCCCTCCTGCATCAACATCATTGCATCTGTTTTGTGAGATGTAGGAGGACTTTGTGGATTGGTGTCAGACATATGGGTTAATGTTGGACTTGTGGGCTTGGTCAGCATTGGGTTGGGATGTTTTCTTGATGTGCATTTAACCTTTTATATTTAACCTCTCTTGTACATGAGTTTCTGTGGATTTGTTTCTCTAAAGTACCCAGACTGAAATAAATATGCAGGGAAAAAAGACTGCAAAATTAAGGACAACTGAAGAATTTATTGATCTGAGTTATGGTGTTGGTGAAGTATATGGAATTGTACCACTGACTTCCAGAAGAACAAACAAACCTGTTGTAGGAGTGCATCCAGACATGGTTTAGAAGCTAGACTAGCAAGACTTTGCCTCATGAACTTTGAACATACTTTCAGTAGGGACAAGTCTCTGGAGATCATCATGCTTGGTAAGGGTTGAGAGACAAAAAGGAAGATTCCCCACAGAACAGATTAGCCGTGTAGTTGCAACAATGGGCACAGTTGGTATTTGACATTGAACTGCCTGATATAGCCAGGCACACTATAGGTCATATTAATATTCTATTTTTGAGGTTTGTTTCACTCAGATCATAAGAATTCCAGATGTCGGAAAGAAAATTCTCTAAAAATTATTATTCCCTTTTAATCCAGACCAATTAAAAAAATAAACAAAAGTTGTCAAGTTGATCCTGACTCATGGCAGCCCCATGTGTGTCAGAGTTGAACTATGTCCAAGCTTGCATGGCTGTGACTTTTCAGACACAGATTGCCTGGCCTTTGTCTGAGGTACCTTTGGGTGGGTTCGAACTTGCAATCTTTCTATCAGTTGCTAGCGTTGAAAAGTTTTTGGCCACAGTGAGTAAGGATCTACTGTAGAAAACAATGTCCTGATAACTTTCAAAACTTTTTTACAACCGAGTTCGCCAGTGTTCTGGAAGGCCTGGAAAAGTTTAGTGCTATTGGTATATTAAGGGGGAGTGCAAACTTCCGTTGCTTCTGCAAGCAGATGGTCAAAGGACAAGTCAAAAGCCCAGAACTTTTTTTAATTAGCTATCATTTCGTTGGCCTATTGCATGAGGACTAAATCATTGTGATCCATAATGTTTTCAGTTAACTGACTTTTTTTTCCCTAGAGCAGTTTCTCTTCATGTGAATCCTCCGTAGAAACCTGTTTAGTATCACAACTCCACATAAGTTTCCAATGACAAATAAGTGGTGGATGTGCTTGTGGTCCATTGGCCTGAAATTGAACCCTAATTTCTTACAAAGAAGGAAAGAAGTCTACCATTGAACCACCAACGTCCAACTGGACCTCACCAGCCTAGGACTATCAGAGAATCCAGGATAAACTACCTGCTGACCGAAAGAGCACAAGTAAAAGTCAACTTTCCAAGAGGGAAATGTCGAGAGGGTACATGCTTGAAGAAACCGGGTTTTATGCCTGGGTGTGAACATATGACCCTTACTCGTGAGTTAGGGCCTGGCAGTAGTTAATAAACTTCACTTCCCCATTTTGCTAATTGCTACTTGGGGTCCATTTTCCAACACAACCCTGAGACCAACGGAAGAGAGTGAGTTTTGGAATGAATATTTCCTTTCTTCTGTGCTTTGTTGCCAACAGAGATAACAACCAAGAATTCAACTTAACAGCTGACCAAGGGAGACATCTCATGCTACTTGTTGGTGTTTCTCCATGCCAGCGACGTGGACGAGGTGGAGTGTGGGAGATTATTGTGCTGTTTTCTGAAACATAGCAGTTTTGTGGGTCAGGGCTTTCGATCTGTAAGGCTGTGAAAATGGAAAGTTTCACCAGAAATGAATTAACATCACATTAAAATCGAGTACCTGCATTTGGGTGTTTTACCACATACCCAAGACAGACAGTGGACTGTAAACCTTTCATTTATGGCCCCATTTGGGCTCCGTCTGCAGACCAGCATGTTGTCTCAGTGTCTGACACAAACCACAAGGGATAGCTGTACTTTTGAAGGTTGTTCTCCATTTTGACCAGTGTGTTTGCTGTGGTGAGGCCCAATGAGAAAACTCTTAACTCACTGTGGTGTGTCCAGATTCCTTCCAGTGGGTGGCAGTAGATATCACCGAGCTCTCTAAACACTGGAGCATCTACCAATGCAGTGGACCAGGCCATAAAGGCGAGGTACGGGAAGGCCTTTATTGCTTGTTTCAAAATATAAAACTGATGATTTCTTTCACATGTTTTCTTGATATTAAAGGGTAGTCAGAATAATTAGAGCTAGCACATATGTCATGCTTACTTTACACTAGACACGATGTTAAGTGTTATATGAATAATAATTTTGAATTATTAGCTTTGAGCTAACCTGTTTTGACTTTTTTGTTTTAAAGGTATGTGGGCTACCAGAGACAGGAGCTCGGGTAGACAGGAGCAGCTCAGCTGCTAGCCACGCCTTGGGAGAAAGACCGGGGTTATCTACTCCCTAAAACATTCTCACGGGGGCATTTCTACCCGGTCCTATATGGTCACTGTGAATCAGCATCAACTCAATGGCAGTGAGTTTGGTTTTGGGGGCTGACATAGAGTGATACGATTATACTCTTTTTCCTTTTTCTACTCTTTTAAAAGAGAACTAGGAAATATATTTGCTGGCAAATATTCTTTAAAGCTGAGAAACAATTGAATTGTCATTCCATCATTTACACACCTATTTTTATTTGTTCTGCGACACTTTCTGCATATCCCCCTGCTGAAAACAGCTGGCCCTCTCAAAAGGCTCAAGTGTCTAGGCGTTTGCTTTCTATCAAAAGCCACTTGTTTTGATAGCTTTTCTCAGGCTTGGGGGAAGTTTTATGGGGCCCGATCAGTAATTGTCAGTCTTTTCACAGATCTTTGATGCTGTACAATAGCTTTCAAAAAGTGATCTTTTTGTTCAGGGGAAACGTTAGAAAGTGTGCAGGCATTGATGGTGCAGCTAGGAATATAATGTCATTTCAGTACAAATCTGAAGAGGCAGAGGAGGGATTTGTTGTTGCATGAAAGCAAAGGAACAGGAGCCTGGTCCAGTCCAGAAGCCCTGCATTTGTATTTGTGCATATCCTAGGCGTGTCATTGGCAGAGGCACCTGGTATGTCGAAACCAAGGTCTCACTAATAAAGTATGAGGGTGTTGAATTAGATCCGTGATTTTCAGCAGGAATGTTTGGGATTCTTACATATCCACCCCAGGGCCTCAGGGCTCTACCCTGGGAGAGGAGGACCGCCCAGGGGGAAACACCTGCCTTTTCAGTTTAACATAGAATTATAAGGTTGATTCAAAGAGTGTGTACAGTTCCATTTAAAAGACAGGATTTTACTCCTTAAAGGGAAAACATATCCTCAAGATCTTGAGATTAGATTATTTCTTGGAGCCTTACTCCAGTGATTTCGGTAACAGGCTAGTCCAAGAAGAGAGATTAACTATTGTCTTCAGGATATGGTAAATGTCTGCATACCTAGTGTTTGACTGTGGGGTGTGTGTGTGTATAGGCTTCAAAAAGTTCATGAAAGAAATGGAACTAAAAGATAATGGGATTTTCCTATGCACTGTTTAAGGTATATACACAGACACATGCACACACATATCCTAACAGCACTGTTAGTTGAGCATTATTAGGCTGCCAATAAGACCACTAGCCCCCAGGTTGATGGTTCGGACCCACCACTTCCCCATGAGACAAAGATTAGGCTGTCAGCTCTCACAATGATGATAGCCTCGGAACCCTTATATAGAGCTCTTCTTACTAGGAATTGACTCGATGGCAGTGGGCAGGTTTATATACTCTATATACTCGAATATAAGCCAACCCGAATATCAGCTGAGGTACTTAGTTGTACCACAAAAACTGCATTCAGAATGTGCTAAAAAAAACAACTCGGTTTATACACGAGTATATATGGTATATTAATTGCCATGACATAGAGCAACAGAAAACAGGAACTCTGAATTTCTGAGTGAGATAAAGATGCCAGGAACGAAATGCTTCTTCTTAAATTGCAACCCTTCCTATATTCTGCTGCCAATCGACTCTCTTCAATGCTATTGATTCTATAACTGGTTCCTCATAACCAGCCAGATGGTGCTATAATATGGATGTGAAATATCATAGTGGTTAATGAAAAAAAAACCAACTAAGCTCCAAACTTGATATTCACCTTCCTATGAAGAGTCAGGTTATGAGAGCCCTGGCGCCATAGTGGTGATGTGTTGGATTGCAATTCACAACGTCAGCATTTCCAAACCACAGCTGCTCCTCCAGAGAAAGACAGGGCTTGCTACTCCCTGTAAGAGGCACAGTCTTGGAAACCCACAGGGGTAGGTCCACCCTGCCCTGTAGGGTTGCTATGAGTTGGCACTGACTCAATGGCACTGAATTTGGAGTGAGATGATCCTTATGCACCTTTGTACACGATTCTCCTTGTAAAAGCAAGTCACAACCCACCTGCCTCCTTGTCTACTAAGAACCTAGGTCAAAGAATAGTAAACATTTCTTAACCACCAGACTCCTGGTTACAAAAGTTGTCCCGAAAGTGGTGGAGGACTGTCTTACATAAAAGGCATAATTTATTGCCTTGAGTGTGCCAAAGAAATTGCAAAGCAGTAAACAAAAACAAAACATGCTGCATTCTACAAGTCACATCTACAAAGCCTTACTTTTTTTTTACAAGGGATTATTTTCCCTTCTTATAACCACGTGTCACAATTAATTAGATGAGTTAGTACCACCTCATTTTAAAATGTGAAGCCAACCCAAGGAAAATACACAGGACTCCTATTTTTTTTGCCTCCTCCCTCCCCCAAATCTATATCTTTATCTATATTTGTATCTAGGTCTTTTATTAAGTAATGTTGATGGAAGCACATTAGCCAGAGAGATCTGCATGGTGGTTGCATGGCTCTTTGTATGGACAGCCGGCCAGAGGCTAATAAAGGAGAACAGCAACATGGAGCACAGTGGCTCTTCCCCATGTTCTGTGTTGATTCTTCCGTTGGAAGCTGATGAGAACAAAGGACAGGATTGCGCAATCTAACAAGGACCACTGGTCGCGCTCTGTTGCCACAGCCCTATGTCACTCCGGCTTTCCAAGAGTCTTACCTATGTTCTCTTGTCTTGTCTGCTTGCAGTCAGTGGTTGGTTGCTTTTTAGCGATGCCCAGTGGCCATATTTCATCAGGTGAATTTTTAGCGCCTCTCATCGTTCCAAGTGCATGTGCTTGGAACGGTGCACATAACAAATGGGCAATTGCCTGGAACATTGACGAAAAGGCAATTTTGGAAGATGTGAATCTGAAACATGGTAGCTGTGGGTTTGGCATTGGAGAACACTCCAAATAAGTTTGAATAGAGTCAGATGTGCATTTAAAAAATATTTATTCATTTTATAGGTAAGTACTAAATGAGAGCATGATATGTAGATAGGATAGTTAAAGCCATAACAGGCTCTGAGACTAACTAGATAATCATCACATACAAAGCATTTTTTTTCAGGCCTCATGGATTCATCTATTTATTGTTGAAGGAGATGGTGTAATTTAAGTATTCTTTTTTAAAATAAATAATTTGGGGGGGGGGCTCTTACAGCTCTTATAACAATCCATACATCAATTGTTTCGAGCGCATTTGTACTTCATGGCCATCCTCATTTTCAAAATAATTTATTTCTGTTTGAGCCTACAATATCAGCTCCTCTTTTTTTACCTCCCACCCTCATGGACCCCTGAAAATTTATAAATTATTATTATTTTCATATCTTATGCCACCCGCTGTTTCCCTTCACCCACATTACTATTGTGCATCCCCCAAGGGGGCAGTAATACGTCCATCATTGTAGTCGGTTTTTACTCCACCTTTCCCCTACCCTCATAGTATCGCTACTCTCATTACAGTTCCTGAGGGGTTTATCTGTCTTGGATTCCATGTGTTAAGAGCTCTTGTCTGTACCCGTGTACATCTTAACAGCCTAGCTGTGTTTGTAAGGGGGGTCATAGTGGGGTCGGGGATAGAAGCATTAAAGAACTAGAGCACTGGTTCTCAACCTGTGTGTCACAACAGCTTTGGGCATGGAATAGCAGTAGCAAAATTATAGTTATGAAGTAGCAACAAAAATAATTTTATGTTTGGGGTCACCACAACATGAGGAACTGTATTAAAGGATCATGGGTTAGGAAAGTTGAGAACCACTGAACTAGAGGAATGTTTTGTGTTCCATCGGGGCTATGGTGCACCCTGGGTGGCTCTTCCTGAAGGTATGTCCAATTGTCTACAGATGGGCTTTGAGTCTCTGCTCCGACCCCTATCATTTGCATAAATATATTTGTTTGTTTGGGGCCTTCTGATGCCTGATCCTGTAGACACTGATATCACAGAGGTTGGTGTGCTTATTCCATGCAAAATATTCTTTCTAATTCTAAGTGATCCAACTTTCTGAATAGATATAGGAAGGGTCAATGCATCTATGTTGTGGGAAATGTCAAAATGACAGAAATTTTATTCATTTAAGCAATGAAGACAATACTAGACCATGAGAGAGAGGGTATTGGGATTGAGAATGATGTGGACTTCAAACAAGCATGGATCCAGTCCTCAACCAACTCTTTCTATGTCCTATTTCAGCTTCTTTCTTAGACAGAATCCTATACAGACCGACTAGATTAATGAGTTCTTTTTTTATATCCATCGTCAATTGAATTTGTACTTACACTGGAACAGCAAAGCACAGTCCTTATCATATGTCAATCAGTCGTATGTTTGTTTAAGCACAATGTGTCTTTTTCTGTGCATATAGAAAATACAGAAATATATATTTTATGTATTTATTGAAAGTATAGTCTTCTTCAAAGCACCAGATTAATATAGGCGTGCAGCCCCAGACGGAGATTGATTCTCTCCTAGTATCCATATTAGTCTCTTTGAAAAAAAAAGATTCCTGCTGATACGACTTACCTGATCTGCCAGCCTCTGTCGTGTCCTATTTTTGTGGTAATAGAGTTAATGATTTGACTGAAAGCATCGCAGAGTTCACTTGGAAAGGAGGACGAGAACATTCTGAAAAAGAAAACAGACACAGACCCAAAAGCACCAATAACAAGAAGTAGCTGTCGACTTATATTGTAGGTCTAGGCTGAACCGACGGTTTGATGGCGGAGAGCAGAAGAGGAGATCTATATTTCAAATGTCAATTGTAGGAGATCTTTTATAGTTGTGTTTATTTAGCCGTCCCACTCCAATGTTGTCATTGGTTGTCAACTTGGTGGTGAGAGTAGGCTGTCTCCTTACCTTTAAGTGTTTAACACAAACGAAGAACAACGTTTGTAAATTGCAAGAATTCTATGATGAAGTTCTGTGGACAAATTTTTGCACCTATATTTTATCAGATGATTGAGTTGAATTTCTGTAAATAAGAGAGCCAATGCACATAATGCATTACATTTTACTTGGTTTTGGGTTTTTTAAAAAAATACCAACAGGTATCTGGAGGTATGATATTGCTTTTCTTTTGTTTTGATTTTTTTTTGGACATTAGCTTCTGTGTCACAAAAGATTTTTACATCAGTTTCACTTTTACCACACACACTGGTATATAAGCCAAAATTTTCAACACATTTTAAATACAGGTTTTGTGGTAAAATTAGGTGCCTCAGCTTATATTTGGGTCACTTTATACTCAAGTATATACGGTACTTTTCCTCCATATAGCATGAGACCAGCGTTTAGGTCTGATGGGTAAGGAATCTGAAGGGTCTTTAAAGCTGTGATATCTCTCTCTCTCAAATTTATGTATTTATTTGCTTTCTTTCTTATGCACGGAATATAATGCATACAAAGAAGATCCTACCGTATATGTGTTTGCATGGCCTGTCTTGTCCAAACTCTGACAATAGCCCATTAAAAACCCCATATGTGTGGTCTGTTTTTGTCTTTTTACATCCTCCTTACCTTCATAATACTGGTGTCATGAAATATTTATCTTTATGCGATTGACTAACCTTTCTGAGCCTAATGCCCTCCAATTTTGACCACTATGAGATAGTTGACATATTCATTCCCCCACCCCATCCCAGACTGTGGATCTCTTTTTACTCTTGATGAACATAAATGTTGTATTCTTAGAAGGTCCCGGTCCTCTATTTTGTCTTTTGTATTGTTGGCATTAGATGCCATCATATCAGCTCCAACCCATAGTGACCCTAAGCACAGCAGAACAAAACACTGCCTGGTCCTGTCCCATCCTCACACTTGTTCTTATGCCGAGCCCATTGATGCAGCCACTGTGTCACCCCATCTCCTTGAGGGCCTTCCTCGTTTTCAGTGCCCTTCCACTTTACCAGACATGATGTCATTCTCCTGACAATATGTCCAAAGTATGTAAGATGAATTCTTGCCATCCTTGCCTCACATCTTCCAAGATTGACTGATTTGTCCTTTACATAGTCCATGGTATTTTCAATATTCTTCTCTGGCACAACAATTCACATTCATTGATTCTTCTTCAGTCCTCTTTATTCAGTGTCGAACTTTCATATGCATATGATGCAATGGGGAATACCATGGCTTGGGCCAGGCACACCTTAGTCCTCAAATTAACATCCTTGCTCTCCAATACTTTAAAGAGGTTGTGTTAGTCTGGATACTTTAGAGAAACAAATCCACAGAAACTCATGTATAAGAGAGTTTTATATAAAGGTTAAGTGCACATCAAGAAAACATCCCAACCCAGTGCTGCCCAAGCCCACAAGTTCAACATTAACCCATATGTCTGACACCAATCCACAAAGTCCTCCTCCATCTCACAAAACACACGTAATGATGCCGACTGCAGGAAGAAAGCCGAATCAGTGAATGTGTAAACATCTCAGTGCTGGCAGGGTCTCGCATGGGTGCTCCAGCACCCAGGGCTACACTGGGGTAGGTCCATGTAACTTCTCCTCAGGGATGTCTTGCAGGAAGTGATCCTTAACAGCTAAAGCAGGGAACTGGCTAAGGCAGCTGCACCCTGGTTCCGACTATCACAAAGCAAGAGACCTGAGACCTAGAAAGGCAAGTCTCACCAAGCCATTTATCCCCCCTGCCCTTCAATTAACCCCACATGTATTTATCAGCCAGTGGCACAATAAACTAACTAGCTCAGAGGTCTTGTTTAGCAGATTTACCTAATACAATAAGTCTATTGATATCTTGATTGCTGCTTCCATGAGAATTGATCATTGTAGATCCAAGCAACACAAAATCCTTGACAACTTCAAGCTTTTCTCCATCTATCATGATGTTACCGATTGGTCCAGTTGTGAAGGTTTTGGTCTTCCTTAGTTGTAATCCATGCCAAAGGGCACAATCCTTGATCTTCATCAGCAAGTGCTTCAAGCCCTCCTCACTTTTAGCAAGCAAGGTTGGTCATCTGCATGTTACAGGTTAATAAGCCTTCCTCCAATCCTGATGCCACGTTCTTCTTCATGTAATCCAGCCTCTCTGATGATGTGCTCAGCATACGGACGAACTGTCTGTATGAACTATGTGGCTGCTGAAGCAGCTCTGCCTTCTGTAGTGTGAGTGTTTTCATTATGTTTGGTAGTGTGCTTATGCCTTATATTAGAGTGAAAGGCAATTTCTTCCCCATATAATATGCTTTAGCCTTTTATCAACCATCAGGTGTCTTTAGGGGGTTGGTTGTGTTTCTGGCCTGTCTGTTCTATTGCATTGGTGGACATGACTATCATTGTACCAATACCAAGCTGTTTTGATTAGCATGGCTATATGATAGGTTCTGTAATTTGGGAGTGAAGGGCCTCCTACTTTATTTCTTTGATTTGATAGTGTTTTGTTTATCCTCTGTTCCTTTCCCTTCCATGTAAGGTTTGCAATTGCTTTTTCCATTTCCTTGAAATGTTATACTGGGTTTGGAATTGGAATTGCATTGCATTTATAGTGTGTTTTTGGTAATTTTGACACTGATGCTGCAAATACATGGTTGATGGACACCACTGCCTATGACTCCAGCATCACTGCACCATTACACAATGAAATTGATTACTACAAGAGACCTCAGTTACTAAAACCTCCTGATACCCAGAAGCAGAGGAGCAAAGGGACCATTACTGCCATTTTGAGGACACAATAGCGAATTCCCAAAAGTAACGGAAAGCTGGGTTAAAGCACAATTTACTGAAACCAGCTGTGGCTATTTTAGCTTTCTGGTATCCAGCCCCTTTCCTCCTCTTAACCTTGCTTTTGCATTTGGAAACTATCTGTTTTTAGTGTGGTCTTTTTGAGATTATCAGTGGATGTGTCCCAAACATTCTTCTAACCACGTAGTGGGCAAGAGATCTAAGTTGACTCATTAACTATTCTCTTTGTGGGGTCCTTCTAAATGGACTGAGACCAGGCTTAGAGCACCCAGAATAACCCGCTCCTCAGACCTGCTGTAACTCTTCAGAATCTAGATCCTCTTTTCCAAGTCTGTTATTTACCTCTCTCTTCTTCTAATAATGTCTAACTACTTATTTTTCTAAATATGGTATCAGTTAGCAAATACTGGGTACTGAACTATCTCAAAATTTCTTTATTTACATCACGATTCTGTGAGGTACTGTTAGCACTAGAGTTGGGCAGTTTTGTTGGGCTTGCCATCATCTGTAGTCATCTTTCAGACAGCCCTATGTCTAGGGATTGGATGGTGGCCACCTGTAGCAATACAGGCTAATGGGGACAGCAAGTGCCTTGGGTCACGTGTCTTTTGGCATCTAAGAGGCTAGCCTGTGCTTGTTCACATAGTGGCTCCTAGGGGGTAAGTTGAAGTTTGCAAGACCTCAGGAAGTCTCAACTCAGCACTGAAGCAACATGACTTCTCTTGTGAAGCAACATGACTTCTCTTGTATTCCATTTGTAAAACTAAGGAAGAAGTCTAGCCCTTATGGAGGAAGTGGAAAACTAGGGAAAGTGACTGCAAAGGATGTTGAAAAGGAGTAAGGGCACAGAAAAATGTATGACTGAGGCTACTTAGACTAGTTATCATGCCTAAAGTTGGTTCCCATACCTTGTAAGATCCTAATATATCAACCAAAACCCTCGTTAAAATCTGAGGCATTGGCATGCACTTTGATGTCATTGATGTAATGAAAACTATAGGAGGCTTCAGGACCCAAAGAAAACTCATCTTTAGAACTCAAGTGCAGTTTAAGATATACCTCTTAGCCTTGGTTCTAGTAAACAGTTAGGAGATTGTTTTTCCATTCCTCTCTCCTTCTTAAACACGCAGGTTTCACGGGCCATTTTCAGATCATTATAGCCTCTTCCAGGTCTTGTAGAGTTTCTAACAACTACTTTATAGCACATACATTTTTTTCAGCAACACAAATGGAAACTGAACATGTGGACTCTCCAGATGGAGTATACAAAAATCAAATTGACTACAGATGTGGGAAGATATGATGGAAACGCTCAATATCAGCAGCTAAAACAAGGCTACAGGCTGACTGTGGAACAGACCACCAATTGCGCATATGCAGTTCAGAATGAAGCTGCAGAAAATTAAAACAAGCCCATGAGAGCCAACAGATGGCCTTGCGTATATCCCACCTGAATTTCAAGAACAGATTTGGTTCTTGAACACGAGTGATGGAACAGCTGATAGCTCTGGATGATATCAAAAACAGCATTCGTGAACAAAGCTAAAGGTCATTAAAAAGGCAGGAAAGAAATCCTCTGGTACCAAACCTTCCTCCTATTAACAGGACTCTTGATTTTGTATTGGGAAGCTCTCTGTCTTTAGTCTTTTTGGATTATCAGTGAAAGTGTCCCATGTATTCCTCTAGCCAAGATCGAAGTGTATGTCAGGAGAGAATGTCAAATGTGATGTGTGATTATAGCGTAGCTAAGTCACATAGGGGAATGATGAAGTCAGAGTGCTGAACATAAAATTCCACAGAGCAGCTCAAGAAGAGTAAAATCCGCAGTGACCCAGAGTTAGCATGCCAAAAGGGAAGGGCGCGTTCAGCATATCTGAAACCAAAAGAACTAAAAAAAAAAAAAATGTCAAGGCTCAAATTGCAATATTGGAAGATTCTATGGGCAAAATATTGAATGAGAGAAGACTAATTTTTAAAAGATGGGAAGAATACACAGTATCAGTGTTCCAAAAAGAACCAGTCAGCATCCAACCATTTCAAGAGGCAGCATGTGAGCAAGAACCAATGGTGCTGAAAGAAAAAGTTCAAGCTGCACTAAAAGCATTAACCAAAAACTAGACCCCAGAAATTGATGTAATACCAGTTTAAATGTTTCAACGAACTGGTGAAGCACTGGAAACACTCATATGCCAGGAAATTTGAAGACAGCTATTTGGCCGACTGGAAAGGATCCATAGCTATACCCATTCCAAAGAAAAGTGGCCCAACAGAATGCTCAAATTATAGAACAGTAGCATTTAAATAAAATTATTTAACATGATCATTTTATTTTATATATTATTTTTAAAACATTTTTCTTAGGGACTCATACAACTCTTATCACAATCCATACATATACATATATCAATTGTATAAAGCACATCTGTACATTCTTTGCCCTAATCATTTTCAAAGCATTTGCTCTCCACTTAAGCCCTTTGCATCAAGTCCTCTTTTTCCCCTCCCTCCCCACTCCCCCCTCCCTCATGAGCCCTTGATAATTTATAAATTATTATTTTGTCATATCTTGCCCTAAATAAATGTTTGCTGAAGATTTTCCAACAACAGTTGCAGCAGTACATCAACAGGAAGCTACCAGAAGTTCAGGCCGAATTCAGAAGAGAACTTGGAAAAAGAAAATCATTGATGATGTCAGATGGATCATGGCTAAAAGTAGAGAAAAACAGAAAATGATTACTTTTGATTTAATGACTGTACCATAGCATTTAATGGTGTGGATCATAGCAAGTTTTGGATAACCTTGACAGGAATGGGAATTCTTATACTTATGAGAACTTTGTACATGGATCAAGAAGCAGTTGTGCCACCGGAACAAGGAAATACTTCATGGTTTAAAATCAGGAAAGGTGTGCATCAGGATTGTATCCTTTCACCATACTTACTCAATCCGTATGCTGAGCACGTTATCAGAGTGCTGAATTATATGAAACATGTGGCATCAGGATCGGAGGAAGGCAACATATGTACATGTGTGCTTAATACCACTGAATGGTGGATTGTTATAAAATTTGTAAGAGCCCCCAATAAAATATTTTTTAAAGAAGCTGGGGCTTTAGTGGGGCATGTTCTTTGGATGAGAGTAGGTAATTGATCTTAAAAGACCCAGAGTTTGTACTCCAGCTTGTCATTTCAAAATCAGTTCTTTGAATACTTGCCTCTGTGTTTTCTCAGGTTACCCAGCATCTGAGACTATATAGACACACACACATAAGCACAAAAGTAATGTAGGCAAAACCAATCATATTTGATTTAGAGACAAACAACAACATGGGACCAGTGACAACATTTTCCTTATAGTAATTAAAATCTAGAATTGGAAGACCGAAGGAATTTTCCCTTTCATCAAGAACTTGTTGCCCCTGATGCTAATCACTTACTCTCCGTCAAAGATGGTGTACATTTTATTCTCTTGGATGATATTATATACCCTTTCCATAATAGAATTGCATAGTAAAGTTTAAAAAAGATAAATAAAGCTTATGTCTAACTAAAAAAAAAAAGAAGTTAAGACATTTGAATGAAGGTGCTGACAAAGAATGTGGAAAGTACCATTGAGAGCCAAAAGAACAAACAGATCTTGGAAGAAGTACAGCCAGAATACTTCTTAAAGGAAAGGATGCTGAGAATTCTTCTCATGTACTTTGGACATGTCAGGAGAGACCAGCCCCTGAAGAAGGACATTATGCTTGGTAAAATAGAGGAGGAGCAAAGAGGAAGAAGAATCTCAACAAGCTGACTGAGCAGAGTGCCTTCAATAACGGCCTCAAACATAGGAACAATTGTGAAGCTGGTGCACGATTGGCTTGTGTTTCCTTGGAGGGATGCTATGAGTCAGAACAGACTCAATGGCACCTAACGACACAATACCAAAAGCTTCTGTATGTTGCCTGCCCAGTTATGACATATACCAACATGACACGACCACTCACTGTGTTACTGCTTCCTGCTGTATCTAGTGGAGCCCAGACTAACAAGCATTTGCATTTGTGTTTCTGGCATACATTTTGAATTTCTGTAATGTACATTGTTCATCTTGCAGAGCAACACGTTAGTAAGCTGTATTCATCACAAAGTAAATACTAAGCTTAACATGCGCTGCTCTAGGTGTTTCTTGCCCATTTTCATCCAAGTTCTGACTCAGCCCAGCCTCTTTTAGGTTTGTGGGATCTAATAAACTTATAGTGCGGGGCGGTATAGCTGTAGGCAGGAAATTCTGCTTGCCAGATCTATTTTGCTGTATAGCTAGTTCATGAATTCATGCAGGACACTGAGACAGCTCGGCCGTATGCACACATTAATACAGACCTCTTTTCACGTGACTACCTTCCCTTGCAGCCACTAAGTTCTCTGAAATGGTGCCCGATTCTGGGTCAGACGATTCCCACAATTTCAATGTGAAAGTATAATTAATATGACTATACATTTAAGGTCCTGTTCTCCTTCCATTAATCGCACCTCTTATTCCAGGGTGTTTTGATTTTGTTATAAAAATTGTCTTTCAGGCTTGAGCTAGTCTTGGAGAACTTCCTTTTAACAGCAAAGAGTTTGTCTCTTAACTTTTTTTCTTTCAGAATTTGTAAAGGAAAATTTGTTGGTTAATTATAAGATACAGAAACAGTAGATTGGATTTCTAACACATTGGTTTGATTTGGGATTTGTAGTTGGGTTCTTTGGTGTCTCTAAGGAAAACTGGGACCCTCCCCGGGCATCTGAGCTGCCTTTGATCTTTCAAGGTCTAGAGCTCTGCCACATGCCGCATCGTTTGGGAATGGCCCTCATTTATTTTGCATAGCTTCTTACACTCCAGGGAGCCCTGTGAACACTATCGCACGCCCCAAGATGCTGTTGGGTGCAGTAGACTTGTGCAAGGACTGAGCTGTGAAGGCCGTGGAAGGAGTGGCAGCATCTGCCTCCATAAAGAGCGGTGCTCTCAGAAACCCACTACGGGGGTCGCGTTGCTGGGAGTCAAAATTGACTCTAGGGCAGCGAGTTCTTTCACTCACACGTGAAATTTTCTTTTCCAGGCAACGGTGGCTCTAAGTTGGTGACTGGGTTGTGTTGGAGAAAAGGCAACCATTTTTTACTTGGTTTTGATTTAGATATTTACCTTTCTTGTAGATCTGCTGGATGAGAACCACAGAAAAGATGAAGAAATGGAGTCCCTGCAGGTAAAGTACATTCTTGAATCACACAGGTGTCTTCAGGATAAAAACATTTGTGTTTCCTCTTTGTTATCTTGTATTTTGTTACAAAACCACAGAGACAAAGGGGGTGTGGCTTAAAGTGTCTGAACCTGAAAGCTCACGCTGGAATGCTCTGTCTTTGAGAGCACTTCCGCTGGTCCGAAGCAGGACGTCTAGGCAGTCTCTAGGCTACTCTGGAAAGGAACCTTGGTGTGGAGCTGAACAGGAGCGCCAAATGAGCCACATCCCCTAAAAGTCATGTCCCCCTCACAACAGGAGTGATTGATGAGGGCAGTTCATGGAATTGGGGCGTTTACATGAAAAGCAACTTTGTTCTAAGACAGCGGTTCTCTTTCTCAACCTGTGGGTCATGACTCCTTTGGGGGAGTTGAACAACCCTTTCACGGGGGTCGCCGGATTCAAAACAGTGGCAAAATGAGTTATGAAGTAGCAACGAAAATAATTTTATGGTTGGGAGGGGGTCCCCGCAACCTGAGGAACTGTATGAAAGGGTGGCAGCATGAGGAAAGGGGGGAACCACTGAATACCATAAGTGTTGCCTACCAGTGGCCGATCAAGAACATGAGCGCAGGCCTGGCGTGTAAGACTTGCCTGAGTCCCTTCTCAGTTCACCGTGGGTTTATGCACATGTCGTGAACTGAGGAACTGTGCTTGACAGACTCCACTGGAATCCTAATTGACATTCCCGTGGTGCCAGGGCAGTGAACGATACAATGTGCCTCTTCTAGCCCAAGTCTCAAATTCCCACCAAACGACTGTTTCCTGGGTGGGCTTGGTAAAAAGGTGGGAGAAGATGCCAATAGGATTCACCTGTGAGTAATGTGACTTGGAGTCACTGGAATGCCATCCTGCATGGACCAGTGCAAACAGCACACATGGAATAACACTTGCTGCTAAATTGGCATCTGACAGAAATTCTCTCTTCCTTTTACATCTTACAAATGGATAACTGTAGTGTCTGACTTTGTTAGGGGAAGCATAATCAGTTATGCTTACATGACAGAACCAATCACTTAATTCCCATTGGGGATTAAGAAGAGTAAACACTGTGGACATTGAGAGGACTTAGTAGGCTTGGAGCTGCAAGACGGGACTGGTGAGGAATACAGCGAGCCAGCTTCCGGGCCACAGTGGGAACATTTGCTTCTGGCGATGAGGTTGCAGATGAAATGCGAATCCAGGAAGCCTCACAGAGTAAGAGGGATGTTCTATGACTGGTGGATTTAATAAGGTGTCCGTTAAAAGAGGGAAAGTAGTGACAGCATATAGTTTTATATAACTAGTAAAACTGGGACTTGTTAGCCACAATTTTGTGGAGATTCAATCTTATAACATCTAAAAGCATAGGAAGGTATACAACCCTGGTTGTTTTGGTCGGTTCCAGTAATTAATATATGCAATACATAGTCTCAAAGTAAAACTCTGTCCATTAAATTGGTTAATCAAGAAAATAATAAAGACTTTTTTGAGGCATACTGTTTATGTTTTGTGTTTGTCATTGGCCCCAGGATACCACGTGTATACTTATTGAGTATCTATCTATCTGGCCTGTTTAACTGAACCTCAGAGCTTTCTTAGTTTATTTTTCTCACAATTCAGATGTTGAAATCCCTAGCCCCATTAAATGTATGTAATAGCTTATGTTGCTTCTAAATGCCTATTAAGTACTGACAGCATTTTCTACCAAAATGTCCATCCAGTGCAATTGACTATGCCAGCCAACAAGCTCTGGACATTTATAGATGGAGCGTGTCCAATATGATGTTCAACAGCAGAAGAATTCCATGTGGCCCTGTTTAGTAGCAATTTGTGTCTGATCCTAGCAATCTATTCAGAACAAAGATGAAGCGGACTCTTCTCAGAGTACAGTAACTTGTGATGAATTAAGTATAAGCAGAGTGCCTGGTGCAGAGGAACATTACAGAAAACCTTTAAATACAGAAACTGCAGGGAAATTCATGAAAAAGTACTTGGATTAAATTCAAATATAAACATTTAGAGACGTAATCATTTAGAGAAGATTGTTAAAAATACGGTTGTAAGTTGGGGAAAAGACAAAGGCATTGCATACAATAATAATCATCTCAGTAACAGCACTATGGATTGGAGGTTGACAACTTGGAGTTTTCAATCCTGGCTCTGCCTCTGATTTACTGGGTAACCTTGGGCAACTCAATTAACATTGCTGGGCCTGTTGTCTCATCTGTAATATAAAATCATAAAACTGTCTTCCAGAAGTGTTTAGTGTGGATTAGATTATCCCAGAAGAGAGAGCTAAATATTTAATTCCAATTTACAATGTTAGCAAATCCCCCAGTATCTAAATTGGAGTCAACTTTATTTACTCATTATCATCTTATAATTATGTATAACAGCTATTCTGCATTTAATGTTGTCCTCCTTAAGGGTAGGAGGGGCGGTTATTTTTTTAAGCCCTCCTCAATCTCCTGTAAATAAGAAGTGCTTCATTTACTCACAGAGCCAGTATTTTGAGTACAAATTTCATGCAAGGCACTTGTTTAAATTGCATTGTGCCTCCCCCAAATTTGTGCTGTAAATCCTAATCTCTGTGTCTGTGATTATAATCCCACTAGGGAATGGACGGGCTTGGCTATGTTAACAATGCAGGATTTGGGTGGAGACATAAAAGAGAAGAAAATAAACTAGCCAGAAAGTAAATGGCGGAAGAGAGACTCTGGAGCACTTAGAGATAACCTAGGAACAAAAGTTCAGAGACAGAGACTTTGCTCCAGGGCCCACAGAAGAAAGCCTTCCCCGAGCACCAGCAGGCTTCCTTTGAACTTGTAACCTCCTGAACTGTGAGGGAAAATTCACTGCCATCGAGTTTATAGTAACCCTGTAGGACAGGGTGAAACTGTCTCTCAGATTTCCAAAGCTATAACATTTTTAAGCCTCATCTTTCTCCTGTGTTTAGCAACCCAATGCATTTTTGTAGCCCACTACAGCACCATGATAAACAGAGAAGATTGAAGTCAAGGATTTACGTCTTGCTTGGCTCCACAATCAATGCTTATGGGAACAGAAGTCAAGAGGTCAAACAATTCATAACATTGGGCCCATCTGGTGCCCAATGACCTCTTTGAAATGTGGAAAAGCAAGGAAGCTACTTTGAGGACCCAAGCTATGGGCTATTCAGATGCTTCATATGCAAGTGAAAGTTGGACATTGACTGAACAAGAAGAGTCCCTGTATTTGAATTAGGGTGCTGGCAAAGAACATTGAAAGTACCCTGGACTGCCAAAAAGAACAAACAAATGTGTCTTAGAAGAACACTCAGAATGCTCCTTCAAGGCAAGGACGGCAAGACTTTATCTCAAGTGCTTTGGACATGTTATCAGGAGAGGCCTGTCCCTGGAGAAAGACATCGTGCTTGGTGAACTGGAGTGGCAGTGAAACAGAGGAGGACCCTCTGTAAAATCACTTGAGACCTTGACTGCATAATGGGCGCATACATAAGAACAAGCGTGAAGATGACAAAGGACCAGTCAGCTTCTCGTTCTGTCGTGCCCTGGGTTTCTCTGAGTCGGACCGGACTCAATGGCACCCAACAACAAGACCAAGCTGTGAGAAAGTCCATGTCCAGTTTCCGTATTTTTGTAGTAGTCGCCGTGTGACATAGCAAAAGCAGCACTCTACTTGATCCTGGAGTGGTAGCTTCTTATCCTTGAGACAGAATTTAGACTAGTAACTGGCATTGAAGAAAAAACTTTTTAAATGCTATTCGAGGGCACATGTACGTTCCTGTGCGACCGTGCAACTTGACCTCTTGTCCCTGTTTGTTGAGGGTAAGGGTAGGTAGGGGTTGAATGGAATTGAAAGTGGGCAGGTTCAACTGAGATGATGTGACAACAGTCTAAGAAGGCCTCTTAAATAAGAGACAACTCAATAACATAAACAAATACATAAATAATCAAGCTCACTAACATTGAATTGATTCCCACTCACAGTGATCTCTGTAGAACAGAAAAGAACTGCCCTTGTGGGTGTGTAAGATTGTAACTGTTCACAGAGGTAAAAAGTCACATCTGTCACATTTTACAGAGCAGTGGGTAGATTCAAACTGCTGACCTTATGCTTAACAGCCCAACACACAACCCACTAGGCCACCAATGCTTCTGGAAGAAGTTGATACTTACATGACAGCAGGAGTTAGCTAGACAACTTTGGTTGGCATAAAGATAAGAAACAGTTTCAGAAGAAGACAGGTCATAGATTAGCCCAAGGTAACAGAGAACATCAGTTGTTATCCATACATAGGTAAGCATCATCTAATTTTTATTAAATAAATGTGCTCTATACTGTTTATATTATTAAATATGTAATATTAGAAATAATAAAAGAAGGGTTTTAGTTTATGTTTAAAGAAGGAAAAGGCTAAGCCTGAGGCTTTCTACTTGAATGAAGAGCTGCAGTCTCGGAAACCTGCAGGGGCCGTTCTACCCTGTCCTATAGGGTCGCTGGGTGCCAACAGGAGTTTGAGCTTGGGTTTAATATCTGTGAGGAAAGGAAGAAGATAAGAATTTATGAAGAAAGCAGAGGGCTGAAGAATTTGATAGAGGCGTTTGTATTACACCATCAACATTTAAGAAAACTAAATAGCCCGGTGATTCAGGGATTCAAGCGCTCATCTGCTAACCAAAGGTCAGTTATTTGAACTCACGAGCTCCTACACTGTAACTAAAATGGGGCAGTCTGCCTCCAAGAGATTTCTCGCCTCGGGAACTGTGTGGGTCAGTTCGACCCTGCCCTGTAGGGTCCCTGGATGTTGGCGTCTACTTGAAGGCAGCGGTTTGGGTTTTAGTTTTATTTGGGAAATTAGGTGAGGGTTTGAAGCAAAGAAAAGCAATCAGATTTATATATGTTCATAGATAACTAGCTACAGCGTTTAAATAGCTAACAAACCTGAAACCATGGAGACCAATTAAGCAACCATTATTTGTACAAATCTCTACAGGAGATTAGAGAGCCCTGGGTGGGGAGGTATCAGAGAGCGAGAAAGAGCGGCTGGTGTCTTAATCTATTTGTTATGATTTTAAAATCCCTGGAATTTTGTGATTGGGTGCTAGCAAGTATGAAGGAAGGAGTCAAAACAGGACGCCTGAGTTTGGTGGTTGGGAATGGGAATGTCACTCATAATGTGTCAGTCACAGGGAGACCTTAGCTCCACTTTCTATATTTCCTGCTGTGCTGTGAAACATCCCTATGGCGGCGGCAAGCAGGAGGTTTGTACACCTGTCTGGACTTCAGAAGGCATTTGAACTGGACATGCAGAATTGGGTGTTATTACCTCTGGTGTCCATATCACATGGATACTACTTAAAAATTATAGGCATAGAAGAAGAGACCCCAGGAAGTCTGTAGGATGAGAGGAGATCAAAGACTAGGGTGGACTCCTCTGAAACACCAGCATTTAAGTTACATGATCAAGGGGACGGCTCTGAAAAGAAAGCAGCCGGAGAGCAGCGTGGCATGAAGCTTCACTTAGGGGCATGCATATCCCAACGGACCTAGAATCATCCAAATGGAGCCCAGGGGGCGTGTGGTTACACGAGGGGCTGCCATCCACATGGTGCGCAGTTCAAAACCACCAGCTGTTCAGTGGGAGGCAGATGGGAATTTCTTTTCCTGCAAACAGTGACAGTCTCAGAACCCACAGGGGGTCCTTCTCAGTCAGCATCCACGGGATGGCAGTCTTTTATAATCACCAAAACCAAACCCCAACACCATTGCCACTGAGTCAATTCTGACTCATCAAAACCCTCTCTAGGATTTCTCAGACTGTAAATCTTTACAGGAGCTGTCTACAGCTGCATCTTTTCCCCATAATATAATCAACAGAATGGGGGGGGGGGGGCAGGTGGGAATGTTAAAGCCATCCACCAGCATTGCTTCTGTGGATTTAAACCAGAAAGCATAAAGCAAAGCAAGACACCTTCAAGTGTATTGCCTTCAAGTCACTAGCCACACACAGTGACCTGATAGGACATGGTAGATCTGGCCCAGAGGGTTCAAAAGCTGTGCTATTTCTGGAACCAGACTGTCACATCTTTCTCTTGAAAAGTGACTGGTGCATTCAAACCAGAAACTTCTCATTTACTAACCAAGATCTTGACTACTCTGTCACTGGGGCTACTTAGTTTTCAGCATTAAAGTTGCCATCTAATTCAATTATACCTGTGAATCAGCTCAATCCCTCCCCCCAAATTCAGTGTTTAGTATAGATCATAACCATAATTAAGCCCCAAACACCCAACTCATGGCAATGGAGTCAATGCCAGTGCCTAAAACACAGGGTAGAACTGCCCTTGAGAGTTTCTGAAGCTGGAACTGTTATGGGAGAAGAAAGCCCCATCTTTCTCCTGGGGAGCAGCGGGTGGTTTGGGGTGCCAACCTTGCAGATTGTAGCTATTCTGTCAACCAGCACTCTTCTAACCATGCTGACTGCTCCATAGATATCTGTTGAGGTATACCATCCTATTTGTCTCTTGCTTTTACTGCACATGTTCCTGAATCTCCCAAAGATCCACTCATTTAAAAACATCCCTAATTTCTTTCCTGGGTGGCGTAAACACACACACACAGAGAGAGAGAGAGAGAGAGAGAGAGAGAGAGAGAGAATTTGTGTTATGTAGTAAAGGAAACACTTTGTAAAGAAGGAGTAAAGGGGGGCGGTGGTGTAGTAAAGGTATTGGGGGGCACTTGCAAATTGAGATTGGTGACATGGACACACACAAAGTGAATGCATGAATGTGTGTCTTTGAGAGAGACAAAGACACACACACAGAATCTCTGTCTGTCTGTCTTTCTCTCTGTCTCTCTCGAACACACATTCACGCATGCACTCTCCCTGTTTTCCCTCCCTCTCTGAATGAAGTAGTGAAACAAAAGGACAGTAAGTAACTTGGCCCCAAGGGTAGGCATTTCTGGGAAAGGCAAAGGATAAAGTAGCCAGGGGTGGTTCCAGAGAGAAGTGTTTTCAGTCTTCTGAGGGATGTCAAACAATAGAGACAAGTGTATTTGACGGTGATTTTTACAATACAACTCGCAATCAGCAAAGTTCTTCATAGGAGCTTACCATTGCCTGGCTCATTTTTTGTGAAATTCATTTGCAATTACATTGTGTGTTACTTTCCTTAGAATCTAGAAATGCACAGTGCAGGATCAGACTTCTATTTGTATATGAGCACAGTGGAACAAGCAAATCTCTACTTCAATCCCATCAAGAGCAACTGAAACATTTGAAGTAGACACAAAAGAAAATCCATTTTCCCCTGTTTAGTTGAAAAGTATTTTTGCCTTTGACACCTTCCTTGTGAAAACGGATGGTAGCAGTTGCCGCTGCAGCAGGTTTGATTCATTTCTTTAAATACCAAACGGATCCACTTTTTATAAACTACCTGCTCTTCTCATATGGTGCTTTGCGAACCCCAGAATACAAACTACACCCAAAGAATTCATATTCACATCATGCTTAGTTCTGAAATGCTCCAAAGCCCTACTTAAATAAATCAGGAATATCACTACCCCCTCTGCTTAACTAGTTTATGGTTCTCTTTCTCTCTCTCTCCTCTCCTCTCCTCTCCTCTCCTCTCCTCTCCTCTCCTCTCCTCTCCTCTCCTCACCTCTCCCCTCCCCTCCCCTCTTCTCTCTCTCTCTCTCTCTCTCTCTCTCTCTCTCTCTCTCTCTCTCTCTCTCTCTCTCTCTCTCTCTGTTATTATTTAAGACAACATAGAAACTAGGTGGTTTTGAGCATGTTGATCCCTGTTGATCGGCTCTTTCAGAGTAGGCCATCTACTTTGGGTCCTTTGGAGGCAACAACCAAGCTGATAAGTGAAAGCCCTAGCACCATTGAGTCAAGTCCATTGGACAGAGTAGAACTGCCCCTTGGGTTTCTAAAACTTTTCAGTCTTTATGGGAGCATACAGCCTCATCTTTTTCCCTTGTAGCAGCTGGGGCTGGAACCATTGTCTTCGTGGTTTGCAGCCCAATGGTTTTCTTCTTCAGTATTCCATAGGCCTGCTGAAAGGATTGAAAACTATATTATGGACACTGTGGTGTCTAGCATGGGCTGAACACATTTAACTTCTATGGACACAGAGCAGGTGCCTATGTGGGCTTCTAACCACAGGGTCAGTAGTTCGAAACTTCCAGCTGTTGCACCTGAAAAAGATGAGACATTTTACTCCCATGAAAGGCCACAGTGTCGGGAACCACAAGGGCAGCTCTACCCTGTCCTAAAGGGTCACTAGGAGTCAGCCTCAACTCAGTGGCAGTGAGGTCGGGGTTTGTTAGTGCTGGAAGCGGTGCTGCTGGCTGGGAATAAAGCCACCAACTAGACCGTCAGTGCTCCTGTCATCACGGGGTACATCTCCCTCCATCCTCACATCGCTGGGCAGCCGGGATACTTCAATTCAGAATTTGGTCAGATTATGTAGAAGCAGGTGATGTAGTAAAGATTTCGGTGGGAACTTGCAAAATGAGATTGGTCACATGGATACACACCCACATGTGCCTGTGCGCACACACACACTTTTCCTGGGGAAAAGAAAATGTAGGTGTAGGGCTGATATTTCTGAATATTATCACAAGCATTTTCAGATGTTTTCTTGAAACCAGTGTTTTTACTAGAAATGAGTGGAGTCTTGCCTTTAATTGAGAAGACGTGAGCTTCTCTTATTTATCTATCTATTTATTTCATTTGTTGCCTGGTGACATTCTAGAACTGTGCCCTGACAGGCCCCAGGGGGCAATGTTGGCATGTCTGTTTCCCAGATAACCCCACATTATGTTCAGTTTCTCTTCTAACAACTCTTAGACACACTCATTCCATTCATAGGGTTTGGTACGTTTTTTATGGTACTCTTTTAAAAATAATAAATGTGGGGGTTTGACTTTGCTTTGTTATCCGGATCGTGTTTTGGCAAAGGAAAGATCATCTTTTCTCCTACCATTGCTTGGTTTGAGCTCCTGAAGGAGAAGAGTCACTGTGAAAGGACATGGAGGGGAAAACAAAATGGAAACATAGGATTTGGAGTTCTTTGGGAACAAGCCTAATAAATATTAATATGTTGTTCCTATTGTGTGCTGTCCAGTCCATTCCAGCTCCCGATCGCCTTATGGACAGAGTGGGACTTCCCCTTAGTGCTTCCTAGACTATAATCTGTCGACGTGCCACCGGGTGGGTTGAAACCACTGACCTTTTGGTTCGCAGTCAAGCACCTACCTAACCATTGCATCTCACCCTCCCCTGGCTGGGGGTGGGGAGAGGAAAAGACCCTTAAACTCAGTGCCATTGAGTTGGTTTTGACTCATGGTGACCTCTGTAGGATAGGACAGAACTGCCCCTCTGAGTATCCGTACTTTAACTCTTTACAGTAGACATATGAACTCATATTTCCCCTACAGAGCTGTTGGTGGGTTCAAACCCATGGACCGTGTGATTCATACTTCACCCTCAAGGCTCCTTAAAGACTAGTGTAGATATATCATAATTTAGAGGAAACTTCCTGTGTAAAGTTGACCGATGGCTTGTTGGAGATTGACTGGACATGAATTTAACTGGCATGGGTCCTGGTAGTACTATCAGGTAAACATTGGAGCATTAACCACAGCGACTGTCTGCTCCTCTAAAGATTTTACATCTTCTCCAACTCCATTTAGGGTCAATGTGATTCTGAATGGCCTCTAGCGCAGTGATCCCAATTCATGACCAGTTCTCCTGGTAAACCACCAGGGGATGAACTTGACAGTGCAAGCAAACACACAATGCCAGTGGATTTGCTGTCAATCGTTTGTACTAGAGAAAGACCTTAGGCTGTCCTTTCAAGTCATAGTGCAGTGTGGAGATATTGGAGGTTGTAGGTAGAACTTAATGGGGCAGCTAAGAGTTCTGATTCCTTAAGTGAGAAAGGGGGAGTTAGCGGGACAACGGGAAAGGGGATACTCTGTCCAACTCTGGATTTCTGTATGAATTGAAGGGTTGGTTGAATTTCCCCAGAAATTACTATTTGCTTGGGAAATAATAGTATACTTTCAGAAACCCCAACATGAATGAATTGATCAATTGGGATTGACTATTGAAGGTTTTATTTGTCTATAAAGTAATCACTGGATTACTCACCTCCAGAATCCCTCATGGCAGCTACAATGGAGTTTCCTTAATTCTGGGAACCATCTACTCATTCATCCAATCCCTCAGACTTTAGGCAAAGCATTGTGCATCTCTCTTTCTTCTCTTACATGAGAGCAATGTTCTTAACAATGGCATAAACAAAAACAAAACACAGGTGGGAGGCAGAAGGAGGGTTGAGCAAGGCTTCACTTCTTTGGACTGGGTGACTTAATAACTCATTACATCTCTATTTTCTCCAAAGGCAAAGAGATTTATCAAGCCTTAAACTTTGTATGAGGTCTCAATAGAGATAAAGCATTAACAGTCTGTATGAGGGTCAAGCAGAGTCTCAGCCAATTAGATTGGCACCCTTCAATTTACAGTGTCAAAGGCCCTCAAGAGAGGAAGGAAGCAAACTCAGGCAAACGGATTCTACTTGAACTTTTAGGGACCATGACAATATTATCACCCTACTTTGTCTAAAATTCACAACTTAATTTTAGTTCCGAATTCACAACTTAATTTTAGTTCCAAAGGGCGTTTTCCCCCATGTTCCCAACTCAGCTGCCAAAGTTGGGGGTTGTTTCATTTCAATTACAGTATCAGTGGTAATTTCAAGACTAGGATCCAAAGTGTACGTATGCTTAGTCTTCTCAGGCCACAACCATAGAGACTTTGGGAAAATAACAGGATTTCTCCATGTTCTCTTCCACCTCCCGATAGCAATGGCAGCTCTAACGAGGAGTATGCTAATAAAGATCAAAATATGCGCAGGTTTGGAAATGGGTGCTCCACAATAGTACATGTCTGCCTGAGATAAATTTCTGTTGACTTATAAAGCAAATCTCTGAGGTTCTCATTACTAATAGATTATTACTGAAATAAACTGCCCTTCTTGCTCTAGGGCAGTGGTTCTCAACCTTCCTAATGCTGCGACCCTTTCATACAGTTCCTCATGTGTGGTAGCCCCCAAACCATACAATTATTTTCATTGCTACTTCATAACTGTCATTTTGCTACTGTTATGAACCGTTATGTAAATATCTGATGTACAGGATGCATGTTCATTGTTACAAATTGAACATCATTGAAGCATAGTGATTCACCACAAAACCAAATGCCATTATATAGTGTGCAATATTTATTTCTAATGACCAGTCAATGAAATTTAGTTTTGAAGCTTGGTGTAGCACGGTACGCACAAGTGGGCGTATCTGCATGTGGGCTGATGGACCCGCCTGGAGATGGATAGAGGAGGAGTGTCTCAGTTCCCAAGACTATGGGAAATATGTGTTTTCCGGTGGTCTTAGGCGACCCCTGTGAAAGGGTCATTTGACCCCCAAAGGGGTCGTGCCCTACAGGTTGAGAACCGCTGATCTAGGGCTGTGCCACCTCCATCTCTGTGTTTCGATGATTTTCCTCGACATACGGGAAACCTACAGAGGACCTCGAAACACCAAGCGGACTTATATTCCTCACAAAACCCGTGGAAGACAGATACCCCTCTCCTCATTTTACACATAAAAGAGCTAAGGCGCAGCGTTTGCTTGGTCAGAAAGTAGCAGGGCTGGCACTGCATTTGGAACGGGCCCTGGGGCGTAAAGGTTACTCGCTGGGGCTGCTAGCTTTCAGCTCAACACCTCGAAACCACCAGTTGCTCCACAGGAGAAAGACGTGGCATTCTACCTGTGTGAAGAGATACGGTCTCAGAAACCCGCAGGGACAGCACCACTATGTCCTATAGGGCCACCGTATGTCTGAATTGACTCCATGACAGTGCGTCCGGTTTGCCGTACGGAATTTAGTTTGTCCGGTTACCCTACCATTGTACATACATCCCTCACGATCTTACGAGAACGATTTTGTTGCGGGGAGGGGGCATCATTCCTAGCCTTCATATTTTATTCTTCAATTTTTTTTCCTATAAGAATGATGCATTAGCAAACATACTGCTCATTAAGTGTGGTAAAATACAGACCACGATCTCCTCAATAAGAGGCAACAGAAGCTGTATGATTTGGGGAGTGTGTGTTAAATAAATCCAGCAATACCGGAGACTTCATAAGCGTGAGACATTGCCTAAGGAAGGCCAAAGAAGAATTGACGCATTTGGGTTATGGCGCTGGCAAAGACTATGAAAATACTGCCCAAAGCACAACCAAATCGGCCCTGAAAGAAGTACAGCCGGAATGCTTAGGAGCAAGGATGGTGAGACCTCCCCTCGTGGACTTTGGGCACGTTCTCAGGGGAGACCGGTCCCTGGAGAAGACGTCATGCTTGGCAGAGTAGAAGAGCACCCTCAACCAGAGGATTGATTCTGTGACTGCAGCGATGGGTTCAGGCTAACCCGGGGGAGGATGGCACAGGGCTGGGCGGTGTTTGGTTCTGTTGTCTGTAGGGTCAGTATGAGCTGGAGCCAGGTCCACAGCACCTATCAACAACCACAGTAATAATAGTGGGACTTCGGACCCCCCTTTCAGGAACCCCGAGGCTGCCTATGAACCAATAGACTTGATTAAAATGGCAACTGGGGCAGTGGATAGATATTCTCTATTTGACTACTGGCATATGGGGAGAGATTTTCATTCCTGGTACAAGAGTTTGTGCAATCCAGAAATCTCGAACATTTCTAGGAAGAAAACAGGATCATTTTTCCTTTTCCATTCGGCACCTTTTCTTTTTGCTTATTCATCGTGTTTTAAATAAACAGACTGAGGAAAGTTGTTATTAAAGCCCTCTTCGGGCTTCTTCCATTTCAGTTTTAAACCAAGTTCAAAATATTCTGGCAAAATTAAGGACAACATTGAAAAACTTTCCATAAATTTAAAATTCTGTAACAAGTGATAAAACTAAATTGAGCTGGGAAAAACGGCTCCTCGTGTCTCTTTTATGCCCCCACTGTAATCAGAGATTATTTTGTTTTAAAAAATTGCTCCTGAAGTTCACTCCTTTTCCTGAATATCTCTGGATTCCACTCACTATTATAATAAAATTAATTAGTTAGTTTGATGTCTAGCTTTTAAAGTGGGAGGCTTATTATTTTATAAATAGCATTTAATGTCTTTCAGTTTCTTAGCATTATTTCTGTATTTGCTCCTAAGATGAAACTGAAAAATGTTACCTTTAAGAGACTCCATGCCTTTACAGCATTCTGGTTATAACTGACATCTACAGTTCTTATATCACTGCTAAACAAGGATTAATAAATATGTTACAAATTAAATCAAATGGAGAAGAAAGACCAGGTATGGTCTCTGAGATGCCTCTAAACCCCGGTAGCCAGATCAGAAAGAATGGGAGGACCAGCACAATGACATTGCCATTTAGCTATATAATATCATGAGCTAATTAAGTTTAGATCTTTGCTTTCTGATATCTCCCCAGTGGTATGAGTTGTGTGTCCTCCAGCAGGTTTGATGTAAGATCCAGAAGAAGTAGAAAGGAGTCATCACTCACTTTTAAGAAAAGCATATGACAAAATGATGGTCACTTTATCACCCAGTGAAACAAATGTAAAAAGGTATACAAGTAAGAGCTTTGACTTGAAAATTGTGTTTTATTAGGGTATAGTGCGTGTTTTGTTACACCGCTACCTGACACCACTAGAAACGAGGTTCCAGAACACTGTCCCAGCATGTGGCCTTTTAAGAAAGAGGCTTCACATCAGATTTTCAGTGTTTTCCCTCTTCCCTGGCTCCGCCTCCGTCCAATATTCATGATTAAAATACATTGTCTATTTGCTCATAAGACTATACTGTCAGCATATAGTATTTCCATTCATTTCACTTTGCAGACCTATGAAGGGACTGATTGATTAATTGATTTCAGCTTCCATTTGTTTTGAAAGTCAATGTAAATTCCTTTGAGCCAAACCGTACAAGCCCCTACCATTTAATCACAATGAAGAGTTCAAGGTACTTAAAACCTTTGGGTCTGCTTATTTCACTTTAGCTGAATAAAATTAATAAAATTCACTTATTGAGAATATTTGACAACATGAGATGAGGTCACAAGCGAAAATTACCCAGTCCAGTTTGGTCACCAGTGCACTTTCAGTAAATAGTACTGGTTATTAATTTAAAGTGATGTTTTAATTTCTAGCCATACCAATGTCTCCTTGGTTCCTTAAAGTCAGCCAACCCTTTCCTAATGCCCGTTCCGGCAAAGAGCTTTTCTCTTTGTCTGTTATGTTTTCCCCAAAGCTCTTTCAATAGCTGGCTGTTTTACTCTTTGAATTTTAACTCGGTCATCACCTCTTCATGAGGTCTTAGACTGACCAGTCTGTCTCTACCATCACCCCTGATCACAGTCACTGAATATTTTCTCTTACAGTCTCCTTTGCATTGCAAGCTCCAGGCAGAGGGACCTTATTTTCTGTGTTGTGTCCAATGTCCAACGCACAGCCTGGTCCAGTAAATGTTAAAAAAAAAACAGCAACAAAAACAACAAATGAGTTATTTAACAAAATGAATAAATCAGTGGGGGTGAGGCAGGGCGGAAAGGCCTGGAAGCAAGGACCTGCGCGTGGAAAGACATTGGAAGGAAAGATGAAGGGTGGACACACAGACTAGATAAAAGAAGAAACTCATCTGGCTCAAGGAAAAGTTTACATTCAGAGTATTTCTCTTGAACCAGAAGCAGCTGTCACTTTTTGTTTTGAATTTGAGTGGAAATGATACAATGTCTATTACGTTTGCTCTGGCCAGTGTCTCACCATGTCCCCTCCTCCCAGCAACCATAGAGGTTTTGCTTGAGGGTCACCTCTGTGAAACCGGAAGTGCCTATGAAACATGCCAGCGCCTTAGAACAGCCACACGCTCCTTGGCAGTGACTCGACTCTGCCGGGTTAGCGTACAAGCAAATGTAGACAATACATACACCGATGAATGAGCTGTGCTCCAATAAAATACTGCCATTGTCACGTCATAAAAATACCATTCTTGCTTTGCCAGGAGCTTAAGTGGAGAGCAAATGTTTTGAGAGCAATGAATGTACAAATGTGCTTTCCACAATTGATGTATGAATGGATTGTGCTGAGTTGTATGAGTCCCTGATAAAATGATTTTTAAAAAATTGTAGAAGCGCCCCTTACCCCAGAAGAATTTATTTCAGAGGACAGCACTCTCAGAGAGGGACATGTCTGATCAGAGCACACGGGAGCAAATGAAGGGGGAGGAAGAGAGAGTGGAGCACATCCTGGACCACCAAGCCTTGAAGACGATATTCCTGCTCAGAGCAGCCAGTCCACAGAGAAGACCATATGGCAGGCCCCACTGACCCAAAGCCCTACGGGGGACAACACTGGAGACACTGAGTGGGAATTCTGCCCAATCTGATGCCACCACACTGAGGCAAAACACTAAGGGCGTGCAACAGAACAGCAAGGGGAACAGAACAATGAAGTCCCCAGGGAATATAAAAAATAGACTTTGGGGCCAGGGCTTGGTGCCCCATCAGAATCGAACAGAAAACACTCCTAAAGGCCAAAAAACAGTCCTTGAACTAACTACAAGCTTTTCTTTCTTGTTGTATTTTGTTTGTCATTGGTTTGGTGTTGTTGGTGTTTTGTTTTCTTTTGTATTTGGTATTTTGTTTTCTTTTATATTCTTGGTTTTGCTCTGTCTTGTTTTTGTGCATGCTATTATCTCCACAGGTCTGTCTAAATAAGATAGGCTGGATGAAAAATTCTGGAGGAGAAAACAATGGGACTGACAGTTCCAGGGTGACATGGGAGAGGAGGAGGTGTGGGGAAAGGAAGTGGTGTTAACAAACCCAGGGACAAGGGAGCAACAAGTGATTCAAATCCATGGTGAGGAGGGTATGGGAGGCCCGGTAGGGCGTGACCAAGGGTAATGTAACCAAGAATAATTACTGAAACCCAAATGAAGATTGAATATGATAGTGGGGCAAGAGGAAAGAAAAAGGAAATAGAGGAAAGAGCTAGGAGGCAAAGGACATTTACAGGGGTCTAAATAAAGTCGTGCACATATATAAATATATATGAGGATGGGGAAATAGATCTATGTGCATATATTCATAGGTTTAGTATTAAGGTAGCAGATGGACATTGGGCCTCTGCTCAAGTACTCCCTCAATGCAAGAAAATTTTGTTCTATTAAACTGGCATTCCATGATGCTCACCTTCCCCACACAACCACTGAAGACAAAGCTGGTGCATAAGCAAATGTGGTGAATAAAATTGATGGTGCCTGGCTATCAAAAGATATAGTGTCTGGGGTCTTAAAGGCTTGAGGGTAAATAAGTGGCCATCTAGCTGAGAAGCAACAAAGCCCACAGGGAAGAAGCACACCAGCCTGTGTAATCACGAGATGCCAAAGGGATCAGTTATCAGACATCAAAGAACAAAAAATCATATCATTGTGTGCTCACCTTCCTGATACGATTGCCAAAGTCAAATGGGTACATAAGCAAATGTCGTGAAGAAGGCTGATGGTCCCTGGCTATCAAAAGATATAGCATCTGGGGTCTTAAAGGCTTGAAGGTAAACAAGTGGCCATCTAGCTCAGAAGCAACAAAGCCCGCATGGAAGAAACACACCAGCCTGTGTGATCACGAGGTGTCGAAGGGATCAGGTATCAAGCATCAGAACAAAAAAATCATATCATTGTGAATGAAGGGGAGTGTAGTTTGGGAACCCAAAGCCCATCTATAGGCAATGGACATCCACTTACAGAAGGCTTGCAGAGAGGAGAGGAGCCAGTCAAGGCACAGTGTCACAACAATGAAACATACAACTTTCCTCTAGTTCCTAAATGCTACCTACCCCCCCCCCACACTATCATGATCCCAATTCTACCTTACAAATCTGGCTAGACCAGAGGATGTACAGAGGTACAGATAGGAACTGGAAACACAGGGACTCCAGGGTGGATAATCCCTTCGGGATCAGTGTTGAGAGTGGCGATATCAGGAGGGTAGAGGGAGGGTGGGGTGGAAAGGAGGAACCGATTACATGGATGTACCTATAACCTCCTCCCTGGGGGACAGACCACAGAAAAGGGGGTGAATGGAGACATCAGACAGTGCAAGATATGACAAAATAATAATTTATAAATTATCAAGGGTTCATGAGGGAGGTGGGAGCAGTGAGGGAGGAGGTAAAAATGAGGAGCTGATACTGGGGTCTTAAGTGCTGAGCAAGTGTTTTGAGAATGATGAGGACAATGAATGTACAAATGTGCTTTGCACAAGTGTGATAAGCATATGATCCCCTAATAAAATTATTAAAAATTATTATTTTTTAATTGTAAAAGCCCCTCTTGGTTTGTGGGCCCAGGAGGCTGGATATGTCCCCTGGCCCTGCTTTGCCCCCTCTGCCTTAGCATGATGTGCTGGTATCATGGCTGTCTATCTCAAGGCCATTGCACCTGAAAAATGACCTGGGTAGGTGAATCAAAGAGTACGTTTCTGAGTCCTCGCTAAAAGAATAAGTGAAAGTTGGTATATTTTAAATAATTTGATAAATGAGGGGAAGTATAATTCTGAGCAATCAGGGTCCTTAGCGCCTCAAACACCCCACTGTTATCCACAGGTAAGAATGTGGTTGGGTAGAGTAGCCTGGATCGCCGCCTGAAACCATCCAAGTGTGTCTGATGGCAAGCTCTTATTTATTCCATCATTTTCTAAACTGTGGAATTTAGGATTGGTTACTTTCAGTGAAGATTTTCAAAGAAAATCGAGGATGCCCTGATTCAAATCACAGCTCTTTATTTACAGTCCTGCAGAAAGTAAAGTGTTTCAAGTGTCAAGTAATGATTTCCATAAGACTGTGACTTTCAGTTGGACAAGGAGTTGTTTGGGGGGAGTATTTTGTAAGTACTATTATGATGTTGTTATCTCTACATACAGAACTTTTAAAGCTTCATTTGAAATTATAGTCCTAAGACTGTTATTTTGTAGAGCTATTAGTATATTTGTAGTACTTTCCCATTTCTTTAAGATAAAGGAGCTTTCCAACTTTTTCTTTTCTTTACTCGCCTCTCTCAAACAGCGGAAGCCACTGTTTAGACATCTACCTTGGGAAGAAGCTAGTCAGACCGCAGTGACAAATCAGAGTGAAGCTCAATTTGAAGAAAAAGCAGTTAAGTATTTCATAGGTAGGCATATGTAGGATATTGGAGCTTAATAGTGAAATTAAATCTGCTCTACTTTAGGACATGCATGTCAGCCCTCAGGTACGTGCCGACGCACTGTTACAAACTAAGTTTGAGGGCTTTCTCTTCGAGGTTCTTTGAGCATAATAGCAGTGCGCTATTGATACAGATTATTTTAGATTCGTTTGAAATACCTCAGCCCCCTGTCTTTTCTTTTAGGACATCTGTCATTATAGTAGAGAGTAATGGTAATTCTAATGTAAGTCAAACCAAATGAAGGGGAAATCCTAACTCATGCCAGCCAGATATATTATTTGGAGACTAGCTGTTCATGTGGTGATTTCCCTTCCCAACAGCCCCTCTGGTTTGAAACCGTAAGAGGCACTGAAGACCCTGAAGGGATGTGAGAATGGCAGGGTGGGGGATGAGGGTTGGGAGCAGGGCGAGAAAGATGGCCGCCAGGGTATTATTCTGAAGAACATTGAGCAGGGTGTTCTGCATGCCAATTAGGATGTGGATTATTGGAGTCACTCAAAAGTACGCAACTTCATTCCCAAGGTGCACAATTTACTTGTGTTAACCAGTAACTCAGCCAGGTGACATGCGTGATAATTAACTCTCTATCAAGTGATGTAATCCAAATACTCGGCATAAAGGATCTTGGGGTAGTGGGTTCTACGGTCAAGTGAGTTTGCTTTTTAACTTTCTTCCCCTGAAGCCCAGAGACATGCACCTGTGAGAGAATCGAAGGTGATGTCCGCCTTCGGAAGTGTCCTTACAACTGTTCAGTTTCATGACAGGCAGATACACACCCCTTCTCAAGCCTGAGGCTAAAAGTGTGCCCTATTGCTGCCCACAGGTTGTGTAGGACAGAAACATATTCGTAAATGATACCATCATTACCATGGTCTATGGCTTCAGAGCACAATGGGAGCCATGGACTTTAATTTCCTTTTTCATGCCAGTCCTTGGGGGGGGGGGGGTATGGTGTATTGATTTCTGGGTTATTAGTTTTGGCCACAGCTCAGCCTTTATTCCTGTTCTTGTCCGAACATATCTGTTCGGGAAGAGCCAATCTTGGAAATCATCAGGCTGTCCTTTGCATCGCCGCTCACCACCATCGTGGTTTTTCTTACAGCTCCAAATAATTTTCAGTTGTTTCTCAATTCAGATATCCTTCACCGAAGAAACGCCATTGTAACCTGTTGGGGGCAGCTTCCCTGGAACGCAGTCATGCCAGGAGAAAGATCACTCTATTTGCTTGTGATGATTTCCAGTGGGCACAGACCTACCTGCACACCCCATCACACTTTCGCTTTCAAGTAGGGACCTTAAAGGAAGTCTCCATTTTAAAGTGTTGAGTAGGGGGGTGAGGGTGGGTGTGAAGAAAAGCCCCGCACTTTGCTTTGAGATCTGAAATACAAAGGGTCATTCTGAAATTCTTTATTACTAGAGTCACACAGCTCTCTGAAGTGTTCACAGGACCTGTAAACACAACCCCCTCCCTCCTGGCCCAGGCTGCATTTCCCACTTCTGAAACCATCCAGGAGAACTTCATTTCCATTTCTTTCAAGTCATCTTCCTCCTCCAAGCTGTCTTCTCTCCTCGCCTCACAAACCCAAGCACATGGCTGCTCAGAGTAACTGCTGCCTCAGCCGTTCCTGAATGGGCTCCAGCTGAAATGGAGGGGCCTCATGAAAACATGTCTACCTGCAAGTACGAGCGCAGACAAACGCTTCAGAGAACAGCAGGCTGCCCGGGGTTAGAGCCCAAGCGTTGATTTTGTTCTTAACTTGCCATGTGAAAGACAGGTAACATTACTGAGTCTCCTCCTAGGCTGGGACATGATGCTCTCATTGTTACAGGCCTTCCGGTCACTTCTGACTCTTGGGGACCTTACATATAATAAAACACAGGACCCAGTCCTTCCCAGTGTCCTTTCATGTGTGAATTTATCGGTGTGGCTCTGGTGCCAATCCATTTCATTGAAGATTTCCCAAGTTTTCAGTGTCCATGTACTTTACCCCCACCAAGATGATATGTTTTTCCAGCACATGATCCATCCCTTTATACTGTCTGCTATAGTTTATTGTGTCAGCCTGGCCGATAAACACAAGTAGGATTAACTGAAGGGCAGAGGGATAAATGGCTCAGTGAGCCTCACCTTGCTTGTTCTGTGCCTCAGTTTAAAGGGGTACACTACCTGTGGGATGCCTAGCCTGTGGACTGTGTCGCTGTAAGTTGAGGTCTCTTTAAGCCCACAAGATTGGAATGTTCATCTCTGGAGCTGGGGACCGACAGTTTATGACAGTTGGGGACCTGCCTTGCTGTTTGCTGCCTGGATATATATAGCCCAGCTCTCTCTACAGAAGGGGACTGGCAGCTGGCAGCTCTCAAGCCTTGAAGGACTGCTAGTGTCTCACTGCTTTATAATTTAACTGTTAATTTCTTGTATTATCTATCTGTATATAATTTAACAGTTTATTTCTTGAATTATATATCTATCTTTATAAATATATTTATATATATAATTACTAGCAATCTGGTTTGTCTCTCTAGAGAACCCTGTCCAATACACTGACTTTCCTTGATAAGTCCAAAAAAAAAAAGCTGTATTTTTGCTCAAAGCAGGTAACATTTTTAGACAAAAACCTTGCCGTGCTTTTCTTTTCATTATTTCTGTTGTGTTATTGGTGGCTGATCTGAAATGGTACTATGAGCAACTATGAAATGAATTCACAGAGCTTGAATTCAGGTCTCTGAGGATGGCTAAGTCAAACTCCAGTGATTGGAATGCTATTGCAAGCTGCTGGAAACCTTCTCTGTTAGGAAATAGCATGAAGGTTTTATGTATGGACCGCGGAGGCATTTGGTATCTTTAAAGCCAACTTATCATTCCATGCTATGTTTTAAAGGTTTGTTTTCTTTTGCACGTCAGCAATAAGGTTGCCTGCAGTGTCATTTCTCTTCATATTCTCATTTGTTTGAAATCATGACGTGTTACGCCGATTTTTTGTTTTAGAGAGAGAGAATAAAACACTTGAAATTATTTTCTGCTCATTTAATTTTTTAGATACCCACTGGAAATTTGTTAAATGGAGTTCGACCTGCATGTCGAAAATGCCTAGGGAGGAAATAGTACAGATTTCCATCTGTGCACTTGATCTAGTAGCAAGTGAGGGGTGAGTTCTGCTGTTCAGGGCTGGTGCCGACACGGGGAAGAGCAGGCAGTAGCACCCCTCTGGGGAAGCAGAGTGCGGATTTATTCCTCCAGGAAAGTCTTTGTGCTTTCAAATGCCGATAGATGGCTTGCCTCTAGATTTGTCTTTTTGAAAATTATGTGTCTATTATAGCCCGTCAGTTCCAGAGACGTTTCCAGAATTGTTCTATACTCTTAAAAGCATCTTTGATTGGGGAGGGATGGAGCCTCTTGTTAGGTTTTATGCCAGTATTGTGCTTTTTGTAGGCCAATGGATATAGTTAAAACCATCTTAGAAAATGCTCCACTACTGTAATGAATTAAGTCCTTAAACTGACCAGAGGCTAAAGAGCCTGAGGCTTTAGACCGGTAGGCTTTTCTGTTCTTCTCTAAAATAGGATGGATGAATCATTGTAGCTAATGGATTGATTCACTTGAATCCCATGAACTGTAACGACCAGGGATTCAGATACCAAATGCAATGGTCCATGTAAGGCTCATTTCCCACCTTAACCTGCAAATATTTGCCATCAATAATACTAATGGATGTGCCTTGGTTCATTCATGTAGTGTAATGTCGCTCCCACGGTGACCAAGTAACAAACAAATATATACAACTGCAGGCAAGTCATGAGCTTTATCATAAAATCTAAACTATGGCTTTTTAATATGCTTCTGTTGTAGGCTGTCTCCCACATATGTCTCTCCCTTCTTGGTCTGCCAAGTCCAGAATAAATTAAATGTGATGCTTGGCAGCATTATTTTCACTTTGAAATGGTGTGTGTTTAGTTATTGATAGGAACAGATGTTAGTCCTCTCCATTGTAACTCAATGCAGTGAACTACATATTAATCTAAAGTAATTGTTTGTTGACCTTTTAGTTATTTCTTACATTTTATCCTCCTGAAGTAAAATGCAAATATCATGTAAAAGGGACTGTTTAGTCACAAAAATAATGATAAAAATAGCAATCAAAAGTAACCCCCCCACACACACACACACAAAGGACCTTCTTTTTTCAAACTATTTGAAGGGAATTCCTCCCTTGATTTACATTGAGCCTTCCACGCCTTGGGCCCTGGGGATCACACTGGTTTCTTTCTTTATAATGGGTGGTAATTATCTAGAAATACTTCGTAGAAGAGCAATTAGTGGACTAAGTTTAGTGAACTGATGTGCTTGTGTAATATTCTGTACATCTGATTTCAGGTGTTTTTATTTGTAGTAAAAAGACTTAGAGGCCCATGGGCAGGCTTTTTGGAAAGTCTGTGACTCTCCTACAAGAAGCTATAAAATTATACCTGTGCGTTGTCTAGAATGTACATATTCCTGGGAAGCAAACCAAGTGTTCATCAAATTCTCAAAGTCCATAAATACAAACATATGAACCATTGAATTATTACAGTGCTCGGAAACATCATGCTTACAGTGAGAGTTTCTTCATTGCTTCTGGGACCATTAGCCCTCTCCGCTCTTCCCACCACTTGACCCCACCCCCTATCCTGTTTCCATCCCCAAACATTGCCAGAGGTGGAGGTGGGTAAGGTGTTGAACCTGCAAACTGAGCTTGAAGATAAAATCTGTTGAAATGAAAATTAGAGATTAAAAAAATGATAATACTGCAACTATAGCCCTAAGGACAGGTGGTGGGGAAGGGGACTGTAGTTGACTTTGATGTGGTTCTATGTCCATTCTAGAATATAAACTGGGTTTTCTCTTTTTTTTTATGAACTGTGTTGATCCCAAAATATTAGCTTAACTTAGCTCTGTTTTAATAACAAGAAGGTGATAGGAACTACACACATATTTTCTTGGAGAATTAGGATTTATAGTAGATTGATTCTTTTGTGTATAGGATTATGATATTGTCTTCCAAAAGCATAAGCTACAACCACTTAACTTTTTCAAAATATATTGTAAGTTTTAAATCCAAGCAAGTAGTACATTCAGAAGGACTGGGATTAGTTTCATTTATTTTTAGCCTACAATTTAGGCTTAAAACAAACAAAAATCTCTGTAGTTTCAAGAAAGTTCACTAATTAACAATAATATCTGCTCTCTGTTATCTGCTGTTGTAGATAGGTCATTTCAGTGATTGACATTCAGATTAATGAATGTGTTTCATTTCTGCTTAATGTCTTTTAAAATATATTCCATACATCTTTACATGGAAAGCCAAAGCCAAGTGAATTTCATCCAAGTGTATTATTTACTGACACTTATTATAACAAAATGAAGTCTTTCTGATCATTTAGGTCTGTAATCTCACAGACTAGGATCTTTTGAAATTAAGAGGATCGATGGTGACACCGAAGTTAAGTACCTGGCTGGTAACCATAACGATAGGGTCGAGCCCACTCGCTCATCTGCAGGAGGAAGATGAGGCAACCCGCTTTGGGAAAGATTGCAGCCTGGAGAACTCTTGGAGGTGGTTTTCCTCTGTCCTAAAGTGTTATTCTGCGTCAGAGTTGACTTGATGGCAAGGGCTTTGCGGTTTGTTTGGGTTTTTTCATCTTAAGTAATACCAGCCTACACCTACAGTGTGGGAAAAACTCTGTTTGTAAATAGGGCCTATAAATATTTTCAGCCTTCTAATATGGTTTCTATAAATGTGAGACCGCCCAAAGGCTGTCTCTGTCTATACATGGCTTTTTAATAAGTAGTTCTATTCAGTCTGCAAAGGATGATAAACCATTGCTGAGTGGTTTTGTCCCAGATGCACTGTGAATAAAATGCCGAGTCACTGCAGCGCACAGCCCCCTTGTGGCATCGTGTGTATTTGTTATAAAGTGCTCAAGTGTGACAAGACATACATCACAGGACAAAATATCAGTTATCTTATGAAAATCATGGGGATGAGCGTGAGATCCTCTGAAGTATGCCAGCAAAATGCAATTAAACTGATTAAAATGCTCCAAAAGCTCTGCTTTGGGATGGTTTCGCATTAATACACTCCTTTTTAATTGTTGCCCATTTAGCCAAACGTTGAAAGGATAAAAATGCTCAACTCAGTTACTCAGTCTGAGTCCTGTCCTCTGGGTTTCCAAAGCCAGGTGTGAGGATGTAGGTGAGGCTGAGAGCACCAAGTCAATGGGAGCCCTGAGTGTCACGCGCCTTTGGGAGTCCCTACAGGACCACCGGAGAGCTGAGCTGAGCTGAGCTGCTCTCTGCCCCCTTTGCCTCCTTGTCCTGATGAGGACAAATGATTAACAAATTTGAGGAAGCAAAAAGGAGATTGCTATTTGAAAGACTTTTCCAACTTCATAAGGCAAGACGAGAAAAAGAACAAGGTGGCTTTCCAATATCGTAACTTCACTTTGACCCCCTAAAGTTAGCCTCCCTTATTTAAATTTCTTGGGTATAGCTACCACCACGGGAAGAGTTGAATATAACCATCATACATATCCCTCCCTCAAAAAAGTATTATCATCTGGGCAGTATTATTATTTGTGCTGCTTTTGCCTCTTTTAAAACATTCTCAGAGACTGTAGGTGGTAATGGTCCATCTGGAGTCAGCATTGGCCTAGCTGTTTCATTGACTTGTCCTGCCAGTTCACATAGTAATCTTTACTGGTGAACTTATTCTTGTGTCGGACCCTTGGCCTCCCTGTGGGACCACAGTTGAACTCTGTACCTACTTGGGCTCATGGGCTACATTCTGAAGGTGGGCTTTTGAGAGTCTAATTTTTGTGAACTGTTCCCCCACCCCCACCCCATGGGTTGTAACTATTGGAAACTCACTCTTGCATAGTGCTACAATAGTCTTATTGCTGTGATTCATTTATTCAAATATATTGAATCGTTGCATGCCTTTATGCAGATCAATAATTTTACCAAGGCATAGGTAATAAGATCTAATCCTCTTGGTGATCATTGAATTTATGGTTTTTCTCATTAAACCGCATCATGGTGGACCTAATACTTGTTGAGACGAGAGAAAATGTGGTGATCTTGATTTTTTTTTTCTTTTAAGGAGATGAATCTGAGCAGGAATTTTCCTCTTTGTTAAAATATATGCTAAGCGAGACTAGATGGAAAACTTGAAAATTAAGTAAAGATGAGATATTTCTCAACATCTTTGGTTTTATAATGATACATTATGCTTTCTTTGCAGGACCGTGTAATGGCGTTAGAAACGGTAAGTTGGGCCATTTTCTTTATCGTTCTATCAGAATTGCTCTTGACTCCTGTTGTGGATTTCAGAGCCCTCTACAAAGGAAGCCATTCCAGAAAGCATTTCTAAACCTAAGAGTGAGAGGGGAAAACAACTGAACTGTACCTGAAAGGTATGTGGATGCAGTCTTTTAGAGCAGGAGAAAAAAGCAAAACAAAAGAATCCCACCACTCAAAATAACCCAGTGGGAACATATGCAAATGGTTACTGCTCTGTCTCAGCCTGGCCTATGTCAAGATGTGCTAATTTAGTGAAAACTCAACATCAATACCTTGTATATAATTTTTGCATTTCTCAATCTCCAAAATGACTGGTTCAGAATACACTGAGACAGGGTTACTATCTATATTTTGAGATCCAAGTTTTTAACATTCATATTTTTTAAATTCTCTTTACTATGTCCAGAGACATGACAGAAATAGGACAGCCGCCCCCGCTTCCCCCGCCTCCACCACTCCCACCCCAGGAATCTTACTTGTAGAATCTACTGTTAGGAAAATAATATTTTAAATTTAATGGATGGATATAAAAGCTATGTCAATACAATTTTATTGCAAAGTATTTAATTTTTAAAGAAAAACAGGACAGATGGCTGTTTGGGATTAAGTAACGGTTAGGTAAAGTATAATTCTTCCACCCAACATGCCACAATGGATGAAAAATGTTTACAATAGGATGTTAAATAAAACTATATTCAAGATATAGCAATGGGAGTCATTTAATTATAATCATAGGCATATGGAAAAAGCATAGAAGAGAATGAAAGAACTAATGTAGTGGTTTATTAAATAAGAATTATGAGTTGTGATTTCACTCTTTTCTCAGTTTTATTAGTTACACTGCTTTATTCCTCATTTAGTTATATTACTTTTAAAAATAATAATTTTTAATAATATAAGCTATATAAACAGGAGAGATAATAAAACTGTTGTATCACCATATGACAGAATACAATTCAGCAATAAAAAGTCATCATTTTCAAAAAGTAGATACTTCTATGTAGCTATATAAAACAAAATTTTAAAAATATGTAGAACCACATGGAAATCTTGATGTGCCGGTAACTGTTGAATCTGCCTATTTTTTTGTGTAAGAAAAAAGGCCATGAAAATACATAAAAAGAGGGTGGCTATTTTGGTATATTAGTGTTTTTATTTTCTCTTTTTGTTGTTTTAATTATAAGACCAACATAATCCTTTAAACAATAAGGTTAATAAAGAATAAAGTGTGGTTTTTTTAAACTCATTTTATTGGGGGCTCTTACAGCTCTGATCACAAACCATATATACATTCATTTTGTCAAGCACATTTGTACATATGTTACCATCATCATTTTCAAAACATTCTCTTTCCCTTCACCCACTTTTCTGTTGTCCATCCCCCCAGGGAAGGGGTTATATGTAGATCATTGTGATCAATTCCTTCTTTCTGCCCCCCATCTTCCCTTTAACCTCCTGATGTCTCTAGTCACATTATTGGTCCTGAGGGGTTTGTCTGTCCTGGATTCCCTGTGTTGTGAGCTCTTTTTTAAAAAAAAAAAATCATTTTATTGTGGGCTCATACAGCTCTTATCACAATCCATATATACATTCATTGTGTCAAGCACATTTGTACATTCGTTGCCCTCATCATTTTCAAAACATTTTCTTTACTTGAGCGTTTGGTATCAGCTCCTCATTTTTTTCCCTGTCTCCCTCATGAAACCTTGATAATTTATAAATTATTATTGTTTCGTGTCTTACACTGACCAATGTATCCTTAACCTACTTTGTTGTTTTCCATCCCCCTGGGAGGGGGTTATAGATAGATCATTTTGATTGGTACCCCCTTTCTCCCCGCACCTTCCCCTTCCCCTCCTGGTATCACCATTTTCATTACTGGTCCTGAGGGACTTACCTGTCCTGGATTTCCTGTGTTTCCAGCTCTGATCCATACCGGTGTACATGCTCTGGTCTACTCAGATTTGTATGGTAGAATTAAATCATGATAGTTGGGGGGAGGAAGGGGTGAAGCATTAAAGAACTAGATAATAGTTATATGTTTCATTGGTGCTATGCTGCACCATGACTGACTCATCTCTTCTTTGTGACCCTTCTGTAAGGGGATGCCCAATTGTCTGCAGATGGACTTTTGGTCTCCATTCCGCACTCCCCCTCATTCATATTGATATGATTTTTTTGTTATGGGTCTTTGATGCCTGATCCCATTGACACCTCATTATCACACAGGCTGGTGTGCTTTTTCCATGTGGACTTTGTTGCTTTTCAGATAGATGGCTGCTTGTTTATCTTCAAGTCTTTAAGACCGCAGACACTATGTCTTTTGAATGATGGGCACCATCAGCTTTCTTCACCACAAATACTTACGCACCCATTTTGTCTTTTCCTCTTGGCTGCATTGTCCCACCAAGCATCCTACACCCTCACCATCGATTTTAGATCACCTGTTGCTCCCATGTCTCTGGGTTTGTTAATACCCACTTCCTTTCCCCTGCTTCCCCCTTTCTCCTGTCCCCTGGAACCATCAGTCCCATTGCTTTCTCCTCCGGATTGTTGATCCAACCTATCATATCTAGATAGACTTGCAGAGACAGTAATAAGCACACACACAAAAATAAGACAAAGCCAAACAAAACAATAAAGAAAACAAACAAAGCCCCCAAACAACAACAAACCAACAATAAAAAAAAGCCTATAAATAGTTTCAGGTCTGTTTGTTGACCTTTAGGAGTGTTTTCCAGTTGAATTTGATGGATTCAAAGTCTATTTTTGGTATTCCCTGAGGACATCATTCCTCTGCCCACCTTGCTACTCTGTTACAAGCCCGTAGTGTTTCGCCTCAGTGTGATGGGATCAGATGGGACCCAATTCCTGCACTGTGTCTCCAGTGTTGTCCCCCGTAGTGATATGGGTCAGTGAGGGATGTCTAGTCTGTGTCTCATGGTGAATCTGGCCCTATGGTCCTCTATCTCTGTGCATTGGCTGGTCTGAGCAGGAATATCATTCTCAGGGCTTGGTGGGCCAGGATGTGTTCCACTCTCTCTCCCTCCCTCTTCGTTTGCTCCTGTGTGCTCTGATCAGAAGTGACCCTGTCCCTGAGCTGTAGCTTCAGTGCTGTCCTCTGAAGTGCATTCTTGGGGACTGGGGGTGGGATGGGGATAACATAGTTGGGATTGGAGCCAGCCCTGCTGACCTCTCTATGGGTTCTGCATCCCAGCATGAAGCAGGGATGTTGTATTCACATCTTGGTGCACCGGGTTGACGTCTGGTCCCTCTTTCCCTCTCCTGTGGAGATATAAATGATACCCTGCCCTTGGGTGGGTTAGTGCCCATTACCCCGCAACCCATGTTAAGGTGAGGAAAGACACCTTTACAGAGTGTATGCCATGCGGTGCAACCAAGTGGGTGTGTTTAGCAGGAGTGGTATTGTCGGTAAAGCATTGAACAGCGAACCCAGTCGGTGGTTAAAACCCACCAGGAGAAAGGGGACGTTGTCTACTCCAGTGCAGATTTCAAAAACCCAAAGCAAACATGGAGCCAAGTCGATGCCAAATTATAGTGACCCTATAAGATAGAACTGGCCCTGTGAGTTTCGGACTCTACGGGAGTAGAAAGGCCCATCGTTCTTGCCTGGGGCCGCTGCTATTTCCAACTACTGACCTTGCAGTTCCCACTATTGCCACCAACACATGGAAATCCTATAGAGGTCACTGTGAATCGGAATCAACTCAATGGCAGTGCGGGGACACCACCAGGTAATTAAGCTTCTCCTTACATTCATTCACCTGGGCTACTTAGAAGTACACGGACCTTCGCAATGCCAATAGATCGTTCATGTAAATGAATGAAACTGTTTAGTGCTCATTCACGTATATTTACTTACTCTTGGGAAATACCTTGCCACGGGACTTGGTTCATAAATTACATATTCTTCCAGAGCATTGGTTCTCAACTTTGCTAATGCCATGACCCTTTAATACAATTCCTCATGTTGTGGTGACCCCCCCCCCCATGATAAAATTATTTTGCTACTTTATAACTATAATTTTGCTACTATTATGAATCAGGGGACCTCTGAGAAAGAGCTGTTTGACCCCCCTCCAAGGGGTCGCGACCCACCAGTTGAGAAATGCTGTTCTATAGGCTTGACTAAAAACTGAATTTTAGCCTTCCCGGATCTGAGTACACTGTACTGAATGCCATTCATCCAACATTAGCATCTCACTTTTTCCTTCACCAGTAAAAATGACCGTAGTTGTCTATCTTATCATTTCATTGTGAACTTAAGAGAAAATGCTTGTAAAACTATTGAGGACCACGTAAATGTTAGGTGTTCATTACCATTATGTGACTGATTTTTATTTAATCTGAATTATAATAATATACCATGTGCAATTGAAAATTTTAATTTCATGGTATTGTTCCTTAGATTTCTTAGCTGATTTTGTTTATTAAATCTTTTAACTGACAAATTTACTTTGAAATAGAATCTTTAGTTATTGGCTTATTCTTAGGGTTCCCCTAGGAACAAAGGTAAAAAAGAAGCGTCATCGTGAGAAAAATAAAATTGACTAAATGGGCTGGATTCTTTGCAGTGGCAGTTTTCACAGGATGGCTTTAATTTGAATTATCATAAATAAACCATAAAATTAAAATTCTTAGTAATAGCATTGGTGCTCAAATATTATGAAGTCTTTTAGTTCTTTATGACATTATAAGGGATAAATTTAATACACTTGGTAGACTGTACAACTGGTGAGCTATTTTATAGTTCATAAAATCAAATAGGCTTAAAGTGATCTCAAGATCATGTGCTATTATCTCACCACTCGGCACTGAAATGACAGAAAGCATTGGTGGTCGGGCTGCAGCAGGTTGGGTGAATGTTAAGAAAGATTCCTAAGATGTTACATTTAGAGGATATATGATGGCAACAGCGATCTTCGAAAGTTTCAGCAGTTTTAATATCTGAAAACAAGATCATCATTGTCATAGCACGAGGCTTGATTTGACTTGTCCCCAATTGTCTGTATTTGCTGGAGTTACAATCATGTGCTCATTTCCCTCCCTTCATTATCAGGCCAACACCTTGGATCAAAAATTCCATTTTATTAGTAAGTGCACATCTGAGGCTCTGAAAAATGCCTAAGACATAGAGGACAACCAGTCAACATTTGTAGAATGAATGAGTGACTACTGAACAAACAATTTCAGCTATTCACACAGCTCTCTATTTAGGAACAAAGATATAAACAATACCAATCTAAATCACTGAGGGGAAAAATTCATCTGGAGCAGCAATTTGTTTTTTTTATGTTCTGGTCTGTTTGATCAATATTATATTTGATGTTCCACCAAGGCTCTAACTACCTCTCATTAACGACTCAGTGTTAATGTGAATTCTCCAGAGAAGGAACCAGTTGTAGCCAAAATATAGCAAGTTGGTTCTCTAAATAAAGTTAAGTGATTACCTAGGGGGAAAAAATTCTTAATTGAAAATAAAGCTTTGGCCTGATGATCTCAGCCAATGGGTATTTCTTGTGCAATATCTTGACATTGTCCAAGCCCTAGTGGCATAAAGGTTATGCATTGGGCTGCTAACTGCAAGATCAGCAGTTCAATGCCTCCAGCTGCTTCTGGGGAGAAAGGGCTTTCTACTCAACAGTTACAGTAATGGAAACTCATAGGAGTGGTTCTACCCGGTCTTACAAGGTTGCTATGTGTCAGCATCAACTCCATAGCAGTGAGTTTGGTTTGGTTTTTTAGAAATCTTCAAGTTTATTGATGATCAATGAAGTCATGAAGCTTGTTCAAAAATGATTAAAGAAAAAACAGGGCCAGACTAAAATATGGTGTTTGCACAGTAACCAAATCATATAATATCCTACTTCACAGAATGTATCATGCATATGAAGCAACACATGACAATTTTGATTTTTTAATCCAATATCTCTGAGAAAAATAAACAGATTAATGTGAAACTAACAAAAATATAAAATTCATAGAAATGAATCTAACAATAATGAAAAGTGAAAGCGAGGCATAGAGAAGAAAGACAAGGTGGTTCTGAAGAAAAACAAGTCACAGGGAGTTTTCCTAACATACATAAAAACTTATTGATGCTAAGAAATTTAAGACAGAGTAGTCTCAGCATAGGACTATATCAGTGGATGAATAGAATCAATTAGGCAACTCAGAAATAGAAGGTATCCCATACTCCTAGTAGGGAAGTAAGGGCATGTTTTGGAATGGATTGTATTGGGAAAATTGGTTTAGAAAAAGGGAAATTAGATATGTATCTCCTATCAGATACAAAAAAAATGAGCAAAAGTCTGAATGTGAGTGACAGAGTCATAAAACCTTTAGAACACAATATAGTCTGTGTTTAAGAATTAGAAAAGATACCAAGAAAAGACCATAAAGAAATGACTGACAGAAACAACCACATTAAAATAAAATTTTCTGATCTTTTTATAGGTGTTGAATCTAAAAAGTTATCAGTAAACCATTGTCACTTAGGTTTTTCTTCTAGAAATTGTATGATTTTTTTGTGTCTTACATTTAGGCCTATGATCCATTTTGAGTTAATTTTTAAAGAGATGTTAGATCTGTATCTAGATTTTTAAAAATGTGTATGTCCAGCATTATTTGTTGAAAAGACTACTTTTTCTCTTAAATTGCCTTTGATCCTTTTGTTATATAGAAGTTGAATATATTTGATTGAAGGATCTATATGTCTATTTTGTCTCTACTACCACACTGTTTGGATTAGTTCAACTTTCCTGTAAGTCTTGAAGCGAGGTAGTGTCAGTCCTACACCTCTTCTTCAAAATTTTGTGGCTATTCTGAATCTTTTGCTTTCCACATAAACTTTAGAATCAGTTTCTTTATATTCACAAAATAAGTTCTGGAACTTTCATCCAGATTGTGCTGAATCTATGGATCAATTTGGGAAGAATTGACATCATAATAGCTAGTCTTATTTGCAATATATATGTCCATTTTTTAATCTTCTTTGAATTATTCCATCAGAGTTTTATAGTTTTATTCATATATATTTTTTTCAAAAACATTTTATTGGGCATTAATACTGATATCATAACTTTCCATAGTTCAGTCACATCAAGCAGTATTGTGCAATTGCTACCCCATTCAGCTTTAAACCATTCTTTTACTTTTTATATAGCTATACCTCTCATTTTTAAGAAATTAAGTTGACAGACTATAAAAAGAGTTCAAAGAAAAACCACAACTACAGTAGTTGTAGCACACATAATTGACCACGGATTTGTATCCAACTTATATTACTTGCAAAGCAATAAGGAAAAGAAAGGTGACAAAAATGTACAATTGAAACAAAAGGCAGGCCGCGGGGAGCAGGGAAAGGAATGAGGGAGTTCAACTGAAGAAATACAATCTATGAAAAGATACTGATCTTCATGCCAAATAAAGCCACAGTAATTGCCATCTTATTTAAAATGTAGGTATACATTTTATGTACTTTTTAAAAAACAATTTATTAGGGGCTCATACAACTCTTATCACAGTCCATACATATACATGCATCAATTGTATAAAGCATATCTGTACATTCTATTCCCTAATCATTTTCTTTTTTTTCTCCTCTTTTCTTTTTTTACATTTCATTAGGGACTCATACGACTCTTATCACAATCCATACATATACATACATCAGTTGTATAAAGCACATCTATACATTCCCTGCCCCAATCATTCTCAAAGCATTTGCTCTCCACTTAAGCCCTTTGCATCAGGTCCTCTTTATGTACTCCTGTATGTATAAGATATTTTACCATGGGAAAAACAAATTGGAATGGAATTGAAGCTTGTTAGCAGAACTTTCTGCTTTCCTGTGAAATTATTGACGCTGATCGACAGCGGTGGCATTATCCGTGTTCAATAGCTGTCTTCAAACTAGGGCAACACCGCCTGAGAAGAGTCTTCTGGGGCGTATTCAGGCACACACATATGTTTAGGAAATATGTTTTAATGTCCTCAACTCTATATGCACTTTTTTTTCTTCCTAAAATGCCTCTGCTTTAAGAGGCCATATGACCTTTCATAACTGACCCCCTCCATTGAAACTTTGCACTTCAAAGAATGGATGACAACCAATGTAAAGAAAACAAAAAATCCTCACAACCGGACCGATAGTAACATCACGATAAATGGAGGGAAGATCTAAGTTTTGTTTTGCTTGGATCCACAATCAATCCTCATAGAAGTGACGGTCACAGGCTCAAACACGCGTTGCAGGGGGTCAGTTACGCTGCCTCACAGACTTCTTTAAAGTGCTGGAAAGCGAGGATACTTTGAGGCCAGTCTGCAGCAATTAGGTTTTAATGAAAATATATTAAATGAAATAAAGGTATCAAAATGTAATGAAACATGTATCAAAACTATAGTGATAAAATAGTGTTCAAATTAAGGGTTTCCCCACCTCAATTCTTTCTGTGTATTTTAAGTTAAATAAACTGTCCCTATGTAAAAGAAGCTAAAAGTCAGTAATTTGATAAATAATGCCTTTTTTATATACCCCCCAAACAGAAAGGGAATGACTTTAATTACGAAATCACGATCCTGTGGCAAGTCAGGTGCTTTCCTAGTCCTTGCTTTTGCTCTCAACGAAGTTGCAAGAGGATCTAATCGAGCTGAAGGGTCTTAAAGTTAATTTTGGATGACAGAGCACTCTGGAATATCTGCCATAAAACTAGCATTGGAAGAAATCGTGGGATATATTGCCTTAACAAAAGTATTTCACTTAATGCACTCTTTCATATGAGCAAGACTTCTGGGTGACTAAATTGATAGAAAAAACAAAAATTAGCACTTCCCCATGAATACATGAATTAATTGAGAGTAGAAGAGGAAAAGCTATCTCCATTCCACTACGAGATGTCCTTTTAGAAGTTGTTTGTTGTTTTTCTAACATTTCTCATTCACTGTTCTTTCTCAAAATGCACTTAATATTAATTCAAATGAAAACCCATAAAATATATGGTGAGCATTATTGTGACAGGAAAAATTGAATCAACTCATATATTTATATTGATGCACATACACACATTTTTTTCTACATGGAAGTACAGTTAATAATAGATTTATAAGTGAAAATATGTTTTCTTCTGGGATAAAAGTATCTGGGAGAAATAAAAATAATTTCAAAGAAAAGGAACAATAGAAAAAGGGGAATTTTTTAAAACTGGATTTTTAAAAGTTACTTTATAAGAGGACAGTGATAGAAAATTGATAGGTTAATTTTATATAAGTAGTATAAGAGTTTTAATTTTAAATGACCATATTTATAATTACACAAACTTCATTCATTATATCTACCTAAACTTATGATGAAAAAAATTTAGTAGATGACTCAAAATGTATGTGTGTTGTAGGAGAAGGGACATCATTGAAAAATGTATTTTAGTGTATATCTAGGTGAATCATTGAAAAACCTTTTAAAAGGAAATGCATAATTATGTTGTTTCAATTTGTCAGCATTTTATCTGCTTTTAAAAACACAATGACTTAAATTTCCCTTATTTTTTATGTAAACATATAGAGCTCATGTAACACATAGAAGGTCCAACCTGGAGCCACATTTAGAAAAATATAAGCAAATACGGCTGTGTTGGGAAATTAGGAAACAAGGGAAGCTTTTATGAATATAATTTACATTTTTAAAGAACCTGTTAAAGCTTTAGCATCCTTTTCGGATCCTTTTGTTTGCTCACATTAGCAGGGACAGACTTGAACTAGGCACATCTGTCGATGTAGAAGTCCTGGTGTCCAAGAGTACAGGAATATGTGCCTGGGTCTCTAATGACAGTATGGGACAAGGACACTCTATCTGCACTCACTTTACCCTTGTGTGTCAAAGTGGGTAATTGCTGTTGGGGTTTTGTTTTTCACTTCCTCCCTTTCCTATATTTCATCTAACATTAATTAAGTGTAGTCCTTCTGTGTATGCAAACCACTCCGTAGGCATATCAATCATTAAGGGAAGGCCGTTGGTCTTTGTCATGGCACCAAATTGGGCGCTGGGGCGTAATTTCGCAGTAAGTGGACTGAAATGAGTTAATATATTTCCTAAAGTGTCTCTGACTTACTTAAATCAGGCCGCATGACTGTTAACATTGTTTGCAGCGCCTCTTCTGCGGCTGTAAGGATCCTGAAGCTGAGAGTAAAACTTGGCCTTTATCTCTTTCTAAAGCCAGAACTTGTTGTTTCGAAAACCAAAGATCAAGCTAGGTTCATTTCTGGTTTGGCCAAGGCTTATGAGCCTCTCATTGAAGTTGCCTGAAAGGTTCAGTCAGACTGGCTTCACCCCAAATAAAACGCAGTGTGCTCTGTACGGTTTTGACCCAGAATCAGGTGAATCTCAGCAGTTTTGGCTGGGCTACATTGTAAAATTTTGGATTTGTTCAAACTTGACACTTCCTGGGAACCCATTCAAACTGAAACCGGAAAACGGTTTCTGCACAAACCCAGTCCTAGCCAGTTCTGCCAAGTTTCCCACTGCTCTGTTAGTCTACCTTCTGTATATTCGCATCGAGGGCAAACGGAAATCTGCTCATGAATCTCTCATGAGGGACCTTGGTTGAAACAATCTAGACATTCTCCTTTCGCCACCTTGTCCCCAAATAGAGCCAGTATTCTGTGTTACTATTGAAATATGTATGATTTCCAATAATGGGGTCATCTTCAAAGGGTTAAGTTTTTCAAACATGACTGTGTGTTTATAGTCAAATGAAGAAAACACTGCAAAGACAAGCGGGCTGTTTATGCAGAGTTGCAACCTTGTGGCAGAAGGTGATGACCAACTTAAAATGCAAGACTTCTTTCAGCCTGGGGGGGAAAAAGGGTTTCTTACAGGCCTGTCAAATTTTTCATCAATGTGGTGACATCGGGTAGGCCTCCCGGAGCACTTGCATAATGAGTGCACTTTACCAGCATTGGGAGAGCTGACTGACAGCTGGTCTCACTGCCTTCCTTGACGGTCTGCTCTGTGCGCCTCTTCTAAATATGCTCAATAAAACCATGCATTCTCTAGGTTTCCAAGCGCCTGTGGAGATAACACGAGCGTCTATTACAAAACATAAAGGAATTATCTTTCTGAAAAAGATGGTACATATGGGACATGTTTTCTACTAGCTTTTAGAGAGCGTGTCTGTTGAAATTTCCAAGTCACGATGCATTACTTGTCAATAGATTCTAGAAAGCAAAACATTGGCCTAACAACCTACCTACAGTAGGTGAGAGAAGGGTATGTATACATATTCCTGAAGTAGCCTTTAAATGAAAAGTTGATTGGGGGATTCTACAGTTTGTGGGTTTAATTTTACTAAAAACATTTACATTTGGCTGAAAATTATTATAATTTAAAGATAGGAAGAGAAGAGATTTTTGTATAAATTATCTGGGTAAAGGTCAGAAAAGCTACTCTTGTGATACATTTTCGCCATAACCAGGCGAAAACTTGAGCAAGTTTTTTTTACCTCTCTAACACTTCTGTTCACTTATTTTCCTAGGACTGAAGTAGACTAGATGGCATTTAACATCTCCTCCATCTAACAGGCTAATCTGAAGGATTAAAAGCGCAATCTTTACAAAATATCCAACTTGCCAATGATTACTGTCAAGCTGTGTACCATAGAATCTTAGAATGGATATTTATGGAGACACTGCCATATTTTAACACTGTTCTACATCACGCAACAGACTAGGTCCCTGCTGCCATAGAGCTGGAACTTTGAATGTTAGAAAAGAATCATTGAGATCCTCAAGGAGGAAAAAAAGAAAACCCAAACAGAACTCTGTCGATGCAACGTCTGGAGAGAGAGAGCGGCATGCTAGGACCAGGAAAACACAGGCTTCTTTCCACTGAACGATCCTTATGTTTGAGGAAGGAGGGTCCTGAAGACTTGAATCAAGGATGTGCTAAGGGTTTCTAGTGAATGATACACTGGGAAGGGGAAAGAAAACTAGCAACTAGCTCCCGTATTTACTCTGATGAGGGCAATAAGTAGACTCACAAATAGGGCACTTTTTTACCCCCACTTCGACTCTATGCCAGGAAGGCATGAGCAAGTAAATTTTACAAAGCAACTTTGACCTAGTTTTCTTCCCTTTGACTGTTAAAGAGTTGATGTGTCCTCGTTGCAACACTAGTGAGGCTCGGTGAGGTTCAACACCTCCATTGATCTTTTTCATTTTATGCCTCGGCACTACATCGCTAATACCACTCACATAGCATGTTTATAAACTTTGTTTAGGGCTTTTAATAAACTTTGATCTTAGATGAAAGCTTGGGAGAATATAAATTGTCTTTACTAGCGCTATTAATATAAATAACCAAAGTGGTCTCATGTTAATTATTTAACATTAGGGAATGCCTTCAACCTATCATTGCCCCAGTTATATTATATTTGAACATCAAACAGTAAAAGGCTAAGCCATCAAAATAACCCTTCTCTCATTGTTCTCTTTAGGCTCTGTTCTTAATTGTTCTGCATAGCGGGTCTTCCATAAATGATATCCCAGAGCTCCTTCCTTGTGTGTGTGTTCATGCATGTCCATTTCCCTACTGGTTTCTGCCTATTTGTAGCTATTGTGAAAGCCACTGCTCTCTTTATTAAATTGCCATCTGATATTAACTATATAATACAAAGCACATTAATCACAGACAGATTCACTGGCTTAAAACCCTCGGATTCAATGAAGAACTGCCTTTCTGTCCTCATCAGAGAAGTGCTTGTTTTTATCATTTCTTTTTATCCCTATCTATCATTTCAAACTCAGACCTAGTTTTCCATCAAGCACCTTATGAGACATTAGTTTTTCCTTGAAGGAGCATATATTTGCTCCAGAAGGGTAGGCTTTGAGTAGGAGGGTAAGGCAAATGCCAAGGAATCTCCAAATGTGTCAGAAAAGGATTTGGGTTTGATAGACTGGGAGTTAAGCGTCTTGGCTTTTTCACTTACGTTCTCTGAGTCTAATTTTTTTTACCTTACTTCAGGTGCCAGTTAGCCGGTCCAGAATCCATCAAATGATAAGTCCTCTAATTTAATAAATTCTAACAACTTGGTCAATATTTGAATATGCTGTCTGTGAAAAACACTTTATTGTAAATTAATCTACTAGGGAAATTTACCTTTTAGTCAATCTGCTTTGGATTATTGATTAAAAATATGTAAACTGGCTTCTTAATCTCGCTCTTCTCCATGTACTACCCTCTGCTCCGTCACATCCATTACCTTTTATTAATTTATCCATCCAACATGTGATAACCAACTCCTTTATGCAATCGTATGAAGCATGATCCCTTCGAGGCAGCCTAGGATAGGTACTTCATGAATCTTTTCAAATTTCCTATCTCACCCTATATCCAGTCTTGATTTGTCCGTTTTAGTTGTTGACATTGATTTTTTTTTTAGCTTTTATTCTTTTATCAGATTCTTCTTTGAAAAGAAGGGGTTCCTTATTTTAAAACTAGACCAGAATTTAATCTGTTTTGCAAGTACCATATAGATGAGTTCTTGGTGATCAAGTTCTATTGAAACATTATTTCCTGGGGATTCTTTTGAAGCCTAGTGGCATAGTGGGCTGCTGACCTCCATGTTAGCAGTTTGAAAACAGCAACAAGCTCCCCCAGAGAAAGGTTCTCTAGTCAATGTAAAGCTGCGCGTCAGACACCACAAGAATAGTTCTCTCTTTTCCTATAGGTCATTCTGAGTTGGATTGATCCTACGGAAGTGAACTGAGGGTCCAAGAGATTATTTGATCATTCCTATCGATGCATCTCAGCAGTTGTGGAAAGCATCGGAATGACCTGAAATTCGAAGGTTGGGATCCCATAGGAGGATGTTAGCATCATGAAGTAAACCTAAACCCTCCTGCTCCATAACCTTACAGTGATCTCCTGTGTTGCCCAAAGTGTATCAGGCAACTTGCAGGACCTGGGGTTTGGCCTTCGTTGCCAGCTCTCAAGTTTGTCTGCCCCAGTTTCATGGCTGCTGGCGAGAGACAGAGACAAAGGACTTTCTTACTCACAGCTCAGGGCCCTCACGGTTTCCTTGATCCCCCTCCTCTGTGCCATCAACTCTCAGGGGGCAATCTGGAGGCAGGCCCAGATGGATGCTGCACAGAAAATAAATTTGTTTTACAGTTGAGTGAGGAAACTCTTAATTTTAAAAAAAAGAGCTACAAGCCAACTTATCCGCCCTTCACGGCAGAAGGAGACATTATCTATTTGCTATCTAAGCACCCTTAAAAAACTTAGTCGTGCCCAAAGCAATCAGATGACGCGAGCAGTCCCATGAGCATGTGTCTTCCCAACGAGCACTGGGTCATCATTCAAAGAAGACAAAGCCCTTTTTTAACTTTTATTTAGCCTAGGTGGGACATTCAGAATTGTTCATCCTCCCCTATAACAACAAAGAATGGAAACTGAAAGAAGAAAGCATTTCCGTTATTAGACGAATTGGAGATTGAAGGTACGGAGACAGCAACACGCTAGACTCTGATGGCGACATTGACTGAGTGAAATGTCAGACTATGAGTCTGCACATGATGATCTCTTTGATGAATTTTCTTAAACTCATGAGTCATTTAATGAACAGTACATAGCTAAGGACAGAAAAACAAAGAGGGTAATCTTTAAGTAGTTAGTTATTACAGGCCTTTCGTAGGTGGTATTTTGTAACTGGAGCCTGGACCAGCCTGTTTTGCTAAAAGACTGTGTCTGCGCACTCCTTTGAAATGTAATTCATGTGGTTCACAAGTAGGTAATGATGAAAGAATACAGACATGATGGTAAGGGGGAAGATTTGACATAGAAATGAAAATTTTCATTGGATTTTAATTGTGGTACAATGGAATTTCTTGATATATCTCTTCTCCCCAGGCCTCCATTACTCCTACCATATGATTGGGTGGCACTATGTTTGGTATGCAAATAGGGGATGTGAGGCCCCAAGGGAATTGGTCAGAGAATGTGGCCTCACAGAAGCAGGAACCAAGAGGATCCCGGGGAGCACCAAGGGAGAAGAGCCACTAGCAGAGCACATTCTAGATTTCTGTTTGAGGTGGAGGAGGCTGAGGCCAGAGGCACCAGAGACGCCATGGCATGTAGATCATGGGGCAGAGCAGAGGAGCCAGGGCAGAGCAAAGGCTGAGGCCAGGAAACTGAAACCGAACAGAGAAACATGCTGGCTTCCAGCACACAGAGACCAAGAGACCATGTGGCTCAGCAGCTGAGAACCAGAGAGAACTGGCTATTAGTTGAGGAAGTTTTGCTGTGGACTAATGACTGTCTTCATCGTGCTTGCTGATCCTAACTTGTGGTAACCTGTAAACTGCCCTCATAAGCGCCATCAAAAGCAAAAACCAAACTCATTGCCATCGAATTGATTCTGAGTCAGAGTTACCCTACTGGACAGGCTAGAACTCCCACGGTGGGTTTTTGAGACATACTCTTGAAAGCCCCATCTTTTTCCCTCCGAGAAGCTGGTAGTTTAGAACTACTGACCTTGTGGGTAGCATCTCAAAGCATAACCAGTAGGCCACCAGGGCTCTTTTTGCAAACCACCATAATTGGGACTATCATCTGTGAGTTCTTGGTAGCCATTTTCATGGATTAATGGACCCTGGAGAAAGGTAAGAGCGCCGTGGGAGGAACGGTTAGTGTCCGAAGAGAGTAAGGAGAGATGGGAAGGTGGAGGCCTGTCTGACCTTTGCCTCATGGCAATAGAATTTAGATTCTCCTTGGATTCTCCTAGCCCAAGGAAGTCAAATGTGGACCTCACACTTTTTTCATGTTTATAGATTTTAAAATTTAAAAAAAAACCTACAAAGAAGTCAAGAGTATGATCTTCTCAAATAAAATTGGAGTCTGTCAAGGTTTTTTTTTAAGTGTTCTGTTATGAAGATGTAAATGCAATACAAACCAGAAGTACTATTCTAGTAACTAAGAAGTACTAATTCTAGTAACTCTTGAGAAATAGAGTTAGAAACAAGTCAGTATTTATGGAATGAATGTTTCCCAGAATAGGCATGACAGGTTATCAGTTTGTCTCATGCTGCTGCCCCAGCTTCCGAGTCACACGGGGGTCTCGGAAGTGCTCTGCTGGTGGGCTTCTTTTGTACTAAGTCTTCAAGGTTCTCCCTGCCTCTGAGATGACTCACTGTGTATACCCATCAAAATGGAAAAACTGACGAAAACCAAAACCAAACCCACTTCCATCCAGACAGTTCTGATGCTCAGCAACTCTGTCTAGGGTTTCCACGCCTTTGCATGTCTTTCTGAGAACAGACAGCCTTATCTTTCTTCCGAGGAGCAGAAAGTGGGTTTGAACCACAGACCTTGTGGTTAGCAGTCCAAAACTTACCTGATAACTCCACCAGAGCTCCTTTAAATAGACCAATCCCTTCATATTACTCCAGTATGCTGTATTTGTCTGACCCTACCCAGTCATTTGGTGAGAATGACAAAGGTAACTGATAGAGAGCCATACCATGTAGTACAACCGTTCCATTATTTGGTTTCTTTATAAATGGATCTCTAGTGGATCCCATGTGTGTAAATTGCCATTAACATGCTCAAATAATATAATGATTAATTTAATATATGAAGTCCTCATTTATATTAGTACTTTGTTTGAATTCCCTTCAAGTTTAAGGGAGAAAGAGTATCTACATTGCTATACATGACTTTAAGGTATGTTCCTATTTCAGCACTCCCTATGAAATAACATATAGTAAAATTATCACCTATGACGTACAACTAAAATCAAGGGGAAAGAATAGAGCAGAAAATAACAACATAGCGTACTTCAAATTTGGTCTGTCTAAAACAGCGGTTCTCAGCCTGTGGGTCATGACCCCTTTCACAGGGGTCACCCGATTCATAACTGTAGCAAAATTATAGTGATGAAGTGGCAACAAAAATGATTTGATGGTTGGGGGGTCACCACCACATGAGGAACTGTCTGAAAGGGCCACAGTATTAGGTATGTTGAGAACCCCTGCTCTAATATGTCTCATGAGTGCGCTGTCTGACATACCTTGAGAGGAGCAATAGTCCTCAGAGGAAAGCAGTGGTATTTTCTAACCATGTAATCTTTTGTTTCTACTTTATTTTATCATTTAGAGTTAATTCCTAGAACTCCTGAGCTCCTGACAGGCTTGTATGCACTTCACAGGTCATGCTTAAATATACCGTATATACTCGAATATAATCCGACCCGAGTATAAGCTGAGGTACCTAATTATTACCTGAGAAACCAGAAAAACTGATTGACTCGAGTATAAGGCTAGGGTGGGAAATTCAGGATGTGAATTAACACAGAGACCAGAGGGGAGAGACGGAGAACAGCAACAGACACATCCTTACCAGTTCAGCTGTCGGCGTAAGTGAATCACTACGGATGCTTCTGAGAATTGGAGCTGTCCACATTATAGGACGGCTCTGATTGGTTAGATGTGAGTAAACAAACAATCAAAGCCCTGCAGTGTCAGCAGGGCTTTGAATGAACAGCAGAGGAACGGCAATCACCCGCGAGATGTTACACCTCGCTGGGGTACCACTGACCCCTGTGTAAGCCGAACCCCAGTTTTTCAGCACATTTTTTGTGCTGAAAAACTCAGCTTATACACGAGTCTATACGGTAAGTCATGTGATTTTACACATTAATATATATTTGACAATAGGTAGGTAGGTTGGTTGGTAGGTAGCTAAAGACAGAGCTAGATAAGTAGAACTAGGTTCAGTATTTACCAGCTAGCTGATGAAGCTTGATGTCTTATGCTGGGTACTCTGTAGAAGCAAAACCAAGGGAGCTTATATGAGAGGCTTCAAAATGTTTGTGGAAAAATTCCATTATCTTTCCATTTCATTTTTCTATGATTTTTTAAGGCTCTTCATACACGTTACTGTTGTTGAGTTGATTCAGACTCACGTCTCAACCCTACGTACAACAACCAAACAAAACACGGCCCGATCCTGTGCTATCCTTGTTGTTATTGAGGAACTATGTCAATCCACTCAGGGTCAAACAGCATGATCATATTGAGGATGGCACAGGACTGGGCAGTGTTTCTGTTGGATTCTTAAGTCTTCCTCTTTTTTTGTTGAACCTCTACTTTAGCGGTTCTCAACCTGTGGGTCATGACCCCTTTGGGAGTAGAATTACCCTTTCATGAGAGTTGCTTGGTTCATACCAGTAGCAAAATTAACTTCATAACTATAATTTATATATTTATATAATTATATAACTATAATTATGAAGTAGCAATGAAAATTATTTTCTGGTTGGGGGGTCACCACCACATGAGGAACTGTATGAAAGGGTCACGGCATTGAGAAGGTAGAGAACCACTGCTCTGCTTTAACAAGCACAATAACCTTGTCCTGTCTCTAGCCTCTTCTGACAATGTTCAAAGGACCTGAGACAAGACTTGGCATCCTCATTTCTAAGGAGTATCCTGCTTGAACTGCTTCCAAGACAGATTTGTTTTTTCATTTTGTTTGTTTTATTGGTTTTTTAAAATTTCCGACAGTTCTCACAACACATTTGACGCCTTTTTGCCAACATCATAATTCAAATGCATAGTTATTCTCTGATTTTTCTTATTCACCCTCCAACTTTCATCTGCCTATGAGTCCATTGAAAAAACCAGCCTTGGGCTCAAAACAAACAAAACTCACTGCCTTCCAATCAATGTTGACTCACAGCGACCCCTTTGGGTTTCTGAGACCGTAACTCTCCAGGAGTAGAAAGTCCAGTCTTTCTCCTGCAGAGCTGCAGGTGATTTTGAATTTCCAGCCATAGGGATCTCAGCCTAATTCATAACCACTATTCCATCAGTGCTCCAACTTATCCCTCAGAGTGACATCCTTGCCCTTCAGCCCTTTAAACAGGTCTTTGCTCAATGCAATATGTCGATGGCATTCTAGACTGCTGCTTTCATGAGCATTAGTTGTGGATCCAAACAAAAGGAAATCCTTGACAACTTCGATCTTTTCTACATTTACTCATATCGTGATGTTGTGTGTTGGTCCACTTGTGAGGATTTGGGTTTTCTTTACACTGAATTGTAATCCACACTGAAGGTTAATCCTTAATCTTCATAAGCAGATGCTTTAAGTCTTACTGGCTTTCAGAAAGCAGGGTTTGTCATGTGCATATCAAAGTAAGTCCTTCTCCAGTCCTGATGCTGCAGTCATATTTATGTAGTCCAGTTTCCCTGAGTATTTGATAAGCATACAGATTAAATAAATATGGTGAAGGAATACAACCTTGATGTTTACTTTTCCTGATTTAAAATGACGCAATGTCCCCTTGTTATAGTTAAATGACTTCCTCTTGATCTATGTACAGGCTCCACATCAACACAGTGGGGTGTCTTGGAATTTCCATGCTTTTTAATGGTGTACATAGTTGGTTATGATAGACACAATTGACTGTCACTGCATAGTCAGTAAAATGGCAGCAAACACCTTTCTGGTTTTCTCTGCTTCAGCCAAGATCCATCTTTGTCAACAGTGTTGTCCCTTGTGCGTCCTCCTCTTCTGGATCCAGCTTGAATTTCTGAAGGCTCCCTGGCAAAGCAGTGCACAACTCTTGTTGAATTATCCTTAGCAAAACTTGACTTGCACATAATATTAATGATAGTGTTTGATCATTTGCTCACTTAAAAGATTATTTCAATTGAATGGGTACCAATATGGGTCTCTCCCAGTCATTTGGCCAGGTAGCTACTGTCCAAATTTCTTAGGATAGAGACTGAGTGCCTCCAGTGCGTCACTGGTCTGTTGAAACATTTCAGCCTGTCGTTATCCTGTCAGTTCCCTGAGTCTCGTTCCTCACTAATGCCTTTGATGAAGCTTGGACTTCTTTCACTGTCATTTATTCTTGATGTTATGCTATATCTTGAAATGAGTGAATGTCAACCAATTCTTTTTGATCCAGTAACTCTTTATTTCTTTCTATTTATTTTGATACCCCCTGCATCATTCAGTACCTTGCCTGTGGAATTCTTCAATATTAGAATTAAGGGTTGGATTTTTGTTCAATTCTTTCAGCTGGAAATAGACTGCACATGTACTTTTTTGTTTCTCTGACGCTCAAGTTTTTCATTGTTAGACCCTACTTGGTCTTCGTGAGGTGCTATTTGATATTTTCTGTTGCTTCATCATTTCTTCCATGTTCTTTAGCTACTCTGCAATCAAGAGGAAATTTCAGATCTTTTCTGTTTACCTTTTGTCTTTCTTTCCTCTATTTTTAATGATCTTTTACTTTGTGTAGGATGTCCTTGTGTCATCTTACCCCTCATCAAGTCTTCTGTCATTAGGGTACATTGTGTGGAATCTGTTCTTGGTATATTTTCTAAATTTAGGTGGGATATACTTTGAGGCTGTGTTTTGGCTCTCATGGTCATGTTTTAATTTTTCCTACTTTCAACCTTAATTTACATAGGAGCAATTGATGGACTGTTTCAAAATCTGCCTTTGACTTTGCTTTTGCTGATGTATCGAGCGTCTCCATTATATCTTCCAACAGATAGTTTTCTTTCTGTGACTCTTATCAGGTGATGTCTTCGTGTATAGCTGCCATCTATGTTGTGCAGAAAAAAGTATTTGAAATGAAAAGACATATAGAGAGACTTACTTGAAATAAATGGCTCATGGGTGGTAGATGCTGACAAATAATAAGTCGTTGGGTCTCGTATCAGGGTGGAGGAAGCTTCTCCTACTTGCAGGGGCTGTTGAGCCTTAGTTCAACAGGTCATCTGACAGGCTGCTGACTCACAGAATCCAATGACTCGTAGGATCAGTAGGCAATCCAGTCAGACCACTGCTCAAGTCCCAAGAGCCAAAAGGTAGGTAGGTGATAATGAGCCGGATTCAAGATCTGGATCCCGCAAAAACAGAAGAGAGCTTTGCCAGGATCCATATGCCCACACGCATAATGGGATCGAATATAGGAATTATGAAATAGACGCAGCCCTGGACAGCTTTCATTCTGAAATACATAAAGGCACAACGAGTCCTACTTGACTCGACCACCCCCAACTACAACACCACCACAACCATAGGTATCAAGTAAGACATAATTCTTATATCTAATAATTCTTAACTCAATGGGGGAAATTATTCAGTTAACTTAGTAGTGAACTGTATAGAGTTTGCCCCAACCATTTAATTTCATTTAGAAACACAAGGACTATTCTTCAACTAAACTTGATGGGCTTTCGTTCCCTGAAGTCTGGTATACTGGTGCTGTAGATCCGGATTGCACACAAAAGCAGCTGCCATTGAGTTGATTCTGACTTGTGGCCACCTGTGTGTGTATGTGAGGATAGTTGGACTCCTGTTTAGAGGATGACCACCAGGGCTTTCTTCCAAAGTCTCGCTGAGTCATCTCACACATCTGACTTTTCGGTTAGCAGCTGTAGCCATTTGCATTCCCAGCGATGCCGGGTTATGCATACGAGGTGCTTTGTATTGCCTGTTGAGTGAAGAAACGACTGGGTCTGCCAGCCAGTGACTCTGTGCTATGTGCTTTTGCAATCTTGCCTGGTTTACAGAGTATGGGGTATTTGGGGTTATTTTGGGTCATGTGGTTTTGGCTACTTCTCAGGTGTTGTTCTGTTTTCTTATGTGTGTCTAGTAAAGGCTGCAGAGCTTGTTCGTTTTAGTTGAATGTTGAGATGAAGAGAAAGAGGAGTTTTGCTTCAAAGTTCCAGATTGCCTGGCAAGACCCGCTCTTTTTCACACTGCTCCGCCTCAAAGCTTCACTGATGTCCAGGCGCATGAAGGCGTGACTTTCATTTGGAGCAAAAGAATAATAACAACAACAACCCCCAAAAAATACTTTTCTAGCAATTGAAATTTCAGGAAAACAGTTGGCTGTGGCAAATGTCAGATGGCCTTTACTCACTAAATAGCATCGCCAGTTGTTCCATGCCCACAGCTTCCAGGGTCCATCTTTCTCTGCCAGGGGCTGGAAATTCACAACTTGACCAACTTTACTTAAGAATATATATCTGTGCTCACTTGGGCCATGTATTTCAGGGCTGAGTATCTGGTGTCACCCAAAATACACTTTTAAAAACATTTTTATACAATATATTTTAGCTTGATGGAAAAAAAAACCCATTACGAAGATAAAGGCAAATTCACTGAACACGTGGAACATAATTTCATTGACTTGTATGTCACAGTTGAGTTGAATTTTCCTTGCTTTTGAAATATGCCTAAAGATCTCAGCCCCTACCTGTCTTAGCAGCAGTTAGTTAGGGAAGTGTTTTGTACAAGATCCAAAATAATATTTGTAAATACTCAAAAAATATTAATTATGAAACCAAGCCTTGAAAGGAGAGCCAGACTAGGTCTCCATTATTTTTAAATGAAGTCTCGAAGCCACGATGATGAAAATAAGACAGCTGGCTTGATTTCCATTGAGAACCTTTCTCCCTGTCACCAGCAACTTGTCCATAGCTGGGGACGGGCTGCTCGCCTGTTCTGTCAACCTCTGAGGGCTGTGTGTGGAGAAACAGGAAAGGAGGCCTTTGTTTTGCCATTCTTTTTGAGAACAAAGGACATCTCCTAAAAGGAAAACAAATCTTAACAATAAGAAAGGAGAAGATTAATTATGTTCACGACACCAAGGTACTTTTAACTCAAGTAGCCTGGACGCCCCTCACCCAGAACAAGAATCACTCCCCGGTGCTCAGTATCAGAACCCTTCTGCCGTGATAAATACTAAACAGACGCTGCGACAGCCTCTCCTAGCACAGCGAGAGGCCTTTTGGCAAGAAGTGTGCAGAGTCGGAGAAGATGACTTAGGTTGCTCAGTAATGCCTGTGTCATCTGTCCCCATCATGGCCTCCGAGGGTTAAGCCCCTGGGCTGTTCCGCAGGTCCCTTTTCATGTCTTGCCTGACTGGATATACAGAGAGATTTTATTCTCATCTCCCCCTCTCTCAGTATACTGTCTCGTTTTTGTTTCATTACCTGTACTACCTTAATTTTGGTCTCTTTATAAGTATTTTGTCTTTTAAAAAGCAATTTTGCCTTATTTCGCTTTCCTCGGCTTTCCTAAGTTCCAGGATCCCTGGGGGCATAACGGGTTTTAAATTAGGCTGCTAGTTCGAAACCACCAGCTGGTCCCAGGGAGAAGGATCAGGCTTTCTACTTCCATAAAGATTTAGTCTCAGAAATCTACAGGAGCAGTTTTTACTCTTCCAGCCGGGTCACTGTAAGTCGGGATCAACTCAGTGGCAGTGAGTGACTTTTTAAGATTGTCTTAAATGAGAAAACAACAGCAACTTGATAAATCCAAAACCTTTGCCATACATCACTTCTCACACATACAAGTCAATGAAATTATGTTCCACGTGTTCAGTGAATTTGCATTTATCTTTATAATGAGGTTTTTTTTTTCATCAAGCTAAAATGTATTGTGTAAAATAATTTTTTAAATGTATTTTGGCTGACGCCAGATGCTCATGGAAGTATATGGGCCAAAGCCCTCCTTCCTTTAAGGGGTTTTCGGTCCACGGAGAGACAAGTAATGAAAGTATGAACTGATTGGACGCTTGCTCGGAGAAAGGGCGCATTAAGGACAGGCACCTAGCTCAGACTTTAGCACAGTGCTTAATGAAACAATAACTGTTGTTATCATTTGAATAATAGTGTTTGGTTGCCCACTTGGCTGCCAGAATCTGACGTAAGGACTTGCTCTGTGATAATGTATGCGAGCCTCACATAGCTCTGCGTGATGGGGATTATCCGCTCAGTTTACAGATGAGAAGACTTCAGCTCAGTGAGGAGGGCTCCCAGGACTGGCCGAGTGGCAGTGGCTCGAACTAGAAGACCAACCGAGGATTTGGACTCAGTCAGGCTGTGGTTGGATCCCATGACAGTAACCAAATTAGAAGAGGTGGTAGGCGAGCCAAGTTTTACTGAATTGGTGAACTAGGTTAAGAAATGTGCGGAGCACGTTCTAGGCAGGTGGACCTTTGTGTGTTTGTAACATGGAGGCTTTCAGGAGAGAAAAGCATGCAACAACATTTGCGACACTAGGAACCCGAAGTAGGATTTTATTGTTGTTACAAAAATAACATAAAAGTAAAAACCCACTGCTGTTGAGTTGGTTGCAACTCTGATTGACCCTCCATAAGGAGTTCTCAGGCTGTCTATTATGATGGGTGTAGGCAGCCTTGCCCATCTTCACCGGAGTGGCCTGGAACCACAGATTGAGGTTAGCAGGCCAACGTTTACGCAGCAGTTCCACATGGGTTAGTTGCCATTAAGTTGATAAGGCTTCATGACAGCCCCATGGGCCACACAGTGGAACTACCTGAGAGGGTTTTCCCCGCAACCTTCAGGGGAAGCAGATGGCACAGTATCATTCCGTCACAACCAAAGACTCTATTGTGTCCAAAGACCATCTTCGACCTCCGCCTGGAGTCCCCGGTCTCCATTCTCTTGGTCTCAGCCACACGGGACTCACCCAGGCCCCTACCTGGGGCCTTTGTTCTCGGTGTGTTTTGCCCACGTGCTCTGTTCCAGGGATTCTCAAAACCCAATCCCTTGTGGTCTTGTGCTCTAAAAACCGTCTTGTCAGAGAGGCTGTGGCAGACCATACTGACCAAGTTTACAGCTCGGCCACGTCCTTCTTCAGAGCACAGACAGCCAGACATAGAATGTCTTTGTGTTTCCCTATTGAAGTGTAAGTTCATGAAGACACAGATACTATTTGATTCATCTCTTGAATAATGCCAGGTTTGTAGTCAGTATTATACGAATATTTGCCAACTGAGTGCATGAATGAAGGCCATTTCCTTTATTGAATGGTGTCCATCCCGTTTGGAAGCATTTGTTGAATGTTTCTTCTATGGGAGGCCATGAGCAAGGTGCTGAGGATACAATGGAACGTTAAAAGTAGCCAATTCATTTTTGACGTGTACATTTCCTTGTCCCTACATTTTGCATTTCAAAAATAGACATATTGAAGTTGACTTAATGATAGGTGTGCTGAAAACTTTAAGAGAACGTTTATTAAGATATGTGGTTTACTTTGAAATGTATCCAATCAGCAAACTGGGTGAATGAACGTACTGAGTGAGGACTTGATGGATACAGCAAATCCAGCAAAAACAATCGGGCAGTGCAGGTGGTGGGAATACCCGTGATCATAGAATTTCTTTTAACTTTTCCATAATCTGTAAAATGTTCATAGTGCTGTGGGCTGGGGCAGCCATCACCAGATACAGAGTTTGGAAAGGAGCATTCCCCCAGGGAGCAACGCTCGTGCAAAAATAATTTCTGTGCAGTTGTGCCTCCCTTGCCTTTATGTTTGGACGATACAGGTACAATAGCGAATACATTTCTAAATAGGGAGTGTTGTTTTAATTAAGTTTGATTTGCATCTGCTTTGCACTCTTGGCGCGTTTGTATTAGTAGTAATTTTAGGTTGTTACTTACCTAAACTGTCTTTGAGAATTTCAAGAGTTTAGGGTGCCTCACAGATTCAGTATTTTTTTTAATACATGATGTGTGGGACATACGCGACAATTTTCAATGTATCTTCACCTTCATTGTCTTACGTGATCATCTCAGCGATCCTGTGGGGGTAGGATCATGAAAAGCAGCATAATTTATCTTCAGTTTGCAAGTTAAACACCGCAGTTGAGAAGAACAAGGCAAACTGGTATCCCTCACACCAAAAATATTATGAAGTCACATGACCCGGATTGGAGTGAAGCTTCTTAACCACTTTGGATCAGATGATGTGGATCTTGCTTGCTGAAAGCACGGAGTACTTGAAGCACTTGCTGATGAAGATCAGGAATGATTTTGCTTGGACCCACCATGAATGCTCAGAGAAGCAGCAGTGAAGACACCAAGCAACATGGCGCATTGGGCACAAGAGCTCTTTATAACGTGTTGAAGAACAAGGATATCACTCTGAAGGTGTGCCTGACACCAGCTGTGGGATTTTCAGTTGCCTAACAGATTTGTGAAAGTTGGACAAAGAACAAGAAAAACCACAGAAGAATTGATTGCACTCGAATGGTGGGATTAGGAAATAAGATGGAAAAGACCATGGACCCCCAAGAGAATAAACAGATCTGTTTTGGAAGAAGTATAGCCAGAATAGAATTGAGGATGGTAAGACACATTTTAGACACATTATCAGGAGGGATCAGTCCTTGGAAAAGGACACCGTGCTTGGTGGAGGGTCAGTGAAAAAGAGGGAGACCCTGGATGAGATGCATTGACACAGTGGTTGCAACAATGCCTTCCAGTATAACATTTGTAAAGAGACCCAGGACCGGGCAGCGAGTTGAACCCACCTGACACACCTAACAATAACAGCAATGGGGCCGGAGAGAGAGACCAGACCTCGTAGTTTCCACCTCACCACTGTTCTTGATGGGCTTGCTTGAAACACCTGTTTGAACCCATAAATTCAGAAACGTAACTTATTTTCCTCCCCATTGGCAAAACTCAATCTGGCTAAACTCAGTCTCTTCCAGGAAAATCTTGCTCACACTTGTTCCCCAATCTTATATGCAATCCCACCCTTTCCTTTTTTGCAAATGTTCTTAAATTATTTCTTTTGTGATAGTAATTTATATTTAATTTAAAGAGAGAAGTGATATCACAAAATTGAAATAGGTTGTGGAAGTAGAAACCCACCGGGAGAATGTCTAATTCTATGTTCCGCACATAGAGAACTCTAAGGTCGTCCTTATTTGTCTTTATAGATAGAAAGTAGCTGTGATACTTTAGGAACTCTGGCGGTGCTGTGATTGAATTAACTCCAAGGTTAGAAGTTCAAATTTACCAACTGCTATGCAGAAAAAAGTGAGACTGTCTGCTCCTGTAACGATGTACAATCTCTGAAAGTCTATGGAGGGCCCCTGTGAGTCAGAATTGCCCTGATGTTGGTCTGTGAGATGCTTTAGTACTTGGCTGCTAACTGGAAGGTTGGCTTCTCAGAGCATCCAGCTCCACCCCCACTGTGGAAGAAAGACCTGGTAATGTGTATTGCAAAGATCTTTCCCTGTGAAGATTACATCCCAGGAAACCCTGAAGGGCAGTTCTGCTCTGTCACGGGAGGTTGCAGTGAGTCACGAGCCACTAGGCAGCACCCAATAAAAAAGAAGAATCTTTAGGGAAAGAAACAATCATGACTTTTTTGTTCTTTCTCCTTCACCACCTACTTGGTGTTTTCTAATTTAAAAGTACAGCCCCCAAATTAGTTAAACTCGTCTAGAGAATACATTGCATCTGGTTAAGTTAATAAGATCTAAAGTTGACTTTTCACATAATTTGGTAATGTCTCGAAATCCGAAAGCAGCCATCTGCAATGGCAGAGTCTGTCTTTCTGAACTTAAAAGTATATGATGCATGAGAATCAGCAATCACAGAAAGCTTTCTCCGTCCAAGTTACTGGATGGAGATATGTTGCTTATCCTCACAGATTATACATTCATGCTTCTCAGAGGGGACCTGGGACGATTGTTAATGAGGGTGGTGTGGTAGGAAGACATACACACACAAAACCGGTTGTTGACAAAGCTCCAGATTTTAGTGCAAACACAGTCACTGATGTTTCATTACCATGTTAATCGGTGTTTGTCCGTAAGAAGCCTTATGCACTTTCTTACCCCAAGACATACACAAACTCTCCTAAGTAGGTGTCTGAAGTGTAAACTTCTCTTAAAGTACGAAACCTGCCCTCTAGTCACACTCCAAGAAATCCACACACCCTCGGGCTGGGTCTCTCAGAAAACTAAGCACCCACAACAGTGCTTTACCTCCTGTTCAGTTCTAGGTTCTGCTCTCCTGTTCTGTTTGTTGCTCGTGGGTGTCTTACACCATCTGGATGAAAACAGGGCCCTGTGAAGCTGCGACAGCTGTGCTGGAAGGAGTCACCCTAATTTCAAAGGCATACAGTCTCCCCTTATTATGATCTCACCCTTCTCCTCCTGCAAATGTGTTTACTCAGCTCGTTTTACCACCTTTCAGCGATTTGTCAGGAAAAGTTTGCAATGAGTCTCTTTCCAAATGCAATAGAAATGCATTTTTGAACCCAAATAAATTGCTTCATAACTTTGTTTAGTTAACATTTGTGTAGTGCCCAAAACACACACATTTGAAAAAGAAATAATAAGATAGCATCCCTTTGAATTGCTATGCCATTTTAACTTTGATACACATGTGATTTCATAGCACCAAAAGAACTTGATCATTGTAATAGGTTAATAAGAAAAATGAATGAGGTTTTGTTTTTTTGCAGTCCAAGAAAGATATTTAAAAAAATATATACCCTTGGTTACTTTGAGTTGGAATCAGCTCCATGTCAGTGAGTTTGTGTTTGGGTACTGAGCCCATTGTTCATCGTGCTCCCTCTGCTTTCTCTTCAGAGCATAGGAATCTTTCGGATTGCAATGCGTCCCTCTGGCTAGTTCCTCATTGCTATGAGTTTGGTCACCATACTTTTAATATTCACTAGTCTAAAATGCAAGAGTTTAAGCAAAAATGGACCGTGGAGCGTTACAATCTGCTCAACTCAGCAGCAGCTCGATTGATACAGAAGACTTGGGAAATGATAAAATTGACAGTTATTCTTTGCCTTGTCAACAGAGTTCTGAACATACCAGTAGGCTCAGAAGCCATAGGGCCAGGGAGACCTTCTGACCTTCACTAATGTGTCTACCACTTGATCTTCCCCTTTACTCTAAAGAAAATATGTGACTGAAGCAGCAAAAAGAAAGAAAGAAGGAAACAGCAAACTTTTGATTCTGGGTTCTTAATAAAGAAGTTGAGATCAAGTTGGCAGGTGGAGGAGAATATGGCACATTTGCCGTTGTTTCTATAAAGCCAGCATCGACTGAAACTCCGCACATGGGCAGAGTAGAAGGGTTCATGAGTACTGAGCCTTACAAACATATTTTTAAACGAGCAACAGGATCATAAAACTCATTCCACAAGTGATACCCCACGTAGCAGATTACCATGCCCTCTGCTACGTACGCACGCTTGAATGCTGGGTCCTGGGCGAGAACGCTTCAGCACTGCAAGTGGCCTTCCCATGGAGGTCATCCTCATGGCTCTCTCTCAGAAATCAGTCCAGCCAGGATCTACTTTCAAAACTCTAGCACTTGATAGGTAGATACCTGTGGAGAGGGTAAGAATGCAGGATTTTACATAAAACACCCAATGTTCCAGCTGCTGGCTGATAGTGAATTCTTCTTAGCTCGTGATTTGCCATCATTTTTTTTTTTCAAACACTGCCCTTTCTGCATTCATCTGCCCAGACTCATGGCCCACATTAGGCCACCAGGTGCCAGTAAGGAGGCTGTTGGCACTTGTGGTTCTCTGTTGACTCATCTATGTAATGGGAGCAACAGTCATCTCCCTACCTTACATGGGTAGCATGGGTAAAAGTATTGAAAATCGAGTGGTATTTTTAGAGTTCAGACTCTTGGGCTATTACACAGATGGGAATTAACTGCTCCTGTGCCTTCAGTACTGCTTCTGGGCCTGTTCTTCAAGCCACTGAGAAAACACAGTATCAAGCACAGAGGCGCATTGGTGCTTTGTGGGATCAAATTTTATCTATGGCTTTTCCTTGTTCTCCAATTTAATCTAAAATTAATATCTTGCAATGCTTTCCACAGAGAACAGTCATCAAAACCATTCCTCAAATTCACTGTCAATGAGCCGCTTCTGGCTCCTAGTAGCCCTCATCTGACAGAATAGAATCATCTCAGTGGGTTCCTGAGAACGAGCATCTTGATGCCAGTAAATCGTGTGCCTTCTCCAGTGGAGCCTCTGCTGGTGGCTTCAAGCGACTGACCTTGCCGTCTGCATCCCACAGACCCTGTGCCGCCGAGGCTCCTTCAGTATGGCTTCTGAGTGTCTTGTTCTGAAAATTATATTTAAGAAAGTAAAGACAACTAATTTTGTGTTGTTTACTGATCTATTAGTGAATTAATCTTGAAAATTTGCTCTCATAATGCTAAAAGTAGGGAGTTATCTTTCCACTCAGCATTAGCAACATGGGCAGAAAACCTTGACCAACTTAAAAGTGACCCTGACTCCCTGTGTGTAAGTCCTCTTGCCATCTCTGATATCCACAGGCTATTTTTGAATGATCTATCTGCTATTGGAGCTGTCTTCCTTAAAAACCATGTGTGATATGACAAGAATATATCACAGAATATCCTAGTCAATGTCACATGAAGAACCACAAAAACTAATATTGAAGTATGAGCATGAATATGATGAATATGCATAATCTTACACCTGTGGAGCCAAGGGGTGATTTTAAGCAAGCACACTTACACATAATCACACAGACACATGAGAGAGAGAGAGAGAGAGAGAGAGAGAGAGAGAGAGAGAGAGAGAGAGAGAGAGGAGAGAGGAGAGAGGAGAGAGGAGAGAGGAGAGAGGAGAGAGAGAGAGAGAGAGAGAGAGGTGGAGGGTAGCAGGTGGAGGAAAGGAAGAAAGGTGATGAGAAAAGAGAGGAGAGCGGAAGGAAGAATCCCAAAATAGCCTCTGAAAATATGACAGAATCAGTCTGGATGTATTGTCTTCATGAGTTCACATCTTATTATTTCAGCCAGCCTAGAAATCTTAGCATTTCCATATGTAATTTTCTTAAAATAAGCACGAAACTTCTTTTCTTTCTGTATTTCTTAAGGCCTTTACATGTGTATTCTCCACCCCACTTTCAGCCACTGAGCAAATTAAGAGTTCCCAAAGGACAGGCACGAACCTTCTAGGTCTTGGAGATTTTCTAGAAACATTCATTGTTAGTTGATTAACTAGAATGTAAAAATGAAGAGTTAACTCTGTGTACCAGAAAGTATTGCTGATAGGCAGGAATATATTTGGAGTCAACATACATCCGAAACAGAAGCCATTAACTGAAATCAGTAGTGAGACAGCGTGTCAGTCCGCTACTGAGACTTGGTGAGTGGATTAAGTGTCACTGCCCTTAAGAAAGCAGTGGCCATGGCGTTTTTTCCAAGTTCACTCACAAAAGAGAAGCGATTTGAAGCTAAAGCAAGAAACATAATAAAATAGGCAAACTGATACGTGAAAGCACTCACGAAAACAGTTTCCATTCAGTCACTTTACTGGTAGAAAGTTGTAACCAAAAATATGTGTGTAGCATGAAGAGTTTACAGCAGGTAAAGATCATTTGCTTATTCTAAGAATGAAATGAATTTAACACACTTAACGTAGATTCAGAGGATAACTGCTGAATTAGAAAAATTAATCAGATGATAAGAGGGAACTAAAATATTAAAACTACCAGTCTACCAGAAACTGTTTTTATGAAAAGGATTTCATTCAATGCATATAATTTTGCTTTAAATTCACCAGGACCTGGCCATGCCTTTTATCATTCAAAGGTCAATCTAATCCTTGAAAAAAAATCTATACTTTTATTTTTAAAATAAATATAGCATATACTTTACCTGGTAGAACTATTGAAAAAAACTATTGAGTTGAAGCCACCTGTTAGTGCACAAGGAGGGGGTGGAAATGTGTCCGTTGAAAGTCACTCTATGGAGGAATTCACCCCTCGGCGCTCTCCTCGTCCCTTCTCAAGTCCAGCAGGAGACCTGAGTGTAAGCAGAGAAACTGGACCAGAAAGATTCTCGAACAAAATTGCCAGGCAAAGAACAGCTTTGGGTGAGACACCCACTGCTGTGGAGTCAATTCTGATTCTTAGCCATCCAGTTGGACAGGGTCAGACTGCTCCTCAGAATTTCCCAGACTACACATCTTCACGAGAGCAGGCAGCCTCGTCTTTCTCCCATGGAGTCGATGGTGGGTTTGAACCACCAAGCTTGCAGTTAGCAGCCCAGTGTTTAACCCACTATGCAACCAGCGCTCCTTAAGGTGAAATAGGGGATTTAAAAGAGGAAGCTTAAGTTAAAGTGGGCGTCTTCCATCAGGATAACAGCAGTTCCAGCCCTGTCTAGCACCAGGAAAATCGAACGCTCCCTGGGAAGTAACCTTGACCTGGTCATCAGAGTAGAAAACACCATTGGAACACACGAATACCTACAATTTCATTCTTTTAATTCTCACCATAAAATTGTATTAGGTAATGTGCTGTGTACTACTCCACTCCCCACCACGCAGTGATTGGGACGCCTAGCATCCCTGTATACTGTTTCTGAAGCTGTACATCTTTCCTGACACAGCTAGGCTCCTTGTTCTCCTGGAGAGCAGCTGATGGCTTTGAACCTCTGCTTTTGGAGTTAACAATCCAACACCTACCAACACAGCCACCAGGGTTCCGTGTGCTGTGTACAAGTAACGAAAAAACACCCCCACAATCTCATGATGCAATAGATTAGAGGTTAATCTCTCACTCACGTGAAATCCAGTATGACAGACATCCTGCTTCTGGAGCACCTGATGCTGGGGGTTAGGGTAAAGGAGCAAGCACACAAGCTCTTAACTGCCCAGAAGTGGTGCATCACGCCTGTCATTCAGGACCATTCACCTGGGAGAGGGAGAGAAAAATGAGTAGGGAGTGGTCCCCAGCTTCTCTGTAACGCTCTGTGGACTTAGGGCGCTTCACTCTCTTTCCACGCACCAGTCATGGTGTCTGGTAGTTTGTTGGACTGAATAATTAAAATGAATTTTAAATTTAAAAAGTATTACCTGTTGCCTGCCTTCTGTATGCTAGCACTGGGGCCAGGCAGCAAGAATATGGAGATACAAATGATAGAGTCTCTGGTCACAAGCTTATGCTACATTTGGCCTCCTCATTCACACTGCCTCTGAGAGAACTTTCAGATTCCCCTTGATGTTTTTATGAGTAGTGACCAGCTCTCAAAGACTGTGTAATAAGTTATTGATTTATGCTCAACGGGATCTTATATCTGCGTCGCAACTCTTTAATTTCAGATATTTTTCCCTGAGTCTTTTGAAAACAGATCTTCTTTCCCTTTTAACTAAAATAATGGTGGAGCACCCTCTTCTTGGAGCACCTTGGCTGTGTTCTCATAGACACATAATGGCACATTCATCTTTCTCAGCACTGCCTTGTGGTTTATTTCTGATGCTCACTGAAGCAGGTTTAGAAATTCATATTAATATGAAATGCTCTATTAAAAGTTTCCACGCGTTATCAGGTGAAAGCAATTATCTGGGAAGCGTTTTTACACCTAGGTCAGTCTTTGAAATGCATCATGCACAGGTTTTGAAAAGAAATGATTCTTCTGATTTAAAAAGCTCCGTTTATTATAGAAAAATTATTATATCTCTTCTGATTTACTCAAGTGTGCAGCTTAACCTGCTGCTGCTACACCTGAGTTTTAGTATTTGGATTCCAAGACTATTCATCAATTTTTCATAATGTTTGGTCTCTTTCTGTTTCCTTTTTCAGAGTACCCAAGTGGCCTTGGACCATCTGGAATCTGTGCCTGAGAAACTGAGCCTCCTCGATGATTTCAAAGACTTCAGAGTGAGCAACAGTTGGCTTGTCTCTCTCACTATTTGTGTCAGAGTGAAAGCACTTGACAACTTCCCGAAGCACACAGAAAAGTACAGGGAGGGAGCAAGGACCAGAAGAAAACATCCGGGACTTGTGACTCTCCATCTGATTGGAGTGTACCCGCATTTGTGTAGTCAGGATTGAAATGCTCAGAATTGGTGCATGAGCACACTATAAGTGACTAGAGACTTGTATATTACTCCCCAAACTCATGTGGCCTAAAGTTTTCATTATAATTTAGAAAGACCTGAGAAATAAAGAGGGTGGGCAAGTCATGTTGACCATAGATCACTTTTTTCATAGCAATTTTAATTTATGAACTATCTCCTCTTTTTAATTACAGAGTGCCAGGGAGCTGTTTTAGAGATGTGATAGTGCACAGTTTGCCCTTATAGTCAAATACATGCCTTCAAATCCACATGGGGTATGAGATATCGTACACCCTGTCATTTATTGATAGAACCCTAGCCACAAAGCATTTCATTATCAATTAAGTTAACTGCATCCATAGATTTACCCACGAATATTTTTAAAATTTCTCCTAGAGGAGACATGCGAACCAAACAGCTCTGCTCACCACTCCTGCCAAAAACAACCTTCATCCACAGAAAGAACGACTTCTCATCTCCCTCTAGCGCTGTACAGTTTTTGCAACTTATAATTTACTGACCCTTTGTGGCTGAAGCTAACAGTGGTCAGGTTTTCTTATTGGATACCACCTAATCTCTTGTTTTGCATTGGCTTTGAAATACGATTGATGTTTTAAAGGATAAGAACAGTGCGAAAGAGGAGGCTCTCAACAAGATGGACAATTGTGAGGACGTCGCAGGCCAGGCAGTGGTTCCTTCACTTGTCTATAGGGTCCCCTGAGTCGGAACCAACTCGTTGGCAAAACAACAACAATAGATAAGAACAATAACTAGATCATTTTGTATGGATTTATTGGAAGCCCTCGTGTGATATATATGGCCCTTAAGAGCTGCAGTCTCTTAAAACTACATTCCCTAAGCTTCTGTTGGGAGTTCAGGAACTGAACAGTTGGAGATCCAAAACTGAATAGACAACCAGAAATCTAGACTAGAATAAATAGAACGTAGCCAAGGGCTTCTAGTATATTTTACTAAAGGCTTGGTTTTTTTTCTGTGATTTGCGTATGTGTTTGCAGTCTGCATCCCTTTCAAGAATTTAGGAAACCAGGGTTTAAGTAGGTGAGATGTTCACTCATCCTTATCCAGCCAGATGTGCAGGACGGGCAATACGTCACAGTCATGTTTTTTTCCACTTTATTCTCTGTGGCTAACACAAGTAGGCTAAGTGACCAAAGGGCAGGCAAGAGAAGGTACTAGAAGCAAGTGACATGGGACTCCCAAGCAGATGCCCCTCTTTTACCAGCATGAAAAGATAAAGTTGAATCTTAAGTAATAACTCCTTTTTACCAGTGTTCTATGTGGAGCAGAGTATTCATGTGTACAATTTAAAAGTTGTATTCCCTATCGCTACCGAAAAGTTCTCATTTAATTTTATACTCATATAAACAAGCGATTATGAGTCTAATTTAACTGCACGCATGCTCACAAATGCTTTACATAATCAGATTTCTTGGGAGAATATTTTTCAAGGTCCACAATTACACTTTTCAATATTAGTCATTTAAACAGCTTTATTTAGCCTGGAAAAAAATGAAGGAGGAAATTCGCATGTGCCATGTACACACTGAGGACTTTAAACCCTTGCTGACCATGACCAAAGACTGCACGGCTCGGCACAGATTGCTAGTCAATGGAAAGCAAGCCAGCATCCTCACAGCGGGACAATGAAACAACCCAGCACGGAAAATCAAGAACATGTGAGGTGGTCGGAGATTTCCTTTTGCTTAGATTCCCCATCAGTGCCACGGACGCAGCAAGACCTGTTTAAGATGTCGAAAAGCAAGGAGGTTACTTTGAGAAGTAAGGTACCCAGAACCCAAGCCAGGATATTTTCAGTCCCCGCATATGCATGTGAAAGTTGGCCAGCGAATGACGAGGAGCACAGCAAGATGGACGCGTTTGGATTCTGGTGTGGGCCAAGAATATTGAAATTACTGGGGACTGCCAGAAAGACAAATAAGTCTGTCCTGCAAGAAGTCGGTCCGAATGCTCCTTCGGTGCCAGGATGGTGAGACTCCTTCCGACATAATCTGAGCATGTAGTCAAGAGAGACCTGTCACTGGAAGAGGACATCATGCTTGGCAGGGGGCTTGTGAAAAAAAGGAAGCCCCTCAACGAGCCGCATTGGCGCATGACTGCCACAGTGACCTCAGACAGCAATGATGCGAGGACGGCGCAGGACCAGGCCGTTCCGCTCCGTTTCCATGGGCTTGCTGCGAAAGCAGCGTGTACGTATGGTGTGCTGAGCGGTAGCTGTCCTTCCCATGACATTTTTCCTTAATCTTCAGAGTAAGGCCCATCAACAGATGGATGGTACCAGTTCCCATTTTACAGGGAAGGAAATGGAGGCAATGTGTAATAAGCTGAATGGAGATGGATATAATTATAGGTAGAACAGAAGTCCCTGCACACTTCCCTGCTGCCTGTAGCTTGAATCCCCTGTCCCCGCACTCCAGAGTCATCTGCATGAATAAAAAGAGCTCATTTGGTGAAAGCAACTAGACATAGCCTTAAGTGAAAATGTGTAAGTCTTTCTATTAGTCAATGGAGGCTATTTTTTCAGCTCCCCTACAGCTCAGTGCGAAGGAGACCTTGTGGTGTAGTGCTTACCCCTTAGGCTTTGATCTTCATGTTGGGCAGTTCGAATCCACCAGGAGCTCCCAGGGAGTATGGCTAAGCTTTCTATTCCTGTAAATAGTGACAGTCTCAGAAACTCACAAGGGGTCATGATGCATCAGCAGTGACTCAGTGACGGTGAATTTTTTTACAGCTCCTTGTGCTCAGTGTAAAGAACGAGAGAGTTCAGAGTCTAAGTTCTGGTTCAAGTTCATGTACCAGACAAGTCACTTATTATCTTAGAGACTCTTTCCTTGTCCATAAAATGAGGATCTACAACACTATTCCCTCTACGGTTCCTTCTATTGACATCAATAGCTTATAGATTAAAAATCTGTTTCACATGTGTTTCCTAGATAGGACCATAGCCCATGACTCTGTGGGAGTGCAAACCTCATCCTCCCTAAATATGTTCAATTGCGGTCATATGCTGGGTTTGGTTTTGTATTTTTTCCTGCTTCATTTTAAAAGGAGTGGTTCCACGCTATAGTCCCACATCTAAATTTGCATATTTGGTAAGGTGGAAAGGAAATAGCATTGAGATTCAAGCCAAGCTTCCACAAATTGTCTTGTCTTGGGTGGATAATTTTTAGCATCCGTGAGCTTTCGTTTTCTTACCAAAAAAAAAAAGAGAGAGAAGGTGTTTTCCAAATCTAATATCCCTTTCAGCTTGAACATTCAGTAACCTTAAAATTCCTTGGGATAGTGTGTGTGTGTGTGTGTGTGTGTGTGTAGGGGAGGGTGTCTTAGGATCTCATGGGTGTTTCTTCTGACATACTAACGCAGCCACTCTAAATTTATTCTAATTCTTTGCTACTTTGTAGCAAAAGTGTCTAAATTCTCAGACACAATAACCAAAGAGAGGAAGAAACACCTTTGGAAGTTTTGGTCTCTTGAAGCTAGGACACTAAGTTGAATAGATGAGAATGGCTTTATGCTTATAAAAGAAGATGAGATTGCCATGAGCTTAAACATCTAAGTCCTATAACCATTTTGTAAGTGACCGGAGTCTATTGTCCGATGCACAGTGAGGGAAAAGGACCCCAGGTTTAAAGGTAACAACAAGGAGCATATTTTGTATTCTCTGAGGGGCCATCCACGGATGTGGAATGATCCCTGTGGACAAGTCATTGTGATGGGAACCTTATGCCCTTAACTAAAGGTGTCAGTCATTTCATCCTGGCTGGGGACTAGTCTCAGCAAGGAAGCAGATAGATTAGAGCTCATTTTTATTTCTATAGTAGCATCCAAAAGCCATTTTCCTTTTTCTTGGGGCATAGGGATTCCCCTACCTCTCTTTAAATGCCTATACGTATTTCTTATCTACATATCAGGCCTTTTTCATTCTACCTTCAAGCCCTGCTTTTTCTTTCAGCCCCCATTCAGACCCTTCTTGTTTTGTAGGCTTCCTGCGGCTTCTCCAAGAGGACCGATGGGAGATATTCAAAATACAAAATGCAGAGAGAGTCTCTTCAGCTGCGCCGAGATGAGGCCAAGTACAGACACAAAAGCCTCGCGGTAATGACTTTCTATTCCTTCTCACGCTTGGAACTGTATCCACATGTACAGCTACACCTCCTCCTAGTCACCCATTTCAGTGTCCGTGTAAGGGCACGTGTGAGAGAAAACAAACAAACCCTCTCAATGTGTGGCATCTATAACTGCTTTCCTGGAGAATGACGCTCTAAGGATATCGATCCTCACCCAACTTGTCTTTGTAGGCAGGGGTCTTGCTTTATGAACCCCGAGCAAAGGGACTGAAGGTCATTTGCTTTGGAGCCTTCTCTGTGCGGAAGCCAGGGTACTCCTCACGCTGATATCTCCAACAGATAAGGCCCCATATTTAAGAGGGGAAAAGCTATTGTCATTGAGTCACTTCTGACACCTGGAGACCCTTGAGTGTCAGAAAAGAACTGTGCTCCGTGGGGTTTTCCATGCCCCATTTTTTTTTTTTTTTAGAAATAGGTCATCAGACCTTTCTTTCAGGCACCTCTGGGTCAACTCATCAGCCTTTGGTTTAGCAAGCAAATAGGTCAATGGCATATACCACCCAGGGGCACCAAATCCACCTTTGGTCTTTGGTTAACTATAGTCCTGGCATCTCTGGATTTGTTTCTTTTTCCCTGAAGATATGAACTCGATGCTAATATTTCCTGTAAGACCCATTACCATTGAACTACTAATGCAAGAGTTTGGGGAGATTAACCATAGTAAAAAAAAAGTCTACCATTTCCTAGACATCCACCTGTGCACAGTTGATTTTAAACACATGTAACCCTGAATAGTGCTTAGTCTAAGAGCCCTGATGGCACAGTGGGTTATGTGTCAGGCTGCTAACCAAAAAGCCAGTGGTATTGAACCCATCAGCCACTCTGAAGGGGACGTGGGGTTTTCTGCTCCCGGAAAGATCTGTAGCCTCAGAAAGCCACCCGGCATTTCTTCTCTCTCCTTTAGGTCAGTTATTTTTTCTTGTTGTTGTTTTTGTTTGAGTTTCTTAATCTAGAGCAGAATTTCATAGTATCAGCATTATTGACACGTTGAACCTGAGATACTTTGTCGTGGGGCCCTCCTGCGCATGGTGGGATGTTTATCGCTGTCTTTCCCATCTGCACATTGAATGCCAGTTGCACTCCATCTCCAAGCTGTAACAGCCGCCATGTCACTAGACATTTCCAAAAGCAAAATTACCCCTAGAGGAGAACACAGAGAATCCAACTCTGTTTGCATGTACACCCCCAGTCAATTTAAAAGAAATACGCTACTAACTTTTCTGGTGTTTTTTATAGAGTTACAAATGTCAATATGCATGAATATTCATTACACTGTATATTTTCAGTTATTACATCCAGATTAGATTATTTTTAAGAAGCTTCTTTTCACCTGTGAATGTAACTGATTAGAATGCTCAGGGGATATAAATTCAATGTTCATTTAAAAAATTCTTCCTAGCACACTTCAAATGAGCACACCACAACCCAGTTAGACCAAGTCATTGATCCCTTTGCTGTTAAAAGAACATCCTGTGCCTTTGTACTTTTCACTCTCGTTTCCTATAGATTGATTTTATTGTAGTAGTATGTACAAGTTTGTAAGTGAGTCCGTGATGCTGTGGACTAGACATTGGGCTGCTAACTGTCGGGTTTGTGACTCAAACCCACCAGCCACTACACTCCGCTCCTGTAGAGAATGTAAGGTTGCTATGAATCTGGATCAACTTTATGATGGTGCTTTTGGGTTGGTTTATATGGGAGATTGGAGGAAGCCTTATCAACAACCTACCATTTGATGATGGCACAACCTTCCTTGCTGAAAGTGAGCAGGACTTGAAATACTTGCTGATGAAGATCAAGGATTGTTGCCTTCCATGTGGGAAGACCCAAATCCTCACCACTGGACCAATAAGTAACATCCTGTTAACAGGAGAAAAGGTTGACGTTGTCAAGGATTTTGCCTTGCTTTCATCCACAATCAATGCTCATGTAAGAGGCAGTCGAGTCCAAAGACAAACTGCACTGGGTAAATCTGCTGCACCAAACCTCTTGAAAGGGATGAAGAGCGAGGAGGTGACTTGAGGACTAAGGTGTGCCTGACCCGAGCCATTGCATTTTCCGTTGCCTCATCTGCATGTGAAAGTTGGACACTGAATAAAGAAGACCAAGGATGAATTGATGCTTTTGAATCGTAGTGCTGGAGATTATAATTAAAATTACCATGGATTGCTAACAAGACAAACAAGAAATATGGCCAGAATGCTCCTTAGAGGCAAGGATGGCGAGACTTCATCTTACATACTCTAGGAGAGAGCAGTCACTGGAGAAAGACACCATGTTTGGTATAATAAGGGGCAGCAAAGGAGAAGAAGACCTTCAAGGAGGTGGGGTGACACTGGGACTGCAACCAATGGGCTCGGCATCAAAATTGCAAGGATGGTGCAGGACCATGCATTGTTTCATTCTGTGTGCATGGGGTCTCAATGGGTCAGACAGAGTCCATGGTACCTGACAGCAACATATGGGAAGTCGTAGTAGATGGTATTAGTGAATTTCTTATCTCACATGGCAATGTTTAAAGTGTCTGATACTATGTTGAAAAAATACATGCAACCTCCCATCCATTTGTTAGAGGAGGTTTACATGTGGAACTTTCAGACTAAGATGAGCAGGAAGAAAGGCTTGAAGTTTTACTTAAAAAAATTGTCCCATGCAAGTCCTATAGGTCCCAGTAATCCAGTCCACAATTGATCCTGCAGCTAGCACAAAGCTAGGTCCTGATTTGTTCCCTTTTCCATGAGATCACCATCTTTCAAAGCAGACTTCCCATTCAGAGTACCATGCTCAACCACCATGTTTGTGTGGAGAACCTGTTTCCTACTTAGTTCCCAATTCCAGCAGCAGAAGGTTTGGCTTACGATCCAACACTGAGGTTGCCCTTCTCTTTGTCAGTCTTCACAAAAGTGTTTCAAATCAGTTCCAAGCCCTGCTTAGAACATTATATTCCAATAAAGTTAGATTTGGCATCAGCTGAATCAGTGCTAGCTAGCGACACAAAATCAATGCTGTCAATCAATGCAATTTCCATAACCACATATGGCAAAACTATGAATTTTTATCATGTTTGGAAGGTGCTCTCCACAGAGTTCCCTTTAAAATTACATTCGCAGCTGAAGAGGAAACCGTGTGGTCTGAAAGGGACACCAACTCTGGGCAAACTAAGAGAGAATTTTGAAAATGAAGTGTAGGTAAAGGAAAGGCCCACCCACCCAGTTTATGGTGACATGCTTCTGATGAATACTACCCAAACATTTTAAAACTCTGATCCGTTTCAGTGGTCAATATGCCAACATGACCATATCTAGCAGACATCTGGTGTGAAAAAAATGCAATCATCTATACAAAACTGATGAGTATAATCACTTAGAAAATAAAGTCACTGAAGAAAAAAATGTGAGAACATATTTTGCCAAAGATAGGTTTCAGCGGTTTGGGATCATCTGGTTTCTGTGAAAAGCAGTTACTAAGAGGACTTGGTGGGAAGTGGGGGGCACGCATCTTCTAAAGGAGTATGTTCCCACCTTGATCGTGAGAACATGAATGTGAATAATTTCTTGGCTTCTTGGATATTCGGAAGAGCTACCCCAGTTAATCATTTACTTCCTGGGAAAATACTTCAAGTAGGAGGCACTAAGACTCATACAGAGGCAGTGAATTATTTAACATGACTTTTCTAGCCAAAGTCCGTAACTCCCACCCCAAGACCGTTCCCTGCACGGGTCTGGAAAGAAGGTAGGAGAAGATACTGATAGGATTCACTTGTGAATATTTGTGACTAGAATTCCCTGGAGTGCTAGCTTGCTGTGTATACACGGAGCCCTCCGAGAAGCAGGAGGAGGGATCTCGCTCCCAGCAGGAGTCAGGAGTGGAACATGTCTTCTGGACCTGGGTTCTTCCATTCTTCGAGAATTCATTTCTGTGTCTGTGCTTGCTAGACAAGAACTCGGGGGAAGAACATGGAAAGAACAACAGTTAGCTGACCCTCAGGGATTCGAAGCCTTCCCCCAAACAGCAGAGAGAGGGGTAGATGCTCTGTAGAGACTTTTACTGTGAGAACTCAGAAGAAAGAAAGATGCGCAAACATCTTTCGTAAAGCTGAGGGCCAGTTATGGGGCAGTGTTTATCTGCAGCCCAGTTGGAAAGTAGGCCTCTGTTAGTGTGACCGTTGCTGAACCCTGGCTCCACAAGTGTACTTCAAAAAGTTCATGGAAAAAAAACCCATCTCGTTCCATGCCATTTTCCGTGAACTTTTTGAAGCTGCCTCTTGTTACTGTGGATGGAGCAGCAGAACCATATTGGAAGCTGACATCTGTCATATTGTGGTGGCAGTAAGACGGCCAGGAGACATCCATCCCGCAGGCCCACACTGCTGCCGAAGGAAGGGGTGAGTCAGAAGGGTGTGTGCTAGGTTCTCTTCCCATTCCAGGCAAGAGCCCTTCTCCTGCTGTTTACTCCCGTGACACTTCCCGAGACAAACATGGTGAGGTGCTAGACACCTGCTTCCATTTCAAGCAGGACCACGGGCTACAATTGCCCAGAGCTTCATGGATTATTAGACCAAGTTGGCCAAGATACTGGGAATGGCTAATCTAAGAGCTTCAATTAAGCATTCAGGTCGAAGCTGAACCGAGCGCAGCCTTTTCTTTGTCTCCATAGACGACAGAGGCACGTCAAGGCGTCTTGTTCCCTGTGCCTAATTGGGTTTCTTTCTGTAGGACAGACGCACTTCCTTGTTGGCCCAGCTTTCCCAGTAGAACAGAACATTCAACTGTCAGCCAATAGCACAGACTTGCTCGTCGGGGTTCACCGAGAAGCACAGTTTTGTCCAAGAAATCTCCATTGACTACCTGCCCCCTTTTCTCTCTACCCATACCAAATATGTGGTTAATCTAATTAACACTAGATTTTTTTTTTTTTTTTAGTGAAAGGCATTTTTGCCCTCCGATCCTTCCTCTTCCTGAAAAGAAAATCGTGATTTTTACTTTCTGTTTGTAGAAGTTTAGGATGCCACTTCTTTCAGAAGAGGCAGCTGTTCTGTAGGATATGCTGAAATAGGTGGGCACATGCTGCTGATAGCTTTCAGCAGAGTTGAAGGAGGAGGGAGCGTTTGCGAAAGCCTTTTGTCGTCCTGACTGACTCAGTGCACTCCTGTGTATGGGGAAAGTACGGCTTTGTTCCTGGAAGCCTCCCTCTCTGAAACACCCCCCCCCCTCTTTTTGTGTTGTTTGCTTAGAGCAATTAGTGGCTGTTAGCACTTCCTCTGTAAGTCAGCTACTTCTGTACCTAGCTTACAGCATGTGCAGCAGTCTTTTCTAAAGCGTGCTGTGTGTAACCCCTGGTAAAACTGAAGATTTCAGTTGAAGCAGGAGCAGTTTTATTTTCATGTAACTTATTTTAATGACACTTGAAATAGATGGCTGATGTATCATTCATGTGATATGACATGTATATTGCTTGCGCCCAATAGTGCCAGCCATGGGGGTATTGGTGGAAGCTCTGATCCCACCGCTCTCCAGGATCTCCTTTCTCAACTACCACCCCTATCCAGACATAAACTGCTGGGCAAGTGCAGCTCCGGACACTCCCCGGCCCCAAGGCGGCGCCAGGAGTTTGCAGCAGGTTTTCAACCTAAACCAACACGTTGGCAGTTCAAACCCACCCAACAGGACCAAGGACGAAAGAGGGCTGGCAAGGTGCTTCCATGAAGATGATATACTAGAGAGACCACTAGAGCAGTCCTAACTCAGAGCACCGGAGGTCGCCATGAGGCAGAGTGGGTTTCACGGAAAAGGGGTGTGTGTGTGTGTGTGTGTGTGTGTGTGTGTGTAAAGTTCATTATCTTGTCATTGCATTTTTCCGTGCACTGTTTGCAGCCCTCTCATATGTATACACACACACACACACACACACACACACATCTCTCACTTAACATGGTTAGGTCCCAAACATCTGGTGATGGGAAAATTAGCATTTTGTGAAAATTGAGGGTTTTTTATTCTGTTTTCAGACCATCCATTTGTCCAATGTTTTTTTTCATTGAAAAAATGTGATCATAGAAATTTTAATAGCCGAGATGTGTTAATGTTCTCGTCGCTGGGATAATGAGTCCAGTTAAGGGTTCCTCTGCAGAGAAGCAGGCTTAGAGGAGACGCAGCTGGATGAAATTGGGCTATGTGACTGGAGGCCACGTGGCTTACCCATGTCCCCATTCGTCCTCCTGTGCGGGGTCCGAGCTTCCCCAAGGGAGCTGCCTGCACGGTTCTACTCCTGCCACCGCCAGCTCTGGTCCTGCTGTGGGTCGGGGGAGACAGACAGGCTCGGCGCTTCCTATAAGTTCAGTAGGAGCTTAGCCTGATACTCAGCCCGCTGAGAAGCGACCTCAGCTCCATTTAGGTCCATTTCTTCCAGACGCCCTCTAAGATACCTCTTTGTTGCTTCCTTTCTCACCCCAATCCCCGCAGGTGAAGGTTCTCAGCCCCAAAGGAGCTCAGAATCTAGTACAGGTGCCCAGTGACTGTGTGCATCCCCTTGAAGAGGCCATGGTCACAGAGTACAATGGCTAGACAAAGTGCCCCTGTTGGTAGGAGAGAGCGGATTACATGGGGCAGCACAGGTCACCCCCTCACACCCCCCCCGACACGTACCCCCGAGCTCCCCAGGGAGAGGACACTTCACAGCACATGTCCTCTCAATGCACAAAATAGATAGTAGATTTTCCTTTACTATTGTAAATGTGAAATGTCAGTGTGGTAATAATATCTTTTAGAAGAATTCATACAGACTAGTCCCAGGAGCTGGAGATTTTAAGTGTCTCAAATATCCAACTCTTCCAGGATGTTATTCCGTTCCATTTTCCCCCAGATCTCCCTTAAGTCAAGTGCTTGGGTTCTGTGCTTCCCTGGAACAACCCGTAGAAACTCATGAAACTTCAAGGAAATGCCTCACGTGGTAATGAGTGCTAGTCAGTCCCAAATCCAAGGTCAAGCAGAAGCAAGCCAAATGCAGGGTCCAGACTCCGAAGTCAGAACTATCAGAAAGTCTAAGCAGGTCTTACTTGTATCACAACCCAGTTTGGAGGTAGGAGTGGCTTTGATAGAGGTGTGGATTTTGTCTTTCAGCAGACCATACCCCCTAGGAAAACAAAGATGGTGTCTTAACTCACACCCTCTAGTAAAATCCCCTGACGTGGAGTCGATGCCAACCCGAAGCAACCCTCCAGGACAGGGAGAACTGCCCCTGTGAGTTTCCAAGACTTAACTCTTCACAGCGGGAGCAAGCCTCCTCTTTCGCTCACAGAGCGGCTGGTAGTTTCAAACCACTGAACTTGCTGCCAGTGTTTAACCACTATACTAGCACTCCTCCCGCTAGTAAAAGTAAACTCAGGGTTTTTTTCTCTAGTTATTATTATCTTTTTTTTCAATCTTTTGGGATTTTTTGTTTATTTGTTTTAGCTATGTTATTGTTGGTTTTGCCTACCTATATATAAGATAGGCATGAGAAGCAAGCTAGAGGAGAAAGCAATGGGACTGACAATTCCAGAGGGACTTGAGAAGAGGAGGAGATGGGGGAAGGGAGCAGGTGAGCAAACAATGCCATAGATTGGGAACAACTAAGGAATTAAAGTCAACAATGAGGAGGATGTAGAGATCCTGGGGGAGTTGGAGCAACACCAATCTACCTGCGAGGAATTCCTGAAGCAGAAGCAGGAAAAGTGTGATGGTAGGGCAGGAGGAAAGTAAAAGGAAACAGGAAAAATCTAGGAAGCAAAGATATGGACAGAGGTATAAACATAGATGTGTATATATGTAAATACATTAATTCGTAAAGATGGAGGTATTGACCTATATACATATATTTATATGACAATTCACTGAGGTAGTGGACAGACTATGGGTCTCTGCTCAAGCCCTACCTGAGTGCAAGAAGACTTTGTTCTAACAACCTGACATTCTGTGATGTTCACCCTCCTGTCACAATCACTGTAGACAGGATGGGTGCATGGGCAGGTATGGTAGGGAAAGCAGATGGTGCCCGGCTATCAAAATATATGGCATCTGGGGTCTTAAAGACCCAAAGTTAAACAGGTGGCCATCTAGCAGAGAAGCGGCAGGCCCATGTGGAGAAAGCACACCAGCCTGTGTGATCATGAGTGTCGATGGGATTGAGTAACAGACATCAGAAGATCCAAAACAAACAAACAAATTGTTGAGAATGAGGAGGGTCAGAGCAGCGACCCACAACCCATCTGTAGACAAGAGAATATCCCCTCACCGAACAGTCACAGAAAGGAATGAGTCAACAAAGGTTCAGTATAGCACTGATAAAACACATAATATTCCTCTGGTTCCTTGTGGTTTCCTCACCCCCACTATCATAACTCCAGTCATGCCTTTCACTGCAGGTTAGACGGGAGCTTGTGAACAGATACAGATAAGGGATAAGAGCTCATGATAACATGGCATCCAGGACAGGAATGGAAGTAGTGATACCAGGAGGGTTGGGGGAAGGTGGGGAGAGGATGGGAGGAAGGGGGAACCAATTGCAATCATTGATAATAATCATTGACACATACACACACACCCTCAGGGGGAAGAACAATGGAAACCATTTATCAAGGGGCCATGAGGGTGAGAAGGAGGAGGGAGGGGAAAAAGAGGAGCTGATTCCAAGGGCTCAAATAGAAAGTAAATGTTTACAAAATAGTGATGGCAACATATGTATAAATATGCTTGATACAATGTGCTTGATACAATTGATGTATGGGTTGTTATAAAAGCTGTAAGAACCCCCAATAAAATTATGTTTTCATAAAAAATAAACTTTAAAAACTCACTGCCACCAAGCCAATGCTGACTCTTAGTGACCCTATAGGACAGGGTAGAACGCCCCTGTGAGTTTCCAAGACTGTATCTCTTTATGGGAGTAGAAAGCCCTTTCTTTCTCTCACCGAGTGGCTGATGGTTTTGAACGGCTGATTTTTCTGTGGGCAGCCCCTTACATGACCACTACACCACCAGGGCTTCAAAAAACCTGTGAATCGTTTTCATGGTCCTTTTTTAAAAACTTTTTGTTGTAAATTGGCTGACAGTTTACAGAGTGGATCCCGTTTTTCCATTCAACAATCCCCATACATTTTGCTTGATTTTATTGGTTGCAGACCCTAGAATGTAACGTAATTTATCCCACTTCCTGCACTTCCTGTTTCATTCCCCCTCTTTCCTAATCCTTCTGAATTATGACTTTGAGTAAATGCTGCCCTTTGAATTCAGATGTTTGATTATTCTAAGATGGGTACACCTTACTGATGTTATAGGGTCACTTAGAGACCTCTGAAATGTTTGGCTGAAAATTGAGCCACAGCGTTGAGTGGCTCAGTGCCAGGTTTGAGGGAGACAAAGAGCCGTAGTCTCAGGGTTCCACCAGTCTCAGTGCAAAGAGTAGCTTGGTCCTCTTAGGATTTTGAGTTTTAGTTCACATTTTTCTCCCACTTTAGCCAAAACCTTCCAATCTGATCCCTTCCAAATTTGACAGATAGTTGGGTATGTGTATTTACCTGTGCTGCAAATATACATCCATGAAAAATTATGAAAACATCTTAGCTAGAAGCGAACACTTTGAGTAAATGAGTCCCTGGGCTTGGGGGTTCAAGACCATGATCTTGGAGGATACTGGACCCTAATGCAGGAGATACAGGTAGGGTTGGATTTTGTGGCCCAGCTGCTGTATCACTCAAGGTGGGGACCAGGGAGGAAAAGTCCATGGAAATCCAACAAAAACAAACAACAGCACAAAAGGGAATCAAGCAAACAGTAGCAAGAAAAACGATAAGGAAAATATTTTTAAATAATAAACAGCATTAGGGAGGTCAGAAAAAGACCAAGAGAATATGGAATAATAAAGAAAACCCTAGAGAAGAAGGGGAGGTCAAACCATGGAAGGGAGGTCAAACCATGGAAGGGAGGTCAAACCATGGAAGGGAGGTCAAAGACGAAATGAGAAAGCTTTTAAAAAGGGAAAGCAGAGATAGACAGAATCTACATAAGCAATGGAAAGAAAGGGGGAGGTGGTGGGGAGGGGGGTGTCTGGGTGGCACCCAGAGAGGAGAACCCTGTGAGAGGCAGGCACCAAGTATGGGGCAAGACCTCTGCCAGCCAAAGAGGTCAGGTGAAATTTGGGTGGTGATGGTGTGATCCGAGGGGGAGTCTAGAAGGTGTCTAGAGTCAGGTTGCCCGGTCTGGAAGGAGTTCTTTCTGGGAGCAGGGCAGCAGGCTGTGGTTGGAGTCCCTGCCTGCCCTAAGAGGTGTAGGCAAGCTGCCTGCCTGACTCTTGGAGTGCTTCAGCTCTGCCTGGTTGGCATTCCATGCCTCCTGACCCGGCGCAGTGTGCACACCGTGCCCCACCCACAGGGCTTACCTGCAACTCTGGGGAGAGCTGGGGCTGAGCAGGGAGGCTGTCCCTGTGCCTCCGGTGTGTCCACTTAGTCTTGGGGGAGTGGAACAGATGTCCAGTCGGTTACCTCGATGAGATTAGACACTGCATGCAAAGATGGAGACAGCTGCGCTGTCTTGGGCCTGTCTTCCCTCTCAGTGCCTTGGTTCAGCTTTTTCTCCCTAGATGGTGTTCCATCCACTTATCCCCGCCCCCTTTGTTTGTGGAATAGCTCACAGACAAGAAAATCCACCTCCTCAAAACCGATATCCCACAAGGCACCTTATATGTGGTTCTCTTTTGTTTTTCTATCTTTTTAATATTCAGAGTTCGAAGGTTATCGTCCGTATCCATCACAATTGGCCTATTGGTCTATTGCTGTAGAGGGTCCGAGTAGCGCGTCCGCCTCGTCCACCATCTTGCCATAAGTCAGTGTAAAATAGTAGTAAAATAATGAGTATAGTTCTGTGTTGTTCTTGTTTGGGGCCGTCTGGTTGCCTCCGGCTCACAGTGACCCATGTACAAGAGAGTGGAACCCTGCCCAGTTCTGCACCATGAGCTCAGTGGCTTTTATATTTGAACCCATTGTTGTAGCCACCGTGTCAGTTCATCTGGTCAAGGGCCTTCCTCTTTTTTCTTCTCCAGGGACTGGTCTCTTCTGGCAACATGTCCAAAGTCCATGAGATCAAGTCTCACTATCCTTGTTTCTAAGGAGCATTCTGGCTGTACTTCTTCCAAGACTGAATTTTTTTTGGGGGGGGCAGTCCACAGTTCTTTCAATATTCAGCAGCAGCATCACAGTTCAATGCATCCATTCTTCTTAGATCTTCCGTATTCGGTGTCTAACTTTCACGTGGATTTGAGGAGATGGAAAATACCACCACTTGAGTCAGGCGTACCTTAGTCCTTAAAGTCTCATCCCTGCTTTTCGAAACTTTAGAGAGTTTTTGTGCAACCGATATACCCAATGCCGTCTGCCATTTGGTCTCTTGACTGGTGCTCTCATGAGCATTGCTCGTGGATCCCAGCAAGATGAAATCCTTGACCACTTCAATCTTTTCTCCGTTTATCATGTGATCAACTGGTTATATACATAGTACAGCTACAGATTAGGTGAAAACTGAATATCCAGAAATGCTTTACTGAATTGCATGATCTTGGATGACAGACACTTTGCTTCATATTGAATACTCCAGTTGAGTTGTGATAGTCCTTTGTTAGAAAACCCAAAAATGGGAATGGATCAAAAATGTTTTTGCAGCAACTAGCATGGGGCCGCAGATAGCATATTATTTTTTTGGTCATGCTGGGGGTGACTCTCCCAGGCCCAAGCCCTTGAAAAACTGCATGCTTTCACCCTTCCAAAGAATTTGTCCTAAATTATACTCTGGGCGTATTTTCTCGAGTCTCTTCACTTGGCGTTGAATGCACTGTGGGTTTATAGCACTGTGAAAATTTGGGTTTCTTGTGGCAAGTAGTGGATATACGTTGGGCTGCTAACCCGAAGGTCCATCCCACCTCCCCACCCCCAACCACCGGTCCCAGTGTTTTCTCCCCTGGATTGTTTATACCACCTATCTTATCTAGATAGGCATGCAGAGACAATAATAAGCACAAAATCAAGACAGTGCAAAAGTAAACAACAAAACAGAGCAACAATAAACCCAATGACAAAAAAGAAAGGAAAATGTATATATACTTCCAGGTCTATTTGTTGACCTTTAGGGTTGTTTTCCAGTCGTGTCTGCTGGGATTTCATGCCCTAGACCCAAAATCAATCCTTGGTATTCCCCAGGGACTTCCTTACTTTGCTCTCCTTGCTACTCTGTTATATACCCTTAGCGTTTTCCCAAGTGTGGTGGGGTCAGATCAGGTACAAATTCCACACTGTGCCTCCAATGTTGTCCCTCATAGTGATATGGGTCAGTGAGAGATGTCTTGTGGTGGGGCCACCTCTATGGTCTCTCTGAGCATTGACTTCTCTGAGCAGAAATATCATCCTCAGGGCTTGGTGGGCCAGGATATGTTCCACTCTCTCTCCTTTCCTCTCTGTTTGTACCTGTGTGCTCTGATCAGATGCGCCCCTCTCCCTGAGCTATAGCTTCAGTGTTGTCCTCCGTAGTGCATTCTTCTGGGAGGGAAAGGTGGGGGCATGCGTTGTCTACATAGTTGGGATTGGGGACTACCCCACAGACCTCTCTGTTGGTTCCCTGCTTCGTGCCGGTATGTTGCCTTCATGACTTGGCGCACCATATCTTCTTCCTCTCCTCCACCATAGAAAACTTTCATTTCGGCACTTCAGTCTAGAAATGATCATAGAACACCATTACTGAGTTCCTCCTGCAGGTAGCACAGTGCTGAACTGTAGGATGCTTGGATCCTAGATGGGAGGATGAAGGGATGTCGACACTCAAATCCTCACGCACACAGAGGTTAAAATCTAACAAACCCTCATGCAGATTGAAACATGGAGGACAAAGCTTAAGCAATTTGCAGCCCAGGTAGAAATTTTAAATCAGAATAATGGTTACTGAGGAAAAAACAAACACTGTCTTTGTGCCCTGATGTAGAATTTAGAATCAAGAGGGGCCAGAGGTAGAAGGACAGAGAACTGTTAGACTACAGACAAGTTCGGGAAAACATTTCTGCCATAGATCGAGAAATACATGTGTATGTTTTTTCCTTCTTTCCAGGGGAAGGGGTGGGAAAATTAAATTTAAAAACATCTAATGTATCATTTGTCTTGTAAACTTTGAACTCAGTATTCCTGAGAGGAAAACACTTGGTGGTCATGATTAAATATTAATTGTTAGAGATCACTGTAGCAAAGATCTTCAGTCAGGTTGGAGCAGCTTTTAGGAAACCAATTACACCGTGAGTTATGACAGGGAAGTTGAAGAAGCCACCCAGGGAAAATGTTAACAAATTCAAGTCCCTTCACCCGGCGGAATTTTTGCAGGGAAATCTGGCTAACTATCTTATTGAAACTATGATAGCAATAAAATGTAGATCCTTGTGCTAGCCTTTAAGAATTGGCATAAAGAAAAAGCTGGGAGTATTAAAACTGCAAAGTATCTTCCTTTTTAGCAAGCATTTCATTTCTAAACCTTAATTATTTTATTGAAAGAAAAGTATAACTTAGAAAGAAACATTAAATTTACAGTCAACAGGAAAATTTACTTACATAGAAACAACAAAAATATTAATACATAATTGGAGAGATAAAGGTAGTTTTTCCATATCGTGTTAAAACACAAATGCACACTCAAATTCGCTGCCACTGAGCTGATTCTGACTTGAATCAACCCTGTAGAATAGAACAGAAGCCCCCCCCCCCAAAGTTTCTGAGATTGTTAATTTTAAGAGATCAGACCACCTCATATTTCTCCTTCCAAGGGGTTAATGGATGAGAACTACTGATCTTTCAGTTGGCAGTCCAACACTTTAATCCCTGGGCTACCAGAGCCCCTTCATTGTCTATTCAGTATCTAGTCATATGTAGGGGATGTAAAATATTTTTGTGTAGAGTGTTCTTTTCAGGCTCATTTCACTAGTCATACTCCAATTTAAATATGGTAGATTGTGCCAATTTTTTTAAGACAAATAATATTGGAACTTGAAGACATATTAGAGTTTAACCTGTTCATTTTCCATAATAAAAAATGCATGACTTAACGATGACTAAAACAAGAATTTTAAAGACTAGTTCTCCTAAATATGTATGTACCTGTTAACAGAACATTAAAATACATGAAGCAAAACTTGACAGAGGATGTGAAAAATTAGGCAAGTCCATAATTATGGTTTGATTTTCAACATTCTTCTTTCAGTAAATGAGAACGGAAACCTGCCGTTGAGTCCCTTCTGAGTCACAGAGGCCCTCCTCAACAGAGCAGAGTCAGTATACAGCAGGCAATCAACAAAGACTCGAGCAAAGCTACTAGCAACTAGACAAAATTGATGTTTATAGAACATATCCCCCAAGAACAGTAGATCAAACCCATGTTCAACTACACATTGAAAAGATAGGCTATTTTCTAGACCACAAAACTAATAATATTGCATTTCTTTCACTACCATCAAATGAATGCTCAGTCATTGGTAGGTGTCTGAGAGTGTAACTGTTACGAGAGTAGAAAGCCTAGTCTTCCTCCCTCGGAGCTGCTGGTGGTTTCAAACTGCCATCCATTCACATTGCAGCCATCACTACTCCAGGACTCCGTAACAATACATTTGGAAGGATTGAATTATACAAAATGTGTTGCCTGAACACAACAAAACTAAATTAGAAGTCAGTAACAGAAAACTAGCTGGAAATTCCCCAGGCTGTTGGAAGTCAAATAGCATATGTCTAAGTAGAGATCAAAAGGAAAATTGACGGTTGTTTCTTAGCTACATGAAAATAGATGCATGATGTATCAGAGTTTGTAGGATTCGGCTAAAGGAATGTTTAGAAGGAAAGTTACACACTTACATGCTTGGATCACAAAAGGAAGGTTTCAGATCAATGACCCAGGCTTCCACACCGGTCAACTAGAAACTAAAGAGCTTATTAAAACCAAAACGGGCAAAAGCAGAAGACAAGAAATAGTAATAAGTTGAAATCGATGAAATAAAAAGCAAAAACAGAAGACCAGTGGAAAAAACTGGAACCTTTGAAAAAAAATCAGTAAAAATGGAAAGCTTCTAGCCAGACTTATCAGAATAAGAATATATTGCTGGCCAATATCAAGAAATGAATCAATTTTGTTTTAGAAATTTAAAGCCATGTCTGTCTTCGGCAGAATGAGCCGCAGCTCTGTATTTTTCATCCATCCTGTGCTCAGGGACAATGTGTGTCCCTCATTACACATAGGTTCCAGTGAGATAGTAAAACCTGCATCTTTCTGCCTATCCTCTCATTGTCTCTCTCTGTGTAGGCATCGTGAACAAAATCTGAGTCTCTTTGCTTTCCCTTATTTTCTTATTTCTCCTAATCATCAAAGCATCATTCAGATTAAAACTTCTTTCATACTTTACATCAAAATGAAGATTAAGTGGAGGTTACTAGCATTGGTGCACCTGTCCTTTCCATTGCACATCTTTCAAATTCACCCACATCCTTAGTATTTCTCATTTGAACTACAATAACTGGCTCACTTGCCTCTATTTGCCCATGTCATCCAATGTAAGACTACTCTTTAAATACAAAAGGACAAAATACATATCCTATTTAATCCAGAGATCCTGCAGTAGATAACTTCTATTTCCTTATGAAATCTTGATAGTGAGAATTAAATATTGATTGGTTAAAATCCTTCATTTAAATAGACCTTAGCTCCCCTTCAATACCTGAAAGTTGATCTTTGATCATCTAAGGATTATGTCCATGTGTTTAACTCACAATAAGTTCTTCTTCTATGAACATGTATCTTGTTTGTTTTTGCCTTTCTCTTGCATTTGTATACATTCATATATAACAAAGAAATAAAATATAAACATGATACAGAGAATACCACTGATTCATCAGATAACCATGTGTGTTAGGCCAGCTTCACTGGAGAAACAAATCCAGAGACACTCATGTATGCGTGAGAGAGAGCTTTAGATCAAAGAGTAATTGTATTTTAAGAAAACATCCCAGCCCAGTCCAGATCAAATCCATAAGTCCATGTTAGCCAATATGTTCAATATTCATCCAAAACTCCTTCTTCAGACTCACAGAGTCACATGTGATGATGCAGAATGCAGGAAGATCAAGATTGGTGGGTGCAAAGTCTTGTGGTTCCAATGGCGATGGAAGCATCGCAGCACTGACGTGGGTCTCTACATGGCTCCTCAGCTCTCTGATTGTGGCTCTTCCATAGGAAGGTGAAGGTGAAGCAGAGAAGAAGGGGGGGAGGCATCAAGATTGAGGGAAGGCTTATTAACAACATGTGGTACGCAGATGACACCACCTTGCTTACTGAAAGTGAGGAGGACCTGAAACACTTGCTGATGAAGATCAATGATAGCTGTCAGTGTGGACAACTCAATGTCAGGCAGACCCAAATCCTCACAAGTAGATCAACAGATAACATCATGATACATGGAGAAAAGGCTGAAGTTGTCAAGGATTTTGTCATGTTTGGATCTGCATCAATGCTCGTGGAAGCAGCAGTTAAGAGATTGAAAGATGCATTACATTAGGCAGATTTCCTGCATGACTTGAACTCATATAGTGGTAAATAAGCCCCCAAAGAAAATAATTTAAATTGGGGATTGGTGCTCAACGATGAAATGGTAGAGGATGGTCGATGCATTGAGAAAAACCTTATGAGTGCCATGGACCAACTAAAAGGCAAACTGATGTGTTTTGGAAGAAGTAAGACCAGAGTGCTACTTAGAGGCAAGAACGGCAAGACTTGGTCTTACGTATGTAGGATATATTGCCAGGAAAGCCCAGTCCCTAGAGAACAACATCCTGTTTGATAAGGTGGCGGGGCAGTGAAATGAGGAAGGCCCGCACAAGAGGGGTTGACACAGTGGCTGCATCAGGGGGCTCCGGCACAGGAGCAGTTGTGCGGATGGTGCAGTGTTTCGTTCCCCGGAGGGTCATTGCCGTCTAGAGGGCACCCAACAACACTATCCACGTTTCAATCTTGGCCTCAACATCACCCCCAGAAGGGCTTTATCTGGACTGCCCTCTGAGTGTGATTTTTTCCCTATTATATCCCATTCTTATCATACTTCTTATTTAAACTGTATGTTGTGTACTTTATTGGTTTATTGCCTTTCTCTCCTGCTGCCCCCACGGTTTCACGAGGGAAGCTAGGGCTGCGCTCACCATTACCACAGCGTCTTGTTTGTTCTCTGCCTAGCATATAATATGTCCCCCCAAAATTATTATTGAGGTAATTATTGAGTGAGTGAAAGAAAGAAAAAAAAGAAGTCTATTATATAATTAGAAAATAGTCATTAGGAAAAATAATTTTACTATGTATCAAAAATATATTAAGATACCTTTTTAAAATCTCTTTAATATGTGAAAGTTTTAATCCCCATTTAAGCTTGGAGAAGAGAGACCTTTTCCATGTTCTTCCCGTGCGCCCCACCCCTCCACCTCCCCTGGGTCTGTGTATTAAATATTTGCTGAATGAAAAAGATGATGAAGCAAACAAAGTAAAAAACCTCACTACTATGGAGTAGATTTCAAATAATGGTGGTACTGCAGGACAGAGAGCAACTGCCACCTTTTGATTTCTTAGAGTTTAAGTTTCAGGAACAGACAGCCTCATCTTTCTCTCACGGAGTGCCAGTGGATTTGAACCCCTGACCTTGTGGTTAACAACTCAGTGCACAGCCTGCTATGTCAACAGGGATCCTTGAGTAAGAGGATTAATATCACCATTATGGAATAAGCCGAGCTAAATGTATTAAACATTGAATTGTTTTTACTGGCATGTTTATCTACTGATAGATATTAGTTATAAGAAATAATTGTAAATATAGAGAAGATTTAATGTTTAAAGATATTTTGCTTATTGTTATTCTTAGCAGTAAAATACCATAATCTGCCCTCACATCTGGTAAGGTGACCATTGGGTAACGTATAGTGTGTCCCCCACATTGTACGGGAGGCGCCCTTCATCTCAACATTATGATATTAAGATGGTTCCAAAGTACTTACATTATGAATGCAAATACATCACGAACACAGCGTTTTAAACCTTGTGTTCAAACTTTGTACATAGAATAGAATGATTGGGGAAAAAGATGTCATGTGGCTGTGGGCGTGAGTGATCTCCTCTTCTTTTTCTTCTCTGTCTTCATGCTCATCTTCCTCTGTGGTGCTTTTTGTTTTTTAACTACGCACATACTTTTTACAAGGATTGTATTTACATTGAATTGGTCATGGCAACATGGCTTGTATTTTAATGTTTGGTTTCCATTTTAGTACATTTAAGTGAATCCTGGTTCTTACATTTTATAACCACTGAATCTGCTCTCTCTCTCTCTTAGGATGACAAGCTTGCTCCTGAAAGTTCTCACGCTCATGGGTTAGATCACTCATTCTCTTGGCAGGACCATGGAAGCTTCCTGTCTAGTCCACGATTTTCACACTTGAACTGTAAGTAATGAAGCCCAGCACCAATATTTTAACTGGTTTTCAGAAAGTGCAACTCATGGAAAAAATTATGCATATGGTCAGTGGATGTTAGTAATGTTCACATTGTGAGTTTTTGGAAAAAATTCATTGTGAATTACACAAGGCGTGGCCTTCAAAAAAGTTTGAGGGGAAGTGGAATTTTAAAAATCATGGAATTTTTCCATGAATTTTTTGAAGCTCTACCTTTTTACAAATAATACCTCTAAATACCTTTTGTAGTAGTGCACAATCTAGTAAAAAAACACATGGAATTCATTCAGGAGAATTTAAAATAAATCAGCTGAAGCAGAAGTCTTAATGAAGCATTTTGTTTGGTGATTCCTAGTCATGCTGGATGAACAGATACAGGAAGTCGGGTATTATCATAACGAAATCCAAATCATCCCACAGTGAAAAAGATCTGCCTAGAACCTTCAGGGATCTTGTGAAATGAATGAGGCTATTATTGTCTAGATTTCACTCTGTGAGTGCTCAGTATTTGTTGATAAAATATCATACGGAATTACACGGGGTGAGTCCAACCCTAATTGTCCTCCCTCATCAGGTTTCAGCTTTGCTGTAGCTGGATTTACCATTTTCAATGGAGGCTGATCGGGGCTGTATTTTTTTTTCTCTAAAGGCCTTCTGGTTACAGTAATTTGGGGAGTGATTTGTCATGTGAGTGGTTTTGATTCTCTTCTCCACCCAAAAATGAAATCCGGGGGACTGTGACAATGCCCAGGTTGTTCACCACTGTTTCTTCATATGTTGATAGTTCTTTGCACACAGTAAGAGCTCAATTAATATTAGATAGATATGTGTATTTTTTTTAATTTCAAAGTCCACTTTTGTCCAAACCTTTGAAGCCCAAATGGATTCTTACTTAGATAAGTATCACTTGAGTTTGCCCCAGTCCTGACAAGCTTATACATTAAATTGTGTAATCCGGCCATTTAAAAGAGTAGGTTGCTATTAAATAAAGTACCAAAATAAGCTACAAGAAGTAGGTCAAATCCAAGAATGATAACTTTCAGTTTTGCTGATCTATATTCATGGATTCATTCAATAAATATTTATGACTTTTTGATAAATGGTTTGATTTTCATTATATCATGATTATTTTTATTCTAAAAAGGAAGCGTTTTCTCTTTCCTGCCCCAATCGTTTGACCAGGGGTTTTGTGTCTGCATCAGCGCTCTGCTATTCTAGTCTGGCAGGTGCTTTTCACCTGCCAGATCATTCCTCAAGTTGGTTATGGGACCTTAGACTAGGATATGCCTGTAGATCACATTTTTTGCCTTTCACATTGGGCAATGAAAAATTATCTCCGGGCCTGGTAAACCGAGGGTCTAGGGAAATATAGGAGGGGAGGGCCGGATTTAGCACGGCCGATGCCAAGTGTTCCATCTCATGATACATTCACGACTCCTACAGAAACACTGCACCCTGACGGGAGGTCTAAGGCTATTCAGGATGGTCACTCTGCCTCCTAGGAAGGCACTGAGAAGGAAGTGGTTAGAGGACGTCAGGGGAAAAACACTAAGGTGTTTGGATTTTATTTAATAATGTGGTAGGTAGTGTCAAACAACACTGTACTCAGCTTTCCATTCGGTAGCATTTTATGGGCAGCTGTGGCCATTACTCTTCATTAGAAACTCCTCCTCACAGGCAGCCATACGCTTGCTACATGAAGTCACCAGTGGGTTGAGCAGCAAATCAAGTTAAATAAGAGTAGGAAGAGGTATGTGAGAACATAATTTTAGATTTTAAAAAATACCTCTTACAGTTTATATTGTAAAATCTGGCCAGAAAATGTCACATAAAATCAGAATTCTCTATTAAATCAAGGAAGCTACCTTCTAACTTATTATTCTTCTTTGGATACATTCTCAAGCATAACCTTTTTGAAATTGAATCTCATCACTTCCTTATCACTAATCATTTTTAAGTGATTTAATTTATGTCTTATTTATTCTTATTTGCTTTTCTGATAACCCTTGGATTTTCTGTTCCTTTTTCATAATGTGGTATATTTGAAGTTGGAAAAAATAGGATCACCTCTGGACAATTCCGTTTAGTTGGAGAAACTATTCTATAATTTCTTTTCAGTCTCGCTTTAAACCTCCCAAACTAAAAAAGAGAGATCAGACCCCCCAAAAGAAAAAAATGTAGCCTACAGTAAATGTCAACAACAGAACAAAAAAAAAAACCTTTAAAAAAATTACCATTAATGCCCTTAGTCATGTAAGAGAAACATTGCCTCCATTAAATAGGAGCATGGGTCTATGAAACAGGAAAAAATTAACATAATTGCCATAAAACAAAGCAGAAACATTCACTGCCTTTGAGTCCCTTCTAACTCAGAATGACCCCATCAGAGAGACCAGAAATGCTCCTCAGGGCTTCCAATACCACATGTACTTACAGGAACAGACAGCATTCTCATTCTCGTACAGAACAGCTAGTAGATTTGAACTGCCAACCCCGTGCTTGGTCCCTCCAATGCTTAACAGACTGTACCACCAAGAATCCTTATAATTGCCAGGAGGAAGATAAAAAGAGAATGGTCAGAACAAAAGTTGAGGAATCCCAGTAAAAGTAGAAGAAAGGGACAAAAGAATAAAAGAGAACAAATAAATTAATAAGATCCATCTAGGAGTTGGACAATACGAGAGAAAAAAATTCTTCATAAGATCAATCCGTGAGGGACAATACCTGATTACCAAGAGATGCAAGAATGAAGAAAGAACAGAGCAGAGGACCTGCAGTGTCCGCATTTGAGATAGCCAGCCGGCAAATAGCCGCTGTCCAGTTGCCATCTGAGATTTTTCTTCATTCTGTTTCTGGTATCGGTTGCCTCCTTCCTGCCTCCTTTAAGGCTCCCTCTTTCCTGAAGGGGCGGGAAATGTTTTCAGATTTTGTATTTCTGGAAGTGAATGTTTTCTACCCATAAGAAATTGAGGGTTTGGCTATAGCGTTTTAGGTTGAACATGGATTTCTACCCATTGCCATGTTCCCATTACCCTCCAAAATCCGTGATGGCTGTTGCAAAGCTGTATGTAACATCCAGTTCCTGTTCCCTTAAAGTGCTCATGTCCCCTTCCTGCCCTTCTCTGGGATCTTTGAGGGACTTCTCTTTAATCCCAGTGGTTTTTGTGATGATGGGTGTATTAGTCCGGAAAAACTAGGGAAACAAATCTACAGAAACTCAAATATGTACAAGAGTGAGTTTTATATCAAGGGTAAGCATACATTAAGAAAGCATCCCAACCCAGTGCTGCTCAAGCCCCTAAGTCCAACATTAGTCCAAATGTCAGACACCGATCTACAAAGTCCTCCTCCATCTCACAAAGCACAGGCGATGACGCCGACTGCAGGAGGAAATCCAAAGCAGTAAGCGTGTAAGCAAGCGTCTCAGTGCTGGCAGGGGTCTCCACACGGCTGCTCCTGCACCGGGGGCTGCATCAGGGTAGGTCCATGTGGCTTCTCCTCGGGGTTGTCTTGTAAGAAGTGAGTCTTGCCAGCTGAAGCAGGGAACTGGCTAAAGCAGCTGCACCCTGCTCTGACCATCACAAAGCCAGAGACCTAGAATGGTGAGGCTCATTGAGCCATTTATCTCTCAGCCCGTCAAGTAACCCCACATGTGTTTATCGGCCAGGTTGGCACAATAAACCTTAACAGTCCCAATGGGCTTCATAGGATTTCCCTTGCTGCCTATCACCTGGGCCGTGTTCATCTAGACACTCTGAAGCTTCAGTTCTCCAAGACTGAAGGAAGGTATGACAAATTCCACCAGAAAATTTGGCTAAATGTTCCAGTCAGTTTGGGAGAAGGGGACAAAATACTCAAAATACTGACAGACAATAAAATAAATTTGAGCACTCTGAAAAAACTACCATAGCTATATGGCCTACCTGACTGAGCAGTAAGAAACAATTAAGGGGAACCATGGGGGGTGAGGGTGGAGCTAATGGAAAAAAAACTCAACAACTTCAAAACATGGGTTGATTAATAACCTTAAAAAAAACCTCACCTCCACTGAGTCAAGTCCAACTCATAGAGGCCCTAGAGGACAAAGTAGAACAGCCCCAAGGATTTCAGAGTCTAGATTTATGAGGGCAGAAAGCCTCATCTCCCTCCCAAGGGTGGCTGGTGGTTTCAAACTGCTGGCCCTGTGGTTAGCAGCCCAACACTTAACCCCTATGGCACCGTGGCTCCTAGGTGGGTGTAAAGAGGAAGAAAGGAAGCATTGGAGATAGTACACTTGTAGGTTTGTGGGAGCCATGTTGATATATAGGTAATAATAAAATATCAACCCCCCCCCCATTTAGCTAAAAATTCAGATGTAACTATACTGGGAGGACAGGGGGAGAATTATGTGGGCATGGATAGATAGTCTCTAAAAATGATAAATCAGAAAAATAACAATATAAGCATTTTTAAAAAGAACTGGAGTAAAGATAGAAAATATAACTGAAGAAGTGCACTGTGGCTGACTCAGGGCAGCAGGACTCTGGGCTTGGGAGGGATGGGGCACAGAGACTCCTGTTTTTATAAATTTATACCAAATAACTCCTTGGTATTCTTTGGCTGAAAACTTTTATTTTACAGAATAAGTCCTACTTTAATTTCTGACGAGCAAAAGTTCAATTTCCTCATTTTTCCGGGTTTAGAGTTTAGCGTGGTGGAGACCTGGTGACTTGGCAAGGAAAGACCCAGAGGTCCCAAGGTAGACCCGAGTTTCTGAGCACAAAGAACCTAGCACCCTGCTCCTCCAGTCGAGGTTTGAAGTCGATGATACCCTTTTGTCCATGCGAAGATGCCAGACCCTTCATTCTGCTGACTTGGATGCCTGCTCATCGGGCAACAAAATAAAATGTAGAGTCCCAAACCATGGAAAACACAAAGGAAACGGGAAAAGGCTGCATAATTTGTGGTCCCTGAAATGACCCAGCATTAATGAAAGTTTGTTTTGAACAGTAATTTATGTCAGGCTGATATAGTTCAGGTCAATTCAAGAAAAGGTAGATTCCTTCTGCCAAGAAGGAGGAAAGAAATGTATAAATTGTAAGTTTATATTACCATTGGAAATAGAAACAAGAAATCCATTCTTTAGAGCCACGGTCACTACCAAATTTATCCTGGCTGGCTGGCCGTAATGGCCGTGATTCAGGCCACTCTGCTAGAAGACTTGGATTCCATTGCCTTCGGCCTGTAGACAGTGGGGGCTTAGTAAGAGAGCCTTATAATGTCAGCTTTTGAAACTGTCATTTTTACTTTTTATAAGAAGTGACTGACCACCAGTCTCCATGTATCGCTTCTTTTAAGCTAAAGGAGCACCGCGCCAGGACAGGGCCTGCACTCACGGGCCGGGGCCGGGCAGGGCTGCAGTGAAGTCTATTGTAGTCAGATGACTTCCTGAAATCTTGAGCCCTTGGAGACGAAAATGCTGCATATTTTCGAAGTTCAGTGTCTCTTACATTTAAAAAAATAAACACACATTGCAATTTTTCCTTAAGTCTAAAGTAGTTCTAAAAATCAAAGTGGTTTTGTTTTTTTTTCTAATTTGTGTGGTTATCTCAAGAAGGAAGGACTATGATTTTTCAAGGAAGGAGAAAAAACACCGACATTATCCAAGGATTACTCTGGGCATCTGACATGTGGATTTTGCAAATTAGTACAACTCAGTCATTTTAGGAAAGCATGTCCTTGTAAAGTTGCTAGAACAATTGTGCACGTCTAATCACCTAATCTCAGTTTACAGTGCTGTAGAGAGAGGCGTTAGGGCCCTCAAATGGCTTTAAGGTGCCTTTAGTGGGCGTTCAAGTTCCTCAGATGAAAAATAATTTACCCATACCAAGAATAGTTCTACGGCGTACTTCAATGTCCACCAAGCCAACTGTGAATAGACACTCGTGTGTAGTCTGTCCTCAAACTTACAGGATATGGTGCCAAGATTTACGGCAACTAAAACTTTGGGGAAGTGATAAGATAACTGCTTCTTGTCTGCTCAAGGATTTGTGTATTCCATGAAAGTATCATCTTTCCATCACTCTCATTTTATAGGCTTATTCCGTGTTAAGATTTTTCGGGGATTTTGAACTGGCTAAGTAAGGGTCAGTCCTTATAGCTTGATGGGGCACCTAGAAAATAACAAGTGGCCACCTCTTCAAAAGCCCTTCTTGAATCTATTCCACTGCCCAAGCACACGGTTCTGGTGGTGGCTGCAGTGAGCAAGGCAAAACAAGTCACATGGACCCAGAGTGGTAAATAAGCCCGCAAAGAAAAGAATTTAAATTGGCGGTTGGTGCTACAAAGGTGAAAAGGATGGCTAGACCAGGGTCACTACTTTAAACTGATCATTCAGAGGATGTGACCAAGCCTGAGTGAGGAGGAGAACCTGCAGAAAGGATAAAGACGCTAGAGAGGAAAGAGGCTGGGTCTGCTAGAGGGGCAAGTAATGAGTGAGGGGAAGTGAGGCCTTAGATACAGGCTAGGAGGGGTCTAAGTGATTGACCTTTGAGAAGATGGTTCTGCCAGGCTTGTGGCGAGGAGCTCACCGGGGCAAGCGTGCCAGCAGGACGGGAAGACCAGTGGCTTGGGCCAGGATGAGGGCAAGGGAGGTGTGAGGAGACGCAGAAAGCGTCGGGTGACTTTGCCGTGAAGTTTCTGAATCATCAGAACTTATGAATGGCTGGAACAGGCAGTGGGAAGGTCAAGAGCACTTCAGGTTTGAGAAACTGGGCAGACCAAGAAGCCCCAGAGATGGACTGCCTGCAGCGAGTCAACATCAGGAGGGAAGATTGCACATCAGCAGGTGGCAACAGGCATCTGGACCCAAAGGAGAAGTAAAAGGTAGTCGACAAATAGTAGTACACCTGCGTTTCCAGATCCAGCCTCAGCTTCTTTCGGTAGAACAAAGACTCTTGTATAAAAGAGAAGCTCCTGAGCTCTATCCCTCACATCCTGTGTGTGCACATGTGTGTTGCTTGTAACATAGTGTAGTGGCAAATACATCTTCAGCTCTTAGAGACTCTTTCCAAAAAGCTTTAAAGTGTTTTTGACAATCGAGTATGGTCCTTGTCTTTATTTCTACATTGAACATCTACTAGTCCCAGAGAATTTTAATTATAGAAAACTAGATAAGCACTATAATTCATTCATTATATTCCGAGCAATGGTTGGCTGTTTTTGGTTTTTTTTTTCTGCTCAGGGTGTGCATTCACCTATGTTTATTTTGTCTGTCTTCTTACCTTACCAGCATTTGCGAAGAGAGCTATGTCTCTGGATTCAGTTTCCATCAAGGAAGACCCCCCAGGTTTGACAATGAGCGAGAGAAGTCCACAATCCAAAAAGGAGGAGCGTCAGAACAAAAGAAGCAACATCTAGTTAGTTGCCTGGCGTTCGCCTTTCAAGGATTACAGCAGATCTGTTTGCTACGATTCGGTCCCGATTGTCTTGCAGACAGACTCACCTGCAGCTTCAGAATGAACCAAACATTGACTACGATTATAAAGTGGTTGGTCTCTATGGACAGCATGCATTAAAGCAATCCAACTGACACCGGCTGGGTGACGAGCCACGGACTCGCTGGCAACCTGCAACAGCAGAGAAAGTATATCGTTCACTGGGTATCTTTCTTTTGTCAGGTGTGGTCCGGTCACATCTTCTTGACCAAAATGTGGATTTATAATCGAGGTCTTTAAAAAATTACTGGGTAAAGAGGAGGAAAATGAGTTCCCCTTGAGGCGAAAGTTGCCAGCACTTTAGAGTCAGGGACATTTATTATAAAATAGGTTTTTAAAAATGCTCTCTCCCTAATAAATTATCATGTGTTATAACATGCCATGGAGATACACATATATATAGTATTAGTCCACTTTATAAATACTCAGGATTGTTACACCCATCATCTCAAAAGTGTGTTACTAAGTTCAGTGTTTGAAATTGTTTTCTAATCAGCCATTTTTAGTGTCAATAAAGAATTGATAAATGTTCCCTGAATTGTAATGGACTATAAAGAATTCATAGCATGATTTATTTATTTGTCTTTTGGGGGCCAAGTGCACTGCTGCGATCACTTCGCTCATGCCCTGGACCATCTTTGGCTAACTCGGAACAAAATCATCAGCCCAAACTCCTGTGTCCACAAGATTCGCTCTGCGGGAATGCTTGTGTGGTTTGGTACTGTGTTTCTGCTTTCAGAACCTCAGTTTTTCTCAACCTGCAGGTGCTTTTAAGAACTTATGCCTCTCACATACTGGCTGAGCCCTGGAGAAGATTTTATATAAAATGCAAAACAATGAAAAATACCCAGCCATTGAATCCCATGGTGGAACGTGTCCACACAGAGAAGGACAATAAAGCAATGAGCTCGGTGCAGTGGTGCATCACTGTGTCTGTTCCAGTGGCCATGCTTGTTAGCTCTCTCCCATCTCATAAAGGTTCACTCTCGGGATATTTTCTCTGCCTGGGTATATGTGAATTACAAAAGAAGAAGGAAATGGCTCTCATTCCATAAACTTGAATGGAACAGTTACAACCCAAAACAGAGATGTTTCGTATTAAAAGTCACACACAAGCATCGGGAGCTTGGGCATAGTCTAAATAACCTCTAGGGACCAGCAGTGCATGTTCCCATTTATCCGTTCCCATAACCTTTGATTGGGTCCCACTATATGCCAGATATTGTGCTGGGGGTGGGGGTGGGAGGGCAGAAGGCTGAGAGAGGAGACAGAAACAGGTTCCAACGTTGGTACTAGGCAGCACTGGAAACAGGATTTCTCCAAGCTGTTCAGGTGCTAGTGGGCATCCTGGAGCTTTAGTAGGAGGAGCACAATTTGAAAGGGCAGGTCCCAGTGGTCGCAATGCGCATAATCTATTAACACTCTAGACGAATAGCTGGTATTTGGAGAAATTACTGCAATGTCTCCATTGGTATTTGGGGCAACTGCATAGTATATTTATCTCCTTGGAAAAATGACAAACAGAAGGAAATAACAGATTTTGTTTGAATCCTAAGGATCAAAGGAAGGTAAATAGATTTTCCTTTATGAATTAGTACAAATGTCCTGCATCTGTGACTATTATCAAGACTAGGGAGACTTGAAGGATTCAGGGGATTCATCTTTTGGACTTGGGAAATCCTTGAAAACATAGTCTCTTGTGATTTTACAACTGACTGGGGAGGGAATCTTTTAGAAGACCTTTAAATCTGAAAAAGAATTAAAACCATTGTGCTCTGCTAGTCAGTATCTTCGACTACTATTGGATGAACGAAGGCCTTTGACTTTAAATATCGACCACAGAAGAACTTCAAAGGCAAAAGTCAGCGTTCTTGTGAGCAGCAATTTTTTCAAAATCCCTTGGCCCTCTGCTGACATGGAAGTGAATCCAGCGACCTGTCTCCTCTGAGATTTGTCTTCTCTCTCACAGTCTCACTATGCTTGAATGGAAAATCCAAAGGAATATTAAGGCAACACTAATAAGTTGATTTACACCTTTCAAAGCCATCGCCATTTTCCTTTGCTCCCTCCTTTGGCAAGATCGCCTCCACGAGATGGTTATCAACCTTATTTGGGTTGTGGCTGGTTAGCCATCTTGCGTGGGGCACTGGGACCTGGTACAGGAGAAATGTCATTCTGTACTGCATCTGGTTCAAGACTTCCTTTGAAGATTGGCCTCTTTGGTGTTAGTGATTTGATTTTTCTGGCCATCTTTCTCCTTCAACACACTACACTTCCCTTGAAATGTCTGAAGGCCACAGAGGAGAAGTGTAACTGAGGGAGATCTGGCTAAATGTTTTCCCCATTAGCTAAAGTCAAAGTATTTCCTTGACTAGGTGTGACATGAAAACCAATTGGTTGTGTAACTAGATTCAAAACATAGTAACAGTTTAGTGCCTTTCAGAAGGAAAGTCAAAACAATATATGAATCTTATGCATCCGGACTGCCAGACAACCTGCTTTTCTTTTTACTGTTACTATTTTACTATATATCTTTATGAATAAAACAATCAAATCGATAGCTTCATAAAATAACTGTACATATGGCATTTTGATTTAAAGGTTATATCGATAAAATTGCCTACCCCACTTCCTAGGAAACCATCTATTTTTCTGAATTTTTTCAACTGTAACGAATCCATCTTTCTATTTTGAACCTCAATTCTGTGGTGTCTAATGTCAAACTACCCAATAATCGCGGGCTTACTTATGTTTATTTATCAGTCTGTAAGGAGCAATTTCACATTGTTTTGACCACATCAAAGACTCTTTTTGTAGGTCTGGCTGACATCTGTCTCTCTCAAACCCACAGCACCTTCTTACAGAATCAAAATCTCTTCTCAAATGTATCCTCCTAGATAGAAGAAGGGTAGCCAACTAGAAAGGTAAGCCCTGGCTTATTTGTGCTTACTTTGTCGTAAACATTTCACTTGTTTTCCATAGTTTTTCATTCAACACCCCGTGCTGCTGAGTTGATTGTGACTCACAGCAACCGTACAGGATACGGCAGAACGAGAGCCGCCCGGGCTGTGGGTCTCTGTGGAGGCATCTTTCTCCTGCGGAGGGGCTGCTTGGTTTGAAGGGCCGACCTTTGGGTTGGTTAGCCAAGCACTGTCCTCACTGTACCAGTAGGATTCCTGTACTGCATCAAAGGCATGGTGAAACCCAGGTGACGTTTTCACTAGAGATTATTAAGGACGAGTAAAGCCACGCCTACTTTGCTTCTTGGATCATCTGCTCCTGGTGTTCCTTAAAGATTCACAGTAATCCTGTTACATGTTTCCTAATATATATTGACTCATCGTTAAAGAGCATTCATTAGATTAAATGGGATCAAAATGTTACATATAATGAAATGGTATATTTACTTAGAAAGCCTCCGTACTTTTTTTTTGAGACGTCAATACCTCCAGTGGGTTTACTTCAGATTTGTTCTGAAATAAATACATCCTATGGCAGGCAAGAATGTGAGTGGTCGGTCATTTTCGAAGTCGTTCCACTTCCAAGGTCCTTCTACCACCTCTCCAAACAAACGAGGCCAGGGTTTTCTCTCAACTTCAAACAGACAGTTTGTGATGTCTGTGGCCTTCAGATGAGGAAGCTGTCCTCACGAAAGCATCTGGTTTTCTTGGATCAAAACTAAACCATCAAAATAAAGCTGGAAAATAAATTTGGGAAATGTTTGTATTTAAAAGCACTTCATGCACCAATGTATGATAGGAAAATAATTTACATGTTTTAACTTTCAAATTCTCAAAGGTTTAGCAATAATAACCAATCAACGTATCCCTGTTTGAGAAAACAAAAATTCAAACCAAGAAAAATGCCATTTAGTTTCATCTCTTTTGTAAAACACAACACATCCAGTTTACAGCTGGGAGAAATGCTTACACCTCGAATCGGAACTTTCAGTTCCAAGTCCAAACAATGCCAGGGAATTCCCTCTGGTCTTTGATTAGAAGCAGTATAAGCCAGTCTACTCTGGAAAAAACAGACCGACCTTCAAATGCTAGCCTCTCTTGGGTCTCCTGCTGTATACATGCCTATGTGCATATATCCTGTCTGACCTAAAGGCAACCCGTGTCGTTAATAGGCCAGCCCCCACTAGTCACCTCTGAAGTCTAGTCCTTTACCACCCCCACAGAGAGACCAACCTCTGAGCTTGCCACACGTGTGTTTCAGAACCCATACAGAATTTGAGTGTCACCTGTCTAAGCCCCTCTACTGAACCCCCAGGGATATTTCCGGGGCTAGGTTGCTTTCCTAGCACACCTTGACTCTAACCTGGGTACAAAGACATGTGACACTTGTGACCTGGCTTGCTGCAGGATAAACTGAACACTAAACATGGCGACATGTGTGTGCCCTTTGGGGAAGACAATGGAGTTGAAACTATATACTTGCATAATCCCATTTCAAAATGTTGACCGATATGCCTGGGCATCGAGGCTGTGAAAAATGCAATTTCTGCTATCACCCTAGGAGAGCCACTCAGCGCGGGTCACCTGTGCTCCCAACGATCGTTTTCTGTGGTTGAAAATGCTGAAGCGACAGATTCGCTGCCACAGTGGGTTAGGCGTGGAGCTGCTAACTAACCACACAGGCAGCATTTTGGATGCACCAGCTGTTCTACAGGAGGAGGAGGAAGCTGCCGACTCCTGTAAAGATGGGAAGTCCTGGCGACTCAGAAGGGCAGTTGCAATATGTCCTGTAGGGTTGCTAGGAGTCCCGATCGAAGGGAATGTAGTGAGATGCGTTCTCTAGGACCGATGCTCTGGTTTTCTCAAAATGGCAGATCCTGGGTCCTCAACAGCATCCAAAAATGATTGAGAAGACACAGCATGACTTCCTGCCAGCAATTGAGGTGTTAACATTTAAAAGCAAAAGATCTTATTCTGAGGGGAAAGAGATAGTACTTGATGCTCACTAGTTAGCCCATAATTAATTGACGGCCTCCTTTAAATTCTGGCTTCATGTTTCGATAAAATGCTTGTTCGTTTTTTCATAAAGGCAACTCTGATTATCGCCTCAGAATTTGTTTCAGTTTATTTATTACAAATCAGGTAATGTACTTATGAATCTCACTAAGGTGGCTTTTGACAGACCAACACCTTTGGTCCACAGTGTAAAAATGTACATTTTGGTCATGCATCTCCCTGTGTCCTTCAAATATTGGGACTGTTTCCTCCCTGGCAGCCTCTCTCTTTCATTTCCTTCCCTGGGTCCTACAGGCATCTCAGGAGGCAATTTTCAAAGCAGCCCTGTGGTTTTCATTTGAGCAAGTCTGTGGACGTGCGTCAGGCTCATTTGTGCTGCGAATATATGCATTATTTCAAGACAGCGAGGCGATGGCAATCATAAAGAGTGAGATGAATAAACGAAATGTCCTCGTTATTTTCTCACACCGGTTGTTTACCAGCTAGAAGTGGTTCCTCTTGGTAAAACAAGATGATTATTCCTTAGCGTCATCAAGGAATCCTGAGGTTTCACACCTATTATTTTAATACAGAATCCACATATTTCTCATCCATAAGGAGAGCATATTTATATCACCATTTTACCAGTTGCGCATAGGACTTAAACCTACCTTTCTAAATACCCCTTTTGCAAGCTTTCCCTTTTCTTGTTTCAGGCTCTTGAATCTAGCTATTAACAGCTCACACGACGCGACTCTTACTCTGTGTTAACTCTGGGGTCGCAGAAATAGTAGTTCAGATTTTGTTTGTCTGTTGTTGCTGAGTGCTTAGCTGGATACGGGAATGGCAGGAGTTCTGTAAAGTGATCTGAACACGGGAAGTGGGTCTGCCTTCAACAACACACCCTTTACACTGTTTACTTAAAAACGCAAAAAAAAAAAAAAAAAGACTTTGGTATCCCTGTATCTGGTTCGGGGTCTTGGAAAGGAGCACTGTGCGGAGTCTTGCTGTACTTGGTGTGCCCTGGAAAGCCATAGTTCTGCTGAAAGTTGCGATAACTCTAAATGGATTGCTTGCTGCTAGTTCGGATCAGGATGCAAAGGGGCCTCCCTTCAGATAGGCTTCTGGAGAGTCTGGGCAATGTTTGCCGGCCGATTGGACTGTTTTTGCTGTCCCCGAGTTCTCAGTAAGGGAAGAGACAGGCTCCACTTTTGACTTAGCACTATGAAAACGTCACATCACCATGAACCTCAAGTTGTCCCGAGAGGTCAAAGGGCCCCGAGACAGAGGAGCCATCTAAGACAGTGACATGAACAGGAGGGAGCTTGAGGTTAAGAGAGGATTAGAGCAACCTTGGGTTTATTTTGCCTCCCCCCCACCCCCCATGCTTTCCCTGGGCTGAGTGAAATAGATCCATTCGATCTAAGGAGCCACTTCCTTCCTGCCTGGAATCACTGGCGGGGCCGCCTCCTGCCACAGCTGCAGGCTGGAGAGACCTCATGCTGTTGGCTGGCCACGGTTCTTTCTGTGCTTTGACTAAGACCACAGCCAATAAAGCCAGCGTGGACCACGGAAAGAGTTCCCATGCTTTGGGTTTTTGGTTGGTTTTTTTTTTTTTCCATTGGAGAAGCCTTTTGTGAGGTTAGTTTGAATGTTCCAAATTAACTGGTGGTCATCTTTTTTTTTTTTCTTTAACTGCATGTAACCCAACCAATTGGAGTCCATTGAAAACCACTCATAGTTTTGGTGAGGAAGATGCGTAGCCTTTTGCATTATGTACCTTCAAGGACCGATTTCTAAAGCGTGGTCCCAAGACCTCCATCAGCCACACTTGAGACCCGGTGAAACTACAAATCCTCCTGCCATCCATAGACCTGCTGATTCAGAAATGATGGTTGGAGGAAGCAGCCGTCTGTGTTACAGCAAGCCCCCCACGTGATTCAGTTAAAGTTCCAAGTTTTAGTCTCTTGCAGAATTGAACCAAGACAATGATTTGGTTTCCAGGTATCGTTTCTCAGGTGACTCTAATCCCCAGGTTCACTCAAGTAAAGGGCTGTAAACAGATTTTGAAGACGTTTGATTTGCTACTAAAATTCACTCCCCCCTTGTTCCTTCTAACAGACTATTAATCATAACTCCCCACCCACTCATTAGGTAACCTCCTTAAATCAGGGTCTCCTGGTACAGCTCTTCTTGGGTTTGAAAGACAGGACTAGCCTGTCATTGTCTAAAGAGTCTAGAGTGCTTTTAAACCCAGTTGTAATTTTATTTTTCCTGCCATCCTAAGAACTAAGATGCAACCTGATTTGGGGCATTGGTTCTGTGTTTCCATTTTAATACAATGTTTTTTTTTCCTGTCTATACCAGTATCTCAACGTCTGCTATGTTTCAAAGTCATATGTACAGACATTGGCATTGTTATCAGGAAGAGCTTGATTGAAATGACTCCTAATCAGTCTCATGCAGTTTTCCGTACCCTCTACCACACCTTCACGGCATACCTATCTCTTTGTCCCTAAAGATGGATAACTAATAGCCATGTGGAATTTTTCTTAGTTTTTTAAATTTTTCCATTTTAAGCATGCTTGCTGATATAAAACATTGACTTAGAATTAATTAGCCTTTTCGCACTCCCTTATTTGCCCAAGAATTGGTGTGTTAGTCCTGGTTAACTAGACTATCAAATCCAGGGATTCTCTTACACACACTCATGTATGTGTAACATAGAGCTTTTTATCACAGAGCAACTGCTTATTAAGAAAACAGCTCAGCCAAGTCCAGATCAAATCCATAAGTCTGATATTAGTCCATATGTCTGATACCAGTCTATAAATTCCTCTTCAGACTCACACAGCACATGCAATGACACAATGCAGGAAGATCGCCGACCAGTAGGTGGAAAGTCTTGTGGCTGAAAAGGCAGTGGATGCATCTCAGCGCTGACTCAGTTCTCCACATTGCTCTGCCAGCTCTTCAAGTATGTGGTTCCCCAACAGGAAGGTGAAGAGGGTGTGGCCCACTTCCAGGAATAAAGAGAGGAAGTTCCCAGAATCCTTATGGGAAGGCCATGCCCACAGGAGGCATCATCAGGCTGTGACCTCATTGACTGGCTAAACACCTCTTCGTTCTTAATATCCGCAAGTTGACAGGAGATTATATAACTACCACAATTGGCTAAACAAAAATCTAGGAGAATTTCTCCAGTTCTAAAATTCTTCACTAAATCTAGCCAAGAACTTCTTTTAATTTCTTGTCAGAAAATAAATTGATTTAAATATTACACTCTTATCAGGTGTCAAAGAACATACTCTTTTTCCCTCAAAGAGTATTTATTGACTGAAGAGTGTGATAGGTCCCGTTTGAAATATTGAAGTAATAAAAATCATGAAATAGTCCATAAATAAATAACCTTGCATAAATAACCTAGTAAAATGAGTAAACAACATAGCTCCCCTCAAAGTGTGTTTACAGTGTCTTTAATTACTGTATGACTTTTCATTTGTACCACTTGGCTATGTCGATAACTGTTTTTAAGCAGATGATACGATTTTAGAAACCCATTTTTTTTTGCACCTACTGCTGCTATCTGTTTGCAAAACCTTCCCACTATTAAGCAAGGAGTACTCATTCTACCCTTTGTATTCTCGCCATCATACATTTCCTCAGCTCTAATTACTTTATTATTTGTTCAGTCAATGATTATTATAATATGCCAACACTCAATCAGTTAAAAAAAGAGAAAACTTTCTGTCTGTGTTACCATTCTTCACCTTGTGATTTTAAGAATTAGAATGCCCGTCTTTAATTTGGGAGCCTCCTAAAGTTGAATGGCTGGTCCTCTGTGCAGGTATTTCATCCCTCCGAGCGACCCCGTGTAGGTAGGTGATCGCAGTTTGGAAACTGACATCATTTTGCTTGCATGTGATGAGCATCCATTCAGCACGCTGCTCTTCATCAAGGAAAATGAACCCGGACATTTTAAAAAGTAGGCTTCCGAATTCTGTACATATGTAGATACTATCAGATACTGGAAGACAACCCGGACCCTTAGCCACATTCTCCTGGACTCTTTTGAGGCTAAACAATAAAGAATTAGTTTGGCCAGAACCATGAAAACCCAAAATGATGCTTTCTGTTTCGGTGTTTGCTTTTGGGAAACGGTTAACGACCCCACACGAGGAAGCTTGTGTGTGTGAAAATATATTGCTAGGCGCTAAATAAAGATTAGATTCAAATTCTTAGAGCTATTACTGAAGACGGGCTGAGCTTCTCATAGACAGATTTCGTGTGAGAATAATCCAGTTCTGCAGCCACTAAAACCCAGATGTCCAAGTTAATGACTGCCATCCGCCATCTGCGTTTACCTCGAGATCCCTGCTGGTGAGCCGTGGGCCATGTGTTATGCATTTCTCATAATGACACCCATGATTGAGGTCAGATGTTCGCTACCATTAATTTTGTCCTCGGGGACTCTTTGGATCTCTCAGGGATGGACATTCGCAGACACTGGTACCGCAGAACAGTTTGAGAGAAACTTTCCCATGAACTGTTCATGCAAGTGGATGATCAGGCGAAACCTCCCTTTCCCTGCAATTGTTGGTGTTTATTTATTGTTCTCCTCAGAGTGTTTACAGCAGAACTGAAGGCAAACTGGGCATCTAAAGGGGAATAAGCCAGACCCTTTTGGGGTCTGTAAGCCTGTTCCATTTCAAAAGCCTGGTGGTGTAAGGAATCTTGTTTTGCCTCCTTCTTCATATGTAATATGATTTGAAACTTGCCAGGTTTCCTCATGTGACCATGGATACCTGTCAGAGTGAGCACCAGCGTGAGATCTGTTCGCTGCAAACCTCAACCCCGATGTTGCATCAGTTTCCCCAGAAGCAACACTGTCTTGTACAAACGGGATACTTGCTTTGCTTCGGTTGGTAGCGCCAGGGCAATGATCTTCAAGGTCCCCCCACCTTGTGTGAGCAGCCCCTCCGGTACGGTTCTAATGCAAGTCCCATTGAAGGAGGTCAGATGGGAGGAAGACATCAGCAACTTAATCTGTGGTAAACGTTTTACAACTAGTATGCAAAGGTAAATGATTTAAGGGAAAACTGTGTCATCGAAACCAAGGTCTAAAATTTTTTATTGTGGTTGTGATATCTTCAAAGATGAAACACCTTAACTCATGCATGTCGTATCTACAATCAGCATCCTCAAAGACCACATAATAGGATGGTTTGAAACAACGACTGATATCTAGAAAGCAACTTTGCTTGGTGCATCGCGTACAGAGGATAGAAAGACAATTGTTTTATTTCTAAATCACTGAGAGGCTTCACGAGACAATCAGTTGTGAAGAAAAGCAGGCGTTTGGTCTTGCGTCGTGGCTGGCATCGCATATCTGTTCCAAGGATGGCTGGTAGCCAGTGACCCATCTATGGAAAATCGTGCCTATGGTAATTAGTTTTAAATTGCCGAATGATCTTCCCAACTGGCCATGGAAACTGTGATGAGGAATAAAAACTGCTCATGGACACACTCTCGCACGTGCATATGCACACACACGCACACACTCTCACATACACCGAAGCAGTGCCCCAGGGCCAGTGCGGCCACACTCCAGATATGTCTCTGTTGCTAACTGGGCAAACTCTCCCTCCATTCTCACCTGTCTTTCAGTAACACTGAGGAAAACACATGTTCTAGCTGGGATTGTCAGGCACAAGAGGGAAACCTCTTGCACGTTGCCAACTATGCTCATGAACACTCAGCTCATATTGTCCTAAGGGTAGAAACTATGCCTTCAGTGCCATGAATGACATGAAAACCACAGCAGCCAGATAACGTCCCAGAGTCATGAACACGTAGGAATGCATTATTTGTTGTGAAATGTGCTAATGTTCCCATAATGATATTCCTTCCCATTACGAGTGTCATTCAAGCATCGGTGTGACTGCATGTACCCCAACCTCTGTATTTGTAAGTGTGGACTTGGGAAGTTGTGGAGTGTATGTGGACCATCGTATCTGTGAGGGGTTTTTTAGACTCCATCATCTACAGGTACTTCACCAGAAATGCCCATTGGAGAGTACGAAGTCAAGTCCTTGATAATGTGACAGCCATCCCTCAAATCTCAAGTTTATTTTGTTATACGGGTTTTAGGGAGAGCAAAATGAAGGGTTACCATCAATGGTTCCTTGATGATGGTCTTTTCAATATCATCTCCAGGAAGCTGCGTTTTTAACCCCATCCCCAAGTATCAAGTAAATATTTACTATTGGATCTCATATAAGGAGATTTCAAAAATCCTTATCTTTGGATTCCATTTTTTCATGAGCTTCCTTTGGGAAACTCCCCGCCCCCACACCCGGGTTAAAACTGCCAGTGTCCACTTAATCTGAAGCTAACTGTGATGCGGTTGCCAATGTATCCCACCAACGTCCCTTCATTCTAGGGCATTTGGCTTCCCTCCTTACCGGCCATGCCAGTTTCTTGTCAGTTAGCAGTTTGTCTGTGGTAAAATCACTTTGCATTTGTACTCTTAACCCTTCTGTCTTTACCTTTACTACCTCCTCTTCCTCCATATCTCTGTTGCTCCCCACCCCACCCCCACCCCCGTTCCACGCACTTCCTCTCAAAGGAAATGGCACATTTTGAAGTTTAGGCTTCAAAATTTGGGCTTCCCAGGGCCCGGCTTTTTAAACTACATTGTTATGTTTTCAGTGGTGCCCTCTTGCTGAAACAATGGATAATATGCTTTTCATGGTGCCTTTTAGAACTCACATTAGAGAACTTTCTTAGGCCCAGCATGACAGCTTTATCCTATGCTACAGCCAGAATGTGAAACTTTTTAGTATGAGGATCACCATTCAACTTGATGCTTAAACACCTCATAAGAAATGATGTGGTTAGATGCCTTTGAATCAGTTCTGACTCATGGCAACCCTGGGTCCAACTGGTTCTGACTCATGGTAACCCTGTGTCCAAAACACTGCCCATGCCAACCTTACTGGTGGGAGTGATGTTTAAGCTCGTTGTTGACAAGAGATAGTGGCATAGATGACAACCTTTGGTACATGCGCAATGAAAACCATCATATGCCTTTGACTTCACATTACTGATTATATTATAACCAAGAAAGTCCACCCTGGACCACAGGCTTCCGGCCAATGCAGACATTAGCATACGGAGAAGACTCTGCCTCTGCCTGCATGGGAAGACATCAGTAGTCGCTAACAGCCCTTCAGTGACTTTTATCCTAAATTGACTACTGTTGAATATAGTCCATGACTAGTTATGGAGCATTGACCAAAGGCCCGTCATTACCATGAAGAACAATGACTGTTCTGAACTATGCAAAGAATGTGGTTCTTGCGACTGTAGTTCTTTGGTAACTGATAGAGTTACAGCCAAAGATACCTAGTGCCACTGTTAACAGAAATACAAGTATATGGGTTTAAATAATAGATTCCCCCCTTAGTTCAGAAGATCATAAGTCTGAATACCTGGTATGGGTCTGGGTGGGGGGAGGGTTGGGGCAAGGTGGTTCTTTGTCTTAAAAATGTTTCCATAACTTCTGTCCCCTGACATCATGTTGATCTCAGCTGACAGAGACACTGTACAAGGTTTCCAAGGCTGTACATCTTTATGGAAGTCCCAAGGTGGTCACTGGTGGATATGAACCACCAACTTTTTGGTTACCAATCAAATGCTTACTTGACAGTCTACCAGGACTCCTTTAGCTTGTAGTAGCCTGAAATTGTTCGAATTTCTTGATTTATAGACCATATAATTTCTGTCTTCCATCTTTACATGTATCTAATTGGCTCTTTTGAGAACTCAGAAGTTATTAAGTCTAGGATTCACCTACATTGGTACAACATCAACATTACAAAAGAAAAGTCCTTTTCTTCTTACCAAAGTCATATTTTCAGGTACAGGGCTTAAGGTTTCAAAATATTCCTGGGAAATGCAATTTAATACAGAACAGCCACTTAAGATTTCCTGAGTGAGTATAATTTACCAGATTGTATGTATATATATATATATATATATATATATATATATATATATATATATATATATATATTTGATAATATTATTATATATCTCTCTTAAAAAATCCTTTGAACTCTTCTATGCTTAGAGAACAACAGCACTTTCCCTTTAAGGCTGTTCTCCTACCCAGAGTGTATTTAACCCATGATCTTCTTTGATGGAATGCAATACTGAAATAACCAGGTTTTAAAAATAGAAGCTACTAGGTATAATTGCTGCATATTTCCACTAACGGATAGGGAATATATCTATACACACACATAATGATGTATATGCACCATATGATTTAAAAAATTATTCTAAATCTTTTCTTTTATGTGCTCACATAAGATTTGGGACATAGTAAATGAAATAGAACGTACAGACACCCACGTGAATGGATTTAAACCGTGGTGTCCCAGTTGACCGAGCCCATCTTTCATGCCAATGTTGGCTCTGGAGGAATCCTGGCTGACTCTGCCCTTCAGTGTCTGCCTCGCCTCACCATGGCACCACTCTGTATCTGGTGTCTTTTAGTTGTTGATTTAGGACATGGGGCCAAATGGTCTTCTTGGTAGTTTTCTGTCACCCATCATTTGCAAATCTATGAAAAAAAAAAACAAACCAAACTTATTGCCATCAAATCAATGACAACTCATAGCGACCCTGTAGGTCAGGTTAGAAGTGACCCTGATTTCCAAGACTGGTGCTGATTGGTAACTGACAGAGTTACAGCCAGAGATACCTAGTGCTACTGTTAACAGAAATACAAGTATATGGATTTAAATAATACATTCCCCCTGACCCCTCTTAGTTCAGAAGACCCTAAGTCTGAATTCATGTCGGGATGGGAGGGACAGGGGCAGCCAGGTGTTTCTTTGTCTCAACTTCTGTCTCCCTGACACGCAAATTCCAACTGACAGGGCCTCCGTACAAGGTGTCTAAGGCTTTCTTTCTGCTCTTTCTGGGCGTAGAAAGCCCCATCTTTCTCTAGCGGAACAGCGGGTGGTTTTGAACTGCTGACCATGCGGTTATCAGCCTAACACATAGCCACTACACCACCAGGGCTCCATGGCAAGTGTAAGACAGTAAGTAGCGTTCTTCACTAGGTTCAAATTTGATGACTTTGACTTTTGAATCTTCACCTCAGAGCTAATTCTACGAGAAACCAAACCGTCTGTCAATAATCTATTTTACAAAGACCTCTTAAAAAATTCATCTTACTTGTATAACTCACCTTTCTCCTGATTTTCCATGTGTCTTTTTTGTTTGTTTGTGTGGGTTGTTGTTTGGTTGGTTTTTGCTTAAAATTAGATTAGGATGAGAATCCTACTTCAACCCCTCATTAACTAGCTGTATGAGTTTGGGTAAATTGCTTAATATTTCTGAACCTCGTGTTTCTCATCTGCAAAACGGAGCTAGTGTTTTCTACGTCAACAGAATTGTTAGGAGACGGGTATGCCATGGCTCATGAAAGGTGTCAAGCCCAGAACCTGGCACAGTTATTGTTGCCAAGCTGGGCTGGGGAACTTATCCAAGATCCCTGCACAGCAAGTATGGAACCCACGTTTGGAAGCAGAGCCCGAGTGCTTCGCCACCAATCCTCTTATGCAAACAGCTCGAGAAAACAACTTTAAAAAAAATAATTTTATTGGGGACTCTTACAGCTCTTATCATGATCCCCCTTCCATCCATTGTGTCGAGCACATTGGTACATTTGTTACCATCATCATTCTCAAAGCATTTTCTTTCTACTTGAGCCCTTGGTATCAGTTCCTCATTTTTACCCCTTCCTCCCTCCCAAACGCTTGATAATTTATAAATTATTATTATCATTTCATGTCTTACAATGTCTGATGTCTCCCCTCACCCACTTTTTTGTTGTCCATCCCCCAGGAAGAGCGTTTATAAGTAGATCATTGTGATTGATTTTCCCCTTTCTCCCTCACCTTCCCCTTACCCTCAGCTACTCTCATTATTGGTCCTGCGGGGGTTGTCTGTCCTGAATTCCCTGTCTTTCCAGCTCTTATCTGTACCAGTGTACATCCCCTGGGCTAGCCGTATTTGTAAGGTAGAATTGGGATCATGATAGTTGGAGAATGGGGGTGGCGTTAAAGAATTAGAGGAAAGTTGAATGTTTCATCAGTGCTATGCTGTACCCTGACTGGCTCATCTCCTCCCCTCGACTCGTTATACGGGGATGTCCATTTACCTACCGATGGGCTTTGCGTCTCCAATCTGCATTGCCTCCTCATTGACAATGATATATATTTTTTTCTTTGATGCCTAGTACTTGATCCTATCAACACCTCGTGATCACACAGGCCTGTGTGCCTCTTCCATGTGGGCTTTGTTGCTTCTCAGCTAGATGGTCGCTTGTTTACCTTCAAGCCTTTAAGATACCAGTTGCTATATCTTTTAATCCGCTTTCTTCACCACAGTTGCTTAGGTACCCGCTTTGTCTTCAGTGATTATGTCGGGAAGGTGAGCATCATGGAATGGAAGTTAATAGAGCAAAGTATTCTTGTATTGAAGGAGTACTTGAGTGGAGACCCAATGTTCATCTGCTACCTTAATACTAAACCTATAAAATTATGCACATAGATCTATTTCTCCATCCTCATATATAAATATATTTACATAAGTACATGCCTATATTTAGACCTCTATAAATGCCCTTTGCCTCCTAGTTCTTTCCTCTATTTCCTTTTACTTTCCTCTTGTTCCACTATCATGTTCAGCCTTCATTTGGGTTTCAGTAATTCCTCTCAGTTACATTGCCCTTGATTTTAGATCACTTGTTGTTCCCTTGTCCCTGGGTTAAACATCCACTTCCTTTCCTCATCTCCCCCTCTCCCTTATCCCCTTGGAACCAGATTGTTTATCCCTCCTAACTTATCTAGATAGACTTGCAGAGATAATAATATGCACAAAAACAAGACAGAGCAAAACAAAGCAACAAAAGAAAACAATAACAATAACAAAACAATTGGGAGAAAAAGTGAAGTCTATAACTAGTTCAAGGTCTGTTTGTTGACCTTTAGGAGTGTTTTCTGGTGGAGTCTGATGGGGTGCCACGCCCTGGCCCCAAAGTCTATTTTTGGTATTCCCTGGGGACTTCATTGCTCTGTTCCCCTTGCTGTTCTGTTGCACTCCCTTAGTGTGGTGGGGTCAGATAGGGCACAATTCCTTCACTGTGTCTCCAGTATTGTCCCCCGAAGCACTGTGGGTCAGTGAGCTCATTATGTCTTGTAGTGAGGCCAGCCTTGTGGTCCTTTCTGTGCTTTGGCTGCTCTGACTTGGAATATTATCCTCAGGGCTTGGTGGGCCAGGATGTGTTCCACTCCCTCTTCCTCCCCTTTCATTTGCTCCTGTGTGCTCTGATCAGACATGTCCCTCTCCCTGAGCTGTAGCTTCAGTGCTGTCCTCTGAAGTAAATTCTTCTGCAGGAAGGGGCTCTCCATGTAGTTGGGATTGGGGCTGGCCCCTCAGACCTCTCTATTGGTTCCCTGCTTCCTGCTGGTATGTTGAAACACTGGGTTGAAATCTGGTCCCTCTCTCCCTGTGGAGATATAAATAAAACCCTCCTCTTGGGTGGGTTAGTGCCCTGTTCCCCCACTACCCATGTCTTTTATCCTCTTTCCCCCCTCCTTTTTAGTTGGTTACCATATGTATCCCTGGATTTGGACTGGTCCTGCTACACTACTTGGACCTCACCCCAGGAATGTTTGTATACAGTAGCTTTCGTGGAAACAATGTTCAAGAACCAGTGACACCATGGAGTGGTTTCCTTGTCAGAAGGGCAATATGTCTAAGAAAGGAAGGGGAGACGAGTGGTATTAGCCTGATTAAATATAGTTGAGGCACGATGATGCCTTATGTTTTCAAACTTCTCTTCCTGAATTCCGAGGGAGGGGAAGCGGCAGCCAGGTGGGGTTAGAGCCCTGGGGATCCTGGGCACACAACCTGTCTGCAGTCAGCCACGGCCAAGTAGTTTGTTTCTTGTGATTTATTTTATTATTTTTATTTAAACACCTTCTAGCCTAGCTAATACAAAGCATGCACCACTTTTTTTCTTTTTCTGGAAAGTCTCTTCTAGTAAAAGTGGTTTTGAGTTGAAGGGGGGAAGAAAAGAAAGAAACAGGTGTCAGAAGAAGTTGCAGGGAGGCTGGTGGGAATGGGGAGCTTTTCTTTAGACAGTCCTATTAAAATGTGCGAGTGGAAGTTGGGTGGATTTCAATGAGTAAATATGGAATTTTGCCACCAAATTCTTTCCTCTAGAGCTAATATTGTCATGGGATATTAATATTAATATAAGGAAAATGGCCCTGGGTGAAGAATAATTATTTTTCCCTTCAGGGGCAGAGTTCTCTCAGGATGACTGAAATTAAAGAGTTGCAGGAAGGGCGAGTAGAATATGAAGGATTTTATGATCAACAAACAGGAAAACAGGCTCCAGGCCTACTGCATTCATTTTGGACAGGGGAAAAAAGAGGGACTGGTAATGTCAGCCTAGTCAAGGATCTTTTACCCTACCTAGAAGTCTGAGCCTCTATGGTGCATGGGCCTTTGGATATCAGTCATTAGTTTGGTCTAATTAGGGCCACAAGGAGAGAACGCTGTGGTACACATGGCTGAGGGGATTGCATCACATGCATCATGCTTCACGTTTGCAGATAACACACCACATGGGGGAGGGGTGTTTACAGTTTATGCATTTCATCGTGCTGAACTAATCCTCTCGTGAGTCTTTTGAATCGTTTGGAGTGTCCTCAAAGAGTGAGCGAGGGGGAAAAAGAAAGCTTTTGTTGAGTAACTTGACTTAATGGATATCTCAATGTCCATTTTGAAAAACTGTAACATATAAAAAGCAAAACAGTTAATATTGGTCAAATAACAGTAACATAATTTTTCCAAGCTGGGAGAAGGGTAAGAGTCCTGGTGGCACAGTGGTTAAGCACTGTGCTGCCAATCAAAAGGTTGGCCTTTTGAATCCACCAGCCAAGATGTGGTAGTTTGCTTCCATAAAGATAACAGCCCTGGAAACCCTATGAGGCAATTCCAGTCTGTCCTATTGGGTTGCTATGAGTCTGAATTGACTGGACTACAGTGCATTGGGTGAGGAGGGGTGTAGGGGGGTGGCGGGTGGGGGGTTGGGAGAAGCAATACATTTTAAAATATCATTCTATTAGAACAAGGTTTCTGCTAGAGCCGTTATCATTTCACTAAGGTTTGTAGTACCTTAAATTCCAGTATTCTGTTTTTGAAGTGTGCTGATTAGTTTGCTTGTATTTAGTTTATTCCCATTCTCAGTTTGTTTGTGAGTCTTCATTGTAAGATGTGGTTCATATTCACTGTTTTTACATGATTGGAATGCCAGTGTTTCATTTGGTTTTTTATACTTTAATATTTTTTGAAAAATATTAAAATGTCAGGTCATGAGTGATGTTCAGAGTTCTCTGTTCTTAACTAACCTCTTTAGCCTATGTGTACATAGTAGTTTGCAGGTGGGAAGTTATCTGATGGCTTACTGTGGGACAGTTTACTGAACTGAACTTCAAGTTCAGTTACCCTGTATATAAATGAGAAATATATATATATAAACAGGTCCAAGAATACAGAATCCCCTTTGATCAGTTTTAGGGGTCAGTGACACATAATCAATTTTTAATACAAGATGATTTTATACTAAGACCTGCTATATATATAAACCCACTGCCATCAATTTGATTCCTACTCATGGATACCCTAGAGGACAGATTCGAACTGCAAATTCCCAAGATTTAAATGTTTTATGGAAGCAGACTGTCAAATTTTCCTCGTACAGAATGACTGGTAGATTCGAATGGCCAACTTTTAGATTTGAAACTGAGTGCCTTAATCACTGTGTTATCAGGGCTCCAAATTTGCTCTGCATTGGGAAATAGAAACCAGAAAGCATATACCTTCAAGTGTATTTACAGCAGAAGATTGTACTTTCTCTGGTGATAAAATCAATCCTTACATGCTTTGTGTGTTTGGGACTTGAGGGGTTGCAGTTAATGACATTGGGGTAAATCAGGCTGGGTGAGAAGTGCAATCTGGCCTTAACTCTTACAGTGGAAATCTTCTGAAATGTATGAATCAGTTTCCTTTATGATCAACACAATGGACTCTATCAATTTTTATTTTACAAATTGATTTAGATCTCGATGTCTCAGGGACACCATTCTCAATATCAGTAGTCATTGCATAACATGATAAAGAGGTGGAAGTTACAGCTGATAAGACCATCTGTGTTTTTGGCTCCAGAATAATGATTACTTATGGTGACCGGTTATGTACAAATTGTTGGAGGTGATATAAAAATATAATGCTGTGTTCTAGGGAGAGTGTCTTATGTATTTTAAAATGTTTAGTAGCTTCTCTGGTCTTTTTTGTGGGGGTCAGAAATAGAATGTAAAAATAATAGGAATTCAAACAATGGAAACAGCGGGTGTTAGGATGAACCTCTCAGAGAACGGTTATTAACAGGACCTTGAAGGATGTTTAGAGTTGATAAATTAAACATTAAGAATTTGTTTTCAAACAAATTTTTTTTTTCAGACACCAAGTCTTTAGATGTTGGGGCTTTGGTACAGATAAGAGCTAAGAACCCATGACAAACAGAATCCAGGAACAGGAATGGGAGTAGTGATACCAGGAAGGTAGGGGGAAGGTGGGGAGAGAAGAGGAGGAAAGGGGATGTGATCTCAATGATCAACGCATAACCTGCCCACCCCTCCTGCCCCCCAAGGGGGACGAACAACAGAAACCGTGGAGCTGAGGGCAAACAACAGTGGGTGTAACATATTAAAATAATAATTTATAATTTATCCAGGGGTCACAGGGAGGGAAGGGGAAGGGGGGAAAAAGGGATGCTGATACCAAGGTCTCAAATTGAAAGTAAATGTTTAGAAAATAATGCTGGCAACATATGTACAAATATGTTTGATACAATGGATGTATGGATTGTTATAAGAGCTATAAGATAAGAGCCCCAAATAAATATTTTAATAATAATATTTAAATAATAATTTCTTGAAAAGAATAATAGGAAAGATTGTTGGACTTTAACTCAGAACTTACCTCTTCAATATGTACATGTATCACAACTTACTGTCGAGTTCATTCTAACACATGGTGACTTGTGTGAACCCCAAGAGTGACTCTGAACAATTATGCTATGAGGTTGTTAGCTTATTGTGCCAACCTGGCCAATAAACACACATGGGGTCAATTGGAGGGCAGAGGGATAAATGGCTCAGTAAGCCTCGCCTTTCGAGTTCTCAGGTCTCTTGCTTTCTGATGGTCCAATGCAGCTGCCTTAGCCAGTTCCCTGTTTCAGCTTGCAAGGCTCATTTACTGCAAGACATCACTGAGGAGAAGCCACATGGATCTGCCCTGATGCAGCCCTGGGTGCTGGAGCAGCTGTGTGGAGAACCCTGCCAGCGCTGAGATGCTTACACGTTCACTGACTCGGCTTTCCTCCTGCAGTCAGCATCTTTGAGTCTGTTTTGTGAGATGGAGGAAGACTTTGTGGACTGGTGTCGGACATATGGGTTAATGTTGGACTTGTGGGCTTGGGCAGCACTGGGGTGGGATGTTTTCTTGATGTGCACTTAACCTTTATATAAAACTCTCTCTTATACTTGAGTTTCTGTGGATTTGTTTCTCTAAAGTACCCAGACTAACACATGCTCCATACGGTTTTCAATGGCTGAATGTTCTTAAATAGATCATCAGACCTTTCTGTGGAAGCACTTCTCAGTGGAGTCAAGTCTTCACCTTTTAGACAGAAGCCAAAAGCCTTCGATTTTGCACCCCCGGGGCTATGTCTGTCTATGATGTGTATACATGCATGTTCACATGTCTGTATAAGAAATGGAAAGAATAAGGGTTCAGGGTAAGAGGAGTGAGAATACAAGAAATCCTGAAAATTCAATTCCCTTGGACAGTATTCCACCACTTGTCTGTGACTGTGTTGTTCTGTGGTGGCTTGCATGTTGCTGTACTACTGGAGGTTATGTCACTGGTATTTCAAATACCAGCAGGGTCGCCCAACATGAACAGCAGAGCTTCTAGACAAAGGGCAGTCTATAAAGAAGGAATAGGCTGTCCACTTTGAGGGAATTAACCACTGAAAACTTTACAGACAGCGTCCAAACATTGGCAGATACTGAAGGCCTAATGAGTGGAGACAATATTGTTAGAGATAGTGCCAGAAGGTCAGCCCCTCAAGTCAGAAGGTGACTCAAATCTATCAGGAGAAATTGCTTAGCGATACTTACATGGAACCCAAGGGGACTACCGAGACCTTAGACTCTAATCTTTTGTGGTGCACAAAGCCTTCATCGGTCACACCAGAGGACTTGATGTGGAAGCCCTACTACTTGAACTTGTGTTTGTCTCATGCTCATCTGCAGCCCTTGGACTGAAGGCTGGAACTCCCTCGTGTGAGAAGAAGCAGATGAGTCTTATCTCATGGGCATAGAACTGGTGGTCTTTGGCTTGGGGGTTAGATCTCTTGCATTGAGGGTGCACACTCAATGGTGGCTCAGAACTACAATATACTTATTATTTTAATGCCCTATTTGCTTTATTATGACATGTGTTGATCTGACAGGTGCGGTTCGGCTACTGTAAATGAATATTATTGAAAATTTTGCCTTATGACCAACCCCCATTGTTTTGTGGTCACTTAAGAGTTTAATCTGTACAAGTCAATAATTCATGTATTAGGATTCATAGCTGGCCTCTACCTGTATAATTTCCTTTTCTTAGCAGTGTTTTAAATACTATACTATTGCCTAAATTAAAAATGCTTTCAATAGAATCCCTTCCCACCCAAGTGGGATATTGATAATGTTCTCTGATGTAAAATGATAATTATGTCTCTAAGATAAATCAAAGGCATATCTAAAACAATGATATATGAGTGGATTTGGGATCCTATTTAATTCTGGCCCCAATCGAAGACCAAATAATTCTTATGAGATGACCCAACTTGATGTTTGCTCTCATGCAGAGATCACTGGAGAGATGGGTGCTATAGCAAAGTGTAGTGAAGAAACTAGATTGTGCCTAGCTAGCAGAAGGCATAGCATCTGGGGTCTTAAAGTCTTGTCTTCACACAAGCAGCCATCTAAGCAATGTCTGGACTACGTCCACGTGAAAGAACACAGCAGCCTGTGCTATCCAAGGATTATAAATAATCAAATCCAAGTCCAAAGGAAGAAATGGAAGCAGAGTTTAAATTGTGGACCGCTGCTTGTCAGAAGGCTGTGGAGGACAGCGGAAACCCCAAATCCAGTTGCCGAGTCCCCACATGTACTGAGTCTCCAGTGAATTCCCTCTGACCATTGTGGAGGGACGTGAATAATCTTGCCATCAGAGCATTGTAAAATTGATTATGGCTGATGTAATTAGGTTAAAATGTAACATCTTATCATTTGATCTCCCTTTTGTTTTATAAAAATTACATAAAAAATGAAGGGGGATACACATGGATGAAGCTATTCTGGTGAATGCCGTCTCACCATAGCCCAGGGACGTGAATACCCTTGCTTTCATGTACAATACACTGTAAAGCGGATCCCTGCAAATGCTCTACATTTATTTTTTTGCAATAAATACATTCATTGTAATCATTTTATTGCAGCTACCATAAATTGCAGATGCATCTTAAAATTTAACACCTTATCATTTGATCGCCCTTTTTACCCATTTTACTTTGTAATTGTTCTTAGTTTCTTGCTGTTGTTTTTCATTTTTAAAATGTTTCTCTCTATATTAAATCCAGTATAGGTCAACCTCGCAGTGGTTCTCAACCTTCCTAATGCTGCGACCCTTTAATACAGTTAGTTCCTCATGTTGTGATGACCCCCAACCATAAAACTATTTTGTTGTAAGTATCTGAGCACTGGCAGGGGTCTCTCTGTGGCTTCTCTGGCTTCAGAGGTCTGGTTGCGTCCATGTGGTATAGCTTCTGCAAAGTCTCCCAGGAAGGAGGAGAGAGAGAGAGAGAGAGAGAGAGAGAGGTGACTTCCTGCTCCAGAATTCTCAGGAGAAGGCCAGGCCCACACAGAAGTCTCATTGGCTATATCCAGATTGACAGGCCAGACTCCACCCCTACATTCTTAATTCTTAAATTGACACCAGATTAGGTGACTACCACAGTCATTAAAAAGACAAGAAAGAAAGATCAAATTGGAAGTCAGAAGAGATTCTGAAACATGCTTTCAATTGTTGAAGAAATAAAAGAAAATGGAAGAAGGCTGAAGTCAAAGAGCTGAATAGAAAATTTCAAAGGGCAGCTCCAAAAGACAAGGCCAAATATTATCATGAAATATTACAATATAATGAAATATCTAGGTGCAAAGACCTAGAATTCAAAAACCAAAAGATAAGCTAAAAACAACAGGACAAGTTTATGAACTTTACAACTGAAATATTAAGGAAATATTTTTAAGTGATTAATATTTAATAAAGTTATCGATACTTCTCAATTAAATTAAAAATCCATCTGTTTATAGGGAGATGTATCATATATATTCAAGTTAATGAATTGAGACTTCTAAGGTGACCAGTTACTCAAGAGTGGTATCATTTTAAAACAGAAAGAAGAGACAATGGAGACAAGGGGATTTGTATCTCTGGTTTACTTAGAATATGAATCATATCATGGCCCGGCAGGTGGCTGTACTACTGATATGTCTCCAAAAAGCTGCTTTGAGGTGGGAGTTTGGGTTTATGCCCCCCTCCCTCTGGTTGACAGTCTGAGTGGCTCTGATTGGGCAGCCACCTTTCAGGATTAGGGAGTTGATGCTCTTGTCTGGGGTCAAACAACCACACCTTGGGACCCGACTCTTTTCAGTTGTGCCTTTGGAGTGCTGGCTTCTTGTTCAGCATCATTTCCTGCTAACTGCAGGTGAGGGGGTTATGATAAGGAACCAAAGCAAAGACCTCTTCATTTGCTCAGGGGTCACTCTGTCAAGCACTGTACTGCTGGCTTGGGTTGTAGAGATGAGCAGTGTATAGACCCCCACTTTGAGGAGCTCATGGTCTCATTGGGGTAGGGTGGTGGTGCACCAGTGCGATAGATGCTGGGCATATGTCCTGGTAGAGGCTCCAGTCAGGTTCCTGGAAGTGTGCTCTGGAGGAAAAGCAATGAAGCCACGGAAGTCAGGGGAGGCTTTACAGGGATGGGACAGAAGTCCATTGGGCACTTTGAAGCTACGTACTTTGATGTGCACCTTGCAGATGCTCAATGAAGTCATAATTATTGACCAAAATAAAGAGAATATGGACAAATGATCCTTGAACTAACTACAAGCTTTTCTTTCTTGTTGTGGTTTGTTTTGTTCTTTGTCAGTGGTTTGTTGTTTTGTTGTATATTGTTGCTTGGTTTTGCTCTGCCTCATTTTTGTGCATGTTATTATCTCCTCAGGTCTGTCTAAATAAGAGGCTGGATGAACAAGCTGGAGGGAAAACAATGGGACCGACAGTTCCGGGGGGAAATGGAATAGGGGGAGGTGGGAGGGGGTTAAGGAAGTGGTGTTAACAAGCCCAGGGACAAGGGAACAACAAATGATCCAAATTGGTGGTGAGCTGGGTGTGGGAGGCCTGGTAGGGTATGATCAAGGGTAATGTAAGGAAGAGGTATTGCTGAAACCCAGGTGGGGACGGAGCATGATAGTGGGACAGGAGGAAAGTCAAAGGAAATAGAGGAAAGAGCTAGGAGGCAAAGGGCATTTATAGAGGTCTAGACAAAGACGTGTACATATGTAAATATATATATATGAGGATGGGGAAATAGATCTATGTGCCTATATTTATAGGTTTAGTATTAAGGTGGCGGAAGGACACTGGGCCTCCACTCAAGTACTCCCTCAATACAAGAATACTTTCTTCTATTAAATTGGCATTCTATGATGCTCACCTTCCCAACACAACCACTGAAGACAAAGCGGGTGAATAAGCAAATGTGATGAAGAAAGCTGATGGTGCCCGGCTATCCAAAGATTTAGCGTCTGGGGTCTTAAAGGTTTGAAGGTAAACAAGCGGCCAACTAGCTCAGAAATAAGAAAGCCCACATGGAAGAACACACCAGCCTGTGTGATAACGAGGTTCCAAAGGGATCAGTTATCAGGCACCAAAAAACAAAAAATCATATCATTTGGTGCATACCTCCATGATCAGATCGCTGAGGACAAACGGGTACATAAGCAAATGTGACAAAGGAAGCTGATGGTGCCTGGCTAGCAAAAGGTATAGCATCTGGGGTCTTAAAGGTTGGAAGATAAACAAGCGGCCATCTAGCTCAGAAGCAACAAAGCCCACATGGAAGAAGCACACCAGGCTGTGCGATCACGAGGTGTGGAAGGGATCAGGTATAAGGCATCATCAGAACAAAAAATCTTACCACAGTGAATGAAGGGGGAAGTGCAGGGTGGAGACTCAAAGCCAGTTTGTCAGCCACTGGAGATCCCCTTGCAGAAGGGTCTAGGGGAGGAGATGAGTCAGTCAGTCAGGGTGCGATGTAGCACCGATGAAGAATACAGCTTTCCTTTAGTTCCTAAATGCCCCCCCCCGCCCCCCACTATCATGATCCAAATTCTACCTTGCAAGTCTGGATAGACCAGAGGATGTACACTGGGGCAGATAGGAGCTGGAGGCACAGGGAATCCAGTGCGGATGATCCCTTCAGGACCAGGGGTGTGAGTGGCGATACTGGGAGGGTAGAGGGAGAGTGGATTGGAAAGAGGGAACCGATTACAAGGATCTACATGTGACCTCCTCCCTGGGGAGATGGACAACAGAAAAGGGGGTGAAGGGAGACAGCGGACACGGCAAGATATGACAAAATAATAATTTATAAATTATCAAGAGCTCATGAGGGAGGGGGAGCAGGGAGGGAAGGGAAAAAAAAGGGGGCCAGATGCCAAGGGCTTAAGTGGAGAGCAAATGCTTTGAAAATGATGAGGGCAATGAATGTACAGGTGGGCTTTACACAACTGATGTATGTATGGCCTGTCATAAGAGTTGTATGAATCCTTAATAAAACATTTAAAAAAAAGAGAATATGGATCATAGTGTAAAGAGATTCCAAACTTAATGTGGTAATATGGCATGCTTACTCAAGGGCAATGAGTGGAAATGTTCTCATTCTCTATCAAGCATAACTCAACACTTATGAATTCTGAGATGATATCCAGTACACATCTACACAGATAAGTTGAAAAGGAGGGATGAGTTATTCTCTTTGAAGTTCTCAAGAGATTGAACTTAATGTGATATAAATCTATTCTTGCAAAGGCTAATAAGATTAGTAGTGAAATTTTACTAAAGACTTCAGGGAAAGGTACAATTTATCTGTTAGGCAGAACTCAGCTAAATTCAATTAAACTAGATTTTTAAAAGATGTTTGTGCAAGCTCTCGGTGTATACCAAAGCTCTAAAACTCAATTACATGTAGGTCATAATGGCATCACATGTTGGTTATTAGGAATGTTCATGGTGAAATTCAGAAATAATATATTGGCTATCTGTCATTTTAAGAAATATCATTACAATAGCATTCTATGGATAGCTGAATGATTCCTAAGCTTCACTTTTGCTTTCATTCAATAACGGGTCTAATAAAATTTACCTCAAGAAAGGAATTTAAAGCTGATACTAAAGGCTCAAGCAGAAAACAAATGTTTTGAGAATGATGATGGCAACATATGTACAAATGTGTATGACACAATGGATGTATGGATGGATTGTGATAAGAGTTA